>NC_080092.1:58633430-59833430 GCF_950005125.1 Chionomys nivalis
TCCATCCAGCTTATTATTGTTAACAACTGGGTAAATCCAGTGTTGAACACCTACTGTGTGCTTAGTGCTGGAGAGTAGGGTGGTATTGAGCAAGTCTTCCAGGAAAATATAAAATTAAATATGCCCCCAGCATCCACAGCCAGAAGAGTGACTCATTCAAGTTTGTACCATGGGTGGGGGAGCTGTACTTGTTCTTGAACACAGGGCTTCAGGCATACTAGGCAAGCACTCTACCTCTGAATGACAGTCCTTCAAAAAATTCATTTTGCTGAGTAAAAACAAGTTTATTAGGGGTTACTTACAGAGTGATGGACACTGGACAGTTGTGTCTTCCTGAAGTCACCAATCTGTCCCGGCACCAAGGTCCACTTTTATCTGCCTCTAGCCTGCAACAGAATTGTTATAAACCCGGGCTGCGTGTGCCAGCCACTGTTAACTCCAGGGCCGAATGGCAAAATGGCAGAGCAGAGTCTGGGGTAGGTTTAACAGGTCTCTCTTTGGACCACCAGCTCCCAGATGATGACATGAGACTTTTTACTAATTATGAAAACTTGGCCTTGCTTAGGCTTGTTCCCAACTAGCTCTCATAGCTTAAACTAACCCGTTTCTATAATCTATGTTCTGCACGTGGCTCGCTTCCTCTCCTCAGTACTGTACATCCGACTTTCTCCCCGACTGGCTGGCAAATCGCCACCTCAGTTTCTTCCCAGAGTTCTTATCTCTGCCTGGAAGTCCTGCCTAGCTATTGGCTGTTTAGCTCTTTATTAAGCCAATCAGAAGGTTCCTTAGGCAGGTGAGGAAGGACAGAGACACATCTTCACACAGATTGATCAAATATCCCTCAGCACATGTGTGTACTCCGTGCTTGCTCTTAGCAGGACTTCCGGTGATCTTGGCCAGCCGTGGGAAAGATGACTGGTTTTTGTTGTATGGCGCATAAAGGAGGCAGAAATTGGTCCTTATGGGAGAGCAGGCTTAAACATAGTGGTTATCAATTGATAACCGTTCAGAACATTAATTTAGGCTCCATAGTCATCGCATACACACAATAAACTTCAATGAGTTCAACTATATGTTTGTGCAAGAAATTATATTGGCCTAAAATTATGAAAATAGTACTTTGTGTATTTTTATTGTGTGTTATACACACTGTACATTGTGCTTCCGTGACGATATATTGTATAGAATGGTACAATGGCTCCCATAATCCACAGGTGTGTTCCAAGACTCATAGTAAATGCCCAAAAGCTTGGCTAATACCAAATCCTAGAGCTAACTGTTCTCCTGTATGCATACCTATGATAAAGTTTAAGTTATAAGTTAAGCACAGTAAGAGATTAACAGTAAGTAATAAAATAGCAGCAATAACAACAATATGCTGTAATTAAAGGTTACTTAATGTCAACTCTCTCAGAAAGCCTTACCGTGTTATCACCTATAGGAAGCAGTTTGCAGCTTCTCTTTGGCATGTCTGGGTTGCTGGCTCCACTGCTCCCCACTGTAGGGGCAGTATTTTTCCTTTCTTCCTTTCTTTCTTTCTTTCTTTCTTTCTTTCTTTCTTTCTTTCTTTCTTTTTCTTTCTTTCTTTTTTTTTTAGACAATGTTTCTCTGTAGCTTTGGAGCCTGTCCTGGAACTAGCTCTTGTAGCCCAGGCTGGCCTCATACTCACAGAGATCCACCTGCCTCTGCCTCCCAAGTGCTGGGATTAAAGGCGTGCTCCACCATGACCCAGCTAGGACAGTATTGTTTTTATTTAACAGTTCTGGTGATTGAACCCAGGGCTTTGAGCATGGCAAGCAAGTACTCTGCCACTGAACTGCCTTCCCATCTCCGGGATCATTATTAAGTACAATTATTGTTCTTGATATTATTAGACTTATCGAACACAGTCCCGGGATCCTGTGACAGCCAGCCTCACAGCCAGGATGGCTACTCAGTGACTCTTGGACAGATGGCATTTGTGTCATGGACTCATGTCTTGGTTAGGACAGAGTAGGATGATGGGAAATTTCATTGTGTTCCTCAGAACAATATGCAACAAACTTATAAGAACTGTTTTTTTGCCGGGCGGTGGTGGCGCACGCCTTTAATCCCAGCACTTGGGAGGCAGAGGCAGGCGGATCTCTGTGAGTTCGAGACCAGCCTGGTCTACAAGAGCTAGTTCCAGGACAAGCTCCAAAACCACAGAGAAACCCTGTCTCGAAAAACCAAAAAAAAAAAAAAAAAAAAAAGAACTGTTTTTTTCTGGCATCATCAAATATTTTCAAACCGTGGTTAATCTCAGACACCTTGAAGTCTGGACCAGGAAGCTGCATAGAGAGGGGTTGTATACACAAAATCACAAGTGCTCTATTTGCTGAGCCATTTTAGGAATTTTAGGAGATTTATTTATTTATTCATGTGTGTGGGGCATGTTTTGCCTACATGTATGTCTTTGCACCATGTTTGTGCCTGGTGACTGTGGAGGCCAAAAGAGGGCATAGAATCTGAGACTGGAGTTATAGATGGTTGTGAGCCACCTTGTGGTGCTGAGACTTGAACCCAGATTCTCTGCAAGAGCAGCAGCTAGTGGTCTTCACTAGTGAACCATCTCCCGGGGAGTTTTGACTGGATCCTACTTTTGTATTACATGACGACTATAGAGTTGGAATCCTACATAATGTGTGACTCTCCATGTGCGGTAGAATACCAACCCAAGTATAACCAGGAACCCCTATGTGCGGTGTGTAGATACAGACACGGTAAGGGCTGTGGTTTCAAATGATAATTTTGTGATGTTAATTATGGCGTTACCACCTACAATTTAATTTGTCAAGCATAGGCTAAAATATGTGCTGTCTTCTATCCTCACAACAACCACACACAGCAGGAACTATATTATACTACTGTAAGGAGTGGGATAATTCTGTCTTAGATCAGACGGCAAGAAAGAGGCTGAGCCGAGTGGGACTCAGCCCCAGGGCTGCTGTTGCAGCATCCCTTTTTGCACTGTACTTGGGGTGGGCCATTTATTTGTTTGTTTGTTTTGTTTTGTTTTGTTTTTGAGACAGGGTTTCTCTGTGTAGCCCTGGCTGTCCTGGAACTTGCTCTGTAGACCAGGCTGACCTCAAACCCACAGAGATCCACCTCCTCTGCTTCCCGAGTGCTGGAATTAAAGGCCTATGCTGCCACTACCTAGCCAGCCTTTTATTTCTTGCTTTTCCTTACATACAAGAAATGTCTCCTAGGCCGGGCGATGGTGGCGCACGCCTTTAATCCCAGCACTCGGGAGGCAGAGGCAGGCAGATCTCTGGGAGTTCGAGGCCAGCCTGGTCTACAAGAGCTAGTTCCAGGACAGGCTCCAAAGCCACAGAGAAACCCTGTCTCGAAAAACCAAAAAAAAAAAAAAAGAAATGTCTCCTAAAGAGGGCAGAGCTATGGGTGGGTCTCTAGGAACGGGGAGAGCTGGGCAGGATGGAGTAAAGGCCTAGGGCAAGTGGAACAGGCAGGTTCCACATGATGACCATGCTTGGAGGCAGGGGGAGCTGCCCAGGCCCCAGCAGGGGGAGCTGACTGGCTGTGGAAGGATGCATGGCTGCAATGATGTTCTTGGTCTCACTAAGATGGGGAGCGTGTGGGCAGCACCCGCACAGCAGGCCTGACTGCGGTAACTGGTGAAACCCAGTGGACTCCGGGGTCTCGGGCTCCTCTCTCTCTCCTAAGAGTCTGCCTTTTTCCTAGGGGAAGTGAGACTGCTTTGGGATGATTTCCCTGTGTAAGCAACCGGCTCAGAGAGCTGCCAGAGTCAGTCTCTTCCACAGGGAAGAGATACAGGTGGAAGCACAGCTGCTGGAAACTCAGAGCAAGACTGCATCCCGGTCACCCAGATGTCATCTGGGGCACTGCTGAAGCAGATGGTAGCCACAATCCAAGA
The DNA here is from genome assembly GCF_950005125.1 of Chionomys nivalis. Classification (NCBI taxonomy): domain Eukaryota; kingdom Metazoa; phylum Chordata; class Mammalia; order Rodentia; family Cricetidae; genus Chionomys; species Chionomys nivalis. The sequence continues at coordinate 58,637,344 of NC_080092.1, forward strand.
TCCTAAGACCCTGTTTGAAAGCCCAGAGTTTGCGCTTAGCAGAGGACCTCCTCTTGTTCTGCCCTGGGCACTCCTCTCCCAGGCTGGCTGTGTGCTTCTCGGGCCTTTGCAGAAGTCTTTATTGGAAGGAAGTGAGGCTACTGGATGCAGGCATGCTGTCAGGTGAGGGACAGCCTGATATAGTTCCAAACAGAAGATCCAAAAAGCAAACAGACAGCTGCAAAGGGTGCCTGGCCTTCCTCGTGTATGTATGCCTAGGCTTGAGCTTGGTGGTGGTACCCGATGGGGCCGATAGCCTCCGAGAGAGCCTGTGGTGTTGGTGGGGCAGGAACCAAGCTGTGTCGTCAAGCAGCAAGGCCCAGAGCCACATAGTGGGGACAGTGTACCTTCAGTATAAGAGGGTGTGGAAATGGATTGAATATGTGAAGGAAGAGGGCGTCAGATCCCCTGGAACTGGAGTTACAGGCAGTTGTGAGCTACCATGTGGGCTCTGGAAATTGAGCCTGAGTCCTCTGGAAGAGCAGCAGGTGGTCCTAACCACCGAGCCACCTCTATAGCACCCACACCCCCTTTTAGCTTCCTGGTAATCTCAGGATATAAGGATAGTTAAAGTTTACTGAAAGGCTAATATACTAGACAATACTTCCCCATTTTCCCCAGTGCCAGGCATTCAACTCAGGGCCTGGCAGGTGCCCGGCAGGTGCTCTTCTGCTCAGTTACATCTTCAGTCTCTCACTGGACCTGGAGCTAACCCAGTCCAGCTAGATTTGCTCGCCTGCAAGTCCTGGGGATCCTCCTGTCTCATGCCTTCCAGCAATGGGAGTATAGGCATGTGCTTTTGTGCTTGACAACTTTTCTCTGTGTAACAGTCCTGGTTGTTCTGGAACTAGCTCTATAGACAGATTCTGATTTTTAATGTGATGGGTATTTTGCTACATGTCGTGGAAGCCGGAAGAGGGTATTGAATCCCCTGGAACTATAGTCGCAGATGGTTGTGAGCTGCCATGTGGGTGCTGGGAATTGAACCCAGATCCTCTGAAAGAACACTCTTCTCTCCAGAGCTGTCTCTCCAGCTTCTGTGCCTGAGTCTTTCCATGGATGCTGGAGATCTACCTCAGGTCTTCATGCTAATACAGGAAGCCTGTTACTGACTAGGCCATCTCTCCATCTTCACTTCAAAGTTTGTTTTAGACTGGGCGGTGGTGGCGCACACCTTTAATCCTAGCACTCAGGAGGCAGAGGCAGGTAGATCTCAGTGAGTTCAAGGCCAGCCTGGTCTACAGAGTGAGTTCTAGGACAGGTACCAAAGCTACAGAGAAATTCTGCCTCAAAAAACGAAAATAATAATAATAATAATAAAAGTTTTAGATTTATTTATTATGTACCTACTTTAGACAGGGTTTCACTGTGTAGCTCCTGAAGCTCACTATGTAGACTACTAGGCTTCCCTTGAATTCACAGAGCCCCATCTTCCTCTGCCTCTAGAGTGCTGTGATCAAAGGCATGTACCCTGACACCTAGATTATTGATTTTTTCTTTTATGCGTATGAATGTTTTGTGTATATGTATGTATGTGTACCATACATACATCTGTGTATGTGCATCAACAACCATGTGTGATGCTCCTGTAGGTTGGAGCAGAGTATTGGATCCTCTGCAGCTGGAATTACAGATGTTTATGAGCCATCATGTGGGAACCAAACCTGAGGTTCCTTGCAAGAATACGTGCTCTTAACCCCTGAGTCAACTCTCCAGCTCTCCCCACCCCTTTTAACATAACAGCATTTACTTTTTTTTAACCTTTAACTTTTGGGGGGAGGGCAGTAAGATGTTGGACCCCTGGAGCTGCAGTTACAGGCAGCTGTGATGACCTGGGTGCTGGGTCCAACTCTGGCCTGGCCTGGGGAGGAGCAGGACATGATGTTTATTTGAGAACGATCTCTCCAGCTCCTGTCGTTGGGCCTTAGTGTGGGTTCTAGAGTTTGCACTCGTCCTTTTGCTTACACAAGTGTTTTTGCTCACCGAGACATCACAGCTATTATTTACACTTTGTTTACAGGTACCCTCCTCCAGGTGCTGGGGACGGAGCCCAGGAACTCAAGCGTGCTAAAAAAATATTCTCTCACTGAGCCCCAGCCCCAAACTGGGCGGTGTTTTCAGAACTTTGTATGCACTAAGTCTTTTACCCTATGCTAACTCTGTGCCGTAGGTACTATTATCCCCCTTCTCAGGTGAAGGAAACTGAGCTACAGAGTGCTCACTCCGTGTAGTTACTGTGTGAAGGAACCACAACCGACTCTGAAGGATTTCTCTTTAACCGTGGAGCACTGTGAATGATTCCTTCCAAGCATAGTTCTCAGACTCCAGTAGGCATCAGAATCACCAGGGTCTCAGACTTCAGTGAGCATCACAATCACCAGGGTCTCAGACTTCAGTGAGCATCAGAATCACCAGGGTCTCAGACTTCAGTGAGCATCAGAATCACCAGGGTCTCAGACTTTAGTGAGCATCACAATTACCAGGGTCTCGACTGAAGTCATAAGTGCTGGGCCCCATGTATTGCTCTAGATTCAGGAGGTAGGGGTGAGGTGTTAGCATCTCTAACCAATTTCCAGTTGGTGTGGATGCTGCTGGTCTAGGGACCACACTTTGAGAACTAACTCTTTTTTATCAATTCTATACTTGCTTCTTATTGACTAGGAAATAGTACGAGCATAATTTTCATTTTAGAGATGAGGGGAATTAAAGTCACCTGCCCATGGCTACATAACCCACCCACCAGCCCACCCACCCACCCATTCACCAATCCCCCCCCCACTCACCAATCCACCCATCCATCTACTCATCCATCCATCCAGCAATTGGTCACATGAGTGCCAGGCTTTATGACTGCCTTAGGTCTTGGCCTTGGCTTAAGCCAGAGTCACCAGGAGCCTAGTTTTGGGGCACACACCTGTAATCCCAGCTTTGAGAACCTGAGACAGGAGGATCATAAGTTCAAAGCCAGCCTGGGATGCTTAGCCAGACTCTCTCAAAAACAAAGCAACACACCAAGCATGGTGGCACATGCCTGCAATCCCAGCTCTCCAGAGGCTGAGGCCGGAGGATGAACGGAGGGTTTGAAATGACCTGGTCTACACATAATGAGTTCCAAGTCAGTCTGGGCCGTAAAGTGAGACCTTCGCACAAAAAGCCAAAAGCAGGGCTGGAGAGAGGGCTCAGGGGTTAAGAGCCTTTGTTTTTCTTGGACAGGACCTGAGGCACAGGGTCGCTCACAACCATCTGCAACTCCAGTTCTAGGAGATCTCATGTCCTCTCCTCACCTCCTTGAGCACCAGGCATTTGTGTGGTGTGGTGTACAGACACAAGTGCAGACAAAACACCCACACACGTTAAAAACCAAACCAAACCAAAGAACAGAACATTCTAAGAATCTCCCCAAATCCCAGTGCCCAGGGCTCCTTCCCAAACCAGTTAGATCAGAAACTGAGTGAGAAACGGGGAGATCTAGGTATCGTATCCTAAAGTCTTTCAGGGGCTTCAGTGAGCACCACTGCGGGGATGCAGGACCTTTGCACTGCAGGAGGACCTCAGTGGACCTCAGGAGGACCAGGGGACCTCCCTGGAAAGCAGAGGCTCAAGCTTGTTCCTGATAGCCTGTGCATCTGTGTGCATGTGTGTGGCATGGTCAGACTAGGTGACTTGCACAGTCATGTTGAAGGAGAGCCGGTTTGGTCCTTTGGGGCAGGGTTTACCAGTCCATTCCTGGAGAATGTCATCAATGCAGGACCTCTGGGGCTTAGAACTGGCTGTGGGTGACAAGCCTGGGTTTTTCCAGTCCCTTTCTCCTCCCTGGAGAGGAAGAAGGAAGCAATGACTATTTCTATTTATTTATTTTTCTATAGACACTTGGCAGGTCCTGTCTTTTTGCGTATTGCCATCTTTCTCCTAGCCCCATCTCTCAGCCTCCAGGGTATCTATAGTTCTATAGTACGGGTATTTGGTAGTGTTACCTAGAGCCAGGCCAGGATTTCTCACAAGGGACACAGCTCCTCACTGACAACCTCTGTTCATTGGCCAGACACCCCCAGCTTCCTCTGTTTGCAGGGCTAAGACCCACCCCTCCTTCCCCACCCACCCCACTCTCCTGTGCCTATGCAGCAACTGGTTGGTGTGTGGGAGAGGGAAATGGGGGGTGTGTTTGTAATTGATTCTCTCTCTGCTCATCTCTCATTATGAGGCAGTATCAGGAGGCCTCAGCCTGATCTCTGGTTCTCTGCCGTGGCCGCTGCCTGGGCCTAGTAGACATCAGCCTCATGTCACGTTGGATGTGGGGTTAGTGTCTCCATACACTAATTAGACGGCATAGTTAGGCGTATGACAAGTGTTCTCAAGTACACTGCACTGTGATTGCCTTCATGCCTGCGAGTATACGTGTGTTTGAGAGAGCCTGCGCGTGCTAGTCTCAGTCTTGGCCTGTGGGGCCGGGGGCTGCAGGTCTCAAATTCCTCTGCTATTTTTAGGGGCCGTATCAGCCCAGCTGTCCAGGAGCCTGAGTGTGTGTCAGAAGGAAAGTGCCACCCTTTTCTGTCTTCGATCCCTAACCCCAGGACACCGACTGTCTCATCGCATACCCTTATTTGAATAGCCCCCTTTTCCTCCACCTAGACCCCACTGCTCTCTGGCTGTGGGCATACCTGGTACCTGCAGTCCTCCAGCCTCTGCTGTCTCCACAGCCCTGGCAGGGTTGGGCAGCTGCAGTGGGAGGGGCCTGGGAGAGGGAGGGGACCAGGGGTGGGGCTGCAGCCTGTGCTATTTTGAGCAGCTAACGGGAGCAGCAGAGAGAGGAGACTCCTTGCTCTGGGCTGCTCCAGGCCAGGCCATGCGGGTGAGTGTCCTTCTGACCCCCAACCCCGGAAATGTCCTGGGATCCCCATAATGTTTCCTCATTTAGAAAAGGAAGATGTCTTGTTGTTTCCCCAGATGTGGCAGTAGATGGCGAGGAAGGGGTGCTGCTGCCTTGGGACCCCTCTCTCAGTTACTTGGTTGAAAGGATAGTACACAGCTCCAGCTGCCTCAAAACCTCTAAGAGGCAAGCCACATATCTCGCCTGACTCACGATCTGGGGAGTGTTGATGGGAAATCGTCTTCCAAACCTCAGTTTCCTGGGGCTGATCCGCCACCCTGCATACGAGGCACGCCTTGCCCACAGTAATGATTGCTATGGAGGCTTTTATTCTTCTAAAGCCCGGAGCCCAAGCATCTCTTTGGAGACTTTGGTCCTGCTTTGGGCTGGTATTGTGACCCCTTCTCCCCTCTTACTCTAGACTAGACAGAAAAAGGGGCTTGACAGGGGATGGTCCTTGAAGTTGGCTGGAGTCTTCTTACTATCTTCAGGAAGAACCCAGCATGGCCTCGTCTATTCCCGTACCCAGATACTTAGAAGGGACACATGTGGCATCTCAGGGATGTCTTGTCTGTGAGCCTCTTTTTATTTTAATTTAAAGAAACTTTTTATTTTCAGTTTTGTGTGTGTGTGTGTGTGTGTGCACGTGCGCATGCGCACCCGGCGTGTGTTCAGAGGTCACAGGACAACTTGTGCAAGTTAGTTCTGTGCCTCCACCATATGAATTCTGTGGACCAAACTCAGACGCTCAGGCTTGGCATCAAGAGTCTCTACCTACTGAGCCATCCTCCCCGCACATGACTCTCTTTTAGCAGAGATTATTCCAGAGAAGTAAGTTCCTTAAAAAAGCAAGTGAGGAGAGACATAGCTGCCTCCCAGGCCACCCTGCCCTCCCCTCTATTCCCTCAGTCACTAAGGGTAAGGTTTTCAATTGAGTCAGCAGTTGGCAGAGTGTGGGCTGGCCTAGTGCGGAGGTGTAGCAGGAGCCTGAGATGTGCCCATAGTGTTTGTATCTCTCCATGCCCAAGGAATTGCCCTGTCCCGGCTCCCAAACTGGCACCGTTGTGGAGGTGTGTGTGGGCAGAGCAGGGTGGTGCTGGAGAGAGCTCTTCACTCTGTAAGCGGGCTGCTTCCTGCTCTGGCCTACTCCCCACCCCCTCCTGATACCCAGGCCACCAGTACCTTGACTGTCACAGATTCAGGGCCATGGGAAATGGTTGCTAGCAGATGGCAGAGTGCCCTGCAGAGAAGCCTTGAGTGTCCGCAGGGAGGGGAGGCCTCCAGCAGGCCTGTCTGTCTGTCGGAGGAAGCCCTGGCCCTTCTGCAACTGCAGGAAGCCGTCCCAGCGCACCTGCTTCCTCCCGGCTGGTGGGCAGCGGCCCAGGGTTCTCGGCTGCTTTCTGTTCCGCCCTGCAGTGGGGGAGGGCTCTGGCTAGAGCTGACCCTGAGGGTTAGCTCCTCTTCCTTTCTTCCTCTGGCCGACTGACAGTGTGGCCTTCAGGCCCTTCCCTGCAGAGTTCCCCTCCACTAAAGAAGCTCTTTGAAGAGGGTGCTCAGGTCATGAGTGGAGAGCTAGGTCTTCGATGGAAACCACTGCTTCCTACCCAAGCTGTTGCTGCTGATGTGGACGGCCCATGATGGGGAGGTATGGGGGAGGGCTGGCCACTTTCCCTTAAAGTAAGTCCTAAAGGCTTGGTAAAGGACAGATCTGAGTGTGAGGCAGTGGGAAAGTCACATGATCCTCTGGGGCTCCTTTTGCTTATTTGTAAAACAAAACTCATGTCTTCTTCAAAGGGATGTTGTGAGCATCAAATGGGACGATGTTTGTTGGGACTGAGCACAGTGCCTAGCGCCAAGAAGATGCTCAATAAAGATGCGCTGTCAGGGCTGGGTGCGTTGCTCAGTGGCAGACTGGTTGTCCAGCGTGTGTGAGGCCTGGGGCTGCACCGCAAACAGGAAGTTCCTGCTGCTGTTATTATTTCTTCCTTTCTCCTTCATTCCTTTCTCCACCCCTATTGCTTAGTTACGTGAGTGCTAACTTAAGATTATCCAGGAGAGTCTCCTGAGAGCTGCCTTTTATGCCTCAGAATGGGATGAAGAGAAAGGAGATGGTTCTGGGCTTCCTTGAGAAGGAAGAGCATTGCCAGTGTTGGCACAGGGGGACAGGCTGGGAACTTATCTTGGCTACTGATGTTTTGGTTCCTTCTAGACACAGTCTCTCTCTGGGAGTTACTTGCTGCTCTTGGGGCTTGGATGCCTGGCTTAGACACATAGGCCTTAACATATCCGCCCGGGCTGGGCATTCCTGGCCTGAGGGGCTACCCAGTGGATAGGATTATTCTTAGGGTCTTTGAGCTCCCCTTTTCTTTCCTTCTTAATTTCTTTCTTTTTAAAGATTTATTTATTTTTATGTGTGTGTTTTGCCCACACGTATGTCTGTGTAAGGGTGTCACATCCCCTGGAACTGGAGTCATAGACAGTTGTGAGCTGCCATGTGGGTGCTCGGAACTGTGGTACTTTGGGAGAGTGGTAGGTGCTGGCATTGGGGAGAGTAAAACCGAGCCTCGACTCCCTGAATGACAGGCGCCTTTGGGGCGGAGGGTAGACAGACTCTCAGCAGATTTCTCCCCTTTGAGAACAAATGCCTCTAGCTTTTATCTCTTTTTCTTTTTCTTTTTTTATTGACTATTTAGCCATCCTTACAATAAAAACAAGCAGTAAGTAACAAATGTACAGCAAAATAAACAGCAAGTGCGTCTATTGTGTCTAATTCACGCCATTCCCAAAATTATCATGATCACCATTTGCATGCTATTTATGTTCTGGTTCTTTTTGATTGATGTCATTTTGTGTGGAATTTTCCATATGGTTTCATTGTCCACATCTTTGTCTGTTTAAATGGCAGTACAGCCATGTGTTGGGCTGAAGCCATCGTTTACCCAACCGTCTCTGATTCTAGTCCCGTGGGTTGTTTGCAGTTTGAAGTTGTTTTGTGGAGCGCATCTATGAAAAAATGCTTGCATGAGCTCGTGGGGTCTCTTTGTTTCTTGAAGTCAGCTCGTTGAACATACATTCCTGCAGATGGGCTGGCTAGACCAGAAGATGGTACATTTTCAGCCAGGCCCCGCCTTTCTCAGCTGGGCCCCAGGCATGGAGTTTGCTCCCTATCCATGGTTGCTAGTTGGAAATACACCTCTCCTGTTTGTGGCACACCTCTGAGAATCAGCATGGACAAGCCTTATTCTCTGTGGTCTATATGCGGGAAAGAGCTTTGGGCCAAAACCCTGCCCCCACCCGTTTCCAGTATCGTCATGTGACAAGCACTTGTGTCTAATGGTGTGAAGGGTAAGAGAGAGTCCTGCCTAGGAGGGAATCCTAGTCAGAGAATGACCAAGACCCCTCCTGGCTGGGGACCTCTCGGCAACTCCCCCCCCCCGTAAAGTAGGCTGCTGCCAGGAGAGAGAGGAATGAAGTGCCTATCCTGGGCTGGCTCAGAAGAACACTTAGCAGTGGTGGTTTCCCTTCCTTTCTTCCAAGGGAAGAGGTCAGAAATGACACACAGAGAGAGGTGGCCAGGGCCTCAGAAGGCGATGAGGACATACTGGAGTCTCCCTTTTACAAGTTCAGAAACTCAGTTTGCAGGGCCCACGTGGTGGAAGGAGGCAGGAACTGACTCTACCAGCCGTCCTCTGATCACACGGGCACCATAGTGCCCGTGCGTGTGCACACACTCTCACATACACACATACATAAATAAAGAAACAAGGTGGTGGAGACATAGTGGGGAAAGACATTCTGATATTAACCCCTGGTCTCCATACTTTTCTGTGTGGGTGAGTGCACACACGTGAATAGATGGATGGATGAAGGGAATGAACGGATGGGTAAATACCTCGTATAGGGTCCATCTCGGTGTGGGCATTCCACATTTAGTAATCGATATTAGAAATGGCTGAAATTCCTGGAGCAGAAATGTATCTGAGCAAGAGTCCTTCGCTCTAGGGACCCCTTTCTCCACAGCAAGTCCCTAGTTCTAGGAGAAATACGTTTTTGTATCTGGGGTGACTGTTACAGAGGCAATGCCACCAGCTCTGTTCTCTATTGGGTGAAGATAGCATGCTCCTGGGGCCAAGCCGTGGTAAGGAAGAGAGGAGAGATTTGGACGGTTCTTTCCCAAGGCATGGAAGCCATGACGATGTCCTTTGGGGATCCCCACCTGCTGTCAGCATGAGGCTCCCTGGAGCAGAGGGAGGAGCCAGATGTCCTTCTGGGTCAGATGGGACCTCCCTAAACAATAGGAAAACTTGGATGTGAGTTCAAAGAGCAAATGAGTTAATTAAATAAATTTAAAGCTGGCAGCATACTAACTAGACAGTAAGACAGAAATCACCAGAACCAGTTAAAAATGGTGGAGAGGGCTGGGTGGTGGTGCACGCCTTTAGTCCTAGCACTCGGAGAGAAGAGGCGGACAGATCTGTGAGTTCCAGGCTAGCCTGATCTATATAGTGAGTTTCAGGACAGCCCTGGCTACACAGAGAAACCCTCTCTTAAAAAACAAAACAAAACAAAATTTTAAGGACTAGGGCATAGCTCCTAGGTGGAGCCCTTGCTTAGTACGTGTGAGGCCCTAGCTTTCATCCTTAGCATTTCCAAACAAACCAATTTCTAATTATTTATTCATCACAGTCAGTTATAGGAACAAGCAAGATCTCCAGTTCCATTGACTCGAAGTGATTCTTTGGTGACACATCTCCTGGGCAAGGACACACTCTGGTGAATGGGAGAGCTTTGCCACCCTATGCACCTCTGGAAGGTTTCTGCCTTCTGGAGAATCAAGGGCCTGGGCGGCTCTCCACCTGCCAACTCCTACGGTCCTAGATCTGGAAATGACTTTATCCGTTGTCTAGACCAGTCTGGCCCCTACTTCTCCAGCAGGCCCAGAGAGGTGAAGTGGCTTTATCTGAGAACGCATAGCTCCCCAGTCTAGATATTCTTGCCCTGTACCTCGTCTACACGTTCTCGCCCTGTACCCAGTCTAGACGTTCTCGCCCTGTACCCCGTCTACATGTTCTCGCCCTGTACCCAGTCTAGACGTTCTCTGCCCTGTACCTAGTCTAGATGTTCTCTGCCCTGTACCCAGTCTAGACGTTCTCGCCCTGTACCCAGTCTAGACATTCTCTGCCCGGTACCCCGTCTAGACGTTCTCGCCCTGTACCCAGCCTAGAGGTTCTCGCCCTGTACCCCGTCTAGACATTCTCTGCCCTGTACTCAGTCTAGACGTTCTTGCCCTGTACCCAATCTAGACGTTCTCGCCCTGCACCCAGTCTAGACATTCTCTGCCCTGTACTCAGTCTAGACGTTCTTGCCCTGTACCCAGTCTAGACGTTCTCTGCCCTGTACCCAGTCTAGACGTTCTCTGCCCTGTACCCAGTCTAGACATTCTCTGCCCTGTACTCAGTCTAGACGTTCTCGACCTGTACCCCGTCTACACGTACTCGCCCTGTACCCAGTCTAGACGTTCTCTGCCCTGTACTCAGTCTAGACGTTCTTGCCCTGTACCCAGTCTAGACGTTCTCTGCCCTGTACCCAGTCTAGACATTCTCTGCCCTGTACCCAGTCTAGACGTTCTCGCCCTGTACCCAGTTTAGACGTTCTCTGCCCTGTACTCAGTCTAGACGTTCTCGCCCTGTACCCAGTCTAGACGTTCTCGCCCTGTACCCCGTCTACATGTTCTCACCCTGTATCCAGTCTAGACATTCTCTGCCCTGTACCCAGTCTAGACGTTCTCTGCCCTGTACTCAGTCTAGACATTCTTGTCCTGTACCCAGTCTAGACGTTCTCTGCCCTGTACCCAGTCTAGACGTTCTCTGCCCTGTACTCAGTCTAGACGTTCTTGCCCTGTACCCAGTCTAGACGTTCTCTGCCCTGTACCCAGTCTAGACATTCTCTGCCCTGTACTCAGTCTAGACGTTCTCGCCCTGTACCCAGTCTAGACATTATCTGCCCTGTACTCAGTCTAGACGTTCTCGCCCTGTACCCAGTCTAGACGTTCTCGCCCTGTACCCAGTCTAGACATTATCTGCCGTGTACTCAGTCTAGACGTTCTCACCCTGTACCCAGTCTAGACATTATCTGCCGTGTACTCAGTCTAGACATTCTTGCCCTGTACCCTGTCTAGACGTTCTCGCCCTGTATCCAGTCTAGACGTTCTCGCCCTGTACCCACTCTAGATGTTCTCTGCCCTGTACCAACCTTGCTTTTCTTTTTTTCCAGCAGTTCATTCCTCACGCTGAAGAGTGTGACCTGGGTTTGTGATCTTCCTTCCTTCCATCTTCCTTTCCTCTTGTCACCTACAGCATTTGTCCCAGCAGGTCCTGACCCTTAGGAAGACTCGGAGTCCCTGAGAGACCCTGCCCCTATTTCTTCTCTGACTCAGGGTGCAGGCTGCCTTCAGCACTATGGCCTTTTCATCGCGATTTGCCTTTTGGGAGCAAAAGGGAAGTTGAATTTCAAAATCTTCGTTCTCTAATGTGCTTGGCATGGTGAAGCTAGCAATGGATTGGAGCATGTGTGTGCATTTGGGGGCACAGTGGCTTTTGGGAGCCCTTTTCTGTCTGGATGAACCCCTGTGCTGAGTCACTTTCCTCCCTGAGCTCCACCTCTGTAAACTGAGCTGCCTTTTGTGCCACCGCTCCACACCCTACTACAGCCTGTGGCTCAGACTTGGCCCCGGGACTGTGGGGTTCTGGGAAAGGCTCGGCCTTGATGCCTTGGGAACTCAGATTCCCTGAGTCTGGGGGCTGAAGTGGGCAGAAGAAGAAAGGAGCTGAGAGTGGAGGCACCAGGCCAATTGGCATCTGGGTCCAGAGAGTAATTCAAGCTGTGGCAGCCTTGGGCATGCCTTTGTGCAGATGCACAGTCTCTGGCTGGACAATGACCTACAGCAGCCAGAACCTTGGGGGAGGGGGGGCGTGAGTCAGCCTGAGGCTAAATCTAGAGCTGAGCTCAGACCTGAGCCCAGTGTCCCAGACACTTTGGTGGGCAACCAAGGTTCCCAATGCCTCCCCTTGGACAACCATTTGGGACCCCAAACACAAGCTACTGGAGAAAGGACAGGTTTGGAGCTGGTGAGGGTTTCAGAGTCAACTTAGAATCTGGGTCATATCTGAAACCAAGCTAACAGCACTGTGCGCACTAATGGAAGTGTCTGTGTGGTTTGGGAATACTTGCTGTCCTCTAACCTGTGTGCCTGGGGGCTAATGCATGGTGTGATTTCTGTGGGGAGGGGTGAGGAGGACAGCAGGTGCAGACTTAGCCACCCTGCAAATATCCTCTTTACCCAGCCCTTCCCTTCCTCTTCTCTGCACAGACTCCAGTTTCTGAAGTAGAAAGGTTTTTTTCTGTGAGTTTTTGCCAGCCTCCCTCTGTCCATGTCAGGGAGAGCTAACTGAACTCTGGACCCATTGAATATGCTTTATGGACAAGATGCAGCTTCAGTACCGCAGTGGCCATCATGCTGGACAGTGTCCAGGCACTGCTAATTGGAGCTCAAAATTGACCATGGACCCTGGTCAGCCCCACTTTGCTATTGGATAATTGATTCTGGATGTTGCTAAGATTGCCTGTCTCCCCTACTGTGCAGGAAAAGCCAGGCAGGCTGGGGGTGCTGCAGGCTTAGGGACAGAGCTGCCTGGGGAAAGAAGGACCACTCAATTGCCTGGGCCTGCCTGGGCGTTAGGAGGGAGAGATGCTGAGAGGATCTAGAAGAGCAGCCTCTTCTGACACTGGGGCCCGCACCTTGGAGTCCATTCTCAGCCAGTCTCTGAGCAGGAGGAACCTTCAAAGCATCTACATAGAAACATCCTCAGTCTTTCCCCAGACAGCTATGGCCTGCTGTTTCCCCTGACTGCACCTCCTGTCTGACTCAGGCTACCCGTTCCTGCTGTAGCACAAACCCTGACCCTAGGCAGGCATGTCTCTTTCCTCCATACCTCACCTGATCTTGGGGTTCCTTCCTCCATCTGCATGGCTGGCAATTTTGTGACCCCCAAGCCATGATATGGACTTCTGACAGCCCCAGTGGGCTGGCCACTGAGCCCCCCAGCATCCTTAGCTTTTACTTCCATAAAGACTCTTAGTTCTTGAAACACTGTCTCTGCGCAGTTTCAGTCATAAGTAAAAGCTATGCCTTCCTCAGACCCCCCAGCCCCGGCACTGCTCTGCTTCTCAGGGAGAGAAAGACCCCTCCATCTTTTCATCCTAGACTTGAGTAGCAGGTCTCCCAACTTGGACCTGCCAGTGACTTCTCTGTCTGCTCCCTTAGGTTAAGGAGGAGGACAAATCTCTGGCAAAACCTGGCCCTCCTGGCAAAGAGGAAGGGGCCGTAAGTGCTTCCCTGAGATGTGTGTGTGTGTGTGTGTGCATGTGTGTGCACATGTACATGAGTATGGGTGTGTGCACATGTCTCTGATGGGTTGGCTTCATCCCTTCCAGTGTTGCTGGTGTGGTTAGAGGGAATTATCAGTAATGGGGTGCAAAGTGCAATGTGTGTGTGTGACTCTACTCCGGGTGTATGGAGTAGGGGGTAAGCCACGGTGCTTCGGGGCCCACCCCTCTGTCTTCCCTCTGGCTCCCTTTAGTTGCCTTCCTTCAGCTTTGGTTTCTTGGACCCTCTGGGCAGGCAGGGTTAGGTGGGTAAACTCTCAGGTCAGTGAGCACTGACAAAATGAGAGCTCAGCTGTTGGGATTCTCAGCCTCCACAGGGCGGCCCGAGACAAGGCACGGAGGGATTCTCTGCCGCTGCCGCTCCACCCCACCCCTCAGCTCTCTCATGCACATCCTGGAGGCTGCCCACAGCTGCCCAATGTCCCCACCCCCCTACCACCTTGAGACAGAGGCCTTGAAGAAAGCTGGACCTGTACAGGGTGAGGGAAACACATCTTCTGAGCAGTAGTCCAGATGTGTCCAAGAGAGGATGCAGTCGTTGCCGGGGTGGGCAAACTGGAGCACAAATGCTTCCTTACCCCAAATAATAGCTGTCCTGGCTCCCCTACTTCCTGGAATGATTTGATTAGCCAGGCATTTGGCTTCCTTTGGCCCTGTAAACTGTCCTGGAGGGCCAAGGCTAACCTGTGGTTTGAGATATGTGAGGAAGGTTCTTTTTTTCTTTTTCAAAAATAGCACGTAAAGTACTTAGGAGAGCGTCTAGCAGGCAAAATACTATGTATGTGTTAGCAATTACTGTCATGACGTCATCTTCACTGAGGGGAGAGGAGGGAAGCCAGGAGTCAGAAGGGAGAAAGACCTGGCAGTTGGTGCCATGGCTAGCTCCACAGTACCCTCACATGCCCCTGAATACTCTTGGCCTACAAAGCTTTAGAAGAGCCACAGTCCAGCCCCCCTCCTTCACCGCTGCAGCAGAACCTCCCTAGAGCAGAGGCCTGGGCTAAGGCCTCTGACTCAGCTGTGCTAGGCGGTGAGGTGCCCTCGGTATGTGGTCGGTCTGTCATCTGTGAGCCTGTAGCCAGGCATGGCAGCTAGATTGTCACAGCGGTGTGATCTAAAATCATAGCCACTGGGGGATCGAGACCTGAGCTACGGCTCGGTGAGTAGCATGTCACTGGATGGCCCTGAAGTGACCTGAATCCTCCCCAGGCAGTGTGACTAGCTTTGCAGGAAACTCTGCCCTGCCATTAGCCATCATGGCCTTCCCAGTGGCCACCTCAGCCAGTTCCTGGCAGAGTGTCAGGGAGGGGGTGGGAACCCCACATGGAGAGTGCCAGCGTATACCAGGCAACTCCTGGGTGCCCAGAGTCTGGGTAGCACCCAGCTACTCAGCTACCCAGCTGAGCCAGGACCCTGCTCTCCAGGGAGTACAGCTGTGGCTACGGGGGTACTTAACCCTTTGTGGGCCTGAGTTGCCTCCCCTCCCCCCCATCATTTCCACATATGCCCACTGGGAAGAGGGACTAAACCCATGGGAAGTTTGCAGGAGGGAACAACACCAGCACTGGGGTCTCTGCAGCAGGGTAAAGGTGACTGCGACTGTGGCCATGGGGCAGAGGACCTGGGTTGAGGGAGAAGCTTGGCTCAAGAGGAGTATCTTGCCAGTTTCTTTCCTCATTCTGGTCAGGCTGTGTTCTGACTGTCTAGAGAACTGAGTGATGGAGAAATAGGGATGCCACTGGCAGGAAACTGGTGGAGACAGGACTGAGACTTTGACCTCCTCACTTCCAGCCCTGCTGAGTGTCAGCTGTGACCCTGACATAAAGACTTAATTCTAGGGTGCTGCTGGGCTCTGGGGCCCTTTGTGCTGGTGTCTCCAGGTCCCTCCACACCTTCTGGGGGTGGGCAGTGGGATGATTTTTGATGTACTCGTTCTGTCTGCATGTCTAGACTCTAGAAGGTGGAGAGATGGGGGAGGTGTTGTACTATGCGTGAATGGAAGCTCTGTCTTGGGGCCTGAGGCTGCACCCCTTGTGTCCTGTGTGCATGAGCTGGGTAGGGATGTGGGTTGCTATTCATGTCTACTTGTGTTTATGTGACTATAGCTAGAGAGCAGCACTAAGGACAGCCGTGGTCCACCTAGAAGTCCCCAGCCTGCCACCAGCCTGCCACCCTCAGAGACTTCCCAGAGAGCAAAGAGCCCGGAAACCACATTCACTATGAATGGCCTGGGGGCTGCCTCAGCCGAAGGCCCAAATGAAGAGGCCCAAGGTCTGTCCCGGAACCGGGTGGCCAATGCTGTGAGGAAGGTGGTGGGCAAGGTGCTGCCTGGTGAGGAGCCTGGCAATGCCAAGGAGCCTCCAGGCCGAGGAACCAAGTCCCCTGAGCACCCACCACGAGGCAAGAAGGGAGAAAAGGCAGCCTCTAGCCCCAAGCCCCCGCCACCACCACCTCCTCCTCCTGCTCCACCAAAGCCTGAAACAAAGAAGGAGGCTGTCAAGGACGAGCTGTCTGTGGGCCTGCGCAGTCTGATGTCTCGGGGCCGAGGCAAGGACCACAAGTCCCGCAGCAAGCAGCCTCCTGGGAGAGGAGAGAAGGCCCCCAGCCAGGAGCCAGGCCCCTCTGGAAAGCCAGGCTCCCCAGATGTGGTGGATGCTCCAAAGAAAGCAGGATCCCCAGCCAAGCCTGAGACCCCAAATAAGCAGTCCTCCGCAGCCCCAGCACAAGGGCTGTCTGACCCAAATTCTGCTGACCTGAAGTCGAACCACTCTGGAGAGCAGCAGGCCAACTTGCCAGACTCCAGTGTGCGGCAGGAGGTACCTGAGTGTGCCACTAACCTCCCGTGTCCCTCACCACCCTTGCTTGAAGGCTGAGCACCCTCACGGTGGCTTCCTCCAGCCTGAAGGAGCCTCCCGTGACCCAGGCCGGCCAGGGTTATGTGCTGACCATGGCGGGGTTGCATGATTTTCATTAACGAGAACCGCTAGCCAGCATGCTGCAGGCCTCCCCGAGAGACTGGAGACCTGATCTCTTAACTATACAAGGCCAGCTTAAGGCACCACATCTAAAGCTAAAGATGAGAACTTGGGCAGATGAGTGCAGGGTGGAAGCAGTTGTTCTTAAGTCAGGTGGCCCAGGCTCACACCCGCAGCCACACTCCTGGGAGACTTCAGCCAGGTCCACTGCTAGGAGCCTCTCTGTCAAGTGGGGAGTTATAATGTGGGCCCTTAGTCCTTTTGTGAAGCCTTAAGTACTGGGAATCAGTCATTTTTATATTTCGGAATGTCTTATGGTTACATATTTCCAAAGCAAACCCATGAGTATTCTCGTGGTAGGAGGATAAAAGATCAACAGGTTTTGCCACCAAAATAATTAAGAGAAAAACCTTTTGTTTGGGAGCCTCTTTGGATTTTTGAATTACAAACAAGTGTGATACTTGCTTTGGAGGGTGGCTGTCTGATTAAATATGTCATAGGTTATATGCCAAGCCTGCTCCTGGCACCAGGTACTCACAAATTGTAGGGCTGACAGTGATAGTGATGACGCTTCTTAATGCCATCACTGCCTTCTTCAGATCTGGCCACGGGACTCTTGGGAAGTCCCGTGCCTGGGTGGCAGGTAGGCAGAGTGAACCCCTTTGTGTCTGCACTACGCCATTGTCACCAGCCCTAGCTGGTCTTGCACTAGAAACCGTTCTTTCAAACTCCTTGGCCTTGCGGGTCCTGCTGAGGTCTCACAGGATGTGTCGGGAGACAGACATGAGCTTTCTTGGGTTTCTAGTAGCTCGAAGGAGAGGGATGAAGTTGATGCCAGGGCACGGCCTCGGGGACCTTGAGGCACTCACTGGCTGTTTCCCCTGGGAGCCATCTTTCCTGGAAGTGGCCTTGCCCCCTTTCCTTCTGGGTATTGCCAAATGTAGAGGAAAGCCAGCTGCCACACCTCCCCATCCTCCTGGCCCGCTCTGTCGGGGCAGAGTGTTCCTGGCCCCTAGGAAACAGTTGGCAGGGACTTTCTGCTCTGATGGTTGGGGTAGGAGCTGAACTCCAGTCTCTCAGGGAACCTCTAAGTAGCCAAAGACTGTCATGTGCCTGTCCGGGGCTGTTGCCTGCTCCCTCTGGCTCTCTGCACCTTCTGTGTGCACGAGGGTGGAGTTGGAAGCTGAGGCATATCCTGGCCTGGAGTTCTTCTCTTGCACATCCTGGGACAGGAGTGAATGGGGGGAGGGGTAACAGGGTCATTTTAGAGCTCACAGTGGTTGGGGAAGTAGGAAGAAGTAACCCCAGCCTTCACAGGCATCTGCCTCTTCTTTTTCTGTTTCATAGAGTTTTAAAACACAAGTTAGCATTTGGCTTGTCTCCTGGACGCTGCTCCACTTCTGCATTGGGTCTCAGTGGCTCCACGGGCTGAGAGCTTGGTGTGTGGTGCCTCCTGCTGTCTCTTGAGCCAGAACTAATAGTGGTTTAACCTTTAGACAGGAGCTGACCCTGAGGTCCGGCTGAGTCCCGCAGAGGAGGCACACCAGCGACTTGAGAGGATCTTCACAGCTTCTGTAATGCCACCTCTCTTGTGTGTGGGCTCCCAGTTCCTGGACTGTGTGTGTGTGTGTGTGTGTGTGTGTGTGTGTGTGTGTGTGTGAAGGGAGACAGAGAGAGAGAGAGAGAGAAAGAGAGAGAGAGAGAGAGAGAGAATAGAAGGGAACTCTGTGGCTGTCCACGAACCCTCACAGTGGCTCTGGAAAGCTGAACTCTGTGGGTATTAATACTCCAGACAGCCCAGGGCCATGACCATGGAGGGCCCTTTATAGCCAGAGATCTAGTCCCCTTCTCTAGCCCTGGTCTCCTGCCTTGAGGACGCTCATCGGTGTTAGGGCCTGGTGTGTGGCAAGGCAGGAGTCAGTATTTCCCATTTTGGTGTCCAGTGTCTAGACCCATGTGGAGATATTAACCCTTCTCATTTCTAACTGGCAACATTCAAAGCTCACCTGGCTCCTATTTCTTCTAGAAAGGCTGATGAGGGTTTTAAGTAACCGGCTGTAATGTAGAGGTGAAGGCTGGCTCAGGGACTGGGCAGTTGACAGGCAGCCCTATGGTTGGAGCTGGGTGCAATGATGCCTCTGTTTGCCGTGGGGCATGAGGAAGGCATCTTAGATTTAGGCTGTAGGTGCCCTTGTGCTAGCCCTTAGCATGGGGAGTGGTACTCCCTGGGCATGTGTTTAGAGAGGAGGAACAACATTCTCTTGGTGTTTGATAGCCGCAGGGAGACCGATGTCCTGGGATAAGAGCAGGAGGATTCCAGGGGGCCCAGGCTTTGGGTGTTGTGAGGTGGCCTGGTCTGCCAGGGGCATGGAGGAGGGAGATTAACTCCGGATGGACTGCACAGCCAGTCCAGGAGAGGCTAGAGGCTGAGTGACAGATACCACAAGGAGTGAGCCCCCAAGAGCCTTGTCTCTGAAAGGTCTGATGATAACAAAAACCCCCAACCACCGCCTCTGGTCTGTCTTCTCTTGCCTGGCCAGCACCCTAATCCCGGGCAACAACTCTTGACCTCCATGCTGTATCTTGAACAGGGTGCTGGCTCACTACTGGTCCAGGGGTGTCTCTCGGATGGGGACCTGCAGTGGTCTCTACCTTGTCTTCACCTTTCTCTCTCTTTCTCTCTTTGCTTGCTGCTGGTAGCTGGACCCTGAGGCCGCCTCTCCTGCCCACAGCCAGGTAGGGTGCTCCTGCCCCACCCAGGAGCCCTCTGCCTTCTCCGGTGACAACCCACCACCCCCACCTTACACCTGGGCTGGCGTCTGTGCTCGGGCCTCCTGCTGGAGTGTAAGGCCTCTTTCCCTCCAGGTTCCTACTCTGTAGTAGGGGACCCAGGGGAGCTGAGATGGTGCAGCTGTGGCCCTTGGGGAGCATCATGGCCCCAGCTTTGCCACATGTGATTCTCAGCCGCTGAAGCCCAGATCTCTCTGGGTAGAAAAAAAACCCAAAAGACCCTCAGCCCCAGCCTGAAGATGAGATAGCTGGTCTCTGTCTCCACCTCATGGTCATTGTGAGAAACTTGTTCTCAGATGATCCCTAAAGAGACTGGTGACAGGCCATGACCCTTTGATGTCACTCTAACACTTAGCCATAGAACATGTCACTCGAGACAAAAGTTTCAGCTGGTTCATGTGATCTGAAAAAAGCAAGACCCTGGTGATTTTTTTTTTTGAGACAGAGAGTCTCTCTATGTAGTCCTGGCTGTTCTAGAACTACCTATGTAGACCAGGCTGGCCTTGAACTCAGAGATCGGCCTGCCTCTGCCTCCTGAGTACTGGGATCAAGGGCATGTGCCAACACTACCAAATCAGTCCTTCAAATATTAAAAGATAAAAACCAAGTATTTTAAATTTTTTTCACTTTGACAGATGAAAACATTGACCACTTTGTTATGATTAGCCTATTGATCTCTATCCCTTTCAAATCTAAAAATGAATACTCTGCTTAGATGTTCTTGCCATTTTCTGATCCCTCACCCAGGGCTCAGTATCACAGAGCGGTGTCTCTGCCTCAGTTTTGGGTCTCATGAGAAAGGGACACACCTAGGGTAAGAATCTGGAGCGGGGGTTGCTGTCTGGGGAGAGTGTTGCAGCCAGTGCAAGCCTGAGAGCTGGTCTTCTGGGGGTGGCTAGCCTCCCTCAAGATGTCATCACATTGCTGACATTTTCCCACACGCTGCTGTGGGGCATAATAGCCATGGTAGCTAGGTCTCTCGTTGTCTGGTTCCTCTGGTGCCACAGCTTCCTAGCTCAAGTGTTCTTATTTGAAGGTATCAGATCTGCTAGCCCCACACTGACAATGCTTAGAAATGCTTATTTTAGTTGGTGATATCTGGGGACCTCGGGGGTGTCCCAGCCCTTTCACACCCTTCCTATGCTCCCTGTGTTTGACAAGTCAGCGCTGTCCAAGTAGAGGAGAAGGGCAATATCGCCTTGCCCACATAGAGCATCTTCAGGCTAGAGGCCAGGGCTTCTTGTCATTCCACAAGACAGAATCCTAGGATGCAGAAAATGGCTCTTCCCAGCCTAGGGGAAGAGGCCTTTCTTTTGGTACGAAAGAACCCATGACTGTGGTCTGCAGTTTGGGGCAGGAGTCAGGGTGCAGATCTCACAGTCTCCCAGAGAGGAGATAGAGCAGCTGCCGGTGGAGCCTGGTGACTTGCTTTCCTGGGACCAGTTCTCTTGGCCACAGTGCTCCTGTGTCCCTGGGCCTTCAAAGTTGGTATAAATCCCAGTCTCCCTGTCTTTGTCCTCCACACTCCTGGCTTTCTTCCCTCCTTCCCTGATCTCTGTCCCCTCTCCCCCTTGTCCTGTGTCTCCCACCACCCTTCCCACGTGCCCATAGCTCCTCCCTTGTCTCTTCATCCCCGCTGTCCTTGTCCCTCTACATTTCAATACAATGTCTGTGTATTCCTCCCTTCCCTCTGACAGGCCAAGACGGAAGAGCAGATTGCAGCCGAAGAGGCCTGGTATGAGACGGAGAAGGTGTGGCTGGTCCATAGGGATGGCTTCTCCTTGGGTGAGTCTCTGCCGGTTGGGATGGATGCAGGGCTTGGTTTAGGGCTGGCACGGAAAATGCCTCTACCTCTGGTAAGGACTGGAGTGAGCAAGGAGGGTCTGGTGAGCCCGCGGGGAAGAAGGCAGGATCAAGAAGGCCTAAGGAGAATAGTCGAATTTCCCAGGCCCAAGTCCAACTATCCCTGCTCTGCAGCCAGCCAGCTCAAGTCGGAGGAGCTCAGCCTACCTGAGGGGAAGGTGCGTGTGAAGCTGGACCACGATGGAGCCATCCTGGATGTGGATGAAGACGACATAGAGAAGGTTGGAAGGAGGCTGCTGACAAGGGAGGACACAGACAGGGCAAGCCCGTCCCCTGTGATAGAGATGGGATCTGCATCTTCCTTGTCTTTCTTCCCAGGCTAATGCTCCCTCGTGTGATCGCCTAGAAGATCTAGCCTCACTGGTGTATCTCAACGAGTCTAGCGTCCTGCACACACTGCGCCAGCGTTATGGGGCTAGCCTGCTACACACCTACGCTGGCCCTAGCTTGCTTGTCCTTAGCCCCCGAGGTGCCCCTGCTGTGTATTCAGAGAAGGTGTGCCTTCCTAGGGACCCACCCACCCGCACCCTACTTTTTCTGGTTTTCTCTCTTCCAGTGTCCACTGGGTTCCCACCCACTCTCACAGTTGACCTTGGGAAGAGGGTGGGGACAGAAGGCTATCCTTCCATCTTTAATAGAGTTGGCGGGTATCTGCATTTCCACGCATGACTTTGCCTTCAAAATACCTGGGCATCTGTGGAGTGGTGGCACAGCAATGTGCAAGTCCTAGAGGTGAGATAAGGGCCCAGCTCTAAAAGCCCCCCCTCACTCTGTGCCTGTCCTGCTGAAGGTGATGCACATGTTCAAGGGGTGTCGGCGGGAGGACATGGCACCCCACATCTATGCCGTGGCCCAAACTGCATATCGGGCAATGCTGATGAGCCGCCAGGACCAGTCCATTGTCCTTCTGGGTAGCAGTGGTAGTGGCAAGACCACCAGCTTTCAGCATCTGGTGCAGTATCTGGCCACCATTGCCGGCACCAGTGGGAGCAAGGTGTTTTCTGGTAAGGCAGGGCAACAGGGAAAGCGGATGTGTAGGGCAGGGGTGTGGGGAAAGGAGGGTGACTCTCCTCGATGCTGGCTCTAACCCCTGAACTCACATATCCCAATCCCCGGGCAGTTGTTGTCTGGGGCATCCTGGAGCTGCCCCAGTTTTTTGCGGGGAAGCTGCCCCGGTTTTTTTTTTTTTTTTTGCCCTGGTTGTTCTGATGTCCCCTGGGCCTGTGCTCTGCAGTGGAGAAGTGGCAGGCCCTGTACACCATCCTGGAAGCCTTCGGGAACAGCCCAACCATCATGAATGGCAGTGCCACCCGCTTCTCCCAGATTCTCTCCCTGGACTTTGACCAAGCTGGCCAGGTGGCCTCAGCATCCATTCAGGTAAGGGGCATTGCCCAGGCCTAGGGAGCAAAGATGGACCCCTGGTTTCATGCCCTAGGAGTCAGGCTCCCCAGTGCCTCATTAACTGGACTCCACTCTGGTAAAATGGAGGCCTGTGACAGCATAGGCAGGACTGGTCTCCATTCTGCCCTCATTCTGCCCTCCAGACCTTTTGCCCTTCTCCTCCTCCCACACCCTACTGCTGGAATCCCCATCTCTCTCTACCGACTTTCCGAGACCCAGGGACTTAGGACTTCTCTCAGGCTAGTGCTACACATTTGGCAATAAAGAAAGGCCCAGGTGCACCAAGCTATTGCCTTGCTGAATAAAATTTCTTTTAAAAAAATTATTCACTTATTTGTGTATATGTGTGTATATGCACATCCACCCACATGCTATGCCACATATAAGGAAGTCAGAGGACAACTTTGCTGGAGTCAGTTGTTTCTTTCCGCCATGCGGGTCCTAGGGATTGAATCCAGGTTGTTAGACTTGGTGGCAAACAGTTTTGTCTGCTAAGCCATCTTGCTCTCCCCTAAATGAAATTTTCTGCCTTAAGCATCTATCGCCCAAGGAAGGCTGGTTCCTGGGTGCTGGCCATGGTAGTGTCCACCCTACACCATTCTGGGAGTTGGGGACCTTCTTCTTTTCCGGGCTCTGGTTTCTACCTTTTCTGATCTTGGAGTGAAGTGGTAGGTGGTTGAGCGCCTGGGAAGAGGATGCTCTGATGTTTCCGTGGGCGTGGAGGACCAGGGCCTGGTTCCTCCTGCTGAGGGGTAGGAGGGCTGTGATCATTTTCCTCATCTACGCTGTGCCACAGACGATGCTCCTGGAGAAGCTGCGGGTGGCCCGACGCCCGGCCAGCGAGGCCACGTTCAACGTCTTCTACTACTTGCTGGCCTGTGGTGACAGCACGCTCAGGTGAGATGGGAAGGTGTGCTCCGATGGGACTGGACTCCAGCCCACTGGCCCACCGTGCCCTGTGTCCACTGCCAGCTGTGTGCTGGCTCCGAGCTGGGCCCTTGGGATGGTGAGATGATAGAGACTCAGGCCTTGCCATTTAGTAATCAATTGGCCCTAAATCTTGGGGTCATGCTGGATCCTCAGTGTTCAGTGATCTCTGGTCTGGGGAAGAAGTTTACCTGGACGAAGGTGGCGTGGCTCCCTGCAGTTTCACAGCTGCTGTAATCTGAACTGGTCTGGAAGCCAAGCCTCCTCCCGTACCCTCCAGCTGGCCCTCAGCTCCCTGTCGGATGCCCACCATGTTCTTCCCTATATGCTTTCAGACTGGCTCCCTGCTCAAGGCCGAGCAGGTGGCTCCAGGCACCCTCTTTGGCTCCTTTCACAGCAGAGGCACGGGCCGGCCTGGCTAGATGTGCCTTCAGGCAGACTCCCCGCCCCTTCCCAGGGTTCTGACTGCACCCTTTCTCCTAGGGAGGCTGGTGTCTGCTGAGGTATCCAGTCCAGTTCGGAAAGGTGGCTGGGTGACTGGGGTGATGGAGCTGTGGTTAGTTGTCGCCCCTGAGAGGGACAAGGCGTTGGCCTGGGGACCAAACCTCGTGCTGACGCCTCATTTTACCCCTAGGACAGAGCTTCACCTGAACCACTTGGCCGAGAACAATGTGTTTGGAATTGTGCCATTGGCCAAGGTGAGAGCTGGGCTGTGGGGACCGAGTCGGTGGCTCTGGGACTAGAAGCTTCCATTGGCAGGTGGTTCCCCATGGTGGTTCCAGCATGGCCCTGCACTCCCAGAGGGTCCAGTGGTATGGGGGATGCTGGAAGGGAAGCTTCAGAGGTTCAGAAGCAGCATCCCTGTCTTCCCTCAGCCCGAGGAGAAGCAGAAAGCTGCTCAGCAGTTCAGTAAGCTACAGGCGGCCATGAAGGTGCTGGCCATCTCCCCCGAGGAACAGAAGGCCTGTTGGCTCATACTGGCTTCCATCTACCACCTGGGTGCGGCTGGAGCTACCAAAGGTAACGGACAGCCTGTCCTGTTATCCAGAATGCCTCTGAGGTCCCTGCCCATGCGTGTGGTTCATCTTTGTCCCGCACACTTAGCTGTTACCAGACAACCTTCTGCCCCGTGCACACTTGGGCTTGTACCCTGTCTCAGTTCTCCACATTGGAGCTGAAGGCTAGAGAAACATCTCTGCCCATGATTGCCTGAGCTTGGCCTTAGCTGTCAAGACAGACCACAGTGAGCAACGGGGTGGGTGGCTAGGGTGTGGGGTTGAGGGATGGAAGGTCCTGCCTCAGAGCAGTGCCTGGAGTGACTGTCCTTCTCATTCCCTCCCTGATAGAGCCCCTTGAGGAGCAAGCCGGTAACTGACTTTGGTGTACCTTGGGGTGTAGGGACCTGCTTGACCGTCTTAGTGCTTCCCTGGGCTTCTGGGCACTGGGCCCATTCTCATGGGGGGACTGGTCTAAAGAGAAGCCCTGTGTTGAGGGTAGAAGAAGAGCCTGCTAGCTATGGAACTGAGCCCCCAGAATATCAGTTTTTCCTTCCCATTTTACATCTGGAACCTGGGGCTTCCTGAGACCAGTTTTCCCATCTTCCAATTCACTGGTTTGGTAGTTGCTGCTCTTTCTCCTGCATGTCAAGGTGGAGGTCACTAGGGGGCAGCAGGCACCCGGTGATGGATGGACTTTAGCTTTTTGCACTCGGGATCCATGCTTGTGGATGGCTGGGTACAGTCTGACTCGGAAGAACCGTTCTCTTCCTCGGATATTGTGCTGAAGGGTCACCATGGTAGCGGCTCTTCACCCCCTTTTCCTCCAGCCGTGGGAAAGGGGGTGCTGGCTCTGCATGACACTTCTGGCTTTTGCTGTCTTCTTGGAGATGTGAGAAAGAGAGGGCTGCTTAGCAGGCATTGGGACGCATTGGTGGCCGTGGGTGCATGCAGGAACAAGTGTC
This sequence comes from Chionomys nivalis, assembly GCF_950005125.1. Lineage (NCBI taxonomy): Eukaryota > Metazoa > Chordata > Mammalia > Rodentia > Cricetidae > Chionomys > Chionomys nivalis. The sequence continues at coordinate 58,662,611 of NC_080092.1, forward strand.
GGGGTGTCTGGTTTATGATACCGGTAGATGACACCTCATCGAGAAGCACCAACTTCGGGTTAAGTCTCCAGGGCAAGAGAGAGCAAAGGCGTGTGATTGTGTCTTGAGAGAGGTGCTCGTGTTCTGAGGAATTAGACCCGGGTTTCCTCTGACGCTTCTCAGTTGTGACTGCAGGTGGAATATGCTGAGTGTTGACTAGCGTCGTTCTCGACTAAGTTTCCAGTGTTTCCCAGGGTGTGTGTGCGCGTGTGTGCGTGCGGTATATGCACAAGTGTGCGTGCATGTGGTGTGCATGTGTGTCCACATGTACTGTAGGAAATCTTTTGTGTGTCTCTTTCTCTGTCAGTGTGATGACATCCACAAACACATTCCTCTGAGACTATGTACTTTTGTATCTCAGGGCCAAATGTGATCGTGCTTTCTTGCCTGCTCATCTTCATAAACCCCTACCTCCCACAGTCCCTTCCCGAGGGCCTGGCAGGCTCAGTTGATGACTGTTTGCTAACACACTGTTTTTCTTTGCATGCTGCATGCTGGTCCTTTGCCTTACAGAAGCTGCTGAAGGTAAAAACCTTGTTTCTTGTTAGCTTCCCCTAATTGCTGTGATTAGGCACATGTTGGCTCAGGCGCATATGTCTGTGTGGGCTGTTCCCTTTTCCCTGCGGCTCAGTTGCCTCCCCGCTGTTGAGCCATTAAGGTGTCTATGGTCTCCCTTAGGACAAGGGGGGGCGTGTCTTAATGTATCTGGGGAAGGGACAGGTGCTGTTGTTCTTTCTTGCTAAACCCCTACAGGCACACATGGCTCTAGTGCTCCTGCTGGGTGGGCCTCCTCTTCCTCTAACCCTCTCCTCACCCAACTCAAGCTATACACCCCTGGATTAAATTGCAACTGATTGTGCGCCCTCTAGTGGCCTGTGGAGTCAGTGCCTCTTTTAGGACCTCTCTTCTTTCCTCCCCTAAGGGACTCTGAAAGAACTGGCAGCTGCTGGCTGTTCTGTTCTCATGTCGAGCTCAAGTAGTGTTATCAGGACGATGCCAGCTCCCCCATCCTATGGGGTGAGGCTGCCAGAAGTCACGGTGGTTTTTGGTTGTCCTAAGGTGTACCTAAGATGCTAGATCTCTTCTCCCTGTTGCTCCACAGCTGGACGCAAGCAATTTGCCCGCCACGAGTGGGCCCAGAAAGCTGCATACCTGCTGGGCTGCAGCCTGGAAGAGCTATCCTCGGCTATTTTTAAGCACCAACTTAAAGGTGGTACCCTGCAACGTTCCACCTCCTTCCGCCAGGGCCCCGAGGAGAGCGGCCTGGGAGAGGGCCCAGGTACCTGGGGCCCCTTGACTAATGAGTAGGACTGGAAGGCCTTGTCTGGGACTTGTCACCCTCCTGGAGGTGGGAAGGACTACAGGGAGTGAATAGATGCTTCCAGGGGGAGAGCTCCAGGTCAGCTACCTCTGTGGGTAGAGAGCATCCCTAGGCAGGTGGGTGGACCCAAGGCCTGAAGCTATGGCTGCTCCTCTTGCCCCACAGGCCCCAAACTGAGTGCCATGGAGTGCTTAGAGGGCATGGCATCTGGCCTCTACAGTGAGCTCTTTACCCTCCTCATCTCCCTGGTAAACAGGTAAGTCGAGCGGAACCCAGAGGCACCCCACTTTCTGCTTTAATAAAAGTGGGGTTGATGCTTGCATGGTGGCTTAGGCAGCGCTGCCTTCCATCACAGAGGTGAGGGAACCCTGGGTAGGGAAAGGGGTTGGTCACATGGCAGGGGCAGGGAAGTGGGGCCTATTGTATAGGAATGCCCCGTCCAGCTCTGACTAAGGCTCTTCCTGCTAAGGGCTCTCAAGTCCAGCCAGCACTCGCTCTGTTCCATGATGATTGTGGATACGCCGGGCTTCCAGAACCCTGAGAGGGGCGGGTCAGCCCGTGGAGCTTCCTTCGAGGAGCTGTGCCACAACTATGCCCAGGACAGGCTGCAGAGGCTGTTCCATGAGCGCACCTTCCTTCAGGAGTTGGAAAGATACAAGGAGGTAGGTGGCTGCCATCAGGGTCCTGCCCAAGCCCTCTGCTGGCTCACCTTCTGGCCAGGGCATCCTGGGCTGGGCATCTGGACATGTATAACACTAATTCCCCGCTCTCTAGCCTCCCTTATTTTATTTATTTATGTATGTATGTACAACTTTATGCTAGAAGAGGGCATCAGATCCCACTATAGATGGTAGTAAGCCACCATGTGGATGCTGGGAATTGAACTCAGGACCTCTGGAAGAACAGACAGTGCCCTTAGCCTCTGAGCCATCTCGCCAGCCCCCTAGAGTAAGAATTTTGTGGACAGTCTGTGCTCCAGGAAGCTGAAGGCATATTCAAAGTCCCTTGGAGATCTCATTTTCCTCTTTATAGCCCCCCCTTTCAGTCTGTGAATTGCCACAGTGCAGTTTCTGCCTCAAGGTGTTTCTGGGTACTTCTCCCAGATCCCTGTCCAGCTCTCTTAGAATTCAGGCTTAGATGGTGGCTAGCTGTTGAGCCCCTCCCGAAGAGGTCTCTGGGATTTATTCCTCCTGTGGAGGCGGCTATTTGTCTTGAATAAAAGAAGCCCCCAGAGGAAGGATGTGACTGTCTTCATGAGTTCTAAGGATGATTGTGTGAAATAGAGAGAAGGCTTATTCTGCACTGCCAAATCAACTGCTGCAAATAGCATCAGCGTGTGACTGCGGTTTAGCATAAGAGGAGACTATGAGAATTTTAGCTGTAAAAAAGTACTGAGCACTACCTTGGGAGGCAGTGAGTAATTTGTCCTTTGGGATAGTTTAGGGGGCTCCTGCATGGAGAGGAGGCATTGGATTTGCCCCAGAGGCCTTGCCCAGCCTGCTCCTGTGGCCGTATACCCTTTGTATCCCCTTGAGTATTATTATTGCACCTTCCTTCCTAGGAGAACATCGAACTGGTGTTTGATGACTTGGAGCCAGCTGCAGATGACTCGGTGGCTGCTGTGGACCAAACTTCCCACCAGTCCCTGGTAGGAATGCCAGGGAAGCCTGGGCTAGCCTCGACTCTTTCCTACTCATCTGGCAACTGAGCTGCTTGCTGGAGTTGCCACCGTGGGCTGAGGAAGGGTCACACCCACATATCATGCACTGCACAACTACAGGGCTCTACCCGTGGGCACTCAGTCTGTCTGGGAAGGAGGCACACTCTCCTGCCTAGTGAGTAGGGAACCATAATCCAGAGTCCCAGCCAAGCAAGAAAATGTTCTTCCTCTCTTGCGACCTGAGGCTCAGACCCTGTCCTGAGCTTGACTGAGCCGTGTATCTGCCCAAGCCCTTATGTCTGCTGCTGTGGAGTAGATGTGGGGTGAGAATCCAAATCCAGAGGATAAAATCATTGCCTCCCATAGTCCACCAGGGCCCAGGAGAGGAAGCAGCAGCACCCTCAAACAGGGAAACATTGTCAAATTTAAAATGTCCCAAGGCAGGCTGACAGGGATGTCAGCCCTCACCCCTCACCCCTGGGAACACACTGTCACCTTTTATACTGGTATCTTGGACATCTTTTGTCTGAGATGCTGCCTAGCCCAATGAGCACTTGGCATTTGGTGATTGTCTTCAGTTTGGGGATTTGCAGCCTGTGCTTTTGGGGAAAGACATTTATGCTGGGCAGCAGAGCTCGGGTTCGGCTGAGGCTCCCTCTAGGTGGTCCTTGTTTCCTTGCAGTGAGGTCCTGCTGGACTAGCACAAGATGGGTACAAATGCTTAAAGCGCCAAGAGGCTCTCCAGGGAAGATGCATTTCCTGTCCCCATCACCAGGTTCCTGGGGTGGTCCTCCTGCGGAGCCTTTGCCATCTTCAGATGGAAGTTGTCCCTGTGTCTCATGAGCACCAGGGGGCAGACTGTGTTAGGCTGCAAATCAGTCATCCTCGCTCGCTCGCTCGCTTGCTCGCTCTTTGGTTTCTGCTATTTGATGGTTCTGGGGAGGAGGGGGTCTCCAGTGCCACATACCATGTCACTCCTTCCAGCCACTCATCTCTAGACATTAGAGTACTGTCCCCACCCACTGGCCTTCTGGGAGTCACGCTGACTCCTGTGGGGAGAAGATATAGGCAGTAGATCAAAGAGAGGGAAAAATAGCACTTCTCTTATTTTTCTTGTCTGCCGGACCATAAAAGCCAAGTAAGCATGGGGTGTGGACAGTTCTTCTTGTCTAAAGAAGATAAGGGAGATACACACACACATACACACACACACACACACACACACACATAGGCACCTTCAGGCCGGATGTGGCCACAGGGCTAGTTTACTAGGTCTTTATGGGGTATTAGGATGCAGAATTCCACCTTCTCTTGAAAAACCAAAGACTCAGAGGCGTGGAGATAGCTCACTGGGTAAGGTTCTTTGATGTGTAAGCATGAGGATTGGAATTCACCCAGGAGGCAAAGATAGGAGATCCCTAGAGCAAGCTGGCTAGCCAGACTAGCCAAATTGGTAAGTTCAAACAAGAGACCTGTCTTGATAAATAAGGTGGAGACAAGTTGAGGAAGACACCATCATTAACCTATGGACTCTACATGCGTGTATGTGCACACACGGGAGAGATTAACCTATGAACTCCACATGCGTGTATGTGCACACGGGAGAGATTAACCTATGAACTCCACATGCATGGATGTGCACACACGCTCAGAGAGATTAACCTATGGACTCCACATGCATGGATGTGCACACATGAGAGAGAGAGACACTGGTTGTGTTTTTCCGGGACGGTAGTCTGCTTGAGTGTCAGTCAGCCATTCCCTTCAGATGGGGACACACCTTGCTTTCCCCCATTCTGCTTCTGTTGTCCACAAACTCCTTGAAGAGTCACCTGCCTCGGGGCTTTGGTCCTTGAGTTTATAGCCAGCAGCAATCTGGGCACTTTCTGGGTTCTCTCCATGGGGACCAGTGCTAGCTCCACAGCCATTGTTTAAAAGCCTTCTTTGAGCCTTTAATCCCAGCACTCTGGCAGAGGCAGGTAGATTCTCTGTGAGTTCAAGGCCAGGCTCCACATAGTCAGACCCTATTTCAAACTAAACAAGAGAAAGCCTCCTTTGAGATTTTGCTGTATATAGACTTTGTCCCGCTGAAGCTGCTGGGAAGTGAGGCCTGGGGCTGGCCTTGCTCCTGCGATCTCTGAGGGAGTAACGATTTGGGGGGGAGCTCTAAATATGAGTGCAAATCAGAAGAAACTAGTTCTGGGTACCTTTGGACCCCAAGTCCCAGCAATCTTCTTTTGTAGTGAGTTCTTAGAGTTTTCTCAGCTGGTTTCTATGCCCATTTATTCCACAAGGTGTCAGTAGTGAGCAACCACACTGTTCAAATTCAAGCAAGTGTGACTATAGCTATGCATGGTGTTTTGTTGGGAGGGAGCGTTTCCTTTGCACAACCCCACATGGCAAAGCTAGATCTTTACTCCTGTCCTAGGTCCGCTCACTGGCCCATGCTGATGAGGCAAGGGGACTACTATGGCTGCTGGAAGAGGAGGCGCTGGTGCCGGGTGCCACCGAGGATGCTCTCCTCGACCGTCTTTTCTCCTATTATGGCCCCCAGGAAGGTGACAAAAAAGGTAGGTGATGCCTAGAGTCACCACCTTCCTGCTTTGGAAGAGCCGGGTGGCACAGCACTCTGTAGCCATATGTATATGTCTGTGCCCTGATGACCTGAACTTGGCTTCATGCACCCTCAGGCCAGAGTCCTCTACTGCGCAGCAGCAAACCACGGCACTTTCTCCTGGGTCACAGCCACGGTACCAACTGGGTGGAGTACAATGCGACTGGCTGGCTGAACTATACCAAACAGAACCCAGCTACCCAGAATGCATCCCGGCTCCTGCAGGATTCTCAGAAGTAAGACCATCTTATATCCTGTCCTCACAACTGTTGTCTGGGCTCCCTTCCTCTGCCAACAATCAAGGCCACGTGGCCTTGAAGACACAGGAATCACCTGCAGAGATAGGGATGGGAGGCACACACTTAGAGGGACCTGTAGTCTTCAGTTGGAACAGCTCCCTCCTCATTCTCTTCAGAGAAAGTGGAAACACCACAGTTGGCAAATTTGGTGGCACACACCTATAACCGCGGCACTCAGAAACTAGAAGCAGGGGAGTCAGAAGTTCAAGTCGTCCTTGGCTACATTTTTAAAAGATTTTGTTTTTTAGTTTTATATATAAGAGGGGGAGGAGTTGGGCACCTGAGTGCAGGTGCTTGTGGGGGCCAGAAAAGGGCACCAGATCCCCCCAGAGCCGGAGTTACAGACGGTTGTGAGCCTTCTAACATGGGTGCTGGGAACTGAACTTGGGTCCTCTGCAAGAGCAGTCAGCTCTCTCTTCAGACCCCTCAACAAAATTTAAAAAGCCAAGAATAACTTTAAACCCCAGAAATCACATAAGCCCTGGCACCCATTCCTTTATGTCAGAGATTAGGAGCTACGCCCTCTGTAGACAGGGACTTGTAGGTGCTAGGCGGTTAGCCGTGAAGAGAGCAGACACCCCTGCCCTGTGGAGTTTACATCCCAGTGGGAGAGGTAATGAACAAGAGATGAAACACATAGTCTAATTATGTAGTACGCTGAACTGAATATTAGAATCCCTCTCTGCCCTCGCTGGTGAGGAAGAGGAGTGGATTGCAGCCACTACCCAATCCTTGCCTGCATGGCCTCTGTCTATCTTGGGTTTTCTCTTCTTCTAGTTTTGTTGTAGGTTTAGGGCATACTGCTCCAGCAGAGATGGCTGAGATACCTGGCCTCAGCCATATTGTGGGTGGGGGTTGGGTGGGTGTGGTTTCTATTGCCTAGTGTTCTAACTCCTTTTCTGGTCTTCCTCCCCCTGCAGAAAGATGATCAGCAACTTGTTTCTAGGCCGGGCAGGCAGCGCCACAGTGCTCTCAGGCTCCATCGCGGGCCTGGAGGGTGGCTCCCAGCTGGCCTTGCGCCGGGCGACTAGCATGAGGAAAACCTTTACTACTGGCATGGCAGCTGTCAAGAAGAAGTCACTGTGCATACAGATTAAGCTGCAAGTGGTGAGTGTCCAACAAGGTCCCAGGTCTCCTTCTGCTAGCAGGTCGGCACGGCACACTCGTGGCATCCGTGCCCACCCAGATCCACCTGCTTTATCCCTGCTGGTGGGATTGCCCTTTTAGTGCAGCTACTAAGACTGGCCAGCCGTGCCTGAGGAGGGCAGAGCTGTCCAGGCTTAGCAATGTCCTAGCAGGGGCAGACCAACAACTACCCTGTGAGGAGCAGAGATGCTAGCTTTCTGGGACCCTAGACATGGGGGCACTGAGGGTGGTCCTTTCCCTTTGGCAGGATGCCCTCATTGACACCATCAAGAGGTCCAAGATGCACTTTGTACACTGCTTCCTGCCTGTGGCTGAGGGCTTGCCCGGGGAACCCCGAGCTGCCTCTTCCCGCCGAGTTAGCAGCAGCAGTGAGCTGGACCTGCCCCCAGGAGACCCCTGTGAGGCTGGGCTGCTGCAACTGGATGTGTCCCTACTTCGTGCCCAGCTTCGGGGATCCCGCCTGCTTGATGCAATGCGCATGTACCGCCAAGGTGAGGCACCTTCCCCTCCACCAGGCTCTGGTGCCTTTTCCTGAGCTGGCAGATGCCACCCTGCTGCCGTCCTCTCTAGGGACTGGCTGGAGATAGATCTTTCTCCGCCCTAGTCCCTGCCCAACCTTTGCTTTTAGTCCTGTCTACTTTGGGACTCCTCTCTTCCTCTTTTCCCTTTCTCATTCAAGTCCTACTCCTGCGTGTTTGTGTGTGTGTGTGCGTGTGCGTAGACACTCAGTCGGACACACACACTTCGTATCAAACACCCTATCATTTGTTCCCATAGCTCTTCTTGCCCATCATCCCTAGTGTGGGTGGGTCAGCTCTGCCAGTAGCCGCAGACAGAAGGACTCAGTGCCCTTTCAGCGCCGTCTACCCAAGGGGAAAACAGGTGCTAAATCTCTTAGAAGTACTTAAAATTCCCAAGAAAGGTCAGCAGGATCCTTTAATCCTCCTGGAGGGGACGAGGATGACAGTAGCAGCAGTTGTCATCCATTCAGAATTCATGGCTCGCCAGGTGCTGTTCCCAGCTTTTTTACTCATTAATTCACAGCCGCCTCACAAGGTGGTAACTATTATCAGCCCTAAATAAGGAGGCGAGGTTCGTAGAAGTGAAGGAGCATGCCCAGGGTCACCCAGCAGCAGAGCTGGATGCCAGCCAGGCAGGCTGGCTCCTCAGGCCTCTCGAGCTGAAGTAAGGAAGTACCAGGTTTCTGTTCTCTTTTTTCCTCCCCCTCAGCGAGAAGTGCAGGCCGGGTCCTACCTACCTGCGGACGGGTCCCCTCGAGGTATCCCCATGGATACCCTCACTTTTCCTCAGCAGCGAAAGCCAGGAAGCAGGCTCCCTACACAGTCCTAAATAAATCATCGATCTGTCCCCACGTCTTGATATGGAGTTGGTGTTTATTATTTCAAAACCAGATTGTTACCGCTCTGAACCAAAATCAATGTGCTTTACTCAAACAAGCAGATCGATGAGGCCAACGGCAGCAGCTTCCCCCTCCCCCGGCCCCCAGCCACCATCGATAGTGCTGATGATTAATTAAGATGCCAGGCGTCCAGACTGCTATCCTGGCCCATCAATTTAATTGCAATTCAGATACAATCAATAGCTCACTTTGTCTTGGCCCCTCAGCAGCCCCCGCCTCCTGTTGCAATTATCAGGCACATACATCAGCCTCATCTCCCAGCTGGAGAGTTTCCCAGAGCTGGCTGGCCAGAGCAAGCCCTCAGCAGGCTGTCAGTGGCCTAGGTGTGAACTCCCCTTCTGCCTCTGACCGCAACCCAATGGCTCCAACCTCAGGCCTCAGTTTCCCTGGCTGGAAGCTGAAGCGGGTGTATTTGAGATCCCTGTCTGTCTGGAAGTGCCGTAATCTGGAGGAGTGGCCCTTTTGGCCCTCCACTGTGGACCCTGGTGAGATCAGTACCATTGGGGTCACTTCCTGCTCTCCACTATTCTGACCGTATTCCAAGCCAGAAGCCACCTCGCCCTCCCCTTGACATCAAGTCCAGACACACTTTAGGAAAGGAGAATTTCAGGGTTCTTGGTCATTTAGCCTTCAGGTTAAGGTCAAGGTAGGGCAAGGAGGGAGTCCTTTCTGTGATGCTGCTCTGAGAGGGGACAGGGAAATCCCATTTCTCTGAGCATTTGCCAAGTGAGCCAAGCTCTACTTACTATATATTTCCTGACTTGTCTCCATGAGGTCCAGGGTCCCTATTTAAAGGTGAAGTGGGCCTGGGTGTGTTTTAGCTCATGAGAGAGAAGGGAGCCCCCACTCAGTAAGGTCTCCAAATGAAGATCAGGGAGGGCAGCTGATATGGGGACAGCTGGGAAGTCTGGGTGACTTCTGTTTCTGCTTTCTACCCTCCCACATCATGACTGTGTGATAATGCAGAGACTGAAACCTTAGAGACTCAATAAGGAAAAACAATAGGATGTCAGGTGATAGTTGAAGAAAAATGTGGGGGCTAGCCTGGAATCCAGACCCAGCTCTTCACAGCTGTGCCGCTATGTGGGCTTGGCCATGCCACTTCTAAGCCATATTCTATCTATCTATCTATCTATCTATCTATCTATCTATCTATCTATCTATCTATAAATTTGTGTGTGTGTGTGTGTGTGTGTGTGATGTGGAGAATGGAACCTGAGGCCACACCCATGCTCTATCCTCAGCTAAAGCCTTCATATCCTATTGTAGAACAGCTCTGATGGCCTGTCCTTTCTGGGCCTCCCTGGCCCACCCCTCCATCCCCACCCAATCAAGCTAGGTGTTGATGGATCTGTCTCTGGATCTCTCTCCAGGTTACCCAGACCACATGGTGTTTTCTGAGTTCCGCCGTCGCTTTGATGTCCTTGCTCCACACCTGACCAAGAAGCATGGGCGCAACTACATTGTGGTGGATGAGAAGCGGGTAGGTGTGGGGCTCCAGGACCTCTGCAGACCCCTCACTCGCTCACTCTCTCTGCCTCTCTTTCCTAGACTTTGCAGGCTGGCTCTTGCTCAAGGTCACAGAGTCCCAGCCAACCAGGGCTAGGGCAGAGACACAACACCGTGGCAGTGTGACAATGGCTGCCACATGAGCTGCAGGGACTGGGGAGGAGCCACTCTTATTGGAGGCCAAAGATTTGGGTGTCTGTGCTTTTAGGAAGCCAGACAGTCACACTGAGTAAACATGGCAGAGCCTTCCAAGTGGATGACTAGGATTTATGTTTTGGGTATCCTGCTGATGGCATCTGGGTCCTTCAGCCTCAGCTTCCATGGTGTTATCTGGTTCCTGAATCAGGAAGCTCTCTAGGGCTGGGCAAGCTTCCTTCCTAGGAGGAGGCTGAGATGGCAAGTCTACTTTGGTGCCGGAGCATGTGTCTGGGCCTCTTACAGTCAAGAATGATGAACCCATGACTGTAGAAGTGTCTTTATCACCTTACACTGCCACCTCAACCCCCAGGCAGCCGAAGGCTCCTTGAATAGAGGAGAGCTCCTCTGCTGTGCACTGGCTCTGGCTTTCAGCTTGACTCTGAGAGCACCTCAGTCCTTAGGAGGCTTCCCTGAAGGGAGGACACTCTATAGCCTGGGGAAGGAAAGCCCACAACATTGCCTAGTTTGCCCCTACTTCTCTGACTCACAGACAAACATTCATGGAAGCCGCAAAGATTTCTGTGGTCTCAGGCCTGTTAGCATCCCACCTTCCCACTCCTCCTTGGCCATGACTTCCATCCCAGCTTCCTTCTCACGGCAATAGGCTGTACTTGTCTCCCTGGAAATGCTGTCCTTCCCAGACTGTCATTTCTGCATGAATCTCTCTGATCACAACATCCTACCTGTAGTGTCCCCTGCTCAGGGAGTTGGCTGTTGGACTCAACGAGACCCTGCAAGTCAAGACCCAATCTGTTCTCTGTTTCATCATTTACTTCATAGTCTTGACACCATGGCCTGACCTACTCAGCACTTAGCCTCATCCCTCCATTCTCCTGAACCCCCCACAGACCTGTCTTACCCCTACCCTGAAGGGCCAGCCCTTGGGTGGCCGTGCTGTTCATATTAGACTCCCAAGGGCTATGGAAAGAAGCTATACAACTCTAGACTTGAATTCCTACAGGTTTGTGGTCTTCAACCTTAGGTGGGCCCTTGGCATGGCCTAGTAAGTCTTCTGCATGTCCTTCCTTGTATGGCCACATCACCAAGCTCCTGGCTTGCTATTCCATTCACCATCTTTCTCTTCCAGTCTCCTACCCTACCTTACCCTCCCCTACCCTCGCCTGCCTTCCCAGGTCATCTTCCCAGCAGCTGACCTTGACTGTAAACTACTGAAATCAAAGGTCTAGCTTCTTCTACCATCTTCATCTTCCTCCTTCTTCCCATCCCCCATCCTGCCTTGGTGGGAACAGGGTGGAAATGAGCCATTTTGGGGCAGTTCCTTCCTTCATGGTTTAGAATCCATTCCCTTCTGCCTCTTTTCTCTGTTAGAACAGTTCCATAGAGAGTAGCCTCGGCCTGAAAGAGGCTCTTTGTCCAGTGCATGCTCTCTAGCCTGAGACCACCCATATCTGCCTGCCCCCAGCTCCTGCTCTATTGCCTTTTGTTCTTCCACCTCAGCATCCTGTTCTCCACCCTGGTACCCTGGGGCTGGTCTCCCTGTTACCTCTGTGTTGCCAGAGCCACTGGGTATTTTTCGATTCTCTGTTTCTTGAATTTTTTTAAAGTTTATTATGTATAGTGTTCTGTCTGCACGTATGCCTGCAGGCCAGAAGAGGGCGCCAGATCTCATTACCAATGATTGTGAACCACCATGTGGTTGCTGGGAATTGAACTCATGACCTCTGGAACTGCAGCCAGTGCCCTTAACCTCTGAGCCATCTCTCCAGCCCTGTTTCTTGAATTTTTTAAAAAAACGATTTATTTATTTTTATGTGTTCGTTTTGCCTGCAAGTTATGCATGTGCACAATCTTCATGCCAGATGTCCATGGAGGACAGAAGAAGGCATAAGATCCCCTGGAACTAGAGTTACAGGCAGTTGTGAGCTGCTATGTAGGTTCTGGGAATGGAACCCAGGTCCTCTGGAAGAACAGCCAGTGCTCTTAACCTCTGAGCCATCTTTTCAGTTGCATTTTTTTAAAGTCAGGGTCTCACTAGATAGTCCTGAGTCTTCTGGAATTCACTCTGTAGACCAGGTTAGCCTAGAACTCACAGAGATCCATCTGCCTCTGCCTCCCAAGTGCTGGAGTAGAGGTGTGTGCCACGTGGCTGTTCCTTGAGTTCTTGACATGCGACTTTACTGGTATTTTGAAGTGTTTCCTGCTTGCCTCATCTGCCACCATGCTGTTCCTCTCCGCTCCGTGCTTCAGTAAAGATTTCATTCCTCAATGCTCTGTGGCTCTATTTTTTTATTCTCTCTCTTCCTGGACAACCTCATTCGCACCCATCACTTCGATTACCACACAGACACTGACTGACCCAGATCTCCCTCCTGCACTCCGAGTGCACGCTCCTCTCACTGCCTTCTGGGTTTTCCTGTGTCTTACCCCAGACTGAGCTCATGTGGTCCGTTCATTCTCTTGCCCTCAAGCCTGTTCTTCCTCACGTATTCCCCGCTTTTGTGACTGACCTTTTCAGATGTCTCTGGCCCTTCCTGAGAGGACTGTGCAGAGTTCCCAGGCACACCAGGCTCCCCATACCTTGGTTGCACTCTAATCCCCACCCCCTCACTCTTGCAACATGTACCCTCTGCTTGTGATCCCAGGCCTTTGCTCAAGTTGGAGGCGGAACTGGTAGTTACATTCTCGGGTAAGGCAGTCCTCCTCTGGGGTCCCCACCCCCGACTGAACCCCATGCCTTTTTTATGTACTGCACCTGTCTTACCCCCTACTTATCTTACTCTCCAACCACACCATCTGTTCCTCTTCTGGTCACCTCTGGTCCCCAGAATGGACATAGTGACTGGCATCATGGAAACCTACCTGAGGGGCTCGTGGAAGAAATGATGGGGTTTCTAGGAGAGAGCCAGGGAGGGCCCAGGAAGTGGAGATGGGGAGAGCCTATGGGACCTGATGGCAGCCTTTCCCTCCTCAGGCTGTGGAGGAGCTGTTAGAGTCCCTGGACCTGGAGAAGAGCAGCTGCTGCATGGGCCTGAGTCGGGTAAGTTGCGCACAGGTGGGCAGCCAGGTGTTCGCTTCCTGGTGGCCCTAGTCAGGTGGCGGGCTCTCCCTCCCCGTTGGCAGACTGAAGCTAGGGTATAGATATCCTAGTACCAGCAAACTTTACTTTCTTGCCAGGATAGCTGACTGGTTCAGGACTCTGAAACCTCTGTGGTGTCAGGAGGGAGTGGGCTGAAACATGGCCTTGAGTTTGACGCAGTGGGAAATGGGGAAACAGAAGGGCTGCTGGGCTTGGAAGGAGGGGGCTGGGTTTGGAAGGAGGGGGCTGGGTTTGGAGGGAGGAGGCTGGGTTTGGAGGGAGGGGGCTGGGCTTGGAAGGAGAGGGCTGGGCTTGGAGGGAGGGGCTGAGGAAAGCCAGGGGTAGTAGGAAGAGTACTCCAGAGTGCTACCAGGGTGCAGAAGAGCAAGTGAAGACTAGTGAGCTGAGCCACCACAACCTGCCCACAGGCCAAATTCCTCATCTAAATGGAATGTGTAGCACAAAAGGCCCTGGTCCGTACCAAAGGGTCCAGGAACAGTCTTCCCACAGGCAGGGAGCCTTGCCCACCTCTCCCCTAGCTAAAAAGCTTTGATAGGCTGTGTTCAAGAATGCGCTGGGAATTGGCATGGAGGAAGGGCAGCGGGCGGCCAAAGAGTCACGGATGTGTTCCTCTGTCAGCAGAGAAGACAGGGACCCTGATCACAAAGCCTCTTGCACAGTGTGAGGTGGAGGGAGAGACATACATTTTACTTGTCCCTTAGTCTGCAGGTTGAGTAAGGTCCTGATTTTTCCTGACCCTCACTCCCTGTGTCTCATCTCAGCCTCTCATGTCCTTGGCTTTCTCTTTTTCCCTTGGGTCCTCAAAGTCCCTTCTGCCCTTTTTTGGTTTCTGGTCCTGTTTCTCTCCTTATTCTGTGTTTGTTCCCACTTCTTTGGTGTCATTTTTCTGCTCTGGTCTTTGTCTATGACATCTGGCTCCCCTCCTTTCTCTCTGGTCACCCTCCAGCACACACACACACACACACACACACACACACACACACACACACGCGCGCGCGCGCGCGCGCGCACATACACGCATGCACGCGCATACCCTTTCTCTGAGACTCAGAGGCAGCCAGCTTGGCTGCCTGCAGCCAAAACCATTCCTTTAGCTGCTCAGTGACTAGTTCACACCCAGGCCTTTCCGTGAGCTCCTACCCCTCTAGCAGGCTGGGCCGCTGCTGGCTGGTACTGGGAGTGGCGCTCTAAGCCAGTTCCCAGGTTCCCAGACACATCTCAGGCAGGAACAGGCCTGTACAGGTTGGTCTTCTTCTGGCCACATCTTAGACCCTCAGTTGTCCTGATTCCTCCCTGGTGACAAGCTGAGGCAGGTGAGCCTCGGGGCCTCCTAGTACTCGGGGGAAAGGGGGCAAGGCTGGATGCTTGCTTTAGCTTTGCAGGCTGCACTTAGCACTGGCTGGTGGGTAAGGACTGGGTGTCCATAACGCTTCAGTGGAGGGGCCTCACTGGAGGCCACTGGGCCCTGGAGGGCCAGGCAAAGAGCCTGGGGTCTGAGAGCCTCCTGACGCAGTCAAGTTTGCATTCATGGGAACTTGAGAAGGAGATGTTCATAGTCTTTCAGCTCTACTCAAAAGGATCCTATTTTTTTTTTTCTGTATGTGTGTAAATGTGTGCTCACACGTATTACTTGTAGTGAACTCTGTCGAATGGAGGCCAGGGATTGAATCTAGCGTCTTCCTGCATTGTTCTCTGCCTTATTTATTATTATTGTTTTTGTTACATTTATTTACTTAGAGGGGGAGCCGGGGTGGGGTATTATGAACACCCTTGTGTCAGAGGACAGCCTGCAGAAGTTTGTTACTCCCTTCTACCACGTGGGCATTGTGGCTCAAACTCGGGTCCTCAGGTTTAGTGGCAAGTGACCCAACTCACCCCTCCACCTTATTTTTGTGACAGGGTCTCTTACTGAGTTGGGCACTCACTGACTGACTAGACTGGCTAGCATGCAAGCTACAGGACCTCCTCTTTCTGCCCCCTATCAGTCCCCAGTACTAGGATTACAGACCCTGCTTAGCTTCTGAGATCAGATGAGATCAGGTGCGTTCAGGATGGTATAGCCATAGACCACACCTGGCTTTTATGTGGCTGCTGGGGATCTGAACTCAGGTCCTTTTGCCTGTGTAACAATCATTTAGCAGGGTGAGCCATCTCCTAAGCTCCCCTCAAAAGGACTCAATTCTGCATATGTTCAAGAGGTTTGAGGCTTGTGTCTGTAGCCTTTCCACCTTTCTTGTGTGTGTGTGTGTGTGGTTTTTTGAGACAGGGTCCTGTTATGTAGCTCTGGCTGTCTTGGACCTCACTGTGTAGACCAGGTTAGCCTCCAACTCAGAGATCCTCTTGCCTCTGCCTCCTGAGTGCTGGATTAAAGGTGTGTGCCACCCCCACCTCCTGGCCTAGATCATTCTCTCTCATTGTGCTTCCGAGCCATTCTGTCTCTGTGTGCCAGTATTCCCCTGCTTCCCTGTTTACTAACCAAGCATATTTGCTTGACCTAGGAACAAACTGGGTGTCCCTTAGGGCCTCACATGTATATTACTGGAAACTGGGGCGTGAGTCAGACTTCAGATACGTGGAACCCCCACTTTGCCAGTTTGTAGAATTTGGGGCAGTATCACAAGGACTGAGCTGGATTTTTTTTTCCAAAACTAGCCTCAGAGGATGAGACTTCTGTGACGTGCCCAGATGCAGCGTTCTCATCGGGTTTGGGCTCTCTCCCTACTTCTTCCCTGAAGGGGACTCTGGGATCCTTCCCCTATCAGGACTATATATATTACTTGTGTTCTTCTTGATTTCCCATCTCTGTCCCACAAAGGGGATTTTGTTTTCTTTCTTTCTTAAGATATATTGCTTGCTTACGTGTGGATATGCCTGTGTGTGTCTGCCATGTGTATGAAGGTGCTCTCAGAGGCCAGAAGAGGGCATCAGATCCCCTGGCACTGGAGTTACAGCAGTTGTGCTGATGATGTGGGCGCTCCGAACCAAGCTCAGGTCTTCCTGAAGAGCAGTAGTGCCCTAAACTGCAGAGCCATCTCTCCAAACTGTCTTTCTTTTCTAGGATAAATCACATTTATTTATTTACCTGTTTGTTTCTTAATTTATGGATGTGTGCATGCCACAGCACACATGCGGGGACCAGGATAACTTGAGGCAGTGAATTCTCTCCTTCTACCATGTGCATCTTGGGGATCAAACTCAGGGTGACAGGCTTGGCGGCTGAGCCATCTCACTGGCCCTAAGAAGTAGGTGTGTGTGTGTGTGTGTGTGTATGTGTGTATCACCTGTATCAGGTGCGGGTGGTTATAAACCTTGTGCTCCTCTGCTTCTCAAGGACACCAGAGCCATCATCACCCTGCTCCATGTCTCTTACAAGGCCAACACAGGGCAGCAAAGAATGAGAGGAACAGCTGGGTGTAGGGTGCCCAGCAGGTTTCCCACACATCTGTCTTCCAGCCCCCAAACCTGTATGACAGGTCTCTTGCTGGAGCTGATTCACGCCCACCTCACCAGCTTCTTCATGAGAGTGTGAAACGTGGGGGTAGGGGTGGGGCCCTGGCATGAAAGAGGAGGCAGCTGGAATGAAGCTGAGCAGGTGGGCAGAAGGGCAGAAGCCTCGCCCCCCACTCTAGTCTTCCCCCACAGACAGCTTCTTAGGTTCTCTCCCATTCAGACACACCATCTCACTCTCCCCCTGAGCCCAGATGGCTGGAGCTGTGCTCGGGCCCTGCAGTGGGCCATGGCACAGGGCACAGTGACAGTATCACAGCTTTAGCTGAAGGACCTCCCCTCCTTGTTTGGCCAGTGAGTGCTTCCTGTTCCTCTTGGCCCCAGGTATCTCCTCTTTCCCTGTGCTGCTGTCATTTCTCCTTTGAAGTTAGACTTCCCACCTCCCTCTTCCAGACCCAAAGCCTTCCACCTGGGCCTGGCCCATCCCCAGGGGCCATGCTAGGGCTCCTCCCCTCCACCCTTGGGCAAGTGGATTTTCAGGCTCTTCCTGAACCAGGGTCCATATTTCCTCGCCTGCTGGCTCCCTGTGCCAGCTGCCTGTTCCTCTCTCTTTGCTACCCCAGCTCAATCTCCGACTTTTACCCGGCTGCTTCTCCGACAGGTGTTCTTCCGGGCAGGCACGTTGGCACGGCTGGAAGAGCAGCGAGATGAGCAAACCAGCAGGCACCTGACCCTGTTCCAAGCGGCATGCAGAGGCTATCTCGCCCGCCAGCATTTCAAGAAGAGAAAGGTACTGCTCTGGGGACACCCCAGCCTAGATGGTACACAGAGTGCCAGTGGAGGGGTGGCGTGCAGGGTGCATGCCAGGGAGGCCAAGCAGTTATCGTTGTCTGGGAAGGAGGTGGGAACCTCCCAAGAGCACCATGCCTGGGCCTGAGTGGGGAGCATGCTTGAGTGCCCAGCAGCGTGGGCATGTGCCCTGGCCAGGGGGCTGTGTTGTGGGAGTGGGGGCGGGAAGCAGGGCCCAGGCAAAGGTGGGCTCTGGTTCATGGGCTGCTCTATGAAGATTAAGGAGCTGTGTCAGCGACTCCTTTTCTTATTAGCAAGTCCATAAAACAGCCAGCACTGCCGCCTCTTGTGTTTCAGCAAGATTAGGTTTTATAGCACAGCTAGGCCAGGGTGCTGGAAATAATCAGGCAGCAAATAAAGCAGATGAAATTATTCCTAATGACAGTGGGCCACGAGTGCCCCTTGCACTGCTCCCTCCCGGGACTGCCCACCCTCCGAGGGTGGGGCAGTGGGCATGAGAAGGGTCTGGGGAGCTGGTGCGGTTGTGCTGCTGGTGGGCACTGACTTGGCCAAGGGAGCGGGAGGTCCATCATGTGACAACCCCAACTGCAGATCCAGGACCTGGCCATCCGCTGTGTGCAGAAGAACATCAAGAAGAACAAAGGGGTGAAGGATTGGCCCTGGTGGAAGCTCTTCACCACTGTGCGGCCCCTCATCCAAGTCCAGCTGTCAGAAGAACAGATTCGCAACAAAGACGTGCGTGACTTCCCGGCAGGCCGGGTCCTGGGAGGGGCCCATGTACAGAAGGGTCTTGCTGGCTTGTCTTGGATTACGGTGCTTTTAGGATTAGTTGGAAGGACTGGTGTCTTTGAACTATGCCCATCCAGCACATATCCATCCCTCTGGAGTGCAAGATGGATCCTCCATAGCTTCTTAGGATAAAATCGTAGGCATCTACTGTTTGTGGAGGGGAGTCTGGGGGTTAGGAGTCCTGATGGGGGGTCCTCACCCCTCTTAGCATCTCAACCTCACTTTTTCTCCTTGCTTCCTGCAGGAGGAGATCCAGCAGCTGCGCAGCAAGCTTGAGAAGGTGGAGAAAGAACGGAATGAGCTTCGGCTCAACAGTGACCGGCTGGAGTCCCGGGTGGGTGACTCCAGTCACCAGACAGACTGGCCCACTGTCCCAAAGTGCCCTGACCCATGAGCCCTGGTGTTCTGGCTGAGTGAGGCAGTCACTTCAACTGGTGACCCCCCCCCCCAACCCCAGATCTCAGAGCTGACATCGGAGCTGACTGACGAGCGGAACACAGGAGAGTCCGCCTCCCAGCTGCTGGATGCAGAGACAGCCGAGAGGCTTCGAGCCGAGAAGGAAATGAAAGAGCTACAGGTGAGAGCAGGGCCAGGTGAAGACAGCAGGCTAGTGACCGCCACACTCGGCTTCCCCAAAGCCTCTACTAGCTCGACATCTCTGTCTGCCTGGGGGAAGTGTGTGGCCTGTGTGGTTCAGGACACTGGGTAGGACAGGCAAGGGGAAGGCCTGCAAGGCTAACAAGCCGTTTCCTTCAGACCCAGTATGATGCACTGAAGAAGCAGATGGAAGTCATGGAAATGGAGGTGATGGAGGCCAGGCTCATTCGGGCAGCAGAGATCAACGGGGAAGTGGATGATGACGATGCAGGTGGGTCCCAAGTGGAGGAGGCAGGCGGGCCTGAATGGCAAGCCCTGATGCCCTTCCCTGGGTAATCACACACCCTGTCCGGGCTTGTCTCCCTTCTGCGAGCCATTTTCATACTAAAACACAGTGAATGGATGAGAAAGTAGAGTTGCTAAAACCAGGCATGGTGATTTATGCTTGTAATCCCGGGTGACCGAAGCCCAAGGTCACCAACTACATAATAAACTCAAGGACAGCCTGAGATCTTGTCTCAAAAAACAAACAAAAACCTCAAAAACCACAATGTCAAGGTGCTGAAAATAACCAGGTTGAACCGCTATGGTAATGACAAGGGCCATGGATCTGGCGGCCTCTAGGGAGTAGTTAGCCCAGGTTCCCCTTTTCACCCTCTCTAGACTCTCCCCTGGTAGTGGACTCCACCCGATCCTCTTTCCTACCCCTCTCCTTCTGTCCCCTGCCCCTTCCTGGGGACCCTCAGCAGCTCTGAATGGAGCGGTCTCCCCCTACCCTGCAGGGGGAGAGTGGCGGCTGAAATATGAGCGCGCTGTTCGGGAGGTGGACTTCACCAAGAAGCGGTTCCAGCAGGAGTTGGAAGACAAAATGGAGGTGGAGCAGCAAAGCAGGAGGCAGCTAGAGAGACGGGTGAGGCTGACCAGGGAACTGAGGCCTGTCGTCAAAGGGCTGGGGCTCGGTGCCATGTCTACTGGCAAAGCAGCCAGGGGCAGGCAGAGCCGGAGGGGGACAGGGTAAGTGGTGTATCAGCCAGTCCTGAAGGGACAGCTGGGACCTCCCCTCAGGGCATCGCCCCTTAGGTTCTGAAGATGTCACTGGTCCTGTCCTCCACTTCTAAATCCTTGGTGGCTGCTGACCGTGCACCCGTCTCTCCACCTCTAGCTTGGGGACCTGCAAGCAGACAGTGACGAGAGCCAGCGAGCCCTGCAGCAGCTCAAGAAGAAGTGCCAGCGACTCACAGCTGAACTGCAGGACACTAAGCTGCACCTGGAGGGCCAGCAGGTCCGAAACCATGAGCTGGAGAAGAAGCAGAGGAGGTGGGTGGCCCTGCCCTGTGCCCTCAGAACCTTTGAGCTGCAGGACCAGCCATTTGTGCTGGCACGTGAAACAGACTCACTTCTGGTCTCCCAGGAGGACTCAGGCCACGGCTACCGGGAAGTCCATTCCAGCCTCTGTTCACATGTGTTCCTCTCAAAGGGTACCTGTCATCTGTCCCAAACCAGAAAGGACAGGCTTCAGCCAGTCCAGAACCACCAGGTCCCTGCCCTGCCCCTTGTGCCCCTCACCCCCCCTCACCCCCGCTCTGCCTGAGTAGCTTTCACCCCACAAACACACTCTCCTGACTAATGTCACTAAACTACCGCGCCACTTCCATCTCATTATGGTAATGACGCAAAGGAGGGGGGCAGCCCTCACAGGAGAAAATCCAATCTAAATTAATTTCCCTGGCTGGGAATGGGAATGGGACGCCTTCATTAACAGCGTGAGGAGCCCACACGCCCTGGGAACAGTGGGGTGCCCCAGGGAGCAGGAACAATGCCTGGTTCCCCTCTGCCAGCTTCCAGTACAGGTACCAATTACCTTTGTGAAGGGTAACCTCACCCCTAGACCCTGGGAGGGAGACGGGCAGAACAGAGCTCCCGCTCCTCCCAGTATGCGTTACCTCACGTGTGTGTCCCCAGCTCCCCCATCACCTTGTCACCTTCCTTGCTAACTGCTTCCTGTTACTCTGAGGAGAACAAGGTGGTTCAGAAGTTTTTTTTTTTTTTTTGTATCTCTGGGAAGAACCAGGCAGTTCACTTCTCCCACCCTTTATCCCCACTCTGTCTAAACCTAAAGATGGCACTGTTAACAGGAACCCCTCCTTCATGAGCACCCCATAATCATGCCAGCTTGGCCTAGTTACCATGTCTCTGTGCTCCCCGCTGGGCAACTTATTAGGTTTCGGCTGCCCAGGGTTTTCCTCCTCTTTTTCTGCTGTGGGCTAGGGAGGGGTGCTATGGAGTTTCCACAGGAGCCTGATTACCTATGCAGGGAAGGGCTAAGAGGGATTTCAGCAATTTGCTCCCCGATTTAGAGTCACTGGGTGGGACAGGGAAGGCTGGGAAGTAGAGGAGTAAACGAGGTGGCTCCCGCGAGTGCCTCTTAGAGCACATTGCCGGCTGGGCCTGGCAGGAATGCTGCCTGGCCCAGCACAGGGTGCCCTGCTGGTGACTCCGGGGTGGGTGGTACTGACACCGGAGGCAGATGCCAGCAGCGGTTAGAAGCCAGCAGCTTCTGTAGTTGCTGAGTTGAGCATAGGGTAAATTGTCCAAAGAGAACATCATCTCTACTCACCCTGACACCCTCTTCTTTCATCCGTTGGAGAATGTTGAGACTTGCCTGCCCCCTTCCCAGAAGTGGTGTGTGGGACCTTCTTAGGCCCACTTGATGAAGCATTCATTGTTCCTCAGGTGCCTCAGTAGTCTGACCTCTATTTCCTGAATTCCAGTGTCACCAGGGTCCCAAGTCATGACTTATGAGTCCCTCCCACCCCAGCCCTGTTGGTATCTTGCTCCATCTGTGGTACCCCGCTTGCTGGGTGCTGGAGAGCTAGACTTTGACCTTCCCTAATGAGGCCGTTGTGCTCCCCACAGGTTTGACAGTGAGCTTTCCCAGGCACAGGAGGAGGCCCAGCGGGAGAAGCTGCAAAGGGAGAAGCTCCAGCGGGAGAAGGACATGCTCCTGGCTGAGGCTTTCAGCCTGAAGCAGCAGCTGGAGGTACTGGGGCTGACCCTCTTCCAGCACCCCTACCGCTTGGGGAAGCCCTGTGCCAACCTCAACTTCCTTTGCCCTCTAGGAAAAAGACATGGACATCGCCGGGTTTACCCAGAAGGTCGTCTCCTTGGAGGCTGAGCTCCAGGACATTTCTTCTCAAGAGTCCAAGGATGAGGCTTCTCTGGCCAAGGTCAAGAAGCAGCTCCGGGACTTGGAGGCCAAGGTCAAGGATCAGGAAGAGGAGTTGGATGAACAGGCGGGAAGCATACAGATGCTGGAGCAGGTACCATAGGGTTGGCCAAGGGAGGGCCAAGGTGCAGCAGGAAATATTGCCACCCTCACCATTAACACAGGGCACTGGGGAGGAAAGGTCAAGGTCCACATTCATCCATTCATTCACTCATTCATTCATTCTCTCAATCACTCATTCACCTACTCATAAAATGTGTGAGTACTTGCTCGGTGCCAGCCACAATATATAGATAGTTAAGTTGCCATACAGCCTTTCCTGAAAAGCAGATCTGGGTTGGATCTAGTGAGGAAAGAATGGGGAGATAATGAAGCCAGAGGCCAGGAGCCAACCAAGCATGCCACTAAGCAGCCAGGCCAGTTCAGGGGTCCTACGCAGGGACGGAAAGCTTCAAGACCATCTCCAGCAACCAGCCTCTTCCTGAGCCTTGGCCAGGTATCTAGTAAGGAGGCACACTACAGCTTCCCTGCAGAAGCTGGCTGCCAGGGTAAAGAGTGAGCGGGCAAAGAGAACTGTGGTGGAGAAAGAGCCTGCGCTCCTGAACATGGGATAACTGCACTTCCGGGAAAGGAACCCAGTCCTGACTTCCAACCCACAGGCCAAGCTGCGTCTGGAGATGGAGATGGAGCGGATGCGACAGACCCATTCCAAGGAGATGGAGAGTCGGGATGAGGAGGTGGAGGAGGCCCGGCAGTCATGTCAGAAGAAGGTATGGCATCTGGGTCGTCTGGGCTCTTCTAGGCTGGTGTAAGAACCTGTTCTTTATCACTGCTTTAAAGTGGGGGCTTTTGTTTTTCCACATTATACCCCTGTATTCTACTGCTATTCTGGACCAGCATTTCCCCTCTTAGGACTCAGGCCTGGCCTGGGATGAGCCTTTCAGTCTGTGGGAAAGCTTGGTCCTGTGCTCCCTTGGGGCCTCCTGTGGTCAGCCAGCCTGGCTGGATGATCTCCCCCCCCACACACACACTGTGCAAAGTCTACTGTGGCTGTAGTAGCTGCCTGTGACCTGCTGTCCCCCTCCTACACTTGTACCTCCTTGGGTCATCCACACTCAGTCCTGCTCCATTGTTCTGGGAGGGGACACTCAGCATGGAAAGGGACTATTGTCCCTGCCCACGACAGACAAAAGGACAACAGCCTCTGTCCCCACAACCCCGCAGCTAAAGCAGATGGAAGTGCAGCTTGAGGAGGAGTATGAAGACAAGCAGAAGGCACTGCGGGAGAAGCGGGAGCTGGAGGGCAAGCTGTCCACACTCAGTGACCAGGTGCGTGGGGACCCCCACAGCCATCTGCTCCACCGGCCTAAGACTGGGGATCTTGAGGACAGAAAACTGGGCATGCCGTGGTACTCTGCAGCAGGTACCATATCAAAGGGGTTGATGAGGGTATCATCCATCACCCAGGCCTTTCTCACTAGCCATCATGATCCTGGCATGCCCAGGAGAACATCCTTGCTCATTTTGTAGAATGTGAAGATAGGCAAGATTAGCAGTCAGCTTGGGAAGGACTCAAGGAAGTCCCATGGTGGAGCTCAGTGCCTTCCTGGATGGTGTCCTCCCAGGTGAACCAGCGGGACTTTGAATCAGAGAAGCGGTTGCGGAAAGACCTGAAGCGTACCAAGGCGCTGCTGGCAGATGCCCAGATCATGCTGGACCATTTAAAGAACAACGCCCCCAGCAAGAGGGAGATTGCCCAGCTAAAGAACCAGGTACCCGTGCTCAGACGAATCCACTGGTTCCAGGGGCAGCCAAGAAGCTCATTTGTTCTGTTATCTTCTCCACGGCTTGTTCATCTTGCTGGCTCTTAAGTCCTTGAGAAGGAAGATGGCTGGAATGTGGGGAGGAAGCCGCCCCTAGCAGTCAGATTCCCTAGGGTCTGTGACTGCCAGGCCCGAGGGTGATGTGGATGGGCTGTGCATCCTGGAGGAGAGAACAATGTGTGCGCCGCAGCACAGCTATGGCTCTAAGAATGCCATTCATGAAGAAAGAGGAGGAGCAAGAAGGGGGAGGAGGTGGCAGAGGAGGACAGGGGAGAGTGTCTGGACCCCTTCTCCCCTGTGAGCCAGTGCCCTGCACAGTCCTTGTGCCCCAGAGCATGGCTGATGTTTATCTCCTGGCTGGGGGTGTCTCTGTCCAGCTGGAAGAGTCGGAGTTCACCTGTGCAGCAGCTGTAAAAGCACGGAAGGCGATGGAGGTGGAGATGGAGGATCTGCACCTGCAGATTGATGACATCGCCAAAGCCAAAACAGCGGTGAGGGGCAGGGCGCACAGGGCAGGGCTGGGAACTGAGGGAGAGCTGAACCAACCGTGACCCACACAGGTCCTCTCACGCCTGCAGGAGAGTACCCCCTACCCATGTCCTTTGCTCCCCCCCCACACTCAGAGCAGTCTTGAGAGGAGGGAGGGCTGGCAGCTTGGGTGCACATCTCCCTGTTTAACCACCTGCCTTTGGGAGCTTGGCCGCAGGCCCTGGAACCATAAATAAAGGCAGCTAATGTGGCTGAGGGACGTTAAACAGGTGCCTCGAGATTAGCAGAAGCACCGATAAGAGGATAGGACACTGGGCTTCCTTTCCCTCCCCTGCCCAGCCCACTGACGAGCCCAAGCGGCAGCTAATTAGAGCTTTTATTTAATGCCTCCCTTTTAATTCCCCACCTCTCCCACGGCCCAGCCACTGGCTCAGTATTCACTCCTGGGATGTGGCCAGCACCCATACCTCCTCAAGCCAGGAGTGGGGCAGGGGGAAGAGGCTGGGTTTGGCTGTTGGCTTCATGGCCCCTAGTTGGTCACCCTGCTGCTGAGAGACGCCAGTCTCACAGGCTTGATTTATCTTGTGACATTTGTGCTCTTCAGCAGGTTCCAGGTGAGTAATTCCAATTCCTTAATTGTGTTAAAAAAGGCTGTTATAAAATTACCGTTTTATTTAAATCTGAGTTAATAAATTTCTTGGCGGAGGCTTCTCCCAGCTCCCCATAGCCCAGTAACAAGATGGATGGGGCAGAGAAAGCACCAACGCAGTCACTTTGGTTCAGAATTACAGGCTAATAGATTCATTCATTTCCTGAAGCTGCCGGTACCTGTCTCTTCCCCTCCCCCAAGGCTGGGAGAGCTGGGTGCCCCAAGAGTGGGTCATCCCCAGGACAAACAAAATCCAAGCCAGGGGATGTCACCAGCCTGAAAGGTTCTTCCCTGAGGCCTGCTGTGGGCAGAATGCATGCCAGTCAGGCTGATGTACCAGGACGGTGGGTCGTTTGTTAAGGGCAGAATTTCTACTTTCTTATTAGCCTTGAGAGCTGCCAGAAAGCAGCTGCCATTTAGCATCTAAAACCCAGGGTCTGCCTGTTCCCCATCTCCCTGCCCAGAAGCCATCAGATCCCTCCGACATTTCATCGTGTCCCTACCCTACTATCACCCCCACCTAGGAGAGGTGGCATGGGGTGGGCCAGGTTTGGACTTGCCACCCCAGGGCATGAAGATACAGGCCTGATCCCCTCCGATCTGCCCCTGACTTTGTCCAGTTGGAGGAGCAACTGAGTCGCCTTCAGCGTGAGAAAAATGAGATCCAGAACCGGCTGGAAGAGGATCAGGAGGACATGAATGAGCTGATGAAGAAGCACAAGGCAGCTGTGGCCCAGGTACCCCGCCAGGACTGACGTCATTGTTACCATCCTCTGCCCCCTCGTAGATCTCCAGCTAGACGCACTTTTCCCCCCTGAGATATGTAGCCCTGGCTCCTGGAACTCACTCTATAGACCAGGCTGGCCTTTGAACTCACAGAGATCTGCCTGCCTCTGCCTCCCAAGTGCTGGGTTAAAGGTGTACACCACCACACCTTGCTCCCCTGGCCCTCAATGGATAGGGGCTGAATTTCTGTTCGGGGGACCCTTTCCCCATTGTTCTCCTCCCTTCCCAGTCCTCTCGGGACATGGCACAGATGAATGATCTCCAAGCTCAGCTAGAAGAATCCAACAAGGAGAAGCAAGAGCTACAAGAGAAGGTGGGTACCATGGGCTCCCTTGGGAGTGAGCATTCAGGATCCTTGGGGATGAAGCCTTGATCTAGTACAGAGGGTGTTTCTCTCAGTCATTCATAAGCCGCAGAGCATGTGAACTGGGAGCAGTGTGAGCAAGCAGGAAGAGCTAGGCTTGGTGCCTCATCACCATGGTAGATGTTTTGGCTCCAGCTGCCTCACCTCACATTTCTCTTCCCTCTCTGGTCCTTACCACATTCCTGCCTCTCAGCAGGGCAATATCAGTGCCAAGTGCAGGGGCAAGTGGGGGAGACCTTGGCTAGGGGTGGCTCCTCTGTGCCTTGCTCCCTCCCTTGGCCTACTAGTCACCATGGTGATGTTGCCTATCCCAGACTTGCCACCGCCCTCCCCAGTTCTGGATTC
Organism: Chionomys nivalis; assembly: GCF_950005125.1. Classification (NCBI taxonomy): domain Eukaryota; kingdom Metazoa; phylum Chordata; class Mammalia; order Rodentia; family Cricetidae; genus Chionomys; species Chionomys nivalis. Next base: position 58,689,200 of record NC_080092.1, read on the forward strand.
AGTTCGTTCTTCCCTTGCTCCCTCCACCCCTAGCTACAAGCCCTGCAGAGCCAGGTGGAGTTCCTAGAGCAGTCCATGGTCGACAAGTCTCTCGTCAGCAGGCAGGAAGCGAAGATCAGGGAGCTGGAAACACGCCTGGAGTTCGAAAAGACCCAAGCGAAGCGTCTGGAGGTGGGTTCAGCTACATGAGCGTCACTGCAAGCCAAGCAAAGCTACCCTGGTGGCTGGGGCCACGCATGCTCTGAAGGGCTGTGCAAGCCAGGGATACTCCTCAGAGTCCTCTGCCAAGCTGCCAGGCCAGCTGACAGGGTGGGAGCTCCCCTCCCGCCTGCCTGGCCTGCTCTCTGGGCCCCGCAGAGCCTGCCTATTTTACATTCTGTATCCGTGCTTGCTTTCTGCCAAGGGACCAGAGCAGCTTAGCTTTTCGTCTTCATATTTTCCTCTGCCACGAGCTCCCCCTCCTGTCCCCCTCACTCACTCTCTGGTAGGGTCATAAATATGCAGCGGATGGCACCACTGCTCTAAGGCTGAAGTCTGTTCTCGTCTCGTGGCTCTTTCTTCTTCTCCCTTGCTTTTTACACCCCTCCCCCCACGGCTTGCCACCTTTCCAGCTCTGCCCTCCCTCTTTCTCCCTCCAACACCGTCCTGCCCCTTTCTTACTCTCTTTCCATGTCTTCATTTCTTTCTTTCCTCACCCCCTTCCTCCTTTTTTTTCTGCCCTTCCCCCTTTTGGTTAGTCTCTTCTCTTCTTGCTTTGTTTCCCCCTTCTCCACAATGGCCTCTCCATACTCCACCTCTGGTCTCCTGTAGCCAGTGCGCTTCAGCCTCCCTGTGTGAGAGGTGTCAGAGCCCGGTAAGAGTGTTCCCTTGTATCCTTGTCTTGACTCTTGTTCTCCTGAGCGTATGGCCATCTGTCCAAACATCCTGGGGCCTGCCTGGGAACATGCACATTGTGGCGCATGGGGACCTTCTCTGTCACCTCTTCCCCATCAGTCCCTCTGTCAGCAGAGCAGGCCATAGGAGAGAGGTAGAAGCGGGTAAGCAGCCAAGGGCATTACCAGCCTGGACACAGGAAAGGTGTATGGACAAAACTCCCAGCATGGAGAGTCAGACAGAGCTTAACAGCTCATGTTCTGCCCCCAGGACTCCAGGGCAGTAGGTCACATTTCAGTCCTGCTATCACACACGGGAAAGGGTTCGTTCGTGTGACTGCTGGGGCCGGAGAAGCCCCTGGTGGTCGATGAAGGCTCTGCCTCCTGCGCTTGTCACCTCACTCTTGTCTCAGACTCCCTTCGACTCAGAAGGGCAATGTTGTGGTTTAGACTCACCCTGAGTGACCCTGTAGCCTGGGCCTGTCACTTTGCACACCAGGCTGGGGTAGTCAATGGGAGGACAACACTGGACACTGGCTCAGTCCTCCCTCATCCTGGACACTGGCTCAGTCCTCCATCATCCTGGACACTGGCTCAGTCCTCCCTCATCCTGGACACTGGCTCAGTCCTCCCTCATCCTGGACAGTGACTCAGTCCTCCCTCATCCCTGGCCTCTACTCCAATCATTTCCTGGTAGGATCCTCCTACCTGGCAGGGGAAACATGTCCATGTTTCTGAGGGAGACAGATTCACGAGGCCGAGAGAAATCACTCTGCCTGCGTCTCCTATTCAGGCACTCACAATGGAACCAGTCACCTCTGAACACTGGCTGTCGCCCCCGAGCTCAGCCTCTTCAAAAAATCCCTGATGCCCATGGAGATACTTATATGACAGGCCAGCCTCTGCCCAGGGCCTGCCTGATCTCTGCAGTAATAAGAAGAACCACAACCCTTCTTTCAGATGGCTTTCTCATTACTTAGTCCTCCAAGACCCCTGGACACAGGCATCATCTTGCCCTTTGACAGGCAGTGAAGCTCGGGGGTAGAGTGCTTACCCCGCACACATGAGGACCTGAGTTCACTCAGGTATAGGGGTATGGAGAGATGGCTCAGTGGATCTGGATTCAATTCCCAGCATCCACATGGAAGTTCACAACTATCTGTAATTCCAGTTCCAAGGGCTACAATAACGTCACACAGACAGACATGCAGGCAAAACCCAAATGCACATCAAATAAAAATAAATTTAAAAAAAAAAAAGGTCAGGTGTAGTGCCCTTGCTTATAATCCTTGCACTGGGGAGCAAACACAGGAGGCTCACTGGGGTTTGCTGGCCAGGCAGCCTAATTGGTGAGCTCTAGGTCACAAGGGACCACGTCTCAAAGGACAAGATGGATTACCTAAGGAATAGTCCAGGTTGACTTCTGGCCTGCACACATGTGCTCCCACACACAGGAAGACAAAAAAGGATGGGGTAAAGGTGGGAAGAAGTTAAAAGTAAACTCACGTGCGCATCTCTTAGCCATGGCTGAGTAGTGGTACAAGAGCTCGGCCAGGCTTCCTGCCAATACTCTCTGCCTGGCTGACGGCATACCTGCTGTTCCTTTTCAACCTGCTCACCCAGGGCCTGGCCAATAGGCTCAAGGAGAACATGGAGAAGCTGACCGAGGAACGGGACCAGCGCGCTGCAGCTGAGAACCGTGAGAAGGAGCAGAACAAGAGGCTCCAGCGGCAGCTCCGGGACACCAAGGAGGAGATGGGTGAACTTGCCAGGAAGGAAGCAGAGGCCAGCCGCAAGAAGCATGAGCTGGTAATGTCCTGCTCCTCGTGGGTCCCAAGCTGGAGACCCCCTTCCCCAGGTGCTGCTAAATACATGCCCACCTCACCCTGGGCTGTGGGAGGCATTTCAGTTCCCGAGTCCTCTGAGGTATCCTCCCACCCTCACCCTGGGCTGTGGTGAGGGAGAGTTTAGTCCTGAGGATAGGCAAGAGAGTCAAGGGTGGCCTCAGAAGCCTACCACCTAACTAGCCTAGTAGCCCTTGAATAGAGAAGCCTTTGGAGACCTCGAGTGGCAACCAGGGTAGCTCCTGCCTGGCAACTAGTAACTTGCGGCAGGCTCCTGCAGAGATGCTAGGGGACAGTGTGGCCCTCCTGTACACTAGACCCCCCTCCTAGGAGATGGACCTGGAGAGTCTGGAAGCCGCTAACCAAAGCCTGCAGGCTGACCTCAAGCTGGCATTCAAGCGCATTGGGGACTTGCAAGCCGCCATTGAGGATGAGATGGAGAGCGATGAGAATGAGGACCTTATCAACAGGTAAGAGAAGGAGCGTTTCCAGTGGGGCAGAGGTGACAGCTGCAACCATGGTCATCCATAGCTAAGCTACCAGTCTTCACCCTCCCAGTCCTGGACCCAGATGGAAGCGGCTGAGGGTGCTGGGGGTTAGGCGCTCTCCTCTCCTCCTGTGCTCTCCTTCCCAGGCTTTCCAAAATCCGGGCTCTGGTGCTGCCTGCTCCCCATGAGTTATTCCCCCGTTTAGCTGCATTTCCGATGGTGCGTGCTCCACTCTAGGGAGAGCAGAGATTTAAGGGCTGTGGCGTCTTGTTACTGTGCTAGAGATTTTCTCGCATAAAACCCACCCAGGGAATGGTTTTGGAGAACGAGAGAGATTTGTAGTCCTAGACTGAGGAGAAAGTCAGATCCAGAGGATCAGCAGTGTGGGGGTGGGGCTGGGACCTGGGTAGATCCCAGAGCTCCCCACCTCTTGCCTCAGGGTCAGGTCCCACTGTATGGGCAGGGCAGGGTGGCCCAGGAAGCTGGCTCCCTTGGAGTGAGCACTGGCAGTGGATCAAGCCTAGTTCTGAGGATACTATTCCTCACTTCTGCCTGATCGCAACCAGCCAGAGCTGTCATTTGGTGAAGAACGAGGTGTGGATGAGGGTCCTCCTGTTTGTCCATCGATTCCCCCACCCCCATCTGCTTCTCTGGTCCCTTTGCCCACCATTTTCTTTCTGTTTCCAGTTTGCAGGACATGGTGACAAAATATCAGAAAAGAAAGAATAAACTGTGAGGACCAGAGCCATGGGCTCTTTGCCTCTTCCCTTGGGTGTCTAACCCCCCTAACACAGGGCTTCCTGCCAGGGGCCCCTGCTGCATGCTGCACGCAGACACAGCCTCACACTCTCTCTGGCTGGTCTCTAATGCTAACACCACTGACTGTCCTTAGGCTGGAATGGAAGAATTGTCTGGCTGTGAAGTGTCTTCCTAAAAGGCCAGACTGACCCTCCTAGGCCAGGAGTCTTCATCTGTCTAGCTAAAAGTCCCAGCCTCCCCTCTCTAGGAAGCAAGTGTGGCCACCACCCTGGCACTGTCTGGAGGTCTAGAGTTCCAGGGTAAATCTGTCTACATTCTTGGGCTCTTGGAACCCAAGCTGCCCGCAAGGAAAGGGTCTGTTTTGTGTTTAAGGTCTGCCACTTTCCTTAGGCGGATGAGGACTGAGGGTGAGGGGCATCTCACAGCTGCGGGTTTGGAGAAAGCATCCAGGCAGCTGACCTTGGGCAGCTCTGCTGTGGCAGGGAAAGGTTGTGTTTGCTTTGCTCCCAGGGGGGCATCTCAGGCAGTGGTGGTGGTCTTGGTGGTGGTAGGAGGAATATATCTGTGGTGGTATGTCTGTCAGGAGGCGGGAGGCTTAGGACATCTGCCCTTCTCTGTTTCCTCTTTCTGGCGGGGTGGGGGTGCGGGAGCTGGAAAGTGGTGCGGATGTGCAAGGCCTCCAGGCAGATTTGCTGATCCTCTGTCAAGTTCGACAGGCTTGCTTTGGAGGTTGTTTTCTCAGCATAGGACTGCATTCCTGCCTGGCAGACCTTCTCCCCTGGCCAGGATGGGCTGGTGGCCGTGCACAGGAGTCCAGGAGAGCTAATGATAAATGTAATAGTGTGTAACAGTGATAGAGGGCCGCTGGAGCCCGGTTGTCACACACAATTAATATCCCCTGCCGTTCTGTCTCCGTTTGTTTGTTCCCCCGTGATTCAGCTCCCAGTTAACTAATAGCACATGAGCCTGGACATAAATTGTATTTGACGCGAGGTTTAATTCCGACCATTTAAAATTTCAACTGCCCCCTGAGCCTGCCTGCCCCTGGAGTTTGTTTACGGGCCTGATTATTTAAGGAAGAGAATCCGAACATGGTCTGGGTTCTTGCAACTAAAAAGCAGGTGAGGGTAGGCAAGCCAGCTTCTCAGCCCACAGACTGCTCTGAATGTGGGGAAGGAAATTCATATTCTGGGCTCAGTCTGTCCCCGGTGTGTTCCATCTTACCATCCTTGGGCAGAAGGAGCTCTGAGGGCTGATAAAATGTGCATTGAAGATCATATTTTAAACCACAGTTGGGCACACAGAGACTCAGCACACACACACACACCAGTGTACACTCAAAGCAGGTGCAGGAAAACGTACAATTCTAAGCAGACTCCACTGATGGCAGAGGGGCTCCTTCCTCAGCAGCTCCACGTTATCGAACGAACATGCTAAGGCGGGCAGAAAAATAATGTTTCGATTTACTTAGAGATACAGTTGTTATTGCCATAACCTTAATGAAAGCAGTAAACAGTGCAGTATTAAGGGAGATTTATACAGAAACACTTTAACATGTAGACATAGATTTTGCGATGCACACAGCACCTCCTTTCTAAAGGCAATCAATATGGTTATGAACGGCGGTGATAAATTACAGGCTCTGAAGCTATAGAGGGAGGTTTTTTGCACGGGTGTATAAATCAGGTGGTATTGGCGTTCCATGGGACCTGTGCACCACAGTAAATCTGCCAGGCTCGGACGGGCACAGAGCTTGCATTAGTGGTTTGGGGGCTGCCTGCTAAACTCCTGTTTACCCGGGGCATTGGCAGGCCTTGTCTCTGTTATAATTCTGTATTTGATGAAAGCCCATAAAATATGCCTCTTTGTTCCCCTTCCCATGTACAGGGCTCTCTCATGGTCCCTAGAACTACTGTGGTTTCCTCTGATGTGTGTGTGTGTGTGTAGCTGCATGCACATGCCTGGGTATATATGTATGTGCCTGTGTGGCTATTTATTCAAGAACATAATTCAGGACCAGGCTACTCCTGTTGACACAGATGAAAGGGAATTTATATCAAGGAGAAATCGCAGCCTGTCAATAGCAGGGGAACTTAGGGAGCAGACATCTTGCAGAATTTGCAAAGCATTTGCACTCAGAAACCATCTCTATGCTCCCGCTGCTTCATGAGGGGGTCACCATGACTCCAGCCCCAGAATTAGACTCTCTGAGGCTTGCTTGCAGGTTCTGGGATTGGCCTGTCCAGGAGTAGCAGTGGAGAGCAGGGGCTGGAGGCTGCCTGGTGTGTGTGTGGGGGGGGGGGGAGGCTACAGAGTTAGAACCCTGCTTTCTGAGTCCACTGGACTTCCTGGGGCTACCTGAATCCTGAAGGCACTGCCAGGCCCTCAGGAAAAGCGGCTGCCACTCCCCTCATCTTTTGTTTCCTGTTTCTAAAAGCCAGGCACACCACAAGGTGGGTCTAGGATTTGGCTGGTGTTTCATTAGCTTAGGTGTGTGTTGCCAGCAGCTAAAGAGACCTTCAGGTTCAAGTTAACCTGAAGTCATGTGAAGGTCCGGTCTTCTGCCCCATGTGTAGCAGCCCTGCTTTTATAATGAAGACATGGAGAATGGTGGTAGCCATAGTCACAGCCTAAGACATGTCAACATAGGCCTCAAGGGGGAGCTGATGAGCCCAGGAACACACACACACACACACACACACACAGAGGCACGCACGCACACACGCACATATCTATTTGTTTATTTTATTTGGTTTTTTCCAGGCAGGGTTTCTCCGTGTAGCTCTGGCTGTCCTGGAACTCACTCTGTAGACCAGGTTAGTCTTGAACTCACAGAGATTCCCCTGCCTCTGCCTCTAAGTGCTGGGATTAAAGGTACGCACCACCACTGCCTAGCAATACATATGGGTGTGCTACAGTGTACGTGTGGAAGTTAGAGAACCCCAGATGGCTTCCAGGGATTGAACTCAGGCTTGGTGGCCAGTGCTATTACTCACTGAATCATCTTCTCAGCCCGAAGACTTTTCTTTAACCAAGCTCCATTAAGCTAGAATTGCTAGAATGGTGGCCCATTCTCATCTGGTTGGCCAGCTGAATAGCCTGTCACTCATGCCTGGAGGAACGGGTGGTGCCTCCATGCTTCCCAGGATCCCGTTAGTGGCTGTCACACAGTGTGGTCTGCTGAGGGAAGGGGTGGGCACCTCGCGGGGTGCTGTGCTCTCTCTAACCTTTCTGTTCTCCCTGACTCTCTGATGCGCATGCCACCTGCATTCCAGCCCCACCCAAGGTGCACCCTCTTCCCTTCTTGCTTTCCGTCCTGGCCAGCAAGCGACCCTCAGCTGCCTGGCCTTGCCTACCTTTTTGCTCCTCGCCCCCACAGTGAGGGAGACTCCGATGTGGACTCAGAGCTGGAGGACCGGGTCGACGGGGTCAAATCTTGGTTGTCAAAGAACAAGGGACCTTCGAAGGCAGCTTCTGACGATGGCAGCTTGAAGAGTTCCAGGTGAGCCTTGGCCCCAAGCAGGGAGGAAAAGCCATCTCAGCCACCAGTCATGGGTGGGCAGTATCTTGGTGCCCAAAGGTGCCACCCTCAGGCTACCCGTACACTGTTCTGGTCTGTGGAAAGAACACAGAAGGCCACTGCTTAGCCAGGTAATGCTTCCCTGTTTGGGTGTGAGCTCTTGTATAGGTTTAATTTCATTACACCTACCCGGGCAGCAAGCATCTAACTGTTGGTGCCTTTGAAATCAAGACTTGGGTGGGGCACTGGGGACTCTGGATCCTAAGCCCTGCTCAGGGCAGCCCCAGTGGCTCTGGACTCTGTCCTCTGCAGAGCAGCAATGCAAAGGCACCAGGTCCCCGAGCCGTGCTGCACTTCTGCCCTCCTCTCCTCTCTGCTTCCTCTTTTTTATTATTTATTATATGTGCATTGGTGTGAAGGTGTCAGGTCCCCTGGACCTGGAGTTACAGACAGTGGTGAGCTGTCATGTGGGTGCTGGGAATTGAACCCAGGTCCTCTGGATAGAGCAGCCTGTGCTCTTAACCACAGATACATCTCTCTAGGCCCTCCTCTATGCTTTTCATTGCCCACCCCTCCAGGCTTGCCTGCCAGTCTTGGGAGTGAGGGGGGCTCGCTCATCCTACTTCCTAGCCAGTCATAATCTTCTGATCAGACAGACAGCCACTTCTAGAGGCCAGAGCTCCCACCTCCCATCCATCCCTGGCCAGCTGTGGCCTGCTCCCTGCACCCCTTCCCACACAGAGTTTCCTGCTCCCCACCTCAGAGATGGTAGGCAGGCTGAATAGAAAAAGTAATCTCTCTCCTTCTTTTCCAACTCCCCCAAGCTCCTTCCCCAAGTCCAGCCCCTCACCACTAGCACCCAGCGGCCCCCTGTAATTGGTTTAATTTATTCGGCCAAACAACATTTTGTTATTGCAGATAATGCCGCCTTCCCGCCCCGCTGATGTTCACCACAGTGTGGCACAAGGCTCCAGGTAGTTGACAATGAAATAAATTGAACTAAACGTTTTAGAGGGGGAAAAGTGATGAAATAGAACAATAGTCTAATTTACATGACATTCTCCATGAAGCTATTTTCACTGACGCAAATTATTTTGCTTTATTTCCTCGGATGCTCTTGCCACCGCTTTGCCGGGGCTGTGTGGTTTTCTTCTCCTTCTTCCTCCCTCCCCCTGTGTCCTTATTTTTGTTAATGCACCTCTCTCTCTCTCTCTCTCTCTCTCTCTCTCTCTCTCTCTCTCTCTCTCTCTCTCTCTCTCTCTCTCTCTCTTTCATCCATTCTGGGTCTCTCCTCTTGGGCCTTCCATCCCACTCAGGATGGCTCTCAACAGCCTCCCTAAGGAGGGCAAGGGGCCAGAGGAGAGACCCGCCTCTGCCCTCAGCTCCCTCAGCTATCGCAAGAGGCTCACCCTGAAGGATTCCATCGGGGGCACTGGGGACCAGGACTCACTCTTCACCACCCTGAGTGAGCGTGCCACCTCCCCTGAAAGGCCCCCCAGGAAGGCCCGTGTGGGCCCCAGGGAGGAACCCAACCAGGCCCAGGGCAGGAGGTGTGAGGAGCAGGATGACTGTAGCTCCATCTTCTCAGGGGCAATGAGCCGTACTGGCCGTGGTCTGGAGAAGCGGTGGGGCTCAGATTTTGACCGAGCCTCGACCGTCTCCGCGCCAGTCAGCCGGGCCTCCTCAGCCACGCGTGGCTCTGGGGAGGACAGGGCTCGCTCCTCGCTGAGTTTCTCACTGTCAGGCTCACCCAGCTCCCGCCGCAGCGCATCCAGGCTCGACAGCCTGTCAAGGACCCTAAGCCCCTCCTGGAACAGGGCCTCGGGTATTGACCGGGAGAGCCCTGACTCCAGGCTGTCCCTTGGCCAGAGCTGCCTGGATGAGTGGGATGATCGAGCCAGCGTGGCCCTCAGTGAGGCGCACTCACAGTTCAGCCACCCGTCACTGGCCCGGAGTCTGTCTGTGCCACCCCAGCCACGGGGCTCTGCACCATCCTCAGCCTCTGTCACTGAGGGCTCCAGCATCCGACCAGTCAGCCGCCACTCCTACCTGGATCCAGACCTGGAGGCTGCCATTAACGAGGTCTTGAGCTACAAACCTGTGCCTTTCCACCGGAGCAGCCTGGAGCCCGACTCTGAGGAGGATGACCAGAAGAGCATCCAGAGTGCCCGGAGTGCACAGCTGGATTGCCCAGAAAGGGGCACCAGCATCCGCCGCTCTGCCTCGGCCGTGGATGTCTCTGGGTCGCGCAGTGGCCGCAAAAGCCGGAGCAAGCGGAGGAGCAGACGGAGCAGCCCCCGCTCCAGCTCCAGCTCCAGCTCCTCCAGCTCGGAAGGCTCCTCAGGGCACAAACGGCGGAGGAAAGGGCGCTCTCGAAAGAGCAAGAAGAAATCCAAATCAAGAAGAAAGAAGACAGAGTCTGAGTCTGAATCCTCCTCGTCCTCATCCAGTGGCTCCGCAGTCTCCGGCCATAGCCGCTCCAGTGTGAAAAGGGGCCCGACCGCAGATATCGAGGAAACAGGGCAAGCGCCAAGAAGGTCAAAGAAGGAAGAGAAGCAGCGAAAGAAAGAGGTGGACAGTCTGATGATGCGGTACCTGTATCGGCCTGAGAGTGACTAGCGCAGTAGGTGACACCTAGCCTGGCGTGGAGTGCAGCATGGCGTGTCCCACCCTTAGTGAACTAACTCCTCCCTACCCCTCCATCCACAACCTCGGGCTCCCCTCTTGGGCCTCAGAGAGCCTCTGGTGCTGTTTTGGAAACTAATCTGTACTATGATTGCCTAACAAAGGTTTGATCAGCTCTGTTTCATAAAAGGTAGGGCCCAGAGAGGTTGAGTTACCTGCCCAGGCTCCACAACTGGGAAACGAGGTTACCAGGAGCTGATGGGGATGGGGTCTGTTTAACACCTTTAACTGCTTCTCCATATGGCCACATGCAGAGCTCGTGGGTGACACGGAGGTGTCACCAGCACCCATTTCAGAGCCTTCCTCCAACAAGAGGGACCCAGGAAAGGGTCCTAGCTAACATGACACACTGGCTGTGAGCTCTGAGAGTCACTTGGCTTCTCTGCTGCCTTCCTCCCTAGCACGGGTCTCCGGCTGCAGCCTACACCGCACCACACCCTCCAGTAGACCCGGGACGTGCCTTCTGCCTCCCTAGCCCTCCCACCCACACTCAGCCCACACATGGGCGTCACCTCAGCTCTGCTCTTCAGGTGATGTTCTAATGACTAGAAATTAGCAGGTGCTGAGTGACAGCCCCCTCTCTGCTTTCCTGCCTCCCCCAGCTCTTCTCCCTGGTGCCCACACCTTGAGCCAAGAGAGGCAGAGCCTGAATCATTGGGATCCCATTGTTGCCCGTTTCCCTGGTGGGTGGTAACATTTTGAATCACCCCTGTTGCGAGAAGCATTTTCAGCCTGGCACCCTCATGGGCATGCTTGTTGCTTCCCAGGAGGCACCACCCTAGGCTGTAGCCCCCTGGGGTACGGCAGTTGTTTCCCAGACGCATGAACTAACACACCTGTAGCATGCTTGTGCGAGGGGCATCTGGGGAATTGGGCTCTACCGAAAGGGGTCCCTCCGTTTAAGGTCCCTTCAAGGAATAGAACAAGAGGAAGTTGCCTGTGGCCGTTTGGAAATGGGGAGGGGAAAGGAGGCCATGATTGGGAAGTGGGAGTAAGGCAATGGAGCTTGACTCCAGACCAGGCTTAGAGCAGCTCAGGCCTGAGCTATGAAAACATGCCTTGGTCTCAGCTCTCCACTCCTCCGTCTCAGCGCTGCTCTGTGGCTTCTGCCTCAGCAGACGGTTTCACAGTGCTCAAGGGAGAGCAGGGAGCATGAGTGGCCTTTGTTAGCTCCATCTGGAGAAAAGACAGGAATCAAAATATTTGGCCTATGATTTCCACCTCCTTTTAGCAGGCTTGCGAGGGACCATGCACCCCAGGGTGAGGAGTCAGTTGGAGGGTGGAAGGAGAGGTCTAGAAACAAAAAGGCCAGGCTTTCTGTAGGCCTTCCAGAAGGAAACCAGTGGCTTTCTGGACCATGCCAGACTGACTGGTCACTAGCAGATGTCATACCTGAATCCCTCCAGCTCCCAGTCACCATCTACAGTGAATAAGACAGAAAGCCTGTTTCCACAGCCTCCTCTTCCCCCAAGTCTACAGGGGGAGTCACCTGGTCCTGAAAACCTACACTGGGCCACTATGCAAATTACAGTCAATGTTGGTAGAGCTTCCGTGAAGGCTGGGGCAGGGAGGGCTTTGCTGTTATCCATTGCCTTTGAACTGGATATGCCTGCAAAGGCAGAAGGTGGGGGCCAGAGCCTCCCCTGGGGATAAGGACCAGTGAAGAATTCCAAAACCTAGCGCAGCATCACCCTGGGCTTTCCCAGCAGGATTAGCTTGTGTCCCAAATTGTTTGTGACAGGATGGAGCAGGAGACACTGGCTTGTGGGGAGGAAAGCTTTTTAAACAATTTAGTTAAAACGTTCCAATTGCCAGCCCTGACTCTTGCTCTGGGGACAGGGAACTGCCTGCCATTGGCTTACTGGTGGTAGTGACAACAGATGCAGCTATGGAGGGAGACTGGCCAGAGGAGAGCTCAAGAAAGATGGCAAAGGATCTTGTGGCCCTGTCCTTGGCTGCCCCTGCCTCTTCAGTGTCTTTAGAGTGACTGCGTGTACCTGATGTCTGGGGTGTGGGAGCAGAGGCTGGAGACCCACCTGTGAAAAGAGATGAAGGGTGGAAGGAACAGGCCACACAGGGTTATGCCTCATTTACATCTGGACCCCAGCCCTGGCATCTGCCTCATGCCCTCTGCTCACAGAATAACCCCACTGTCTTTCGTCACAGTCAGGCGTTCCTTAGCCGGAAAGCAAACCTTTAGCACAGGGTGTGTGGAAATTCTGTGTTAAGACAATAACTGGCTCCCACTAATTCAGGATTCAAACAACCCCAGGGCTAAACTGACCCCCATTTTTCCTGTGCTGCATAGTTATTGTTGAGCTTTATAGTTTTGTCCTGGAGATGCTGCAAGGCCCTAAGTGCTTCTGGCCCATCAGAATAAGACTCATTTATGTTCAGTCTAGTTTGTATTAAGTGTGTTTTGTGCTATTCTTATTCCTTTAAAAATGGTAATTCATTCATGAGAAATACGATAACTATTAACCAGACTGCCCTGTTGCTGAGCCATTTTGCATAATTGAACATATATTTTCCCAGGCTCTTCCTTTCCGCCAGGGACCCAGAGACCTGTCTTTACATACCCTCTTCCCGCCCCCATCCCCACCCCAGCAGGCAGGAGACTTCTGGTTTGGTCTTGTTTTCTTCTTGTCTGCTCTAGTGGCAGAGTGCACCAAGGCTGAGGTTCAGGTTCAGATCTTGGTTGTGACCTTGGCCCAGGTGCTTCTTCCCTTTGAACCAGCTGGCTTCTTCCTCCCCCTCCCCCCCTTGTAGGTTGCTGGGAGAACAAGACAAAATAGTAAGTCCAATCAGCAGTTCTTGACCTTCCTAGCGCCGCGAGCCTTAACAGTTCCTCACGTTGTGGTGACCCCAGCCATAAAATTATTTCCATTGCTACTTCATAACTGCAGCTTTGCTGGTGCTGTGAACCACAATGTAAATATCTGATATGCAGGAGATCTGATATGCAACCCCAAAGGGGTTGTGACCCATAAGTTGAGAATCACTGGTCCAGGGGGCACGGCTTCCTATAGGAGGACTCGGTTGTGGAACCTTTTCCTCTGCACCTGCTGCTACCTCCAGGGAAACCTAAAATGCTGTTTGTTTTAAAAAGAGCCATCCTTGGGCTCCTAATTTAGAATATAGCAGGCCTACATTACAAGGGCCTGGAGGCAGAGCTGCCTCCCTTTGTGACTCAACTCAGACCATGGCAGCAGCTCCAGGGACCCAGATAAGGAGAGAGCACCAGCAGAGGTGAAGCTGTATTGGACAGTACCTTCTCCAGGGGTGTTAGACTGCAGTGTATGTGATCAGGGCAGTGGGGACAGGAGGGGGCTTTGTTGGCTGTGGGATAATGCTTCTTCATATCATCGTCCTCCGAGCTGGGGGCCTGCTGAAGACTCCCAGAAGCTAAGGGCTTTTCCCATTGGTCCGTCCTAAACAGGTCTTGCCAGCCTCTGAGTCTCCATCCCTTTTTCAGTAGAGGATGCCGTGATGAAGGACAGAGTCTTCCAGGCCCAGGGGAGCCCTGACTAACCCAGATCTGGGCTCCTATCAGGAGTAACAGTAACTTGTCTGAGTGTTCTCTCCTTGGACAAGTTGCAATCAGTCTCAAGTCATCATCTGTGTGGTCTGTGGTCTACCTGCATTGGAGGAAGGGAGCTGAAAACTCAGAATGTCTGGGTTCCTCCCCATGACTCAGTCCCAGCTTCTCAGGGGAAGGAGCGAGGAACATGCAGCTCTTTCTTAGGCTCACGGAACCCTGGTCCCTGCTGCCACCAGCCTCCCTGCCCTGATATTCTCCAAAGCTTTCTGAGTGCGAGCCCTGTGCTCCTTTCTCTGCATTAAGCATTCCTGGGTGAGCCCGGGGGTGTTGACCCAGCGCCATTTAGGTTTGGAAGTGCTCAAACAGAGCTTTGGTGGCCCAGAGTAGGAGTATTATTTGGCCTTGACCTTGTTCCTCTCTCTGCAGCCCAACCAGCCACTGGAAGTCCCTTGCCCCTGACCCATCAGATGATGAACACGATCCTGTGGACAGCACCTCCAGACCCCGATTCTCCCACAATGGTTTGAGTGACAGCGACACAGAGGCCAAGCCAACAGAGACCAATGCATAGCCCAGGAGTGGGTCATGGCCCTCCCACCCCACAGCCTCTCCCAGGAAATGGAGGGTTACCTCTGCCCCCGCCCGACTGCCGATCTGCATGGAAAACACCACAGCGCTCTGTAAGGAGGACTTTCCAGGCTGTGGGTGTCTGATAGCTGCACGTGGAAGAGGTGGGGGAAGAGGAGTCTCTGCGAGAACTTCCACTTCCGCCTCAGAAATGCCACGCTCTTGGCTCCTACTCTGGACCCTGTGGACCATGTCAGGTGGCCTGGCACTTCATGGAGCCAGCAGTGGACTTCCATGTCAGCCTGCTGCTCAGGGATGGTGGATAGGTTACCTGCTGGGCCACTCCAAGTTGCTAGGCCCATGGGAAAGAGTCAGGAGGGAGCAGCAATGCCTCTCCTCTGCTGGGGTGAGGGCTTTCTCTTCTCAGTGCCTGCTGTCTTTTTACTGTTTAATTTAAATACCCAAACCTCCACGCAGCTGCATCCTTGAGAGTGGGAGGGGCTGCTGTTGCAGCTGGGCCCTGTGGGATGTCTTGGGAATCTCCTCTCCATCTTCACTCCTCCAGAGGTCCTTCCTCGTGCACCCTGCAGCCCTGCAGCCGGGCGGGCACACTGGTGAGCAGAGCTGGGGCCCTGGCTCTTAAGAGGAAGTGTAGGGAGGCGTGGCAGTCTGGTGCTTCTGGCTTGGGCCTAGCAAACCTTGTTGAGTATTAAGTGCAATGAGCAATTATTTAAGAGCTTATCTCGTCCACCTGCACCAGCCCATGGCTTCCAGCACTGCCTTCCTTCTGTCCACAGTGTAGCCAGCCCATTTGGTGCTGAGGACTTGCGGTGGGCACAATGGGAGGTAGATGTTTGGTCTGTTTACCAGACCAGAGTCTTAACCCTTTATCATCTTTCTTCTGCCCGTGTCCCTGTTCCCACACATACCCCAGACACAACAACAGGTGGTCTGGACATCCCAGCTGCTTCCCATAAAAGTCATTGCACCCTCTACCAGATTTAGGGGCCCAAGAGCAGTGCCTGGTGCTGGACCTGTCTGCCATCCCCCTTCCCTCCTGCAATTGGTTTGTACTTATCGGGCTGTGCTCACCTGTGGACCTGATTAAGGAAATAAAAGGCCCCTTCCCTCCTGGCCACACGTGTTCCTGCCTCTCCTTGCAGGCTCAGGAGAAATCCAGGGTGACCCCAGGGCAGAGGCAGAGGTGGGATTCTGGAGCCACCTTGGTCTGTGGTGGCCTACTCCCAAGCCAGACCAGTGCCACTCATGGAGCCTTGGCAGTTGAGATAGGTCTGGAGATAAGGAAGACAGAGCTCCCCCACCCCCTTTTATATTGAGGCTAGTGGAGTTTGCAGCCCACTATCTCTCCCTCTCTTCTACCCTCGTTCCCCCCCCCCCGCTTCCTCCCTCCCCAACCCTTTTCAAACCTTTGATTTTAGTCTCTCCAAAGGTGACTTTTTGATCAAAATTTGGCAGCATTTTCTCTGTCCTTCCACCCTTTATGAGCACAGGAAACTTGAGTACACTGGGAGTACCACCTTAGATGCCTGCTTGGCCCCTGCCTACACACCTGAGCTAAATCTTATGCTTTGTGGCAGGTATAGGGCAGTCATGCAGATGAGCAAGAAACCAAAGACCCCTTCCCCTCCTCCTCTTCTTCCTCCTCCTCCTCTGAACATTTTTCATGACCAGATACATTTTCTGCAGGAGTTAAGCGGTCTGGGGAGGTACGGGTAGCGGGGGTGGCTTTGCTGATGTCAGCCACCCAGGAAGTCAAGAGAGGGAACCAGATGGAAACATCACCAAAACGAGCTGGGGAGAACTATGAAGTAGATCCTTCTAGGACAGAGCTGCCTGCCCTCCAACAGAGGCAAGGCAATGAAAGTGAAGTTATATTTGTTTGTTGAAACTGAGTCTCACTGCGCAGCCCCGGCTGACCTCCCATTTCCACTTCTCCTGCCTCAGCCTCCCTAAAGCCGGGATTCCAGGTGTGAGCCGACACACCCAATTTGGGGCGAGAGAAATTTTTTGGTACTCACATAATCTGCTCAGCATTTGAGAAAGCTGTCTTGATTAGCTCGTGTGGCCTGGGCACAGTCCTTTCAGACCAGGGATGTCCCAGTGAGGAATCTGACACTCAGAACATACACCTTTCCCCTACTGCTGTGTGTCAGTTTCCGTCCTGAGAAGAGTAAATCACAGTGCCTGTCCTCAGGGAAGGTGAGCAGGAGGGCAGAGGAGGTGCTTCGGAGCTCTGAGCTGAGAATGCCTTGGGAAGGGAGACTGAAGGACCCTTGAAACAGTATTTGGAGCTAGGGCATGGGCAGTTAGCGCGGGGACATGCACAGGAAAGGAAGCTTACACAAAGGTCCTGAGTCTGAGCGGGATAAACAGTGCTCATACCACAGCTGCCTGAGAAACCAGAGGTCACAGCACCACCACTACCACCAGTGCTTCTCGAAGCTTCCACATGACCCTCGGCTAGGATTGTAGACTCCAGGTTATGAAGGGGGCAATTCCCTTGGTTCCCACTCCCTGAGGCCCAAAAGGCCACCAAAACATGTCTTCATTAGGGTTATACCTAGAAAATTCCACAAGTTCCTGAGATGTGTGTGAGCCCACAAAACAAAATCGTAGTCCACGAGCCTGTCTTGCAGCCACCCTGTGTCCCCTTTGAACCTCCCTTCTGATTTCCAGCCCTTAGGATTGCTCTGACTCCTGAATAAGAGGCAAGGGCAGGAACCAGAGCCCTTGGGAGACTCCCCATATGCCCAGACACCACAACAGCAGCCAGTGACCCCCGAACCGCTCCCTTTGCCCTCGAGTCCTCTTGGCAGGCTATCCCGGTTGTCCTTCCCCCGTCCCAGCCCCCGTGCCTGGTGGCACAGACACTTAGCGATTTGCTCCTTAATTGTCCCCCAGCTAGGCTGCGCAGATGCCGCTCTTTAATCTCTCCTGATAAATGAATCGCGCCGCTCCTTTAATCATATGTTCATATCCAAGCCAATTTGAATCAATTTGGCAGGGAGCATGTTGCAAGAGATGCCATGACTGCTGTTCTCCCCACAGGGCCTCAGAGCCTCAATGACTTGCAGTCCGCACTCAGCAAGGAGCCCAGGAGGCCCATCTAGGAAGAGGAGTGCCTATCTAAAAGGTGGGGACTTTTTAAAGTCAGCCACCTCATTTGCTTCTTGCACTCCAAGCAGGCTGTGTGGGAATCGAAGATGAATTCCCAAAGGCCTCAGGAGTGGGAGGGACAGGGGATGAGCTCACAGCCTGCCTTGGTCACTGAATAAAGGGCCACGTTATCATGCCTGGGAGAAAGTGCTGTCTTAAATCTAACCCTGATCCCTTCTGTTGCCCTTTCATTTCCTCGGAGCTGGCTCTCAGGAACTTGGAACACCTCATCGCCTCTTACACAGCACCACATGTCAGACCAGACTATGCTGGTTTGTCCCCACCCACTGCTGGCAGCTGCAACTCTCTTCATCTTTCCCTAGGCTACCGTCTTCTTTAAACCCTCTAGCCCAGGGACAGCCCTGTACCACGTTCTTAGCTGCCTCCTCCCTGCCTCAGTTGGAGTTCAGACGCAATGGCAAAAACAAACAGGCTACCTACACTGCAACCTTTGGGAAAAGGGGCCGACTCTTCTGGCCTCGGTTTCCCTGTTTGTAAAGTGAGGTGGTGTTGCTGGCAAGAACTTTTGGTTCCTAAGTTCAGAGCTCATTGCTGCAGCCACAGCACCCTGAGGTGGCACCCGTGGGGCTGGGAGGCCTGGGTGGTGGGGAAGTTCATGATCTGGTGGGGCTTGGCTTCTATCCAGGCCTCTTTCATTCCCTGTCCTCTTCCCTTCCCCACTTTGCCAGTGCCGGCAGGGGCTCTGTCTTTCCCTGGGAAACCAGGAGAGGGGTTTAGTTAGGTCTTACTTGCAAGTCCACAGCCCCGGCTGTAGAGCTCAGTATACTGCACCTGGAGATTCTTCCAGAAGCCACACCTTTTAAAAAGGCAACGCTACCTTTGTCTTGGGTCTCTCTACATAGCTTTGGCTGTCCTGGAACTCAGTATGCAGACTGGGCTGGCCTTGAACTCACAGAGATCTGCCTGCCTCTGGATCTCTCTTTTCCCAGATCGAATGGTAAGAGTGGTCTGGATTGTTCTGTCTTACCATCACGGTCAACATTGACCTTTTAATGATTTCAGCATCAGAAGGCTCAAGGAAGCAGCTTCTCTGACCTTTCTAAGGCCTCTGGGAAGTCTCAGGAGTGAGAGGAGCTGAGGCAATGATGGGTGGGGCGGGTGAGTGGGAGGAGCTTCCCAGACAGTCACCTGTTTGGTGAGGAGGTAACAATAGCTCCCATGCACTGACTTTGCCAGGTCCTCAGCTCTTAAACTTGGCTGACATAATCCCTCACAATTCTGTTAAGTGTCATTATCACCTCCTCACCCCCACAGGTCCCTGAGGTTCAGAGAGGTGATGTCAGCGAAGTCTTTTGCTTGGTTCCAGCAGCTGGCCAGGCATCTGGAGCCATTCCAGGCTCGTCAGAAAAAGAAAGAGGCAGGAAAGCAAAGCACCACTCTCATAGCCTTCTCAAGCCGCTGTGTGCTTGGTTTTCACCAGGCCGGTCCCGAGGAAGAAAACACTCTTGGCGATTTCAGGATGAAATGCCTACCCCACATTTGTGTTGCTCTTTATAATTTTTTGAGCACCCCCATACGTTATTACATTTGCACTGCACTCCCACTGTGCCAACAGTATGGATAATGGTTCCACATGGCTCAGAATGCAAATTCTAAGTGATATTCCCTTCATCTAATTTCGTGACGGTAAGACAGAACAATCCAGACCATTCTTGAGATTTGATCTGGGAAGAGAGAGATCCAAAGCAATAGCCGTTTTGGAGCTAACAAGGATGCTAGATCTGTTTAGAAGGAATTTTACAGAGAAATTGAGTTTTCCACAGTGTTTGCTCCTACGATGGGTCATATCCATAAGGAGATTCCAGAAAGGCTGTGTGCTTTGTGATTGAAGTTGGTGGCACAAATCTCCCAGTAGAATACTTATATGTGCAGATAGAATTTGCTTTTGATATCAAAAGTCAGCTATGACAGTTTTATCAAAAAAATTTTTAAAGGATATTAAGTTTTGACACTGTTCAGGCAAATTATATTTGAGGTGACTTAAGAGTCAAAGAGTTTCCACATTTTAATAAATTTTTATATGTTTTGTGCCACATTTATGATCTGACTAGATTAGGGAAAGAAGCAAATGCATTTGGGGAAGAGAGGGTGCCGGGGGATTTCAAAGTGGGGAATAAAAGAAAAAAAAGGAGGTAAGGAAGAAAAGGTTGGCACCCACCGTGAGAAAGATGCAACTGCAGGCTTTGCAGCAGTAAGTCTTTGAAAGACAGGTCAGCGGCCAGCAGCCCGACAAATAAAATCGTGTGTGATGAAATAGGTCCAATGTCTCATTAAACCCCGGGGCCTGACATCAGCTGCAGGTTGGCACCTTGCTGGAGGGCGGAGTCTGGCCCCTAGGAACTACTATATGATGGAGAGCAAGTCATAGGAACCATGGTGGGTGGCACTCTCTGGAAGGTTTTGTGCCAAGGACGGGTCTTGTGATGTGCCCCTATGAACCTTGGCTCTTATAGGGGGCATCTCTCCCTAGTGGACACATACTTAGCCATCAAGCAGGCATTGGTGATGGGAAGGGAACTTGTGCTCATAAGGACCTGAAATAAACCAAGAATAGAGAAGCAGCTTGGGGCTGAAGATGTAGCTCCGGGTACAAAACTTGTCTAGCCTGTACAACACCCTGGGTCCCATCCCCAGAATGGAGGAAGGAAAGGAAAAAGGGTTGGAGAGGAAGGGAGAGAGGAATGGTTTTATAGCTGTTAATAGGTCCTTAACTATTACAAGTACACATGACAACTGGCCATGGTAGGGAATGTCTTTATCCCCAACACTCCGGGAGACAGGAACAGATGGATCTTCCCGAGTTCCAGGCTAGCCTGGTCTATATAACAAATTCCAGGCCAGAACATGAAAAGAAGAAAGTACACATGAGAATGCAGGACAGTAAATAAATGGGGAGCCAGGGTCATAGGTCTGAGTGGTAAAGAACATGTGTAAGGCTTCGGGTTCTCTTCCCAAGAACACACATGAGCGGGAGCTGGAAGGGCGGGGTGTCTGTAATCCCAGGTACTAGGGCCAGTCTGCAGCACATCAAGCACACACACCCCTTCCCTGCCGCTCCCCTCCCTGTGTGTGTGTTACGGTATCTGCGCTATTAACATGAAATGTGTATGTGATTTTTGAAAGGCAGTACAGGTGTGGGTGCCAGTGCCAAGGGAGGTCCCTCCACTGTCCTGTGTGTCTGACTGGAAGATTACTTCTTTCTTAGCCTCCTCTGTATAGATGTCAGGCTGTGCCTCGTGGGGTGGGGGGTGGGGGGGCAAACCATGTGGCAAAGCTCCTTGCTCAGGGAATGCCACCCTTAAAGCAGCAGGCATCTGCTGGCAAATCTGAGAGCAGAAGCTGGAAAGAGACAGATTGGAGGGTGGAAGAGTGGGGAAAAGAGAATCCAGACCTCACTCTCCTCCCACCAGCCCGGAGCCCTGCAGGTGATGGGTCTGGATCAGGACATTCCTATTGATAAAGGGGCTGGAGGAGAAGTGGAGGTCGCACGAAGATGTAGAAACATATCCCTGCTCTAAAGAGACGTTTCTCACTGGCCCAACTTTGTCCTGGCTGACAGATTTGTGCATCTAATGTCTGTTTCCACCTGGGAAGGCCCATCCTCTTAAGGAGAAGGAGAACGGCTTGTTATTAAATCAAGTGACCAGGGAGTTTCCCCAAGGAAGTGAGAAGGTTTGGGTGTAGAAGGGGCCACCTGGGGCTTCAGGCACACCAGAAGGTCTGGGAAGGACAGTGGGTCCCCCAGGGCCTGAGTGCAATTTCCATGTCCCTCCCCACCCCCACCACGGCTCCCCAGTAGAAATCAGCTACAAATCTCAGCTTGTTGGGAACAGATGGCCTTGGCTGACGAATAAGCCACCGCAGGCTGCTCCACCTGTTCTGGAGCTGGAATAATCAGCTCGAGACAAACATCGATGCTGAAATAACTCATGGCAGCGGGTGATGCGCCGGCACGGATTCCAACACTCTCTTAAGCAGACCCCCCCTCCCCCTCGCCCCTCCCCAACCCTCCCTTTTCCTCAGCCCCCCCCCCCTTCTCCAGGCCCCGGAGGCCATCAGAGAAAGTAATGGAGCAGAGATGATTGAGGCCCAAATGGAGCAAGCGAGGCTGGAGGAGGTAGCAGTGCCAGGCAGGGCCGGGTGGAGGGCAGGGCTGTGTCCTGTGACAGGGAGACTCACCCGATCTGGTGAGAAATTGTCTCAGGGGGCCTTCGAGAAGGTGCGAATGACGGGGGCAAGAGGGGCCTGGCAAGGCTGAGGAGACTTCTTCCGGTCCCGGTAGGAAGAGACTTAAAGGACCCGAGATTTGCTTCATTAAAGGAGCGCTACGCAAATAGGACCTAGCTAGAAAGTGGCTCCCAGCACACAGCGACAGCACAGAGAGCTTCTTCCCCGCTGGCTGCGGGTGGGTGCCTGGCGCCCGCAGTCACTCGGCTTGCTTGCTTGCAGTCAGCTTCCCTTCACCTCCTTGATGAAGTCATCTGGGCTAGTGTGCCCAGCCTGGCCGAGGCAGCTGAGCCCAGGGAAGAGTGGTTGACAGTCAGTGGGGGTCAGGCTTCCTTGGGAGCCTGTGGAGAAAGAGCAGTCCTTCAGGCAGTGACTTTCTGGTTCATAGAACACAGATAGGGGTCCAGGGCACCAATTCTCAACCTGTGGGTCGCGAGCAAAATTACAGTTATGAAGTAGCAATGAAAATAATTTTATGGCCGGGCGATGGTGGCGCACGCCTTTAATCCCAGCACTCGGGAGGCAGAGGCAGGTGGATCTCTGTGAGTTCGAGACCAGCCTGGTCTACAGAGCTAGTTCCAGGACAGGCTCCAAAGCCACAGAGAAACCCTGTCTCGAAAAACCAAAAAAAAAAAATAATAATAATTTTATGGCTGGGGTCCACCACAGCATGAAGAACTGTGTTAAAGCATTAGGAAGGTTGAGAACCACTGCTCTCAAGGCTTCTGGGCACAAGCAGAAGCCTGATGGAGACTCTGCAGTCTGGTTACAGCTCTAAATGCCAAGTTTTTGTGCCTGTGTGGCTTGAGGCCTCGGGCATTAGAGGACAGGGCCCTCCCCTGTTGTGTAGGATCATGCAAAACCCTTCTAGAAGCTGCTCTGTTCTCAGAGGTGTTCTGGGTCCTGCTCTCCTAAGTCCTGGTTCTACTAAGTCATTCCTGCTTGTGAACAAAATGTAAAAAGAGCAATAAAGTGGCCCCGTGTTACCCTTAGCCACAATGGTGTCGTCAGGGAACTGCGCCCCAACCACTCCCTGCCAGCTGAGGACAGATCTGAAGACTCATCAGGAGACACTTTTGTATCGACCCTCCCCCGAAAGAAAAGAAAATGGTTCTTAGCTGGGTGGTGGTGGTGCACGCCTTTAATCCCAGCACTTGGGAGGCAGAGGCAGGCGGATCTCTGTCAGTTCGAGGCCAGCCTGGTCTACAAAGAGAGTTCCAGGACAACCAGGGCTGTTACACAGAGAAACCCTGTCTCGAAAAACCAAAAAAGAAAAAAAAGATGGCTCTTAAAAAACACGTAATCGGGGCTGGAGAGATGGCTCAGTGGTTAAGAGCATCGCCTGTTCTTCCAAAGGTCCTGAGTTCAATTCCCAGCAACCACATGGTGGCTCACAACCATCTGTAATGAGGTCTGGTGCCCTCTTCTGACCTGCAGACATACACACAGACAGAATATTGTATACAAAATAAATAAATAAAAAAATAAAAAAAAAAAACACGTAATCACAATACTCTCCTCATACCCAAAAACTAATCAATAGTTTTTTACTCTCAAAGATTCAGTCAGTATTTAAATTTCCCTAATGCTATTACATACTTTTTATTTTACATATATTTATACATGTGTTTTATATAAAACAGATGCACAAGCTTGTAATCCCGAGTACCCAGGAGACTGAGGCAGGAAAATCACAAGTTCAAGGCTAGCCTAGGCAACTTAGTGAGTCTGTCTCAAAAATAAAAATAAAAAGGGGATAGGGGCCGAGGAGTTGGCTCACTGGGTAAAACTCTTGCTTTGTTAGCCTGAGGACCTGGGTTCCGATTCCCCTGAGCTGGACTCGGTGGCACATCTGCAATCTCACTGTTGTGACAAGCTGGGAGAATCCAGGAGACTCTCCGGCCAGCTGGCCTGGAGTATTGCACAGCCATGGCAAGGCGGAAGGTAAAGACAGACACCTGAGGCCTTCTGGCCTCTACACACTGCAAGCTTGCACCCACATTCACCCACGTACATACACAAGCACAAAATGATAAAGTAGGAAGAGGTGGGGACAGAGCTCAGTTGTGTCTCATGTATCATCTGACTAGCATGTGCAGGACCCTTCATTCAGTCCCAGTGTTAAAAAAAGGGGTGGTTTGTTCAAAACAAGATCCAAATATGATTAAAGGACTTTTTTAAAAAATGAAAGACTATGTTCACAGCCTTCTCTCTCAGGGATTCTGGTTTAACTGGCCTTGGGTGTGGCCCAGCATCATATTGGTTTCAAGTGCAGCCAGGTTCAAGAAACACCTTTTGTTCCTAGCACTTGGAGGTCCCTGCGAGAGCCTCCCATCCAGGCTGTCTCCCTGGCTTCAGCCGGCACACCAGGCAGCTCACATGGCTGCCGGCATGAACAAGCTAGCCAAGAGGTGCACATCTCCTGCAGGCTCTTCTTCTGAGATGTGCTGGACGGGGTGTTCCTTTGCCTCCAAGTTCACACCACACATGCCTGCTGCCATCTCTTTCTCCCCTGTGTGCCCAGTGCTTGTTCTTGCCTTGCAAGGATAACGGTGTTTTTTTTTTTTACCCTTTTCTGTGCAAATAGCAAAATTCCTGCCTCAGGAAAAGTGAGAACTTCCCAGGGGGCTGTACTCATTTGCTGTTTAAGAGGTGCGTGCAGAGCTGGAGCCTCTGGAAGCTTGTCAGCAGACCTAAGAGAAGTGAGGGGTTTGAGTAGAATTTGAACCCAGCACATTTCAGGACATCTAAGAAATGACCCTGTCTTAAGATGTTAGTCCAAGGATCAAGGTAAAGAAGTACATTGCTGTTTATAGCTGCCCAGTCTCTGCTTGGAGCTGGCCCCGAACTTGCCTTCTTGTGGTTGCTTCTGCACTCCCAATTGGACCCCTCCACTCTCCTCGCTGATTGGATCCCTTCCTCCCTCCTGTGTCCCCCACTCCATGCCTCACTGGATGTTGGTGAAACAAATCAAGTCTAAAATAATGAGCAATCAGCTACCCTGATGCTCGGGGCAGCCTGGGCAGGGCTGAGGGAAGGGGTAGAGAGCTGAATCATTTATAAAGCTTAATAAAGATGCAGATGAGCAGTGCTGAGGAGGAACCCCAGAGCTGGGTTTATTCATTATTCAAAGTTATGTAAATGCCACTGGGCATGCATGATAGAATCCTGCCCCTTGTCCCTCCCCCCCAACCCCATCAGGCTGACAGATCCAACCCTCCTTGTGTATCCCCCTCCTGCACCTAGCAACCCATTTCTAGTCATGCTGGGTAGTAGGGATCCTAGCCAGCAGTCTTCCAGAGGGATTACCTCAGGCCTTGGCCTTCAGGTGAGCCTCTCCAGGCCCGAGGCCCAGGGCTTCTTCATGCCTACCAATACCCACAGAAACATGTTCTAGCATTGCTCACGTCCACGTCTTCAGATCTCACATTTCTGCCTAAGGGGGATAGATTTCCCAAAGTCTAATCTAAATCCCTTGTGCTGCATAGAATGTCCAACACAGAAACAACCAGATTCTCTTCAATCGTTCCCCCTGAGAAGTGAGATGCAGTCATGCCTAGAGTCATTTTTCAGCCTGTGTCTGCAGGCTAGTTCTTCTGTTTGCCTGGCTTTGGCCCCTTGCAGGTTGGATTGATATCCCTTAAGCTCCCAAGCCTGTTCAGGAATACCAAACTTTGTCGAGAGTTGAACCCGGACTGACCTTCAGATCATTGAGCTCCTAAGGCCTGTCCTCCCTCTGTGCCAATCTTTCCCTCTTTCCAACCAAGACCTCATTTGTCAATTTAGTGAGGCTGAGGGATGAAGAATTGGGTCAGAGTGGGGAGCGGCATCGATTGCCTCGGCTCCCCTCCTTTTCTGGCCTGGCTCTCCTCCCTCTGCAGCCCGTCTATTTTTAGCCTGCCTCTGTTTTCCGTAGTCTGGTTGGCAACCACTCTGGCCTCTTTCTCTTCATTGCCCTTATCTCTCCCTTGCAGCCTGTGCAGACCCCAGCTGCCCCTCCTGAGGACTCCTACTGCCTCCCAATTGCTTCTGATTTTCTTCCATCTTGAAGATACGTTGGGGCTGCCCAAGAGGGGATGCCTGGCCATGCTCTGGCAAAAGGGAGGCAACAAGATGATGCTGTGTTGGGTAAATCCTTCACTATTGTCTTTCAACCCCTTCTGCAGTGACTTTTGCTTCACTGTGATCCCAGACATCTCCCTATGCCACCTCTCCTGTGACCCCATCCAACCACAGCTAAGAAAAGCTCCCTTCTGCCCACCCATGCAGGCTGGGCCTTGACCTCTGACTTTGTGTGTGCCATGCTCCTGCAGGCTCTGCTTTGGTCTGCCAGTCTCTCCTTACCTGACCCTGTTTCACCCCATTCTTTGCTAGTCTGTTCCCCTACACCCCTTGGCTCCAGGGCTACTGCTCTGAAGCTCTCGGTTGTAGCTTGCACGGGGACTCTCTTGTAGAGGCCTAAGACTGCTCAGGCAGGGTTTGGTAGCCTCCCCCACTTGTCCTTTCTCAGGCTCTGCAAGACATTGGTCTCCCCTTTTGGCCGTCACTGAGAAGCTGAATAAGGCTGGATATTTTGGAAAGGGAACCGCAGCTGGCTGGGGGAGGAGGCCAGCACGTTGGAGAGACAGAGGAAACAGAAGGCAGGCGGTGGGCCGCAGAGCAGGGGGATGTTCCTTAGCCGGCTCTTGCCAGCTTTGTCAGCATGAGAGTTGCTGAGCTCATAGGCAGGATGCTGGCCCTTCTCAGCATCTGGTCTCTCTGCCCCACCACCGCCTATGTTATACTACAGCACAGTCCCTTGCTTTGTGGCTCATTCCTTTTCAGACAGAATCACGCTGGCCTTGAGTTCATCCTTATATAGCTGAGCATGACCTTGAACTTCTGGTCCTCCTGCCTCCAACTTCTAAGTGCTGAGATTACAGGTGAGCACCACGCCTGGTTTACTTGTTGCTGGGATCTGAACCCGGGGCTGCGTGCACACTAGGCAGATACCCTACCAAATGAGCCCCATCCCCTCAGCCTTTCCTGCCGTTCTCTAGTAGACATCCGATGCGTGGCTCGCCCTTACTGACCCACTCCTCGGTAAGAGTGACCATGCATGGGACGGCTCAGCATCTCCAGACTTTCTTGTCCTTCCTTAGTCTCCCAAAACATTATGTGTTATAATTTACATGTGTTATAATTTACAGGTATACTCTACTCTGAGCTTGGGGATCAAACTGGTCTTTTGAGCGAGTTCCAGGAAAGCCAAGCCTCACAGAGAAACGCTGTCTCAAAAAAAAAATTTTTTCTTTTAAAATTTACATACATGCATAGCTTACATGTCTTCTCACTGCCACCATGAGCTCCATAAGAGTAAGAATTTTTAACCAGGCGGTGGTAGCACATGCCTTTAATCCCAGCACTTGGGAGGCAGAGACTGGTCTACAGAACTAGTTCCAGGACAGGCTCCAAACAAAGCTACACAGAAAAGCCCTGTCTCAAAAAACCAAAAAAAAAAAAAAAAAGGAATATGAATTTTTAAAAATCACGATAGAACACATATAACATCGTCTTAGCTATTTTAGGTGCATAGTTAGCTCAGTGACATTAAACACTTTCACGCTGCTGTGTGACCAACTTCCAGAACTTTTTTCATCCTCCAGAACTGAAGCTCTGGATCCATAAAGGAAGTACAATTTCCTCTTTCTCTACTCAGTCCCTGGCAAGACACAGCATTCTCTCTGTCCCTAATCTCACCGCTGGACTCACACAGGCGGATGTGTGCCACATTGGCCCTTCTGTCTCTTCTCTCTTTTCACTTAGCATGTCCCCATTTCAGCCACCAAGTGGTACGTGTCAGGGTTTTCTTCCTTTGCAAGAGTCAGCATGCATGACCTGTACAGACTACATTTTGTTTGTCCATTCACGTGTTAATGAACATCTGGGCTGCTTCTGCCTCTTGGCCATTGCGAACAAATGATGCTATAATCGTGGGTGTATAAATATTCTTTTGAGGGGCTGGAGAGATGGCTCAGTGGTTAAGAGCATTGCCTACTCTTCCAAAGGTCCTGAGTTCAATTCCCAGCAACCACATGGTGGCTCACAACCATCTGTAATGAGGTCTAGTGCCCTCTTCTGGCCTGCAGACATACACACAGACAGAATATTGTATATATAATAAATAAATAAATATTTAAAAAAAATATTCTTTTGAGACCCTGCTTTCAGATCTTTAGGAGATATCCCAGAAGTGGAACTGCCAGATCATAGTCTACTTCTCTTTCCTGCTGGCTAGGTTTATGTCAACTTGACACAAGCTAAAGTCACTTGGGAAGAACTTTCAACTGAGAAAATGCCTCCATAAGATCAGACGACAGGCAAGCCTGTAGGGTATTTTCTTAATTAGTGATTGATGGGGGAGGGCCCAACCCATTGTGGGTGGGGCCGCACGTGGGCTGGTGGGCCTGGGCAAGCCAGGGAGAGCAAGTCAGTAAGCAGGACCCCTCCAGGGCCCCTGCATCAGCTCTGGACTCCAGGTCCCTGCTGTTTGAGTTCCTGCCCTCATATCCTTGAGCAATGGAGTGTGACCTGAGAGTTGTGAGCTGAAATACACCCTTTCCTCCCCGAGTTGTTTGTGGTCATGGTGCTGACCACAGCAACAGAGACCCTAACTAAGACAGGCCCGCTCTGCTGATTTACAACGGGG
Source organism: Chionomys nivalis (assembly GCF_950005125.1). NCBI lineage: Eukaryota > Metazoa > Chordata > Mammalia > Rodentia > Cricetidae > Chionomys > Chionomys nivalis. Next base: position 58,717,589 of record NC_080092.1, read on the forward strand.
ATTTCCACCTGTGTATTTACTGATTGTCTTGGTTGCCTTTTCTGTTTCTGTGACAAATATCCTGGAATAAAAGCAATTTAGGGAAGAAAGGGATTTATTTGTCTTTCACTTCCAGATTAAAACCCATTATTGAGGGAAGTCAAGGCAGAAACCTAAAAATATCACATCCATAGTCAAGAACAGAGAGAGGATAAACACGTGTATCCTTGCTTACCTGCCCGTACTCAGGTAGCCTTCCCACCCTTACAGAGTGTGAGAGTGTGGAGGCCTCTGCCTAGGGAATGATGGTACCCACAGTGGGCTGGGTCTTCCCATATCAGTAATCAAGACAATCCTTCACAGACCTGCCCACAGGTCAGTCTAGGGAATTCCTCAAGAGTCTCTTCCCCGATGATTCTGGATTGTCTTGAGTAGACAGCTAAAACTAACCAGCACACTGAGGCAGCTGCAAAGTACCTGACACATACTACAAACTAAATCAGCATTTCTGCATCAAGTGAGTAAGTGATAATAAAATTCGATCCTCGCACAGCTCTGTGTAGTTGCCATTACAGAGACTGAGTTCCTGAGAACCACCTGAAATGGCCCCAAAAGCAGACTTGGCACGGGGCTGACAGGATGAGCTGGCTCTGGAACTCACTGGAGAAATGAATCAGCTAACACATATGTCTGGGCCTTTAAGAACTAGGGCAAGTAGAGTGATTTTACTTGAGGTGTATTTCTTTGTGAAAATTTCATTCCTATCGTTCACTTTCCCTGTCCTTTCCTCCTGTCATACCCGCCCCTCGTTTTCCCAGCTTCGCTCTCCCCAGAACATGTAAGAGCTTGTTCTCCAGGGTGGAACTGGCCCTCTCTGGAGGTCCCCCACCCCCCTGGCTTTTGGGTACCGTCTAAGCACATCAACCTTGCATGCATCCCTGTTCACACCCCTCACCCTTCCACCCACCCAGGGGTAGTTACAAGCCCCATTCTCTTCCAAAGCAATTAGTGCAAGGAGGCCAGCCGCCTCGGCGCTAATGCTGTTTCATTAAGTGGGAGCAATCCTAATGATAATAAAATGGCACATTTAACATTCAAACATTGAACGGGGTTTCTAAGCGAGTGTGTCTCTGGCTTTCTTTCCGGTATAACAGTTCTGTCTTCATAAGGACCTGACAATACACCTTAATGAGAGAGTGGGGAGCTGAGCATCTTTACAGATCTGGGGAGAAGATGAGGATGAGACAAAGGAGCAGACGAGAAGGGCACAGTGCATCGATGGATCGGAGACTCCGTGGATTCCTGGGGGTAACAGGCTCTGTGGCACTAATAGATCGTTAGAGCCGATAAGAAGTGGCGTTACATAGAAAATAAAGGCTTCCTCAGACATTGTGCAATGCAGTTTATTTTTTCAGCAACATTTTCTTTCTGGCAAATATTCATTTATTAGAGCATGCTCAAGTTCATCCAATGTCCCAGCAAAGAGAAATTTAAGGAGCTCCTTAGCGTACTGAGCCCATCTCGGGCCCCTCCTAAGCTCCTTGCTGGTCTGTGATGGTGAATCTCTGGCTGATTTTCTGAGGATGGGAAAGGAGGATGACTGTGAAAAGAGGGTCAATCATTTGGTGTTTACAGGAGAGTCCACAGAAGCAGACAGAAGGGAAACATGGCAAGGCCATTTCCTTCTCCCAGAAGTCATCCCCATGAGGGCTGTCCCCCGCGGGAGAGAATCAGCTGGGGTCAAAGGTGGGCTTTGCTCAATGTAGAGAAGCGGCTTATCCGAAACGGTGCCAGGTCATAAGATGGTGGTAATTTCATGCTTAGCTCATAGAGGATCTTGCCCACAACGGGGGCCAACTTGAATCCGTGCCCTGAGGGAAGAATGTATCGCGTACCTTCAAGTACAGACTCTGGGCTGGAGAAAAGTTCCCCCCACACCCAGACAGCGTCACCTCTCCTCTTAGTCTCATCCCAAAGCTAGAAATTGTCTCCTGCCACAAGTACCCCGTTTTTGGACTGCCCGCCCTCCCTATACACCCAGTGTCCAGACTTCAGTTAAGCATGCACGATCCCCTTTTGTCTGGTACTTCAGTGGGTCTGTTTGCAGGCTCCCCACCTCCCCATCCTCAGGCTCACCAGAGAATCCAGCACCGATGACAATGTTGTCATACTTCGGGTGACAATCAAGAATGAAGTGCTTATCGGGTGTGTTCTAGAAAGAAAGTCATACCTGTGTCCTCTGAGGACAGGAGGGGTAGGAGCTACAGGCTCTGGCAGGAACTGCCTGGGACTCTTCCAAGAGAGAACTGGATGGAGCTGGGGTCTGCCCTGCTTGTCCCATCCCCCCAGACATGCTGGTTCTTACTGAACAGCTGTCCCTCTCCTACTGTGCCATGGACACAGGAGGTAGTCATCTTCGTGAACTAACTTTAGCCAAGATGCCTCGGGCCTGATAGCATCTGTCTCTTCTCTTTGTCCCCAAGGCCTGCTCAACTGGGAACATCTTGCCAAGAACTGCTTTAGCGCTCTTCTGGGAAATACAGGGAGGGACTGCCAGGCGAGAGCCTCGCCGCCTAATAAAAAGGAATATGAATAATCTCTAACAGGTCCCTCGCTTATGGAGGTGAACCAATCCACAGGAATAGGCTGGCTAATTTGAGGTCACATACTGGGTCAGAGGTCAGATGGAGTAGGGTCTGTCTGCCCCCTCTCCTCCCCTACTCTGCACCTTGGAACAGCCTGCTTACCGTGTACATACAGCGCTCCATGATGTCCGGCTCGGGCTGGAGGCCTGGCATGTGCCCTCTGACAAAGTGGCATAGAATCTGAGCGTCTTGAATGTCTGAGAAGGTTGTGGGGCAGTCCCGTTCCTCTGGGTCCACACTGTCACCATGGTGATAGCCGATCTACAACCCCATTAGAATAGCATGGTCTGCAAAGCTGACCTTCTAAACATAGCAGCCAGTGAGGGATGTGTTTGGACGCAGGGTGACTCCATCCATCATCCCGGTCCTCAGACCTGGCAGGTGCTATGTGTTAGCACCTGAAGTTGCCTAGTGCTCATCCCCAGCCAGCCCTGTCTTTTATTTATAAGGACAAGGCAGGCACCCTAGACCTCAGGGTGGGGATGGGACGTATGATATTATGCTGTGAATGATCAGTGGTGAAGCAGACACCAGGAGGGTCCTAAAGAGGTATGTTAGAATATGAATTAAATATGAATGCCTAGAACTGCATGGGCACCCAGTAGCACATTGGCCTTCTTAGCCTTTTTGCTTACCTTCATCAGCCCTGGGTACTCGGATGCTGGAAGTCCATAGATGTAGTGGGGAGCCTGGCCCAGACTCAGAATACACGGGAAGGCCTGTGATACACTGTAGCTCCCAGGGACCTTCTCTCGCCAGTAGTACACATTGATCCTAAGGGTCTTGGCGTAGGAGATGAAGAGGGAAACCATGAAGCTCTACCGACGACAACAGCAGACTCTGGTAGGGTCCTGTGGCCCTTTCCCATCCAGCCTGCCTGGCCTAATTCTGGTGCCAAGGACTTATCGTCTATACGCTGTTGTACGAAGGTCTCTAAATCCATCTTGTCCCTATTCTTACTTTTCTCCCGCAGTAGCACCCCAGCCCTCCTTAACCATCTTTTCAGGAGTCGATGCACGTCCCATTTGTTCAGTGCTTACTCTAAGTCTGCTCATCTCCTGGAGGCTCTAGACACGCCAAATAAATCAGTTGACAATAACCTTTTGAGGTAGCTGTTATTTCCCATGCTGGTAAACCTGACGCTTAAAGAGCTGAGCAAACTTGCCCAGTGATGACCGCTAGGAAGTAGAAGGTCCAAGGCTAAGTCAAGCCTGGCTGGCTCCAAGGTTTCTTTTCTTAGCTACTGACTCTCAGGCCTCCAGTTTGCCCTACCTGGAGAGGCAACTCAATTCCCAGGGGACGGAGAACCTGGTTGGTCCAGGGACCAGCAGTGATGACCAAGGTGTTGGCTTGATAGCTCCTCAAGGCGGTTTTCACTGTGACAGGTAGACCAGGTGTTATCTCTACCACCTTCTCTCCGTCACACACCGTGCCTCCGAGCTGGCGAATTACATGCTGAAAGGGCAGGCGCGTGAAAGACAAATTAATTAGTTGTGTATGTGATTCACTCTGGGAGACCAAGAGTCCCCTACTTAGGGCAGACAAGATTTCAGAATCTTAGGATGGGTGGTGGTAGTGCACGTCTTTAATCCCAGCGCTAGGGAGGCAGAGGCAGGTGGATCTCTGTGAGTTCGAGGTCAGCCTGGTCTACAGAGTGAGTTCCAGCAGCCAGGGTGGTTATACAGAAAAACCCTGATGAGAGAAAGCCCTGCCTTAGGACCAAAGTGAACAAGGCAAAACCTTCATATTGACTTCACCAGGGGCTGCCTGTGGGGGCCAGGATGCCCAGAGAAGGGACCTGTATTGCCCCTGGGGCTGCATAGCCTTACCTGGAGGGCTCTGAGGGCCTTGTCTGCATAGAGGACACCTCCAGTCTTGTCCAAGAGCCCCACTTCTCCCCCGGTGAACCGAATGTTTGGGAAACGTTGCTTTAAATCCGCTGATGAAAGACACTCATGCTCAATCCCCTGCCTAGACAGAGTGGCCTGGATTGTTTTCAATTCTGGATTCTCCTTCATTCCCAGCAACAAGAGCTCAGTCTGCCTGTTTCGAAAAGAAAAGGTCAGCTGGGTGAAGGGATTTGTCATGGCCCTGGTCACCTGTCCTTATTCCTCACTAAGGTACCCGTGTCTACATCATCACAGCTTGGTTGACATTCAGAGTACAGGAGAAGCATCTAGACTCTGCAGCTGTTTCCAGACCGTTCCCAAGTCCTCCCTGACACTCACTGTTGGTTCACTTGTCCCTCTCTCCTGCTCTTGACAGCAGAGGTCCTAAGTTCCCATGATCTTTACAACCCCTCGGAAATGCCGAATGAACTGGCAGGTGTCCACTCAAATGCAGTTTCTCACCCTTCCTCCTCTTTCCTCCTCGCGGAGCCCTCTGCTATTCCATTACCTTCCTTTCCCGTTTTTTCTTCCCTTCCCCTTTTCCTTATTTTTCAAAGATTTATTTTATTATGAATTTTTAAAATTTTGTAGGAGCCGGGCGATGGTGGCACACGCCTTTAATCCCAGCATTCGGGAGGCAGAGGCAGGCGGATCTCTGTGAGTTCGAGACCAGCTCTTGTAGAAGAGCTAGTTCCAGGACAGGCTCAAAAAAAAGCCACAGAGAAATCCTGTCTCGAAAAAAACCAAAAAAAAAAAAATAATAATAATAAAATTTTGTAGGTATGAGTGCATGTGGGTGTAAGAGCCCACAGATGTTAGAGGTGTCTGACCCCCCAGGAGCTGGGGTTCCGACATGGTGCTGGGACAGAACTCAGGTCCTCTGGAACCCAACCATCTCTCTAGCTCCCCCTCTCACCCCACCCTCACACTGGTCTGTGTTCTTAGCATGTACTGCCTTGTCCTTCTGCATTTGTGGGCTTCATTGTTCCTTCTCTGTCTGTGGTTTAAGGAGGTCTGGTTCTGCTTCTAATCCAGGTGTCACCGCGATGTGACCTTGACCAGTGACTCGCTACTCCAAGTCCCAAATTCTTCCTTTGAAACCTAGGACCTTGAATGGAAGAGGTACTGGCTGTTTTGTGGCTGCGTGATGGCTGGGGTTGCCCTCAACATTCAAGGGTTGCCAAGCCTGCAGCACCCCAGAAGATCACCCCAGACCTGCGGCACTTTTCGCCAACAGCAATCTCAGAGACTCTCTGGTTTTGAATCTCTCTACAGGCTTCTCCTGCCCTTCTCACTCTGTGAAGGAGACAGCCACTTCCCTTTGATGCTTCCTGACTCTCTGCCACAAGAAACCAGAAGTCCTTTTTTGGGGGGAGCTATCTAAACAATGGAAAGGTGCCTTTGCCCCTCGGGACTGCTCCAACGTTCCCTCTGGGCTTCAGCAACCCCACAGCACAGCGGCAGCCAGCCACATCCCCCAGGTACTGCCTATAAAGCTCGTAATAGCCTATAATGGAGTCTCATGGATATTACATGCTTCCAAATCCCACATTATCTGGTTGTGGGGATTAAAGCGGAGACTGGGAGGGGGTAGGGATGCAGTGGGCCTGGGGGCCGGTGTCAGTACACAGAGCCGCGCAGCGCGCCCAATCCATTCGCCATGGCCCCCGCCTACCCAGCATTCGTGGTGAGATAGCGACGCCGACTCTGCTTCTTCAAAACTCAGCTTAGGCTGGATGAGACAGAGTCCCCAGCCAGGAGCCAGTCTCTTTTCCGTAGCCTCCCAAACGAACTTCAGATTAATTCTTAGGTCATGAAAACTTGCCTAGTCAACTTATTGGTCAACAAGATAATTAAGAAGCCACCCCAAAGGCTGGGAGTGAGGATGGGGGTGTGGCTTAGTGGGGAGTATTTGCCTAGCATTCACAAGTCCCTGGGTCCTATCCCAGTATCTCCAAATATGAAAGTACCCAGTGTCTTATAGTTAGGTTACGATGCTGGCGATGGAACTCAGGGATTCCTGCACACTAGGAAAATACCTCACCAAGCCACACCTCTTGTCTCAGATGTGTGTTTTGGTTTGTTTGAGAAAGGGACTTACTGTGTATCCTAGTCTGGTCTCGGCCTCGAGGTCTTTCTGCCCTGTCTCCCACATATTGAACTTCAAGCATGTACCACTATGCCTAGCCAGGTGTTCTCGGACCTTTTTATCTGACAGACTCCAGGCTGAGTAGACTTGTGGGAAAGATGCCGCTTGCAGTTTTACCTACGCAGATATGTCTGCTCTCTGGTCCAGACACCCCACAGAGTGACTCTTTAACCCTGCCTGCAATATGGCAGCCTTGGTCTCTCCGGTACTCTTCTCTTCTTCCATCTTGCCTTCCTTCCTACCTTCCTTCTTTCCTTGAACCAGAACTCCATTTACAGAGACATGTTGTATGGGGAAAAGCAACTTGTGCCAAGACAACGGGCATATCTGTCGACTTATGAAATGCTGAGTGATGTTCTAATTCCCAAGTCGTCCTCTGGTGGATGAAGCCAGAGCTCCCCAACCCCGGGAGTAATCAGTGAGCTGATTCTGCGGTGGATGTAATTGTGCCGATTGTAATCATTTTGCTCCAGCTCTCTGCCCCTGTGGCATTTATTTCTTAGCCCAGATATTGATCTAACAGTGGGAAATTTTCCATCTGAATCTGTGATGCTAGACCCTCCCCAAGTCTGAAGATGTGTTTGGGAAATTCTCATTTTCCGTGGATCACAGCTGAGCTATTTGGCCTGAGGGAAACCGTGCACTGTTGGAGAAATGCCTTGGATTGGAGAGAGATTTTTGACCATTATGAGCAAATCAGAAATAAATGTAAAACACTGCCTGGAAATGCTAAGGCCTGTCATTATGGGAGACAGGTGAGAGGCTCCTATGGGAAATACTCAGCGCATTGGAAATCAGTCAATCAAAACCAGGATCGGAGACCAGGCCTTTCCCCAAGTATGAAGACAGATGACTTCCACAGGCAGATTGAAAATCATTTAAGTGCTTATTTTCTTAATGGTTTTTCCTAGATCCCAATAAATAGACTACTCATTCTGCATCAATTTCTTACACCTGTGCTTAGGGATCCCCCACCTCTTCCCCCCTCTCTTTCTCTCTCTTGTTTTCTCAGACACAAGCTACAAAGTTGGAGAAGAAAAATGAAAAGGACAAAGGCCTTTACATAAACGGGGTTGGGACTAAGAAATGAATAGTTAAGGCTAGTCTAGAAAGAAGGGTCTAAAATCCTAGGGTTACTAGGGAACCCTAGCAAGTTTGCAGCCCACCTCCCATAATGCACATCACCTGACTCTGGAGCCCTTGATATGAATGATACCTTCCATGTCGCCCACTTTGCCCCAGCACCGAGAAGAGGCCATTGAAGAACCCTCTGGAGGGCCAAGTTGATACCTCTGTGGCCCACATACGATGGGGAGCTAGTGATCAATGAATGGTCAATAAAATAGGGCAAGGGGTCAGGAGGGAGGAGAGAGCAGGGAGGCACTGGGAGGGGCAGACAGCTCTCCCTGAATCTTCCACTTCCCATCATGGGCTTTGGCGCCTTTCTCTTTCCTCTAGTTCAAAGTGCCAGGTGAACCAGCTCTCAGCATCACCTTGAGGAAGGGACTTGGTAATGGCTGCTGTCTTTGTTGGTTTGGGAACAGCTCTCTGTATTTCATCTTCTGCTCAGTGGGCCGAAGTGGAATTGGTTAACAAAGATTGCTCCAGGGAGGGGATGTGGCTGACAAGTCAGACACTACGCAGGCACAGGAAGCAGCAGCTGCGGAGGGGGCCACCAGGTTCTGCCAGCAGCTGTACTGCCTACGGCTGTGATCTTGTCTGAGATTGTCAGTGAAGCAGGGGCAGCCAGGGTCAGGAGCTGGAGAGTGGGACTCAAAGGGAGAAGGTGGAGCAGGAAAGAGATGAGTCTCAGAGCCGGGCTTCTCCGTTGATACCAGCATCCTGGCTGTACACATCACAAAAGACTCAGGCCTTGTGATCCGACACATGTCATTGTCTGTTCCCAGAGCATATGCAAATATCCCGAGCCCACCCGTGTTTCGTATGCGCTGTCACAGGAAGCAGAACAGAAGAAGAATTGGGCAACCTCCTCCACTACGAGCTGGGAAAGGTTTTTGTGGTTTTTTAAATCATCATCAGATGACATTAAATATACTCATTTCTATCATTTATCTTATGGTATTATGCCAGTGTGTCTAGAAGGAGCTAGAGAGAAGCAAGACCGACAAAGATGATGAAATCATTTAGAAAATCAAAATTAAGAGCAAAGCTAAGGCAATTTGGATGGCATTCAGCCCAAAGGTGGAGAACTATATTCGGATACCATTCAGAGAGTGGGAAGAATCTGTACTGCATCCTACTCAGTAAAAGGGGAAAAAAATCTATTACACGTGAATACATTAGGGTAGCCATAAGAAAGGATTTGCTAATAATAATAGCAACAACAATAATAATACTTAGCACTCCGACGTGCTTTGAAGGTTTTTAAAAGCACATTCACATTACTCTTCATTATTCTTAATTGGAGCTGAGAGACATCTGAATGCTCTCTTCATATAGGCGACCGTGTGTGTTCCCTTTAGAGTACACAGATGCGGGGTGGTGGCACACGCCTTTAATCCCAGCACTCAGGCGGCAGAGGCAGGTGGATCTCTGTGAGTTCAAGGCCAGCCTAGTCTACAAAACAAGGTCCAGGTCAGGCTCCATTCCCACTGAGAAACTCTGTGTCAAAAAAACAAAACAAAAACCAAAAAAAAAAAAAAAAAAAAAAGGTGCAGCACAGATGCATTTTTCAACCTGGAATTCTTTCAGCCTGGATGTGCTTGGAGACAGGCATGGGCAACATAAACAGTTTGAACTAAGTCTAGCTTCATGTCTATTTAATCCACAAGTTAAGATGATTTTTATTATTTTTTTAAGTGGTTGATTTTTAAAAATGTAAAGCAGAATTCCATTTCAAGGCACACAAATCACGAGCAGGCTGGTGTTCATGCCCAGAACTACTCCAGAGACTAAGGCAGGGAGGGAAATCTCATGTTTGAAGTCAGCCTGGGCTACTTAGTGAGTCTGGAGCCAGCTACAAAATAGAGTCTTGTCTCAAAAAGGAGGGTATGTGGAGAGATGACTCAGTGGCTAAGGGCACTGGCTGCTCCTGCTGAAGACCCAGGTTCAGTTCCCAGCACCCACGTGATGACTAACAAGTGTATCTGCCTTGGGGATAAAATGCCCTCTTCAGGCCTCCCTGGGCACCAGATACATGGATGGTGCATACACATATGTAGACAAAACACTCATAGACATAAAAATAGGGTGGGAGAGATGGCTCAGCTATTAGGAGCACTTGTTGCTCCTGCAGAAGATCTGGGTTCAGTTCCCTGCACCCGCATGGTGGCTCCCACTATCTGTGCATCCATTTCCAAGAATCAAATTCCCTCTTCTGGTGCCTCCAAGGGCAGCAGGCATGTATGAGTTGCACACATGTATATGTAGGCAAGACACTCAAACACATAAAATAAGAAAAATAAAATCTTTTAAAAATGTAAAAATAAACCCTTAAAAGCCACAAAAAATAATATGAAATTCAGATTTCAGTATCTTGAAATAAAGTATTTTTTTAGATAAAGTTTTATTGGAACACATCCAGGTTCATTTATTGCATCTTTGGCTGCTTTCACACTACAATGGCAGACTTGAATATTTGCAAGAGAGACCATATGGCCAGGGAAGCCTAACATACTTACTGTGTGGCTTACAGAAGAAGTTTGCTGACCCCTGTTACAAACCAAGAGCATAGTAATTCAGTGATTTAGAGTAATATGTTATGACAACTACACGGCCAATGGTGGCACACGCCTGCAGTCCCCAACACCCTATACTTCAGTAGAACCCAAGGCTTTGAGACCAGCCTGGGTAACACAAAGAAACTTTGTATTGAAAGCAACGAAAGAAGAGGAGATAGAATAGGAGAGAGAGAGAGAAAGAGAGAGAGAACCCTAGCCTTCAGTAGCTGCCCTTTTCCCTTTTATAAAGTTGTGACATGAACTAAGAGAGCTATACGTGTGGAGGGAACGGCCTTTCCTGAAATGCCTGGGACCAGAGTGGTTCTCATCTCTTTAGACTTGGATACATGATGCAGGGACTCCCAAACTCTGGTCCTCAAGTCTGTACAGCTCTGTTAGCTACTGTGCCATTCCTCTGGTCTCTGTCTCTGAGTGCTGGGATTACAGGGGTATACCACTGTGCCCAGTAGCATGAGGCTGCTGGGGATCAAACCCAGGGCCTTGGGCAAGCTAGGCAAGCACTCTACCAACTGAGCTACACTCCCAGTCCCTGCTGCATCTCTTTTGTTTCCTCTTTAGGCCCACAGACCCAGGATGCAGCTGGCGAGAATAGGGGGAAAGACCTCCAGGGTCTCATTTCACCTTCACAGTTCCCTATGAGAGAGGCACAGACACAGACAAACACAAACACACACACACACACACACACACACACACCATCACCGTGTAGCTGGTAGGAGTTGAGGCAGGAAGTCAGACTCAAATTGTGACTCCTGACATCTCATGACTGCCTCATCCTTCAACATTTGCTGGGAGACTTGTGCCCTCCAAAGCCTCAGGCACGTCTCCTACCTCAACATGGTCAGGAGTAGTCCTAGCCAACTGCCAGAGAAGGGTCCTTTTGCCAGGCCACTCCTCAGAAAGACATTCTCCTTTATTTGGGTGCTGGGTGTATTCTCTGTCTCTGAATAAATCCTTAATTAGCTGCCCTGGTTGTATTTGCATAATGGATTTCACTTTGTTCTTAAGTTAATGGTGTTTTCGTAACAGAACAGCAACCTCTTGGTTCACAGCCATTAAAATAACTGCCACCCTGTAGGGTAGAGCCAGGGTTATGTAAAGGGAGTTCAGCTAAGAGTTCAGAGGAAAGAGTGGGTGCAGGAGTGGTTTCTGCTTCCTTCCTTAGGGGGTGTCTGAAGGGTCAGTGAGCCCTCAAGTTTGGAGAGAACCACAGGCCAACAGGGCACTGCTACAGGGTCACATCCTGGCAAACTGTCTGGCCCATGGAACACTCTCATTTTGTTCCCAGGAGATAATGTATCAATAAAATGCATTTGTGGGTTGTTATGGGGGTGAGGACTCAATATAAAAAGATAGGATACTAGGGAGTAGGCGAGATGGCACGGTGGTTAAGAGTACTTGCTGCTCTTGCAGAGGATCCAGGATCAATTCCTGGCACTCACACGGCAGCTTGCCGTGTTTGTGACTCCAGCCCCAAGGTCTGACACCCTCTATTGACTTCCCTGGGTACCAGGCACAAGGCACACATGTTGTTGCATCTACATATACGTAGGCAAACATTCATACACATAAAGTATGCATAAGTAATTTTTTAAAGTTAGGACATGAGTAATAATGCAGCCGGGTTGTGGTGGCGCAGGCCTTTAATCCCACTCGGATCTCTGTGAGTTCGAGGCCAACCTGGTCTACAGAGCGAGTTCCAGGACAGGATATATATACTGCTTCTTCCATTCTGACTCCACCAGAAGGCTCCTTGCAGGCCTGCCCTGCTCTAGCTATCTGCCCACAGTGGTTCCTTGGGTTTTCAGAACACAATCTGTACCAGCCTTAGACACAGAGTCTGATGCAGGGCAGGCCTGGAACTCAGAGCTGGTAGGGACCAGTAGGGCTGGTGGAGAGACAGTGGCAGTGAGCAGGAGGCTTTCATAGGACTGGCACCTCCCCCTAGGCATGTGTCCTTCTAATTGCATTTCTAAATCACACCTTACAGCGTTAAATATCCAAAGCATCTGAAGGGGTAGATCCCCGACATTCGAGGTCTTCCTCCCTTGCCCACCTGTGCAGTTGGGTTCCCGCCTCGCGCTCCAGCTGGGCCCACGTCTGGTAGCATTCATCCATCATCCTCACGTAGAAGTCCTCCGGGTAAGCCTTTCTGATTATGCGGCTCTGTCCATGTGAGCTTCCGCGGGAATGCGGAAGAAAGAACTAGAAGCAGGAGGTGAGAGACAAGAGAAGCCACTGCCCTTTGTTCAATCCTCCCTTTGCCCTTTGGGAGCCAGCTCATCTTTCAAATGTTTCTCTTTTTCAGATCCTGAGGGTTGAACCTCTGGCCTTGCCCACGCTAGGCGAGTGCTGTACAGCTGCGCCCTAGCTCTCTTTTTACTTTTTGTTTTGAGACACGGTCTTGTTATAAACTTGCAATCCTCCAGCATCAGCTTCCTGAGTACCTGGGATCTGAGTCCCCCATCACCAGGCCTAGCTATTTTCATATGTTTTTATACAATACTTCCAGCGTCTCCTTGCAGCCCACTGACTGGCCCGGCAATCGGGCCAGCAGCTTCTCAGAAGCCCTGAGTGAGCTCTCCCTTTAAGAAATGACTCTCACAGCTGCTAGCACTAGCTCCTTTGTTAGCGATCTTCCATTGTGCTCCACCCCAGTTAGACTCCTAAGAGAACAGAATTAGAAAGAACCTTCCAGATCATGCCTCTCTATCCCCTTGATTTTATGGATCAGAAGAAAATGCCATCTCACGGAGTCTTCCCGTTACTCGGAATAACTAACTACCTTGGGATTGGTGCTTGGGATGCGGGTGTGTGTGAAGAACATGGGGAGCTTCCTGAGGGATGTGATAGGAATCCCTTGGGCTCTGGGGAAACGGATAGAGAAATTGAAGGCAATTTCTAACCATTTCAGGAAGAGTAAGTGGCAACCAGCTTGGAGAGCTGCAGGCGGAATGGAAAGGGAGAAGCCACGGAAGTAGAAAACCCCAAGTGATGGACGATTGTAGGCCCTGCCCCCGAGGGGGTCCTGCAGGTTCCCAGTGCCACCCTCATTTGCAGTAGTCATGTGACCACCTTTCCTTTAAGGAAAAGAAGACCCGAGTCTTAGTTCCTGTGCATCAAGCAAAGAGGCTGCTATTCCCCAAAGGCAGTGGAATCAACAGAGGCTCCTGCTAGGTTCTGGAAGGAGAAGCAGGGAAAACGCAGGGAGGAACCTTAAGCTGGACCTGAACCAGCCTTTGCTTCTAGGCAAAACCATCTTTATTTAAGGTTACCCAGAGCAGAACTGATTCTTTTTCTGGGTTGGATCAACAGTTTGGACACAGAAAAGACAGGGTAGCAAGAAAGAAGAGAGATGAGACACTTCTTGCTTGATCCAGGGCAGGAATTAAGAGGCAATAAAAAGAATATACCAAGAAACTCCATATGGACGACGGTGGGACTTTCTTTTCAATTGTCAAGATTCATGCAAAGTAGCTAAACTAGGAAGTGCACAGAATCCGTGCCGTTCAGCCATAGCCCACAAGTTCTGAAAGCTCTCCCTAGGTGAGGAAAAAGGGAAAGACAGTCTTGTACAGCAGAAGGGACAGTGTACCTGCTCCAGCAGGAGGACCCTCTTCGAGTGTTTGGCCAGGTGGTATGCAGTGAAGCTGCCCTGGATGCCTGCCCCGATCACAATAGCATCCCAGAGATCTTTCTGAGCAGCCATGATGTCCGCTTAGTCCTACAGCCACAAATGCATAAAGGAGAAAGCAAGCAAAGCCTCCTGGCTAGAGGAGAAGGAAGGCAAAGTTCAGTTTGGCCAGAGTTCCCACAATCCCCTAGTGACCGTGTCCTTGTCTTTCCTTCCCTTCCAAAAGCCTGGCACAGGGTTCAGCCTCTGCCTCCCCTGTGGAGCAGAGCTGAGTAGACTGATTTGTGAGGTTTAGCCCAGCTCAGCTGCCAGCCTCACCCTTGCATCCCTCTAACTTGCTATTCTTGGCTCAATTATTGTCATGCAAATGGGCTCCTTCCTATGCCACCTTCCTGTCTCATTATGATCTTTGTCTCAGGACTTCGGCCCTGGAATTTCAATGCCTCCTAGACCAAGCCGGGCACCGGGAATGCTGCCTCCCCCTGCTGGCTTCCCCCTCTGCAGCTTGATTCCCTCTAGAGATCTACAGGGCCAGCTAAGAACTTGGCAGAATGCCCAGGGTCTGGCCCTCCTCCCTGGTGGGTGGTGAGGTCAGGAGGTAGATGCAGAGGCCAATTGGGAGGGCAGTTTTGTGATTATGAAATCATTCTCAGTGTGTTCTACTTTCATGTTGAAAACAGAGAATAAATGATCCTGGGGGCGGGGTGGGGGGCGGGAGCGGGATAGGACAGTGAGGAGGAACCTTGTCCTCAGGCACACAGGGAACCAGGTGCCAGTCCAGCACACATAGGGGCCATGTGTAGTGAAGCCTTCTGTGCCAGGCAGCAGGATCAATGGGTATTGTTAAAGGCACTGGGGACAGAGCCAGGGTTGGCAGGTCCTGATTCTTACACAATTTGGAGGTCCATTTTAAGATAAAAGGAGAGGGGACTGGAGGCATAGCTCAACAGAAAGCATTGTGTTTAGTATGCTTAAGGTCTCGGGTTCAATCCCCAGCACTAAAAATAAAAGAAAAATAAAAGAAAGAAAAAAATTAGTCATGCAAAATTAGATGGCAGAATTCCCTCTCTTAGGAGAGACCGCTCAATGAGGGAGCCCTATGGTTGAGGTTTTATTAGCTTCCTGGTAAATTTGCCTCTGAATACATTATCTCATTAAATTCTCATCTTTTTGTGTATTTTTATCCTCATTTTTGGCAGCTTGAAGATAGCCTCAAGTTCTTTGACAGTCTTCCCACACACACACACTTTCCCAGTAGAACGTGGTGACCGCCACACTCTTTCTGGCCTAAGCCTTCGGACAACGTCCTCCTCTTGCCTTGGAGAACGCATTCTTAGACCCTGAACTGCCCTGTTAGAAGTTCAGCCATGGAGACGGCAGATGAAGAAGCCCCAGGATGATACAGAGAGCCACACGTAAGAGAGAAGCCATCTTGGACCTCATGCCTAGCCAATTGAATGCTAGAGTGACCCAGTCAGAGCCCCATGACCCAACATCATTCAGCCGAGCTGCATCCAATGTTCCTCGGTTTTATGAGGTAGAATAAAATGCTGGATTTTAGACACTAACTTTTGAGAATAATTGTTTATATAGTCATAACTCAAATATCACTACACAGCCCAAGATGGCAGGATCTACCCAAAGCCCCATACCCAGTATACCCAGGTGCTGAGACATGAGCCTAGGCCTGTTTGCTCCGAAATTCACTTGTTCTTGTTGTTTCTATTTCTTTTTTGTGTGCAGGGTCTTATGCGTTGCTTAACTGCTCTCTAACTTGCTTTGCAGCAGTGGGTGGCCTTGAACTTTTGGTTCTTCTGCCTCTGTCTGCCTCCTGGGAGTATATAGATCCTATCAGTATGTTTGGTTTAAAATGGTGCTGGGGGCTGGGCCATGGTGGTGGACACCTTTGATCCCAACACTCAGGAGACAAAGGCAAGCAGATCTCTATGAGTTAGAGGTCAGTCTGGTCTATAGAGTGAGTCCCAGGCCAGGCGGTGGTGGCGCACGCCTTTAATCTCAGCACTCGGGAGGCAGAGGCAGGCAGGTCTCTGTGAGTTCGAGGCCAGCCTGGTCTACAAGAGCTAGTTCCAGGACAGGCTCCAAAGCTACAGAAAAACCATGTCTCGAAAAACCAAAAATAAAATAAAATAGAGTGAGTCCCAGGACAGCCACAGTTCCACATAGAAATCTCATCTCCAAAAAAAAAGTGTTGGGATCAAACCCAGGGCTTCGAGCACACTAGCCACGTACCCTATCAACTGAGCCCCATGCCCAGCCTCAGGACACTTCCCCTTCACCACAAGGCTACTGTGACAATCCACCAGAGCTTAGAGTGACCTGCCATGCACATAGGACTGCAGGGAGTTGCTTCAGCTCAGCACAGCGGCTGACTGAGGCCCCCAGGAACACTTCTACGCCACAGACAACTCCCAGAGTAGCCTTAGCAACCAGCTGTCTTCTGGCCAGCCCTTCCTTCCCTTGGGCACAGGAGCCCAAGGAGGGACTGCCATCTGACTAGATTGTTTTTTTTCCCCAAAGAGAAGAAAAGAAAAAGAAAAATCCTTCTAGAGTCTAAAGGTCGTGGCACTCTGTCTCCCCACCCCACAGGAGGCAGGATAGCATCTGCCTCACCACTGGACAGATCCCTTACAGTAAAATAATAGCAGATATAACCAAGAAAAATATGGTACCCCGCGTGTGTAAGGGCTTGATAGAAATATATAAGATCAGCCCCTGGATTTCTTATAAGATGTCAGCAGAGATGAACAGCTTGCACGCAAGGAAAAGCAGGCAATAAATCCTTGCATGGAAGTGTGCCCAGTTCCAGCAACAGTCAAAGAGAAGGGAATTAAATAACTCTAAGGTACTATTATGTGTCTATTAAATAAACAAAAATAAAAATGATACAACCATATTGTGTTGTCCGTGTTGCAGGTAGCAATTCGGGTTTGATCCTATGGAATATTCTGGGGCCACGCACAATAGGATAGAATAGTTCAAATATTCTGCCCTAGAAGTTCTACTTGATGACCACTCCCCCAGGGGAGAAAAAGGCATTGGTATGAAGGCATGCATATCTGTGCTTTTATAATGTTTAAAAAAAGAAAGAAACGATCCAGCAACAGGGAACAGCTAAGCAAATGCTGACATGTTGACACACTACAATACCACCTGGCTATTCCAGATAGCAGGCGTGAGGACCCTGCTATCTGCATTTGTAGAAATGCAGACATGAAACTGATACAGAGACACAGAACACATGACACACACTGATCACAGGCATGATTTTTGTGCATACTGATCAAAGATCTAAAAAGAAATGGGTGAGGTAATTGAGCTTAATGCTCATTAGTTTCTGTATTTTATAAAAATGGTGCCTCCATTCACAGTTTGTCAAAGAAGGAGAAATTCCTGGGGGACGTGGCTGCTTCCCATCTCCCTGGTCACTGGTTCCAGGGCCTGGGAAGTTCTTTCTTTGTTCTAATTGCAGTTCTTGCTACCGACATTGTTCGGTCCTCCAGGGAAGTCACTCTGTATCTCCCCCGCCACTCCGCCACCTCCCGTTTAATATAATATCCCTTCAGAGATAAAATGACAATCCCATTTCCCCGTCCCTACTTCACAAGCCTGCCCTGGATTCCTGGACTCAAGCATTCTGCTTCTAGTTAAGAATTTCAAACAGCGGCTCCGCCGAAAGCCGCCACTGGCCACGGCCCAACCTTGAAATGAAAAGCAAATCTGCTTCTAAAGGCTTCCCCTCTCTCACACAGGATTGCCCGTCCTTGCAATGTCCTGACAGAAGCAGGCAGAGAGAAGCGATCCCCTCAAATTCCATTTTAACACCTTATTCTGGATCGGAGGACTAGTAAAGGGCGAGCCAGCAGCCCTACACCTTGCTGCTTGTGTGTGTCAGCAGTCGCGGCTCGTGTCCTGGGGCACAGGCGCCGAGGGTGTAAGGCTGAACTGCTCATCCGATAGCTTGATTGACACTTTGCAGACAGGGGTGGAAGAAGCGAGCCAGGCAAGCAGCAAGCTGTACAGCTCAGAAATAATGAGAGGACCCGAATGGAGAGAGAGCGTGGAATAAATACGAGAGAACTAGGAGAGAAGGAAGAGCCTTCTGCTTTTTTCTTCCCTGCCCCACTTTGCCAAGGAGCTGAAATCTAGGGCAAGGAGGCAGGCAGGCGGGGATGAGTCCTACCCTGAGGGCAGATCCTGCCTGCTGCTGGGGTGCCTGGGGCCCTGATTGCTCAGAGGACGCCGAATGTGGGAACGCAAAGAACAGGCTTTGTGAGCGCTTTCCATACACATCGCCGACCCACCCGCCGGCTGTCCTATCTCAGGTTGACCGCTGCCCCATCCCCCAGCTCTGCTCCCCTTAGGTCTGATCATCTACCCATCTCTTTAAATGGCAAATCTGGACAGGTTACCTCCCCGCCCCCGTTAAAATTTTCTTCATAGCTGCCCTTTCCTGCTAGGATAAAAATCTGAACTCCTTAGCTCGGCACACGAGGTGGCTTTCGCTCTGACCTCTGCTGGCTCCCGCAGCTCCACCTCTGATCCTTTCTCGCTGTGCTCTTGGCACCCTAGCCACGCTGAGAGGAGAGAGGTTCCAGCACTCACCTGATTATTTCAAACTCCCAGGCACCCCCAGACACCCCCAAGCAGATGCAGTCTTTCCTCCACTATCTCCCTATCCTGCAGAGTCCGTGTTAACAATACGCACATTGTGCTGTAATTGTTTGCATGTCTGCCTTCCCCCTACGCCTCTTAAAAGGAGGGAGTCTTCTTTCTATTGTCATTTTTCACAGGTAATACATACACATGGAACAACAGTAAAATGTACAAAAAGAGGACACTGTGGAAAGAATCTCCTTTGCCACCTATTCCCAGAGCTCAGTTCGCCTATCAGAAGCAACACTGTTGCTATTGTCTTTTGTGTCCTTTCAGAGATGTTCTGTGAGTATACAAACATGCTTATACAGTATGTACTCTGTGTGTGTGTGTGTGTGTGTGTGTGTGTTCCTATATAACACCCTGGCAGTTTCATTTCCTTTATTTTGGCGATCCACATCAATCATAAAGAGCCGGCACATTTTTGTGATGTCTGTGTAGTATACGTGGTATGCAGGAGGCATTTGGCACAGAAACAGCACCCATGCATGCTTGTGATAGGTGATAGGGTGCTCTAGTTATAACAGACACCCTGGATTCCCAGGAGTCTCTGACTGTTGTGCTCAACAAGGAAGGGTTGCCTCCCTGAGCTGCCCAGGGTAGACTCCTCCTTGAGGTGGTGAGTACAGAGGCCCTGGATCTCGCTTCCTGATGTCCCTCTGATTTTGTATTTATTAAAAGGCAGCTATCAGAGTTGACTCTACAGCAGTGAAATCTCTAGGCTGATTCCAAGGACGGGAGATAAATGAAAGTCCTGGGAATTAGGACTGACGCTCTGCGGAAATATTAAATCATCTTTCTGCCTGACAGAGTTGGGACACAACTATAAAAGGATGCTGTTGAGCCTGGCATAGTGGCACATACCTGTAATCCAAGCACTCGAGAAGCTAAGGCAGAGGGATCAGAAATTCCAAGCCACCCTCAGCTACATAGCAAGTTTGAAGTTAGCCTGAGCTTCACAAAGACCCTGTTATCGAGGGGTAGGGAGTATAAAAGACTCTTACTGACCATGGAGGCACAATGTCTGTAGTGGGAGGCTGAGGCAGGAATTGTCACTTCAAGTCCAGCCTGAGATACATAGAAAAACCCAGTCTCCAAGAACTAAGGGCTGGGGATATAGCTGAACAAAACCCTTGACTAGCAGGAACAAAATCCTGCTTGAACCCTGGGGGTCAGGGGCATTCTCAGAGTTTACTGGGATAACGAACTATACTAAAAATGAGGTGGGATTTTCTGTTGTTTGTTGTTGTTGTTGTTTTGGTTTTTTGTTTTTTTCAAGACAGGGTTTCTTTGTGTAGCCCTGGCTGTTCTGGAACTAGCTCTGTAGACCAGGCTGGCCTCGAGAACTCACAGAGATCTGCCTGCCTCTGCCTCCCAAGTGCTGGGATTAAAGGTGTGCGCAGCCACCACCACCACCATCTGGTTTAGCCTGTTAACATCTTGCTATGTCATTAACTGTTCAAGGCTTTAAAGGTGTCCTTGTTATCTAGAATTTTCCATTGTTTACTGGTGAGGTTGGCCTAAATAACCTGGCTTACCATGGACAAGCTTCCAGACTTGGTTCTTGTTCAATCACTGAACTTCAGACGCATAAACTCTCCAGGATGGCCTCTGTTTATGGTGCTCACATTACCCAGTCCCCTTCCTTCCTAGATATCACTGGTGGAGAAGAACAATGACAATTATCAGCAAAAATGACCACCTTCCTCCTTGGGCAGCAAAAGTGGTAATCTCATCATAACAGCCAACAGGAGCGCTGACTTCGTGTGAGGCGGCCAGGCTTCCGCTGGGGACCAGTATGCATGGACATTGAGGCACCGTCCTGAATTGAAATAAGTGCAGGAGGAATTTGACTGAGGAGATTGCCTTTAGGAAACCACTGTGTTTGTTTGAAAGAAGGCCAACGTAGATAAGGAGCAGGTGTAGGCTGTGACCCCAAGGTTAATTGTCTTTAGCTGAGACAGGGTCCTGCTTTCTGTGCATGTTTTGAAGAATGGGATGTATAATGGCCCACCATCCCAAACGGTACAGAGCACCTGAGAACCACAGTCTAGCTTTCAGTGCCACCCCACCCCCAACCTCACTAAAGAAAGTGTTGAGCAAATGTTTAAAGAAAATCAGGGTTTTCTTGCTTCCTGTAACAAGAAGCGCCAGCAGCTGCCTGTGGGGAGTGTAGCTGGGTGGAATCTTGTTATGTATAGGAAAGGCTTAGGAAGAAATGCTGTGCAGATCACTGTGGTGATAGGCTCTGGGCATCATCAGCATCCTGCCTACATCTGCACGCTCAGCCACGGCCCGCCCTTGGCTTAGATAGAATCCAAATTCAGAGAGAAGCTAGAGAACAGGTGAAAGGTCATGAGCGGTGCCTGGAAATTCCAAGAATGTAAAGAAAAGGAGGTTATGGGACCCATGCTGAGCTTCGTCTCACTAGCAGGGTTCTCCACAGAACCTTAATAGGAGCCTGCTGGGTTCTCGGTGGCATGGTGAGTTGTAACCAGCTGCTACCAGCTTCCTGACTAGTAGTGGCTGGCAGCCCCTCTCAGCCTCCCAGTCTCCCTGCGGCCTTCCCTCTATACCCTACCCCCACTCCCTGGCAGTCTCTCCTTTGAACATTTGTCCACCTATATTTGCTTGCTGTTTAAGGGGGCAGGAGAAAGAAAGGTTTAGAAAAGACATTGGGATGATTCCAGCTGTGTTTGGAACAGAATCTCAGGGCATCCTGCCCAGAATTCTCAGAGGAAAGAAGAAAGTAGAGGTTCCTGGAATGGGCTAGGAAAGGTCTATAGGGAGCTGCCTTAGAAAATCAGAGGGATGGCTCAGTGGGCAAAGGTGCTTGCTGCCAAGCCTGAAGACCCAAGTTCGAGTCCCTGGACCCACAAGATGAAAAGGGAGAAATCACCTCCTGAAAGTGGTCCTCTGACACACACAATGTCAAGTATCCCTGTTCCCTGCACCCCATGCACACAAATAAAAATGTCATAAGAAAAGCTTAAAGCTGCTTGTGGACACCTCAGAAGGCTTGTCCTCATCATGACTCCTTCAAAGATGCTTGCTGCAGGTTTCAGAGTGGTCACTTCCTAGGTGTCTCAGCCTGTCACCAGCAACAGCCCTATAAAACCAACTGGCAGGTTCTTCCTTTCTTCCTTCCTTCCTTCCTCCCTTCCTTCCTTCCCTCCCTCCCTTCCTTCCTCCCTTTCTACTTATTTTTTTTTTTTTTTTTTTTTTTTTTTGGTTTTTCGAGACAGGGTTTCTCTGTGGCTTTGGAGCCTGTCCTGGAACTAGCTCTGTAGACCAGGCTGGTCTCGAACTCACAGAGATCCGCCTGCCTCTGCCTCCCGAGTGCTGGGATTAAAGGCGTGCGCCACCACCGCCCGGCCCTTTCTACTTATTTTTATTTGTGAGTGTGTGTATGCTGCATGTGTGTGTGTACCTTCAGAGGCCAGAAGGTAAGAGATCCCTTGGAATTGGAGTTAATAAGTCACCAACATGGGTGCTGGGAACTGAACTCTAGAAAGACAGTAAGTGCTCTCAACTGCTGAGCTTCTCCTCCTGCACACCCACTTTTCTCATTGGACAGGGTTTTATCATGTTGTCCAGACTGGCCTTAAACTTGAAGTGATTCTCCTGTCTCAGATTCCCAGACGCTAGGATTATGTGTGCCAACATACTCAGCTAAGGAGGCAGGTACGTATGTATGTATGCATGCATATGTGTATGTATATGAATATGTGTATATATTGTAGCTTAGAGACAGAGGCGGCTAGGCCTCTAAGAGTTCAAGGCCAGCCTCATCTCTCTATTGAGTTCCAGGCCAGCCAGAACTACACAGCTGAAACACTGTCTCAAAACAAAACAAATTAAAAACATAATTCACAGATGAGGAAACTGATGGGTATAGTGTAGAGCCAGCACCCAGGACTCCTCCCCAGCCTCTCTCAGTGTGCCACTGGGTCCTGGTGTCTTCTGTGAAGCTAAGGCAAAGACTGTGGCTCACTCTGTCGCACACTGCTGAGCTCCACATTCAGTGTTACACACCAGCACACACTCCTGCAGCGAGCGAGAGAGAGAGAGAGAGAGAGAGAGAGAGAGAGAGAGAGATGTCCATCTCCTGATGGGAAGGGAGTCTAAAGCAGTCTAAAGCAGCCCTGGGGACCCTCAGAGAGACTGTTTGATTCATTCCAGCCCCTCCTGCTATTCTGTGCCACATCTATAAATGTCAAAGCCGAAATGAAGTTCCCACTGCCCCGGCAGCTGTTGGTTACTGCTGTTGCTCACCCAGGGTTTGCCTCCAGTTGATTGATAGGGAGCCAAGGAAACGAAAAGCTCCCAAGAGTATTGACGAAGGGAGGGGCAGTCTCTCCAGAGGAGAAAAGGAAATATCTAGAAAAGTGGAAGGGGATGGTGGTGCAGTCTTGTCTGTCTGCCAGTGTGTAAGGAAAAGGCCAAACGGTGTGGAAAACACCCTCCACTTAGGTGGAGAGAGAAAATGCATCTTTAATCAGAGCAAGCCAGTCTTTCAAGAGTCTATATCACAGCCTGAGGGAAGGCAAAAGCCTCAGCCAGGCTCTTTTCTCTGAGAAGCGAGGCAGGGTAGGGGCTGGCAGAGCTTCAGAGCCCAAAAGGCCCTGGAGGAGAATGGGAAGAAAGGAAAGGTAAGAAGCTCTCAGAAGGTCTCACAGACTGAAGATAGTACCCCCACTAACTGAGCCGGCAGCTGAGATCCGGCAGGAACCGCTCTAGGAGGAAGCTCATCTGTAGACACGCCTTCTGCGTTGGCCCTGATGCTACTGTGACAGTCTCTGATTCCGGCAAAGGGCTGGTTGTGACCGGCTCGTGCCGTCCCAACCAAGCCCATGGGAACATATCAGTCCATGAGGGATGGCCTGAGTAGTCCCTAAATAAGATATTTAAAAGTTGTTCATAATTTGACCTTTGTTGACTATTTATTTATTCATTTATTTATTTGGGGTTTTTTGAGACAGGGTTTCATTGTGTGGCTCTGGCTGTTCTGGAACTCACTCTGTAGAGCAGGCTGGCCTCAAACTCAGAGATCCGCCTGCCTCTGCCTCCCGAGTGCCGAGGATAAAGGTGTGCGCCACCACACCTGGCTGTGCCCTTATTTTTAGTCTCACGCAACCAAATGTTTCAAAATGATGGTCATTCTCTTCAAAGACTTCAGAAGTTATGAGGCTAAAAAGCCCAGCATCCTTAATGTGTGACCCAAATCATCCCACAGGGTGATGTATGCAAACCTTCAGGGTCAGTTTATAACCCAGGTAATAAAATATCTTGTTACTTTATAGGCTTTTATTTTCTCTCCTTTGGCTTGCTTTGTCAGATCTGAGTTCCTGTCACTAGTGGCCCTTCCCCCAAACCAAATGCTGAGCCAAGCAGCATTCCCGGTCAGCCTTCAGGGACTCAGTTATTCAATGGTGGGACACAAGTTTAATTATTAGCAGAGAAGAGGTGCAAACTCCCAAAGGGCAGAAGAATGCCCACCTCAGCGAGAAGGGTCCCAGGAGGGCTCTCGTCAGCTTCCTTATATGGAAAATATTTTTAAAGCTGGAAGGTTTTTTTTTTTTTAAGGTGGAATAAACAAAATTTGGCAATTCATGCAAAAGAAATCATTCAGCCTTAAAAAGGGGTCACTTCTAGGACTGGAGGAATGACTCAGTAGTTAAGAGCGCTTGCTGCTGGCTCTCAGTTCCCAGTACCTACATCTGGCAGCTCACAACTGTAACTACAGCTCAGGAGATGTGAACCTCTGGCCTCTGTGGACACCTACACTCACGGGCATATGCCTACATCATACACGTGCGTGTATACACACACACATACACACACCCCACACACAATTAAAATTAATAAAGATAAATCTTTATTAAAAGCGGAAACAAAGCAGGTGGGGTCACTTTCTCTCCCATCTCACGGCCTGGGTGAGTACTGAGGACATTGTGATGAGTGAAACAGGCAGACACAAGATGAAAACATTGCATTAACAAGGGCTGTCTAGAATAGGGGCTTCACTGGGGCGAAAGAGCAGGGGGGAGGGTAGGGGGGTGGGGTGGGTATAAAATTTCCATTTGGGAAGATTAAAAGAGTTCTGGAGAGGGTGACATAACAGTGTGAATTTCAAAATAATTAAATGCTAAATTTTCACTTAAATATGTTTTATGAAAATTTTAGCAAAGTTCAGATAACAAAATCCAACCTACCTTCTTCAAAAGCTGAGAGACTGACATCAACGATGTTATTCAAAAGAATCCGTGACAGTGTGGGCCAGAGTCCAAAGACAAAGATCAAAATTTCTCTTCAGGGGGAAGTAGATGGGCTTCGCTGAGTTAAACATGGGTGTCTAACATCGCTGCTCTCAGCAGCTCCAGAAGGGTCCCTCCTCCCGCACTTTCCTTCTGTAACATCTTGACTTGGTTGCTTTGCCCTCTTAGCCCCTCTCCCAGCTCTGGAATGTTCTACATCCTAACCTGAGTGTCTCTGACCTAGCCCTCCAGGTCTGGCCCACTCCCCTGGCAACAAGGCAAGGCTATGGCGAGTCAGGCCTCTGCTAGCCAGGAGGCTGCTGAGGTGGTTTTTTTTAATCCTCCAGCCGTGCCATCTTAGTGATTGCTTTTATTAGGAAATGTAATGAAAAAGACTATATGAAGCCCCTGCCAGAAAAAAAAAAAAGCTAATAAGATTTTGCACCAAGTGTGGCGAGAAAAGAAAGGGGGGAAGAGCACATTAGGAGTCAGATAATGAGATAAATGAAAGACCGCGGGGAAGATCATTTTTGCAGACTTGCTGGATGGTTGTAAAAATTTTAATTTGCTGAATTCTCTTTTTTTCGTCGTCCCTGACTCACCCCACCTCAGTCTTCCACAGGGTCTCTCTGATGCTCTGGATTCTTTCGTGTGTGTGTGTGTGTGTGTGTGTGTGTGTGTGTCCCACTCCCACCGAGGCCAGAACCTGCTTCACAACTTGAGCAGAAGGCTAAGACCCACCCAGTCACTGGACACAAAAAGACAAAGAACTGGCCCCCTTCCCCCAACAGAGCCTGCAGTGATTGAACTAGTGCAAGAAGGGGGAGGGGGAAAGAGGACTGGAAGTATGGAGCGGGGTGCGTGGGGGGGGGCGACAAGAGATCAAAGATCTGGGAAGTAAGGAGAAAGAGAAAGCCCCCGCTGCTCCCGCAAATCGATTCTCTGCAATGCCCGCCTCCCCGTCTGTGCTTCAAGCTCCTAAGCAGAATGCTGCCTCCGTGGGTTGTCAGGCCTGAACAGAAGGGCCCAGGAGCACTGGGCAGACATGCAGGTCAAGCTGCCAGAACCACTGGGCCTGATTTGTCCTACAGGGAGGTCCAGCATTCCCAGGACACCGCCTGACCTCTCTACCCTCTGCTTCCTTCAGGGGACTCCTGCCTCCTCCTCAGCTCCTGAGGATTCTGGGATGTTTTTCTCACTGCAGCAGTTCTCAGCTGCAGCAGGCCAGACTGAGGGTAGACTTGGGTAGCTTCCCTGATGGGAGCAGGTTGGAGTATGGGAGCCTGTGAGATGCAGGAATGAACAGCTCAGGATGGAAAGGCATTACTGACGGTTGGAAAAACTGCTTGCTCTTTCATTCATTGTACCAAACCCAGTAGAGATGGCCTATTGTTTCCAAAGAGAAGCTGTCTCTACAAACAATAACAAAATGATCTAATGGCTTGTAATCCCAGCACTCAAGGGGTAGAGAAAGACCAGGAGTTCAAGGTCATCCTCAACTACTGACTGAGTTTGAAGCCACTTTGAGCTACTAGAGACATTACCCCCCAAAACAAAAAGATCTAGGCAAATCTGATACCCGACAACAGAATTCTGGGAAGTTAGCAAGAAGCCTACAGGAGCAGGAGTGTTTACAGAAGTGTGACTACGGGGCCCCAATCAAGGTGGACAGAAGAAAAAGAGGCCAGGGAAGGGCTAGGTGGGTCAGAATGGAAATGGAAGAAGGAACCTTTCCAGGGGAGGAGGACGGGAAAGCTCTGGGGTCAGTTGGGGAGAGAAGCAGGTGCATGACTGTGGAAAGGCTAACAATGACAGCTAATCACAGCCACGCACGATGCCACATCACATACTCCCAGCCTTCCAGGAAGCTGAGGCAGGAAGGTCTCTTGAGCTCAGGAGTTGGAGGTAGGGGAGCTTGGGCAATATAACAAGACCCTATCTTTAGGGGAAAAAAGGTCAGAAAATATACGTGATGCAGCCTGTGTTCTGAGTACTGCTCTGGAGACCTGAGGACACTTCCTGAATTGTCACCGTGAGCATCTCCATTTTATACACAATGAAACTGAGCCATGGAAGAGGTTAAGGAGAAGACCCAGGAGGCCTTCCATTGTCTGGGCTCCTACTTTCCTCCCTCTTGTTCCCAGCAGTACAGGGCCAAGGGCGGCAGGGCACTGCGGGTTACTCCGCAAAGCAGCAGCAATGTGGTCAAGAATGTGAACGTCCAGAGGCTGGAGAGTTGGTTCTGCCGCTAAGAGCACTGGCTGCTTTTCCTCTGGACTCAAGTTCGGTTCCCAGAACCTACAAGGTGGCTCACAGCCATCGGTAACTCCAGTTCTGGAGGATCTGACACCCTCTTCTAGCCTCCATGGTGTACATAAATACAGGCAGGAAAAACACTCCCACACAGAGTAAAATCGATAACAGAAAAGTGAAAAGTTTTAAATGTGAACTTCCAGGGGTCCCTTCTTGACTCCCAGAGAGGCCTTGGGTAGGACCCTTAGTGCTGAGGCCACCACCTTGGAGAGACAGGAAGAATGGCTGAAGCATGTAGGTCAAAACAAACTTGGCGCTGGTCCCTGAGCCTGGACGTGGCTTCTCTGCTTGCTGTGAGATGAAAGAGCATCTTGGGTGCTTAGCAACCAGCCAGCCTCAACCTCCCAACTCTCACCCCACCTCTCACCCCCAAGAAACACTGGAGCAACCTTCCCCCACCAGGAACCGGCTTCTTAAGGACCCACCATCCTGTAAACAGCCCCCCCCAAAGTCCTAGCACACACAGCACAGCCCCCTCCCTGGAACAGCACTCTCTGGCTCTGTCTCACCAACCCTAGAAGTTCCCAGGCTCTGGGAGCAGCCCCCTGGTGCTGAGGCTCCTTGCATTATTCCAGGAAGTATGTGTCACCACCCTCCTCCCCAGCCTCCCCCTTCTCCCCCAAACCCCTGTTTTTTCTCTTCATGGAGAGGGCACAAATTAAGCAGAAAAGAAAATGTTGACAGTTCCCAGCCCTCCTTTGCTGGGGATAAAGAGAAGTGCGTTAACGGCTGAAGCTTTAGGCGGATCAAACACAGTTTGCGAGATGCTTCAAATGTATTATTCATCTCGCCAATGAGATGCAATCTTGGGCTTTCTTCCCCCACCCCCACCAGGAGGAAACCTCAGCTGCTATGCATCTCTCTCGCAGGGCTCCAGAGGAAAGCCATCTTTCCATACTAAATCAACAAGTCCTTCCAGATGACACAGGTCCACTTGCCAGAAAGCTATAGGGGCTAAGGTTGTAGACCAGATACAGAACTGGGGGTTTGGACATAGAGGGCAGGCGCTGGAGACGTTGGTTCTAGAAGTCTTCCAGTGTTCCACAGGAACCTAACCAGATGTGACTCTGAAAGGAGCCATTGCAACTGTGCCTTTGGCTCTACGCTAGTCACTCACGGATATGGAGCATCTAGGGGAATGGTCTAGATCTGTCCTGGCTACCTAACAGTTTGACCTTATAATTCAGACTCCTGGAGGCCCCTGCCCCTCCTGCTGGGAGATTCTATAACCTAGGTCCCATCAACTTCCCATTTGTCCACAAAGGTTCCCCCAGCATCTACCAATGAACTAGAGAAAACTATCGCCCCAGGTCTGGGGCTGTGGCTCAGCGGTGGAGCACCTGCTTAGCGAGCACAAGTCACTGGTCTGATCCTTAGAATCAAAGAATAAACAGATGGAGCTGGAAGGCTTACTCAGTGGTTAGAGCACTGGTTGTTCTTTCAGAGGACCAAGCTCTAGCACCCACATGGACGTCCACAACTGTCTGTAACTCCAGTTCCAAGGGATCTGACTCCTTCACACACAGGCTTACATGCAGGCAAAATACCAGTGCACATAAAATAAAAATAAGTAGTTAAATAAATAAATAGCATCCTGTCAGGAAAAATAAAAAACCAGCCTTTCCTGCTTCCTTCTCAGCCTCCCTAAGCTGATCTTTGGTCTGTGATGAATGAGGCTGAAATTGGGGCTTGGGTCAGGTGCTACTCGTTGTTAGAGGTTAGGACAACCTAGAAGGGAAGAAATTTGACACTATGGATCAGAAAACCTCACAAAACATACATGCAGTTTCTTTTCTTCCTTTAAAATAATGTTTTTCATTTTAAGGCAGGGTCTCACTGTACAGTCCAGGCTGGCCTCAAACTTGCTATGATCCTCCTGCCTCCGGCTCCTGAGTGTTGACATCACAGATGTGTGCCACTGCACGTAGCCTAATGCTCTTTTTGTTTGCTTGTTTGCTGTTGTTTTGTTTTGTTTTAAGACAGGGTTTCACTGTGTAGCCCTGGCCGTCCTCAAACTCAGAGATCTGCCTACAACTGCCTCCAAATTGCTAGGACTAAAGACTGTGCCCCCACACCAGTTCTATAGGATCTTTTCCCAGCGGTTCACTTGCTCAAAATGCTCACAAAGAGACCAGGTGTGGTGCATACATCTTTCAGCTCAGCACTCAGGAGGCAGAGGCAGGCAGATCTCTGAGTTCCAGGCCAGCCAGCCAGCACTTACACAGTCATATTCTATCTAAAATAAAACAAACGAAAAACTTGAAAACATCTTAAGATCACAATAATGAATCACAATAAACAATCATTTAGAACCAATTAAAGTATCAGGAGGAAGTAATACAGCGTAAATACATTTTTATCCTGAAAGGATTTCAAATAACGCCGTCAGTGTCCCCAAGGTACCCCAATTCTATCTAGTTCGAATGCATCCTCTCTGATCTTTGTTTCTGAAGAGTCATATTTAATGTAAACAAGTAATAAAACTGGGTTATGCAAGCTTGTAACCATCTATGTGGAGAGAAAAGACTGGCTAGACACCAAAATGTGCAGAGCGCTCAGCTCTGAGGAGCGTGGCACATGTGATTTTTATTTTCTTCTGCAGGAATTATTGTATTTTCTACATGAACAGAAAAGAGAAACAATGCTATTTTTAAATATCACGAAACAAGCTATTGATGGCATCAGCTGCCTCTGAGGCCTGGGAGAGACTGTTTGCTGTGTGCTCTTTTGTGCTCTTTGAATGATGCACCTTGGGTACATATTACCTATTCCAAAAATGAATAGAAAAAAATTTTAAATTTAATATGGCAATAAAATAAAATGAGAAACCTGCTGGAGAAGACCCGAGAACAGCGGCAAGCCCTAAGACTCCGATACTGCATAAAATCTACGCTGCGGGTTGTGGTTTCTGGATCCACTCTGGATTCACCCCCAGAGAACCAGTCTCTTTCTCACCAGGCAAGGAAATGAGGAAGGGTCTAAAATAAACCAGACTGTGGTCCAGAAATAACTTTATGCTAATCTGTGGCCCAGCCCTGGGAAGGGCTTCACTGAGCCCATTCCCTTTCTCTTTCAAAGAACTTCTCATCTTCTTTGGTTTGCCTGTATATTCCTCAAGGCTACCTGCTGCTGTCAGGGTCCTGGGGAGGAGAGGCCGAGACCAAAGGCCTTGTCTAGAGGACCTCCGTTTGAAGTCAGCCTGTAAGATCGGAGCTTCGAGCTGCCTGGGCTGAGCTGAGCCTCAGGCAGCAGCCCCATCTCCCTCCAGAGTCTCTGCATCTCCGGCCCCTAATTGGTGAAATGAGGGTGTTCAGCCTTACCCCACAGACGGGTTGTGAGAAATGGACGATGGTCAATGACTGACTTTGAAGAGATGCTGCCTGGTTGGACCAGAGTCCCTAGGGCTAGAATGACCTGTAGCATTCAGCTGGGGGAGGACAGAAATCCTTACAACAGACTGGCTCTGGGCCTGTAAAGCCATTATTTTATTAACTGATAGCAGGTTATTTTATTTTCTCTTTGACAGTTGAAATGACATAAGGCCTCCTTATTTAGCTCTGGGTGGACTTGAACTTGAGACCTACATATTGGGCTTGTTATTTACACCTGGCTGCTGACAGCTATTCTCAGCTGTTGGTTTTGCTGGTTTTCTGTTTGTTTGTGGTTATGAAACAGGGTGTCTGCTAGCCAAGGCTAGCTAGGAGATCCTGCCCCTCCTGCCTCTATCTCCCAGGTGCTGGTGCGGGCTTGCACCGCTATGCCTGGACCCTGACAGCTATTTTCAGTCAGCCGTGTTGAGAGAATTAAATAAGACGTGAGTGTCGGAGCGAGGACATAGGCAGTCCACCAGCTGGGTGAAGTATTAATTCTCTCCCTTGGAAACCTACCCTCCCCACAGACACCTGCCAGTCACAGCGTCCTGAGTGTCTCCATCTGCCTGTGCTGCAATAGTGTCCCTCAGTCATACACAGCCTCCCCAGGCTGGCTTCCTTTATGGCACAATTTATGCCCACACCATTTTATACCACGTAGAAGGTCCTCAAAAAAACAATTTGCCAAATGAATACGTGAGTGCTGTTTATTCAGTCATGATCTTTGTGGCTCCCACTGGGCTGCCTCTTATTCCTGGCCCCATGGCTGCCAGAACCCACTCCAAACTGACCCGGTGGATGTGGGGGCTGACAGGTCTGAAAGAGGCAGTGTGGTAGGGTGGAAAGTAGAAGGGCTGTGGCCCTGGCTTTCAGAAGCCATTTCTTTATCTCCACGTTGCCATTACAGAAGGTCAGACTGAAAACTCAAATGTGCACAGAGAGGGAAACAAACGATGGGCCAGGCACCGGCTGGAGAGCTGGGCACATTCCTTAAATGGCTCTGCCCTCCAGTGACCTGACGGTCATTGCCAATTGACCATGGGTCAAGGGAGGCAAGAGTCTCTGATTTTTCGAGAGAAGCCATAAATCTTAGCTTGTATGTGAAGTCCCCTGAAAAGACCCTGAAACTCAGATTCATGGCCGGTCCTCAGGCCCCACACCCCAGCTACTTCTGATCCTCATTCCACTGGGCCCTCGCTCAGCTTACCTGGGTGCCTCAACCCTGTGATTTCAGGACAGAAACGTAAAGGTTTCCCGTTTGGGGAATTAACCTTTCATCAGTTTTAATTTTGTTTGTTAAGACAAGGTCCTCATGTACCCCAGACTGGTCTCCAACTCAGTGTGAAGTCAGAGGATGACCTTGAACTTCTGACCTTCAGGCCTCCACCTCCAAGGTCTTCAGATTACAGATGTGATCCAGCAAGTCCAGTTTTAGGTGGTGTTTGTGGCTAAAACAAAGGGCATCCTCAATGGCTTGCCTGAAAGCATTCTAGCAACTGGGCTATATACCCAGCCTGGGAACGACCCTTTAAATGGAAGGACCCAAGATCCTGGCAGCTTGTCTTCTGGCCAAGTACCACTTTGACCCCCAACCTGCAGCTTTAGGCAAACATAGGGGCTCTAACTGCTCAGTCCCTCCAACCTCCCACTCCTCGTTTGGTCAGAAAAGAGGGTGCAGAAAGGGCAATGGGCCCTGCACAGTCATCCCTGTCAGGATACCCAGGCCTGGAGGCAACTTGCTCACCTTCACACTGTCCCTATGCAGGGCACCCACCAGTGACACAGCATCACCCATAAATTCCTGTCAGGGAAGCTGTCGGGGCTTGGGAAATAAATAATGATATTTAACATTTTGTAATAACAACAATTAACCAGTAAATAATGTCCTTTAAACTGCAAACGCTGGAGTAAATTAATTCTTCTAATGAGCTGTCAGGCAGGGAAGAAAAAAAGTACCGGTGTTCTTTGGTGGCACGCGGCTGCCGTGTGAGCAGCCGGGGAAGCTCACCTTGGGCCCTGGGAGCTCATTACCGGGAAGCACGCGGCAGCGGCAACGGATTGCGGGGAAGCAACCCGGCCTCTCCCGCACCCACGTGGGCGCCAGGCCGCAGCCCCCTCCGCACCGCGCACCGCGCCACTCTCTAGCTGCGCATCCAGGTGCTGGTCCGGAGCGAGCAATGCATTTCAATTAGAGACGCCCCTCCTCCTCCCTACCTCCGTGCTGGTCACCTGGGCAGCGCTGGGAAAAAGGGGGATAGGGGCTGGGGACATCTGAGGGGGAGAAGCTCCAGGAGCAGGTCTCTAGTCCTTACTGCGTGACCTTGGAGAGGTTTCCAGCCCTCTCTGGGCTGAGATGCTGTGAATGGCAACATCTGAAGCTAATCAAACCAGCTGTGATTACTTCTGTGCGCCTGAGAAGCTGTGACCATAAAAGACACCTGAGGAAGACACTCTTTATGTACTGATTCCCAGTCATCGCCAAGATATACTGTCAGGTGACAAAAGCAAGGCACATGGGAGTGTGCAGCGACTGCTAAGAACCGGCCGTGTGCCTCTCTTTGCTGGCTGTGCATCCAGATAGGAAAAGGGTCACACTGCAAGCCCCTGAGGAGGGAAGCTGCGCTGTCCAATGTCTATGCCCTTATTTTAAGAGCCATGTGCAGAAACTACCAATTAAAAAAAAAAAAAACTGAAAGCTACAAAAGACAAAGGCACAATCAGAGGTCATCTTGCCTCTCAGTAGCTTTCAGGATGTGAAAGTCCCCAGGAGCCCTGCTGAACTATGACCCCACCAGAACCTCCACCGAAGCCAGTACAATGCATCTCCAACATCCTATCCTGACTATAAGCTAATGAGGAAGTCCCTCCCAGAGGCTAAGCCTATTCCCGCCAGCTTCAACTTCAGTTTCTCTCTTTCTGTTCTATATTGGGTGGGTGAAAGGGCTGCTGGATGATTTCTGCAGAACAGCAGTGGGGAGCAGAGAGAAGGGAAGGGAGGGGTAGGGAGGGCACCCAAGGGAAGTCCTA
This sequence comes from Chionomys nivalis, assembly GCF_950005125.1. NCBI lineage: Eukaryota > Metazoa > Chordata > Mammalia > Rodentia > Cricetidae > Chionomys > Chionomys nivalis. The sequence goes on from NC_080092.1 coordinate 58,751,228, forward strand.
GCCCTGAGAAAACACACAAGCCCAGGGCTCCATACCTGTGTGGTTATGGTCACTCTGCATTGCTGAGCCTCCCTCAGGAGTCCAGCCCAGCCAATGCTCCCCAGGATGGACAGAAGACCCCTCCATGATCTGAGACCTCCTGGCCTTGACACTCACCCCCACCCCAGAGCAGAATAGTAGTGAGTGACCTCATTCAACAGCCCTGTGGACACAGCAGGCTGAGAGGGCTGTGTAACACAAGCATTGCTGGAGTCAGAAAAGCCCCCATCCATGCTCTGAGGCAGTGCCAGGGGGGCTTTGGAGCTGCGGCTGTGAGGGCACCAAGCCCCCCCAAGAATCTGACCCCAACTGGTTTTGTGTTTGTGGCCCCGCCTTTGCAGTGAGGTGAATCCTGACTCAAGACTTTCTTGCCAGGGCTGCTTGCAAAAGCCTGTAATTCCAAGCTACTCAGTAAGTTCAAAATCTGCCTGGTCCACAAAGTGAGTTCAAGGCCAGCCTGGGACACTTAGTGAGACCCTGGTTTTTCTTTGTTTTTTTGTTTTGTTTTGTGTTTTAAATACAAATGGGGGCACTGAGGAGAGGGCTCATTGAGCTCAAGAAGGAGGACCTGACTTTGGATTCCCAATATTCCCCCGAAAAGTCTGGCACAACAGACCACCTGTAACTCCAGCACGGGAGGAGGAGACTAGGCAGTGTTCTGTGCTGCTGAGCAGCCAGAGTACCCAATCAGTGAGCTCCAAGTTCAGCGATTCAGTCTGTCTCAGGAAATAAGGTGGAGGGCAATAGAAGAAGGCACCTTCCATCAAGTTCCGACCCCCACTACCCCCACCCTTGCCACAGAAACACACACATACACACGCACACACACAGAGGTCTATGTATCTAAGTATACAGTGCAGTGCTCAATGACAGGGCAGTTGATTAACATGGGGAAGACCCTGGATTCAAGCCTTGCTACTACTAAAAAAAAAAAAATTAAGTTTGAGGCAGCCTGTACTACTTAGCAAAGACCCTGTCTCAAAACCTCAAGAGTAATGGAATATAGTGGTACATGCCTTTTTGTTTGTTTGTTCTCCAAGACAGGGTTTCTCTGTGTAGCTTTGGTGCCTTACTAGAACTCACTCTTATAGACCAGGCTGGCCTTGAACTCAATTTACAGAACTCCACCTGCCTTGGCCTCCTGAGTGCTGGAATTAAAGGCATGGGCTACCATTGCCTAACTGGCATATGCCTTTTAATCTCAGCACTCAGGAGGCAGGTACAGCTAGATCTCTGTGAGTTCATGAGTTCAAGGTCAGCCAGGGTTGAGTCATAAGCCTGATTCAAAAAACAAAACCCAAGGGCAAAGAATGTCACTCAGCAGTAGTACATCAGCTGCCTAGCGTGTGCAAAACCCAGAGTTTGATCTTTAGCACTCCAAAAGGATGTGTGGAAAATACACAGCCTAGTGTCTAGGGAAAAAGTAAGCACCCCCAAATCACTCCATCTGACTGTTGAGCTGTTGCCCTGCTAGACAAGCCCAGTTTCTGAGACTGAAAGAGGTCACTACGGTGGCTCCTGAGGCAGGCAGCGCACCTCTGCAGTCCCTGTTTGGGAGGCCGCCCAGAAGAGCCTCCAGGCCTGGGTTTCGGTTTTTGTTTTTTTGCACTGGGCAGCGGAAACTGGAGCTGAAGCCAGCAAAGTTCCCAGCTTTGGGTCTGAGTCAGCTGCTTCTTGGCCTGGAGGTTCAAGGGTTTCAAAGTCATAACCACTTGAAGGTCACCTGGACCTCTGTGCAGCTGGCCCCTTGGCCTGAGCCCTCCGTAGGTCTCCTGTGCCTGGGAGTGGAGCACCAGCTGGAAAAGAGGCATGCTCCTGCGTGCACAGGAAACTGAGTTTCAGCTGCGTGGAAATTAAACCAGCTTGCCCAGTGCTGAGCTACCACGTTGCTTGCAATCAGATTGATTTCTTGGGCTTGTTGTGACGGCAGTGTTGCGATTGATTCGTCTGGGTGGCGGGGAGTTTATCTATTCAAAGCTGTCTGTCATTGATCTGGAAAAGCTTCTGAAGCAGCCCAAACACCTAGCAAGGCCGAGGTTACCACCAACCCCAGCTCAATATTAATTATAATAATGAACAGGCATGAAGAGGGTGGGTTCATCACCTGCCCTGCAGGGCTGGCCTCTGTGAGGTTCTGTGTTTAAGATTCCTTTTGAATCAACAACGTGGCCAGGCGGTGGTGGTACACGCCTTTAATCCCAGCACTCGGGAGGCAGAGGCAGGCGGATCTCTGGGAGTTCGAGGCCAGCCTGGTCTACAAGAGTACAAGAGCTAGTTCTGGGACAGGCACCAAAGCTACAGAGAAACCCTGTCTCGAAAAACCAAAAAAAAAAAAAAACCAAAAAACAACGTGCGGAGGGAAGTCCACACACGTGAGAACTTCCATGGGACTGAGAAGGAGCAAGCACTGCTGAAACAGGAAAGGTTTAGGGTAGACTTCAAGAGGGACTCCCTCGTGGACACACAATATTAATCCACTTATCATCTTAGTCTGTTTCTTTGAATGTGTTTGCATGTGAGTAGCATGTGTATGCATGTAGAGGGTAGAGGATAAACTTGAGTGTTGTTTATTGAGTACTAACCGCCTTTTTAATATATATATATCTTTTGTGACTGGGTCTCTCACTGGCACAAACCTTGTGGATTCAGCTAGGCTGGTCAGCCAGCGAGACCCAAGAGTCCGTCTTTCTCCATCTTTCTAGTGTTCTCCACACCTGGTTTTTACATAGGCACAGGGAACGGAACTCGGGTCTTCATGCTTGCATCAAAATCACCTCCCGCCCCCCAGTCAGCTCCCGGCCCCTGAGCCTGATTCTTCCTCTGTAAAATGGTTTCTCAAAGTTGCTGCTCTGTGTCAAAAGTCTAGACCCGACAGCACAAAACTAGAGGGCTCTTCTGGGCAGTGTTCTGGTTTGGGGGATATCAGAGGACCCCTACTTCTCGTCATAAACACCTTCCCTTCTCAACCTAGACACAGAGTAGGCATTCAACCAAGGACTGTAGTACCGGTTAATTCAGTGGGTGTCGCCTGGGTGCTTGCTACACGCCTGGCAAACATACTAGCGAAGCTATGATGAGCTGGTTTTGAGGAGATGAAGTCTGGAGTGGCCGTGGAGCTGGGCATCCCCCTCACTGAAAACCTCAGAAATGGCCTGCCCCTGTAGGATCCCTTGCAAGTTGCTCAGGTGGGCTGAGGACAGACAGGGAACAGTTCCCACGACCTCCAGTCAAGAGGATTCTGTGTAGCACATGGGTCCTGCAGAAGACCTCACTCACCCTCACCCCGCAGAAATGTGGTCTGACCTGGAGTTCATTTACAAGAAGCAAAGATTCCCAGTCCCCACCGTACAGAACCCCCCAGAAGTCACAGCAAGAAGCACTGAAGTTAAGAAGGACTTTTTGGCTGAAGTCTGCACAGTGAAGGTAAGGATGGAGAGGCTTCCTGTCTGCCTGACAGCCCTCCCTACTGTCCTCCCTCTGACACCCCCAGCCCCTGTTCCTACAAAGCTTTCCTCTCTCCTCCAGTTTGGCCGCTGCAGAGACCCCCACGACCAGCCCTAAGAGAAACATCAGAAGAAAGTTAATAGCGAAATGCTGTGGCGGATCTAATTGATTTTTTTTTCCTATTGGTTCCCTAATATAGGCAACACTGTTCCTGCCGCTTTTCTGGGCTGGAGATTATGTCATAAATAAAGAGATTTGCTCCCTATTTCCATGTGCTTATCTTTAATAAGTTAAGAACTCAACAAGCTTTAGGACGACTTGAAATAAGCAATGGATCCGGTGGTGGCGCCTGCTGGGGCGGCAGCAGCCAAAAGCTGTGCTTGAGGGAAGGGGGAGGCGCGTGACTGAGGCAAGCAGAGAATCTGTATTCTTGGAACTGCCCTGGGACAAGATCAGAAGAGGGGATAAGAGGAGAAGCTGGAAGAGAGCCTGGACAATAGGACCAAAAGGACAGGCAAGGGCTGTGGGACTGTGCGGAAAGTGGAATTAAGTGTGTGGGTTCAGACGGGCTGAAGCCAGTCGGTAGGGCTTGCCTAGCATTTAGGAAGCCCTATCACCTCATGAACCGGGCGTGACAATGCACACGTGAAATCCCAGACTCCAGGCAGGATTTCAGACAGGAGGCAGGACGATCAGAAGTCCTGGGCCAAATAGCAAGTTCCAGGTCAGCCTAGGATATATGAAACCCGTATCTAAAAGAAAAAATAAAGACAAAAGTCTGTGAACCCAGAACTTGAAAGGCAGAGACAGACAGATTGCAATGAGTTTGAGACCAATTTGAGCCAGGTCTACATGTCTTAGAAAAAAGAAGAAACAGCCCGAGGCAGTGGTGGTGCACACCTTTAATCCCAGCACATGGGAGGCAGAAGCAGGCGGATCTCGGTGAGTTCGAGGCCAGCCTTTTTGTACAAGAGCTAGTTCCAGGACAGGCTCCAAAGCTACAGAGAAATCCTGTCTTGAAAAAAACAAAAACAGGGGTTGGAGAGATGGCTCAGAGGTTAAGAGCATTGTATGCTCTTCCAAAAGTCCTGAGTTCAATTCTCAGCAACCACATATTGGCTCACAACCATCTGTTATGAGGTCTGGTCTGCAGGCATACACATAGAAAGAATATTGTATACATAATAAATAAATAAATATTTTTTAAAAAGAAAAAAACAAAACCAAAAAAATTAATACTAGTAGCAATAAGAATAATAATTGTAATAATAATAATAAGATGTAAGCGCTTGAATGCTAACTCCATCATTGTATACTATCTGTGTGACATTAGGTAAATCATTCATCCTCTGTGCTCCATTATTTTAAAACAGAGAGCTCGTGAGGTGAATTAGCAGGTAAGCGTACTTACCTCCAAGCCTGACAAGCTAAGTTTGATCCCCAGGATCTACACGGTAGGACAGGACCAATTTCCACACGAACATACACACACACATACTAAATAAATAAACAAATGTAATCCATCCTCATCGTCATCACTTAAAGGCAGAGGCTGGGCATGGTGGCGCACATCTCTCATCCCGTGACATAGCCCTTGACTAATGTGTGTGAGGCCCTCTGCTAAGGCCTCAGAACCACCAGAACCCAAAGACAAATGAATAACAACAGTGATATACATGTACTGATTGTTCGGGGGCCACTGTACAAATGCTGAGGACAGAGCCTGGTCCAGGGTATTTAGAGAAACAACGTTAGCTCGTCTGTTGTTGGCCTTCCCTGAGCCTTAACCATGGCTAAGCACCTGCCCTGTTGTCAGGCCCTAGCCTGGTCTTCGCAGATCAGTGAGTCATGGACGTTCTGCAGCAGGGAGCACACAGCCTGTGACTGGACTAAGACAGGTAACATCACAGGGTACTGAACCAGGGGGACCCAGAAAGGGGACGGGGACCCTTGGCATGGAGGCAGCTTCCCTGTGGTCCTGTTCTGAGGCTCCCTGCTCTCCAGTTCTGGATGCCTCTCAGAGGAACTCACGCTTCCTGGAAGGTGACTGAGGCAGAAGCAAGGTCCCTCAAGACAGAGCTGACCTTCTGCCCTGCTCAAGCAGTTTTCTTTCAGCCTAGACAATACTGTTTCTATTTTCCATTTTATAATCAAGGATGCTGAAGTCTAAAGGTAGCTTAAAGCTGGGAAGTAGCAGAGGCAGGACTTGAACACTGCTCTAAACACCACCCTCTATCTTCACACAGCAATAGTGCCCAGTGATAGATAGGTGATAGGGCTGGAGGGATGACTCAGTGTTTAAGAGCACTGGCTGTTCTTCCAGATGACAAAGATGTGACTCCTAGCACCCTATGGTGGTTCATAGCTGTCTGTAACTCCAGTTCCGGGGAATCTGACGTCTTCTTCTAGCCTCCATGGACAGAAGTTGTGCAAGTGGTACACACACACACATATATACACATATACATATAGGTAAAACACTCACACACATAAAATAAATAATAAAAAAGATGCTAACCAATATCACCCACCTTAAATATATATAAAATAAAATTATAAATCATAAAAAAATAATGAAAATTAAAAATTCAGGCTAAGGACAGAGGATACAGGGCACATAAAAGGCATTAATGATTACCAACCATGTGTCATGCCCTCCTGTGGGTCTTCTCGCTGCATGCACATCTGGAAGGCAGGTGACACTGCTTTTCTTTTATAGTGAAGTGGAGACTCTGACCTGCACCTGATGCACGCACGAGGCTGGGATCTCAAACTCGGGCCTCTTCTTGCAGCCTCTGGGTGAGCAGGGTCTCTTTCTCACAGACTTTGTCCTTGTAAGTCACCACTGTGGCCTCACTGAAGATGGATGGACAAACAAAATCCTCCCTGAATAGGTTCGGAAGCCCTGCTATTTCTGGTGGAAGAAGAATCTGTCACTTTGAGTGTGTATTTATAGCCTCCCTTTTCTCCAGGCATTGTCTGGACCTGCAGACTCTGTGGCTTTAAGGACCAATGACCTCACAATTAGTTGCCATAGAGACCATTGTGATGTCACAACCAGAGGACAAGTAGTTCAAGGAGAGGAGACGGGAATGGGAGTGCACAGCTAGAATTGAGCACCATTTGAGAATTCTGTCCTGTATTTCTGCGCAGAAAATGAAGAGGCGGGAGGCAGGCCTGCAGCTGGCTCCTTAGGGACCACAAGGAGAACAAGAGCTTCTGACACTCCACCTGGGGTCTCCTGGGACAGCACTGTGCCAACACTCACAGGAAGGGTCCAGGGAAAGGAACCACAGAAACCCATTCCCACACTGTGGGGCTGTCGGAAGTGGGCTACTTCTACAACAGAGGCACTAGGTTTAGACACCAGGAGGATCTGTAGCTAGATCTCCCTGAAAGGCTTATGTACTCTTGTCCCTGATTGCAAGGCTCAAGGCAGACACTGCATCTCAATGGCCTCCTGAGCCTTGTGGAGACAGCCATGTTGTACCACAGCGCGTGAGAACTCTCTTCTGACCGAGGCTGGAGAGAGCTCCTGGAGACTCTGGTTCTGGCATACACAAAGTGCTCAATAAAGTCTTCCTCATTCTGTCAGCCAGTGACTGAGAGAGTAATGAACGGCCAGGGTCTGCAGTGAAGGACAAACGGAGGGAGAGACAGATACGAGGCGCGTGGGGAACCCAGAGGCCACACAAGCTTTAGCGCCCATGCTATGCTCCTCACTCTCTGCCACACGGCCACATCCCCCCATTCTGCGTTTAGCCAGATGCTTCCGTGTGCTGTCTCTGAGGATATGAAGCACTTGACGTCTGCTCTGGATCCCAGCAAAGCGCTGGTCATTTAATTGAATATCTATTGGGTGAATTATAGAACCAACTGTCCCGACTGGTTCCAAGCAGCTACCCCCCAGGATTCTGCTCCTGGGTGACCCTCTAGGTAGGCTTAGACCCCTGCAGATGAACTCTGGGCAGAAGCCCAGGTCCAGAGAACCCGTGACTCCTCTGCCACTTGCCCCACAGAGGTTCACTTATAGGTCCCTTTCTTCCTTACCTCCTCAGGATAGCACGTTAAGTAGCTGTGAATCACCACGTCTCCTGGGGCCTCAATGTCCCTATCTGTTCAATGGAGACAATGACAGCTTTGTACCTGCCTCATAGGATTGTTGTGAAGGTGTTGTTAAATCCCTGGCTTAATGCCCTCAAACAGCAAATGATAAATGGAGCTATTGTTATTTTTTAAGGTAAAGAAGGAAAAGAAGAAGAAAAAAACCCTCTGAACTCAGGGTCTGACTTTCTTTAAATGGAGAATAGACAGATCTATTGTGAATTTTCTTTCAATGCATGTGACAATCTTTTTAAAGAGGAAATACTTCAGACCTTTCTGTAAAATGCGAATCAGCTACGAGCCCATGCCTTCTACAATCGCAAAGCTTCTTAGCAGGGTTTGCTGCAAAGAGGAGACATGATTATTCTCCCATATTATCCAAACCAACCCCCCAGTCCTGCCTCAGGCATAAGGAGAACAAACACAATTTTGCCTTCACCTTGGCCCAGGCTGGGCAGCTATCAGAGATGGTGGTGTGAGGTCAACCACAGGTCTGGGATGTTTGCTCACACCAACCCTTTCTTGCCTTGTATCAGCAGAAGTGAGTGGTGCTGACTCTAGCATCTACATCTGAGGGGGCATCCAGCTGCAGTCTCTCCACCCCTCCAAGAGAGAACTAAAATGCTTTGAGGCAGGGTCTCATACAATCCAGACTGACCCCAAACTGGATATATAGTTGAGTGTGACCTTGAATTTCTGATCTTCCCGTCTCTACCATCTGAGGGCTGACTGATATTATAGGCATGAGTCATCATGCCCAGCTTATATAGCGCGAGGTATTGAACCCAGGGACTCATGCACACTAGGCAAGCATTTTACAAACTGAGCCACATCCCTGTCTCAGAACTCAGATGTTTCCAGATGTTTCAACCAATTGGCAAGCCATCACCAGGTTATCATGGAATCCCTGGTGTCCACTGACCAAGGAAGTCTAAATGGTGTACCTGAGGCCTCTTCCACCTGCTCCAGAGTTTAACCCACCAGGTGACCCATTTCCTTACCACGTGACTATCCGAGTCCCCAGCCCCTGAGCAGCACCGTAAACCCAAGCCTCTGGTGGATATATGTTTTATGTCAGTTCAAGCGCAGGGACAACCGAGTTCAGAGGATTTTATTTCTGGAGCAGTCCATATTTCTCAGGGATTATCACCTGTCTTTGTTCCCTCCCTCTCTTGGTTATTATCCTTGGACACTTTCCAAGCCAAGCTGCCTTGATTGCTTGGGGAGACGAAGGCCTCCAGCATCCTCCATGGTATCTCTGGATCTGGCAAGGATGCCCTTGGGGACCATATCTTCTTCCTTCAGCATAACTCTGCAACTGGCCACAAGATAGGTGGCCTTGACTTTCAGGAGTTGGTTTGCCTAAGAGACTTTCTGTGTGTCAGAGAATATGAAGGGGGGGAGTGGAAGTAGAGGCCTCTGTCTCCAAGGCTGGGGAGGGCTATGTGAAGAGTAAGCCCGGGGTACAGAGGGGAGGGAGAAGGCCAGCTGTTCTTTCTTACACTGTGCCAACCTAGCCTGACACCAAATTAATAGCATTCAAATGAGATGCAAAGCACTATGCAAATACCGAGGAGAAGGCCACTCTTACCAGAGCCTCGGGGTTGTTGGAAGGCCAGTGCCTGGAGCCCTTTCATGGAGGGCCCCGTGGGCTCTTGTCAACTTCAATCCTCACACCTCAGCACCAGCTTGTGCATAGGACGGAAGAGACTGGCCAGGCGTTCAAATTGGCTTTGCCTCCCAAGCACTTGGGGGGTGGGGGGGGCTTCCCATCTGAAACAACCCACAGGCAGCTGCAAGGTAGCATAAGCTCCCTGGGTTCCTCTTCCCCACTCATCAGCATGTATGCAAACTAGATGCAAGGCTTTTGCATCTATTTAACTGTCCATTAAAATAGCCCCATGCCCGTCACCTCTGCACAGGCCCAGGCTTCCAAATTGCCAACCCCTGCTGCCTGCAAAAGCCATGTGTTTCCTGAGCCTGGTAATTGCTGTGGTGTTTGTTGAGCTGTATTTGCATTTGATTGTCATTTAACTTTCTATCTTTCTCCTTCAATCAAACCAGGGGTGGGAAAGTGGGGAGGGGGGAGAATTGGGCTTCTACAATTGATTCTTCATTTTAGTTTCAGCCCCTTCGGGGTTTTCAAAGAACTTCATTTATTAGTGCCACAAACTTGAACCCTGGGACCTCTCCCTCCACACGGTGGGGGAGGGCCTCCTCCCACCCATCCCAGGACTCCTACGTACAAATAATTTAGCCAACGGGACAGATCTCAAGTCCTATCTCCAGTCTGCATGTTCCAGCACCTGCCTCATTTCTGCCCAGCTAGTGGCATTAAACATTTATGGAACTGTGGAGGATCAAAGGCCTTGGCTGGAGGACTGGGTTTGGAGAGGAAAGTAGTTCACATCAAACCATTTTCTGCTGCTGTCTCAGCGCACCCAAGGCTCCTGCTGCAGTGATCTGGTCCCATTCCTGGAGTGGTAGTGTATGCTCAGAGCCGGGACCTTCCCCTGATTGACTTTGGGTAACCAGGAAACCAGGCATATCCCTGGCCATTCCAGAAGCCACTGAGTCTAGGGACTTACTCCAAGAAGACGGTGGCAGTAAATAGAAAGTTGTGACCCTACAGCCCCTGAGATAAAGTGGCAGCCCCCTTCCCTGCCCCCCTAAAACCCTAACCTCTTTGGAAGCTCTACTTTGAAAGTTGTCTTGGAGAAGAGTGGATTTGGATTCCCCCCCCCCACCTTCTTCTTGCTCAGAAAGCAAGTGTTATCCCAACAGAGACTTCAAAATAAGTCACCAATGTGCCTGTGACCCCAAGAGTTGACAGGCTGTTTAGAACTGGAGAAGTGAGGCTGACTTCCCCAGGGATGTGGTTAGAGACCCACTCCTGTCTGGGCAGTGACTAGGAGCTCCTCATCTTCCCCCCCCCCCCCGGCTTTCAACCCTAACCTATAGTCGTCTTCCTCCTGGTTAGCAGTGAAGTACCATTCTTCCCACTGTTCACAGTGTCTGAAACCCACCCAAAGGATGCCAGACTGACAAGTTTTAGCTTGTAGACCTTCATAATGAAGTAACCCCTGCAAGGTAGCCACCAAGAATGACCTGTCACTCAGATGACCAAAAAACCTCCTACAGCCAAGCCACAGATGACTTCCAGCCCTTCCTCACACTTTCCTATGGGGGCTCAGTTTTGTGGAACCAGTCCCCCTACTGACCTCAGCTATCTGGCAGTTTCCCTCATGTTGCTGGCTACATAAGTCACATCCCCACTCTGTCTTCCTTCCATTGGATGCCCTCCTACTCCATTCACTGAAACATAAGACAGATTCAAGTTGGCTTCACCCATCTGCCCTGTGAAGCCCTCACTGACTTAAAGCAATGCTCCCTTCTCCCTATCTCACAACATTCATATGACATTGTGCCGTGTGTGTGTGTGTGTGTGTGTGTGTGTGTGTACAGAAGCCAGGGGATAACTTACAGAAATTGGTCAGGAATTGGTTTTCTCCTCTCCCTCCACCATGTGGGTGTTCTGGGAATAGAATTCTAGCCAGGCTTGACAGCAAGTGCCTTTTACACACTGAGCCATGTCACCAGCCCATGCCACTCTCCAGTCACATATGGATTGAGTAAACTCTCAGATTGTAAACCTTGAGTATAGATTAATGTCCCCTTGGGTACTATATTGTCCTAGGTTACGGGTAATGTCAAGGTCTAGGAAGAATAGACCCTTTGGAAAAGCATGAGAAAAGATGCTGCTTCCTAGCTTGGTCCAGGCTCTGCCTCAACCTTGCATGACCATTCCACAGGAGCCATGTTTACCAGATCTCTAGTAAAGACCCATGGCAAGTTTTGCTATCATTCCAGTCATACAGTACAAACCCATTCTCCGGGTTCAGGGCAGAGCCTGTATTCTGGGACTGTAGTCTCCAGTGGACCCTCCTGAATGCTCAGGAGGTAGGAAGGTCATATTGCAGGTTCCCAAAGAGCTTGCTTGCCTTCCTTCTTGTAGGTGGTACCCAGTCCATCCGAGTCTCACCATCAGAACAATCGAGTGAGGCCAGCAGCAGCCTTTAAGTCACCATGAACCTTCCTGATGTATAAGTTTCAACCTGCATTGTGGCTCGTGCCCATCCCCCAGAGCTGTGTAGTCCTGAGGGATTCAAGGAATACCTACAAGGAAGAAAGGCAGGCTCTCACGATTCTTGCCAGTTTCCAGACTTCAGACAGGCATTTCTGTGCCTGTTCCCTGATTCTTTTGGCTATTCTTGTCTTCCCTCTCCTCCACCCCTCTTTCCTGGCTTCTCCTTACTTCAGATCCTTTCCTCAAAGGCCTCCCTCCTCCCAGCCTTCTGCTACTCTCCCTCGTTTCTTCACTTCTCCAAACAACTGTCCAAAAATCCCCTCCCAGCATCTTCCTCAGGTAATTCCACATGACACGTGGTGCTTGGGGTTCCTGACACCAGGCAAGGTGGCTCCCCAGAGCCCACAAGAGAATGTACAGAGAATCAAAGGAGCAGAGCTGGAAGACCACAATGACCAAAAGATCTGAGGAATAAAACTTAGGGCAGAAGCCACCTATTTCCTTTGGGGGGGGGGGATGTGTTCAAGACAGGGTTTCTCTGTGTAGCTTTGGAGCCTGTCCTGGACTAGCTTTTGTAGACCAGGCTGGCCTCAAACTCACAGAGATCCACTTGCCTCTGCTTCCCGAATGCTGGGATTAAAGGCGTGTGCTACCATCTGGCTAGAAGTCATCTGCTTCCAAGGTAAGATGGAGGGAATGCAGTGGACAAATGATTGGTTCCTCTACAGATGTTAACATCACCCGCACGGTCATGTCCTATTGACCTAACCGTGGTCCCTTGGATCTAAATAACAGGCTCAAGTTCTGTACAATTATGACTAGCTTGATGTTGGCCTGTGGCTTGCTGGGATTCCTCGATCACAAAGAGTCATAGAATCTTATTTTTCTACATTGTTGAATGGGATAGCCTTTTGGTTACTGCCCCTCCTTCAAGTTTCCCTCCATCTGAAACAATACTGGTGGGCTAAGAGATATAGCTCAGTGGTGGAGCGCCTTTTTATGAAATATGAGATCATGTGGGAGGCCCTGGTTCCTAGCACTGAAAATAAAAGCAATTAAATGAAAATTTAAAACTAAAACAGCCGTAAAGACCCCTGACACTCATGCGGGCCCCATTTTATCCATCAGTTCCAAAACCTGAGCTGGTACTGGCAAAAAAGATCTGTGTCACTGCGTCTGTGTTCTGGTTCCACAGAGGAAATAGAGGAAGAGGGTCTGGAAATTCGGGACTGCATGGGGACCGAGGGTGCTGCCTTAACATTCCACAACTTGACCCAGGTTGCCTCCTACCAAGCAAAGAATGTCTCCCCAGGACACAAGTGCCACTGGCTTTTAACTATAATATCAGGATAATTAAGCTTTTCTGTGAGCACAGTTTGCTGCTGATGCAGCTGCCTGGAGCCCCGGCATTTATTGAGCGCAAAGTAATAATTTATTGTCCTTTGTACGCTCAAAAGCCGTCTTCATTATCGGTCCAGGATGGAGCTGCCACAAGGGCAGGCGGGCCTCACCAGCTGCCTCACTGATGTGCATCTTCCTCGGTCATCCTCAGAGCCTTCAGTAACAGGATAGGGGATAGGGTGGGGAAAGGTGGGGAGGGGGTTGTTCTCCTTAATGGAGAATCCGATTAGAATCTAACACCTTGGGAGGCTGCTAGCCCGGGAGAGAGTGGCAAGCTTGGCTGGGCGTGGGCAGTTTGGGAAGGCGGAGACTGTGTGCCACATTAGCAGGGCAGTCCTTTCTCCAGGGTTGGCGTGGCTCGGAAGCCTGTGCTCTTGCCGCTGGGTCTTCTGCGCCTTTGCTTGAGACTTTACGGTAAGCCGCTCCTCCCGCGCCCCCGCCCCCAGCTCCGCGCGGCGATCCCCGGCGCCGACGCCAGGCGCTGGCCGTGGTGCTGATTCTGTCAGGCGCTGGCGGCGGCGGCCCCGCTGCTCTCCCGGGGACCGACTCAGCCCCCCTGCCCACCCCTCTCCTAGTCCCTAGTCCCCCTGCCGCGGCCCCGACCCGGGGCGCGGCCGCAAGCAGCACCATGCACCCAGCAGTCCTCCTGCTCCTGCCCTCGCTGTTGGCGCTCCTGGCTCACGGTAAGGGACCCCGGCGTCCGGCCACAGGACGGGGGCGGGCGCGGACTCCCAGGGGTAGAAAAGCAGGGTCCGGCGCCTCGCTCCGCGCGTCTTGTTATCCCTCCCAAACACCGCGTCCCGCCGACTGCGCTGTCCCCGGCGCCGACCCAGCCGGGCGGGGCGCGGGCTCCACCGGCGGGAAGCTGTCGCGGCTCCCGCCATTCGCTCCCGGCCGAGACCTCGCCTTTAATCATCTCCCCGGATCTAATGGGATTTCTCTGCTGCAATTCATCACGCCACCCCCTCCCCGCACACACTCGGCTCACCCGTGCGCTACCTCGCTCCACTCCAGGCATCTAGGAGCGCCGGGGCGCGTTGCGGGGGTTGGGGGGTGGATCGCGGGTGCAGAGTCCGGACAGTCCAGCTGGCAGCCCGCCGTTCTGCCTCCCCTGCCGCTCTCCAAACTTCGCTCGACTTTGCCGCCAAGTCTGGGGCCACTCTCATTCTCACTGCAGAGGAACCGGGCCGGATGGTGGCGGGACCTGAGATTGGGTCATCTCTCACTTCTCATCGCCTTGGTTCTGAAATGTCAGAATTGGAACCTAGAGCACAATTCTGGGGAGACACTGGGGGACCCTGGCAACCCTGTGTCCTTCCCCTCGTTCTTCGCTGGGCTGCAGCAACTGGGGTCCTGGGACTGGCTGTTCTCCCCGAAATTCTTTTATTGCACATACACATGCACACCCTCACATGCCCGGAGTGCTACCCCCCCTGAGTCTGCCTTCCCACCGGGTCCTATCGACCCCAGAGCGGCAGACTAGTTGGCAGAGATCCAGCCCGGACTCCCAGCCCGGGACTCCGAGTCAAGTCCCAACTTTATTGGTCTCGGTCAAGAAAAACTTGGCCTTGGAGTAGGCAGCAAGGGAGTTTGGAGGGAAGATGAATGAGAAGCAGAAAAGATGCTAATCTAATCTGAAGCAAGCGGTCTCGGAGTCTACAATTGCTCAGGTCCTTCTCGGCTTTTACTAGTCGCTTGGTGGGGTCCGCGAAACCGCACTTGGACTTGGGACTCCAAGTCCCTCGCCATCTGGTTATGGTTCATAGCTTCTGCTGTGGAGGAGGGAGGAAGGGGAATTTCTAACCTTCGGCTCCGGGCTCCATCTTCCTGGGCCAGAGATTGGAGGTCAGATCATCCCGACTATGGCTGGTTTGAGCTGGGATGGTACTAGGCAGCTGTTCTCCTGCCCTGGAGGCACTGGAGCCAGTCTTTGAACCTCGAGCTCTACCCACAAGCAGACCATGTCTTTGCCCAGTCCATCTGGCTGCCCACACTGGCTCCTCCTAGGGCTAGGAAAACTTGGGGTTGTATATTCACCTTGCTGGGAGAAGGGAGAATTTCACAAGCCCCAATCCAGGGATGAGAAGGGATGAAGAGAAACCCATCTCCTGGGTGAACAATCTAAGGATATCTCTGAATTCAAGATCTGTATGGGGTCTGGCCACATCCTGGCTACTTCCCTGGGAACAGAGTCTGTGTCGGTTCTCTGGCAATGGAGTCCTTGTCTGAGGGTGTGAGTGTGGTCTGGGGTCTGCAGGTCCCAGGATGTCAGCACTTCAGGAGCTCTGAGTGTTGGGTGTTGAGCCCCTAGTGTGAAGGTGTAGCCTCTGCCAGCCAGTTCCTTGCAGGTTGGAAAGAGAGAGAGACCACAGGCCTCCACGAAGAGACCTGTGTGTGCCTCACAGTCCAGACTAGACTGGAGGTGTGGAGGAATTTACCCACTCCCCCAGCCAGTGTCCTTCTGGGATTCATTAGATTCTTCAGTGCTGTATTGTCTTTCTGTTGGGTTCCATAGGAAGAAAGAGATTTGGAAGCAGTGGCAAGCCTGGCAGGTGAGAGAGCCTGGACCCAGAGCTAGGTGGCCAGGAGGCCCTTACCTCCACAACATAGATAGAAGGTTACACATTAGAGTCTGAGCCCTCTCATGGGAGGCAGCTCACTTGGCTTTCTGGAGCTCCTGGAGACTTTCGTAAAAGAGAAATTTGGGGAGTAAAGGCCTTAGGCTGGAAGTCTTTCAGCCTGAGGATGTAGCCCTGTAGCCTGACAGCCTGGGAGACCTCAGAGCTCTGCTCAAAAGAGGAACTCAGACCACATGATGCAGTCGGTCAGCCGCAGCCTGAACCTTCAACCTTCGATAGTCCAGGGGAGGCAGACGCCCTGAAAGCCAAGGAGATAGGCAGTTCCCCCGCCCCAGGGCTCAATTCCCCATTTCTTTTGCAGCTCTTGGATTAATTGGTCCCAGGTATGACAGGCATTAGACTATGGGACGTCCTCCCAACCCATGGGGAGTGCCAGGGAGGTCTTGTCACAGTGGGGAAGAAGACAGTTCGGCAGGAGCCAGGCCTGCCTAGGCCTGCTGTGTCAGTTTAATGATTTTTAATGAGCAATTACCTTTAGTCATTCTCTTAATTTCTGAATATCAATAAAGTTAATTAAACTCTGCGTGTGTGAATGTGGCCTGGGGAGATTGTGAAGGTAAAGGCAGCCAAGACTAGGGTGGGATTAGGTCTCCAGGTATAGAAGCTGCCTCCACAGTCATGTGACCTTGGACCCAGGGTTCCATCTCTCTAAGCTCTCTGAGTGTGCGGTAGAAAGATGGGGGGGAACCAGAAATAGCAAACCTCAGTTGCTTATTCTTCCAGAAACTGGGGGATAATGTGTGGGAGAAAAAAAAAAAACGGAAGGATTTGGCTTCCAGAATCCCCACTGATGCAAGGGCTAAGAGCCTAGGACTGACTTAACCTAAAATGCTAATTGTTGCTTAGGGATGGAACTCGGGTTGGGACTGGCTTCTGATAGCAGACTGCTGAGTCTGGGGGCTGCTTCAGAAGGAATCCTGCTTCCTTCTCTAGCCTGGTACTTTAGGATGAGGGCTTTTGCTGGAGACAAAGGCCCGTGGGAGATAGCTTGGATTCCACTCAGAGATCCGGAGGTGGACGTGGCAGGCAGGCAGGGAACCCCTGCTGGGTTTTTGAGGAGACCCGCCCTGAGAGGAAGAGAACTCTGAGCTGGCTTTTTGCCCCTCACGGACCTAAGTGAATCAAGCTTGGCAGGCCCTGGCGGCCATCCCAGCCTTCTCAGCAGGGTGGCAGCTTAAAATGCCTTGGGGATGCTGTGGGGCACTAATGGGGAGCAAGAAGACAATGGGACTGCGGCTTAATTAGAAACCGAGCTTCCATGCCCCTCCCCACACACGTGCCTGCCTGTCAGAAAGGCTCCTCCTTACCCTCTCTCTCACCCAGTCCCGGTCCTCCAGCCTCCTCCAGCCCTTCTCATCTCCACCTCTCCTTGCTCCAGTTAAGCTCATGCTCTAGGTGGAGCTCAGCTTAGGACTCCTGCGTCCTACTTGGGCAGAGCTATCCAGGTTTATTATTCTACCCTCCAACCTCCCCAGAGAGAAAAGGAGCAGTAGCCAGGGGTAGCTTCAGTAAAGGAGCCTCTCGGCCCAGATGGTGAAGAGCCCAGGCTGCCGCGTCCTTGGCTTGACTAGACCTCCACTCTCTGGAGCCTTCAGTGTAAAGTTGCATGAAATTCATGCTTGCCAAGCCTGGTTTTTCACCTATGAGAGGCTAAGCTCTATAAATAAGAGTCACCTAGAAGAGGAGAAGCTGCCAGCTCTAGTCCACAGCCAGGAGGTAGAAAGCAAGTGCAAGGAGGTCTCCGAGGTCAGTTCCCACAGGAGCAACACCATACCAGAAAGATGACTAATAGAGCCGGGGCAAAGGAATCTCTGCATCCATTGGTCAGATGAGCCAAGTGCTCAACAGCTTCTGGGCTCCTCATGCTCCTTCTACCTGTTTTTGTTTCTGGTTTTTTCCTCCTCCTCGGCCAGCCTGGTTAGTCTACTTCAGGCTTCAAGCATGGCTTGACTGGTACTTTGGTAATTGGCATGAGGCATCTGCTCTATGGTGTGTCTTCCAGCCTGGGTCAGAGGACTTGTCCATGTCCCCTCAGTCTGTTTGCTGCCCCCATCTTGTCCCCAGACCGTTGGATCAGGAGCCTTTGCTGGTTGCTTGAAGCTCCTTCCAGTAGCAGCAACCCAGAAGGGAGACTAGTAAGTCTATCTTGGGCAGCTACTGAATTCCGTCTTGGGAGAAGCTGAGGGGTCAGCTTCCTGGTTAGAATGGAGTGACAGGCCTCTGGCAGCTGGGACTGCATCATGAAGCTGAGTCTGCATAGCAAGCACACTATTTTTACATAGATTGTATGTTGGGCTCCCCTCCTTTCCTAACAGTTGGCCAATTATTCCGCCTGTAAATTACAGCCTTTACTTAGTTTTTTTCCTGCTACGAATTAAGCTGTCATGCCATCAGCCTTAGGTGGTTTGGGAGGCGGGGCCTGATGGCCATTCTTAATGCGGTAAAGCTTTTTCTCAGTTCATCCCTTAGTGCCACCGCCGCTTATGTCCCCAGTGGCTCGGGGCCTAGCACAGGGCACACAGTAAATACATGTTAAGAAATTTGTAAGAATTGCACGGTTAGAAATCAGCACAGAAATCACAGCAGGGCCTGGCCTTTCAAAGCCCCTCCGGCCATTGCCATTCATATCTGGCTGAGAGGGAAGCCTTATATGAACTGAAGGACAGGGGCTCCTGAGTGCACTCACCCAGCCAGGCTTCGGAATCCATCACATAGGAGCACTGAGATCAGATATGCCCTTGGATGGAATAGTCTAAGGATAATCTAGATAGTAATGTGGGTCCATGAAGCTTTCTCAGCTCCTAAAAACATCAGGTGTTGGGGTACACCCCTCCAAGCACTCAGCCCATCATTTGTTTGCTCACTGCACAAACATGGTTTGTTCAAGGTGTGAGGACTGGCCCAGAGAACAGCCTCACCCACAGGAGCCCAGGCTTCAGTGATCAAGCCTTTTCTACTCCTCTTCGATTTAATGTTCACAGTAAGAGGTTGGGAGAGAACAAGTCACTTACCCTGCGATGCCTAGCTAGTGAACAGGAAGGATACCCCAAAATGCCTGCCCATTTTTCAAGGTCTCCTATAGCCTAGGGAAGAGTGGTAATATAGGGAAATAGGAACCCGGAATGCCACAATTCAAATAATATAAGCAGCAACAATAACAGCAAATGTTTATTAGGACCGACTACATGCCAGGTTCCCTGTGTGCTTTATAGACATCCGCTCGTTGCCTTTCCTATCATTTCCATGAAATAGAAGCTATTCCTTGCCTTTCATAGACCAAGTTCAAGCTCATATTGTCTGACAGACTCGAGACATAAATAGTCCATAACTTTCTTCTAGCACATTTCTGGCCTTGACAGTTGCTTTCCTGGTGATGTCTATTCCCAGTCTTTATCGTATAGCAGGTTACAGACATTTTATCATACTATTCTTAATGCAAAGGACCAAAATATCTTGGCCCAAAGGTCTGTAGTAACTCCTGTCCTTTGGGGACCTTGGTAAATAAGAGGAATGGTCCCGCTTGTCTTGGCTTCTTGGGTTATGACACCCCCTCAGCCTTTATTGAGACCCATTCCCCAGATGGAAGGCTGAAGTCTTCCTCAGCTTCTTTCCAACTACCTACCTGTCGTCCAGCCGCCAGCCCTTCCAGGGAGGAGATCGATGCTGCAGCTGCAGGCAGAGTGTTGTTGGCCATTGATTGTTGAGATTTCTCGGAGGGCTTGGGAGCAAACAAACCTGCCACGTCTCCAACAACAATCCCAGGCTCTTGCTGCAGAGCCTGCACGCAGCCTTGCTGGCAGGGCATCTGGCAGGAAGAGAAGGGGTGAGGTGGGAGGTCCTGGCTGAGACCAGCAGGAACCAGGGGCTCTGCCAGGAGATGAGCAGGGACTGAGTAAGCATGGGAAGGAGGGGAGGAGATGCAGAGAGGATGCTGGGTAAAGCGTCCTCACCCTACCACCATACATGACTTAACTGGCCCTGCCTTTACAGACTGTCCTGTCTGTTTCCATTCTCCCACCTCCCCTTTCCCCGATCACCCAGAAAAGACTACCAACAAGAACTCAGCTGTCCACTCGCCCATCCTTCCATTCTCCATTCAACAACCCCTCTATACAGTACCTATTAAAAGTTAGACTAACACAAACCCTGACTTTAAGGACAAGCTACAGCCTTAATAAATAAGATCAGCTCTTGCTACCTCTCTAGCTAGACCAGAGACTTCTGTTTTTTTTTTTTATTTTTTTATTTTTTCCTCTGATATTAATTGAAGGAGTTAGATATGACAAATGGCACCTACAGGATCCAACTACCCTGGACTCCAGAAGGACAGATGACTCCTGGCCAGGAATCTTTCTGTACCTCGCTTCCTCACTTGTAGCAGGAAATTACCATCTCATCTGTGAAGGGCCAGAAAGTCTCTGGGGTCCTCAGGCCAGGCCATGAGGGAAGTCCTTCATCAAAACTTTCCCATCTCCGCTGGGTCTGGGTGTCCCTGTAATTTTCAACAGGAGGGGTCCACCTGCTTGTCACCAGACCAAATACATTGCATAATCCAAGTTGTGGGTCTCCACCCCCAAAGTGCATGCCCCAGGGGTTAACCAGAATTGTCATACCCTGGTAGTAACCTAATCCTGTCCTTAGGAGGCCCCTTTCACCCCCTTTCCTCCCCTACCCAAAGGCTCTTCTCTTTACAATCAAGCCCCTCCCTCCCATCAGGCAGAGAGGGCAAAACTTAGAAAGCCCCCAGACCACCGAGCACCCCTACATCTTCTCTATACGCTGTTTTCTTCCTGCTCGCCCCATTCTCAGACCAGACTCAGCTACACTGTCCTCACTCAGCTTCTTCCTGCCCCCTCCTCCCTCGCAGCTCTGATCACCAGCCTCTTTGTCCCTCAAGCAGCCACCTGCTGAGCGTCTGGCCAGGGTCCCACAAGCCAGCAGGTGCCTAGGGAGTCCCCAGTGCTTGGTGAGCGGGAAAAACAGGCAGTGTGGAGAACCACAGTGTAGCTCAGGAAAAATTCCAACCACACAGAGCTAATCAGAGAGTTAGGGCCCAGGTTTAAACCTTGGGCTGACTCTGGGTGTCTAGGTGACCTTGGGTAAATCAAGTCATCACCCTGTGCCAAGGGGAATTCATGGTACCAGATTCTGTCAGGCCTCTTTTGTAGACAGCATAGAATCAAAGGAAATCAGAGTGGGTAGGGACTGGGAAGGGACTAAAATCCCTCTTTGAGGAGGCGGTCCTCCAATAGCCAGAGAGATACAGGGCACCAACACAGGGGCCTCTTTGCCAGGCAATCACTGGACAGGCTG
Source organism: Chionomys nivalis (assembly GCF_950005125.1). Taxonomy (NCBI): domain Eukaryota; kingdom Metazoa; phylum Chordata; class Mammalia; order Rodentia; family Cricetidae; genus Chionomys; species Chionomys nivalis. The sequence goes on from NC_080092.1 coordinate 58,772,255, forward strand.
GACCTGATGACCCAGGAAGCCCGGGTCAGGGCTGGGCTGTTGGTCAAGGGCAAGCATTAGCCGAACAAGGTCTTCCAGCAAGATAAGCCTAAGGCAGAAGGACAGAGCCTGGGTTCGTGGACCTTTTAAGGGTCTTCACCTGGCACACTGCTCTGCCAAAGTTGTCGTCGACATTATTTATATCCAGCCAGGACATGCGCTGGTGATTGGAAACATCTGGTCCGACAGCTGGCAGTCCCCCTCCTGTTGAGACACCCTATTTTATGGCTGGCTAAAGAAACAGGAGGAAAGTCACATTTTGAGGTTAAAAGACCCCCTGCTATCTCCATGCAGAAATGTGAAGGAGGTGTCCAGTAAGCCATGGCACGGCACGTTTATTCCCCCAGACTTCCTTTTCCTCCCTCCTGCTCTGCCCACTCAGCCCCCGACTTGTGGCAGAGCCCTGTTATCTAGTTACCTTTCTCAATCCCCTTCTGCCTACAGCCCGGACTAAGACAGCCTGTTACTAAGGTCAAGGTGGTGCTTCTGAGGCTCCAACCACCCGCTGGCCCCAAGTCTGAGTCCTGCTGTACCTGTAACCTCACACTGACTCTGGCACCCCCTTGGCCTTCCCTGCCCGGAACTTCAAGCAACAGAAACAGGAAGAGACAGGGAGAAAGTTTAACTCTCTTAATTAGAGGTATCCATCCACCCAGCTCAGCAGAGTCCTTGGAGATCAAAAACGAGGTTGGATGGGGAAAGAGAATGGGGGTGAGGGGTGAGGGGTTTAGCTGCCAGCAACCCTAAGATTCTGGGAGGAAAGTAGCCTAGACATGCAGGTAGCCTGGACTGCATCCTTGCCTGGCTTGTCCATCTTTCTGGGTGTCCCTCTGTCTCTACATCCTAGGGCCGAGGCCTATGGACTATGTAGATCTCACCTCAGCTTGGGCTGCTATCTCCCACCTCCTATCGGCCTACTCCATTCTCTTTCTCCCCATCTTGGGGTCCACTGACCCCCCTCAAGGAAACTTGAGGAGATGCCTTTATTTTTAGCAACCCTGCCCCTCCCCCTCCCCTGCTGAAGATTCCTGTGGAAGTGTAGGGATAGGGCAAGTCTGGGGAGTCTCATAGATTGGGATGCGCACAAGCTGAGCCCCTTCCTTTAGTCCCACAAAAACAGAGTGGCCATGTCTCCCCTCCACACTGTCTCACAACCAAGTCCACAGATGGTGGGTGGCAAGTGGCAACTTCTGGAAGAAGGTCCTAGGCTACTCTCTTTCTGCTCCTCACTCCGACCTCTCCAAGTCTCCAAAGACAGGGCTTAACTCTCCCTTTCAAATGACTCTCTCCTAGGTCATCTGGAAGCAAGGTAGAGTTCCTGACCTTCCCCACAGAAGCTGGGAAAGATGGAGAGGGGTGCTGAAGGGTCAAGCAAGAAGCAGAAAGAAGGCATGCATGCCCAATGAACCTATGCATTCAGCAGCCTCTGATATGGTCCTTGAACTTCCTAGAGGGGTGTCAGGCCCAAGCTAAGGTTCAATTCTGCCCAAAGGCCACTATCAAATCATTATCTCCAGACCCAGCAGGAACAAGAACTCATCTCCATTGCTACTCCCACTGGCCCTGGAAACTGGTCTCAGCTGGGAGAGCACAGAGCAGTTCCAGGAGTTGAACCAATGGACCAAAAAGGGAAGCAGCCCTCACTCCCTCAGAGGAGGCCCACCTCTGAGCATAGCCTGTCTTTGCACTCAAAGGCTCTTTGTCTCTACATCTGTCCATCTGTCTTGATCTCAGACCCCTAGGCCTGCCTTCCAGATACACCACCTATCACAGGTAGGCCTTCTATCTGGGCTTCCTCACCTGTAGGATGGGAGGCAGTCACCAGATAGATAGTGCAAGTGGGCAGTGACCCAAGCCTGAGCATAGCAGGTGCTCAGACACTGTAGGGCTCTCCGGGTCCTCCAGTTCCAGCCGAGCCACAGGCCCACACTCATACACACGTGCACCCACTCACATATACTCATGCTGTGGCATTTGCACATACACATGTATGCTCATGTGTGCACACACGTAACATCCACACACAGACACTCTCACAGATGAGCACACATAGCCTAACTCTCCAATGCTCAGCAATGACCAAGAGATAGATGTAAGTCAATGGACCCCAGAGCATACAGAAGGAAAGTGGCCAGTAACAGAGTATAATCCCCTACTCTGCCCACCATCTCTATCAGTTCCTAGAGTTGGGCACCAATAGCAGAAAAGTTATAACTGGCCTCCCACCTAAAGACATCTTAAAAAATCAAGAAGCAAGTACTGAGGAAAAAAAAACCAGACAGGCCTAGAGAGGGTAAGTCAAGCCCAAAGCCACACAGCCCATCGGCAGTAGAAGCAGTTACACTGGTGTCAGGGCTCTGGTAAGGTCTCCACAGACATCCTAGTGACCTTCAGACAAAGTAGTAGCTGGAACCCAACTCAGCATTGAGAACCAGGGTATTTTGGGGTACTGAGCACAGGACCCTTTCTTCCTCGATTGCATTTTTCTGAATCGGTATCCCCCCAGATGCAGCAGACAGAAAGCATCAGGGAATAAAGGTGACAGTTAGGGAGGTGAGTAGCCTTCATGCACAAAATAAGTCCCTTCTTGGAGCCAAAGCTCAGAAACTCTTGGGAGTATAACCACTAATGACCCTTCCCGAAGGCAGGCAAAAGTGCTAGGACTGGCCTCAGAGGAGGTGGCTTTTGAACACTGGGGTAGGGGTTAGGAGGAGCAGCTGGTGTGGGGCCCAGGATGGTAGCTATTCTCCAGTCCTGTTTGTCACCTTGTGGCTCTGTCTTGATGGGTTTGTGGACATAAGGGACTGTCTATGGTTAGTGTCTGGAATTGGGGAGAGGGCAGAAGATGGCTTTGTCACTGGACTGACTAAGATGGTCCAGCTACTAGCTCCAGGGAGAACGCAGTTGCTACCTCTGCAGACTTCCTGTCCTGGCTGGTATTTCCAAGGTTTGCCATTCAGAGAAATACGGTCTTTGCTGCTGACGGTTTGGTAATGACTGGGCTGGCTCTGGAGGAGCTGTGACTTGAGCACTCAGCTCAGGCCATGCTCTTCTTCCCCTCTGCTCTATCCCTCTGCCTTGGGACCAGCAGATAATGCCCCTGCCTCCTAAGATCCTAGGCAGAAGGGGCCTAGGGTAGCAGATGGACAGAGGATCTGATAGCTAGAAATTGCACCCTGAGGAAAAGAAGCCTCAGTGCCTACCTAGACCCTTTGTTTCCTACAGCCCAGGCAGGAGAGGAATAGTAAATTAGACTAGCAAGGGTAACAAGACCAGGGTTCCTTCCATTGCATCCATCCTGTCTCAAGGGCAGGGGCCAATTCTACAGTCCCTACTTCTCAGGGCAGTGCTGTAAGGCCCTGGCCCCAGGAGTCACTAGTGCATAGGCAGGGCTTCCAAGGCCCCCAGGTCCCCAGGGCCAGCAGGAAGACAGGAGGGGAGAACACAAGGCCGCAGGGGAAGGTGTGCAACGCAGCAGGGGAAGGTGTGCAACGCAGCAGGTGACGCTGTAGCAGAGGCCTCATTAATCACCTCTCCAGCCCCCAGCTCTGCAGTGGCGAGACCATATTAGATTTTAAATTGGAAAGCAGAGAACGTGGCAGTTAGCAGGGAGCTCCTTCCACCCTGGGCCCCTGATCACAGCCTCACAGGAGGGAAGGGACAGTGGAGTGAAAAGGGCTAGCCTGCCTGCAGCCCAGAGCAGGGCTCCCTCCCTCTCCCTACTTCCTCAGAGTCTGGGAGCTGTCAAGACAAACAGCTCTGGGAAAGGTCAGGTTAGGGTCCAAATAGGGGACAATGAAAATAAGGGGCCCCAGCAGCCTTTGTGGGAAACAGTGTGTCCTTCTGCTGAGTACTAGGGTCTTTCTGGACTTATGGTTCTAGGCTCTGATAGTTATAAGCAAGGACAAATGGTAATGACTAGTGGCCCATGCATGTATTTGGACTCACACACATATACACACATATACACACACAGACAGACACATACACACAGTTATATTCACACAGACATTAAGACACACACAGATACATACATACATACATACAAACATACATACACACATTGAGACACACAGATACATATATATATACACATAGAGACACAGATACACATATACACATATTGAGACACACACAAATACACACATTGAGACACACACAGATACATACATACACACAGAGAGACACAGACACACAGATACATACATACATGCACACATTGAAACACTCACAGAGATACACACACAGACACACATATACATATACACAGATATATGTATACACACACACTGAGACACACACTCAGATATATACACACAGATACATATATTGAGACACACATAGAGATACTTATAAACATACAGAGAGACAGAGACAGACACACAGACACACACAGATACATATACACACATTGACACATACACACAGATACAGATACACACAGACACACAGATACTTACATACACACACATTGGGACACACATACAGATACATACACACAGACATAGGCATACATGCAGACACATACATACACACACACATTGAGACACACACAGGTACATACACAGACACACATATACACACAACAAAGCAATGACCAGCACAGTAGCCGCACTGATCCCAGGCTGTGAAACAGACAGATCCGGATGGCCGTTTTCCCTTCAGAACTAGGAGGGTCCATATTGCTTCTCAGCCTCAAATTCTTCGCATGGAAAATGTAAAGTACCAATTCCAAGCACAAAGAGCGCTCAGCAGTTCTGAAGGGGAGATGGCTCTTGTGAGGTTGGTGACTAGGTCACAGTGATGCTAAGTAAATACGAGTGCCCTGCAGCTGGGCAGCTGCTCCAGGACTACCTCCAGGGTGCTCTGCCTTCTGCTGCTGACTGGGCAGTGAGGGAAAGGAAGAGAGAGCAGAAGGGTTGATCCCATGAAACACACACATGCCTGGGGCCACCTCATATGGGGATCCCAGGAGGCCAATGCTTTTCCCATAAAATCAAATCCTCTTAAATCACCTCTGCTCCTGCCCTCAAAAATGCCCAGCGAGCACCCAACAACCTGGGTGGAAGAGATAGTTCAGTGGCTAAGAACACTTGCTGCTTTTACATAGGACTCAGGTTCAGATCCCAACACCTACATGGTAGCTAATAACCATCTGTAACTCCAGTCACAGGGGATTTGACGCTCTTTTCTGGACTCTGAGAATACTAGGCAGGCAGGTGGTGCATATACATGCATGCAGACAAAACACCTGTATGCATAAAATAAGATAAATAAATCTTTAAAAAAAAAAAAAAAAAAGCACCCAGCAACCCAGAACACTTGGTCACAGCTGGGAAGCGGCATTCGAGAACTGAGGAGGCCTTGGGCCCAGCCTCCTATGGTCTTCATGTAAGCCCTAAAGGGGTCCCTGGGCTCTTTGTTGTTTTCCTTGCCCAACCTGAGTCCTTAGTTCTACAGCCTCTCCAAACTCTTTTCTTTCTTTTTTTTTTAAAGATTTATTTATTTATTATGTATACAACATTCTGCCTCAATGTAGGCCCGCACACCAGAGGAGGGTGCCAGATCTCAGTACAGATGGTTGTGAGCCACCATGTGGTTGCTGGGAATTGAACTCAGGACCTCTGGAAGAGCAGCCAGTGCTCTTAACCTCTGAGCCATCTCTCCAGCCCCCCCCCCGCCTTTTTTTTTAAGGTTTATTTATCTAGGGGCTGGAGAGATGGCTCGGTGATTAAGAGCATTGCCTGCTCTTCCAAAGGTCCTGAGTTCAATTCCCAGCAACCACATGGTGGCTCACAACCATCTGTAAAGAGGTCTGGCACCCTCTTCTGGCCTTCAGGCATACATACAGACAGAATATTGTATACATAATAAAATTTTTTTTTAAAAAAAGGTTTATTTATCTATTATGTATATAGTGTTCTATCTGCATGTATGTCTGTAGGCCAGAAGAGGACATCAGATCTCACTATAGATGGCTGTGAGCTACCATATGGTTGCTGGGAATTGAAATTGGGACCTTTGGAAAAGCAGCCAGTGCTCTTAACCTCTGAGCCATCTCTCCAGCTTCCTGTATCCTCTTCCATCTTACTCTCTCAGGATCTCACCTTAGGTTCTTCCCTCCTGAGAGGTAGTGAATACCGTTGGGTTGGAAGGCCAGGCTATGGACCTTGCATTTTTTTCATTGTATGTAGTAGTCACTAACATGAAATTAAGTTAAAATGTACTACCTCAGCCTAGCCATGTTTAGAATGCTCCACAGCCTCATGTGACTATGGCTAACTTTTGTTTTTAACCTTTTGCAATGCTAGGGCTCAAAGCCAGACCCTTGTGCATGCTAGGGAAGCATTTTATTTCTAAGTTACAGCCCTGCTCCCTGACCATCATACTGAACACACAGATGTAAAACATTTCCACGGGGCCTGGAGAGATGGCTCAGCACTTGCTGCTCTCATAAAGGACCCCAGTTGGGTTTCCATCCACATGGCAGCTAACAATCTCCTATTATTCCAGTTCCAGGGGGATCTGATGCCCTCTTCTGTCTCCTGTGAGCATTGCATACATGTAGTACACATACAAGCCGACAAACAAGGGCTGGAGAGATGGTTCAGTGCTTAAGAGTACTGGCTACTCCTCCTGAGGACCCAGGTTTGATTCCCAGCACACACATGGTGGTTCACAACCATCTATAAGTCCAGTTCTAGGGCATCTGATGCCCTCTGACCTCTGCAGGCAGCAGCTACACATGGAGCACATACATGCAGGCAAAACACGCACACACATAAAATAAAAACAAAAATTTTCTTTAAAAAAATCTTTAAAACATTTTTATTGTTGCAATTTTTTATTGTAAAACCTACTGCTTGAGGGCTAGACAACCCACGTCCAAACTGCAAACCCGGGAGCCGTGCTTTCCTTGTTCTGTCCCAGAACAAGGGGTGACAGACGATGGGGTGACAAAGCTCCTATCTGATAGAACTATGTGACACTCAGTGAGCTGACTCTGTAAAACACTTGAGATGTCCTTCATGGTTCACGGTGTTCTGGTGCGTGGGAGCAGACAGCACCTCTACACCCTTCTCCCTTTGATTGAAGGGATACAGAGGCTTGGGTTGGAGAAGTGGCTTGGACAGCAAGCAGCACTAGGTCTCACCTGTCAGGGGCCACCTGGTGAGGTGGCCTGACTCCTGGTTTATGTCACTATCTCCAACCCTGCTCCCTCCACTGGCATTGCGACTCTAACCTAAAGATATTAAAGGTTCTGGGGGTGGTGGCTGCTACTATTCGCTAGGAGGTAACGAATGCTCTGTGTCTGGAGGAATGACCAAGGGTGGTAGACACTGGAGGGCTCCCTCTTTGGAGCAGCTGGGACAGGTGCCTTTCTAGTCACAACACTAATCTGGCCCCGCCTCTGGTTTGCTGTGGAAAACCTTCACTGTTTCCTCCTGGGCAAACGAAGGAGGGGTGAGATGCTCACAGAGGTGACAAGGACTCAAGTTCTGAGAACCAGCCACTTCTTCACCCAGAATCTATCTAAAAGGAAGCGTCCTTGCTCACGTTTGAAGTCTGTACGTCATTAGAGCCACAGGACTGAGCAGGAAAGAGGACGGTGACAAGGAGCCATGGAAAAGTTAGTGGTAGGCGAAAAATGTGGTAGACACATGCAGATGGGGGTCTGCTAGCTCCTGCTAGCAATTGTCAAAGCTTTACCCATGCTGGTCAAGAGCCAGGCTTTGGAAAGCAGGGTGGGTCTTGATTGCACAGTCAAGCAGACTCGGGCTTAGGAACTGTGCTCTGAAACTACCCTTCACCAAGTCCAGAACCAGGACAGTTATTTGTGGACAGAGTTCTATGGAAAGAAAGATGCCTGGTGCTGTATCCTTGCCACAATGCAAATGATTCCTGTGGTCAGGACCCATCAAGAAGTGCCCAGGAGATCAGAGGACAGATGGGCAGGGATGGCCATCCACAGCGGGGACAGGAATTGGACCTAGAAGGATGGGGAGGTTGTGAGGAGACAAATGGGTAGAGAAAACACAGCAAGAGGATGGATGAACTGAGCAAATGGGGTATTACAGAAGGTACCTCTCCGAACAATGAAAATCTCTTCCCACCTTAAAACACTTCCCCTCCAGGACACCACCAAGCCTCCCCATCACCACAAGCTGCAGGATTCCCCACATGGATGTCCTAGGATAACAGCACCCAGACTGGATATAAGAAAGTAGCTGACAGAGCTAGGCAGGCTGTGGGTTCTCATCCTAGGTTTCTGTGCCATCAGGAATGAAATACTTAACCACTCTGGGTTCCCAGCGTGTCCATCTCTTGGGATAATGGCACAAACTTCCCTAGACTGAGGAGGTAGAGCATGCTGAGAGCACAGTCCTCTTATAGCAGGCCCTGAGGTGGGCAGGGATGACAGCTGTTACCAGTCCCAGCTGTTGGCCTAGACCACAGCAGGAAGTGTGTGTCCATTCTGGCTCTTGAATAGCTTTCAGAAATAGCTTGGAGGGGCTGGGCGGTGGTGGTGCACGCCTTTAATCCCAGCACTTGGGAGGCAGAGGCAGGCGGATCTCTGTGAGTTCGAGACCAGCCTGGTCTACAAGAGCAAGTTCTAGGACAGGCTCCAAAGCAACACAGAGAAATCTTGTCTCGAAAAACCAAAAAAAAGAAGAAGAAAAAAAAAAAAAGAAATAGCTTGGAGGCTGGGCGGTGGTGGCACATGCCTTAATTCCAGCACTCAGGAGGCAGAGGCAGGCGGATCTCTGTGAGTTCGAGGCCAGCCTGGGCTACAGAGCGAGTTCCAGGATAGCTGGGACTGTTACACAGAGAAACCCTGTCTCAGAAAAATAAAAAAGAAAGAAAGAAAAAAAGAAAAGAAATAGCTTGGAGAAGTCATATCCCAAATCTGGGCCTCAGTTTCCCCATCTATAATGTGAAGGTTATATTGTCTTTCCTGCCAGTATGAGCAGACACACAGCCCTGAAACTATTCAAAGGCTGGATACTATGGGGAAGCATGGTTACATGAGTAAGGAATTAGAAGTTTCTAGAACTGGACTTCAGGGCCCTGTGGCTCTGCCAACTTCTACCTGGTTTGCACAGAGGCAGAGCTGGGCCACTACTGTCAGCGTGGTGATCACACTCAGGCCTAGAGACACCCAGGCACTCTTGACACACAGGGCCCCTTCCCTCTCTTAGGCTCCGGGATAATAGGGGTCTGCAGGGCCAGGCCCTCACTAATCCCCTATTAAAACTTGAAAGGGGCCAGGAAACCTCCAGAATAAACTCATTAATTTTTATGGGATAATAAATGGATCCCATTAAATTCTCATTCTTTCAATGCTGGACCAGCTTAACCTTTTAGAACTCAGAGGAGTGGACTCCCTGTCCACTGCATCCCCCAGGCTCTCCTGGACCCCCATGCTGTCATACTCCCTCTTCCAAGCTGAGAATTGGTTCTGCCCTACGGTGGGAGAATTCATCTGAACACATCAGAACCACAGGGCCGCTCTGCATACTGCACGGAAGCATTTAGGCCTTCTGTCTCTGAGACATGAGCCCCGGTCATGGGGCTGCCCCTTACTGGGCTTTGAAATGACAGACAGCCCTACATTTGTAGAAGCTGGGCCCTGGGGATGGCAGGTGGAAGCAGTGTCTCAGAAGAGGTCCCTACCAGAACTCAGTTCTTCCCTTCACAGATAGGGAGACGGTACACATGCTAGTGAGGACAGCTTTGGAATTAGAACCCAAGGCTTCCTGGCTGTGTGGTCCAGAAAGATCTGCAGATGCGGAGGTGCTGAGGGGAGCCCTGAGTTTGCACACACACCCTGCAGGAAGAGAGAGAGAGAGAGAGACACTGTATAACACTTCCTGGTTTACTGCTCACCAGCCTTGTGGTCCTAAGCCTCAGTTTATCTATCTGTGAGACAGGCCATAAGACTTATCTAGCAGAAGGTAGAAAGGGCTCCAGTCTTCCATCCTGATCCAAACCTGCCAGGTATGGTACACAAGAGCCTCATCTGTACCCCTACCCCTCTGGGCTCTACTGGGGAAAGCAGGGAAATCGCTGGGCTGGGGGCTGAAGGGTCAGACTACTATTCCTAAGAGGGGCCACAAGGTGGGGGGGGGCACAGGGGCCTGGAGGCGGAGCGGGAGAGAATCCTCTGGGGAGGCATCCTGAATGGCTCATTAGTGCGGATGAAAGCCTTTTTTCATTTCGTCTAAATACTTTAAACAGGGCTCCCTCCGATGTCTATTTGCATAGCTTAAGAGCTAATGCAGGGGGAGGGCCCAGGCTGCAGCGCCCAGGGCTGGGGGTTGCTGGGACGTTCTAGAGGGCCTCCAGCCCTCCTGTAGAGGACTGCCCCAGCCGGTGGAGGGTGTTTCCCAGACCCAGACGTTAGAGGGGCAGCCCCAGCTCAATAGAGCTCTGCAAGGAGAGCGGCGAGAATTCTTCCTTGTGTCCAGATAACTAGGTGAACTGAGCAGTTTATCTGGTTGTACCCCCAGTTTTGTCCCCAGGGACCCCCAGCTTTGTACCCAGGGATGAGCAAGGCCTCGAAGTGACTGCCGTCTTCGAGGCTGATGCCAAACTATTCTTGTTTTGTGGATGGCATGCCCCACAGTCATACACATTTGTCACCCAACAGATTGCGGTTTCACAGAGAGGAGACACCTCACCTTTAGCTAAATCCTTCCTATCCTAGCGGACTGGACTGACCGCCTTTCCCATGGCCTCTGTCTCCGGCTCCAGAACGTCCAGAGGAGGGCAGCTTTCTGTTTCTTTTCATTTTTTTTTTTTTTTTTCCTTTTTAAGATGTCTCACTATGTAGCCCCTGGCCGGTCTGGAACTTGCTATGTAGACCAGGCTGGCCTCAAAATCACATGTGATCTGCCTGCCTCTGTCTCCCAAGTGCTGAGATTAAAGGCCTATGAAAGTCTGTCCACAGGCAGAACCGACTTCGATGTGGCAGAGCTGACACTGTGTGCTGTGTACTGTGCTCTGGCCCTGTTGATTCATGCTGGGCTCCAGGCTTGATGTGTTTTGGGAACGGAGTGTGGGCTCTCCATTTCAGACACCTTCCCAAGGGCCAGGATCAATTCCAACCTGCAGAGACCTTGAAGGGATCCCTTTCTCTCCGTTCACTTGTGGCTTCTTCAAATGACTAGAGTGTTCACTGCTGGTAGCTTCATTCCTCCCTGCTTGCAAGCCAGCATGGTCTGGAATGACATGGGAGGGGGGGGGGGTGGAAGCATCCCTGTTGCTCTTCCTTTCCAATTCTTGCACAGCCATTTTGAAAGCTGTAGAGATCAGGGTTATTCTCCTAGCTGAAAGTGGAACCAGCATGCGCTGACCTTTTCTTGGCAGTTAAGGATGTAGGGAGCCTAGTGGGCCACACACAGAATGTGCGTCATCTCTTCAGTGATGTGGCTAAATGAGTCAACATAATCAATATTGAGCTGGATAGTCAGAGGCTGACTCTCAGCTCCAGCACCGGGCAAGTCTCTGCCTTGCCCAGCTGTAGGCTTTAAGTAACACATGAGGAAGATTCCTCTGTCACCGAGTTGCTGTGTCAATTAAGTAATGCAAGCTTGCTGGGGATGCTGTCACTTGCCTATAACCCTGGAAGGTAGAGAGATGACAAGAGGCTTCTTTGACTATGTGGCAAGGACAAGTTCAACCTGAGCTACATGAGACCCTGTCTTGAGCAAATAAATAACAACAAAAACAGAACAACAAACAACAACAACAAAACAAAAAACAAAAACCCTAGCCCTTGAAAGGCTAAGGCAAGAGGACTGAAAGCTTAAAGTCATCTTGGGCTAGACAGCAAACTTTCATAATAACAACAGTAATAGTAAATACTAATCCAGGTCTTGTAGGAGACTGACTTAGCAGTCTGCACCCTTAGCTCCTCCTTTTGCCCAAGTCAGTCCCTGAACACTGAATTCAGCCAGGAACAGAGAAGCTCGTGACCTCCTCACCACAACCCTTGGCACTCCAGGAACATGTCACAGATCCTCAGGCCTCCAACAGTCAACCAGGGTATCTCGAGAAGCCTCCTGCAGATATGGTTTATCTCTCAGAGATTATCGTACCCTCGCTGACAGTGGGTGGCTCCCGCAGGGAACAAGTGGCAGCCGATTTGGGAATCAATTTGCTCGTTTGATATGCTATCTCGATCTCATTTAACCAAGTGCTCCGGTCCCCCTAGATAACACAATCAGCTCAATCGACAGTGACGGGAGGTGCCCATTAGCTCCACTCCATTGCCCAGCACCCACCTGACTGCTGGCAGGAGAGCTGTGCCAACTATGGTCACTTCCTGAGGCAGAGGCTCTGGGTGTGCTATCTCTCTCTCTTCCAAGATGCCCACAGGTGCCCACCCTGAGAGCCACAGGACCTGCTTCTTGATAGGCACCCCTGGAAAATGGACCTGAAACATCTAGAGAGTTCCAGGGGTTCCAACCTGTGTGTGTCGTGTTAAGAAGCCACTGCTTACCTGGCAAAGGCAGAACGACATCTGGGTTGTGGGAAGAGAAAGTAGCCTTGTCCTGGCATGTCACAGACACTAGCTCAATACCTCCCCTCCACGTCACTGGTTTAGATGAAAGACACCCAGCACTGCCAGACCATCTGCTCTGAGGGACATGATCCTGGCTGGGTATCTAGTTTGGACACTATGATATCGATGTTTGGCACAAATGCCAGGACACAGATGGGCTACTTTAGTGGGCATCGCAGGATGTAGCAATTGGTCCAGGTTTCTCAAAGCTTTGTATGGCCTGGGTCCCGTGACCCAGAAGAAGAGAGAACCCTCCAAACTGAAGCTTGCCTTTCCCACCCCAATTTTCTCCCTCCTCCTCTTTGTCTGCCACATCAGAGCTGCGATGGTCTCCTGAACAGACTGTAGCCCATCTGCCACTTCTTCATGCCTGCCAATCCACGGGGTGGGAACGAGCCTGTGGATTGGTAGCCCCACCAGCAGACGGGTAGAGGAACCGACCTCCTCACAAGCTCAGCTGTCTCACCCCAGTTGTGCTTCCTTTCCAGACTCTCGAGGCAGCCATTTTGAGGGCTGTAGAGATTGGAAATGCCACTCCTGCTTGCCCCCCAAGAATCCCCAGGGCCAACAAAATTCTGTATGACCTGAGCATAGAACCAGAACCCACTGACCTTTCCTTGGCCATTAAGGATCTAGAGTCTAGTGGGCCACGCGCAGAATGTGCGTCATCTCTTTAGTGATGTGGCTAAATGAGTCAACATAATCAATAGCAGAGCAATCTATCCTGCTGACCAGAGATAGGAAAGAAGTTTCATTTTCTGTAGCCTGATGGGTTGGCAATGGCTGCCTGGATAACGGTTGAGAAGGATTCTGTAGTCTCATGTGGTCTTAGCAAGAAACTGTCAAAATTGATCAGGGACATATGCCATGAATGGAGAAGTGGCATTCCATTCTATCTCTGTGTAAGACCCAGCCTAGTCTCCTAAGAAAGATAAAAGAAGTGGGCATGATAATGCGTGGGTGTGTGCCTATTATCCCAGCGCTCGGGTGTTAGAGGACTCTGAGGTTCAGGACAGTCTATGGAGTGAGACTGTGTCTTGAAATAAAAGAAAGGCAGAATTCAATGAGACATATAAGTGGGGAAAGGACACAGCATTTTCTTAACCAGCTCCACTCCACAGATAAGAAAAGCAGCCTTCGAGAATGTGGGTGCCTTATCCAGACCACATAGCCCTAAAAGAGATGGACCTGAGGTCTGAAGTCCTGTCTGCTCCAGAACATGGGCCTCCCCATCGGTAACTAACATCACTGCTCTGGAAGGATCAGGAAAGTGTATAGGGCGTGGTGGCACATGTCTTTCATCCCAGCACTCCGGAGGCAGAGGCAGGTGGATCCCTGTGAGTAAGAGGCCAGCCTTACAAGCAAGTTTCAGGACAGCCAGGACAACATAGAGAAACCCTGTTTAAAACTAATCATAATAAACCAGGAAAGGGGAGGAGAGAGATTGTTTTCTGAGAAGTTAGAGAACTAGAATTTCATAGGGACCAAGCAAAGAAGTCAAGCAGGAGAAAATCTAAAATACAATTCCAAATACATGATACATTTCCTGAAACTAATGGCCAGCAGTTTCACTGGGAACAGGACATGAATTTGAATGTCTTGTCAGTTCAGCCAGAAAAGTCACTGTTGTGAGGGACATCACTCTTGTTAAAGTTCTCTCTCCCACTTTATAGGTTATATGACTCTGAATTTTCCTTCTTTCTTACTTTTTTTCAAGATAGGGTTTTTCTCTGTAACCACCCTGGCTGTCCTGGAACTCGCTCTGTAGACCAGGTTGACCTCGAACCCACAGAGACCCACCTGTCTCTGCCTCCCAAGTGTTGAGAGCAAAGGTGTATGCCACCACCGCCCATTTCTGAACCTGTGCTTTAATTCTAGCACTTAAGAGACAGAGGCAGGCAGGCAGATCTCTTGAGTTTGAGGCCAGCCTCATCTACGGAGTGAGTTCCAGAACAGCCAGGGCTACAAACATAAACCCAGTCTTGGAAAAAAAAAAAAAAAAAAAGTAAACAAAATCAAAAAGATAGACTTTCCAGTATCCCAGGCTGGCCTCAAACTCATTACATAATTGAAGCTGACCTTGAATTTCTGCTCTTCCTGCAGGGATTTCAAGTGTGAACCAGCTCTCTTGGTTTATACAGAGCTGGGGTCGTACCTAGCACGTGATGCTTGTTAGGCAAGCCTTCTTCCAGCTGAGCTACAGACCCCGCCCTAGCACCCTCTCCTCATTAGTAAAATAAGGCCTTGGAGGTATATTAGGAATGGCAAACATATATTTGGCATGGCATGGCTTCCTAGCATTCTGTGTTGAGGAGGATCCTGAAGCTGAATCTAGAAACAGCAGGGAATAGTGCAATGATCGATTTGTAATGTCTGTCGTGGTTGCTGGAGGAGAAAGGATAGCGCACGTGCCATCTTTGAAGTATGTGATATCACCTCGCTTCCAGCTCTAACATTTTATAGCTCCATGATTCTCAACAATGAGCACACTCTCCAAGGCTCTCTGTCAAAAGCAAGACGGATCTCCCCCTGTCTGTGCTGGGCGGGATGCTGTGCACTGTGGCGTAGCAGGAGAACCTCTGATCGTTCATTATTATTATTTCAGGACTCTCCTCAGAGGCTCCGATCACGGGGGAAGGTCAGGCCACAGGCGTCAAGGAGATGGATGGGGAGCTGACCGCAGCCCCAACACCCGAGCAGCCAGACCCAGGCATCCACTTTGTCACCACAGCTCCCACCCTCAAGCTGCTCAACCACCACCCACTTCTGGAGGAATTCCTTCAGGAGGGACTAGAAAGGAGCGAGGAAGCACCGAGGCCTGCACTGCCCTTCCAGCCTGATCCACCCACACCTGTCACTTCAAGCCCCCTTCCCCGCCTGACCAACCAGGACAGCCGCCCAGTTTTTACCAGTCCGACTCCAGCTGTGGCTGCAGCACCCACCCAGTCCCACCCCAGGGAGAAGCCTTGGAACCCAGAGTCAGAGGCCCCTGAGCTTCTTATCACATCTCCTCTACCTCCAGGGCCCAGTATGGCAGTGCCCACCCTGCATCCAGAGGATAGACCTAGTACAACACCCACCAGCCGAACATGGACTCCAACCCAGGAGGGTCCCGGAGACATGGGCAAACCTTGGGTTCCAGAGGTCATGTCTCAGACCACAGGACTTGGTATTGAGGGGACCATTGCCACCTCCACAGCTTCAGGGGATGATGAAGAGACCACCACCACCAGCACCATCATTACCACTACCATCACCACAGTCCAGCCACCAGGTCAGCTACCTGCTGGTTAGCAGGGCTGAAAGTGAGGGTGGAGCACTATGGTCCCAAATGCCTCTGATTCTGACACTGCACCAATCCACCCTACCCTTTGCACCAGGGGTCATCTTTTTGTTTTGTTTGGGGCAGGGTTTCTCTGAGTAGCTTTGGAGCCTGTCCTGGAACTGGCTTTTGCAGACAGGCAGACCTCAAACTCACAGAGGTCTATCTGCCTCTGCCTCTGCCTCTGCCTCTGCCTCTGCCTCTGCCTCTGCCTCTGCCTCTGCCTCTGCCTCCTGAGTGCTGGAATTAAAGGCGTGCACCACAACCACATGGCCCAAGGGTCATCTTACATAAAGCATGTGGATTTGAACCATATAACCCCCATGTTCAAGTTCTGAGTCTTCCAACTCTAACCCAGCCCTAGGGGTCTAGCCTTTCTGAGTTTCAAGTGTAAAGTCATGGTTAGAAAGCCTACCTTGGGGCTGGAGAGATAGCTTAGCTGTATAGAGCACTTGCTGCTCTTGCTGAGAACCTGGGTTCCTAGCACCAATGTGGACACTTAACAACCACCTGTAAATCTAGTTCCAGGGGATCTGATGCCCTCTTCAGGCCTCAGTGGGCACCAGGCACGCATGTGGTGCACCCACATCTATACAGGCAAAACACTCATCATACACACACACACACACATACACACAATAATAATAGTAATAATAATAATAAGTAAGTGAAAGACTACCTCACAGAATCTTTGTAAGAAATGAACTAGGGTTACATAATAATCACTTAGCATAAGGTGGTTCCATCTTTTTTTTTAAAGATTTATTTATTAAGCATACAGTGTACTGCTGGCAAGAAGGCTGTGAGCCACCATGTGGTTGCTGGGAATTGAACTCGGGACCTCTGGAAGAGCAGCCAGTGCTCTTACCCTCTGAGTCATCTCTCCAGCCCTTGGTTCCATCTTTTCAACAAGAGAATAGACATTCCTAGAGGTTGGCTTCAACACACACACACACACGCACACTTCAGCTAATGCTGACTCTATCCAACCCAAGCTGGTCTTAGTCTCTGTCTCCTCCTGTCTCCCAGGCCCCTGTAGCTGGAATTTCTCAGGTCCAGAGGGCTCTCTGGATTCCCCCACAGCTCCCAGCTCACCCTCTGATGTTGGCCTGGACTGTTTCTACTACATCTCTGTCTATCCTGGCTATGGAGTAGAGATCAAGGTGAGTGGATCCATCAAGAGCAAAGCTACACTTTCCCAGAAATGGGCCTATTGTGGGGAAAGGTAGAATTGCTTAGGGGTACCAGCTGGGTTGGGGGTGCCTAGGGCTTCAGAGATAGACAATAAATGTGGCTGGATTCTGTCTTGTGCACCATCTGCAAGGCCCAGGAGGGCTCCAGGAAAGAGCAAGTGTGCTTAGCCTCTTCTTCGGGCTCGGTAAATGACTTAGGACAGTCTGAGGGAGGAGCTCAGCCTTGGACAGGCAGGGGACTGAGTGAATATGGGTTCTGTATCTGAAGCTATGTGGGGGTGGAGCCAACACAGAATCACCTGTGAAGACGCTGTGGCACCTCATTCATGCATCTGTTTCTCTCTTCATTCGATCCACAAATGCATCCTCTATCGTAGCGAGTGCCGTGTCCTGGGATGCAGATGTGGGGAGGACCGACATGGCCACACCATGGTCAGGTCTGTCCCTCGTGTCCTGAGCAGCTCAGCATCCTCACTGATGCTCTACAGGCTTTTCAGTCTTCACAAAGCTAGATAGATCTTTCCTTTTGTTGCCCCAAACCTGCTTTTCATCCCATCACATCCAGGTCAGAATCCTGGAATAGGGTCACCATGATGCAATGTGGGTTTTTTCTCCTGAACAACATGGATTCCCCTGGTCTTTCTCTTAGTACAACCAAATTCACCCCAAACTATGCCCTGAAAACTCTCATACTCCCCTGCTTCTCTTCCTTCATCACCCCAAACACTGTGTGGTGGCCCACCAGCCATCGCATATTCCCTGGTGTCTCCCCCCTTGCCCGAGGGCCTTGAATCTGCACAGTTCTGAGCCCCTCTGCTACTTTTTGTTTCATAGCTAGCCCCTTCTTTGTTTCGAATAACTTGCAACTGATTGAATGAGCTACAGCTTTTTCTGCCCCAAGTCCCAGTTACACATGCCAGTCCCTTTGCCTGGCTAGACTGAGGACCCAGCACTGGCATCAGTTTCTCTGGGCATTCTTACCTTATCCCCAAAGTCTTGGGCCATCATCCTAGCCCTTGCCACTCTCCCGTGGCTGTGTGCAGCTGCCCACCTGTCTCTGGGTAGACTGGAAGATGCTAGAGGAGCACTTGGTGGTACAAGGGATCAGCATGGGTGTGGAGGAAAATCAGGGACATTTGGCCAGCATCTTAAAGTCTGTTGAAAGTGGAAAGGAAAGCATTTTATCTCTCTAAGGGAAGCAGGCAGGGAGCCAGGAAGGCACAGGGAGAGCAGAAGCCTGGATTGTACCACCATTCTCCCTGCTCACCAGCTAGGGTCCTGTTTCTCACCTGTCCCAGCTCAGAGAGGCCCTGGATCTGGGCGGGCTCCAGGCAGCACCTCCAGGTCTTCCCTCTAGGGCAGTCAGGTTCAGGTCTCCCAACCAGAAAGGGGAGGCAGGGGCTCTCCAACCCGAATTGGCCTCCCCTCTTCTTTCTGCAACTGCTTATTCCTCTTCTGCCGAGCTCCAGGTCCCTCATTGCGGGCTGACTGGAAGGGCAATTAGAAAGAGCCACCCCCTCTCAAGCCATTAGCACTCGGCACCGCTTAATTAAGGTAATTAATGTAAAATCATCACCAAATGAGAGGTGGCACCGGCTGTGGCTCACAGGGTGGAAGGTGCCAGCTGCAGGTGTGAGGAAGGAGATGGGAGGGGGCAAATACCAGACTGGATACCCCACTGCAAACCTAGACTGGCTTTACCTGTCCCTCAACTGAAATCTTAGGCCAGGCTGGGTCCAGCCCTGGTCCCTCCACCTGGAGGGGTATGTATAAGATAACGGGGCAAATGTACTGATGGCTCTGCCTGCCCTTAAGCTGGTCCTAGTCCAAGTCCAAGCCCTATCCTGGATGCCCACCCCTCCAGCAACCCTGGGTCTGGCACTGCCACACTTTTTCATCAGAATGCAAAAATGGTTACCAGGCAACCTTGAGAGGAAAGCCACAGCCCTGGACTGCTCTCAGGAAACATGGCATGTGCTTGCTCGCCCTCCATCTCCATTCCCACAGAAGCAGAGTCCTTGAGGGCTTTGTGGCCTGAGACAGATTCTGAGGTTGAGGGGGTGGGGCACAGAGGGACCACAGTCAGGTCAGGGAAAAAGCAAAGGACAGAACAGCAGGATATAAAGTCGGGGCTACTCCTGGCTGCCTCCCCCAGACCTAGTCCTCTTGGACACACCACACACATCCTTTGGGACCCATAGAGTTACCAATATAGACCAATCTACCCACTACATAGCTGGGGAAACTGAAGCCTACGCAAGGAAAGGGATTTGCCCAAGATCATTCAGTTAATCATTAACAAATGGTCTTTGGTCAATAGGTTTGTTTCATAAACGGAATTTGAGTACCATGTTTCAGTCTCTGTGTTGAGCACTGAGGATGCAGATGTCCTGTACAAGGAGGGGGGGAAATTATAAGCAATGGCCATAGGATGCTCAGGGCAGGAGGGACTGGGGCACAGAAGAGGCATGGGATCTGGGTTCCTCCTCAACCTGGAAGGGTTTTCTAGAAGTAAACACACTCGTTTGGAAGCCTGTGGGGTGACATGCCAGCAACCACTGCTTGGGTTGGGAAGGCGCAGATGTGACAAGCTTGGCCCCTAGAGGCTTCCTGAGATGTTTTGAAAAAGAATTGTCATTGTATAGGCAGCAGATGAGGGTCAGGGGTGGGACTCAACTGTGGGTAACCCCGGTGTACCCCTAGTTCACCAGGGTGTGTGGGAGTTGGAGCTGGGCAAGGAAGACGTGAAGAGCCAGGGAAAGGATGGCATGAAGCACCCACAAATCACACTCCGGAGCAGGTCAGCCAGGCTCCGGGCTGAGGCAGCACCTATCCGATTCTGGTCCGCCTTTCGTTGTCTTGCTTAAATTGCACCAGAATCTCTGAAAGTTGAGTTCTTCCAGTTTGGGCCGTGACGGGCCTCCATAGCCTGTTGCACTGCATGTCTGCCCCTTTCTCCATGACGCTGTAGCCTTCCATGCCCCCTGGGGGTCTGAGCCAGGAGGAGGCCAGGTCAGGTCCTCCAAATTCCAGGGAGGCGGACTTGCTGCAGCTGAGTATTGAGCACAGGGATGGACTCTTTCCTGAACGATCCAGAGAAACCTCTCAGTTCAGAGGACATGAGCCCGGTGACTCACAGGGTCCTGTGTCCTCCCTGGGTGGCCACTCTCTCGTGAGTACTCTGGGCCATTCTGGGCCTGGTGCCTGCCTCTCAGTCCATTTGGCATTCCAAGAGCTTTCCTGCTGCCAGCCTCCATCTTGGCTTGGCTGCTCTCTGTACCATCTGGAGCCAGGGCACAGCTGCCCACCGTCCCTGCCCTCAGGTCCAAGTGGCCCCATTGGCACACAGCTTCCTCAGGCCAGCTGTCGGTTTGATGGGCAGAACACCCTACCCTGCTGAGCCAGGTCAGGACCAGCCCTGATGAGAGCATCAGGGATGTGTGATGGGTTGGGGTGGTGGTTCTGGGCAATTTCTTATTTCCTAACTGGCAGGGCCCATCTGAGGGCAGTGAGAGTAACTGGAAAGTCTGACTTCCTGATTTAGGTCCTTTATCCCATCCCTAAAGCAGACCCTACCCCCCCCATACATACCCCAACACACATAACAGATATTACAGAGAAGTACCAGATCTTAAGAAACTGGAGTCTGGTTCTGCCTTCTGTAGCCCAGTTCTCAGTGATTGGCTAAGCCCCTGACCTTCTCTAGGCCTCAGTTTCTCCCTCCATAAAAGGTTAAACTAGATCAGTCCCTAACACTGAGTCCGGACACTCTTCCCTAAGCTCAGCTGCACAGTGGTCCCTCAGACCTTGGCCTTGCTTTCTGGTTGCCACAAGATGGGGCCTCTGTGAGGTGTGGGAGTAGCCAGAAATCTGGGAGAGTGACACACAGGCTCACCCTGGTGTCCACCAAAAAAAAATGACAGCAATCATCTTACTTGCCTTACTGCAATGTGTGTCTGTCAGTCAGATGCTACTGACTAGACACGTGACCTTGGGGCTGCAGAAGGCGAGCTGAGCCCTCCCTACCTTTCATCCAGGAAGAACCAACCCCTCTCAAAATGACTATGTTTTCTTTTTGAACTTCTCCCTGGTCTTCCAGAGGCAGGGTAGTGTTGGACAGCCCAAGGCCCTATGGGAATTGTCCTTCTAGCTCTCTCTGCTTCTGGCTCCCGCTGCCTGGCTCCCAGGGCCCCTCCTGTCACTGAATGGGGTGTGGGAAGACAGCCCTCATGAGCAAAGCTGACATTTCAATCTGCCTCCCTGACTCTTCAGATGCCTGCAAATTACACCAAGACTTCATCTCCCCCCTTGTCCAACACCCAGCCCTGTCTGGCCCCTGTCAGCCTGGCCCTCCAACAAGTGACAAATTACCTCGCAGCTTCTGCAGCAGGCCTGCAAGTGGATCTTCAGAACCCAGAGGATCCACACGGAACAGCTATCCCTGGGTGGCTCAGGGAGCCACATCCCAGCCCTCACCCTCAGGCTGAGCTGGGAGCCAGACCCCCCTCCCTTCTGGGCCCAAAGAAGGGGGTGCATAGATCTCAGCTCTCAATTTCCCAAGCTATACAGATTGCCAGAGAAAGGATGGCTCATGGGAACTCAAATCCCAACATCTTGAAAAGGCCAGGGCAGGCCAAGCCAAAATCCACCTCCCTGCTAAACCTGGGGCCCTGGAGCCTGGGAATAAAGACGTCTAGAAGTCTATTTCTGCAGGTGATAGCCCCAAGAGTCTGGGAGGGGAACGAAGCTGCCTTGTGCCTCCAGCAAGGCAAGACTCTGCTTCTTAATAGCTGTGTGCCCTTTTCAAAGTTCCTTAACCTCTCTGAGACTCTTTTACCACCTTGACACACTGTAGATGCTCTATGAACGGTCATCATTAGTGCATCTGCCACCAGAACAAGATCAAGTGCAGGAAGTTAGAACTTAAGTAAGAGATATTAATCTCTGAGAAACTAGGAAGAAATGCCTCCTTGATTTCAACACCTCTGCTTCCTCCTCCTACACCCAGCTCTTAAAGGCACTCTAAGATCCACCTGCACCATGCTGATCTGAGAACCGCCAAGCCCGACGCTCTCCCGCTCTCCCCTTGAGGATCCCTGCTGCCTGCATTCGGTGCCACTTAAGGCAGAATTGTATGCTGCCTGGAATCTCTCGATAATTACAGATTCCACGTGTGTGAGGCTTGTTTTCCCAACTCCAGCATCACACAATCTCCAAGTTTGAAGGGACCTCATCCAGCCTCCGCCTGCTAGGGATTCCCTGAGGGATGTCCCCAACAGATGGTCAGGCAGCCGCCACCCAAATGTGCCTGGGCGGGGAGCTCCTGGTAGAGGAGGCGCTTTTGCCCCTAGCATCCTGCTTTGAGCCTTCTCTTCAACACCCCCCCCCCCCCGGCCCAGCCCCATCTGATATTTTTCTTCCGGGGCTGGGAACTTCTTCTCCCAGATGCTCCCCACCACCACCACCACCTTAGTTCCCAGAACATGCCAATCCTCAGTCACAATCAGAGAAGTCCCTCTAAGCCTGGTAGTACCCGTCTCCTTGGACCTGATTGGGCTCAACATGTCATGCTTGCCAGCTCATAGAGACACACTTGTGAGGGCCAAGCCTCCAGAGGCCCACATACCTTTCTTCCACCCCTCCGTGCTAAAACTGGCCTATGAAGAGCATATCCTAAATACAAGTATCTTAAGTATGTAGATGAGGAGAGGGTGGTCTGACGGAAAGCCTGGAGAAGAGCGGTCAATGGTTTGGTGGGGGAAACTGAGGAAGGCCTACCTCTACAGGTAGGGAAAGGGGAGGTAAGTCCTGTGCTAACCCCAGGAGGGCAGGAAGCAGGAGGGACTTTTGTGGCTGCGCTGAGACTGGGAAAGCCTTGTCTCTGAGCAACCAGAAGCTACCAATGGGGTTGGAATGGGAGAGAGAAGAGGTCTGACCTGGGGCAGAATGAGTTGGGGGTAGGAGGGGTCGGATGTGGTCAGAGGCCATTCTCAGAAACAGTGGGCAAAAGGAGGAGAAGGAGGAGCTGTCTGAGATGGCTGGGAGATAAAAATCGGAAAGGGTTTGGTGACTCAGGGGGTGCCCCTTAACCAGAATAGGTGGTTAACTCTTGAAAGCCCAACATTTAAACCATTCAATCAGAGGAATGAGCTACAGAACTTAGAGCTTACAGATCCGTTTCCATTGCTCGAGTACCTCATTCAAATCCAGAGTATGAGTTCATGGATCTAAAGTGGGGTCTAAGGGTCGCCCCATTTCTTCCCTTAACCCACCCCTGTGGGGGATGGTATTCAACTTGCTATGTAACCAAGGATGACCTTAAACTTCTGAATCGCCTGTATCCACCTTCCATGTGCTGGGATTATGGGCATATACTATCACACACAGTGTATACAGCACTCAGTATTAAACCCAGAGCCGCTTGTGCGCTAAGCAAACGCCCTACCAACTGAGCTACATCCCCAGCCCTGATTCCGTTCTTAGAAGCGCCCATATGATGTGGCTGCTGCTGATCTAGGGGCCATATTTTGAGTAGCAAAGCCCTGCCAGGTGTGGTGGCACACACTCGCAGTCCCAGCACTCAAGAGGCTGAGGCAGGAGGATTACGAATTTGATGCTGGCCTTTGCCACATGAGACTCAATTAAAAATAATAATTTGTTTTTTGGTTTTTCGAGACAGGGTTTCTCTGTAGCTTTGGAGCCTGGCCTGGAACTAGCTCTTGTAGACCAGGCTCGCCTCGAACTCCCAGAGATCTGCCTGCCTCTGCCTCCCGAGTGCTGGGATTAAAGGCGTGCGCCACCACCGCCCGGCAAAATAATAAAAAATTAAATGAAGTGCAACCAGTGTCCTTGCCCAGGAACGTGGGGTGAAGATGGGTGAGCCCCTCTATTTCTAGACTCCCAGTTCAGTCTAGTGCTCCTTCTCCCAGGGCACAGCACCTTTCCCCTCTGGTCGGAGTCTGTGGTTGTCTGACCCTTGAATGAAAGCATGGCACCCAGGCGCATGCTCACGGATTAAGGACCTGAAGAACAGGATGGTTCAAAGGAGCCACTGCCAATCAAATGAAGTAATCAGAGCAAGTATCATGGCATGAAACAAGGGCAAGCTAAGGGGCCAGCAGGAGCCAAGTTTGGCAGATCCTATAGGGCCAGCCAGAGAGGCTGGCTTCATAGACTCAATGGAGAAATACTAGGCGATTTAAACAAGAAAGCCCCGGATGAGCAGCAGGGACAGAGACTACTAATGGCTTCAGTTCAGGAAATATTGATGAGAAGGGAGGGGTGGGTTAAGTCCTTGGGGCAGGGAGGCTGGCTTTGGTGATCTAGGTGAGTAATGGCAGGGATGAGCTAGGGAAGTGGCAGTAGCGAGGAAGTCGAGATCTGCAGTCCAAGTCAAGATCTGCAGTCTGTCTGACAGACTGACTGAATGGACGTGGGACATGAGGTGGCGCACAAGGTCGGCAGGACATGAGAAGTGTGCACAGCATACAACAGGAGTGACCAGGGAAGCTGGAAACAAAATGGGCCGACTACGGGGCCTCGGGGCTCCAGAGTACAGGAGGCTCACGTGTGACCCTGATGGGTGATGGTCAGCAGGACTCAGGGACAAGAAGTCCTGATAGTGCTGTTTTGTTCTCTCCCACCCATCTGCAGGTGGAGAACATCAGCCTTCAGGAAGGGGAGACCATAACAGTAGAGGGCCTGGGAGGGCCTGACCCATTGCCCCTGGCTAACCAGTCTTTCCTGTTACGAGGCCAAGTCATCCGCAGTCCCACCCACCAAGCGGCCCTGAGGTTCCAGAGCCTTCCACTACCTGTTGGGCCTGGCACTTTCCATTTCCACTACCAAGGTAAGGCCTGAGCCACAGAGAGGAGCCAGCCAAGACTGGCCGCTCTCCTAGTGGGTTTCCTGTTATTACAGTCTATGTCGGGAAGGAGCTGAAGGGCCTTGACAATGACCATCTGGAGGTCTTTAGCTAACCAGACTGGCTTTCCTCACCCACCTGGGATGCAGCCTATGCCCCATGTGGCAATTCAAAGTGCCTCAGGAAAGAAGGGGGGGCATGATGAAATGGGCCATGCACTGGCTGAGGGAACAGGCTTCTTGCTAGTTGCTGACTTTGAGCCCTTCGATTTCTCTGACTTTTTCTCCCTCTTTAGTACTCCAGGTGTCACTTTTAATTTTTAAAATTTTATGCATTTAATGCATTTATTTACTTACTTTATGTGAGGGCAATTTGTGGAAATCAGAGCTCTCCTCTCCTTTTACCATGTGGGTTCGGGGATGAAGTTTAGGTCGTCAGGTTTGGCAGCAGTGCCTTCGCGTCTGGCCGTCTCTATGGCCCTTTTTGTAATTTCAATAAATAAGACAATTCCATAGTATAGAGAGAATCAAGACTAGCCATTTGCATTGAGCGTGGTGGTGCACACCTGCAATGATAGCATTAGAGAGGCTGAGGGAGGCAGATCTCCCAGTGTTGTAAGCTCCAGGCTAGCCAGGCTACACAGTAAGACTCTACCTCAAAAATTTAAAAAGAAAAAAATTAGCTGGAAATGGTATCTCACACCTTTAATCCCAGCACTCGGCAGGCAGAAGCAGGTCTACAGGCCAGCCTGGTCTACAGGGTAAGTTCCAGGACAAACAAAAGTAAAAATAATAATAATTAAAAGTATTTAATTGGAAATTACTCTTTTTTTTTTACCCTATAACTTTTTGATATTTTTCTTTTGTTTTGTTTTTCAAGACAGGGTTTCTCTGTGTAGCTCTGGTGGTTTAAGTTAAATGAAAAGTGCTTAGTATGTCCTTCATTAAGGAAACTAGTATTTTACCGTTTGCAGGATGAAGGAGGGAGGCAAAGCTGCTGCTACCCCACAGGGGTCCTTCCTGCCCATCCCCCACTGCCCACCCTGGACAGGAAGTCAGTTCCATCCTTTGCACAGGTTAACTTTAATTCAGACCCTGGAGTGCTAATAGGGAAATAATTGGTAGGAACAATCAAGGCATTGTCTTGCATTTGGCATGGACCACTTCTGCAGACCCGCGGGGGTGGGGGGGGAACTGATGGATGGCCAAGAACTCTGGAGCTAGGGATGCGTGGACCCTGCCTACTCACCTTGTCGAGGCTTTGTCACCCGAACTAGAGGAGCAGCCTGGTGTGACAGCAGGGATCCTAATGGTGGACAGAGGTTGTTCAGGCCCTCAGCGGAGGTAAAGCCCCGCCCCCGGCAGGGATGACTGCCTGGGCGGCCCCTTCATTCTCCCTAATGGCTCATCAATCCTCCTCGGCAGCAGGCATAATTTCATGCCACAGTAACCTTTTCTCTTGCTGCAAATTCCTTTGCTCAAAACTACAGTCCCCTCTTTGTGTGGCCAGACAAAAGTGGCAGAATGCACTGGGGCTGGAGGCCGAGCCACAGGGAGCAAATCCCTAGCAGAGACTTGGAGAACTGGCCCGCTCCCGCTCTTTGTCCCAGAAGCCCTCCCTCCTCTGCCCAGTTTTTTGTCAATGATCAGCTCTTTCCTTAATGAGTGTAATTCCCCTAATTATAGGCTGTAATTAGCCCTGATCCCAGAGATGGGAACAGGGGGAGCGTGTGCTCACAGGCACTTCTCCTGGGCTGGAGAGAGAGGATGCCCGGGAGAGTCAGTGAGGGCCGAGAACCACGCCTGCGCATGCACATTGTACAAGCCGACGAAGGAGGTCACAGTTGTGAGCTTCCACACAGGCCTTGCGGTCACAGGCCTTGTGGCGGGACAGATTCCTCTGGCCCAGCCCCAGGCTGGGTGGGGAGGCAGAGGCAGAGTGCCTGATAGACCCCTCCCTCCTCCATCCTAGCATTCCTGGCACTGGACTTGGCTCCAGAAACAGCCGCCAGCAAGAAAATAACTCAACAGATTGTGGTGGTGCAGACTCCCTGGGAACAGTTGGTTGTCATGGCAATAGGAGGAAGCTCATCTTGGGAAGTGGCACTTACCCATTATGGAGTCTGGGGGCGCCTCTCAAAGCCACCAGCCTCCTGCTTTCACATCATCCCAGCCCACTCCCTTCCCTGGCTGTGCTGGGAGGCACAGGGAAGCTGACAGGGAAGTGCTGAGTCTGACCTGGCCTATAGCTCCCAGGACGTCAGCCTCTCACCCCTCTACTCTGGGTAGAGTCCTCCCTATCCTAGCCTAGCGGGGAGGAAATGACCTGCTGAACAACCTCCAAGGCCTGCCTTGTCTGTAACTATCAGGTTTCTCTGACCGCTGACTGGGGTCAGGTAGGAAGCAAGGGGCACTGAGGAACTCGGATCCCCACCCTATCTTACACTTGCAGTACACAGGCCCCCTGAACCTCAGTCTCTCCAGACCTCAGCTTTCCTTACCTTAAAATGGGTTAACAGCCCCTACCTCACCTTTCTTCCATGGCTATTATAGGTACTAAGTGCGAGGGTGTGAAGGTGTTTTAGGAGCTGGAAAGTACAGCAAATGTAAGAATCTGTCGGGACTCCTGACTGCCAACATTGCCAGTCGGCTGGGGCATGAATTGTGTGCTTTGTGCCAGGCACTGCACATATGGCCTCTCATTTAACCTCCCCAGCCTTGGATGCAGTACTCTAGATCACTGATTAAACAAAGGAACCAAGGCACAGAGCAAAGAGGTAACTTGCCCGAGGTGGCACAGCAAGTAGTGGAGTCTGCATTTAAAGCCAGGGAGTCCTGGTTTAGCCAAACCCAGAACCCATGTCCTAGGCATCGCCCTATACCACCTGCCAATCACAGCCAGCCTGTCAGTGGTCATACCCGCAAAACTCACACAGTAACTAAGAATAAGACAGGTGTGAGAAGCCTCAAAACCGAGTTGCTGTTAACTCGGGCTCTGGAACCTCATCTCTCCAGAGGCAACCCCCTTTCTAGTCGCACAAGGCACACAGACTCAGGCTCTGGAACCTCATCTCTCCAGAGGCAACCCCCTTTCTAGTCACACAAGGCACACAGAGACATAGTCAAGCCTTCTCTTCGCTTCTCCCCTACCTCTTAGAGGCTATTTCTGGGGCTTAGCCTAAGAGTCGGGATATGCCAGGCAATTTTATGAGATTTGCTGCCGCTATATGGGCATATATGGTATAACAACTCCAAAGCAGCCAAGTTTCCCAGAAACACTAATCCCACCTCCAATTTCCAAGAAGGTGAGTGGGACTTTCCCATATCCTCCCATTGTCTTTAAAAGTTTAAAAGTCGTTGACTGGTCGGGGTGGGTGGGGGACTAGAAAGAACCTCCACAGAGAAAGCTTAGGCAGGCTGCCAATGTGTTAGTGGAAATGGGACACTTCTGTGGAACTCCCAATGCCTCCTCTGAGCCCAAAGACACCTAGAGCAGGCTGTGCGGGCCCTGCCCCTCCTCACTGTCACCCGTTCTCTCTGTAGCCTATCTCCTGAGCTGCCACTTTCCCCGGCGTCCAGCTTATGGAGATGTGACTGTCACCAGCCTCCACCCAGGAGGCAGCGCCCGCTTCCACTGTGCCACTGGTTACCAGCTAAAGGGTGCCAAGTTCCTAACCTGTCTCAATGCCACCCAGCCCTTTTGGGATTCCCAAGAGCCGGTCTGCATTGGTGAGTGGGTCCCCACAGAGAAGGCTCGGTGCCAAGCAGAGGAGTAAAGTGGGGGTCATCTTGGATCGCCATTGCTGTCTGGAATTTCACTTCTTTTCTATAAGGAAGTCAATATATGGTTGCACATCTCAGCGGTACTGAACCAACCTACATTTATTCTCCGTTATGTCAGCATCACAGGTTGGGCTCAGAGTTGGTTTTCCATGTTGGCTGAGCAATCTATGAATGTAGAGAGAAAACAGGACCAATCAGGGATGATTCATGTCTTGGCAGATTGCTAGCCACAGGTGGCCTCAGGTACCGTCTGCAGTAGCTCTCCAGACATCACAACACTGCCATTCATTGGCTGATTGCTAAGAAACTCTCCTACTGACCCCTCTGGCCTGGGATTATCTTTTCTTCCCCCAAGAAAAGGCTGAGCTGCTTGTTTGGGCCCAGCAGTGAGGGTTTCTGGGCCATTCCAGCACAGATTTCTTAGAAGGTGTGTGGAGCCAAGAAGGGACCTGAGTCAAACGGGGCTTCTATCCTCGGAGCCCCACAGTCCCAGGGAAGGCGGGAAGAAGGGACCTAGAGATGCTGGAGAGGTGGTTCAGTAGTTAAGACTGCATACTGCTCTTGTAGAGGACCTGAGTTCTATTCCCAGCACACAATCAGGCAGCTCACATTTGCCTGTAACTCCAGTTTGGGGATCCAACGCCCCCTCTGGCCTCCACAAGCCCTGCACTTGTATGTACAAGTCTACACTCAGGCACACTCGTATAAATAGGACTTTTAAAATAACAAATAAAGCCGGGCGGTGGTGGCGCACGCCTTTAATCCCAGCACTTGGGAGGCAGAGGCAGGCGGATCTCTGTGAGTTCGAGACCAGCCTGGTCTACAAGAGCTAGTTCCAGGACAGGCTCCAAAACCACAGAGAAACCCTGTCTCGAAAAACCAAAAAAAAAAAAAACAAATAAACCAGGAGCATAGATCACTAATTCTAAATCAGGGAGTTTAAAGTACCAAGGAAATCATAACGTGGCTGGCATGGTAGTCACGACTGAAATCCTAGCACCTGAGAGGCTGAGGCAGGAAGGTTTTAAGTTCTAGGTCAGCTTGAGCCACAAAGTTAGACCTTGTCAAAGGGTGAGGGTTGAATTTGTCTGGGTAGAAAGCAGCCGTGCATTCCCAGTTGGGACTGGGATAGCTCCCTGGAGGAGGTAGCCCTGGATGTTTGGCATTGCTATGCAGGGAACAATGTAAGCTATGATGGAGGGGCACAAAGGAGAGGGTGTTTACAGCACAGAAGACAGCCAGGTGGAGCGGACAGTGCCAAGGACCTGGACTGTCGGTCCAAGGCACTAGGTGCACAGCACTGAGGAGGAAGGGAAGGAAGTCAGAACTGCTCCAGAGAGCTGGAGAGCCGGAGAGCTGGCGGTGGTTGTCTGCGGGCCGGGAGGCCATCCTGTAGAGAGGATTTGAACTGGGGTGGTCGCTTTGGGGATGTAGAGAAGTTCAGAGACACTGATCAGAGAGCCAGGCTGAGTGTACAGGGATGCCAATTCTGATTCCTGGAAGGCCTGGGATGGCTACAAACCCAGAAGGCTCATGGTGGTAGTGTTGTGTTTGCCACATGACAGATAATTTTTGTTTTTTATCTTTTTGGAGGGAAAGAACCTTGGACTTTTGAACCTTATTTCCTTTCGTATTCTTCCTAGTGCTTGTCCCTAAGAGTCAGACCTGGTCTCTTGCCTTCAAAGAGCACCACCTAGTGGGGAGGCTGGGGAGTGGTTTAGTGTGGACAACACTGGATGGGGTGATCTCAGTGTGCCCTGTATGTGGGCAAGACAGGCCAGTTCCAAATGGAGGAGACCTGGAAGGATTCCCACAGAGATGGCCTGCAGGGCTGCCAGAATCATTAGCTCAGGGCAGCTTGGTGGATTCTGTGTGAAGGCATGCAGAAACCGAATCTAGTAAGGTGTGCCTGAAGGTTTCAAGGAGGAAGATTGAAAAGGAAAGGAGAGAGTCCCAGTCATCATGAACTTGAACCTCACCTCAAGGGCCATAGAGAACCACTGAGTGATTCTAAGTCAATGGGATGGCGTTCGAGTACAAGGCCAAGCAGAAAGTTAGACTGTTCCTCTGTAGAGAATGTGAGACAAGACTCATTCTGGCCCCAAAATCTAGACTCAACTCTTCTGTTGTCTGCAGCCTTTCGAGAAAATGGTGCTTTGTATGGCAATGGTAGTCTGGCCTCCGAGAGCAGAGGTGTCTGTCTGTCTGTAGTCTGGCCTCCGAGAGCAGAGGTGTCTGTCTGTCTGTAGTCTGGCCTCCGAGAGCAGAGCTGTGTGTCTTTCTGTAGTCTGGCTCCAAGAGCAGAGCTATCTGTCTGTCTGTAGTCTGGCCTCCGAGAGCAGAGCTGTGTGTCTGTCTGTGGTCTGGCCTCCGAGAGCAGAGCTGTATGTCTGTGGTCTGGCCTCCGAGAGCAGAGCTGTGTGTCTGTGCTTGGAACCAGCTTCCTGTTTTAGGCCTGCTTCTTGGCCCCACTCACCTTCTGTGAATTCTGTGCTGGAATGGCCCAGAAACCCTCACTGCTGGGCCCAGACATGCAGCTCAGTCTTTCCTTAGAGAAGAAAAGGTAGTCCCAGGCCAGAGGGTTCAGTTTGAGAGTCCTTAGCAGTCAGTCAAGGAACGAGAATGTTGTTAGTCTTGGAGAGCCACTGCAGAAGGTATCTGAGGCCACCTGTGGCTAACAACCTGCCAAGGCATACTGGTCCTGTCTCCTCTCTATACTCATGCATTCATGTTGTTCACCTGACATGGAAAACCAACTCAAGTCTGACATGAAAAGACAGGGTCTCTGTACCGAAGGGGTCCTAGTTAAAGGACAAACCCAAACAAACAAATGCTTTTGTTCTTGTCGTTTTGTTTTGTGTTCTGGGGTTCAAATCTGAGGCCTGTTATCATGCTAGGCAAGACAGAAAATTAGTTTTACAACAGTAACAAGGCATGGGGACATGTTTGTCATCGCAGCCTTCCTTCCAGGGGCTAAGCAAGAGGACTGTGAGTCCCAAACTAGCCTGGGCTACATAGGGAGACCCTGTTTTTTTTTTTTTTTTTAAAAAAAAAAAAACAGGTCTGATGGCATATACTTTTAAATCCAGCACTCAGGAGGCAGAGACAGGTGGACCTTTGAGTTTCTTGGACCTAGCTGATACTTTTATGCCACAAGTTCCAGGCCAGGACCAGGACTACAAGGTGAGACCCTGCCAGAAAGAAAGAACACAAGAAAGAAAGAAGAAAGAAAGAAAGAAAGAAAGAAAGAAAGAAAGAAAGAAAGAGAAGTCATGTATAATGGCAAATGCCTATAATCTTAGTACTTGAGAGATGGAGGCATGAGGATCAGGAGTTCAGGGTTATCATCTATTTCTTTTTTTTTTTTTTTTTTTTTTGGTTTTTCGAGGCAGGGTTTCTCTGTGGTTTTGGAGCCTGTCCTGGAACTAGCTCTTGTAGACCAGGCTGGTCTCGAACTGCCAGAGATTCGCCTGCCTCTGCCTCCCAAGTGCTGGGATTAAAGGCGTGCGCCACCACCGCCCGGCTATCATCGATTTCATACTGAGTTCAAGAACAGCCTGGCATGCCTGAGGTTAAAAAAGAGGAGGGAAGGACAAGAGAAAAGGAGGAAGGGGTGTGGGAAAGGACAGAGTGCCAGAAGAGTATCAGCTAGCTCCAAGAAAGTCAGTCTTGGATAAGCGGCTTAACATACTGAAGTCAGCCTGGCAGAATCAGTCAGCCTCCTGAAGAGGTCGGTAGAGGGCGCAGCCAAGGCAGCAACAGATGTGCTCACTGCCAAGAAAGTTGCACATGAAACCTCAGAGATGGGGACAGTCAGCCCCCAGTTGAAGTTTGGGCTGTTTGCAGCAGCAGAGTCAGGACTGTAAGATGGGCTCTCAGAGCCACCGCAGCAAAGATGACGTCCAGGCAAAAGTCCCTAGTGCCCATGCTGAGGGCACAGGGCTAGGTGGGGAAGAGTGTTTGGAGGCTGTTTGGAACAAGGGCAGGGACCAAGTATAAGCCCATTGCCATCCATAGCTGCTTGTGGCGGAGTGATCCGAAATGCCACCACTGGTCGCATTGTCTCTCCCGGCTTCCCGGGCAACTACAGCAACAACCTCACCTGCCACTGGTTGCTAGAGGCGCCTGAGAGCCAGCGACTACACCTGCATTTTGAAAAGGTCTCCCTGGCAGAAGATGACGACAGGTGAGGGGCTGTCCCGGCTAGATGGGAGTGCCTGACCTGGCAATACCTTGTTGGGGGGATACCAAGCACGCAGCTGCCACTCTTCTGGCCCAGGCTCATCATCCGCAATGGGAACAATGTGGAGGCCCCACCAGTGTACGATTCCTACGAGGTGGAGTACCTGCCCATTGAAGGCCTGCTCAGCTCCGGCAGATACTTCTTTGTGGAGTTCAGTACTGATAGCAGCGGGGCAGCAGCAGGCATGGCCCTGCGCTATGAGGGTGAGCCTGCTGGAACCCAACCAGTGCTAGGCTCTCTCTCCCACATCCTTCCCCTCTCTAACCGCATCTGTCATGCCTTCCACATTTCGCGCCTGCTCCATGCCCCTTCCCTCTGGCCCAAGATTCCCATCCTATCCTTGAAGGAGCCCTTTACCTCAACCATAGATTTCTAGCCCAAGAGAATGAATTCTCCAGGTTTTAAAAAAGCAAAACAGGCCTCAGCACTTGGCTGGGGTGGGGAGGAGAGACTGCTGTAAGAGGCATCCTAGACCCACACATACATACATGTGCTCATTAACTCACCAAAAGAGTATTGAGAACCTTCTGTATACTAAGTGCCAGCGAGCCAACAAGAATACAGCGGTGAATCAAGATGGCTTCCTGACCAAAATAGGGTTGGGTGCCCTGTCCCCTGCCTCCGATTCCAAGCCCAGGATACACTTTTGCACTGAGGAGGGAAGTGGTAGAAGGCTTGTCCTCTGGCCTAGCCTGGTGGAGGCTGAGCTGGACTGGGCCCTGTGGTTCACAGCCTTTCAGCAAGGCCACTGCTATGAGCCCTTTGTCAAATACGGCAACTTCAGCAGCAGTGCCCCCTCCTATCCTGTGGGTACCACCGTGGAGTTCAGCTGTGACCCTGGCTACACCCTGGAGCAGGGTTCCATCATCATCGAGTGTGTTGACCTCCACGACCCCCAGTGGAATGAGACAGAGCCAGCCTGCCGAGGTCAGCAGGCACCAGTGGGTGGGTCTGCCGGGGCAGCAAGCCGAGTGGGTACCTAGGAGCCAGCCACAGAGCAGAGGGCCGGGGGCCCTGCTGTGCGTGATTGATATTTCCCCTTGAGGGAGGAGGTGGGGAATCCTAGCAGGGAGTGGCACTCTTGTGGGCAGGTGGCAGCCCTAGGGCACCACATTGGAGAGAATGGGCCTCCTCGGCCTCCCCGGCCTCCCCGGCCTCCCCTTCCTTGCAGCCGTGTGCAGCGGGGAGATCACAGACTCGGCAGGCGTGGTGCTCTCTCCAAACTGGCCGGAGCCGTATGGCCGAGGGCAGGACTGCATCTGGGGCGTGCATGTGGAGGAGGACAAGCGCATCATGCTGGACATCCGAGTGTGAGTGCCTCGGGTCAGGCAAGCCGGCTCCTGAGGCTGGGGTCACCTCTTGTCCTGCCCACCTTGGGCCCTTCCCCCAGCCTGTCCTGCCCTGATCCTCCTCCTCTACAGGCTGCGCATAGGCTCTGGGGACGTACTGACCTTCTACGATGGGGATGACCTGACAGCCCGGGTCCTGGGCCAGTACTCAGGGCCCCGTGGCCACTTCAAGCTCTTTACCTCCATGGCTGATGTCACCATCCAGTTCCAGTCAGACCCTGGGACTTCGGCACTGGGCTACCAGCAGGGATTTGTCATCCACTTCTTTGGTGAGCTTGTCTCTGTCTGACTTGGACTGTAGATCCCAAATCATGGCAAGTCCAAGAGCACAGGGCAACAAGGAGACTGGATGCCCTATCTGATGAGCAAAACCCGGGAAGGTACCAGGCATCCCCAGAAGCCTTTGGTTAGAGCAGGGGAGATTTGGGGAGGCAGCAAGAACTTCCTAACAAAAACAGGAGCTACAGAAAAGGGCTGGCGCCTTCCTTTCTGACAGTCTGGAACAGAAGTGACTCCCCCACCCTCCTTTACCCATCTCTCAGGCCTGAGGGACTGGCCAAGTGCTTCTGAGAGCAGAGTCAAAGCCATGGTGACAATCCTGGAATCTTGGACACTCAGGGAGGTCAGGGGATGGGCAAGGGGGTGGGGCTTGAGAAAGCAGGATGAGTCACTGAGACTTTCCCAGCCATTCTAGGCCCAGGCTAATCTGCAGGAAACAAAGAGACCTCAGAGTTGGCACTAGCACAGTCACCTTGGTACTGGCCAAGGGGCTGCATCTCCCTGCTTCTGTGTCCCCAGAGGTGCCCCGCAATGACACATGTCCAGAGCTACCTGAGATCCCCAATGGCTGGAAGAGCCCATCACAGCCTGAGCTGGTGCATGGTACAGTGGTCACCTACCAGTGCTACCCTGGCTACCAGGTGGTAGGATCCAGTATTCTCATGTGCCAGTGGGACCTGAGCTGGAGTGAGGATCTGCCCTCATGCCAGAGGGGTGAGTGCCCCTGTCCCCGTGGTCCCTCCCACCCTGACTCCTCTGTTCTGAGAGAAAATCAAGCACAGGTCCTGTTTCTGCTAGCATTCGTGTTCCTCTAACTTGTTCCCCCCCCCTTTCCCTGTCTGTGAAATGGAGATGATCCATTGTCACAGGACTTCCAGAGAAGTACCGCAAGCATTTCCTGGCTGACCGAGGACCAGGCAGTGCTGGCTGCCTCGAATGCATGGCTTTGCCGCCCTTGATGAGTGTGAAAAGGATGTGTCAACAGAATGGTGGGCACAATCAGGCATGGTGTGTCACACGCCTGGAATCTCAGCATTTAGGAAGCTGAGACAGGAAGATCAGGAATTTGAAGGTGGCCTAAGGTATAGCGTGAGGCATTTATTTACCCCCAAAATGTGGAGGGGAGGGTGTCTGAGTGACTAAGAGCACTTACTGCTCTTGCAGAAGACCCAGGTTTGGTTCCCAGCACTCACATCAAGCAGCTCACAGCCTCCTGTAGTCAGTTCCGGGGAATCCAACACCTTCTAACCTTGGTGGACATCTACATGTACACAGTACACATAAACTCGACACAAACACAAACATAAAACAACAACAACAGCAAAAGACAAAAACAAAAACAAGGGTCTGGAGAGATGGCTCAGTTGTTAAGAGCACTGGCTGTTCTTCCAGAGGTCCTGAGTTCAATTCCCAGCAACTACATGGTGGCTCACAACCATGTGTAATGAGATCTGGTGCCTTCTTCTGGCCTTCAGGCATACCTGCAGACAGAACATGGTATACATAATAAATTAAAAAAAAAAAAAAAGGCTGGGGGGTGGATGTAGCTCAATGGTATAAGACCACCTGGCATGCATGCCATCCTGGGTTCTAGAGCTGCCTAAAAGGAAAGATGCAGACATCTAAATGAGAGTAGAGCCATATAGCCTGGTATTAGCTGGCCTTTGACACGTGAAAAACAGGGTGAACAGGCCTTTCTTTTGTCCCACCCTCATAGTGTCTTTAGCCTAGACTGGCCTCAAGCTTCTATGAAACTGAGGATTACTTTGAATTTCTGATCCTTCTGCCTCCACTTTCTTAGTACTGGGATTACAGGCATGCACCACCAAGCCAGGTTTATGTAGTGCTGTCCGTTAAATCCAGAGTTTCAAGCATGCTTCCAAAGCACTCTTACCAACTGAGCCAGACCCCCAGATGCTGAACCTTCCTTGCTTTCCTGCTTCCCTCTCCATCCATAGTGACATCCTGCCATGACCCAGGGGATGTGGAACACAGTCGACGCCTCATATCCAGCCCCAAGTTTCCTGTGGGGGCAACTGTGCAGTATATCTGTGACCAGGGTTTTGTGCTGACGGGGAGTGCCATCCTCACCTGCCATGATCGTCAGGCTGGCAGCCCCAAGTGGAGCGACAGGGCCCCCAAATGTCTCTGTAAGTGCCAAGTGTGTGGAAGGGGGCCCTTTAGAAGGAGAGGGATCTGAAACTTGCACCTGACTCTGCCTGCCTTGCAGTGGAACAGTTCAAGCCATGCCATGGTCTCAGTGCCCCTGAGAACGGTGCCCGCAGTCCTGAGAAGCGGCTTCACCCAGCAGGGGCCACCATCCACTTCTCCTGTGCTCCTGGCTATGTGCTGAAGGGCCAGACCAGCATCAAATGTGTGCCTGGACACCCCTCGCATTGGAGTGATCCCCCACCCATCTGTAGGGCTGGTGAGTGCCACTATCCCCTTAAAACCCCACCTGGACCATAGAACTGTTGTAGTAAAACAATTTCATGTTGAGAATCAGAAGCACCTGCCCATGCCCCTGCCTGTCCCTCAGTCTCTGCCCGGTCTCTGATCTAACATCATCATGACAATGCAGGAGTGGGCTCTCCCTGGTCAGTTCCTCTTCCATGACGAGCCCACTTCTGTGCTCCTTGCATTGGTGGCTTGGTCCATCAGGCTCACCCACTGCCCTTGGCGCTCCCTTCTTGTTCCAGCCTCTCTGGATGGGTTCTACAACGGCCGTAGCCTGGATGGTGAGTCCCCATGCTTGAGAGCCAGATATGTGGTCCCCCTGCACCTGGCTCTCACAGCTCCCAGGCTGTGGGTTCCCACAAATGGAAGGCAGAGAAAGAACAGTTTGGGCCCAGAAGGGCATACAGCTTCTTCCCTACCCTAACCAGCTAATGGGAGCTGGTCTCTGATGTCCTTGAGAAGGGAGGGGACATAGGCTCCAAGGGACAGGGACATCAGCTCCAATGCCGCTCACCCTTTGCTTTCAGTTGCCAAGGCACCTGCCACCTCCAGTGCCATGGATGCTGCCCACATGGCAGCTGCCATCTTCCTACCACTGGTGGCCATGGTGCTGCTGGTGGGAGGCGTGTACCTCTACTTCTCCAGGTGAGTCTGGCTTCTTTTCCTGTTCTACACACCCAGTTCACTCCTGCCTTGCACCCCTGCTTCACAGGGTCTTCTGTCCTCACAGGCTCCAGGGGAAAAGTCCCCTGCAACTTCCCCGAACTCATCCTCGCCCCTATAACCGCATCACGGTGGAGTCAGCGTTTGACAACCCAACTTATGAGACTGGAGTAAGTATCCACGTTGGCCTAGATACCTCTTCAGGACCCAAGTCCTTGCTCCCTTAGGTGGGTATGCCTGTGGGTCCTGCCAAGCCCTCCTTTTGCCTTGGGAAGGCGGACTGTGGCCCGATGAATCTTCTACAAGTTTCCAACTCCCCGCAGTCTCTTTCCTTTGCAGGAGACGAGAGAATATGAAGTTTCCATCTAGGTGGGAGCAGCCTGGGGATGCACTTGCAGCCCTGTGTCACAGGCCAGTGGCAGGGCTCCTGGCTCTCTGCTGTCCCTTCACCTCCTGTACATACCACCTGGGAAGAGACACCACTAATCCCTCAAGAAGTTGTGCCCTTCCCTGCCTGCAATGCCCACAGTGACCTATTTTCTTGGCACCACTGCCTACTTAGGGCCCTTCTTTGGGTCCAAGTCAGGCGCCCCCTGACTTGGATAGAACCTAACTGGAGCACATTTCCACCAGCCAACATTCCCCGCTTCTCTTATGCCCTGGCCCTCCGTCCTGAAGCTGCAGGCAGAGCAGGGCACTTTCTACACATGGCCACCGTTCAGCCCTGGCATGTGGGGACTCCAGAAGAGCTGATTTGTCCCAGTGGAAATGGGACAGGGTGCCCCTCACAGGGCCATCACCAGTGGCCAAAATTGTTCTCATTGGTGACCTCAATGGTAGTCCTGGCAGGGAGGTTTTTAGTCCCTTCTCTAAAGGCTCAAAATTGGAGTTGTGCCTTCTACCCTGTTCTGGGGAGGTGAGGATTTTAAGGAATCCTAAAAGGTTCAGGGACTCTGTCCCAAGCTCAGGTTGGGCTTCACTGGACATTCATGCTCCACACCAAAGCAGGATACCCTACTGTCCCCGACATCCCTTTAGTCTGAGGGGAGAGACCTTCCTTGATGCTCATCTGGATGTTACAAGTGTCCCCCACTTACTATGCTCCCCCTTCCTGCCACTGTGTTATGGCATGCCAGGAGAGGGTAGGTACATTCTGGAGAGGAGTAGAAGTCTAAGGACCCAGGAATGTGGCACAGAACTGAAGTCAGAAATCCCCAGGAGGAAGCCCAGTCCAGACCGAAGGCCACTTTGTACATATGATGTATTATATGGGGTCTGGGCTCCAGCCAGAGAACAATCTTTTATTTCTGTTGTTTCCTTATTAAAATGGTGTTTTTGGAAAAAAATTAAGCAGTGTGAACGGTGCTTTCCTGGAGGGGAGAGGGTGGTAGATGAATGTGGTATGGATCTTGGAGGGGAGAGGGTGGTAGATGGATGTGATATGGATCTTGGCATGAGAAGACCTGCTAGACCCACCAATCCATCATTCCCAGATTTTATGAGAAAAAAAATGCTATATGTATTTAAATAGGCAACACTGCCCCAAAGACATTAGTGTTACAGATGGCTGGTGAAGTGAGAGGCCCCAGTGGTTAATGCCACAGGGATGTGGGAGTTCAGTAACTCAAGTGCTCATCCACCCCAATGCCTCATTTCCTCCTCTGCCACAGCTACATTGGCCCAGTCCCAACCCCATTTTAATACTGCTGGACTGCTGACAATGCCCAAAGTCTGAAGCATCTTTCCCTCCACATCTTCTACCAAGTGAGACTTGAGAGACTGGAATCAGAACTGTAGACTGAACTTGTACATAAACTAGCCAGCTTGGCTTGTCCTCAGAAAACATCCAGACTCTGAGTAGGAAGGACAGGGTGGCTTGGGGGTACCTGATACAGGCAAGGGCTCTTTAAGGTGGCTGCTGAAAACACGCATCCAAGGGACAGTATACAGACTGAGCACGTTGTTCTTATGTATTTAGAAACGTGTGTTTAATCATGTATGTATATGACAACAGTTTTAAAAGATGTCATGAATTTGAAAAAGAGCAAGAAGGGGTATGTGAGGGGAGTTGAAGGCAGGAAAAGGAAGGGATAAATAATGTAATTATATTATAATCTCAAAACATAAAACAAGTTGGGTGGTGGCGCACGCCTTTAATCTGAGCACTCGGGAGGCAGAGAGGTAGGAAGATCTCTGATTTTTTTTTTTTTTTTGGTTTTTCGAGACAGGGTTTCTCTGTGGTTTTGGAGCCTGTCCTGGAACTAGCTCTTGTCGACCAGGCTGGTCTCGAACTCACAGAGATCCGCCTACCTCTGCCTCCCAAGTGCTGGGATTAAAGGAGTGCGCCACCACCGCCCGGCTGTAGGCCTATATTTCTGTATGGCACAAAAGCCATAGGCCCGATCTGAGGTGATCTGAGGTGGCCATGTAGCTCTGCAGACAAGCTGCCTCTGCCTAACAATGGTCAGGATGTTTGGAGGATATCTTATAGAGATGCTAATTCAGGCCTACGTGACAGCTAGCATACAGGTAGAATGCAGATGTGACAAAAGGCCATTCACCTGGTTACCTAGGATACGAGTCTAATGTATTTTCTGGCTCAGTTTATGTGATGATATATAAGATGTTTGGATAATAAACGCGGAGAGATCTTCAGGAGATAGTCAGGAGAAAAGACCCTGAGATGCCCTTCCATCATGACATGTAAGCTGTGTCTGATTATTCCTTGCGACTTCGTACCAGTTCAGTTAGGGGAAATAATTATCTGTGTTTGACCCACACGGCCTTCAACACTGGTCTATAGGACAGTCAGGGCTACACAAAGAAATTTTATCTATAAAAAGCCAAAAACTAAAAATAAAGACTGGTCATGGTGGTATACACTTTTAATCCCACACTCGGGAGGCAGAATCACGAAGAGCTCTGTGAATTTGAAACCAACCTGGTTTGCAAAGTCAGGGCTGTTATACAGAGAAGCCCTATTTCAAAAAACCATAAACAAACAAATGAATGCTTTTTAAAGAAGTGATGGCTGACCAGGATAACTTAAATTTGCCCATTCCCTATGGCCCCCAAAGTCTTCGGAGATGAAAGAATCTTCCCAGGAGGCACTTGAAAGATAAAAGACAAAAACACCTGAGAGGAAGACCTGCGCCCACCAGTACCTTCTGCTTCTACAGTCTTTAACTGGAAGATGTGGACCAGAAATTCCTCCAGGCCTCTGTGCAGCCCAAGTCAGGGGGTTCGGTCATTCATAGTGCAATACCTATATGGACCACAAGAGGTCGCTTCCAGAGGCTTCTGCATCCCACCTGCTCTCTTTCCTGGAGTCCCCTTGAACACCCAGAGCTGGAACTCTCCAAGGTGGCCCCAAGTCCTGCCCTTACTGGACTGACCTCATCCTTCAGGCTTCAGAAGAAAGGTGTGTGGAGTGATTTGTTCCTCTGGCACCTGTCAGCAGAGCCAACTCTCATTTTCCTCATTAGCCCACTGCCCACTCCTGTTTTCAGCTGCAACGGATGTGTTGATCAAAGCGAAGCCTTGCTCACTGGCATGTGCCAGCAGCTCACTTCTGTGCCCAGTAATACCTTCAGGCTGACACAGCAGCACAGCTGTGCTCTGGTCAGCAGGAAGGAAGCCAATGAGAGAGGGCATA
Organism: Chionomys nivalis; assembly: GCF_950005125.1. NCBI lineage: Eukaryota > Metazoa > Chordata > Mammalia > Rodentia > Cricetidae > Chionomys > Chionomys nivalis. Next base: position 58,813,669 of record NC_080092.1, read on the forward strand.
TGAGCTCCAGCTTCTTAGGTCATGTGGCATGAAGGAGGCATAAAGCCTGAGCTCTTCCTTCAAGGAACCTATCCAGCCCTCTCCTCTGTGAGCCACATCTCAGTCCTATAGCTACTAATCTATTGTTGGCTGTGGTGACCACAGAAGTCAGAGAGCAGCCAATTTGCATGACATTCTCCACTTCCCATGACCTTACTATTTCCAGGCACCAACACAGGAGCACCAGAGAAATACAAAGTCTCTCTCTCTCTCTCTCTCTCTCTCTCTCTCTCTCACACACACACACACACACACACACACCTAAAACTTCACACAGTTATCCATATCCTTTTTGATTTATAGTCCTGACTGTCCTAAAAGGAGAAGCAACAGTTCCTCAGAGACAGTAAGCATGGTGTGGAGGACGAATTCTGACCTATGAATCAAGAAATGTTCCCTTTTTAGGTTTGCTATAAACCCACTAGAAACCTAAGCAAATCACTGCTCCACTGTTGTGTATCTGGAAATAGAGTTTAAATCAAATAGTCTTTCTGTTTTACGACTCTGAGAATGATGTATGCAGAACATAAAACGAGTTTAAGTGGAGGCTGGACAGATGGTTCAGTGGTTAAGAGCACTTACTGCTCTTCCAGAGGACCTGAGTTCAATTCCCTGCACTCACATGGTGGCTCACAATCATCTGTAATGAGATCTGATGCCCTCTTCTGACCTGCAAGAGTACATGCAATTAAAATACATACATAAAATACATAAATTAAAAAAAAGCACTGGCTGCTCTTCCAAAGGACCTGGGTTCAATAACCAGAACCCACAGGGCAGCTCACAAGTGCCTGTAACTCCAGTTCCAGGAATCTGGAACCCTCACACAGACAGACATACGTCCAGGCAAAACCCGAATGCACATAAAAAAAAAAAGTTCATGTGTCGGGTGGTAGTGGCGCATGCCACCTTTGATCCCAGTACTCGGTAGGCAAAGGCAGGCGAACCTCTGAGTTCGAGGCCAGCCTGGTCTACAGAGCGAATTCCAGGACAGCCAGGGCTGTTACACAGCGAAAGTCTGTCTCAATAAACCAAAAAGAAGGAAAGAAGAAGAAGAAAAGTTTAAGAAGGCCAGGCATAGTAGCAATAGTAGCTCACGTTGATCCCAGAAATGGGACCGGAGCAGAGGCAGAAGTATTTCTTTGAGTTCATAGTTAACTGATATACATAGCGAGTTCTAGGCAGCTAGGGCTGCAGAGACTCTATCTTTGGAAAAGAAAGAGGGACGGGAGGGAGGGAGGGAGGGAGGGAGGGAGGGAGGGAGGGAGGGAGGGAGGGAGGGAGGGAGGGAGGGAGGGAGGGAGGGAGGGAGGGAAAAATAAAAAGAAGGCAGGATACAGTCATACTGTCACCAATATTAATTAACGTCTAGTGTGGTTCATTTATCCCAGTTCAACAGCTTCATCCGCAGTATCTATCCACATCGGAGAGCGATAACAAGGGATAACAGCGGATACCCAAAGACAGAAGCAAGTCTCTCTGCCCAGAATTTGAGACGAGGAGCTCAGACTACAAATCCCAGTACCCTTCTCAGCAGGCTTCCCTCCCCAGCATCCTACGGAACAGTGCAGCATCTACACATGAAACTACAATTCCCACAACTCATCAGACCCATCGCGATCCTTACTCCCAGGGTGCAATGCGTTCCCGTTCACCCTTGAACACAGCGCGTTGCAAGTTGGGGGTTGAAGTCAACTGCAGGCAGGTAGCTGGGCGTTGTCAGGATTACGGACTGTTTGGGCTTTTGACTTCCTCTTTAAGAGCTGTTCTCAGGGACAGTGGTTAAGAGAGGGTAGAAAGGCAGCTTGAACCAGCCTTGGTTCCATCGTGGCGCAAGGCAGCGATGTTCGTGCTAAAATTAAGTGTCGAGAGCGAGAATTAAGTGGAAACAGCAGCCATCCAAACCGCCACCAAAAGCGTCTTTTTTTTGTCGCAATGGCTTTTTTTTTTCCTTTACCAATATGGCTGCCTGCTCCAGCCACACCTGATGCTGGAGCCAAACAATCCACTACAGCTTCCCTATGAGTACTACTGCCGCCGACAGCATACCGATTCCATACAACATCACATCTTGGTGATTGCGGACTCCAAGGGCACGGTAGCCCAAATCCCACTACCAAAATGGCGAAAGGAGACGCTTTCTTGTGCAGGCCGCCAGGTGACAATACGCCTGCGCGTGAGGCGGGTGTGTTGTTAAGGGACGGGAGGGTGGCAACCCAACACGCCTGCGCGGGAAGAAGGACCACGGTCTGCACACAAACACCAATGGGTGAAGCGTTCCCAAGTTCCTGCGGCTGCGCCATGACCCGTACGCGCTTACCCAGGCGCCTGAGCGAGGCCTCAGGTCCCGCCCTTTTATCTCAGTACGCTGGCGCACGGCAGAAAGGCGGCGCTTCTGCGCTCCAGACGAATGCCAGCGCGGCTGCGCGCAGGGGGGTACCCCATCACCGCGGCTGCGCGGGAGCCAGGCCGCCGGCTGTCACTGCGGTTGCGCGCGGCGAGCGGCGATCCCGGGGCGCCTGCGCGGGTGGCTTTGCGGGCGCTCGCGGTAAGTTTGCGCCAAGTGCGCGGCAGCCGGGACGCAGACGGCGGCGGCGGCGAGAGGCGGAGCCCGGGGACCACCCCACATCATCCTCCCCCGAGTCACCTCACGTTCCACAACCTCACCTAACCTCTCACCCCCCCTCCGGTCCCCCAACCCCGGGATGGCAGCGCCCTCCAGCCTTCCCGGTCGGACCAGCGGTCGCCAGTGCCAGCTTTAGCCTGTGGGCCTAGGCCCCGCCGAGGCCTGACCCCCTGAAGCCGGGACCCACTGTGCAGCCAGCCGCCGGGCCGGGGCTGAGGGGTTGCTCCCCTCTCACGGCCCTTGGGGAGGACGCTGCCGTCCCAGGGACTGGGGACCGGGGGGTGGGGGGGAGCCAGGGCGAGGAAGTCGGAACCTGTGTTGGGAAGAGAAAAGGGGGCCGGGGGTCAGGAGTGCCCCCTTCCCCCGCCTCCCCCCTCCCCCTGGGGCTGGGGGGGCCGGAGCAGAGAGCGCCCAGCCCGGGAGGTGGATGAATGTGGGAGAAAATGGAGACCAAGACGATCGTGTACGACTTGGACACGTCGGGGGGGCTGATGGAGGTAAGACTGGTTCTCATCCCCTTCCCCCAGTGCCGGGAGGGAACCTCCGCCCCACAAAGCCGGCCCTAAGCTCGAAGCGCCAGAGGGCCGGGGAAGGGGGGGGGTTCTTCCTCACCCAGTCTCTCCCTCCCATCTTTGCAATTTGGGGGACTGAGCGCAGCTTCCGAGGACGTTTGCAGCAGTTTCACCTACCCGCCGCCCTCGATTCGCTCTCCTGAGGCTTCAGCCCACTCCATTTTATTTCACCGGCAGGCCTCCCCACCCCCTTCTTGTCGGCCCCTTTGTGCTTCCCCCTGCACGTCCGGGTACCAAGCTTCGGGCCTCCGGAGCCGGGCTTTGGAGTCCCCCACTGTCCATACAAGGAAGTGGCGAGAAGGGAACCGCGCACCCTCTCCCCATCCCCCTACCCTGATCCTCATTTGGAAGGAGCTTTTCTCCTTGTTGTGCTGCAGGAGCGCAGTTAGGGTGGGCTTCCCCAGGTTCCGGGGACCGAGAGGTTCTGGAAGCAGCCTGGATGGGTGGAAGAAGGACAAAAGGGGGAAGAGGGGTGGGTGACGGAGAAGCCGCGCCTCGGGGACTACGGGACGCCCTAGAGCTCCGAATGTGCACACACGCCGTTTGTATGTGTGTGCAGCAAATCCAAGCTCTGCTGGCTCCCCCTAAGACGGACGAGACAGAAAAACGGAGTCGGAAGCCGGAGAAAGAGTCCCGGAGAAGCGGCAGGGCCACCAACCACGACAGCTGCGATAGCTGCAAGGAAGGTGGGGATCTCTTGTGCTGCGACCACTGCCCTGCCGCCTTCCACCTCCAGTGCTGGTAAGGCCTGGGGACCCCTTTGGAGCACCTTGGCGGACCGTACTCGGTACATTCCTTCACCAGGCCTGCAGAAATAACGGGCGCTTGCAGCCGCTAGCTGCCTGCAGCCGCTGGGGCGAGTGCCTCTGCGATCTCGGCTTTTGCCGGGATCCGGCCGACTTGAGGGCAAGAGCAGCGGCGTGACCCCGGATGGGGGTTGGGAGGAGTGAGGTGAGCCCCAACTGAGATTGGAAGTAGATAGGGAGGTGGGACTGCTTGGGCCGAGTGCGGCCGGCGGCGGCGGGGGAGGAAGGGGAGGAGCTCCAGGTCCAGTGCCGCTTGGCGGCCGCGCGCTCCCGCCGCCCTCTGGGCTCCTGCCTGCGCCTGAGCTCTCCTTGGGGTTGGTGCGCGGAGCTCTCGGCCACCCAGTTCGCCCAGGTTTAGACCCAAGCGAGCGGGTGCCTGCGCCGGTGCAGGAAATCATGGAGGATGTCTCTCGAGTCTACTTCTTTGCCTCTCTGTTTACAATATGGCGACCTGCCTTTAAATTATATTTTTATTCTCAGCGCCATTTTGGCTACATATATGATTTGCAAACGTCTCCGGGAGAACGGTGCGGGTAGCCTTTGAGCCCTTTCTGCAGTAGCTCCTCGAGGGCCAGGGCTAGGATCTCGCCGACTTGATCCCTTTCTCTGCAGCTTGCCCCCTGTTGCCACTCCAGAGCTGCCCCCCCTCCTCCCTCTTTGCTCCTCCCTCCCTGCTCTGCTGCCTCTTAGGAAATCGGGCCGAGTTAGACAATTAAAATTGCCCTTGGGCGCCGATTTCTCTTCTCCGCTCTGGATCAACGAGCCCTTCTCCACAAAATTCTTTGCTGCTGGGGCAGGATTGTATTTGGTGGCCCCAGAAAGGCAGTTCTGAGAGCTGGAAAGCAGTCTATTCTCTCACCTCAGCTGAATGGGGGTGGGGGAGGGGGTGTGGGGTTGATCGCCGGGTGAGGGTGCTTGATCCTTCTCATCGTGGAACGATCCGGCAAAAAAGATAGTTTTCACTATCTTCTGCCCCCACACCACCTTTCTGCCCTGCACAAAAATCCCACATCTGTACTTCGAACCCAGGTAGCCTCTTCTTGTTCTGTTCAGCAACAGTTGACTGAGGCGAGCTTCTGGGAGGAAGGGCTGTTCTGTTTGTTCCCACTTAGATTGGGAGGGAAGGGGTCCTGTTATTTTCTTTTGGTTTGGGTTTTTTGTTTTTTGTGCTGCCCTTTATAACTGGTGTTGTCTATTTTGAAATCCCTTGTTTCAAAAAGTGTTTAAGGTCTCCACAGTTCCATCCACATTCCCTCGCTTGGTTTGTGGAATAATGCCTGCTGCATTTGTACTAATTGCAGGTTTTATTAGACAGATGACTGATAACTCGGCAAATTAAGACTGTGGTCAGAAGTTACGTGAGACATACCCGTTACTAATTCCAAGACACTTTTGCCTAGGAGGGCACCCCCATCTTGGCTTGTAATGTTCCAGGGACAAAGATTATTATCCTGGAGGAAGCTTTGCTACTGGTCTTTAAATTTTTATTATGAAGTGAGTAATGCTAACAGTAAGGGCCTGTGGGTTCTGTTTTTAGCCTTTACTTCCTCTAAAATGTAATCCACCTGGAGAAAATATTTGTGATACAGTTTCTCTTGCTATTCCTTTTTATTTGGGGTGGGTTAAATTGACCTCACTCTGTAGCCCTGCTTGGCCTTGAACTCACAACCATTTTACTGCCTCAGTCTCAAAAGTACACATCATCGCTTAGCCCTCCCTTGCTGTTCTTGAGCACAGGAGGGATTTGAACCTGAGTCTGTGTTGATTATGGTTTTTGTTGTACTTATCTGATGCATGACTAGGACTGTGTTTTCAATTTCTTCTCTCTGTGTTTTTTTTTTTTTTTTTTTTTTTTTGAGACAGTCTTGCTGTGTATCCCTGTTTGGTTTGGTTTGACTTAGTACTTGTAATGTCGCCCAGGGTGATTTCCAACCTATGCCCATCGTCCTGCTTCAGCTTTCTGAATGCTGGGATTACAGCTGTGCACCCCCATATCTAGCTGTATTTTTTTTTTTAAGTTTGGGCTAATATTTTAATTATTACCTTTAGGGCGAAGTGGGTGTTAACTGAGATTGGTGACTCCTTTGAGTGAATACTTGATAAATTTTATATTATCTTTTTAAAAATCTCATTTGTTTTATAATGTTGGAATTATTAAGAATCTGAAGCACCTTAGGAGCATTTGCTTGACAATTATGAGGAACAGAGTTCAGATCCCAGCATCCACACGGCTCTTGCTTATGCCATTAGCTCCAGCTTAGGGGTGGTGGTGGCAGACTTGGGATTAGTGATACTTAGCTGGCTTCTAGCCTTGCTGGAAGCCAGGTTGGTCCAGGTCATAGCTTAACTGAGAAAACACCCAGAATTCTCAAAGGAATAGGCAGAGAAAATGGAGGGGGACACGCAGTGCACTCTAACCTTTCCAAACTCGGGAGTATGCTTTTGGACATGTATACCTTCACTCATACACATACATACATTACTTTTAGTTTTTTTTATAAATTACATTTATTGCCAGGATGTGGTGGTGCACACCTTTAATCCCAGCACTTTGGAGGCAGAGGCAGGTGGATCTCTTCAAGACTTGCCTGGTTCCAGGACAGCTAAGGCCGTTGCACAAAGAAGCCCTGTCTCAAATATCATATATATATGATATATATATATGGAGGGGGGTGCCATGGAGCCCAGGTGAAAGTAAGGGGACAGCCTTCAAGAGTCAGTGCCCTCCATTGCTGTTGTTCCTAGGGACTGGACTCGGGATTTCAAGTTACCATATGGGGCAGCAAGTACCTTTACCTCTTGAGACATCTTACTGGCTCTTAAGTAAACCTTTAATTTAAGAAAAGTTTTGAGACATGGAAAAAGTGTGCTATCTTTTTGCCTAAAGTTGGGCTTTTAAACTCTTAAAAGCTGAACTCTGAGTCTTTAAGACTTTAAAACTTGTTAAGTTTCAACTGCAGTTTCTGCATTAGCTGGAAAGAGAAAGCGGGAGGGACAGTGAGACTCAGGCTACACATTTCATTGACTGTTTCCCCTTTCTGAGATCATGAATGAGGACTGGTAATCAGAGATTTAAAAATGGTAGTGAATGAAGTAGGACTTGTTTCTCATCTTCAGTTCTCCCTTGAAGGTGTCAGTACTGAGTGAATGTATCATCGACTTATCTGAGTTCTTCTCTAAGTCACGAAACATTCTAAGTATTAGTGAACGAGGAGGAAACCATCTTTTAAATAGAATTCCCTGGGTGCTTTCATTTCATAAGTGAGGATTTCCCCACTTTTCTGTTTTTTTAAACCACATTCTCCAACAAAATTGAAGTACTAAATCAGCCAGAGTTGTGAGGTCAAGCAGTTAATGTTGAGGTTTTGATTCCTGAGTGTGTTTTCAATAGTTTTCCTGGTTTTGCTTATTTGTATGGGGGTGAGGTTAGGTAGAGCTGTATTTTCTCCTGTTTCCCCTTTGAACTGGCTGAAACTACATGACTTAGATAGCATGTGTCCCTTATGTACAGAGTGAGTGAGAATGGAATTGGAATTTTATGAATGCTATGGATCATAATTTCAGTGCTACTATCTTTGAAAGTTCTATGAGATAATTCGGTAGGTCTTTGTTTGCCTGTAATCCCAGCATTTTAAAGGATGAGGCTAGAGTACGGAGAATTCCAAGCCTGCCTGGGCTATATAGAAAGACCCTGTTTTTTTTGGTTTTTTTTTTGTTTTTTTTTTTTTTTTGGTTTTTCGAGACAGGGTTTCTCTGTGGTTTTGGAGCCTGTCCTGGAACTAGCTCTTGTAGACCAGGCTGGTCTCGAACTCACAGAGATCCGCCTGCCTCTGCCTCCCGAGTGCTGGGATTAAAGGCGTGCGCCACCATCGCCCGGCAAAAAGACCCTGTTTGAAAAGAAAACAAAAAAAGAAAAGGTTCTGTGAGACCAGTCCTTTGTTGGGCTGTTTTCCCAGTATGCTTTATGGTAATCAGTATATATTAAAATGCCCCAGAAGTACTTTCTTTTGGTGAGATGATGCTGGGTTGACTAGGTAGGGCCTGTTAACCCTCCTGTCACAGCTTCCCAAGTAACCAGGATTTTAAGCCTGAAATACCAAGCCTAGACAGAAGTGATTCCTAGGCAAACCTTATCTCTTGGACTTAACACATAGCACCAAACGGCAGGTTTTTCTGAGATAAATTACCTGAGTGAAGGAAAGGACTGCTCACAACTTGTGTTTGGATCACCTTTTCTCTCGAATTAATGGACTGTGGAAAGTCAGTCCAGTTAGGTCTTTTCTGGGTTTTCTGTGGCAATTCTCTGTGTTAGGAAATGAATTGTCCTGTGCGTGGTATTAATAAACTCAGCGTGATAGTAGGGTTACTGTGCCTGCCCCAGAGAACTAGAAAGTTCTCAGTTGTTCCCTGGTGATTCTGGCTTTGTTATCACAGTCGTGCATAAGTTGAGCCTTCTGAAATCTGATCCCTAAAAATCTGTAAAAGGGGATACCTGGGCTGGAGAGATGTCTCTGCAGATAAAAGCACTAGCTGCTCTTCCAGAGGACCCGAGTTCTAGTCAGGCACCCACAGGATGTCTCACCACCATTTATAACTCTAGTTCCAGGGGATCTGATCCCTCTTCTGGCCTTTGGGTACCAGGCACACAAGTAGACATACATGTAGATAAAACACCCATACACATAAAATAATTTTTTTAATCTTTTTTGTTTGTTTGTTTTTGTTTTTCAAGACAGGGTTTCTCTGTGTAGCCCTGGGCCCTGGCTGTCCTGGAACTCACTCTAGTTAGGCTGACCTCAAACTCAGAGATCCACCTGCCTCTGCCTCTCCAGCGCTGGGATTAAAGGTGTGTGCTACAACCACCCAGTTTAGTTTTATTTGTGAAGAAAAAAAGCAGGCTGACCGTAGAGCTCTAGTTGCTGATGATGCATCTCTCTGTTTGAGTTGGAAAGGACTGTTGTCACTGATGGAGGGAGTACCACAGCAGCAGTGATGAGGCTACTGGAAAGTGGGTATTTTCCTCATGAAACGGTTCATGGAGTTCTGCTCCAGACAGACAGGGACCAAAATGGTCTGATTGAGAAGTGTATCTACTTCAGTAGATCTCAGCGTGGTCCCTTCCCGTCAGACAGATTTCTGTAGCATTTGCCTCTGTGTGTTATATTTGGAATCGTTGGCTGGCTTTCCTCTCTCTGGTGTTGGCAGCAAGACTCAAAATGAGGTTTTCGAAGAATAAGAGTGAAAAGGTCTCTGTGCACAGGCAAAACTAAGCTCACTTGGAGTTTTGCATGTTTAATTTCCAGTGAGTCATAACAAAGGTTTCACACATACAATAGCATCTAGAAGTGTTCTGTCTTGAAAAAAATCTTTCCCTCTAAACTTTTAAGAATTTTCTGATTATGATGTGTTTGGCTCATAGGACTAATAGTCAACCAGTGAATCAAAATATGTAGGGTTTATTTATTTATTTTAATCTCGTGAACTTGTTTTTGACATTAAAGTACTTGGAAATCTGGTTCCGAGAAACTGCAAGGGACAGTGTCGTCGATTCCTTTCCCTCACTCTATCCCATGAGCTAATATCATCCCACAATGCAAGCGGAGACTGTACTGTTTCCCGACTGCTCAGGCCAGAATAATCACACAGAAACTGTTAATTACAACACTGCTTGGCAGGTGGCTCAGGCATATTTCTAGCCAGCTCTTACATCTTCAATTAACCCATTTCTATTAATCTGTGTGTCTACTTGAGGCTCTGGCTTACCAGTAAGGTTCTGGCATCTTTCTCCTTTGGCTACCTTCTCCGTGACTCCACCTTCTTTCTCCCTGCATTCAGTTTAGTTTTCCCACCTACCTATATTCAGCACTACCCTAGGCCAAAGCAACTTCTTTATTAACCAGTAGTAATACAACATATTCATAGCATACCAAGGGTAATCCCACATCATCACAATACACAAGTACCTAAGTTGGTTTTATGTTTATTTTATTTACTTATTTGTCTTTATGTAATAAATTGGGATTTAGCTGTGTTTATAACAGTCCACTTGAAAACAGAAAGTCCAACTTGCGCTCAGGTTCATAATGTATGCTTTCTGACTATGTGGGGCTTGGCTGTTAATCTTAGGAGATGAGTGGTTAGTACAAAGATAGAGATTATTTAAAAATACTAGAATAGGGACTGGAGAGATGGTTCAGTGGTAAAGAACACTGACTGCTCTTCCAAATGACCCAGGTTTGGTTCCCAGCACATACATGGCAGCTCACAACTGTCCAATTCCAGGGGACCTGATACCCACGGCAAAACATCAGTGCACATTAAAAAGAAAATTAGAATAGGGCAGGGGGGAGGGGAGATGGCTCAGCAGAGCAATTAAAACATTTGCTGTGCTAGCAAGAGGACTGAAGTTTTGACTCCCAAGCTCACATAAATGCCAGGTGTGTGTGGCAGGCTACCTGAAAGTCCAGTCTAGGAAAGCCAGACATGAGATCTCTTGCAAGCTGGCTAGCAAGACTAGTCATGTTGGTGAGCTCTGGATTTGATGGTAGACCCAGCCTTAAAGAATAAAGAAGAGAAATAAAGGAAGATTCCCAGCATCAGCCTCCAGTTTCCACATGCACACTCATCTGCACACACAAAATTAGAATAAGGCAGAGCCAGGAAAATCATCCCAAGTTTAAGGTTAGCCTAATCTTACACAGTGAGTTCTAGGCCAGCCAGGGATGCATAGTGTGACCCTGTCCCAAAGGGAGTTAGGGGTGAGATAAAGATTAAGAACACTGGCTCTCTTGGAGGATCTGGATTCAGTTCACAGCACCCTCTTCGCAGCTCACAACAGTATGTAACTCCAGGGACTACAGTATCCTTTTCTGGCTTTTGGCATCAAGTGTGCACATGGTACCCAAGCACATTAAATTTTTTTAAATTAAAAACAAATAAGGTATAATTTAAAAAATAATTTTGGTATATTTGTGACCCAAATGGTTTGAGTTTAAAAAGGAAATAGCAGATATATTAAAAGGAAAAAAGTTTTCTGTGAAATGACAAATTTGTTGTTTCTGGTGCAACGATCCACCTTAGAGCCTTTCACGTGCTAGTCAAGCGCTTCATCACCTGACTATATCCCCAGCCCAGGTGGTTGGCTTGGTTTGGTTTTTGAGACTAGGCTACACTACATAGCTGATGCTGGCTAAGAACTCAAGTTTCTCCTGTACTGAGATTATATTAGATTGTGGACACCTGACTCGATGTACAGTTTACTTAGTGGCGCTGGTGTAAATTGTTTTGTAAATTTGGGACCTATTTTGAAATGACCATACTCAATGAAAGGTGAGCTGCAGTTATAACCTCAACAATCTTCTACGTCAGTCTCCTGGTGTTCCCAAAGGGTTTCACAGTAATTTACACATGCGCACCACCAACATTCTGGCCTTTGTAACTAACTTGTGTATTTTTTTTCAGTCATAAATATTTGAAAGATGTGTTTATATCTATCTTATCTTTAAATCTGGAGATGAGGATCATATTATATATTATGAATTCTCAGTCATATTATATATTATAAATTCTCAGTCAGGTGTGCCTCCAAGAGTGTTGGGTTTCGTTTTTAAGACTTTTCAAGGCCGGGTGATGGTGGCGCTCGCCTTTAATCCCAACACTCGGGACGTAGAGGCAGGCGGATCTCTGTGAGTTCAAGACCTTATACACTACTCCTGAGCTACATCCTAGTTGTTTATTGTTATTATTTATTGAATTATAAGAGATCCAGATACAAATCCCTTGCCATATATGATTTGTAGATATTCTATCATCCTGTTGGGTATCTTTTTACTTCCTTTAACTCTTCTTTTCTTGGGGTGGGGGTGTATGTGTGTATTTGAACAGGGAGGTAAATAAGGGGGTGGGCTACTCCATACAGCTATCAAGAAGGCAGCTGAACAAGGAAGCAGGTTCAACTAATCTCAGCAACAGTCTTCAGAATGTAAATATCTAGGGTGGGCTGCATACACTATCAACATTTGCATTTGGACCAGAGGCAAGTTTTACTATCCCTCTGAGTTTTGCCCTGGGAAGATTTTGTCATTCCCGTGCCTGAGGCATTGGAGTCCTTCCTTTTTTTTTTTTTTTAATATTCTCTTTTTTTAATATTTATTTATTTATTATGTATACAATATTCTATCTGTGTGTATGTCTGCAGACCAGAAGAGGGCAGCAGACCTCGTTACAGATGGTTGTGAGCCACCATGTGGTTGCCGGGAATTGAACTCAGGACCTTTGGAAGAGCAGGCAATGCTCTTAACCACTGAGCCATCTCTCCAGCCCCTGGAGTCCTTAATATGACTGTGCACACATTCACTCAGAATTTCACTCCCACATTTGAGTTCTATCCCTGTAGTCCACATGTGAGGGTAAAAAACCAATTTTTAACTTTTGGTTTTTTTTGAGACAGGGTTTCTCTGTATAGCCCTGGCCATCCTGGAACTCACTCTGTAGACCAGGCTGGCCTTGAACTCAGAAATTAGCCTGCTGAGATTAAAAACATACCACCACCACGCCGAGCTCAGAGAACGAATTTGTACAGGTTGCCTTCTGACCTCCACGTACTTGCCCACACAAATATATATACATACAGCAAATAAGAGTGCGAAGAGACCGTACTCTGTGATTTGATTTAATACTGTTTCAACATTTCAGGGTGACTCCTAACCAACCCCAAGAATGAAGTTTTTAATCATTTTAGCTTGATTGGTAAGAACGTGGGGTAGAAATAGCTCCCTGTCGTTATGCTTTTTGAAATGGTTAACCAGATGAATCATTGTGCCCTCCAGCACACACACTCTTGTCTCTACGTATCTTTATGTAAACTTAAGTAGTAAAAATAGGACCAGGTGTGGTAGTAGTCCCTTGTAATCTCAGCACTTGGGTGGCAGATCAGCTCAGGTCCTTGTCCTAAAAAGCATAAAGACAAACAAAAGGATAGTAAACAAGGAATCAGAATGCAGAGAATATTTGCCTGAAGGTTTTATGTAGCTCATAGAATCAGGAGAACTTTTTTTTTGTTTTTACCTTTGACATACATGCAGGTATAGTTTTAAGAGAAATGAGTTACATCTGTTTCTATTGTGACAAAATAGAAAACAGGGCACTAATTGTATGCTTTTGGTTATGGGTAAGAGTGGTAATCCATCTCTGAATTTGTCTTTAATTTCCGGTGCGCACACACTTCCTTGGGTGTGTGGTTAAGTGGACCACTCAGTGCAACATTCTCCTTAGGCTTCTAGTGACTCTTACAGTAATTAGTACAAGCATCTTAAAACCAGTATCGGGTTTTTACCTTAATTAGGGCCAGGGGAAGGGTGCTTTCATCTTGTTTATGGAAGTCAGGATACAGTTTGCGGGAGTCATGTAGGGATCAAACTCAGGTCATCAGGCTCAATGGCCTTTTGCCTACTTAGCTACCTCTCCAACCCCAGTAGTCTTGCTTTAAGATGCCAGAATTCCAAATCAACAGAATGGAAGACAGATTAAAATCAATTATCTCTACTATCTCATTCCTCAACTTTTCTCCCCCCACCCTATCCTCCATACCACTGGATTCCTCCTTTGACGTAAGGGCCCCAGGAAGTACAGCATGATGATCAGCATTGGCATTCACACAGGTGACACTTAATAAGACACCTCTACATAATGCTAGCCTCTCAAGAAACACAGGACAGGAGTACAGCTGTCCCCTTGCCAGTTTCCTGAAAGAGGAGGACATTGTATTCAGTACAGTCCTAGATGGGATTTCAGAAAGGTACTTTGGTGTTCCTGATTTGTCACCATGCCCGGGACACTGCGCAGGTCATTTGTTGACTACTTTTCCCGTGACTTGCATGCAGTTAAGAAGAATGAGATGGTGACTGTTTCTCCTGCCTGCTATTTCCAGCTATCAGAATCATCAGTCTCAGCAAACGAAAACAAAGATGAGGTTTTAGCACATCTCTGTGGTAGGAAAAATTGAGAATGAGATGTTTATTAATTTTAAATCTCTGGTAAGCCGGGCGATGGTGGCGCACACCTTTAATCCCAGCACTCGGGAGGCAGAGGCAGGCGGATCTCTGTGAGTTCGAGACCAGCCTGGTCTACAAGAGCTAGTTCCAGGACAGGCTCCAAAACCACAGAGAAACCCTGTCTCGAAAAACCAAAAATAAAATAAAATAAAATAAAATAAAATAAAAAAATCTCTGGTAAGAAGGAACCAAATTCACTACTACATAGAACAGTTGTTAAATTCACAATAAGCAAATTCCAAGTACGTCTTGCAAACTGTTGCGATTTCCCAAGTAATGACAAACTTTATCAGCTCCTTCAGCGTTCTCCTTCCATTTGCTGTTGTACTGAATGAACAATGCATCTTTCCCATATGCTTTCATGTGAGAGGCATGCAAAATAACACTAGCTGGGGAGCAGAATGCTACGTGGGCTGTTCTGTGAGAGTGGCACCTCAGGCTGCTCCTTTCCTCCAGTAACATTTGCTTTCCTATATGTCACTCACTTTACTATTTAATTTTTTCCTTTCTTTTTCTGAAAAAATTATATGGATATGGGATATCTCCCAAAAATGTTTGCTAGTTTTGACAGACCAAAACACCAGTGCAGTACCAGCAAGTTGGGGAGTGCCAGAACCTAACGCTAGTCTCCCTAGTCTGCTCTGTGTGAGACTCCTTCTGAAACCAGCATGCATGAACAAGAGGTGTCTCTGTGGACTGGAATATTTTATCTTTATTTATTTATTTGTTTATATCACAGCCCAGAAACCACACTTCCAATTCCAGGCCAGGCAAGGGAACCTCTCAAAGTTACTAATGAGCTTGAGTTCCAGGTAGAATCCAGATTGTAGCAACACCAGCACACCTGAATTAGAGGTTTTCACTCAGTTCTGACCGATACAAAGATGTCGGATATTATTTTTCTCCTGTCTTTGTGCAGAGCAAAGAAGCTAATAAAATACTTGGGGTGAGTTGGCCCTGCATTGGAAGTTAAGTAACAGGGACCTACCATGGATTTTTTTTTTTTTTTTTTTTTTTTTTTTTGCGGGTGGGTTGGGGGTGGCGCTTGGTACAGGATTTCTCTGTAGCCTTTGCTGTCCTGGAACTCACTCTATAGACCAGGCTGGCCACAAACTCACAGATTCACCTGCCTCTACTTCCTGAGTGCTGGAATTAAAGGTGCGGGCTACCACTACCTAACCCACTGTGGCCTTCTATCATAAGCCATCAGCTAGAGTTCTACTGTTTCCCTTTTGGAAAGATTAGCGTAAAATTTTACGGTGAACATAGAAAATAATCAGTACTGGTTTATGAAAATTTTACTCCGTTAACCTCACTGAATATATTTGGAATAGGTTGGTTGCATATTCTCTCCTTTAATTTTGCTTGCCATCTTTTTTGAAAGAGCATCCTCTTAAATGATTTTTGGGAGAATTCTGTCACTGACTTAAGCTGTTTAACATTTGCTTTACTCTGTCATTTGTGATTACTTAATCCTTCCTCTGTGGTCCTCCTGGTTTTGCCTAGCATAGCCATTTGTTATGTAGCGAATAGACAGACCTGGCTAATCTGTTAATATCAGACCTCTCTGCAGGCTGTGGTTTTGGTGTTGAAATAGGCTGTATATTAGCAAAGTATATGCAGTAAGGTAAATAACTCAAATTTAGGGCTTGCATGCTTGTTGAATTACTTAAATTTGTATATGCACAGATATCCCAAAAGTGGGCCAAAGGGAAAAAAATTATGCTTCTCTATCTCTGAGAGATGTGTTCAGCTTCTAAATAGGTCACTAGAGGTGTAACTGGAAGGGTTTGGAAGCCCGAGTCTGCATTTAGCAGTGGCATCAAACCACAAGACATTCCTGACAGCATGTCGAGATTACTGCAGTCCTTAAGGATGGGAAGCTTTGAGGTTTATGAGAATTGGGGGGTAGGGAGCAAGCCTGATGCTATAGGGCCCAAGTAA
The DNA here is from genome assembly GCF_950005125.1 of Chionomys nivalis. Lineage (NCBI taxonomy): Eukaryota > Metazoa > Chordata > Mammalia > Rodentia > Cricetidae > Chionomys > Chionomys nivalis. The sequence goes on from NC_080092.1 coordinate 58,829,708, forward strand.
TAGTCTCCCTCCTCTGTCAGAGGGTGGCAAATGAGGCAGGGGTCTCTCTCTCTCTCTCTTTTTTTTAATATTTATTTATCATGTATACAATGTTCTCTGTGTGTATGCCTGCAGGCCAGAAAAGGGAGCAGACCTCATTACAGATGGTTGCAAGCCACCATGTTGGTTGCTGGGAATTGAACTCAGGACCTTTGGAAAAGAGCAGGCAATGCTCTTAACTGCTGAGCCATCTCTCCGGCCCCAAGGAGTCTCTTTTATATTAAGTAAAAACTTGCTGCCTAAATTAAGTTCAATTTTTTTATTGCAGTGTGTGTCCGTGTATATGCATGCATACATGTCAAGGCAGGAGGATTGGGGCCTTGGGGCCAGCCTGGGCTATATGTTTCATGAGACCTTGTCTTTAAAAAAAAAAAAAAATAGCTGGCCCAGATTGCTGAGTTGTTTCTGTAATATGAGCTTGGTCTGGCTGTTACCTTTTCCTTGGTCATCCTCTAAAATTTGGTGACAGAAGCTAAATGTGGTGGCTCACTTCTGAAATCCAAGTACTTAGGAAGCTGAGGTGAGAGGAACATCACAAGTTCAAGGCCAACCTTTCTCACACAAAACAACAAAAATTTTGATATCAAAATAGTACTTTTCATACTTCTGAGACTCTTACAAAGTATATAGTTGTTCTTTCTGACATTTAAATATTCTTCAGCAGTATTAAAAAATTACTCTTGCTAGATAGGGTGGTGCATGCCTTTAATACCAGCACTTGGGAGGCAGAGGCAGGCAGATCTCTGTGAGTTCTAGGCCAGCTTGGTCTACAGAGTGAGTTCCAGGAGAGCCAGGGCTACACAGAGAAACCCTGTCTTTAAAAAAAGAAGAAGAAAAATTACTGTTGAGGTCAGAACGTTGACCCTTTCCCAAAGATAGGTAGGCTGTAGTGTCAACCAGGAGGTGAAAGAGTAAAGCCAACCCATCTATTACAAAGACAGAAAAATTCCGAGAACAGCCAGATGATAGATGTTGTAGCAGAGGTAGCAGAGGCAAACACGGGTGAACTCTGGTGTTTTCCCTGCCTCCTCTTCCTGTGCTGTTGCGAAGCTTTCTCCAGCTGCCCTTTGCCAAGAGGATGTCACAGCCAGGTCTACATAGAAGGCAAGAAAACTTGGGGCACAGGCAGCTAGTTTGGAAGGATGTGTGCCTGTGGAGGTGATGCAATAGCTAAGTTTCTCAGTGGGCATTTGTGGTTGCCTGGCACCTCGTTGGTCTCCTTGTTAAGACTGTCACTCAGGCTTTGCATGAAAACCCATAGCGTGCACTTTTATGATTTGAGTGAGTGGTTAGGCTAGTAAAGAATCACTCAGGCACTTTTCTCTCGATGTCCTCCCATGTGGCCATTTTCTGCACCTTCGAGAGGTCATGCTTGAATAGGCAGTGTCACACAGCTGTCCAGAGGAAACTTGCTGCTTTTTCTAATACTTAAATTTCATTCTGTTGAAGTATGCAGTGTTATATTTGGATATGTTGATAAATTTTTTTTAATATCTTAGTATACTCCTGAAGAAAGAATGTCGTGAGTTCAAGAACAGCCTCAAGGCTGAACATGTCTCAGCAGTGGAGCACTTGTCTAGATTCCCGTGGCCCGCTAGTTTTAGTTTCCAGTATTACCCAAAAGCAATGGGAAGGTAAAAATGAGAAGGAACAGCCCTAGTTACATTAATGACACCATGTCTCAAAAGAATTTTTCTTTTCTTACACAGGCAGGGTCTCATGTAAGCCAGCAGGGCCTGGAACTCATAATATGGCCAAGGGTAGTTTTGAAATTCTCTTCCTGGCTCTACCTCCCAAGAGTTAGGATAACAGGCATGCATTGCTGAGTCTGGTCTGTGCAGTGCTGGTGATTGAACCCACAGCCTTGTGCCTGCTGGGCAAGCACTTTACCAACTAAACTATATCTCTAACCTGAAGAATTTTCTTTTAGCTGGCTCAGGAGGCAGAGGCAGGTGGTTCTCTTTAAGTTCGAGGCCAACCTGGTCTGCATAGTAAGTTCCAGGATAGCCACGACCACACAGAGAAACCCTGTGTGTGGTGGTGGGGAGGGGGATAGCTAGATATAGTAGCATATACTTTTAATCCCAACGCTCTAGGAGTCAGAGGCAGATATGTGAGTTTGAGGCCAGCCTGGGCTACATAGTGAAACCCTGTCTCAAAAAGGAAAGTGAAAATGTTAGTAGTTGTGTACACACATGGAGATTAGAGGACAACGGTTTCTCCTTCCGTCAAGGGTTCTGAGAATGGAACTCAGATTCTCACTATTGTATTACAAGTGCTTTTATTCTGAGCCATCTCATAGGCTCAGATGTATATTTTACAAATTTTTTAAAAAATATTTATTTATTTATTTTCTATATATACAATGTTCTGTCTGTGTGTATGCCTGCAAGCCAGAAGAGGGCACCAGACCTCATTACAGATGGTTGTGAGCCACCATGTGGTTGCTGGGAATTGAACTCAGGACCTCTGGAAGAGCAGGCAATGCTCTTAACCTCTGAGCCATCTCTCCAGCCCTTTACATATATTTATTTATTTATTTGTTTGTTTGTTTGTTTATTTTTGGTTTTTTTTGAGACAGGGTTTCTGAACCATCTCTCCAACCCCCAGTATTATTTTAAAGCCAGAAAATGAAGTAGAAGTCCTTGCTCTATTGGCTAAAGAGTCACTGGTTTTCCGGGACAGGACAACCCAGGTACAGAAGACAATTGTTGGAGGACTTCAGTCTTCTTAGAACGTGGATGTTCTCAGGGGCAATCTAAAAATCAAGATGCTCCAATACTTTTATGTATCTAAGCACTCATCTAGGAGTCCCTACTCCCAGAGCCTTTTCATCGCTGCCAAAATGCAGAAATAAATACTTGTAAAACTCTGGCTTCCTCTAGAATCCATATGTGCCTTAACCTCACCATCTTTAAAGGGTCACTGACTGAATTACCTATTGAATAGCTATGAATGATAAAGGGAGTGTGCTGTCCACTGAAATGCCAGATGACTGGTGTGGGTCTGTCTGTAAAAACTGATTTGTTGAGTAAATGTGGTATTGTTACTGGGGACCCTTTTTCCTTTGTCTGTGATCTCTGGGGGAAAAAACACCCTGTCTGAAATTCCAGCTAGTTCCAGTTCAGGTCCTTCTTCAGCTCAGCTCCAGTTCAGACCCCTGTGAATGCTCCATAAAAAGGGTCTGTCTGCCAATGTGAAGGTAGACAGACGGGTATGGCCCTCCACACTATCCATAGATGTCTGGCTCCTTTTATGAATAAACTTGAGGTAGCTCTGTTTGACAAAACAAAAAACCACTTAGTCTAAAGCTAGATGTTTATTCCTGTAATCTTAGCTCTTGGGAAGTGAGGGTGAGAGAATCAAAAAGTTCAGTCATCTTTGCTACATGGAGAACAAAGCCAGCCTGAAATTCATGTAGTGAAACTTCATGAGACTGTGTCTTAAAAAAAGAAAACGATGGGACTGGAGAGATGGCTCAGTGGTTAAGAGCACTGGCTGCTCTTCCAAGGTCCTGAGTTCAATTCCCAGCACCCACATAGTGGCTCACTACCATCTATAGTGGGATCTGATGCCCTCTCTGTCATAAAGTTGATAGAGTGTTCACATACATAATTCTTAAAAAAAAAGGAAACAGCTCCATTCAAGATTTAAGAGCCAAGACACTGATTTAGGTTCTAATTCTACCACAGGCTGGCTCCATAGTTTCAGCTGTGTCAGTTACTCATCTGTACATTACGAATAAAAATTATGGGCCTGGCAGTGGTGGCACATGCCTTTAATCCCAGCACTTGGGAGGCAGAGGTAGGCGGATCTCTGTGAGTTCGAGGCCAGCCTGATCTACAAGAGCTAGTTCTAGGGTAGGTTCCAAAGCTACAGAGAAACCCTGTCTCGAAAAAAAACAAAAGAATAAAAATTATTCCAGTGCTGTAATGAAGATCAAATGAGAGCATCTGAAGCCATATGTGGTAGCTTGCCTTTACTAGATGAATTTGAGTTTGTAGCCATCTAGGGCTACATAGTGAGACTCTGTCTCGGAGAGAAGGGAGGGAGGGAGAGATCTAAAGCACTTTGTGAACTGTAATACACCAAACATAGCATGAAGTCATCACTGCCATTTCTAGGCCTCGATGATTAGGAGTCATATTGATGTCTAGGCAGCACTGGTTGTTAGAGTGTTCTCGTTGCTACGCAGTGGAAACTGGTAGAAGTAAGCTCAACATTATCTGACTTAACTTTCAATGGTTTTCTTTTATGAAAGACGGCCTCCAGCACCGTCTTCATTTGTATGTGCAGAAGTTGGAGTAGGGTAGAACCTTGTTTTTCCCAACAAGCAAGTCGTAAAGACTAGAATGCATATTTAGTTTTCAGAGTTGCACACTAAACTAGTGGAAACACCGTTCTTTTTTTGTTTATTATTTGAGTGTGTGTTGTTCTTAAGCTTAGTAGCTATAAAAATGGTCTTTTGAAAACCAACAAGGAGCTACTCGTCTAGCATATGGGGACCCTGGATTTGCTATCCAGCACGGCAGAAATGAGAAAAGTTGAGGGTGAGATGGTCCAAGTGTGGCCTTTGATGCCCAGATCTTCTCACTGTTTTGTGATTTAGAAAACATGAATAATTTTTATGTGATTTGACCACCAAAACAAATGCCTACCAAACGGCATGACCTGGTCTCCTGACTTCTAAGGGGTTGGGCTTACTTCCTATAAGCTTATTCTTTCAGTATATGTCCCCACCCCTTTTTAGGTGCTGTAAGGAACCAGAGCTCTCAGAGAAAACTTTGTAGAAATAACACTTTATCCAATAGAATTCTGGATGAAGGACTGGGAGAAGACCTATGTGGTTGTGGCTTTTGGCGCTAAAAGAATAGAGACAAGAAGAAACAGCACAGGCTGTGTAAGCCAGCAGACTGATGGAACTGGAGACAAAGATGAGGTCCTGGCCATAGGGGTCTTAACAGTAGTGAGGAGCTTGAAATTTTTATTTATTTTTGGGTTTTTTCTTTCTTTTTTTAATATTTTGAGACAGGGTTTCTCTGTGTAGCCCTGGCTGTCTAGAACTCACTCTGTAGACCATGCTGGTCTTGAACACACAGAGATCCTCCTGCCTCTACCTTCCTAGGGATTAAAGGCGTATGCCACCCAGGTTTATATTCTGATGCAGTAGTTCTCAACCTTACTAATGCTGCAACCCTTTAATGTTGTGGTGACCCCAAACTATGAAATTATTTTCATTGCTACTTCATAACTAATTTTGCTGCTGTTATGAATCATAATGTAAATATCTAATGTGCAGGATATTTGATGTGACCTTTATAAATCATAATGTAAATATCTAATATGCAGGATATTTGATGTGACCTACAAAGGGGTTATGTCCCACAGGTTGAGAATCACTGTTCTGATAGATGAGGTAGGGTACCATTGAAGGCACCTTTTATTTATTGTACTGTGTATGTGTGTGAGAGAGAGAGACAGAGAGACCAACCCTAAGAGACAGACTGACCACATACCAAAGAATCGCTTGCAGGACTTTGCTCTCCTTCCAACATGTATGTTCTGAGGGAGGCCCAAACTCAGGTAGTCAGGCCCAGAAGCAACAAGTGCCTTTACTGACTGAGTCAGCCATCTCATTGGCCCAGTTTATTGGGGTGGGGTGGAGTTGAGACAGTCTCACTGTGTAGTCCAGGCTGACATCAAACTCACAGTGATCCTCCTGCCCCCAACACCCTTAATGCTGGGATTATAGGTGTGAACCACCATGCCTGGATTTAAAGGGCACCCCACAACTGACTTAGGCATGCTAGACAAGTACTCTACCAACTGAGTGATGGTCCCAGGCTAGAATTTACATTCTAATGCATTTCTAGATGTTGCTGTTTAACTGGGAATCATACTTTTAGAATAAGATACCTGTTGTATTAGCAATATAAATGTGACTCTTGTAGGAATTTGATAACTTTAATGGAAATAATAATCTAAAGGTCTGTGAGTTCTAACCCTAAACAGCTTGGGTTCTGAGCTTTGCTTGTTTGGCTTGAGTTTTGCTTTGTTTTGAAGCAGAGTTTCATGCATGCTAGGCCAGCTTGTAAATCACTATGTAGCTCAAGCTGGCATCAATCTCAATCTTACTGCCTTAGCCTCCCAAATTCTGGGCATATGTCATGCCTGATATAGCTCTGGTTTTAATTAAGGCTTCATTTATTAAAAATGCAAGGAGGCAGGCTAGAAAGATGGCTCTAAAGTTGAGAAGTTGAGAGAGCATCCTGTTCTTTCAGGGGACCTGAGTTTGGTTTCCAGAATTCATATCAGGTGGCTCAGAACTGCTTGTAACTCCAGCACCCTCTTCTGGCGACTATGTGGTGCACATACATACACACAGACAAAACACTTCATGCACATGCCCACACACAGAGAAAAAGGAACTCAACTGTTTAACAGGGCGAATATTTATGAGTAGTCTAGAAAGTGCAGGTGGAGAAGCCATGTCTGGTAACCTACCAAAACGCAGTGGACCAAAACAGACTAGTAGAGGCTTGAATTGGGATCAGCTTGGTGGTTTTCTGTTGTACATGTAGTTGGCCAGGACCACAGTTATTTGGAGACTTACCTGCTCTGGTATGTCCAAGATGATTCATAGCAGTAATTGGTACGACCTGTTGGGAGTTCAACTAAAGCTGTTGATTGCAGTACCTTAAACCTCCTCCATGTGACTCTCTTAACAGAGCTCGGAGACAGAACATTCCAAACATATAAGGTTGGAATCTACAGATTGCTTAAGGCTCAGGCTTGAAAGTTACAACATGTCAACGGTCTTGCATTCTGTTTGTCAAAGCGAGTCACAAGACAAGCCTAATTGAAGAGGAGGGCAGAGGACTGCTTGTGGATGCGAGACTAAACAAAGCCATGGAGCCTAGAGCAAGCTGTAGGAATGGCTAGCGGGGGTGGGGGTACAGCTTTACTGGCAGGAGACTATCACAAAAGAAGAAGTGGCAAATGTTCACTGGGGGCATGGATACCTGAGGAGGCCTGTCAGGTTAGAATGGACTGTGTGACAAGGTTCTGAAGCACGGAGAGAAGGGATTGGGTTTAGACTCAGACTTTGAGTGAGGCATAGTACAGAATTCGGGAATGATTCTTCAGGCTCTCAACAGGCCTTTTCCTGTAAACCTAGGGTCGACAGCTGTGGATTTGGCTTCTCTTTTTAAGTTGTAGAAGGAGTTTCCCCTTGAGATGATGATACGTTGTTAAATAGGCATTTCGAAGGACATGAGAGCTCTATCAGGGCTCCAGAACTGGCCACAGCAGTAGTTAGGGACATGCAGCTTGTGCCAGATCTATTTTCAGCTGCATCCAAGGGTTAGTTACTTAGTCTTGCCCTTGTCTTTTCCCCACAGTAACCCTCCACTGAGTGAAGAGATGTTGCCTCCTGGGGAGTGGATGTGTCACCGGTGCACTGTTCGCCGAAAGGTAATAATGCTGCTTTCTGAAGGCTCCACTCAGAATACCAGAGCTAGAGCAATGATCCTTCAGAGCTAAGGGGCTTGATCCTAAGGGCATTTCATCCTCTTGTCCCTTTTAACACTGGAATCACTATTCTCTCTCCATGTTGACTGTAAGACTTAAAACTCCAGACGTGGGATGTGAAAGAGGGCAGAAGGGGGGGTGTGTTAATCCAGTGAGCCATGTTAAGTCACTAGTGACAGGCTTAGTCTGATCTTACTGATCTCTTAGGAAATAGCCTGAATATGGTGTCCTTATCTGTGGCTCCAAAAAAGAAGGCTTCTTCTCAGTTCCATGGGGTCTCCAGAGGCTTGATCAGTTTTATTAAAGGAGTAGATTTTGAACCCCCCTGTCCTGGTTGTCTGTTCCTCTTTGTTTCCCTTTTCTCTAGGTCAGTACTAAGTGAATTATGAGCATGGTTAATTATTTTCTACTTTGAACTTTTTTTAATTTAATTTATTTACTTATTTGGTTTTTCAGGACAGGATTTCTTTGTGTAGCTTTGGAGCCTGTCCTGGAACTCGCTCTGTAGACCAGGCTGGCCTTGTACTCACAGAAATTTGCCTGCCTCTGCCTTCTGAGTGCTGGGATTATGTGCGCCGCCACCTGGCTACTTTGAAATTTTTTATAGAGAGCAAGAACTAAACTTTCCTTTATCTCCCTTCCCCTCCCAAAAAAGGAAGTACGTGTGTGTCACCAGATTATATTTGATCCCGCCTTTACATTACGGGCTTTAATTAGGATTTGTCTGTAGGTTACCCTGCTTTCTTCCCACACTAATTGTATAACCAAAGAATTTCTTTTCTTGTGGCATCACTGCTGTTTTCTTGGTCATAACATGATGTCACGGTCAGTGATGATATCCTCGGTTGCAGAAACAGAAAGAGCTACCTAGCTTCCAAAGCCCTTTCCTGTGCGTCTCATAGAGCATGCCCTATCTGTTCAGAGACTTACTATGCAAAGAAGCTAGACATGAAAGGGTTGGGATCAGCCAAGGAAAAGAGGTGAAAACTTGCTAGTGCCCATTGTACGCCAGGTGTTTACTGTTATTCTGCTTAATCTATGCAAGTATCTAAGAATGCTGGTGGCAGATCTTAATTATGGAAAGGAACAGACTGAGGCTATGAAATACAGATTATTTTCCCAAGGACTCAGGAATTGAAAGAGCCAAGATTGGAACCAAATTTTTCTCTCATTCTAAAGGTCTGTTACCTCTTGTTCTCTAGAAACCTTTGCTTGCTAGGAACAGTATGCTCTTTTCCTAGCATAGGGCGTTCCTCCTGAGATGGTGCTCTGACTCACTTTCACATAGACCTCTCTACCTAAGGGTTCCACATCTGCCTTATCCACTGTCACCACCACTCCCCTTTGACCTCAGTATTCATAGTGAAATGGATTGAAGTAGATTTCTTTTGGGTCTCATGAACTCCTGATGGTCAGTCCTGTTATGATTCCTGGGGAAGGTCACCCATGCCTTTCATAGATGCAGTCCTTTTATCACCACCATATCCCTAAGAGGGAACGGATTCAGTGCTTTCACTTTGCAGATGGAGGAATTCCTGAGCTGCCTAGGCAGGACCTAACTAAATGGAGATTAATATGACACTTTGTTGATTTTAGAGCCTTGGGGAGCTGCATTGTCCACTTTCCATTCCTACTAAGTTCACTGAAGTCCTTTTGCATTTCATGCCTTCTAGAAGTATCACTTTCCAAAGTATCACTTTCCAAGTTTCTAGCTAAGATGGAAAGCCACGGTTCTTGGGTGCCTGCTTTCTGCACTGGTTTTCTCTGTGTGGCACCTTTCTGTGCCATCCCCTGAAAAGTGAGCTTTCCCAGCCTGTTTTACCTTTGCAGACTTTCTCTGTTTTGAGCTATTTTCAAAACCTGTCGGTAGGTCAGGATACACTTGTCACAGGCAAGTAAGTGACAGTGACCTTTGTATTACAGTGTTCTTACCGTCATCTCACTAAATTTGTTCCGTGTTTAGTTTGTTAGCGGCTTGCCCTGTGCTTCATATGTATATAGGTGTTAAGTATCATACAGTGAATTACAGTTATTCCAAAATTCCCACACTATTTTCAGTAATTCACTCCTGCCATGTTTTCTCCATTTTAGTTAGTTCAGCTATAGCTGTATCTAGGGCTAGAGTAATGGCTCAGCAATAGAGTACTGACTGTTCTTCCAGAGGACCTGGAACATCTACATGGTAGCTCTCAACTCCAGTTTCTGTGATCTGAGGCCTTCTTCTGGCATTGATGGGCATCAGGCATATATGCAGGCAAAATACTAATACACACGATTAAAATTAAAATATATATCTCAACTTTAATAGGCTGCTGTCCCAGGTCCTGAGGTGGATGATTCTGTGATGTGTAAGGGACTTTGTAATTTTCATAAGTGGTCTAGCAGGACATTGTATACCCATCTCTATTTGTTCTTTTCATGATGGGCCCACCTATTCATTTGCGCAGAAACGAGAGCAGAAAAAGGAGCTGGGCCACGTCAATGGACTGGTGGACAAATCCAGTAAACGGACTACATCCCCCAGCAGTGACACTGACTTGTTGGACAGATCAGCTAGCAAAACTGAACTCAAGGCCATTGCCCATGCCCGGATCCTGGAAAGGAGAGCCAGCCGGCCTGGCACCCCCACATCCAACGCCAGCACAGAGACCCCCACCTCTGAGCATAACGACGTTGATGAGGACATCATTGACGTGGATGAGGAGCCAGTAGCAACAGAGCCGGACTATGTGCAGCCTCAGCTGCGGCGGCCTTTTGAGCTGCTGATTGCTGCCGCCATGGAGCGGAACCCTACCCAATTTCAGTTGCCCAATGAACTGACTTGTACCACTGCACTACCAGGTTAGCGACATCCTCATCCTCATCATCTCTCCTTTCTTACCCTGGCTTTCCAGAGGGTTATTATTTAGCCCAAAGAGCAGTGCTGCCTGCAAGGTTACTGCCTATAGCCATTGTCTTTTGTTATTATTCCTCATTCTGCCTGGAGATAGCATCAAAGGTTTTAGTTGTCATAGTACTTACTCAGTTTTTTTATTTTCTGAGTCTTCTGTCTTCTGTCCTATTGTTGCCCTACAGGTTTTTTTCCTAACATAAGCCAAGTAGGGTGACACATAGCAATAATCTGATCACTTGGGAGGGTAAGGCAAGAGGATCGTGAATTTGAGGCCAGCCTGAACTACATATTGGGACTGTCTCAAAACATAAAGAAGGCTCAAAAAGATGGCTGAGTGGTTCAGTGCACAGACTGCTTCTGCAGAGACCTGAGGTTTGGTTCCCACTGCAACTCATGACCATCAGTACCTCCAGTTTCAAGGGGTCCAATATCCTCTTCTGGCCTTTACAGGCACCAGGCGTGCACATGGTGCACATATATGCAGAGGGCAAACATTCATGTGCATAAAGGAATAAATTTAAAAAAAAAAAACTTAGTTAAAAGAGGGACTAGAGAGATGACTCAGCAGTTAAAAGTACTTGTTCCTCTTCCAGTGGACTTGAGTTCCTTTCCCTGCGCCCATATCAGGCAGCTCACAGCTGTCTCTGACACCTGACTTCTGTAGGCACATGCACAAACCCACATGCAGATAGATGATGCACAGAATTAAATTATTTAAATTCTTTTTAAAGATTTATTTATTATGCATAGAGTATTCTGCCTGCATGTGTGCCTGCACCCCAAAAGAGGACACCAGATCTTATTATAGATGCTTATGAGGCACCATACGGTTGCTGGGAATTGAACTCGGGACCTCTGAAAGAACAGTCGGTGCTCTTAACCTCTGAGCCATCTCTTCGGCCCAAATCTTTTAAATTTCTAAATAAATGAATGAAGAAACAAAGTTTAGGAATATAGTTGGGTGGTAGAACTACATGCACAAAGTCTTGGATTTGATCCCCAGCATCTCCTCCTCCCCTTTGCAGACAGCTGCTCTTTGGTTGGTTCTTATTTATCATTCTGGGGAGAGAGGGAGAAAAAGAGTATGTAAGTATGTATGTCTGCCTGTACTTTCTTCTTAAATAACATACTGTACAAACTTTTACAGTTTGTTCTTTATTCTTAAAATGCAGTCCAGTGGTTTTAGCATTACTGTAGCATTTCATTAGGTTTTTGTTATGGCTCCATAATAGTCCATTATACAAATGTACTATAATTGATTTAAACAGTTTTCTGTTCATTGCCATTTAAATTGTTCCTAACATTTTTTAATTTATTTATTTTTATGTATATGGCTTTTTGCCTGCAAATATGTTTTGTGCACCATGTGTGTGCCTGGTGCCCACAGAACCTAGAAAGGGTATCAGATCCCCTGCAACTGGAATTAGAGATAGTTGTGAACCCCCATGTTGATGCTGGGAATTGAACTTGGGTCCTTCAAAAGAGCAACCAGTCCCTTTAACCATTGAGCTATCTTTCCAGCTCCTAATATTATTAGAATTGCTAGGTCACAGTTGGCAATGGTAGATTTGATAGCTATTGTCAAATTTCCCCTTTTAACAAAGAAAACCAAGTCATGGCTTCTGTTTGATACCATGACACTTCTAGATCTCTTTTTTTCCCCCTAAAAAACAGTCAGATTGGCTAGGCATGGTGTCTTAATTGCCTGTAATTCCAGCATCAGTTTGAGGCAGAAGCTATGTAGTGAGTTTTTCACCAGCCTAGGCTACAAAGTGAGACCCTGTCTGAAAAAACAAAAGGTAATATGGGAAGATGGCTCGGGGAATAAAGCACTTGCCGTGCAAATGTGAGAACTGGAGTTCATAATTTCAGAACCCATGTCATCAGCCAGGTGGGCAGGACAGCCTTCCGGTAATCAGATTGTGGGAGACGGAAGTGGAATAAGCTTGCTGTCCAGACAAACTAAAGTGTTGAGCTCCAGAAGAAGAGCTGCCTCAATATGTAAAGTAGACTGCAGTCAAAGGAAATCTCATGCCTTCAGATAAAGACATATACAAAAACAAGAAAATTGGAAGGCTTAAAAAGGACACGTGAAGCCTGGCAGTGGCGGTGCATTCCTTTAATCCTAGCACTTGGGAGTCAGAGACAGCTGGATCTGTGAGTTTGAGATCAGCCTGGTATACAAAGTGAGCACCAGGACAGCCAAAGCTGTTAACACAGAGAAACCCTGTCTCGAAAAACCAAAAAAAGAAAAAGAAAGGAAAAAAAGAATACACATGATCCAAATGTGCCACATTCCTCTTGTCCCAGCATAAAAAGATAGAGGAAGATGCATCTCTGTGAGGTTGAGGCCAGCTAGGGCTGCAGAGACTGTGTATGTGAGAAAGGAGGAGGAATATGCGTGCATGGATGGAAAAGCCTATCGGACAACTTGCAAGATAGCTGAGATAGTAAAGGCACTTGCCATGCAAGCCTGGGTTTGATCCCTGGAACCCACATAAAAGTGGAAGTAGGGAAAAGTTATCCTCTGACCTTTACACATGTACATTTTATTTTAAAGGGCACATATATCTATGCTTATTGGCGCATAACTTTAATTCCAGCACTTGGGAGGCAGAGGCAGATGAGTATCTGAGTTCTAGGCCAGCTTTGTCTACAGAGCAAGTTCCAAGTCAGCCAGAACTACAGAGAGAGAACCTGTGTCAAATTGGGAGGGAGGGTTGCATATGGAATCTGCTTTTCTGGTTTCTATAGAGACATTAAATTGCTCAGTTATCTTCACAGACTAGTCTTTGTTGACCATGTGACTTGGACATAGGTTGCTACTATCCCAGGTTTCTGGTTATTTCATATTGGTAAGATCAGTGTGTTTCTGCCATTAAGCAGGTAACTCCTGCTTCTATTCGCCATGTATCTGTTGTGGTCATCCCGTGTCGTCGTCTCCCCCACCCTTCTTTCTTACTCCTGTTTTGTCACTTGAAACTAGCCCTGGGGTCCTCAGAAAGAAATCTATCCCAGCCATGGCACATGCTTTTGCTTAGATCTGTTCCTTTCACTTAATGTTTTCCTATTCCAACAAGAAATTCGAAGCCAAGGGCAGTTCAGCACCACCAGCTTCTTTTCTAGGTTCTAGCAAACGGAGAAGAAAGGAGGAAACCACGGGGAAGAACGTTAAAAGAACACAGCATGAGTTAGATCATAATGGTCTCGTTCCCTTGCCGGTCAAAGTCTGTTTCACGTGTAACAGGTATTTTTTTCTATGCCTATATTCAACAAATGCAGTTTTTTTTTCCCCCGCTTATCCTTTTAAGTCCTGTGTGTTAATGTGGACAGCGATATTCTGATGGTATAAGCACACAGAACTAATTGACTAGCCACTTCCTTGAATATGTCAATAACAAATTACCTGAAGAATCAAGATCCAGAGCCAGGTGTATGATATATGCATGTAATCCCAGTACTTAGGAGGTGGAGGCAATTTGGGGAGTTCAAAGCTAGCCCCACTCATAAGGCCCCACTTTCCAGGAAGGCTTATTGGTTGATGGGTATTAGTAAGTAACCCCCACCCTGCTCATGTGAGCAACAGTGATTAAACCCAGTAGGTCAGAACCAATGTGACTGCTCATTGGATTAAGGCTCCCACATCATTATCACTTGAGCTCAACTCCCAGAAGCCACATACTGGAAGGGCAAAACTGTGGCAAGTTATCTTCTAACCTCTTCAGGGGAGCTGTGACATGCACGAACACACACACAATAAGTATTTTTTAAAAAAATTAAACTTGCTGGGTGGAAGTGGGTGGTGGTGCGTCCCATTAAACCCAGCACTTGGAAGGCAGAGGCAGGTGGATCTCTGTAAGTTCAAGGCCACCCTGGTCTATAAGAGCTAGTTCCAGAATTACATAGAGAACCCCTCTATCTTGAAAAACCAAAAAAGGGGCTGGAGAGATGGCTCAGTGGTTAAGAGCATTGCCTGCTCTTCCAAAGGTCCTGAGTTCAATTCCCGGCAACCACATGGTGGCTCACAACCATCTGTAATGAAGTCTGGTGCCCTCTTCTGGCCTGCAGACATACATGCAGACAGAATATTGTATACATAATAAATAAATAAATATTTTTTAAAAAAAAGAAAAACCAAAAAAATTAAAAATAAAAAAAATAAAAATAAGCTTAAAAGAGATGAAACTCAGAGGGACTTGTTGGGAAGTGTGGGGGGGGCGGTATATGATTAAAATTTATTATGAGACTGTCACAAGTCTAGACAATCAAAAGAAGCGGGTGTGGTAGCACACACCTTTGATCCCAGAGACAAAGGCAGACCAATTACTATGAGTTCACAGCCAGCCTGGTCGACTTAGTGAGTTCCAGGCTATCCTGAGCTATATAACGAAACCCTGTCCCAATAAAGAAAAATCGCCAGGCGGTGGTGGTGCAGGCCTTTAGTCCCAGTGCTTGGGAGACAGAAGCAAGCGCATCTCTGTGAGTTCAAGGCCAACCTGGTCTACAAGAGCTAGTTCCAGGACAGGCTCCAAAGGTACAGAGAAACCCTGTCTCGAAAAATAAAAAAAAAAAAGAAAGAAAGATGACAGATCACAGTATAGAAGTAGTGTTAGGTTGGTAACAGCTTCAGAGGAGTTAGGATTAAACTTAAACTGGAGCATGAGGAGCTGATAAGATGGTTCATTGGGTTAAGGTGCTTAATGCCAAGCCTGGCACCTAAGATCTATCCTCAGGGCCCTGGATGAACACTGTCGCACATGGGATTTCCTTCCAATGCACACAAAACGCTTTTTTTTTTAAAACCTAAATGAGGTGTTGAGGCTACCCAGCAAATTATTAAAGATAAGATAAATTTTAAAGTGGTAGTTGGTATGTTTTGGACTAGACAAATTCCAAAAGGTCCTTGGCTACCTAAGTCACACAGCTACCCTGGGACACTTTCCTTCAAGAGAGGCTCCCCTCAGTCACAGGAACCAGATGTTTCAATGATTGAAGCTAGATTTGATGCCTTAAGTTATGTCAGAAAAACTGTTATGGTTGGAGCAGGATAGCAGGAGAAAATGGCTATCACAAAGGATGCTTGGGTACTGAGGATATAGCACAGTTAGTACAGTGTTTACCCGACATGGTTTGATACCCGGCATTACATAAACCCAAAATGATGGTGCAAACTGATATCTCAGCACTTAGGTCTTAGATGCAAGAGGAACAAGAATTGAGAATCATTCTTAGCTAACCAGTGAGTTCAGGCTACATGAGACTGTTTCATAGCCACACCCCCAACAACAAAATGTTCATAAAAAAGCTATGGAAAACTAGATGGTAGTCAATTAGAAGTATAGAACTTGTGGTTGTTTTGCTGTGCGCCTTTAATCCCAGCACTTGGGAGGTCTACAGAATGAGTTCTAGGACAGCCAGTCCTAACAGAAACCCTGTCTCAAAAAAACAAAAATAAATAAGAAAATAGAAGAAGAACAACTACAGAACTCTGCCAGGAAAAGCTTTGTCTCTAGTATACCTTTGGGGTTGTGAGTATTTGCTTACTGCCTCTCCTTGAAGCGTGCTTCCATAAATATATGCAACATAATTTTCTTGCCTCCTTCTCTAATTATCAGTACTGGTTATTGGTCTTTTCACACAGAAGGGAAATCTTTTGTCGTGTAGTTACAACTCCAGAAAGTCTGCTGATGTATTTTTATTACATTTGCTTTTTGAGAGTAAGATGAACATGTGCCACAACGTATGCGTGCAGATGACAACTTGAAAGACTTGATTCTCCCATTTAGCAATGGGTTCTATGAATTGAACTCCGGGAGTCAAGCTTGGTGGCAGTCTGCTTGTACCACTGGGCAATTAAACCAGCATCTAAGGGTTTTTTTGTTTGTTTGTTTGTTTGTTTGTTTGTTTTGAGTGAGCATTTCTTAAAAATAGGAAGATCAGAAAGCAGAGATGAGTACTAAGCATTGGTCATTCTTGTTCTGATAGCCACAGTAGCCATCCTCCAAATAAGCATTTACATTCACAAGATGCATTTTTTTTTCTAGAAGATAAAATACTGAAGACCCTGGTTTCCATCTTCCTTACTGAGTGGTTATGTGACAGAACCCTGGAGGGAGGGAGGTATGGAAGAAGCTGTGAGGACTGAGGACAGGCTCTTCTTCGTTGTAGAGTTAGTCTTTAATTTTCCCATCATGCCACAGAAATCACCTATCATATCTCATTCCTTTGCAGGAGTTGTCGAGTAGCCCCTCTCATCCAGTGTGACTATTGCCCACTTCTGTTTCACATGGACTGCCTCGAGCCCCCGCTCACTGCCATGCCCTTGGGCAGATGGATGTGTCCGAATCACATCGAGCATGTGGTGGTAAGCACGGCGTGTCTAATGCACTCTGTACAGGCCCGGCTGGGGCGGCACCAGCCCAAGAAAGCACACTAGCGTCAGCATTGTGCCAGAGTTCACTGGTGTCAGCAGACCTCCCTGAGGTCTGCTCTCATGGATCTCACCTGTGCATCTTGCCTTCCCATGGATCTTGTTGAGGCTGTGCAGCTTGACTTGCTTGCTTGTCATTTTTACCCCACAAGAATTAAAGAAATAACTGTTATTGCCCTAAAGAGTGAGTTTATTAGAGCCAACCTTAAGAGAATAAATGATTGGCTGTTAGGAATACACGTGGCTCAACCATTAAATGACTTTGTTCCCTGCTCTTGCATTAGTTATTTGTAACTACCTTGTGTTGGCACAGCCTAGGTTCTCAGTGAGTTGTTGAATGAATGAAAGTGAATGCTGCAGCAACAACAAAACAGTCTTGCCAGTGGTCATGATAGTTTTTCTTTCTTTTTTTTTTTTTTCCTTTTAAAATTTTTAGTGCTAGAGATGGAATCCCAGGCCTTGTATAGGCTAGGCAAGTGCTCTACCATTGATTTACAGCCCCAGCACAATTTTTTTGGTTTGAGGGTGGGTTTTGTTGGTTTTTATTTTTTAATTATTTTGTATTTTATGTGTGTATTTTGCCTGCGTGTATACAAGAGCACCATGCGCATGGCTTGTGCCTTTGTTGACTGGAACAGGATGTTGACACTCCTAGAGCTGGACTTAGAATTAGTTGTGAGCCATCATGTAGATGCTGGGGACTGAACCTGGATCTTCTGTAAGAGCATACCACTGAGCCATTTCCAGCCCCTCAAATTCACTGTGTAGCCAAGAATGGTCTAGAACCTCCCTGAACCTGCCTTCTGTTTTCCACCTCCCAAGTGCTAGAATTACAAGTCTGAGTCACCACCACACCCAGCTTTATTATTGCTGTGTCTATGTGCACGTGTGTGCTCTCCAGAGCATACATGTGGAGGTCAGAGGATAATGTTGTAAGTTACCAGGCTTGGTGATAAGTACCCTTACCCACTCCGCCATCTCACTAGCCCCACTTTCCACTTGGGTTCTGGAAATCAAACTCAAGTCACCGGGCTTACTTTATGCACTGAGCCATCTCGTTGACCCTCTGTAGACATTTTCCACACAGCTTTCTACCCTAGAGCCGACCTGTTGTCTGCCTCTCCAGGAGGGTCAGTCCTTCTGTGTAGTCACCCATAAGGTACTTCCTTACAAAAATAGCCTTTCCAAATTAAACCATAAGACTTACCATGACTGGGCTGGGGAGTGGTGGCATATGCCTTTAATCCCAGCGCTCAGTAGGCAGAGGCAGGTGGATCTCTTAAATTCAAGGACAGCCAGGGCTACACAGAGAAACCCTTTCTTGGGGAAAAATGAATGAATGAATATAAAACCATTTTTTTAAAAAAGTACTTGTTCTTGTTAAGGATCCATGTTCCATTCCCAGCACCCATATGGTGGCTCACAACCCAGCTTTCTGTAACTCCAGTTCTGGATTATCCAACACTCTCCTCTTGCCTGTTCAGGCAAAAGATTCATACACACGAGGTTAAAAACTATATGTTACTTTTGAGATGGTTTCTCTCTAGTCCAGGCTGGCCTGGATTTGTGGATCAGGCTGGTCTCGAACTCACATAGGTCCGACTATCTCAGCTGCCTCTCAAGTGCTGGGAGTAAAGGTATGTACCACCACACCAAGCATAAAAGTTTCTTAAGAAATTTTTTTTCGGGCTGGAGAGATGGCTCAGCGGTTAAGAGCACTGCTTGCTCTTCCAAAGGTCCTGAGTTCAATTCCCAGCAACCACATTGTGGCTCACAACCATCTGTAAGGAGGTCTGGTGCCCTCTTCTGACCTGCGTACATGCACACAGACAGAATATTGTATACATAATAAATAAATAAATAAATAAATAAATAAATAAATAAATAAATATTTAAAAAGAAGAAATTTTTTTTCTTACATGGATGTTTGCGTGAGTGAATGCCACGTGTGTGGGTGACCTCAGAGGGCAGAAGAAGAGGGTATCAGACTGTCCGGAACTGAGTGTGTTCTCTGGAAAATAGAAAGTCCTCTTAACCCCTAAGCCGTCTCTTGTCATCCAGATCCTGTCATTTGAACTAGAGTGTAGGGGTCAGATATACTAGAGGTTAGAAGTGGCACAGGCTCTCCATGCCTTCTGTCAGCACCTGAACAAGTTCCTCCCTTCTCTCCCTTTGACTTTTAAGAGCAGACCAGAGGTTTCCCTTCTACAAGGGAAGATGTAATATCTGAACTGAGATGAGTTTGGTAATGCTTGCTGGTACCCCGGAGCAGGAATGGGATTTTGACCCTGCAAGGCCTCTATATAGGACAGTTTTTCTATAAGGACAGTTCCTTGATGGGTGGGGAGTCTGCTTCTTTGGCTCTCTTGAGGGCCGAGGCCTGCTAGGATTGACCCTGATGGGTTGTCCTGACCTACAGTCTGGCTGAATTAGTTTTGATTTTTTTTTTTTTTTTTTTTGCTTGTTGGTGTTTTTTGGGGGGCAGGGGTTTCAAGACAGAGTTTCTCTGTGTAACTGTCCTGGCTGTCCTGGAACTCGCTTTGTAGACCAGGCTGGCCTCAAACTCCACAGAGATCTGCTTACCTCTGCCTCCTAAGTACTGGGATTAAAGGTGTGTACTACCACCACCCAGCAAGAGTTTCTGTTTTAAGCCCAGAGAATAGGGCTAGCTGGAAGGGGCAGCACCCTTAGAAATTCACCACAGTGGTATTTCTGCTTGTCCCTAGCTGAACCAGAAGAATCTGACACTGAGCAATCGATGCCAGGTGTTTGATCGTTTCCAGGACACCATTTCACAGCATGTTGTCAAAGTGGATTTCCTGAACCGAATCCATAAGAAGCACCCCCCTAACCGCCGTGTGCTCCAGTCTGTCAGAAGAAGAAGCTTGAAGGTGAGTCACGGCCCAGCCAGAACAAACAAGACGTTGGGCACTGGTTTCTCTCATGGCACAGGATCAGTGGGAGACTGAAGCCCCACCGATACATCTTTGGTATCTCAGCAAATAATAAATGCATAGTGATAACTTGAGGATGGTAGTCATCATTACAAAGGCAAGATTCCAGGTATGGTTTTGAAATCCATTTATAGCTCTCCAAATGATGAGCAGCCTTCAGCCCATCTCACCAAGCCCAGTTGTACTCCACTGTCTTAGAATTTCTGTTGCTGTGATAAAGCGCCATGACTGTAGTTGACTTTGCAGGTGGGGGGACATTTATTTCAGCTTAACACTCTCAGGTCGCACTTCATGCTAAGGGAGATCAGGGCAGAAAATTGAAAACAAAAGATATGCACAGGCCATGGAGAAAGGCTGCTTACTACCTGGTTTATTTTGCATACTTCTTACAGCCCCCATGCCTACCACCCCAGGATTTGTCTGCCTCTGCCTCCCAAGTGCTGGGATTAAAGGCATGCACCATCACCACCTGGTATTGATGTTCCTTTTCACCAATGATTCTGACATATAAGTTACCATAAAACAAGCCAGCCTAATACTTAACTGTGTCTGTCACTGTTAAATGGTCCCCTTCTGAGAACTCTGATGAGGTGAAGTTTTGATTAATTTGGCAGACAGCCATGTGGGAGATGAAGAGAGATATCCAACTGAAAATTTAAGAAAAATGTGTTCGAGGGAAAGTTCTACCTATGGATCTGTTTTTAGACTAATAAATCAACCAAGACAACTACAGGTTTGGTACCTAGTATTTCTATTTACTTGATGCTTGCTAAGCTATATCCAAAGAGCCTGAGAGAATTTCCTTCATTGAAAAATTCTTAACTGTTTTCAAAGTATTCAATATCCTAATTCAGTTGATCTGAAGGTTTAACATGCTATATATCCATTAGCAATTCTCAAATATGGCCACTTGGTGGCAGCCATGTTTTAACCTCAATCATACTATTCCCATCCCCTTTAGTGGGTGTCATTTCAGAACTAGCAAGGATATTTAACTGTTGAAAATTGTACAGCAAACTCTTAACTGGGTAACTAACAACTAATCTTTCAGGAGGATGGTTTTCTCAAATTAAAGTGTTTCTCATTACAGGAATAGGATATGAGGTGGTAGGCCTCATACCTCTAGTTAAATGGATCTAAAAGTAATCCAAATTATAATTAATTTGCCATGTAGATTCAGAAGTCTGCCCAGATGCTACAGTGAACAAATTAGAAAGCCTTGAATAAATCTTTTCATTGACTTTCCTCTAAATATTTTCCTTATTGTTGAGGAGGAAATCAGAGTTATAAACTGCCTGAAGAATAGTTTTTTCTTCAGGTGGTGGCGGCACACACCTTTAATCCCAGGCAGAGGCAGGTAGATCTGTGAGTTCGAGGCCAACCTGGTCTCCAGGACAGGCTCCAAAGTTACAGAGAAACCCTGTCTTGAAAAACCAAAATTTAAAAAAAAGAAGAAGAATAGTTTGTTCTTGGAGAGTTTGAATAGGAAATGAAGACTGCAGCACCGTAGGACAGTGGTCCTATGATAATAGGAGTGCAGAGGAAACCTGTCACCTGATACCTTGTCAGATCTTCTGCAGGGTAGCTGCATTCTGTCCTCTGTTGCATTAAGAAAACCCATAGATAGCACTAGGTGGTGGTTCTCAGCTCCATGCTCCTTGCCTCTGTGCTCATCTTTACTGACCATTCTCACATGTAGCTCTTTTTGTTTGTAGATTGCATGGTCTAGGTTGGGCTCCAACTCACAGGGATATTTATCTCTGGACCTCTTGGATTTTGGAACAGTGCCAGACTCGTGAGGCACTCAATAATGTTGACTGAATGTATGAATGACTTTTTGTGTGGCTCTTCATTCTTATAAAATGTAAATCAGAGTGTGTCATTTTTCTTTGCACAACCCTGAAGCCCAATACAGTGTCAGTCTTGCATGTTTGAGACAAAACAGAAGATAGTATGTGGTAGCTTTAGAACTCTGCAAGACCTTGGACCTTAACAATGAAAGCCCTGCCTATTGTTGCTATTTCTGTGCTTTTTTAGGACAAGATATCTGTGTGAGAGTCAAAGGGCAACCCAAAACAGTTGCAGCACACTGAGCTTCGATGTCCATGGTAGATCACAGAGTAGATGGTCGCTTGGGTACCAGCACTACAGATGAAATAGTATCTAGTTAGGGCAGAATTCAGCTTGGGCATATTGGCACTATCTTTCCTCCTATCTTTTTTTTTTTTAAAGATTTATTTATTATGTATACAACTTTCAGCCTCCATTTATACCCACACGCCAGAGGAGGGTGCCAGATCTCTTTACAGATGGTTTGGAGCCACCATGTGGTTGCTGGGAATTGAACTCAGGGCCTCTGGAAGAGCAGACAGTGCTCTTAACCACTGAGCCATCTCTCCAGCCCTCTTTCCTCCTATCTTAAATAGGTTCCTGATGCTATAAAATCTCAGTACCAGTTCCCACCCCCTCTCATTGCACCTGCGGCCATTCGGGATGGGGAGCTGATCTGCAATGGGATCCCTGAGGAATCACAGATGCACCTTTTGAACTCTGAGCACTTAGCCACCCAAGCAGAGCAGCAAGAGGTAAGTGAAAGCAGAATTGGGATTCCCAAGTCCAGTCTTTCTTCTGTGTCACCAGATGTCTGTCATTCCTGCCTCTACCCTGTCTCCACCCTAGCCCCTAAAAGTTGAGTGGCCATGGAGAATCCCAGGCTCAGATGCCAAAGGCAAGAGAACTTCAGTCAAACAGGCTGCTCCCCTCATTAGTTCCCCGTTGCTTCAAGCTGGGCAGTTCTGTACTGAAGGAGTAAATGAGCAGATCCACAGAGAGGTTGGGTGATCCTGCCAGACACACAGCAGATACTGGGGTACTTGCTGAATGTTGATCACAAGTAAGCCATCAGGGCAGAGCCAGAACGGGAATCTCAAGTTCCACCCACTGAGGTAGTACTGCCAAGTGCATAAATAAGTCTTTCTTGGGAATGAAAGTGGGATTCCCTTTCTGGCCATTTTTGTTGGAACCTTGGTAACAGTGCTTGTCAACTCTGCTGTAGCCCTGGACACTGGCAGGATAGACAACACCTCCCAGGCCTCTCACTCCTCTCCTCTCCTTCCATTGCAGTGGCTCTGTAGTGTTGTTGCGCTCCAGTGCAGCATATTGAAACATTTATCTGCTAAGCAGATGCCTTCGCATTGGGACTCTGAACAGACAGAGAAGGCTGATATTAAGCCTGTTATTGTGACTGACAGCTCAATCACCACCTCCCTGCAAACTGCTGACAAGGCACCTCTACCTTCCCACTACCCTTTGTCCTGCCCCTCAGCAGTTAGCACCCAGAATTCCCTGGGCTGCTCTCCACCCCACCAAGCCCCGGCCCTAGAGGACATCAGCTGCAGTTCTTGTGTGGAAAAGTCCAAGAAAACCCCTTGTGGGACTGCCAATGGGCCAGTGAACACAGAGGTAAAAGCCAATGGCCCACACCTCTACAGCAGCCCCACTGATTCCACGGATCCCCGGCGACTTCCTGGCGCCAACACCCCCTTACCAGGCCTCACACACCGGCAAGGCTGGCCCCGGCCCCTCACACCACCATCGGCTGGGGGGCTTCAGAACCACACCGTCGGCATCATTGTGAAGACAGAAAATGCCACTGGCCCCAGCTCTTGTCCCCAGAGGAGTTTGGTACCTGTCCCAAGCCTGCCCCCTTCCGTCCCCAGCTCTTGTGCCAGCATCGAGAACACCAGCACTTTGCATAGAAAGACTGTCCAATCACAGATAGGACCTTCGTTGACAGATTCGAGGTCTCTGGGCTCACCCCCAAATGCCACCCGGGTGCTCACTCCCCCACAAGCTGCAGGAGACAGTATCTTGGCCACAGGGGCCAACCAACGATTCTGCTCACCAGCGCCATCATCAGGTGAGTATTTCTCAGCCCCAGATGATCAGGAACAATCTGTGTTCTTACTAGCACATAGACTTAAGAGTCCAAAACATAGCATTCCTTTGAATACTTGAGGACTTCAATCTCTGTATCTGTGATCATTCTTCCCTTTGTTTCTATGGCAGGAAAAAGGCTGTGTTGGCTTGTGCCAGCTATAAGATGGGGCTATACTCAATAATTTAAGCCACTTCCTTGGGGTGTCCTGCCAGATTAATGGCAATACTGGAACTACAGCTTGGGTCACCTGCCCCTTCACCTCTGGACCTAGTCTTCTGTCTGGTCCATCACTTCAGAAGGCACATGCTATCGGAACCACTTTGGCCAGTCTGAGGTTCAGGGTATGCCAGACTAAATCCATACCTGATGCAAATTTTGAGCCAACTCATATGAGAAACATTTATGTTCAAGAAGCAGGAACAGAAAGCAGCCCAGCTTCAGGTCTGGCCTAGAAGCTTGCCCTCAACCATATGCCTAAAGAAAATCCCTTAGGTCTGTACTTAGTCCAGCACAGACTTGTTCTCTCAGCTGTCCCTGCCAGTTTCTGGACCTCAAGGTTGCTGATCCCAGCATCTGACAGGTTTCACATGCTGTTGTCACCTGTGTGGTCCCCCACATGATCTGAAGTCATCCTCATAGTCAGGAGATTTCTTCACGTGTGAGCCCCTGGCCCTATCTCCTACTCTGTAATGCCAGTGTGAGTAAATTTTGCAAACTGTAGGTTGTACTTGAGCAGAAGGAATTGCAGGGACAAGTGCCATGTTAAGAGTAGAGGTAGCAAGGTTGGGTAGTCATGACCCAGAGAATAAAGCAAGTTCACCGCTTGCCCCAGAATAGTAACCTGCAGCAGTTGTCAGTGCTCTGGAAACTCCTGCGGCCCGGGTGTGTTACTGTTCCGTCTACCCTTCCTCACCACACGTTTTTAGCTCTAGGAGTTCCAGAGCCTATGGGTTGAGAATCAAGAAGGGAACATCACCTTGGGTCCGAAATCCAGAACTGTCTCAGCAATGGGGGATTGGACCGGTGGGTTTCCCTCAGGCGACGTAAGTAACAGTCTTCCTGCTCCGTCCCCAGATGGCAAGGTCAGCCCCGGCACGTTATCCATAGGAAGCGCTTTAACCGTACCCTCTTTCCCAGCCAACTCTACTGCCATGGTGGACCTCACCAACTCGCTTCGAGCATTTATGGATATCAATGGAGGTGAGTGAAACCCAGTAGTGTTCAGCTCCTTTTGAAGAGGGGTAAGGAGATGGGAATGCACGATATCCATTTGGGTAGAAGAGTGGGAAAGAAGATTCCATCTCCTGTCTACCTTCTGGATTTATGCAAAATATAATCAAAGATGAAGAAAAGGAGAACAAGCCAAGCTGAACCAGTGGGAAAGAACAGAATCACATTAGGCAGGTCACTCGGTATTAGAAGCAGAACCCGGAGCTTGCTTTCATCTGTGGAAAACCCCAAAGTCAAAGAGAAAAAGAGATGAATTTCTCTGCACAGAGAGTGGGTAGAGCTTGCCTCACAGGCAACTGGGAGTTTTTGGTTCTGCCCTTTATTTACTTAAAATTAGCCAACTTTCTATAAGAAACCACCGCACTAACACCTCCCCCCCCCACACACACACACACACACACTGTAAATAGCTTGCAAGATGCCATTTTCAGATCTTTGTTCCACTTTGGGCTTTATATTGTTTGAACAAAAGTTTGCTGGTTTGCCCTATAACCTTTATCTACTTCCATATTCCATATCTCAGCTTTTTTGATCTTTCTCTTTGGTTGATAGAAATCGAGATAAATATGTTGGATGAGAAGCTGATCAAGTTTCTGGCCTTGCAGAGAATACATCAGCTTTTCCCCTCCCGGGTCCAAGCTTCACCGGGCAGTGTTGGGACACATCCGCTGACTTCCGGAGGGCACCACACAGAAGGTGCGCGTGCACATACCTGCCACCACACCATCAGATCTCCTGTCTGATGTGTGTGTATGACCACCTTGCTCCATGGAGAATCTCCGCTTTCAGTAGCTCAAACTCTTTGTACCTACGATGGGTTTAATAAAGTACCGTGATTTTTTTTTTTTTTTTTTTCTCAGCATGAACAAGATGATTAACAACTTTCTGATCAGACTTGGGGAGTTTGCCATAACCTTCTTTCACACGGGTCCACTTTGATTCACAGCAAAGCAGCTACCAGTACTTTGGGGCATATGTTGTATGCTTTCTGTTCAATTACTTTTTATACTGTAATTAGAAGGGTTTCCCAAGGATCAGGGTGAGAAATAGAAAAACAGTAGGTAAGCTTCCTGGAAATTCATCTCAAATGTTCATTCTGCTTTGAGCTACTTTAATTCTATCTCAGCTCTTAGCCCTTAAGAAAGAGCCTTGATGCTTCAGGAACTTAAAGTACCATGCCAGTACTATCAGAATCCCAAGAGCTTATTACAAATAGAATTATTCTAGAGACAGCGGGATAGCTCAGTTGGCAAAGAGACCTGAATTCGCTCCCTAGACCCCACATTTAAAAAGCCAGGAATGGAGGTGCATGCTTATAATCTCAGAGCTGAGCAAGTGCAGACGGACGATCCCTGGGACTCACTAGCTGTCCACTCTAGTCTGCTTCTCAAATTCTAGGCCAGTGAGGGATCCTGTCGCCTAAAGGAAAAAGAAAGGAGTATGAGCAGCAGCACCAAAGGCTGTTTATTCATATGTGTGATCACGTGTGTTGTGCATAGGCATGCACAAAGTGCAAATTTGCAAGTTCTAGATCCTCCTATTCCAACTAAATCCAAAATCAATTTTGTGGGTGGGTGGGTTGATGGTGATTGTGGTCCTAGTGATCAGATCCATTGACTTTTACTGAACAAGTACTGTACAACTAAATTATATCTTTCAACAGAATTCATGGGCAGTTGATGTGCTCATTAAAGCTTGAGAAACACTGGCCTATGCCTTATGTTTTTCCATGTTCTCTTTGTCATCGGTTGGAATGTCCCTGTTAGTTCCTTATCAGGAGCTCAGAAACTTAAAGTCCTGTCCGTCTCCAAAGAAGATCCTTCCTAACCTGTGTTAGAAATATGCGTGAGGCGAACCCTCCCCTGAAGCAGCTCTAGGTCAGGTGTGAGTTTGTGCACAAAGTTACACAGTAGATTTTTTTCCAGGCCATCAGCAAAAGGTCCAGATTTTGTTGGTTTATGTTTGGGTCACAGGTTCTGAGTTTCTGAATGATCCTATCCCTATGTTTGTCTTGTAGTGCAAAGAAAGGAGGTACAGGCCCGAGCTGTGTTCTACCCCCTCTTAGGGTTGGGAGGAGCTGTGAACATGTGCTATCGAACCCTCTACATCGGGACAGGTGAGCCAGCCAGGAAACTGGGAGGGGCACTGGATCTTCAGCCTGATGGACACTTACAGAAGCCCTTTCAGGAGTTGATGGGTCTCAGCAGTGGTTGTCCAGACAAGAGAGGCTAGGAACCTAGACGATCCAGTGGGGTACTTCTTGGCTCAGGCCTTTTGCTTTAACTGCTGCTCAGTAGCATCTGAAACACTGTAGGGAAAGACTTCAAAAAGAGGACACTTTCTATCCCTGGGTGTGACAGGCTCACCCATAACCCTGTTGCTGATTTAACATAGGGTCTCCTAGTTCTGGGACGGGCACCAAAGCTACAGAGAAACCCTGTCTCGAAAAACCAAAAAAAAAAAAAAAAAAAAAAAGATAGGGTCTCCTGTGGTCAGTGCTGAAGTCGGGTCTGCCCTCTTGCCTCAGCCTCTCAAGCTCTAAAACTACAGGAGTAGCCCACCGCACCCCAGATCACTCCTTACCCTGGAAACTGCCCTTCGAAGTGGTATGGCTTAAAGGCCCTGTTGTGTCCACTTAGATGCCCCATCTGGGTAACAGCCACACATCCTACAGCAGATTAGCTTTAGAACAACAGGGAAGTGCTGGGCATGTGACACACATCTGTAACCCTGGGACTTAGGAAACAGAGATAAAGAGGTCATGAGTTCCAAGCTAACCTATCATTAAGAGGAAAAGAATAGAAAAGGGAAAAAGGAAAGAAAAGAGGACTTTTAAGCTACCTTGAGGTTTCTACTAGCGGCCACCCAGAAGCTAACTCCCTTCTCTTTCACTTCCCCCACACATACACCTTACAGTCTATTCTCTGCCTTTTCCTTGACTCCTGCCACCTTGCAGGAGCTGACATGGATGTGTGCCTTACAAACTATGGTCACTGTAACTACGTGTCTGGGAAACATGCCTGCATATTCTACGATGAGGTGAGGGGCAAAGATGGGTGGGAGGGAGCTTTCCCAACTTGAGATCTTTCCTTAGCATTGGGCTCTGGGTAAGGGGCAAGAGTGAGCAACCTCTCCTCTCCTCCTCTCTGTCTTGGAGGGAAGACAAGGGCATGGCAACCTGTTTACAGGAACAAGCTATCATTGCAACTAACGTTGCTCATAGGAACAGCTGAGGGAGGCCACCTCAAAGCATGGAAAGGAACCAATATAGGCTGTGCCCCTGAATTTCATAACTATGTGCCAGTGGATAGCAAGTCAACAGGGAGGGTAGTGCTGCAGAGCAGAGAGTGGGGACATGGAGTGAGTAGGTGAGTCTTGAATTCTACAACTAGGCTGTAACTGAGGAAGAGTATGAGAGCTTGCCAGGTAGAGCAGCAAGCTCTATGTCCTCTCTCCTTCGCCCAAGGCTTCACACAGCAACCACACATCGTGTCTTCCCCCTCCTCCAGAATACCAAACATTATGAGCTGTTAAACTACAGTGAGCACGGGACAACGGTGGACAATGTGCTGTATTCATGTGACTTCTCTGAGAAGACCCCGCCAACCCCCCCAAGCAGTATTGTTGCCAAAGTGCAGAGTGTCATCAGTAAGTTGGAGCAGAGGCCTGTGACCACACAGCTAAGGCCCCGGTCACCTTGGCTCTGCCATGCTGTCAATGACCTACAGTTCTTTGCCTTCCCAGTCCCATTGGCCAAGCTCATTGTTGGTGGGCCTGGGAACGGTCACCAAGAATCAAGTGCTGAACACCCACATATGTGGCAGACCTTCCTGGGGACTCGAGACTCCACTAACCCCGTCTGAGCATTCCTCAGCCCTGGTCGTGTAGCATATAGAATGGGGAGATGCAGGGGCCCAGTCCTGCCAATCAGCCCAGATAGGTCAGCTGTTCATTGTTCCCCTCCTATGATCATCCCCCTTTTTCCCAGGGCGCCGCCGAAACCAGAAACAGGATGAAGAGCCAAGTGAGGAGGCAGCCATGATGAGTTCCCAGGCCCAGGGGCCACAGCGCAGACCCTGCAGTTGCAAAGCCAGCAGCTCAAGCTTGATCGGGGGCAGTGGGGCCGGCTGGGAGGGCACAGCCTTACTGCACCATGGCAGCTACATCAAGCTGGGCTGCCTACAGTTCGTCTTCAGCATCACTGAGTTTGCGACCAAACAGCCCAAAGGCGATGCCAGCCTGCTGCAGGATGGGGCTTTGGCCGAGAAGCTGTCTCTCAAGCCCCATCAGGGCCCTGTGCTGCGCTCCAACTCCGTTCCCTAGGCCATTGGCCTGGACACCCACCCAAGACTCCTGCAATGCAAAAATGTACACGAACCAAGCCCGGGTGTTTTCTATACCAGAAACCCTTCAACTACAATCTTTGCATGAAATGAAGAAAACCTTTTGACTGTTTTTTAAGACTTTTTTCTTTTCTCAAGTTCTAGGGGGCATTTGCACATATATTTGTACTCAACATTTCATGGGAAAGCGGCAGACCCGAGCTGAGGAACAGCGGGGGGCAGGGAGGGGAAGACCCTGGTCTGGACACTTCCAGCACACCCCTCCCCTGCCTTCTGCTCCCTCCCCCCGACCACCTGCCCGCTGTTGTAAAATAATCAGAAACTTGTTCTATTTTGTGGCAGTGACAATAGTTTTATATTAAAAGAAAAAATACAGTTTTCATACAGCAAAATCTATACAATATCATTGTTTTATTTAATATAAAGATCGCTACCCACCCCCTTCCATGGTTCCCACCCTACAAGTTACTCTCCCTTTCTGCAGCGGTTGCACTACAGGTAGCTACTGTGTATATGGACAAATGAGGAATGAATTCTTTTTCTGGCTGTCCATCTATTTTATTTCAAATAAGGAAAAGTGTATTTGGATTTTGTGTAAATACATCTAGTGATGACATTTTTCAGTGTTTTTAAGAACTGTACAGTACATGTGGTAGAGTGTTTTTCTCCGATGTCTATTGTAGCAAAGGCGTTTTTGTCGTAAACCTGTTCTGTGTCCTTTTTTTGTTCTCTTGCCACTCTCTTCCTCCTCACCCCAGCTCCTTCCTTCTCCACAACTAGTACCGATGTACATAGTAATTGTAATGTTTTAGACTTTACAGAAACTTTCCTGTATTCTGTATATAAAAAACCAAAAAATACTTCAAATTATGTTTTCTGCCTGTCTGTCCTACCTGTCATCACCCCTAGAGGGGACCTTCCCTGGGATCTCCTTTTTTGTACCCTTTAAACTATTATCACTCTCAAATAGCCTCCAAGGGAAGCTTGGTAGAGAGGGAAAATGTTAGAAGAGTGAGCCTCAGCTGGATGAGGGAAACAGAAAGGTGGGCACTTGGCTTTTAGGGTGCTGTTTCTCTGGAGAAGTGTTAATACGGTAAAATCCATTCTCTAGAGCAGTGGTTCTCAGCCTAATACTGCGACCCTTTAGCACAATTCCTTATATTGTGGTAACACTCCATGAAATTATTTCATTGCTAGCTAATTTTGCTATTGTTATGAATTGTAAATATCTGATATGCTCAGTCCTCCACACACACTACAGGGATCTCAACCCACAGGTTGAGAACTGCTTGCTTCTTAGACTGAGACTCTTTAGTGTAGCTCGAATGACTTTACTGCTGTTCTCATCAGAACACTCTGCATCCTCCAAGGTGGAGGTTCCTCCTGAGCACAATCTCCTACCTGTTCATGTATTAGTCTACTGGTGGGGTTCGAGGATGTTTTCCATCCACAGCATCTATAAATGTGCTCCAAGTACACTGCGCAGTTAAACAGGGAGTTTCATCTGGTCTCAGAAATCTGACCATGCTCCAAAATACAGGTATAGTTCTGACTGGGCCATTCTACTTCCGCTGGAGGAAGGACTTCAACCCCTAAAGGCAGAAGCTTTGTATTTTGCTCAGTGTCAATAGTATCCACAGTGCTAGGCATGTCATGATTGTCAAGTCACTGTCCTAGGTAAGGTTCTGCCACGAGTGCCTAAAGCCACATCTCCCTAGCTGTCCAGCCCATCTTACCCTCAGTCACTCCTTCACCTGAGTAATCGAGTGTCTATTTCTGCCACCTGTGAAAATTGTTCCCGAGACAAATTACCTCCTAATATTTTCACTGCTTTTCCTTTTGGAAGGCAGGGGTAGAGATGGAGGAGCATCCCTGTAATCCCCACCATTTTGGAGATCGAGGCAGGAGGATCTCGAGTGTAAGACCAGCCTGGGCTACCTAGTGAAACCACTTCAAAAACCGAGAAAGGGGTGGAGTCATAGTCAAGAAGTCACATAATTGAATCCCGACAACCCTGTCAGTGCCTTGCAGAAAAGCCTCAATGGCCTGTACCTAGATGATAAAAGGATGAGAAATTAATCGGTTCATTGAGGCCGGACAGTCGTGGCGCACACCTTTAATCCCAGCACTTCCAGAGGCCGAGGCAGGCAGATCTCTGAGTTCAAGGCCAGCCTGGTCTACGGAGAGACTTCCAGGATAGCCAACAGCCAAGGCTGCGCAGAGAAACCCTGTCTCAAAAAAAAAAAAAAAAAAAGAAAGAAAGAAAGAAAAAAGAATGGATTCATTTCATTGAAATGAAAGCATCGAGGACCTGACTCCAAACGCACAGGCCCATTCATGTACACAGGACTCCAGACTGAGACACAGAGCTACATACTCACACCTAGAGTAAACAGAGATGTTCATTCAGTCACACGCGTTGGAGGAGACTACAGATCTACAGATGCATGCACAGCCTGGAGGGACTCCCGCCATGGGCACAGACACCTACGCAGTGATCTCACACCGGCGCGCGCCCAGAATCTAGAAGCACGCCCAAACCGTGAGCAGTGATCTTAAATTAAGGTCATGGGTATGCACACTTCCACCAGGCCCTCACGCAGATGTTTCCTGTACATACCTGGCAGGCGCTCCCAGGAGTTCACGAGCCTAGGGGGCGCTCCCAGGGCCCCAAGATGCTCGCTCAGGCACGCCGCCAGGGCACGCAGGCGCACGCCTAGGGGGCGCCCGCACGGCCCACGCGCGGCACGCACACCCCTGCCCAGCAGCGTCCCGCCTGTCGCCGCCCTCGCGAGGCCGAGGCGGGAGTGACGAGGCCCGGGCGGGAGCCGGAGCACAGCCGGCATGGAGACGCTGCTCCTGGGCGCCGGGCTGCTGCTGGGCGCCTACGTGCTTGTCTACTACAACCTGGTGAAGGCCCCACCGTGCGGCGGCATCGGCAGCCTGCGGGGCCGCACGGCCGTGGTCACGGGTGAGTTCGCGCGGGCGGGCGGCGGGGAGGCCGGGCGGGTGGCCGCGGCCCGACCGGCTCAGCTGGCTCCCGCCCGCCGCCCGCAGGCGCCAACAGCGGCATCGGGAAGATGACAGCGCTGGAGCTGGCGCGCCGGGGAGCGCGCGTCGTGCTGGCCTGCCGCAGCCGGGAGCGCGGGGAGGCAGCTGTCTTCGACCTCCGCCAGGTGAGGCCACAGGGGGACACGGAGGGCGGAGCAGAGCGACGCGAGGAATCAAGATCTGAGAGGAGAGAGCCGCACTGTCCCTTAAACACTGAAGAGGATGCAGGCACTACAGTGGACACACAGGGGAGGAACATCAGAACCAAATCCCCCCGGAGGAGGCTTACTCAAGAAAGGAGTCGCTAGTCTTGAGACGTTTAAGGATCAGAAAGAGTTAATGACCATGACCACGCGTGATCCCAGCACAGGGCCAGGAGCTCAAGGCCATCCTGGGCAGAGGAAAGACAAGGAAGGAAGGAAGGTTTAGGCTAATAAAAAGCCTCAGAAAGAACAGCAAGTGCAAATGCCTGAGACAAGGGAGTCTCATTGAAGACTGGAGGGGGGACGGGCGGGGAATGAAAAGAGGAATGTCCTAAAGGGACTCTGAGCCACGGCCAGCTTCTGGAGGCCCTTACGGATCCCACTGAGGAGTTTAAGGCAGTTGTGCTCCAGGAAGACTCCTCAGTAGGCTCTGGACCATCACGATGGCTTTTTGGAATGAATTACAGTTCTGGTACCTAGACTGCAGAGAACAAGACTAAGAGGGTCAGGCTCAGTAGCACACACTTGAGAGGCAAAGACAGGTGAATTTCTGTGAGTTCAAGACCAGCCAGGACCACATTGTAAGCCCCTGTCTCCAAAAAAAAAAAAAAAAAAAAGTGCTTAAGACCAAAGTCTGTTTAGAAGACAGTTGCAGCTGTCTGTACAGTTCATGGTACACATGGAACACACCTCTAATCCCAGCAGAAGAGGCTGAGGAAGGAAGCTCATGAGTTCCAAGGCAGTCTGGGCTACAGAGCAGAAGCTGTCTTCAACAGGCACAAGGCTGCCTGTAGTAGATTTTAAGGTAAAAAATAACGGAGAGGGGGGATGATAATAGCAATATCTGCACAGGGCTGGCTGAATATTTTACATATATTAACTCTGTAGCTCAGGCAAGTCTTGAACTCATGATCCTTTTGCCTCAAACTCCTAACTAGGATAACCAATGTATGCCACTACACCAGATATAACATATATCTTATCTGGTTTGATCTTCACAACTCTTTTTCTTTTTCAGTAGAAAGTATTATTATTATCCTATTTTACAGTGAGAGAACAGAGGCCCAAAGGATTAAGTATGTTGTTGAAGTCACACTCTAGTGAGAGGCAAAGTGGAGATCTGAATCCACACACCCATTACATGCTGATGCACTGGGGCAGGTTTTAGTCCTAGTGGGTAGGTTCTCAGGTGCCTGGGAAGAGGGGGAAGGGAGGTACCTGGTAACAATCCTAGCCCTTGCTGCTCCACAGGAGAGTGGAAACAATGAGGTTATCTTCATGGCCTTGGACTTAGCCAGTCTGGCCTCAGTACAGGCCTTTGCCACTGCTTTCCTGAGCTCTGAACCAAGGCTGGACATCCTTATCCACAATGCAGGTGAGAAGCTGTAGGCCCTGCAGGGGGGGGTGGCTGGTGGCCTGGAGAGGTAGTCCCTCCAGCTTGGCCCTACCAGGGGCCAGCAGACACATCTCACAGCTGGGGATTCCGTGAGCCCCATGGGGCACCCGAAACAGCAATTCATACCTAGCTTCTACCCTAGGGATCAGTTCCTGTGGCCGGACTCGGGAGGCCTTTAACCTGCTTCTGCGAGTGAACCATGTTGGCCCTTTCCTGCTGACACACCTGTTGCTATCCCGCCTGAAGTCATGTGCCCCCAGCCGTGTGGTGATAGTGTCGTCAGCTGCCCACCGGCGTGGTCGTCTCGACTTTACACATCTAGATTGCCCAGTGGTGGGCTGGCAACAGGAGCTGCGGGCATATGCCGACAGCAAACTAGCCAATGTACTGTTTGCCCGGGAGCTTGCCACCCAGCTCGAGGGCACTGGTGTCACCTGCTATGCAGCTCACCCAGGTGAGGCCTGATTGCTCCTAATTGCTTCTTTGTCACCTTTGTACTGCACTGCGCTTCCCTCCAGTCTCCTGATGAGTCACAGGACGCAAACATGGTCAAGGAGAAAGCCTGTTTCTCGCTGATCCTGGAGCCAGGCTCTCTCCTCACCTGTTTACTTCCTTTCTACCTATAAGGTTGGGTGCTGATCACTTGCTAGGAAATAAGAACAGGGCTGTAATTCAGTGGTGAAAAATTTGCCTTAGTATAGGCCAGACCCTGAGTTTGTTTACTTACTCACTTACTTAAGCTTGGGGTGTTTGGTTGGTTGGTTGGTTGGTTTGTTGGTTTGGTTTTGAGACAGCCTCTCACTATGTAGGCTTGGCTGGCCTCAAACACTCAGAGATCCACCTGCTTCTGCCTCCAGAGTACTAGGGATCAAAGGTGTGGGTCACCATGCCTGGCTTTAAGTTTTTTTTTGTTTTGTTTTTTAATGAGTGTGTATTAGTGTTTTGCCTGCATGTATATACCGTGTGTGTGTGTGTGTCTGTGTATCTGTCTGTGTGTCTTTGTGTATGGTGTCCCCATAGGCCAGATCCCCTAGAACTGAAGTTAGGGATGGCTGTGATTATCTGTGTAGGTACTGGGAACCAACCTGGGTGCTCTACAAGAGAAGCAAGTGCTCTTAACCACTGAGCCATCTCTTTAGCCCCTGGTTCATTGGTTTTTGGTTTGTTTGTTTGATTGGTTGGTTTTTGGTTTTTCAAGACAGGATTTCTCTGTGTAGCAGCCCTGGCTATCCTAGAATTCATTCTGTAGACCAGGTTGGCCTCAAACTCACAGAGACCCACCCATCTCTGCCTCCCAAGTCCTGGGATTAAAGGCGTGTGCCATCACCACCCAGCGGTTTTTGCTGTTGTTGTTTTTCACCCTGGAGCCCAGGTTGGCCTGGAATTCTATGTAACTCAGTCAAGCCTCAAATTCATCCCAGTTGTCTTGCCTCGTGCTTAGATTTCAAGTATAAGCCACCATGTCAAGCTGAGACCCTGGGTTTGATCTCCAGCACCATCCAAAAAAAAAATTATGATGGTGATAATGATAAATTACCACTCAGTCAAGGAGCCCTCTCTTTGTGGGTATCCACTATACAATAGGCATTATGGTGCTAGGGCAAAAGCAGTGAGCCAACCTTGGTCTGGAGCTTTGGGTTCAATCCCCAGGACCTAAAAATTATGCAAAGGAAAAGAAATCTGCCAGGTGTGGTGGCTCACATGTTTAATCCCAGCACTCGGAATATATAATGAGAACCCTGACTCTTTGAAAAAACCAACACCAAAAACCACAGACCTTACCCTCCTGTCCAATGACGGGTGATAACAGACCAAAGAGGAAAGATAAACAGGAAGAGAGAGCGTTCTCAGATAGAATGTTGTGTTTTGTCAGTGATAGTCAAGGAAGATGTTTATAAAGGAAAGAACTGAGCACAGACCTGAAAGAGACAGAGAAAGTGCAAAGGCAGGAACTGCTGCTGTGCTGTAGGATGGCTGTGAGGAGAACAGAGTGGGGTGATGGCAGAAGATGAGGTCCTCGAGATGGGCTGGAGCTGGAAGGGTCTGAAGGTTTACTGAAGCTTTTACTCTGAGCAAAATAATAGATTAAAAGGAAAAAAGATAGGGCTGGAAAGACGGCTGAGAGCTTAAGAGCACTGGCTGCTCTTCCAAAGGTCCTGAGTTCAATTCCCAGCAACCACGTGGTGACTCACAACTATTTGTAATGATACCTGGTGCCCTCTTCTGGCCTTCAGGCATACATGCAGACAGAACACTGCATACATAATAAATATATCTTTAAAAAAAAAAAAGATAGTGAATCATCCTCATCTTTAGACAATAAGTTACAACAGGTGAACATCTGCCCTGCCTAGCTCTCCAAACTGCATTTTAGAAAACCATTGCCCAAGGCTTCTTTGTAATTACAGTGGCAATAATACTAACCTTTATTAAACTTTTATTACAATTACAGATTCCCTAGTGTTCAAAACAGTGACTGCTATATGCTAGGTGCTTAAGAAGGGATGGCTAAAGCCAGGCAGTGGTGGTGGCGCACGCCTTTAATCCCAGTACTCAGGAGTCAGAGGCAGGTGGATCTCTGTGAGTTTGAGGACAGCCAGGGATACACAGAGAAACCCTGTCTTGAAAAAACAAAATAACAAAAAGAGATAAATGAATGATGGAGATCGGGTGGCCAAGGATACAGAATGACCGCAACCTGGGGGGTGGGAATGGACGGGTCATTAGGATGGTAGACTTCCGGTAGGAATCTGCTTCCCCTGGATCCAGATTTTGCCATCTGCTCCTAGATGTTTTCCCTCTGCCTGGGCCCTGGGCCCTGGGCCCTGGGCCCTCACTGCCTGCCTCCACAGCTCTTCTTTCTTCCTGCCCACAGGACCTGTGAACTCGGAGCTCTTCCTGCGTCACCTTCCTGGATGGCTGAGTCCTATTTTGCGTCCACTGGCTTGGCTGGTACTCAGGGCACCTCAAGGGGGTGCCCAGACACCCCTGTACTGTGCTCTGCAGGAGGGCATTGAGCCCCTCAGTGGGAGATATTTTGCCAACTGCCATGTGGAGGAGGTCTCCGCAGCTGCTAGAGATGACCAGGCTGCCCACAGGCTATGGAAAGCTACCAAGAAGCTGGCAGGGCTTGAGCCTGGAGAGGATGATGATGACTCTGATGAAGAGCCCCAACCTCAGGATTCAGGGGTCCCATCATCCCTGAATGTCCCCAGCCCTGAGAAAACCACAATTTCTGGACCTTCTCATAGCTTTCAGGGCTCATCAGACTTGCCTAAATTGACACAGCGAAGAATTCAGGTGAAGGCTGAGCCCACACACTAACTTTCCTGACCCCCAGGCTAGAATGCTTCTGTAGTGCGTGGGACCCCTCTTAAAATCTCAGCTGGGTGCCTGGGCACTGAGAGGTTGCCACATTTACCTCGGTAGTTACGTTTGGGGACCTCTTATGTCCTAAATGGCCCTTTTACTAATGAAAGGAAATAACTACTGTTTCCTAAAACGGACAGTAACCCCAGATCCGGGGATGATATGTTAGATACTGTGATGTTCTGGATTTTTTTTTTCAGGTTTCTGGGCCCTTCCCTGAATAGTGATTCGCGGGGAAGGCCAGGGACTTTGCTGTCGATGCACTGCTGATGTTGAACATCACTGAACCTTTGCAACTTTCGAGCTAGGTTAATTTACCCCCATCTTACCGAGGCGGGACTAGAAAGGACTCAGGGCACAGACTGGGATTTGAGCTGGGGGGGGAGGTAGGGCGAACGCCCGAGGTGACGCTGCGCGAGGTGTTACTACTGATGGGCCCCAAAGGTGCTAAGGGGACCAAGCCCTCTGGAATAAAGCGAGAGTTGACTACACACGCGCTGGCTCCCGCCTCTCTCAATTTTCCGGCCCCGCCCTCCGCCGCCACACTTCCGGCGGGGCCGCGGCCGCAGAGGGGCGCAGGCAGGCGGCTCTGGGGGAAGCGGGAGAGGCTGGGCGTGGCCGGTGGCCGGTGCTGCGGGACCCGCCGTAGACCTCCAGGTCACTGCAGACCAGGTGTCTGCTTGTCTGCCTGCGGCGCCATGGGCAATTGCCACACGGTGGGGCCCAACGAGGCACTGGTGGTCTCAGGTGAGGCGACGGCGAGGGCAGGGGAGCGGAGAAGGCCGGCCGAGGGTGCGCTCCCCTAAGTCAGCCCCCCCCCGTTAGAGCGGTGTCCCCCACCCCACGGTGTGGCCCCGGGGCGCTCTACAGTGGGCTGGGGCTTCTGATGTGTGTGGGTTCAAGCGTTCGGTCGCGTAGCTCTGGAAGGCAGGTGCCTGACGAGGAGGGCCTGAGGCACGGGACCCTCTTTTCCGGGTGAGGCAGACCCGTTAATTCCGAGCAGGCTGGGGCTTGCCAGGACTTACTGGAAACGCGGGTGCGGCCTCTACAGTTGGGTAACCCGGCTCTGGCCTGTAGAGCTCTAGATTACAAAATGCAGCAAGCTCTAGATTTGGCTGGGTGGGGCTGGGGGAACTGCAGCATTGCGAGCCTTCAAGCTGATGTATATTTATTTATGTGGTATATTTGGGGTGTCTTAGAAGGCAGCTAAAGACACCTGGGGTCCTGTTGCATGCAAGCTCGCAACTGTAATCTCTTCTCTCCATCAGCACTGATTTTCAGCTCGTATGCAGAATTACTAAGGCTGGCTGCCAAAGAGGGAGGTAGAAACTCTGAGCCAGGGCTTAACAGCTGCCGTTCTTGGGGAGGTGTAATGAATCCACTGGGCCCTCAACATGCCCTTAGGTGTTGTTTGGATCTCAAAATCAGTCTTTACTGAGACATCCTCACAGTCCCCAACCTGGACCCTGCTTCAGTGGGAGAAATACCCCATCTCATTGAAGACCAAAAGTCATGGGGTCAGAAGGGAAAGCAGAGAGGCCAACTTTGGCATCCTAAAACCTGGACTTGGCTCCCTCCAGTCTTCATAGTTAAAGATGACTTTTGGTGCCATATAATAATTTGAGTGGGTTTGGGTTTCCAGGGTTTTTTTTTTGGGGGGGGGGGAGTTAGTTTGATTTTTGTTGTTTGTTTTTAAGATTTTATTATTTGTAGCTGTGTATTTGTCTATCTGGGGATATGTGCAGGTGAGTGCAGGTGTCCACAGAGGCCCCAGGTGGTGAGTTCCCCTGGAGCTGGAGTGACACATGATTATGAGCACCTGACATAGGTACTAGGACTTGCACTTGAGTTTGTTTGTTTTGGGAGACAGACTTTCTTGGGACCCCTGACTAGAACTATGTAAACAGGATCGACTTGGCACTCGCAGTGATCTCCCTGCCTCTGACTCCCTACTGATGGAATTACAGGCCTATGCCTCCACACCCAGCTTGAGTTGGTGTGAGCGGTGCTGGGAACCAAACCCTGGGAACTCAGCTCATGCCAGTCAGTCCCTGTGCCACACTCCTCAGGCCTAGAAGGCTTTTAGACATCAGAATCTGGAGCCAAGTAGGTGTTTCAGCGGGTGATGGAAATTGCCCAGACCTGATGATCTGAGTACACTCCTCAGCACTAACGTGTTGGAGGGAAAGAAACAATTACTGCAAGAGGCCTACACACGCATGTACATACACATTCACGAACATACACACACAAATGTTGAAAATGATTTTTTTCACTGGGTGTGGTCAAACATGCCATTAATCCAAGCTCTTGGGAGGCAGAGTCAGGCAGATCTCTACAACAAACCCGGTGGTGGCGCACGCCTTTAATCCCAGCACTTGGGAGGCAGAGGCAGGTGGATCTTTGTGAGTTTGAGGCTAGCCTGGTCTACAAATACAAAGTGAGTTCCAGCATAGCCAGGACTGTTACACAGAGAAATCCTAACTCAGAAAGAGAGAGAGAAGAAAAAGTCGTTTTACTTATTCCTACTTTGAAATTAAGGGTGGTGGTAGTGCACGCCTTTAATCCCAACACTTGGGAGGCAGAGGCAGGTGGGTCTTTGTGAATTCGAGGCCAGCCTGGTCTATAAGAGCTAGTTCCGGACAGGCCCCAAAGCTACAGAGAAACCCTGTCTCGAAAAACCAAAAAAAAAAAAAAAAAAAAAAAAAAGAGCCGGGCGGTGGTGGCGCACACCTTTAATCCCAGCACTTGGGAGGCAGAGGCAGGCGGATCTCTGTGAGTTCGAGACCAGCCTGGTCTACAAGAGCTAGTTCCAGGACAGGCTCCAAAACCACAGAGAAACCCTGTCTCGAAAAACCAAAAAAAAAAAAAAAGAAAGAAAAAAAAAATTAAACCAGTAGTAGTAGTAAGTACATCTATCACTAAATCTTTTCGTTTTTGAGACAGGGTTTCTCTGTGTAGCCCTGGCTGTCCTTACTAGAACTAATAGATCCACCTGTTTCTGCCTCCCAAGTGCTGGGATTAAAGGCACAAAAACCTTTTTTACATGTATGTGTGTTTTACTTGTATGTATATCTTTGTACCACATGAATGCAGTACCAAAGGACATCAGAAAAGGGCATCCTGTCCTCTGGAACTGGAGATACAGACAGTAGTTGTTAACCACTATATGAGTGCTAGGAACTAAACCAAGGTCCTCTGCAAGAGCAAGAGTGCTCTTGGTCCCTGAAATTCAGAGCCGAGGATATAGCACAGTTGGTAGACTCCTGGCCTAGAATGTAAAGCCCTAGGTTTGACTCTCAACAGTTGTGATGTGAGGTGGAGGTAGGAGAATTAGAAGTTCAGAATCATCCTCAGCTACATGTCAAATTTAAACCTGGAGCTGGAGAGATGGCTCAGCAGTTAGGAGGGGGATTCAATGTCCTTTTCTAGCCTCTGTGGGCACCATACATATGTGGTACACAGACATACATACAAGCACAACATTAATAAAAGGTCCAAAGCCAGCCTGGGCAACATAAAATCCTGCCTTCAAAAACTATTTTCATATATTACCTATTTGGTTTTTTGGGTTTTTTTTGATACGTTTTATAATGAATCCTTAGATACAGCTGGAATATTAAAAGGGTTTGTTAACCAGGCATGGTGTTTCATACCTGTAATCCCAACACTGAGGAGACAGAAGAACCAGTATCACAAATTCCAGGCCAGTTGGAACCACATAGTAAAACCCTGCTGCAGAGGCAGGTGGATCTCTGAGTTTGAGGCCAGCCTCATGTACAGAGGGAGTTCCAGTACAGCCAGGGCTATAGAGAAACCCTGTTGCAAAAGCAAAGCAACAGACTCCAGAGAAAGCCGGATGGGTAAATGTCTTGCCCCCTCACCCCCTGCCCCAGAACTCATGTAAAAACTGGGCACTGTAGCATATGCTTGTAACTCTAATGCTGGGGAGTAGAGATGGGAGGGTGTGTACCTCCATGGCCAGCTTCAGGTTCAGTGAGAGAGTCTCATGATAGACAGACAGACATACAGATAGGGTGGAAGTGGTGAGGAAAGACATTCTGATCTCAACCTCTGGCCTTCACATGTGCCTGCACGGACAAGTGTGTACACACACACACCTACACCGAAAATGGTGCTCGGGCCAAGAATAATGAACTGGGAAATACCTTCCAGGGGAAGAGGCTGCTGGGAGTAGGGGCACCCTGCCAGATTCCAGCTTCCTGTTACTGCCTCTGGGAACCTGGCATGTTGCCCTTGGCTACAGCAAAGCATCTGTGACAGACTGCTCCCAAGGCCAAAGACTAAAAGAAAAAAGTAAGAGATAGGCATCCACCACCTGTCCCGTTTGGCCCCCCACAGATACTACCTATTCCCACAGTGCATTGAGAAGTCTCCTAAAACTGGTCAAAGGCAGCATGCCCCAGCCCTGGCCAGGCCAGAAGATGCAGGAGTTGTGATTTTTGGCTCTCTTCCAATTTTATTTGATCCCATGATGATTCAGGTTTCAGAGTAACTGTCTGTCCTCTAAGGCCTCTCTTTCAACACACTCGGGGCAGAGACACTCCCTTGAAAAGCAAGGTGAGCCAACAAACGAATTTACCCCTGGCCATGAGGTCAAGGCCAGATTGAGCTGAAGACTAAATCCTGTCTTTAAAAAAAAAAAAAAAAAACAGTTGATGGGGAGATGGTCCAGTATTTAGAGCTTAGAGCGCTTGCAGCTCCAGGAGGTACTAGAGTTTGGATCTCAGCACCCACACCAGGCAGCACACCACTGCCTGTCAGTCCAGTTCTAGAAGATATGGCACCAACTCTGGTCTCTGTGAATGCTGGGCGGTGGTGGTGCACTCCTTTAATCCCAGCACTCGGGAGGTAGAGGCAGGCGGATCTCTGTGAGTTCGAGACCAGCCTGGTCTACAGAGCTAGTTGCAGGACAGGCTCCAAAGCCACAGAGAAACCCTGTCTCGAAAAACCAAAAAAAAGAAAAGAAAAAAAAAAGGAGGCAGAGGCAGGTGAATCTCTGTAAATTTGAAGCCAGCCTGGCTATAGAGCAAGTTCTAAGATAGCCAGAGATGTTACATAGAAAAACCCTATCTCAAAAAACAAACAAAAAAACCACCAACAACAAAAATTACATTTTTAGAAGAGTTATATACACAATACCCCAAACAAGAGTAGAAGTATATATATAAGTATAGCAAAAATGACTTTAAGAGACTGGAGAGATGGCTCAGTAGTTAAGAGCACTGACTGCTCTTCCAAAGGACATGGATTTGAAATTCATTCCCTGGCAGTGCTGAAGCACACATGGGCAGCCCATATATGGTGGTTCTGTTGAACTTGTCCATATAGAGTTGCATGGTCTAATTGATGAGGACAACTGACCAGGTCTCTTCCTCACTCTTCCAGAGGAGCTGGGTTCAATTCTCAGCATCCTCAGCTCACAACTATCTGTAACTCCAGTTCTTGGGGATGTGACACCTCACACAGACATACGTGCAGACAAAACATCAATGCACATAAAATAAAAATAAATTTTATTTATTTTTTTTTTGATTTTCTTTTTTTTTTTTTTTTTTTTTTTTTTGATTTTCGAGACAGGGTTTCTCCGTAGCTTTTTGGTTCCTGTCCTGGAACTAGCTCTTGTAGACCAGGCTGGCCTC
The DNA here is from genome assembly GCF_950005125.1 of Chionomys nivalis. NCBI lineage: Eukaryota > Metazoa > Chordata > Mammalia > Rodentia > Cricetidae > Chionomys > Chionomys nivalis. The sequence continues at coordinate 58,872,749 of NC_080092.1, forward strand.
GAACTCACAGAGATCCACCTGCCTCTGCCTCCTGAGTGTTGGGCTTAAAGGCGTGCACCACCACTGCCCAGCTTGCAGTGTCTTCTTTCAACAGTGCACATTCATCTTTCTTCTCTGCATCCAGCATTCTATCTGCCCACAAAATCCTGGCTACCGTTTTGTACACCATAGATATATTTCCACCCATGCAGAAAATTTCTAGAATGATAATGTTCCAGCTGTAATAGAGTGCTTGACTGGCATTCAGAAACTTCACATTCAATCCAGCTAAAAAGAAGCGAAAAGCCAACCAGCTTTTTTGATTCCAGAACTTGGTAGGCAGAGGCAAGCAGTCTCTGTGACTTCCAGGCCAGCCTGACCTACGTAATGGGACTCTGTCTTTAAAAAAAAAAAATCCTGCACCAGAAGTTACACACTTTTATCAGCCGCGTACTGTGCCTGGGTTTCCCAAGGGCTGTCTGGTCTGTTTTCTTTACCTCAGTATCTTCCTCCTGGAGAAAAGTGGTCTTGGTTTCTGTTCTGTTGTGTCGTTACTGGTGATGGTGGTTTTGAGACAGGTCCTCAGAGACAGTAGAACCAGTCACAAAAGACTACTGTGCTGCTGCTCTTGGGAGGCAAGCATCCTTAAGCTTTCATGAAAACCAAACTTTTTTTTCTAAAACCTCCAAAGTTCTGTTTTCTTTGATTCCTGTTTCCTGTATGTTTCTTTGCATGGCAGATTAACTCCTGCGCAGCTTTTCCTAGCGCTGCCTGGACTTAGTGAGCAGCGGGAGTTCACCGTGAGAATTTCAGCAACTGTTTTTTTTCATTTCTGAGCAGAGAACATACCACTTCCTTCTGAAGTCTTCCTTCCTCTCACTACTAAAAGCTAGCCTTAGTTTTGAGGCCTCACCACCCTTCCTGTGTCCACAAGGGGAACAAGGTGATCCTGAATGGTCTGGGTTTGGGAGTAGAGCACCAGCCCCACTGAGATAGATTTGTCAAGCACAGCAAGGTTGTTGCCTGGACTGCTAAGACTGCTTCCTCTGCAGAGGGCTGCTTCTCAATCCCACTCCATCTGGCTCACAATGATGAGTGAGCCTCATGATATGATACCACCCCCAGAATATACTTTTTCCATGTCTAACCTCCTGTGAGGTTTTTAAATTTTTGTTTTAAGCCGGGCGGTGGTGGCGCACGCCTTTAATCCCAGCACTTGGGAGGCAGAGGCAGGTGATCTGGTCTACAAAGGGAGTTCCAGGACAGGCTCCAAAGCTACAGAGAAACCCTGTCTCGGAAAAACCAAAAAAAAAAAAAAAAAAGAAAGAAAGAAAAATAAATAAATAAAATAAAAAAATAAAAATAAATTTTTGTTTTATGTGTATGAATGTTTTGCTAACATGTACATGTATGCCATATATGTGCCTGGTGCCAGAGAGAGCATTGGATCTCCTGGGACTGGACTTACTGAGTCAACATGTGGGTGCCGGGAATCAAGTCTGGGACGTCTGGAAGAGCAGCCTTAGCCATTGAGCCATTTCTTTAATCTCCTATAACATTTTATCTTCAGGCTGGAGCGATGACTCAACAGTTAAGGGTATACTGACTGCTCTTCCAGCGGTTCCGAGTTCAATTCCCAGCAACCACATGGTGGCTCACAGCCATCTGTAGTGAGATCTGGTGCCCTTTTCTGACCTGGATACATGGAGGCAAAACACTGTGTACACAACAGATAAATAAAATCTTTTGGTTTTTCGAGACAGGGTTTCTCTGTAACTTTGGAGCCTGTCCTAGAACTAGCTCTTGTAGCCCAGGCTGGCCTCGAACTCACAGAGATCCACCTGCCTCTGTCTCCCGAGTGCTGGGATTAAAGGCCTATGCCACCACCGCCCGGCAATAAATAAAATCTTGAAAAAGAAGAAGATGATGGGGCCGGGCGGTGGTGGCGCACGCCTTTAATCCCAGCACTTGGGAGGCAGAGACAGGCAGATCTCTGTGAGTTCGAGACCAGCCTGGTCTACAGAGCTAGTTCCAGGACAGGCTCCAAAACCACAGAGAAACCCTGTCTCGAAAAACCAAAAAAAAAAAAAAAAAGAAGAAGAAGATGATGATTTTATCTTCATCTCTATTTCCCTAGCCAGGAAACAGATTCTCTACTTGTTGGCTGTCATCCACACTTTTGGTCTGTCCTCTTGAAGATTTACACACTCCAAAATATGCTTATCCTTTTACACAGATTGCCGGGTTTTTGTTGTTGTTGTTTTTTGGTTTTTTGTTTTGGTTTTTAGTTTCGTTGTTTGGTTGGTTTCTCTGTGTAATAGCCCTGGCCATCAGGCTATGCTGGAACTCACAGAAATCTGCCTATCTCTGCCTCCTGGTGCCTAAAGTATCCACCACCATCCTGGAACTCACAGAGATCTGCCTCTCAGTGTATAAAGTGTCCACCACCTTCCTGGATGCAAATCGTCTATCTTAAAAACTAGGTTCTAAGCCGGGCGGTGGTGGCGCACGCCTTTAATCCCAGCACTCGGGAGGCAGAGGCAGGTGAATCTCTGTGAGTTCGAGACCAGCCTGGTCTACAAGAGCTAGTTCCAGGACAGGCTCCAAAACCACAGAGAAACCCTGTCTCGAAAAACCAAAAAAAACTAGGTTCTAGCCGAGCGGTGGTGGTGCATGCCTTTAATCCCAGGTTCAGTTCCCAGCACCCACATGATAGTTCATAACTGCCTGGAACTCCAATTTTCACAGATATACATGCAAGCAAAACACGAGGGCACGTGAAATAAAAATAGAAAAAAAAAACTAAGTCCTACTCTGAAGGCAGGGAGAACTTGTATTTATGGGTAATCTCAGCACCTGGCCATCAATAGTAACTGTTGTCAAATCTCAGAGCAAGTATAGGCCAGAGTTAACTGGGTGTGGTGGTCCACACACTTGTAATCTCATTATTGGGAAGGCAGAAGCAGGAGGATCGGAGTAGCCTGGGCTATATATTCATATATATGTAGTAAGCTTGGTTTTGAAATAAAAAAAAACAGAAAGCCAGACTTGGTGGTTCATATTTATAACCTGTCTTTCAGGAGACTAAGGCAAGAGGGTCACTGAAAGTTCAAGGCCAGCTCAGTGGGTAAAGGCTGATGACCTGAGTTCAATCCCCTTGGTAGAAGGAGAGAACTGGTCTCAACAAGCTGTCCTCTGACTTTCACATACAGGCTGTGGCACAGATTCAAGTACACACACAAATAAATGTAATTTAAAAACAATATTTAGTTTGGGAGACCAGCCTGATCTATAGAGTGAGTTCTAAGACAACCAGGGCTACCCAGAAAAGGCCTGTCTCTTAAGAGAAAAAAGCAATCAAACAAACAAATAAATAATATGTAAAACAGGCCAGAACTGGGATGGAGGGCAGGTAGACCCAAGAACTGACTGACCAATGGTGGTTTGCTTTGCTCCCCAGGGGGCTGTTGCGGTTCCGACTATAAACAGTATGTGTTTGGCGGCTGGGCCTGGGCCTGGTGGTGTATCTCCGACACTCAGAGGTAAGGGCCTAGGGTCTCTGGAATCTCATCCTGGTGGGCAAGAAAGATTTCCAGTGGGCCCACTCCGTTCATCACATAGCCAGATGGAGCATCTCCCATCCCATTCCATCTGCAGGGAGGAGGCCAGAAATGGGCTCCTCGGGGATACAGGAGGCACACGTCAGGAAGATCTGTCCTGTGGGCCTGTCATAGTTGGATTTTTATTGCTGTAATGAAACACCATGACCAGAAGCAACTTGGGGAGGAGGGAAATTCTTCAGCTTCCAACTCTCAGGTCACACTCCACCACTGAGGAAGTCCTGGCAGGAACTCAAGGCGGGAACCGGAGGCAGGAAGTGATGCAGAGGCTAAGGAGGAAAAATGCTTACTGACTTGCTCCTCGGGGCTTGCTTAACCATCCAGCACCACCTGCACAGGATGGCAACTCCTGTAACGGCCTGGGCCCTGCACATCAATTTTTTTTTTTTTTTTTTTTTTTGGTTTTTTGAGACAGGGTTTCTCTGTGGTTTTGGAGTCTGTCCTGGAACTAGCTCTTGTAGACCAGGCTGGTCTCGAACTCACAGAGATCCACCTGTCTCTGCCTCCCGAGTGCTGGGATTAAAGGCGTGCGCCACCACCGCCCGGCTGCACATCAATTATTAATCAAGAAAATACTTTGTAGACTTGCCTGCAGGCCAGTCTGTAGAGACATTTTCTCACAGTATGATCCCTCTTCCAGGATGTCCAGGTTTGTGTCAAGTTGACAAAAACAACCAGCACAGTTCTCCCCCACCCCTCATTTACTGAGTGCTCTTCCCATTTGGAAGTGGTCCTGCTTCTGTCCCAAGGGCTGCAGAGTCAGTCAGGCCCAGGCAGATCCTAGTGTCTGTGTTCTAGCTCAGTTTCTCAGAGAGGCTTGCCAGGCTCATGTCCTCCATCCCAGCCTTCAGGACTGACATAAAGGACTGCTGAAAATGTGAACCAACTTAAGCTGCTGGTTCTAGTCCAGGTTGCCATATACAGAACTATACCGGACATCCTGGCACATGCTTATAATCCTCAGCGTTTGGGAAGTAAAGACAGGAGAATCAGAAGTTCAAGGCCAGCCTCCGCTACATAATGAGTTTGAGACCAACCTGTGCTGCTTGAAACCCTGTCTCAAAAAAAAAAAAAAAAAAAAAAAGTCTCGATTATACACTATTTGAAAGGGGTACAGAGGGAGGAACCATCAGCTGGAACCTAGTAAGTACAGCCTCTCCTGTACAGGCCTTGGGACAATTCCGGCGAGAGCTAGAGTCAGAATGGATGTACAGTCAGATGTGATCTGTAACAGCAGTGGTCTAGGGGTATAAGAATTTCTCCTGGGGCCTGGCAGAACAGTCTGGAATCCTAAGTCAGTATGGAAAGTCTCCAGACTGAAAAATAAGCATGATGAAGGCAGAGAAGTTAGCTGCCATAGTGCCCACCATAGTTCTTCCTGCTGGTGCCTCCAGAGCTCAGCAAGGGCCTGATCCAGCCTCCCCTGCCGCATCAGTGCCTACAACCCAGGACCATTCCAGCCACCATCCTTTCCTCTTGGTAGAATATGGAGCTGGTATCCCAAGCGGGTAGCGATGGAAATTCCTCCTTAGCTCCCACCCGTCTGCAGAGAGCCCTGTGTCTGCATGATGTTGCTGGGACTTGAGGCTCTTGGGTGTCTACATGTACTAAGGCTGAGGGGTGGGAGCATGACTTTTCAACATCACTGATTCCCAGTGACCCCTCCACTCTCCTGTCTTCTCCCTTTACTTTGTTTTTCCTACCTAAGGAATGCTGAGGGACTGACTCTTCTGTCCCAAGGCCATCAGTGCCATAATCAGCCACAGTTTCCACTTCAGAGAGCCCTATGCACATCTGGCTAGGTCATCTAGCCTTCCAGAAGACATGGGAACACCCTCCAGAGACACACACCAGGCCCAGACAGCTGGACTTGGCAGAGACCTGTCCTGTAAGGATAGCCATTGCCTCAGCAATGGCCCTGCATCCTGTTCTCTACATCTCAGGCCTCCTACTCCTAGTTCTTACCCGAGGGAGCAGAGTTCCAAGACAGGAAGGCTAAGCTTCCCTGACAACAGGTAGGAAGTGAGAGCTGGATTCAAGTCCAACATGCTCCCTTTGGGTGAGGATTCTTCTGCAGCTTCCTCTGCTCTTCCTCCTTTCTCTGGAGTTAGCCCCTTCTCCAGCCCCTAGCCCACTTGTGGGACATCTCCATAGCCGGGTACCTTTATTTCCCTAGCCTGGCAGGAGCCTTTGGGTCAGAGCAGAGGCTTCTTAGCCTAATTTGGTGGTCAACATAGAGTTGGGCTACAAAGAGTTCTTGACTAGCAGGCTAGGCTATAGACTGTCTCAGAAAGATGGGGAGGGGCTGGGAGCTCTTTCAGAGGACCCAGGTTCAGTTCTCATTACGCAATAGCCACTCACAACTGTCTGTAACTCTAGTCCCAGGGTTCTGGTGCCCTCTTCTGACCTCCTTGGGAACTAGGCACACACATGGTACACAATCATACATGTTGCAGGCAGACACTTCTAAACATAAAAATGAAATTTTAAAAAAGAAGAGTAAGGCATCTAACAATGTCCCTTTTGAAGAACTTTCCATAGCCAAGATGTATGTTACACCTATAGTGTCAGCCATTCTTCTCGGGGCTCAGTGAATCCTCTTGCTTTTCTTTGCTGCAACCTCCTCTGACCCTGAGGCCCTTATGTGAGCAGCTCTTTCTCCTTTCCTGAGTAATTCTTCTACTTTTGGCATCTGAGCTGCAGCCTCCCTCCCTCCCTTCTTTCCCGCCCTCCCTCCTTCCTCCTGCTTCCCTCTCTCCTTTCCTAGAAGAGAGCTCTGGTGGGTAGGTTCCTGTCTGAGCCAGGTCAAGATGTAGTAAACTGGTTTAGTATTTGTCCAGCATGTGCAAGGCCCTGGTTCCATCCCCAGCATTGAAAAAAAAAAATGTAAAAAGTACTCTTAGGCCTAGGGGTACCAGTGTTAAGGGATCAAATGAAGGCAACATTTGCACATCTGCATGTCTAGAACCCCCAGGCTGCAGCTGTGAGAGCAGCCTCGCCCAGAGATGAGGTTCGCCTGTCCCTCCCCAGCCTTCCCACCTTACCCACCTACTTCTGCCCGATTGCTCTCAGCCTCTGCTTTCCCTTCCTTGAGCACACTTTCTGTAGCTTGCCTCTGCCTGTCCCACTGCCCTGCACACGTGCACACAGCTGGAGTGAATCACCACACAGCTACACACGCTTTGTTTCCTTTTTCCTTTTCTTTCTTCTTCTTCTTCTTCTTCTTCTTCTTTTTTTTTTTTTTTTTTTGTGTGTGTGTGTGTTTGTTTGTTTGGATGAGACAGGGTTTCTCTGTGTAGCCCTGACTGTCCTGGAACTTACTCTGTAGCCCTGGCTGTCCTGGAACTCAGAGATGCACTTACTCTGCTTCCTAAGTGCTGGGGCGGGATTAAAAGTCTGCACCACCACCGCCCAGCTTGTTTCCTGTGCTAATACTCTTTTCTTTGCCCGTGCCCAACTTTGGGATTCCAAATTAAATAATTCCATCGTCCCTCATCGATTACTGTGAATATTCTTGCATAACTATTCTTTCTTTCCCAGCCTTCTTTAATCCCCCTTCCTGATCAGACATCCCAAATTTTCTTTGAGATTTCCAGTTGCCTTTTTATTTAGGTTTTTTTTATTTTTTTGTTTGTTTTTGTTTTTGTTTTTTTTGTTTTTCGAGACAGGGTTTCTCTGTAGTTTTGGGGCTTGCCCTGGAACTAGCTCTTGTAGACCAGGCTGGCCTCAAACTCACAGAGATCCGCCTGCCTCTGCCTCCTGAGTGCTGGGATTAAAGGTGTGCGCCACCACAGCCCGGCTTCCAGTTGCCTTTTTAATTGGGATATTAACCCCAACCTTGAGAGTCCATATCCCAAAGAGGATTAAGTATTTGCTGTGGCGTATTAATTCCCAGAGTGGCCACCTCATCCTGACTTCTGGAAACAGATTGTCCTTTGTTAGGAGGGTGGAGATAAGGCTAAGTCCTCCAGATCATGGAAAAGTGACGTTGTTGCAAGTTGAGTGCCCTCTACCTAGGCCCTCTGACTTCTGGCCCTGGCTCTGGACACTAACAGACCTCTTCCCCAGCTGAGCAGCTCCTCCTTGAAAAGGGGAAGGGGAGAAGACCAGACTAGAAGCCTCAGGTCAGCAAGGGGGTTGCTGTGTTCTCCTGCAGCCTTAGACTGAGATGGCGGGGGTGGGGGGTGGAAATACGGAGAGCACCACATCATGCCCCAGATGTTAGGCACCCGTGCTTATCTGGTAACCACTGTGTGTGTTTACTGTGTCCCTTCCTACCCTTCCTGTCCCTACCTTGCCCTACCCCCTGGCTGCTCCTCAGACTGTCTCTGGAGGTTATGACCATCCTGTGTCGCTGTGAGAATATTGAGACGTCGGAGGGGGTCCCGCTATTCGTAACAGGGGTTGCACAGGTAATAACTCACCTGTTTCCTCCTCTATATCTAACCTTCTCTTCCTGCCCTGTGGGGCCTGGCAGGCAGAAACTGGATGGACTCTCCTCCTGAGAGTGTGCCTCCCTCCTCACTCTTCTCTCTGCTGCTTCTGATGCCAGGGTAAATTCAGGTAGATTCCCCAGGTTCCTTGCCTTTGCCCCTTAAGACTAACAAATAGAGGACACTTGAAGGGTTCTGCAGGTTCTGCCAGGTCACCCAGTGGGTGTCTTTCCTTGGCTAGTCTGCTGAGCAGCTCCAAGAGCTTCTCTCTGTGATGTGCAGATTCCCACCTTCCTTGCTTCATGTGTCAGCTCTCTGGTATGCATCTTCTTAGTTTCAGGAACTGGGAATGAGGCAGTGGACATCAGAAGCCCCCACCAGCTGTTGCTAGTAGCTCCCCAGGCTGGAGAGATTTAAACAGTATCTTGCCCTTCCCTTTCCTCAATACTAAGTTGCCCTGCAGCCTTCTCAGGCAAAAACCCAGCATCCCCACTTTGTTCCTTAAGCATCCCACCAGCTCTAGTGAAGAAGGACATCCTCACTCATTAGCCTTTGCTCCCAAGAGAAAGAAAGGCAGGCTTCATTCAGTACAGAGGCCCAAGAAGCGGCTCAGAATACCTTGTGTGGCACGAATAGTGTCCAAGCTTCCCTCAGCAATCATAATTCCTTCTATTCCAGCACTATACTTGAGACCTCTGACAGTGCCCAGGTACCTTTCAAGCTTAGCTAAATGAAGACATGGGGAAGTCAGATTGTTGGGGTACAACAGCTCTTTCTAGGGTTAATATGCTAGTATAACCCCAGCCTGCATTTTTCTTATGACCTGCAATACCAAAAGGTGTCCTTCAAGTCATAACCTTCCCTGGCAAGGGGCAAGTGTAGAGTTTTTTATACATTGGCCTAGCTGTGGGCATACCCTCAGCATGCCTGCCCAATAGGCAGACCTGCCGGGCGATGGTGGCGCACGCCTTTAATCCCAGCACTCGGGAGGCAGAGGCAGGCGGATCTCTGTGAGTTCGAGACCAGCCTGGTCTACAGAGCTAGTTCCAGGACAGGCTCCAAAGCCACAGAGAAACACTGTCTCTAAAAAACAAAAAAACAAAACAAAACAAAAAAAAAACAATAGGCAGACCTTTCTAAATAGCCTCCTGAGGAGACCCAGGAGCAAGTAGAGACCCCTGGGGAACATTCAGATGGCACCCATGCACAGCCTCCCTGACAGTCTGAAGTCCCTGTCCCTACTTTCTGTCCTAGAACACACACTGCTATAGCCTAGGCTTTCCTGTCCCCATCAGCCCCAGAGTGCCACAGCCACTTCTTTCTTGCTTGATTTTCCTATCAGTTCAAGCCAGGATGATGAACATAAAACATTAGTACACATATATCGCCCACTTACCTGCTTCCCCTGGAGCCACCTGCTCCTACCTTGCCCTCTCTCCCATGATCTTTGCACATACAGCCAGCTACATACCTCTGAAGACTCCTCTTTACTGGGACCCTAGGTGTGTCCCAGCTGGAGCAGTGAGGTACTGGTTTCTTCCACACCCCAAGCCCTGGGCCCCCAGACCCATGCCCCTGTTTTGCATTTCTTGGCAGGATTTCCCTAGAGATTATGACGTTGCAGCCCCGCTGTGAGGACGTAGAGACGGCCGAGGGGGTAGCTTTAACTGTGACGGGTGTCGCCCAGGTATAGTAACTCAGCAGCCCCACGCATGTCCATTGAGGTGCCTCGTCCCCATTCTGGGGTTTGGGGGGAGGAGGAGGAGAGGACACCAACCAGGGGATGTCTCTCTCCAGAACTCCTGTCACCTCTACAACAGGATCATCAGCATTGAAACATGCCGACTTGGCCTGCTTGGCCACCTAGCAAAACTAACAGACACTCTTCTCTCCTCAGTGGCCCTGTCAAGGCAAAACCAGTGTCAAGGGCTCCTATCTCACTAACCCACCCTCATTTTTTGCAGGCATAGGACACAACGGACCCCAGGGTTCAGGGCTCCTTTGTTCCCTGGGTGCCCAGAGGAAGAGATTCTGTGAGGCAGAGGCGTTCTGGCCTCTAGGCATTCTGGGAGCTGCTTATTTACCTCAACTGGGGCCTGGAAGGGGTGTCCCACCCTAACACACACTCAACTTCACAGGGCAGTGAGGTTCTCTACTTGTTATTGTCTCTGATGAGGGAGTTGACAGAACACCTGGAGAGGCAAAGACACTCATTTAGACCCTGAGGACCTGTCTCCTGCCCTGTCTATACTCTTTCCAACTCCATTTGTCTGTCTGTGTCCCTATTGCTCACTCTCCTTTTCATACTCGCTGCCCCTAAGCCTCGGGGTTTTGCCGGCTGCAGAGGAAGAGCTGGCTGGTGTGTGAACGGTGGGCTGGAGGGGTGGGAAGATGAGCCCCAAAGGCGTGTGAGAGAGGCCAGATCAGGACCTGGGACCACCAGTGGAGACTGAATGTCAGTGTGAGAGTTCCTTGTGCTGCAGCCATCCCTCCAGGGGTCTCAGAAGCCTGACAAGGAGGGGTGAGGCGCAGCGGACAGCCAGCCTCTGCTGCTCAGGGCGTGGGCCGCCACCCTGCAGCTCACTCCGGTGTCTGTGTCCTTGGCAGGTGAAGATCATGACCGAGAAGGAGCTCCTAGCTGTGGCCTGTGAACAGTTCCTGGGCAAGAATGTGCAGGACATTAAGAACGTTGTCTTACAGACCCTGGAAGGGCATCTACGCTCCATCCTTGGTGAGGCCCTGCCCAGCCTCTGAGCCAGGGCCAGGAACATGTGCATGGCTGGGCCAGGAGCCCGTCCCACTGAGGTTTGAGCTAAAATGTTTTCTAAGTTTTAATTTGAAAACTCAAGATGAACTGAAGGTATAGTTCAATGATAAAGCTTAGCGTGCAAAAGGCCCAGTGTTTGACCCCAGCACTAAAAGGGAAAAAATAGGCTTGGGGAAGTAGTTCCATTGGTACAGTGCTTGTCTGCAAGCAAGAGGACCTGAGTTCAATTTTCAGAACTCAAGATTTTTCAAAAGCCACCGCATGCTGGGAGTGGTGGTGCACACCTTCAATTCCAGCACTTTAAAGACAGAGGCAGCTGGATCTCTGTGAGGTTAAGACTGGTATACATAGTACAAGGCTAACCAGGGACTCTGCAGAGATACTCTTCTCTCAAAAATAGTTAAAATTTAAAAAGCCACCATTGAGCCGGGCGGTGGTGGCGCACGCCTTTAATCCCAGCACTCGGGAGGCAGAGGCAGGCGGATCTCTGTGAGTTCGAGACCAGCCTGGTCTACAGAGCTAGTTCCAGGACAGGCTCCAAAGCCACAGAGAAACCCTGTCTCAAAAAACCAAAAAAAAAAAAAAAAAGCCACCATTGCCAGTTGGGGGTGGTGCACACCTTTAATATAAATAGTTGGGGTTTTTTTTTTGGATTTTTCGAGACAGGGTTTCTCTGTGGCTTTGGTTCCTGCCCTGGAACAAGCTCTTGTAGACCAGGCTGGTCTCGAACTCACAGAGATTCACCTGCCTCAGCCTCCCGAGTGCTGGGATTAAAGGCGTGCGCCACCACCGCCCGGCTTTTTTTGGTTTTTTAATATAGGGTTTTGCTGTAGTTTTTTTTGTTTGTTTGTTTTTTTGTTTTGTTTTGTTTTGTTTTGTTTTGTTTTGTTTTTCGAGACAGGGTTTCTCTGTGGCTTTGGAGCCTGTCCTGGAACTAGCTCTGTAGACCATGCTGGTCTCGAACTCACAGAGATCCGCCTGCCTCTGCCTCCCAAGTGCTGGGATTAAAGGCGTGCGCCACCACTGCCCGGCCTGTTGTAGTTTTTTTTTTTTTTTTTTTGGTTTTTCGAGACAGGGTTTCTCTGTGGCTTTGGAGCCTGTCCTGGAACTAGCTCTGTAGACCAGGCTGGGAGATCCGCCTGCCTCTGCCTCCCGAGTGCTGGGATTAAAGGCGTGCGCCACCACCGCCCGGCTTTGCTGTAGTTTTTTAGAGCCTGTCCTGGAACTAGTTTTTGTAGGCTAGGCTGGCCTCGAACTCACAGAGATCCACCTGCCTCTGCCTCCCAAGTGCTAGGATTAAAGGCATGCGCCACCACCACTCAGTGAGGCAGGTAGATCTTGAGTTCAAGACCAGCCTGGTTTACAGAGTGAATTCCAGGACAGTCAGGGCTATACAGAAAAACCCTGTCTTGAAAAACAAAAAGAAAATCCTCTATAAGAGAACCTGTCTCAAAAAACAAGGTGGACTGTGTCTGAGAAATGATAAGGTTGACCTCTTGCATTTTCAGGCACCTGTACACAGGCATGTGCACCCCCACACACACAAACATACACAAAATAATACTAATAAAAATTTTAGGGTCTGGAGAAATGGCTCAGTGATTAAAAGCACTGGTTACTCGTCCAGAGGACCTGGGTTCAATTTCCAGCACCCACATGGAGCTCATGACTGTCTGTAACTCCAGTTCCAGGGGTCTGACACCCTCACACAGACATATACACAGGCAAAACACCAATGCACACAAAATAAAAATAAGCAAATCATTTAAAGTTTAAATTAAATGCACATAAAAATAAATACATTTCATTTTAAGAATTTTTTTATCCCAGCAGTGGTAGTACACACTTTTAATTCCAGCACTCAAGAGGCAGAGGCAGGCACATCTTTGTGAGTTCGAGGCCAACCTGGTCTACAGAGTGAGTTCCAGGACAGCCAGGGCTACACAGAGAAACCCTGTCTCAAAAAAAGAAAAAAAGATTTTTTTTTTTTTAAATGGGAACTTGAAGAGGAAGGTGTTGAAGTGGCAGGTGGCAGCCTGCTTGGATGTCTGGTACTGCTTGGGACACATTCGCTCATTCACGCTGCTACACAAGGAAGCGCAGGGTTAGACTCCTGAAGAGGACTTCAGGAAAATCCAGCTCACACTGCTTGACCCTTACATGCACCCAGGCTTGCCCTCAGATGCTTCCTGCGCTCTCAGCTGGCTAGCCCCTGGAGATTGATTTATGCTCCTTCTGTCCTTCAGGAACTCTGACTGTGGAACAGATTTATCAGGACCGAGACCAGTTTGCCAAGCTGGTACGGGAAGTGGCAGCTCCTGATGTTGGCCGTATGGGCATCGAAATCCTCAGCTTCACCATCAAGGTAAGGTGTAATGGGAAGCCTGTACCCTCTGTCCACCTAGAGATGAGTACCTGGTAGGAGGGGTACCCTCGTACTGGAGACTGTTTCCTGGGACAACTATACCACCTTTCTTCCTTAGGACGTTTATGACAAAGTAGACTATCTGAGCTCCCTGGGCAAGACACAGACGGCTGTGGTGCAGAGAGATGCAGACATTGGTGTGGCAGAGGCAGAACGGGACGCAGGCATCCGGGTATGCAGGGTTTTCCTCTCATGCCACAGGCCCGCGAGGGAGCGCAGGGTTGATGGCTCTGTGGTCCCTCTGCTAATTCTCACCACTACCCTTGCTACTCCAGGAAGCTGAGTGCAAGAAGGAGATGCTAGATGTGAAGTTCATGGCCGACACCAAGATTGCTGACTCCAAGAGAGCCTTTGAGCTGCAAAAGTCAGCCTTCAGTGAAGAGGTGAACATCAAGGTGAGACCTAGGACCCCAGGCACAGGGCACGGGACTCGGTATGCGGTCCACCTTCTCATGTGCCACTCTTCCTGCTACAGACAGCTGAGGCCCAGTTGGCCTATGAGCTGCAAGGGGCCCGAGAGCAGCAGAAGATCCGGCAGGAAGAGATTGAGATTGAGGTGGTTCAGCGCAAGAAGCAAATCGCTGTGGAGACCCAGGAGATCCTCCGCACTGACAAGGAGCTCATCGCCACAGTGCGCCGCCCTGCAGAGGCAGAGGCCCATCGCATCCAGCAGATTGCCGAGGGTGAAAAGTGAGAGCCTGGACCCTGCAGGCAGGCTCATGAGGCTGCTTTGTGCTCAGTGTTCCACATGCTCCCAGCCACAGCTTGGAAGCTACACTACCCCCTTGCCCAAGTCTGTTCCTCTCTGAAGCAGATAAGCTCCCAAGCCTGTTGTCTGGAAGATTCAATAAGTTAAGAGTCCAGAGTGCTTGGGATTGTGGTTAGCACAAAGGGCCTCCTTGTCAGACCTTCCCCCTCGCAGCTGGGAGCCGGTGGTTTGTGTCCCACAAGAGCTAACAGGACAGGGCATCCCCTTCAGATGTCTCCCATCCCTAACAGCCACCAGAACAGAGAGCTAGCCGAGCAATGGTGGCGCACGCCTTTAATCCCAGCACTCGGGAGGCAGAGGCAGGCGGATCTCTGTGAGTTCGAGACCAGCATGGTCTACAGAGCTAGTTCCAGGACAGGCTCCAAAGCTACAGAGAAACCCTGTCTCGAAAAACAAACAAAAAAAAAAAAAAAAGAGAGAGAGCTAGAGGGTGCGCTGGGCCCAGGTAAGGTTGGAGGGAGCCCCAGCATTTCTTAGCTAACAGATCTGCATGACCTGGGCTCCCTCAGGGTGAAGCAAGTCCTGTTGGCACAAGCAGAAGCTGAGAAGATTCGTAAAATCGGAGAGGCAGAGGCAGCAGTCATTGAGGCAATGGGCAAGGCAGAGGCTGAGCGAATGAAGCTCAAGGCTGAGGCCTACCAGAAGTATGGGGATGCAGCCAAGATGGCCTTGGTGTTGGAGGCCCTGCCCCAGGTGAGGTTCCTCCCACGCAAGTTTGCACTCAAAGTTCTAGTCTCCTTGCTTGACCATTGGGCAAGTGGCAGGATTTCTCTGGACCCAGTTGGTAACATCCACACACTGCTGGAGGCTGTGATGAAAACACTCAGCAGGCAGACAGGAAGCCTCCAGCAGGCCCAGGCTATCTGGCTCATGGACCTCTGCGGCTGTCCCTTGCTGTCTGGGTTGCTTTGGGAGTGGGTGACATGGAGAAGAGAGAAGTGCTAGACAGGGCAGGTGAACAGAGTGGCACTCTGTCTAAACTCTCCTAACACCCACTCCTAGATTGCTGCCAAAATCTCCGCCCCCCTGGCCAAAGTTGATGAGATTGTAGTTCTTAGTGGGGACAACAGCAAGGTGACATCAGAAGTGAACCGGCTGCTAGCAGAACTGCCTGCCTCTGTGCACGCCCTCACCGGTGTGGACCTATCAAAGGTGTGTACCTGTCTGTGGTGGGAATCCCTAGCCGGCCCTGGGCTGCACAGCCCTCATTCCAGCCTTCCTCCTTGCAGATACCCCTGATCAGGAATGCCACCGGTGCACAGGTGTGAGGTCCTGCAGACTCGTGTCCTTCGGCAGCTGCCGGCCCCTGCAGCACCTGTTTCAACATCACAGGGACAACGAGAACGTTACTGACTCTGGTGCCTTATTTTGTAGGGACCAGAAGTGCGGCGTGTTCAGGCCATCTCTGGCTATCCTCCCTTTTCTCCTGTTAGCCTTTTCTTTCTCTTCTTCACGCCCTCACATAACTGCCACATTCATCTAGTGTGTTTCTCTCCTGCCATACGTGCCTCTTCCTCTGGCTGTTTCTCTCCTCCTTTCTTCCCCTCTCCACACACATCATACAGTTGAAGCTGAAGTTGAAGTTGTTTATTGCAATCACTGTCTGTCTGTGAGGAGTGGCCCACTGTTCCTCAGAATCCTGGTGCCTTCAAGTTCTCCATGTATCTGTCTGTCTTCCCTTGTCCTGGCAGAGCCGAGCACGGGTACAAGGGTTCTGGGCAGGACACCCACTCGGCTCTCTCCTGGTCTGAACATCTAGACATCTAGCCCTAAACTCTGTTACAGGAAGATCACGACCCACACACTCTTGCCTTTTGAGGCCTGAGTGGTCATGGCCTTTTGGGCCTAGAGTAATGCCCTTCACACATACCCAGGCCCAGGCCTGCTGTTATGCCTGCCCCTCTCCCCTGTACCCCAGAGGCACAAAGGCAAGGCCTCTCGTCTCTAGCAGCTTCCTCAGTTTACTACTGCCTTAGGATGCCTCAGGGACATCCCCTTCATTGGCTTGTCCTTGATTGGTGGGGTGGGTCTTAGTCTTTCTGGGGTCAATATCTAGCTCTGTTGGGGTCAGGAAAGGTTCTAGATCTTCCTGCTAGTGGGCTGGAAGTTGTCCTGGGCATGGGGTTCTCCCAGGGGGCAAGGCTGTGCCAACTATAAGAGAACCAAGTGCTGCAGACTGGCCAGACCTCACTCTATGCCGTTGTCTTCTTGGCCAGCATGATGGGGTTCTAGCCATAGGAAGCAGCTAAATCTTCTGTATCTTTGCACTATTGATGGCAGAAGAGCCCAAGGCCCAAGTATCTAGTAGGGGTGCAAGGGTGTCCCATGGTCCCTGGCCCCACCCCTGGCCCTGCCCCAGCCTGGGTAGCTGTTCTGCATGTGAATGCTGCATGTCTGGTCTGGGGTTTGGATGTTGCACTGCCCCACTGCCTGTCCCCCTCTGGTAAAAATAAAGATCTCTTATGCCCACACCTTTCATTGTGTGTGTGTGTTTTGTTTATTTTGGGGGTTGTTTTTGTTTTATTTTGGTTGTTTTTTTTTTGTTGTTGTTTTGTGGTTTTTTTTGTTTTTTTTTTTTTTTGGTTTTTCAAGACCGGGTTTCTCTGTGTAATAGTCCTAGCTGTCCTGGAACTAGCTCTTATAAATCAGGCTGGCCTCAAACTCAGAGATCCGCCTGTCTCTGCCTCCCGAGTGCTGGGATTAAAGGCGTGCATCACCACCCACCTCATTGTGTATTTTATGATGAGAGAGAATAGGAACCAAGAGCCCCCTGGGTCCCCCACATAAGCACTACAGCATCAAGGTTGCTCTTTCCTACCCTAGCCACTGGGAGGCACCAGTCTACTGGCCTTGCCTTCATAGAGACAGGCCTTGGCACTGAGGAGAGGGTGGAGCAAGTAACAGGCCCTCTGCCAAACCTAGTCCCACTCAGCAATGGAGCCCAATTCTCAGAATTAAGAGCATGAACTTGGTACTGGAGAGATGGCTCAGAGGTTAAGAGCTCTGGCTGCTCTTCCAAAGGTCCTGAGTTCAATTCCCAGCAACCACATGGTGGCTCACAACCATCGGTAGTGGGATCTGATACCCTCTTCTGACATAAAGGCATACATACAGATAGAGCACTTGCATACATTAAATAAGTAAATAAATCTAAAAAAAACAGGGGCATGAGCTCTGATAGCGCTGCTTGTATTTTAACTTAAATTTTATTTCCTCTGTTGGTAAATAACTTAACCTTCCCAGGCTAATTTATTGCTATTTGTGAGGGGCTTGTTTGGAGACAGGGTCTTGTGTAGTCCAGGCTGGTTTCAAACTTGCTATGTAATCAAGCCTTGCCTGAGCTCCAGTTCCTTCTGCCTTTACCTTCCAAGTACCGGAATTGCAGGCATATGCCACCACATCCAACAAGATTCTTTTTTAATTAATTTATTTATTATGTATACAATGTTCTGCCTGCAGGCCAGAAGAGAACACCAGATCTCACAACAGTCACCACGTGGGTGTTGGGAATTGATCTTGGAAACTGTGGAAGATCAGTCAGTGCTCTTAACCTCTGAGCCATCTCTCCAACCAATGTAAAAACAAGAATGGGGCTAGGGAGATGATTCAGTGGAAGCATGGGGACCTGAATTCAGATCCCCAGTGCCCACATAAAAAATAGTGTAGCCAGCCAGGCTATGGTGGTGCACGCATTTAATCCCAACACTCGGGAGGCAGAGGCGGCAGGCAGATCTCTGTGAGTTCAAGGCCAGCCTGGTCTACAAGAGCTAGTTCCAGGACAGGTTCCAAAACCACAGAGAAACGCTGTCTCAGAAAAAAAAAAATAGAAAAAACAAAACCAAAAATTAGTATAGCCATACAAACCTGTGCTAGAGTGTGGCAGAGATAGGATTGCTGGGGATTGGTAACAATCAGCCTAGGCAAAAAAGGTAAATTCCAGCTTCAGTGAGACCTCTCAAAGGAGCAGGGCAGAGCAGTAAAGACTCGGGGAGGTACTTGCTGAGCATGCGCAGTGCTTGGGTTCGAGCTCCAGCACCTTAAAACCCTTAGTAATGGTGTAGCCTGTGGTCTCAGCATCTCAGGGTGGGGATAAGAGGTCTGGGTCATTCTCAGCATTGTAGGAAATTGAGGCCAGTCTGGGATAAATGAGACCCTGTCTCAAAAGGGAAGGAGGAAGAAGGAAGGGGATAAAGTTCACTGATAGAGTAATTGCCTAGCACAAAGCACTAGATTAAATTCCCAAAACATTCTAGCAAAGAAAAAGGGAGGCACTTATAAATCAGTAATAACCTAATAGCATATTTTTTTGGTCTTTTTAAAAAGGGTCTCATGTAAACTGGGTAGGTACATGCCTTTAATACCAGCACTCAGGAGGCGAGGCAGGTGGATCTCTATAGGGTCAAAAAAAAAAAAAAAAAAAAAGCCGGGCGGTGGTGGCACACGCCTTTAATCCCAGCACTCAGGAGGCAGAGGCAGGCGGATCTCTGTGAGTTCGAGGCCAGCCTGGTCTACAAGAGCTAGTTCCAGGACAGGCATCAAAGCTACAGAGAAACCCTGTCTCGAAAAACCAAAAAAAAAAAAAAAAAAAAAAAACCACAACCCTCCCTAGCATTCAGAAAGTGGATTTTTTTAACCAATAAAGAAGATAAAAAAAAATAACTTATTAGAAAAATACACACAAGTGACAGGCACATTTGGGTAAATGCTTTTTCACTGTTAATAAATATATATCCTACATACAAATAAATAAAAGCAAATGACAGACATGGGCACACAGAATGGCTAATAGATAAGTGAAAATGTATGTGGCAGATTATAGTTTCTAAAGATAGTGGCAACAATATCATCTATCCCATATGTTCCCCTTACAGTGTGACTTTGACATTTTTCCAACTAAAGACAGAGCCCCTGCCTCCTTCCCTTCAAACTGGGTGGGTGGTTCTCACTATTTAGGTCACGATATGGCAGAAGAGATACCTTGAGACTGTCATACAAGATGGCTATGCCAAACATACACAACTTCTGGTTTATTTACTAGAATACTCTTTTCTGTTTGTTTCTATTTTAATTTGTTGAGATGGTCTCAAGTAGTCCAGGATGACCTTGAATTCTTGTTACCAAGGTTGCCTTGACCTTCTTACTGATCCTCTTGCCTTTCCCTCCACAGTTTGGGAATTGCAGTTGGGTGCCACCAAGACCAGCCTGGAATATTCATCTTTAAGCCAATGTCCTATGACAAAGTCTGCCTAGAGAGACCACAAGGATAGGCTTTGAGCTCCCTTAAGAGAGGGCTCTACCTGGCCAGGCTCCAGCTGCTCCAGATGAGAGACACGGAAACCAGACTGCCCAGCTAAACTCCTAAAATACAGACCCAGAATCCAAAAGAGATCGTTCAGAGCCGGTCACTGTTTATACTTTTACTTTGAAGGGTTGAGGAGACAGCTTAGTGGTGGAGCTTCTGCCAAGAATGCCAAGACTTAAAGTTCAATTCCTAGCTAGAGACGGAGAGGAAACCTAGCCAGTCATGGTAGCATATGCCAGAATCCCAGCATTTAGGATGTAGAGGCAAAAGGATCGGGAGCACAAGGCCACCCTAGATATGTCAGAAAGAAGGGACAGCGGCCATAGCTCAGTGATAGAATGCTTTGCTCAGTATGCACAAAACCCCATATTCCCTCCCCTACCACAGGAAGACAGAAAGAAATACATAGAGCAACAAACATCGCAAGCCCTCTGGAGGAGGTGGAAGGAGGAAGAGCAGGAGTTCAACCAGCCTCCCGCACATGAGGCACTGTCTCAAAGACACATGGTGGCTGGGCGGCGGTGGCGCACACCTTTAATCCCAGCACTCGGGAGGCAGAGGCAGGTGCATTTCTGTGAGTTCGAGACCAGCCTGGTCTACAAGAGCTAGTTCCAGGACAGGCTCCAAAGCCACAGAGAAACCCTGTCTCGAAAAACAAAACAAAACAAAACAAAAAGAAATGGCCAGGTGGTGGTGGCGCACACCTTCAATCCCAGCACCCAGGAAGACGAGGCAGGAAGATCTCTGTGAGTCTGAGGCCAGTTTGGTCTACAGAGCAAGTTCCAGGACAGCAAAGACTACACAGAGCAAGTTTCAGGACAGCAAAGGGGCTGGAGAGATGGCTCAGTGGTTAAGAGCATTGCCTGCTCTTCCAAAAGTCCTGAGTTCAATTCCCGCAACCACATGGTGGCTCACAACCATCTGTAATGAGGTCTGTGCCCTCTTCTGACCTGCAGGCACACAGACAGAATATTGTATGCATAATAAATAAATAAAATATTTAAAAAAAAATACCCCCCCCAAAAGAAAAAAGATAAAGAGAGACAGAAATGGAGAATAGCTACGCAATCACTTTACAAATTTACTTGATGGACTCACTAGTATCTGTATTCCAACCATTCCACACCTAACAAAAATATGTGTATAGGTAGGTACAACAATATTCATACCAGTATTGTAAATAAGGATTCCTAAGATCAGTCAGGCAGTGGTGGCTCACACATTTAATCCCAGTACTCAGGAGGCAAAAGCAGTTAGATCTCTTGAGTTTGAGGCCAGCCTGGTCTACAGAATTCCAAGACAGCCAGGGGGCTACACAGAAAGACCCTGTCTAAAAAAAAATTCTATATATAATTATATATATACATGTACGTACATACATACATACATATATACACATACATACGTACAGAATGCCTAAATTTAAACTATCCTAGTGTTAAACATAAAAATGGAAACATGCTGAGTGGTAGTAGCACATACCTTTAATCCTAGCACTCAGGAGGCAGAGGCAAGCAGATCTCTGAATTCAAGGCCAGCCTAGTCTACAAAGTGATTTCCAGGACAGCCAAGACTATACACACACACATACACAAAGTATATGTCGCTGGACGGTGGTGGCACACAGCTTTAATCCCAGCACTTGGGAGGCAGAGACAGGCAGATCTCTGTGAGTCCAAGGCCAGCCTGGTCTACAAGAACTATTTCCAGGACAAACTCCAAAGCTACAGAGAAACCCTGTCTCGAAAAACCAAAAACAAAATAAAATTTTAAAAAGTAATTTTTTTTTTTTTTTTTTTTTTGGTTTTTTGAGACAGGGTTTCTCTGTGGCTTTGGAGCCTGTCCTGGAACTATCTCTGTAGACCAGGCTGGTCTCGAACTCACAGAGATCCGCCTGCCTTTGCCTCCTGAGTGCTGGGATTAAAGGCTTGCGCCACCATCACCTGGCTAAAAAGTAATTTTTTAAAAAACTAATTTTTAAAAACAACTATTAAAAAAGAAAAAAACCTTAAAAACTAATGTTTTGTTTGTCTTTTTGGATTTTTAAGACAGGGTTTCTCGAGCTGGGCTGTGGTGGCACACGACTTTAGTCCCAGCACTCAGGAGGCAGAGGCAGGTGGATTTCTGTGAGTTCGAGGCCAGCCTGGTCTACAGAGCTAGTTCCAGGACAGGCACCAAAGCTACAGAGAAACATCTCAAAAAGAAAAACAACAACAAAGACAGGGTTTCTCAGTGTAGCCCTGGCCGTTCTGGATCAGGCTGGCATCAGGATCAAAGGTGTGCACTCTGGCTCTAATTAAATGTTTTACTCCTTTAATCTCTAGTTAATCCTGTGAAAAAAGACTACTTCTGCCCTTGTTTAGCAGACTGAGGAAACTGAGCCCCATGAAAGGGAAGACTTGTCCAAGGCGATGCAGTAGGTGCTTGCTCCAGAACCAGACCTGAGCCCAGACTCCCAGACTTGAAATGCAGGTATTTTAGGCCTGTGTGCTATAATGGGACCCGACTGGGTCTGTATTGACCCATTGGTCTAGATTGGTCAAAACCAGTGACTAGCCAGGGGAAACAACTAAAGTAGTCTAGAAAAGGCAGTGACCAAGAAGACAGAGCCCTGGTGAAGAAGAAGGAATGATGTGGGGTGGAGTTGGGACCAATAGACTCCCAAAGTGGAGACAGCAGGACCGAAACCCCCAGAGTATATACTCTCAGAGTATACTCTGTGCTTTCAGGCACTTGTGAAGGGCAGGAAAGGGTTCTGGATGCAGACAGAGCTCAAAGATGGCTCCCAGATGCTGCTGTCCCTCCTTCTGGTGTGCCTGACTCCTAGAGCTTGCATGAAGCAGGGACCCACCATGCTCCATACTGTTCCCAGGCTCCAAGCCTAAGGGCATGGCACAGAGAGGGTTAAGGGACCAGGAATCCTTGTGTCTGGGGTGGATGAGAACCGTCATCAGGAGCCTCATCTGGCCTGATAATACACACTGCCTATCTCTTCCATAGCAGCTGTGAGGCGTGCAAATTGTCCTAGCAAGAAGGGAGGGAGCTAAGAGCCTCCTAGCTGATGGCGGGAAGGGTTTGCTTCCAAAGACAGGGACTCACAGGCTCTCTGGGGAACTTTCTATACCAAACCATACCTTCAGGGCTGTGAGTAATGACTAGGGAGGCTGTGGCCTCAGCATAAACAGACATAGTGGTCCCTACTGATCCTGAGGACAAGCACTTACAGCTGATGAACAGGCATAAGGAGTGTTCATGGTATAGTGCCCATTCTTCCCTCATGTTTCTCAGCAGGTGTGTAAGAGGTGCACACTCACAAACACACCTCTTTGCAGGCATAGGAGTGAACACAGGTGTCCATGGCTACGAGCCTCATTGGAGATGAATAAGGGAAGGCCATTGCAAAGCCAGAGGAAAGAAGCCTAGTTTTGGTGAGTGCCACTGAACACAAGCTAGGCTGTAGGGGAGAAACATCTGTCTTTATGATCTCATTGAACCTCATAAAAAATATAGAAAAGAAGGCACTTTGAAGTTTCTGATGAAGAAGTCCAAACTTCAAGATCATGGACAGGGGCCAGAACCACCTAGCAGGTGTCAGTAAAGCTCAGACCCTGACAAATTCAAAGTCATGCTGTCCCCTCTGGCTCTATGTCTGTCCTGGACAGTGGTCTAAAAGCAAGCAAGAACTCTAAGGCACACTTCCTGTCCATGCAAGCCGAAAGCTCTGCTTCAAGTCATGGACACTCTGTGATGTCAGGGTAGCCAAGTGACATGACATATGGCTCACAGGCTGCAGAAAATTCAAAGAAAGGCAGAGTATTATTGGGTGTGAGCTGGCCACCAGCGCACGAGAGGAGGCTTACAAGAAGGTCTGAGATCTGGGTATGGTGGCACACACCTGTAATTCTAGCACTTGAGAGAAGAAAGCAGGAAGATCAAGAGTTTAAAGTCATCCTTAGCTATATAGCAAGTTCAAGAGTAGCTGAGGTTACATGAGACCATGTCTCAAAAGGAAAAAAAGGAGGAGGAGGAGGAGGAGGAGGAGGAGGAGGAGGAGGAGGAGGAGAAGAAGAAGAAGAAGAAGAAGAAGAAGAAGAAGAAGAAGAAGAAGAAGAAGAAGAAGAAGAAGAAGAAGAAGAAGAAGAAGAAGAAGAAGAGTTAAAAAAAAAAAAGATGAAAAGATGGAGGCAGGAAGATCCCGAGTTGGAGATCAGCATAGCATGAGACCACTCTGGGCTACTCAAAACAAAATACACATACACACATACACAAACTTTTTAAGGAAAGGGAGGAAGGAAGAAGAAGGTGTGGGGCTGGGTGTAGAGCTCAGTTGTAGAGTGCTTGCCTACCATGTGGCAGGGATCCAGTGGGTAGGTGGAGCCTATGGAAATGGAATTGGAAGATAGGCAGGAACCCAGTATCCTTAGGGGCTTTTCCACACAACCTTCCCCTGAATCTTCCCAAGGAAAGTGAGGGTGCTATTAGCATCACCGTTGTTTTGTAGGCAAGCAGACTGCATCACAGAGAGACGAATTAAGCAATCTACACGCAGTCGATCCCATTACTTCTAACTGGTAAAACAGGTCTGATTCTCTTGCCCCTGAAACTTAAATGGTCCCACAGAATCACATGAGACCCACTGAATTCTCAGGACACATGTGCAGTCTTGGAGAGCAGAGTCCTGTATCTTTAACTGTGATGCACAGCTGAGTGCTCACTTCTCAGTTTTTCTCTTTCTTTCTTTCTTTCTTTCTTTCTTTCTTTCTTTCTTTCTTTCTTTCTTCTTTCTTTCTTTCTTTCTTTCTTTCTTTCTTTCTTTCTTTCTTTTTTTTGGTTTTTCGAGACAGGGTTTCTCTGTAGCTTTGGTGCCCGTCCTGGAACTAGCTCTTGTAGACCAGGCTGGCCTCGAACTCCCAGAGATCCGCCTGCCTCTGCCTCCCGAGTGCTGGGATTAAAGGCGTGCGCCACCACCGTCTGGCCTCAGTATTTCTATTTTTTTGTTTGTTTGTTTTTTGTTTTTCGAGACAGGGTTTCTCTATGGCTTTGGAGCCTGTCCTGGAACTAGCTCTGTAGACCAGGCTGGTCTCGAACTCACAGAGATCCGCCTGCCTCTGCCTCCCGAGTGCTGGGATTAAAGGCGTGCGCCACCATCGCCCGGCCCAGTTTTTCTATTATGACGGTGGTGTGCAGTCACCTTTGAAGAAAGCCATGTCTAAGACCCCATTCCCTGGAAGGGCTTCAGGAGCTTCTGGGGACATTGTTCAACATGACACTTATGGAGACAAATGGGAACACATTAAAGAGATGAGCAGACTCGGGACACTGTCCCAGGGATGGCATCTCTTCAGTGTTCCCAGAATACGGCCAGTGAAGGGTCCTGGATCACAGAAGTAAATCCAGCATGAGCCCATTCGGAGCGGTTGTGAATACCCAGGCATCTTATGACTCTGAAACAGGTGCTGAAGACAACAGGAAGGACAGATCCAAAGCATGGGCACAGGAGAGAAATGCCAGGGTGTTGGAAGTATCACAGAGAAATCAAGATGGACCTAAGGTGGGATAAACAGGCACGTTTCTCCATCATTTACCAACCACGTGGACAGGTGCCCTCTACCCGAGGCCAGAAGAGAGGGATCCCTGGAACTGGAGTTACGATGGTTGTGAGCTGCTGGATGTGGGTGCTGGACCATTTCTCCAGGCTCTGTTCTTTTCCATCTTTTTCATTATTTCCTTGTTCATGCTAAGGATTGAACACAGGGCCTCCTGCATAGTACACACGTTCTGTCACTGCGCTATACCACAGCCCCTCAGGTGTCTATTTTCAATTTGCTAGTTCCCGGAGCCACACCAGGCTCTTATTTTTACTCCCTTATGTTTAAAACACAGCAGGAAAGCCAGACATGGTAGCTCATACATGTAATCCCACATACTCAGAGCCTGAGGCTAAAGACTTGTTACAAGTTTGAGGACAACCTGGGCCACAGGGAGAAATACTGTCTTAACAACAGCAACAATAAAATAAGATGAAACAAGCCGGGCGGTGGTGGCGCACGCCTTTAATCCCAGCACTCGGGAGGCAGAGGCAGGTGGATCTCTGGGAGTTCGAGGCCAGCCTGGTCTACAAGAGCTAGTTCCAGGACAGGCTCCAAAGCTACAGAGAAACCCTGTCTCGAAAAACCAAAAAAAAAAAAAAAAAAAAAAAATAATAAGATGAAACAAGGCTGGGTATGTTGGCTCACGCCTGTAGTCCCAGCACAGGTACGGTGGTTCAGCCTGTAATCCCAGCACAGGTATGGTGGTTCACGCCTGTAATCCCAGCGCAGTTACGGTGGGTTCACGCCTGTAATCCCAGCACAGGTATGGTGGTTCACGCCTATAATCCCAGCACAGGTATGGTGGTTCACGCCTGTAATCCCAGCGCAGGTACGGTGGCTCACGCCTGTAATCCCAGCACAGGTATGGTGGTTCATGCCTGTAATCCCAGCACAGGTATGGTGGTTCATGCCTATAATCCCAGCACAGGTATGGTGGTTCATGCCTGTAATCCCAGCAATGGAGAGGTTGAGGTAAGAGAATTGTCATGAGTTTGAGTCCGGCTTGAACTGCAATGTTTCAAAACACCAAAACAAAACAGCTCACCCACAGTTAACTTTGTGTAATTTTGGGAATCAAGAGGAAGATAGGAATCCTTCTCCCAGCAGTATTTCCTTAGTGGGGTGGCCGCTCTGCCTGAGTTGTGTCTGGACATGTGGAGAGTATGTGTGCTTTCCTAGGAGTCTGCGGGGATCTAGCCCACCTTCCTGCTCGCTCAGGGCCATACATCCCTGACACTCAGGTGGCAGGAACGCCAGACTTCAGATGATTTTTCACCACTCTTTAGGCTTCGGTTTCTTCTCTCATATAAACGAGGGACTTGAGCTTCATGACTTGTTGTTGTTGATTTGTTTGCTTTTTTTCTTCAGACAGATTTCATGCTATACCTAGGCTAGCCTTGAAATTTTTGAGTATTTTTGAGACAGGGTTTCTCTGTGTAACAGCCTTAGCTGTCCTGGAACTAGCTCTTGTAGACCAGGCTGGCCATGTACTCACAGAGATCCACCTGCCTCTGCCTCCACAGTGCTGGGATTAAAGGGGACTAAAGGCGTGCACCACCACCACTCAGCTTGGCTAGCCCTGAATTTTAAGCACTCCATACACTACCAAAACTTGCTCCAATTTCATGATTTGAAAGGATTCTGGCAGATTTGATAAGGCTTTTGTTTGCCTGTGGATTTTTAAAACTGTTTTTAGTTATGTATATATGAGCATGTCGCTATATAGTTATGAGCACATGTGGGTACACGTGTCTGAAAAGCCAAAGGAATTCGGTTCCCCTGGCGTGACAGGTAGTTATAACCCGCCTAACATGCTTGTTAGCAACTGAACTGGGGTCCTCCTCCGCAAGAGTAGCTCATGCTCTTAACTGCTAAGACTTTCCAGCCCCGGATTTGACCGTTCTTAATTTCATTCCCTCTATTTTGGTTTTGGATTTTTGTTGTTTTGAGACAGTCTCATGTCGTCTAGGCTGGCCTGGAATTCCTGCTCCTCCTGCCTCCACCTTGCAAGTGCTAGGATAACAGGCATGTTCCACCATGCCTAACTGATGTGTTTATTTTGGATGCAACAGATAGTACTTTAGGCCTGGCACATACATGCTACTATACTCCATCACTCAGCTATGCCCCAGACCATAATCCAAGGACTTCGGTTGTGATGGTTTTTGGACAGGGTCTTGTTATACAGTCATGGTTGGTCTAGAAATAGCTATGTATCCCAGTCTGACTTTGAACTTGCGGCAGACTGCCGATTCAGCTTTCCTAGTGCTGGAACATAGGCATAGGCCACCATGCTTGGCTTATACTTTTAGCCCACTCTGCTTTCAATCTAGCTGTGTAGCTGATGACCTTGAGCTTCTGATCCTCCTGCCACCACCTCCCGAGCGCTGGAGCAACAAGCCTGCACCACCATGCCTAGCTTAGTCTAAACAAGAGTAAAGAGTTTAAGGCTGTGGTGGCAGGGTTGGAGCTAGATGTCAGGAGAGGGGCCTAGACTGGTTCACAGCAGCCTCAGGGAGGACACCAAGCTTCAGGCCGGAAGCAAAGCTGGAAGAACGAGGGCAGCCCAAGGACTCACATGGCATTCCCTACTCCGTGCTTAGCAGTTACTACATGGCTTCCAGAAGGGGAAAGGGATCCCATTCCAGTTCCCTGTGGGGAGTCAGAGAAATGAGGAGCAGGCAGCAGAGAAGACAGACCTGGGTGGGGAAAGCGGCTCCAGGTCGTGCTCTGGCCCTGCAGGCATGATAAGCAGGTGCTAGGCCCTACCTCGATAGCATAGCTAGCTTATCAGGGAGCCCAGGCTATCTCACCTAGGCGCAGACTCTCTTCTAGTTCCACACCCTGATCACAGGAGCCCCCACCCATAGTCAGAGGCTACAGCCGTAGAATCTCTGGCTGGCAGACAGAGCTCTGTCTTCTCCTTCCGGGACCCCTCATGCCTCTCAAATTCACCCCGGGACTGGACCTCAGCGTGAAGCTTGGTCCTGATGTAGGAAGCCTTCACTCTGTAAAGCTTAGCTGTCTGCAGGTCCTAGCGTAGAGGTGGAGCCTTGGGAGGGGTCACAGGGAGGCAGGAGCCCATGTGGCTGTAGCTAGAGCACATGGTGACATTTTCTCACCTATGCATTTCTCATTAGATCTCACAGCATGCTGGAGCATGCAGCAGCAAGAACTCAGAGAAGAGCAACTTGCCACCAGCCACACAGCTAGTGAGACAAAGGAGCGGAGGGAGCAGACTGCAGCAGCCCAGTGGGCTTACATT
The DNA here is from genome assembly GCF_950005125.1 of Chionomys nivalis. Lineage (NCBI taxonomy): Eukaryota > Metazoa > Chordata > Mammalia > Rodentia > Cricetidae > Chionomys > Chionomys nivalis. Next base: position 58,900,900 of record NC_080092.1, read on the forward strand.
TGGGGAAATGGAGGCTGATTTAGGTCCTAAGTTATGGAGCAGTGAACTGTGACTGTCACTGCTAAAGCTGGGCAATCTCAGTGGGTCCAAAGTGTTTTCAAGACTATTCCATGGGAGCCAGGGGGATGGAGGTGGATGCCTGCTATAATCCAGCGGGTGAAAGCAGGATGAGCAGGGTCAAGTTACACAGGGAATCCCAGGACAGGCTCAGACACAGAAAGGAAGGGAAGGAAGGCAGGGTTTCTGATGTCTCTCTGTGATCTGTGGGAAGGAGCAGAGCAGCCTCGGGTACTGACTTATTTGAACTCCTGAGGCTAACATCTGCGCTGTGTTAATCAAAGTGAGCCTGAAGCGAAGGCCTGTAATTCCAGTTACTTGGGAGGCTGAGGCAGGACTGAAAACTGAAGGCCTCCCTGAACTGTACAGAGCTTAAATGTCAGTTTGGGCAACTCAAAATAGAAAGTAAAAAGAGAGGTAGAGGATTGGAAATGCAGTTCAGCTGTCACAGTGTTTGTCTTGCAGACGTAAGGTTCTGGGTCCATTTATCAGCAGTGAATAAGCCTGGCATAGTGACGAATGCCTGCAGGCCTGGCGCTCAGAAGTTCAACGTCATCCTCAGTTATAAATGGGATTTAAGGCCACATGAGACTGTATTTCAATAATAATAATAAGAGCAAGGCATGCCTTTAACCCAAACACTCAGGAGACGGAGCTGGCGTCTCTGAGTTCCAGGTCAGCCAGGTCTATACAGAATTCCAGGCCAGTCAGAACAATATAATGAGACCCTGCCTCAAAAACAAACAAACAAACAAACAAACAAACAAACAAACAAACAGGAGATGGGTGTAGTGGTGCATTCCTTTAATCCCAGCACCCTAGGAGGTAGAGGCAGGTGGATCTCTGTGAGCTCATGACGTGGTCTACACAGTTATAGCAATGAGCTTCAGGCCAGCCAGGGCTACACAAAGACCCTGTCTCAAAACAAACAAAAGAACAATAACAACAAGAAAAGTGTTGCCATCCATGCCTACACAAGACTGTATCTAAACAATTAAAATAAATGAAACAAAAAATGACTAGGCAGAGGTGTCCCTGTACCGGAACAGTGCTAACTGGATGAGGGAAGCTCACGCAAGGCAGAGGTGGAACACAAGCCCGCGCTGTGGCAGGAAACAACACCTCTAACAAACCAAAAGGTTAGGTCTCTCCTCCCACCCCACCCCCACCCCATTCTAATGTAGTTTGCCCCTGCAGAGGAGACAACAGACCAGACTGTCTAGGATAAGAAAAGGGGGCGGAACATCCCCCAGAAAGAGGGTCTAAATAGCAGAGGCTCAACTGTGGAGAGTGTCTCACCAGGAATCTCGCCTTCCCCAAGGAGACAGATCCAAATAGTGCCAGGTTCTCACTTGAAGTGCCTTGGGCTCTAAAGAGCGGACCCCAACAAGAGCTGGGGCCTCAGGTGCTCTTCAGTCTCCCAGCAGGGTAACACTCACCCAGGGACCTAGCCAGAACAGTGTGGCCAATAGGCTTTGGCTCTGGCCATTTCCAGCGTGCTGAGCACAGCAAAAGAAAAAATTCTAGGAATGGAAGTTTAGGCTGAGAGCTCCACTGAGCTTGCTTCAAGAGACTCCATATAGATCCAGCTGCCAGAACCCTCCCTGTCCTACAGACTCAATGAGCGTTCCCAACCATGACCCAGAGGAAAACAAGGCCTTTCAGCAGGCCCCAACAAACAACTAGCCCTGAAGATGGGGTGAGGGCTTTTCTACTTCCTAGAAGTGGGTAGGTAATCAGCTTCGCAGGTAATCAGCTTCACGGGGTGGGGGTGAAAGTCACCCATTTAAAAGAATGGAGGCAGCCTGGCGTTGGTAACACACACCTGTAATCCCAGCATTCAGGAGGCAGAGGCAAGTGACCTTTGTGAGTTCGAGGCCAGCCTGGTCTACAGAGTGAGTTCCAGGACAGCTAGGGCTATTACACAGAGACACTTTGTCTTGAAAAACAACTAATAAATAAAAATTTAAAAAATATAAGAAATGGAGGCAGGATGGAGGTGTAGTGCCAGTGATGGGGTTCTTAGCTGGTATGCATTAGGCCCTAAATTTCAGCTCCAGCATTTAAAAAAAAAAACCCAATAAATTAAAATGGGAAAGGAGCCAGTGACTTGTTTCATGAAGCCAGCAGGGGAAGAGTTAAGAAATAGGGACTTGTAGAACCCGGGAAAAGTACTCCACCCAGGGGAGGAGCCGGGGGGGGGGGGGTTAAAAGCAGAGCGCTAGAGCCTGAAGAGACAAGACAGGCTGGCCCTGTGCAAAGGCTTCCCCAGACTGCAGCTCCAGCTCCAGGTAAGCACTCCACAGAGTGGCCGCCAGCCTGCTTACAGGTCTGCCCTGAGGGAACCTTCCGCCTCATTGCTCCTAGCTGTAACTCTGCACCCCTAATAGATATGAATAGACCTTAGCTTCTTCCTCAAGCCACCTGGGTTACCGGGGCTACAGAATCTCTGAGGGGAGTGGAAGAGCAAGGAGGTATGGGTCCAGCCTGGACTGATCCTGCCCAATGCCTTGGCTCTCCACACCCACAGCTCTCTCCTCCAGGGCCTTGGCTGGGATATCATCATATACTGTAAGTTTGTGATGAGACACTACAGTATAGATGATGTACTAGTCTGGGTACCCCAGTTCTAGCGTCTGCCTGGGAGGGCAGAAGAATGCTGAAGCCAGCAGGGCTCACTGCTCAGCCTATCAAGCCTACTGACTGCTGTGGCACTTGGGGATGGCGAGGAAACCGTTACCATTACTGAGTTTAGTAATGGTAACGGTTCTCTTGCTGCTCCCAGAAACTGTGTCAAGAAGAGCTCATTGCCCTGGAGCAGACTTCTGGAAGAAAAAGAGACCCCAGGCTAACAAGAGAATGGGGGCAGGGAATGGGCCTATTTTTCTCTTCCCTGTTCCAAAGAAATAAAGATAAAAATACGAACACTTGTCACTTAACTTTATTAGCACCCAAGTCTGGGTAGCAGGATGGGGTGGGAGGGATCAAGAAATTGGGTGAACAGGTGGTTGGGACTATCTCATTTAAGAACTAAAGGTTGAAGCCAGCAGTAGTGGCGCATGCCTTTAATCCCAGCACTCAGGAAGCAAGACAGGTGGATCTCTGTGAGTTCAAAGTTAGCCTGGTCTACATGGCAATAGTCAACCAGAATTGTATAGTAAGAACCCTGTCTCAAGGTGGGGAGGAGGAACTGAAAAGAGATGGTTTAGTAGTTGAGAGCACTGGCTGCTCTTCCAGATGACCTGGATTCAATTCCCAGCCACCACATGGCAGTTCACAACTGTCTATATTTCCAGTTCCAGGGGATCCAACAGCCTTACACAGACACACCAATGCAAATAAATAAACCATTCAAAAAAAAATGAAATATACAGGTCCTTATGTAACTTCAAAGTGAGGAACTTGGGGACAAAGAGAAAGGTTCTTCCTACCAACAACTGGAAACAGGGCAAGAGTTTGGGTCTGGGTCCGATGCTACAGGATGAATGGGATGACTCTATTCACACCACAGGGATGGACTTCTAAGACCTACATAGCTGAGACCCTAGGCAGAGGAACTACTGACAACTGAGCTAAGGCAGCTTCTCTCCTCCAACGGAAAACATGGTTGGGCAGGCACTGTACACACTCAACAAGTCCAGGCTGGCTAGCAGCCACTCAGTGTCCCTTAGCAGCCCTGCAGCCCCCTCCTTTCACAGGGTAGTTCTAGTCAGTTACTCTCCCAAAAGCTTGAGCAGGGAGGCCCTGGGAACAGCAACAGAGGATGGTCATTTGAGAAGTTTCACGGAGAGGCGGATGTTAACATCACAGAGGAAGATGTCCATGAGGTCTCGGCCTACTTCCTGTGCAATCTGGGAGATCAAGAGGCCCTTCTGGCCAATCAGGATCCGCTGCAAGTGGTGAAAAGAGACACTTGGTTCTGTTGTCTGGCCTCACAGGTGGGGGAAAGAACCCTTAGCTGATACTGTTGCTGCCCCATCTCTGAGCCTGTCCTCACTTACCATATGAGATTCTTTGGGTACCAGAAGGTTCTGCTGGATCATGAGCTCCCCACTTGGTCCTTCCTCCCATATCACTGTCTTCTGTATAAGGAGACATCATGACTAGTCAGGCAGGTTCATTTTTATCTTGTGGTACCCAACTGTTCCAGGTGTGTGCCTGGTGTACAGGCCCTGGGTCCTTTCATTCCGTCCACACCTGCTGCACACTGTAGGGCACCTCCTCAGGCAGGTACTCTAGGAGCTTCTCTCTGATTTTGTTGGCACAGATTTCTTCAGGGGTCTGGCTAGTGAGGACTCCACTGTGGAACTCCCAGGGTCCTGGCTTGGCCTGTGCTAGAAGGTACTGCTGTGGGTACAAAGGAAGAGTGGGCTCTTAACCTCCTCAGTACTTCCCTATTTATGCATACTTCTAGGAGAAACAAGCACATTTTGTTTTTGACAGGTCCTTATGCAGCCCCCAAACTGACCTTAAAATTGTTATGTAGAGCTGGGCAGTGGTGGTGCATGCCTTTAATCCCAGCACTTGGGAGGCAGAGGCAGGTGGATCTCTGTGAGTTCGAGGCCAGCCTGGTCTACAAGAGCTAGTTCCAGGATGGGCTCCAAAGCTACAGAGAACAGAGAAACCCTGTCTTAAAAATTAAAAAAAAAAAAAAAAATGGCTATGTAGTAGCAAAGGCTGGCTGGCAATTTTCTTTTCCTTCAAGACAGGGTTCTCTGTACTTTGAAGCCTGTACTGGAACTCACTTTGTAGACCAGGCTGGCCTCAAACTCAGAGATTCACCTGTCTCTGCCTCCCAAGTGTTGGGATTAAAGGTGTGCACCACCACCATCCAGTCTGGCTAGCAAACTCTTTTTTTTGTTTTTTTTTTTTAACAGTTTGTTTATTTATTTATTTTTTGGTTTTTCGAGACAGGGTTTCTCCGTAGCTTTTGGTTCCTGTCCTGGAACTAGCTCTTGTAGACCACGCTGGTCTCGAACTCACAGAGATCCGCCTGCCTCTGCCTCCCAAGTGCTGGGATTAAAGGCGTGCGCCACCACTGCCCGGCTTTTTTTTTTGGTTTTTCGAGACAGGGTTTCCCTGTGGTTTTGGAGCCTGTCCTGGAACTAGCTCTTGTAGACCAGGCTGGTCTCGAACTCACAGAGATCCGCCTGCCTCTGCCTCCCGAGTGCTGGGATTAAAGGCGTGCGCCACCATCGCCCAGCTTGGCTAGCAAACTCTTGATTCTTCTTTACCCTGACAAGCCCTGAACTATTCAAGTGAGCTATCACAACTGACTGTAATGCCTTTTTAAAAAAAGACATGATCTCATGGAGAAGGCCCAGTACATCCTAATTTGTTCAGGCTGGTCTTGAATTTCCAGTGTTAAAAATGTCCTAAATGCTACAATTAGAGGTGTGCACCGCCATGTCCACTTTATATACTAGAGATCGAATCAGCACCTCTTATACACTAGGCAACCATTACACGAGATATATTCCTGTTCATTTCTGGTCTCCTTATGTAGCCTGGCTGGCCTACAACTCCAGTGGAGACCAGGCTGGCCTCAAACTGAGTAATCCTTCTGCTTCTGCCTCCTGAGTGTGGGAATAACAGTTGTGTGTCACTACAGCTGGCTGTTTTTGGTTTCCTGAGATAGGGTCTCATTGTAACTGAAGTGCCTCTTGAATTCACTGTGTAGTTGAAAATGACCTTGAACTCCTGAGATCCTCTTGCCTTGTCCTCCGGAGTGCTGGGATTACAAGTATAAATTACCACAGCCAGGTTTCTGTTTTGTCTTTTAAAAGACAGGATCTTAGTCTACAATCAGGCAGGGCTGGGTGAGGCCTATCTTTCCATGGCAGAGATGGGCTATGGGCAAGGCTAACTAACCTTTAGTGTGTTCACATCCTTGTTGTTTAGTGCTGATAACATGAAGATCTCCTGGAAGTAGGGCCAGCCAATTCTCTGAGGGTTTCTCACTGAGTGAGTATTGGGGTCCCTAGTTGCAGGGCTGGGGCAGGGGGTGCCAAGGTGTACAGCCTTCTTGATGTTAAGCTTCTTGCCATTGACCACACCTTCAGTGAGGGCTGCTGTCAGCTCTAGGAGAACTGACTTCTGCTTCAAGCAATCTACCTGTAGATGGGGATGAGCAGAGTACATGGTGAGCAAGATGAGACCGTAGAGACTCTTCCTCAGGTGGGCAATACTCACCTTGTTCAAGACCAGGATGCTGGGAACCTGAGAGAAGCAGGTCAAACACTGCAGCACCTGGGGGCTCAGCTGGCTCCTGGTCCACTTGTCTGACACATCCACAAGAACTACAACTAGAAGGCGGCAGGGAGACAAAATAGACCATGATCTTCTTCCTGACCCACAACAAGTTCCAGGCTATAGGCTCTGGCCGGATCCCAAGCTCCCAAACTCTCAGGAATAAAAGGCTCTATAAACAGGGTTTCAGATTTTTAGTTTGAGTCTAACCAAGATCAGCAGATTCCATGCTCTTCCATGGGTCTTCCAACAAAGACAGCTCCAGATGGTGCCTAAAAGATAAACCTATCGGTCAGGAAGGTCGTACTCTTATGAGGAATGGGTGTAATAGGGAAAACTTGCATCTCCTAGGAAGAAATATGCCCTCCTCTTTATCACCCCACCTTCCCCACATCTGTTCCCACAAGTAATACCTCTTCTGTTTAACAGGACTGATGATGCCAGGTGTGTCGAGCAGAATCTAGAATCAGGAGAAATACCCACCCCCACCAAAGAAAAAGATTTTTTAAATGGATTAGTGGGGAGAAAGACCATATATCCCCACTTTAGGTTCTAGGAGTCAACCTAGGGCTTTATACATATTAAGTAAGGTCTTTTTGTTTTGTTTTCCAAGACAGGGTTTCTCTGTGTAGCCTTGGAGCCTGTCCTGGAACTCACAGGTAGACCAGGCTGGCCTTAAACTCACTGAGATACACCTGCCTCTGTCCCTGAGTGCTGGGATTAAAGGTATGAGCCACCACCACCTGACTTTAAGTAAATATTCTAACATAAATCTGTGGAGCAACAAGAGGCTTTTTATTTATTTATTTTCATTTTGCCAGGGTTTCACTGTGTAGTCCTTGCTGTCCTGAAATTCATTATGTGGAACAGGCTAGCTTTCAACTCATAGAGATCCGCCTGCCTCTGCCTCCTAAGCGTTGGGATTAAAGTTGTACACCACCACACATAGCTAGAGAGAAGCCATCTTTGATATTAGCATCCTGCCTTTCCTTCATGGGTAAGCTGTTATTGACTTTAGATTTTTTTTACCATTTGGCATTGTCTTAATATTACATGGGGACTCCAAAGAAAGAGGATGACCTTTAATCCCAGCACTTGGGAGGCAGATCTCTGAGTTTGAGGCCAGCCTGGTCTACAGAGTGAGTTCCAGGACAGCCTACACGGAGAAATTCTGTCTCAAAAAAAAAAAAAAAAAAAAAAAAAAAGAATGAAAAAAAGAATGACAGCCGGGCGGTGGTGGCGCACGCCTTTAATCCCAGCACTCGGGAGGCAGAGGCAGGTGGATCTCTGTGAGTTCGAGGCCAGCCTGGTCTACAAGAGCTAGTTCCGGGACGGGCACCAAAGCTACAGAGAAACCCTGTCTCGAAAAACCAAAAAAAAAAAAAAAAAGAATGACGTTGACTAAATGAAGGGTGAGTGGAGTGCTGGAGACGGGGCTCACTGGCGGAAGGCTTGGGTAGTTCCCAAGCGGCCCTGCGTTACAGTCCCTGCACTGCACAAAATAGAACGGAAACCAGAGCTCAATGCTGAATTATGCTTTGTTTAGTCAGGTGGGGTGTCATTCCTTCACTCCTATAATCACAGCATTTAGGAGACAGAGGCAAGAGGATCATTTCAAGTTTAAGGGCAGATTGGCCTATACATTTAGACCAGTACCAGTCAGGGCTACATGGTGAGACCCTATTTCTGAAAGGGGAAAAAAAATGAAGATTCTGAGCTGGACATGGTGGTATCTCTTGTATCCCAGAGATGGAGTAGGCAGAAAGATCACAAAATCAAGGTAATCTCTGGTTACATAGAGAGGCCAACCTGAGTCACACGAGACTGTCACAAACACAAAGGATGGAGTGGTTCAGTAAAGGCACAAGCTGCCAAGCTTCACAACCCAATCTTGGGTCTGAGGATTTACCGAATAGAAAAAAGAAGAGACTCCTGGAAGTTGTCCTTGATCCCCTCCCCCACGCAAGCGCCAAGGTACGTGAGTGAGCACACACATAAAAAACTTCAGAACATGGGCTGGAGAGATGGCTCAGAGGTTAAGAGTACTGACTGCTCTTCCAGAGGTCCTGAGTTCAATTCCCAGCAACCATATGGTGGCTCACAACCATCTGTAATGAGATCTGGTGCCTTCTTCTGGAGTGCATGAAGATGGAGCACTCATATACATAAAAAATACATGAATAAATAAATCTTTAAAAAAAAAAACAACAACAAAACTTCAGAACACAATGGCAAAAGAGGGAAGGGAGAGGAAGGAACTGCGTGCAGTCTTAAGACAGGGAGGTTCTTGCTGCAAGTGGTCTGCAGAGGGAGTTCCAGGTCAGTCTGGGCTACACAAAGAAACCCTGTCTTCTTTCTTTCTTTCTTTCTTTTTTTTTTTTTTTTTTCTCTTTTTTGTTTTTTGTGACAGGGTTTCTCTGTGGTTTTGGAGCCTGTCCTGGAACTAGCTCTTGTAGACCAGTCTGGTCTCGAACTCACAGAGATCCGCCTGCCTCTGCCTCCCAAGTGCTGGGGTTAAAGGCGTGCGCCACCACCACCCGGCAAGAAACCCTGTCTTGAAAAGAACAGCAAAAAACAAAAAATGGGGGGTGGTGTCTTCTATGCATTCTTTTTTTTCCTTTTCTTCAGTTTTCTGTTGCTGTTGTTTTTTGTTTGTTCTGCTTTTGTGTTTCAAGACAGGATTTCTTTGTATAGACCTGGTTTTCCTGGAACTCACTTTGTAGACCAGGCTGGCCTTGAACTCAGACATTCACCTGACTCTGCCTGGGATTACAGGCGTGTGTTACCACCACCACCGCGCCAGGCTGAATCTTCATTTTTTTTTTTTTTTTTTAAAGATTTATTTATTTATTATGTATATAACATTCTGCCTCGATGTATGCCCGCACGCCAGAAGAGGGCGCCAGATCTCATTACAGATGGTTGTGAGCCACCATGTGGTTCCTGGGAATTGAACTCAGGACCTCTGGAAGAGCAGCCAGTGCTCTTAACCTCTGAGCCATCTCTCCAGCCCCATTTTCAAAAAGACTAATGGTAAGAGAGAACTGATTAGCCTTACTCTATCCTGTTTGCAGAACTTCTGCAGGTACCTACCACCTGGGCCTCCTTCTCTGTGATGACCCCTAGAGCTTGGCATCGAGTGGTGTGCACCTTCTTGGAGACAGGAAACACCTTCCAGGAAGAAAGAGGTTCCAGTGAGATCCTTGATCCCGCCCAGGCCATCTCCCCAGGCACAAGTGAATGAAAAAAAAAAAACAAAACGAGAAAGAGGTGGTGTAAGGAAACTGGGTAAATGGTCCAGTGGTTAACAGAACTGACTGCTCTTCCAGAGGACCTGGGTTCAATTCCCAGCACCCACATGCTGGCTCACAACTGTTTGTAACTGCAGTTTCAGAGGATCCAACATCCTGGGATTTTCTGGCTTCTGTAGGCACCAGGCACAGAAGTACTACATAGACATTTATGAAGGCAAAACACCCATATACATAAGATAGTGAAATGTGTAAAAAGGGAGGTATAGGGGTTGGGATGATAAAAGTGTGGTATACTTTACGGCCCAGCAGCTGATTGGAGAGTGTTGACTTTCCTGCATTTGGAGTTCCCAAGAGGACCACTCGGAGGACCCGTGGATTCTCAGGCATGTCGGGAGTATGAACCAAGAGCAGATTCTGCTCATCTGTTATGAAGGGAACATGAGTGATATATTAGAATCTAGACTCTATTAGATACTCAGCTCTGATACCCAAGGAGGAAATCAAAATGAAAGATTAGTACACCAGGCTGAAGCTACCCATCCTAACTCTGAGACTAGTATGCATTTCATTTTATTGGATTTCTGAGGTTATCTCACCTCTCTAAGCCCCTTGGTTTTCTCATATGTAATGTGGAATCGCACTAACAATATCTATGAATAACTTTTTCACAATGACAACTGTGTAAAAAAATCGCTCAACATAGGTTGGGCATTGTGATAAACACATATACTTGTAATCACAACCTTTGAGAGGCTTAGGCAAAAGCAGATTACTGGGCCGGGTGGTAGTGGCGCACGCCTTTAATCCCAGCACTCAGGAGGAAGAGGCAGGAGTATCTCTGTGAGTTCGAAGCCAGCCTTGTCTACAGTGTTAGTTCTAGGACAGCCAGGGCTGTTACACAGAGAAACTCTATCTTGAAAAAAGAATGAATTACGTTTGAGACACAGACCAGCCTGGGCTACATAATTAGACCCTGTCTCAAACAAACAAACAAACAAACAAAAAACAACCTCACTAAATCACAATGGAGAAACAGCACTTTACATATGGAGGGCAGCGGCAACAGCACACACTTTTCGTCTCAGCACTCGGGAGGCAGATCTCTGTGGGCTCAAGGTCATTGTGGAGAGGGAGTTCCAGGACAACCAGGGCTACACAGAGAAACCCTGTCTCGAAAAACCTAAATAAAGCTGAGTGGTGGTCGCACAAAGCAAGTTCCAGGACAGTCAGAGCTGTTACATAGAGAAACTGTCTTAAAAAACAAAAACAAAAAACATAAATAGTAAGTAAATAAATTAATAAAATGGATGTGGTGGCTCAAATTTGCAATCCCAGCATGAAGGAGACTGGGGATAGTGAGCTTCAGGTGATCATGGGCTAGAGTGAAACTCTGCCTCAATGTCCCCTCCCAAGAAAAGCAGCACTTTCTTTCTCAAGGAGCATGGACTGGAGCCTGGTAGGAGACTAGTCACTGTTGACCACAACACAGTATCAGAAGGAGAGACAAAGAAATTTCGCAGAACCTTCACAGCAGCATTAGTAGCGTGCTACAGTCAGAGCTGAAGAAACTTCTGGAACTGGAGATCCTCCTGCCTCTACCTACCCAGAGTGGGGACTACAGGCATGCACCATGACTACCTGGCTCAAGTTAGTGTCTTAACAAGTAGATGGGGCTCACCATCCATTTATTGGGTCTACACTCTGCTTGCCACGTGGCTAATGATCTTGGGGGAGCATTACTGACTGCGACCAACACAGGCTTCCTCCCATTCTTAAACTCTTGCTGCTGTTAGATTTAACATTTGTGTATTTGCATGAGCTTATGGAAGTCACAGTACAACTTTCTGGAGTTGGTTCTCTTTCCACCATACGGGTCCCAAGGATGCTCAGCTCGTCAGGCAACAAGAGCCTTTAAGAGCAGGCTAAGGTATTTTACAGACCCTCATTCTCAGACTCTCTAACAACCGTCACTACTTGTCTCTCTCTGGAGTCAGATTTATTTTCTATCAAATGAGAGAGGCGAAAATGATATCCCCAGAGACAGAGGATAACTAACCTACACGACTTTCACCGCTGAAACCATCATTACCCCTGTAATCCCAACACTCCAGAGGCTGGAGCAGGAAGATCCGAGTTCCACCCCAGTTCCACAGGGAGACCTGTTACAAAACGAACACCCGCAACCAACATTAACTGAGCCCTTTACCTCTGTGTACCGACACCGCGGGGACGCTCGGAGCCAACGAACTGTCAGGCTGAGAGAATCCAAGGATTCGGTCCAAGGCGGAATCCTGACCATAGCGACCAGAAGCGGCGGCCAGGAGGGGACTAGAGGAAAAGGCACCCCCGACACAGGACACGCACCTCGCCTGGTTACCTAGAAGCGAGCCGGGCGAAGCCACCCACTCCCTCCCAGCCTGCGGGCCCAGCTGCCAGGCCCCGAATAAAGACCGAACTAGGCCAGTGCAGCGCCGTCTGGGGGCAGCCATTTTGTCGCAATGCACTCTGGTACCGACAGAAGCGCGCTACGGTTGGGCCGAGAGGCCCACAAACCATCGAGTAGAAGAAAACTAGATCCGCTGAGGCTCACTGGATATCCTGGGACGGGTAGGCGGGTCGAGCTTTCGGCCGAGGCTCAGGGAGGCTGAGGAAAGGCAGGACTGTGATGTATATATTGTCTGCGTGATTATAACGGTCGGCTAAGACTCCCATTTCTTCTTCTGCTGGAGGATTTTTATTTATTTATTTATTTATTTTGGTTTTTCGAGACAGGGTTTCTCTGTGGTTTTGGAGCCTGTCCTGGAACTCACTCTGTAGACCAGGCTGGTCTCGAACTCACAGGGTTCCACCTGCCTCTGCCTCCCGAGTGCTGGGATTAAAGGCGTGCGCCACCATCGCCCGGCTTCTGCTGGAATTTTGTAAGAGAGCTTTTTAGTCCTGTTTTCTCATTGACCACCATTCCTCGGGAAGCCAAGCCGCCAGAACCGTCCTTCCAGCGCCACAAGAGGGGAAACTCTCGTGATGATAAGAATGGGCATGGGAAAAAGGTGCTAGGAAATTTCACATTTCACAGGAAAGATTTTTTTTTTTGAATATTTGTTTTGTTATTCTATGTGTCTACATCTGTGCACCATATGTGTGCTTGGTGCCGGAGGAGGCGGTGAGCCTCCACATTGTTTCTGGGAATCAAACCTGGGTCTTTCACAACAACAAGAAGTGCCCTTAACCACAGAACCAACTGTCCAGTCCAAGATTTTTTCGTTTTTCTTATTTTTTTTAGAGCCTTCCTTCCTTCCTTCCTTCCTTCCTTCCTTCCTTCCTTCCTTCCTTCCTTCCTTCCTTCCTTCCTTCCTTCCTTTTTTCTCAGGGTTTCTCTGTCAAACAACCCTGACTGTCCTGGAATGCGCTGGCCTGCCTCTGCCTCCCGAGTGCTGGGATAAAGGCATGCGCCACCACCACCTGGCTTTTAAGTGCTTTCTAACCTCAATCCTGCAGGGTCCTTTCTTATTTCCTTTTTAGCTGTGTTGTAGCTGGATGTGGCAGTCTTAGGGTTACTGTAGCTATGATGAAGCTCCATAACCAAAAGCTACTTGGGGAAGAGGGTTTATTTGACTTCCTTATCTTGAATCACAATCCACTGAGGAAGCCTATGAAGGAACCAGTCAGGATCCTGGAGGCAGGAGCTGATACAGAGAGTGTGGAGGAGTGCTACCTACTGGCTTCTTCCTCATGGCTCGCTCAACCTGCTTTCTTTTTTCTTTTTTGGCTTTTTCAAGAGAGGGTTTCTCTGTGTAGCCCTGACTGTCCTGGAACTTGTTCTGTAGACCAGTCTGGCCTTGAACTCAGAGATGCACCTGCCTCTGTCTCCCAAGTGCTGGGATTAAAGGTTTATCCACCATCTCCCGGCTCAGTATCCTTTCTTGTAGCATCTAGGAATAAGCATCCTAGAGGTGGCACCACTCACAATGGCCTGGATCCTACCAAGTCACTCACTAAGAAAATGCTCTACAGGCCTGCCTACAGCCCAGTCTTATGGAGGCAATGTCGCAGTTGAGTTTTTCTCCTCTAAGATGACTCCAGCTTGTGTCAAGTTGACATAAAACTAGGTATCATGGGTTGCTTTTGGAAATCTGCATTTTTGTGGTATGCTAGCCCTATGTTAAGGAGTGGTGTTGTAGATGGTACTCCTGTTGAGCAATAGACTGTATTTACTTCCTTAACTATCAGCTCCTATCTAGTCCCTGAGTCGAAGTCTTTCTGGAGGAAACCAAACAGCAATAACAATAACAAACAAGGCAAGGCAGGTTGCTAGATGTGGAGGGTGGTTGTGTCACCAAGGAAGATGTTCGAGAATGTTTGAGGCCAGCTTTGAATGGATCCTCGTCTTAAAAAATAGGTGGGGGACACGACTCGGGGGGACCTGGTATGTTAGATGGTTAACCCCAGGATTTAGGAGGCAGAGGCAGGATGATCTATGTGAGTTGGCAGTCAGCGTGGTCTACATATCCAAATCCTAGGCAAGCCAGCACTACCTTGCAAGTTGCAGGCCAGCCAGGGCTACATAGTAAGACCCTGTCTCTAAGTAAATAAAACATAAATGACAGGGGAGATGGCTAAGATGGTTGCTGCAAATGCTTGCTGTGCAGGCTTGATCTGGATTCCAACCCTAGAACCTGCCATCAAGGTCAAGGGAATCGGCTCCTGTATTTCATAATGCATGTACAGGTGCACACACAAACACACCCAGAAATAGAGATCAGGCATGTAACTCAGTTGGTAGTCTTTCCCTGGCATGTAGGAGCACCTGGGGAGGAAGTGGGGAGGAGAGAAATGATGGAGCTGCTTAGCCACCTAGGATCTCCCAGGTGATGTAGCAGCCAGAAGAACATAACTTGGTCATCTTTGGATTTTGTGGCCTTGAGCTACTGCTGCCCTTTCAAGCGTTGTAGTCAAACTCCCCCATCTCTAACATTTTGCATCTTGTGCTCGTGATTAGTTAGTCGAACTCTTGAAACTGTAAGGTATATCTGTCAGATGACTATTTATTTAGTATCTACTACATAGATGCACGGTAGGGTGCTGGGGATATGTCAGCTAATGAAATGGACTTAAACTCCTACTGTGAGACAACACACATCTAGACAGAGGTCCTGAGTCCTAAAATCTGAAAGTTTGAAGACAGCCAGAACTACACATCAATTGCCACGCCAGCCAGGGCAATGTAGTGAGACTCTGTCCACCACCCCAAAAGTAGATAAATTACTGGTCTACAAAGTGAGTTCCAGGTCAGGGCTACACAGAGAAATCTGGTCTTGAAAATCAAAACAAAATAAGCAATAACAAAAAAAAAAAAAAAAAAAAAGGAAAAGAGGATGAGGTGTTTCAGTAGCTAAGAGCACTTCCTGCTCCTGCAGAGGACTGAAGTTTGGTTCCTAGCATCTATACCAGGGGCTTGCAGATGCCTGTAAATCCAGTTCTAGGAGATCTGACCTTCTCTTCTGACCTCTATGGGCATGCACACACACACACACACACACACACACACACACACGTGGGGGGAGAAGCACAAACAAATAAATCTTTTAGAACTTTTTTAGAACTTAAAAACCTTTTATGTGTGTTAGTGTTTTGTCTGCATGTGTGCACACACACCACATGAGCAGTGCAGTGCTAGAGCTAGAGGGTGTTGGTGGCAACCCCTGAAACTGGAGTTACAGATTGTCACCAAGTGAAATTTTGGTGCTGGGAACCGAACCTTGGTTATCTGGAAGAGCAGCAAGTGCTCTTAACTGCTGAGCTTTCTCACCAGTCCCCAAATAAAATCTTTTTTAGAGAAAGAAATTCAAGCTGAGTGGTGTGGCGCACACCTTTAATCCTAGCACTTGGGAGGTAGACACAGGTACATCTCTATGAGTTTAAAGCCAGCCTGGTCTACATAGTGATTTCCAGGTTAGCCAAGTCTACATAGTGAGACCCTGTCTACAATAATAACTACAACAATTCACATAGGTCTGAATGTGATGTTTATCTAACACTTGGGAAGCAGAGGTGGAAGATCACTGCAAATTCAAGGCCAGTCTGTACTGTATTATATACCAATTAGTACATACTAACGTAGCAACATAGGAATATGTCTCCTTGTGTAGCCTTGGCTGTCCTGGAACTCACTCTAGACCAAGCTGGCCTTGAATTCACAGAGATCCATCTGCCTTTGACTCCTGAATGCTGGAATTAAAGACATGAGCCACCACTGCTCGGCTAGAATTATATTCTTAAAAACCATAAGCATATGCTAAGCATGGTAATAGATGACTGTAATCTTGTCATTCAGGAAACTCAGGTAGGATGATAATAAATTTGAGGCCAACATGGACTACATAGGGAGTTGAAGACCACCTGTGGGTGACATAATAAGATGGTGTTTTACAGAGCCAAAGTCGTCATCGTTGTCGTCATTACCACAAAACTGATACTGCTGTAAGCCTCTGATGAAAATCCTCAGGTTCCTAGGTACTTCTCTGAGAAGGCAAAAAGAAGTAACACCTAGTTTCTTTTGGGGGGACAGAGCCTTTCAGTGTAGCTCTGGTTGTCCTGGAGCAGGCTTGCCTCAAACTCATAGAGAGCTTCATATATATATATATATATATATATATATATATATATATATATATATATATAAATTATATATATTACCCCCCAGGACAGGGCTTCTCTGTCTAACAGTCCTGGCTTTCCTGGAACTCTCTTGGTAGACCGGGCTGGCCTCGAACTCATAGAGATCCATCTACCTCAGCCTCCCAATGCTGGGATTTAAGGTGTGTGCCTCCACCGTTTGGCCTGAAGAGTCCCATTAAAGATATATGTATACGTGTTGGAGAGATGCTTAGCACTCATGCAGAGGTCTGGAGTTCGGTTCCTAGGACCTATGTTTAGTAGCTCATAATCGGTTGTATTAATCTTCCAAGTGCTGTTGGGTTAACAAGCGTGTGTTACTACCATACATACAGGCCTAAAAGTCTTCTTTTCCAGTTTGCAAAAAGATCAGACTCCACGGTTGGAGATGAACAGTAGGGAACTTTCACTTGCAATTTCCTCGATGCCTAAAACATCAGCCTCTAAATGCAAGCAGGATCCAGAATGCTGGAGGAGTCTTTAAATGTATGACCTCTTAGATAAGTCACAGCTCAAGACTTTAGTAATCTAGGCAAGATATTCTAGAGGCCTTACTTTTAGGTAAGGGAGCCTCATTCTCTAAGACTTTAAGTACCCAAGGCCAGCCGGTGGCGATGCGCACTTGAGACTCAGAGAAGCCGGCCATCAGGCACTGAGAAAGACACTCCCGGAGCAAGATGCGCAGACGCAGGCTGCCTGAGAGGGCCCCGGGCACTTCGGGCTGCGCAGGCGCAAGAGCGGCTCCGGGCCAGTCCGGACGGCGGCTGTGACTGAGAGGCTGGGGCGTGGAGCAGCAGTGGCGGCGACGGGCGACAACGGAGCAGCCATGAGGGCCGGGCCCAGTCACCGACAGTAAGTGCAAGTTTAAGGGGAATCGACCCTGGGGAATGCAGATGTGGCGGGTTGGCCTCTACTGGTCGGGGACGGAGGGTCGTGGGGGAGGGATAGTTTGAGGTGATGGTGGGAGAATTTGGAGCATGGATGACTAGGTCGTGAGTCCCAGAGCCGGACAGCTTGGCGGAGGGAAGGGGCTGCGTTTCGTGGAGTGAAGGAGCTCACGGCAGGGCCAGTGCCTTGCGCTGCCTGGTTTGTCATCATCCCTTCCCCCAGGAGCTTTGGGTCGCCTCTCCCTTTCCGCTTCTTTCAGAGAATGGTTGCTGGGGGAAGGGTGATGGAAAATAAAAGCCGTGCTGGAGCTGAAGAAGCCAACTCTGAATCCGGCAGAGAAGGGCTAGTCACTGAAGTTATGGTGTGTCCTGGGTAATGCTTAGGAATCGAAAGCTCTGTTTAAATCCAGGAGGATCTAGGTTAAAGAGCCAAGGACTTGGAGTCAGGTTTGGAACCAAGTCCATCACAAATAAACCGATCGATAACCTTGGATAGAACCCACTTAACCTTTCTGACTCTCTGGAAGATGCAATAGTAAATGCAGGGCTTTCGTAAGCTTCATGTATGTGGTTGAGAGTGCTTATGAAATCGATAGGTTGTAAGTACCATACGGATGCTATGTACCGACAATGCTATATGTTTTCGACCTTATGATTATTAATGGAGTGACTGATTTCTCAGTAAAAACAAAGCATATTTATAAAACCCCAGTGAACAAAAAAATGTGCTTTCTGCATAAGCACAGCAGACATCTGTGGAAATAACACTTTATTCTCTGGTGTGACAACTTGACTGTCAAATTGTATGGGAAAAGTACTATACTCCTGCAAATGGTATGCAGCTGCAGCTCCTGACCCAAGAGGAGGAAATACGGACAAGACTGAAGCACTGAGCTACATCCTCAGCCTTCCTTTTACCTTTTATTTTGAGACCGGGTCTTGAATTTAAGTACAAGTTAGTTTTGAATTAGCAGTCCTGCCTGTGTTTCCCAGTAGCTGGGATCACTGGCATACCTGGCTGAGGTTTTAGAGGGGTCCTCAGTTAATGCTTGTGTGCCAAATGATTTATTGCTGACCAACCAGCCATCTCCCCAGTCTGTACTTACTTGTTTTGATACTGGAACCTGAGCCTGGGTTTTAAGTTTACTCTGCACGTACCCTGCCAGTAGCCCCTTTTGTATTTTTTTTTTTTTTAATTTACTAATTTACCTAGGCTGGCCTTGAATTTGCAATCTTCCAGTCTTAGCCTCCCAAGTAGGTAGGATTACAGTTTTTTTTTTTAAATATCACCTAGCCCAGAATAAGCTTCTATTATTTTTATTTTTAAAAATCATGTGTTTATTTGGAGGCTGGAGAGATGGTTCAGTGGTTTACAGCGTTTGTTGCTTTTAAAGAGGGCCCAGGTTCCATTCTTAGCACTTACATGATGGCTCACAACTATCCATAATGCCAGTTCTAAGAGATTCACCCTCCTCTCCATTTTGTAGGGAAAAGAACAAATTTATTTAGCACACTGCAAAGAAAGCAAAGGGTATGACAATAATGAAAGAATTGTCTTCCAGACCCTGATATTTTTTTAATTGTAAAAGCTTCCTTTGCAAGAGTCTGGTTGCCCCAGGGGATTCTCTGCTTTGGAGCTCAGATTGGTGTACAGCAGCTTTTCAACTCTTTCTTTGTTACTCTCCTGGCTGTGGAATCTTTTCTTTAGAGTAAAAAAGACAAGTAGGGAGTTGTGCAAGGGCCCAAGAGACGGCTGGTTCTTTAGAGACTGGAGGAGCACTCTCGAGTCTTTGTTGTTGAGGGTAGATAAAGCAAAGGACAGAGTTAAACTGCCTGCTTCCGTGGAGAGAGAGTGCCTTTCTAGGCACAGCTTTCGAAAGATAAGTGCAGATGCCTTTCAAGTGGGCAGGAAGGCAGACTCTTTAGCTCTGCTGGCTCTGAGGACTGAGAGCTTGAAATGGTGAGGCCTTTTGAAAGCTGGGGAGTGATTGCTATAGCTGAATAAAGGTGGGAGTGGCTGTGCTAGATCCATGAATTCCACAGATAAGAGGAGTGAACTCTTCTAGAGGTGTGGAGGAAGTGAGCCCTAGCTGTCTTTAACTCTGTCTGGTAACACATTATTTTTATGTTTCTCTCCTGAAACTATATGGCAACATTTAACCTTTTTTGTTCTATCTAGTTATTTGACTCTCCCAATAAATTCTCTGTCTGGTTATTCTGTCTTAGAGGATAGTCCCAGCTGCCCCCATCTCTTTTTCTCTTCCTTCTTCCCCCCACCCCCTCAGGACAGGGTTTCTCTGTAATAGTCCTGGCTGTCCTGGAACTCACTGTATAGACCTGGCTGGCCTCAGACTCACAGAGATCTGTCTACCTCTGCCTCCTGAGTGCTGGGATTAAAGGTGTGCGTCACCACTCCCAGTTTTTTTTTCTTTTTTTAATAATTTATTTGCTTTCATTTTATATCTTTGGTGTTTTGTCTGTACGTATGCTTTTGTGAAGGTGCCGGATCCCCTGGAACCAGAGTTACAGACAATTGTGAGCTGCCATGTGGGTGCTAGGAATTGAACCTGGGTCCTCTGGAAGAGCAGTCAGTGCTCCCAACTTCTGAGCCATCTCTCCAGCCCAGCAGGGGTAGTTTTTAAAGGGGACTGGATGTGGTGGAGCAGAAGGAGAGGCAGGCTAGTCCCTGAGTTTGAGGCCAGCCTGGTCTACATAGTGAGTTCCAGACCAGCCAGGCCTACACAGTGGAACTCTGTCTGAACATAAGGGGTATACTTGAGCTAGCCCTGCTGACCCAGGCTGTAATTGCAGCTAGCTGCTGGGGAATGTGAAAGCGAGGTGGGAGGTCCAGTTCAAGACCTGCCTGGGCTACAGAGTGAGTTCAAGGCTAATAGGCCAGCATTAATATAGTGAGATCTTGCCGCCCCTCCCCAACACACCACACACACACACACACACACACACACACACACACACACACACACGGCTACAGAGTGAGTTCAAGGCTAATAGGTCAGCATTAGTGTAGTGAGATCCTGCCCGGCGGTGGTGGCGGCCCACGCCTTTAATCCCAGCACTTGGGAGGCAGAGGCAGGCGGCCTTGAACTCGGCGATCTACCTGCCTCTGCCTCCTAAGAGCTGGGATTAAAGGCCTGCACCACTGCTGCCTGGCAAACCTATTCTTTTTAAAAACAAGATTATGATGTTTATAATCATGAAAATAATTGTTTCCCAACACAGTCTTTATTTCTGGTTTTCCAAGACAAGTTTTCTCTGTGTAACAGCCCTATTTGTCCTGGAACTCACAGAGATCTGCCTGCCTCTGCCTCCCAAGTGCTGGAGTGCTGGAACTAAAGGTGTGCACCACTACTACCCGACTTAACTTCCTCAGATTTCCTTTTGACCTTTTGACCTTGCAACCCATTTCTTGAGTAAGATGACTTTGACTTATCGGGCCGAGGTTCTGGCTTCCAAGCCCAGCTGCCCAAGTTTGATCTTTGGAGTTTGTACAGAGAGAATCAACTCCTGCAGGTTGTCTTCTTTTTTTTTTTTTTCTCTAAAGTGTGTAGCCCAGGCTGGCCTCGAACTCGTGATCCTCCTGCCTCTGCCTCCTTCAGCAAATCCTACCGGCGTGCGCCACCACTACCGGCCTGCAGGTTGTCTTCTGACCCTCCCCATTGACCTGCAGCTGAAGCACCCCTCCTCCACATATACACAATGTAACAATAAACATGAATAAAAAGAAACAGTCTCTTGTGATATTTTGCAGCAACTGGCTAATAAAGGAAGTAAGGCATAAATAGTTTCTTTTTTTTTTTGAAATACTGATTATCTTTAAAGGGGAACTATATGAGAAGATATTAAAAGAGAAACTAGTTGGGACTTTAGGCCTGTGGTAGAGTACATTGTTGGCATACATGAAGCCCCAGGTTGGAGCTCCAATACTGGAGGAAGCAACAATAAAACAGAAATAGCAGCACAGACAACAACAAACTGTAAAAAAGAGAGTGGATTTTACTTAGTAAACTCGTAGTTAGGGTGGTAACGTCCTTGAGTTGGTAGAAAGCTTGTATGCTTCATACCCTGGGTTCTGTTTCCAGCACAGGTAATACTGGGCTCAGATGTCCCTGCCTGAAATTTCAGCATGTGGGAGTTGGAGGCAGGAGGGTCAGAAGTTAAAGGTTATTCCCAGCTACATAGGGAGATGGAGGCAGGAAGGTCAGAAGTTAAACGTTATCAATCCACAGCTGCATAGGGAGATGGAGATGGAGGGTCAGAAGTTAAAGGTTATCTGTCCACAGCTACGTGGGAGTTGGGGGCCCTATCTCAAAAAAAGAGGGGGGTGGGTGGGAAGCATTGTAAGCACTGTAAAGTAGTCCTATTTGGACAATAAGTAATTCAAGAATGGGGTGGAGGCCGGGCGGTGGTGGCGCACGCCTTTAATCCCAGCACTCGGGAGGCAGAGACAGGCGGATCTCTGTGAGTTCGAGACCAGCCTGGTCTACAAGAGCTAGTTCCAGGACAGACTCCAAAACCACAGAGAAACCCTGTCTCAAAAAACCAAAAAAAAAAAAAAAAAAAAAAAGAATGGGGTGGAGGTAGTAATTTACATCTAAAATCCCAGCATTCCCGGGGGTAAGGCAGGAGGATAAATATGAGTTTGAGGACAGCCTGGACTACAAGTGAGAGGTTCAGGTCATTATAGAGCCAGATTGAGAGGAAGGAAGAAAAAAGACTTAAAAAATGGACCAATGGAGCCGGGCGGTGGTGGCGCAGGCCTTTAATCCCAGCACTTGGGAGGCAGAGGCAGGTGGATCTCTGAGTTCGAGACCAGCCTGGTCTACAAGAGCTAGTTCCAGGACAGGCTCCAAAACCACAGAGAAACCCTGTCTCGAAAAACCAAAAAAAAAAAAAAAAAAAAAAAAAAAAAATGGACCAATGGGGCTGGAGAGATGGCTCGGTGGTTAAGAGCATTACCTGCTCTTCCAAAGGTCCTGAGTTCAATTCCCAGCAACCACATGGTGGCTCACAACCATCTGTAATGAGATCTGGTGCTCTCTTCTGGATAGCTGTATACATAATAAAATAAATAAATAAATAAATAAATAAATAAATAAATAAATAAATAAATAAATAAATATTAAAAAAATGGACCAATGGTGCATAATAGCTTCCTGGGTGCCAAGGGTTTGCTTCTAGTGTTTATACAGTTAGCATAGAGTAATTGCTTATTAATATTTGTTGAATGAAAATGACAATCTATATGAATCATAATCATAACCTGGGTTGAGATCCTCAGCCTAATTGTGTCTTTAAAGGAGTTGACATAATGCACTATTGCCTTAGAGCCCTCATCGGTAAATACAGACTTGACCAGAATTTAGGAGCAAGTTGAGACAGTGTAGGATTTCCTTGAGCTGGGCTATATGAGCCCTGTCTCAAATAAAAACAAGGTCACAAACAAAAGCCAAAACATGGGGCTCAGTCAGTAAAATGCTTGCTCTGCAACTTGAGTACCCGAGTTCAATCTCGAGATCTTCAGAACCTGGGTTTAAAAAGCCTGGAATGGCCTGGTAGTGGTGGTGCACACCTTTAATCCCACTACACCATGCTGGCCTCACAGATCTGCCTGCTTCTGTCTCCCGAGTGCTAGGGTTAAAGGCAGCACCACCCCACCTGGTTGCAGCCAGTGCTCTTTAGCCTCTGAGCCATCTCTCCAGCCCCAGGAAGAGCACACTCTTTAATTCCAGTTTTAGAAAGGCAGATCTTTCCAACCAGCTGCATGGTGAGTTTCATGCCAATGACAAACCTTTTTTTTTTTCTTAACTAAAGAAAAAAAAAAAGTGGTAAGGCATGATCTCAGGTGTTGGAAGATGGTAGAAGGACCAGGAGAAATTGTTCAAGGTCAGTCTCTACTACACAGAGAGAGGCCAGTATGGGCTACATTTGACCCTGCCAGACAAAGATGAAGAAAAATCCATCAAACAAAAACAACCAAAGTGGACATTACTTGAGGAATGGCAGAAGTTGTCAGGGGAGGATGACAACCAAAACATAATGACATAATCCCAGCAAGTGCTGGTATTAAAGGCCTGCAGCAACACCCTCAGCAAGATGGCTCAATTGTTAAGGGCATCAAAAGACCCAGTGTGGTTTTCCGTAACCACACCAGATGACTCACATGTCTGTGGCTCTAGTTCCAAGGGTCTGACCCTCTTCTAGCTTCAATGGGCACTCTCATATACATACACATAAAATAAAAAACAAATCTTTTTTTTTTTGGTTTTTCGAGACAGGGTTTCTCTGTAGCTTTGGAGCCTGTCCTGGAACTAGCTCTGTAGACCAGGTTGGTCTCGAACTCACAGAGATCCGCCTGCCTCTGCCTCCCGAGTGCTGGGATTAAAGGCGTGCGCCACCATTGCCCAGCTAAAAAACAAATCTTTAAAAGAAAGAATTTATATGAAGTAATCCTGATAGAGACTGAAAGTCGTGGTGCTCCCTGTAATTCCAGCGCTGGCAGTGCTAAAGAAGGAGGAGGATCTTGAATTTGAAGCTTACTTGGGCTAGATACTAAGATCCTCTCTCAAACAAAACAGGACAAAACAGGCTGGAGAGATGGCTTAAGAGCACTGGCTACTCTTCTAAGGGACTTGGGTTTGATTTCCAGCACTCACATGATGGCTCACAACTGTCTGTAACTCTAGTTCCAACAGATCCTGTGCCCACTTCTGGTCTCCCCAGGCCCCAGGCATGCACATGGTGCACAGTCATACATGCCAAAACAGCCATGCACATAAACAACTGCGAAGTATCTGTAATATAATCCCATATGATCAATTTTTTGTGCCAAGGATTGTAAAAAAAAAAAAAACAAAAAACAACCCATATCTTTTGAGACAGGGTTTCTCTGTGTAACCCTGGTGGTCCTGGAATTTACTCTGTAAACTAGGCTGGCCCCAAACTCAGAGGTCCATCTGCCTCTGCCTCCCCAGATTAAAGGTACAGGACTACCACTCCTGGCTACTTTGTAACCCCACCTGGTCTGAAACTCCCTTTGTCCACTAAACTGGACTCTGCCTTCCAAATGCTGGGAATAAAGGTGTGTTCTACCACACCTGGCCCTAAAGTCACTTTTCCTGTGGTGCTGAAGACTGATCTCAGGACTTTTCCCCAGAGCTGCACCCATGGTCCCGGGCATAATGAGAAAGGTACTGTTTATCAGGTCAGCATGCTGATCAGGATATAAGATAGATCCTGTTTTCAGAGAAGCTGAAATGGGAGAAAAAAATTGTGAATGGCTGTTGAAGCAGAGTAGATGATTTGTTAGAGTGGACACAGGGCTGAGGAGTATTGCTGGGAGACATTGTGCATTGAACCTGTAAGACAGGGCCTCCAAGTGGGACAAGATAGAGCATTCCAAGTAAACAGTAAATTTTGAAGATGAAAAACTTACCTGACAGGGAAGATAACAAGATCACGCAGGGGTCTGAGGTTTGTCCATTGCGCTGTTTCCTAATTTGAGAAACTCAGCAGCTTAATTTGTGGTTGTGGGGATCTGTGTTCAGACTCTCCCATAAAAAAAGATTGAAGAATGAACAAAAAGAAAAGTTTGGAGACAGGAAGCTAGAGGCACTGTTGATAGGCACTACTAAGACAGAACAAACAAAGGCAGAAATGTGCTGAGACCTTGCAGAGTACTGTCGGATAGTGCAGCCAGCCGGGCAGGAAGCTCGGGACGCTTTCACAAGAGAGGTGTGCCTAATACTTGGTTTTAAACTCTTAAAACTGTGTAGCAACATCTGGAAGATGATCCTACCTCTAAAAAAGAAAAAAAAATTGATCGTAGCTGTCTATAGAGATTTAGTTCCATGATGGAACCCTTGTCTGGAATTAGCAGGAAGCCTGGGGCTCAAACCTCAGAACTTTGGGAGAAGGAAAAACAGACAGACCTGGGTAGTGAGGCACGTGCTCCAGGTCTCGGCACTTGGGACCAGCGGTAGGAAATTCAGAAGTTCCAGACCAGTTTTGGGTGCATCGGAGATCTCTCGAAACAAAACTGAAACCCGAGTGATGATGGGAGATTAAAGTCAGTGGAGACATGGTAGCCTTGGCCAGTGTAATGAGGGCACCAAGAAGGATGTGGACTGTACAGGCTAAGGAGTCAGAAAAATCACTGTCAGAAGAGCACCATTGTTTATAAATTACATGAAGATTAATAGACTCACTACATGTAGTATGTGTTAAGAATTGTCCTTTTTACAATTTTTGTACTGGCAATGCTTATCTTTATGATTTTTTTGTTTTTAACAGCAACAAAAAAACAAGGTCTCACTGTGTAGCCCTGGCTGGCCTGGAACTCACTGTTAGACCAGGCTGGCCTCCAACTCACAGAGATCTGTCCACCTGCCTCTGCTTCCCAGAAATGAGGGGGTTAAATGCGTGCAACACCATGTTAGCGGTAATGCTTATTTTTATACAGAACATTTCCCTTCTGCACTGCTGCAGAAACACCAGAGCATCTGTGCAAATGAAATATCAGTCTTTCAAAAGAGCTGTAAGGTTTCCAGCCTTCCCACTCTCTTCCCTCCCTTCTCTCTACCCCATTAGTTTTTGTTTTTCAGACAGTCTTGTCATGTAGCCAGAGTTGGCTTTGAACTCTTAATTCTCCTGTTTCCACTTCCCAAGTGCTGGAATTAGAGGTGTAAGACACCTACCATGTCTGTTTTGGTTTAGCGTGTGTGTGTGTTTTTTTAATTAAGCTTTTTAGGTTTTATGTATATAAGTGTTTGCCTTCTTGAATGTATGTGTACCACATGTGTGCCTGGTGTCCTGGGAGACCAGGAGAGAGAGAGAGCCTGATTCCCTGGCTTGTGAGCTACCATGTGTACTGAATCCAGGTACTACTATGTTAGTGCATCAAGTACTATCAAATGATTACCCATAATTCTAGTCCTTGATTTTACTTTTTATTTTATTTATTTAATTTATTTTTTTCGAGACAAGGTTTCTTTGTAGCTTTGGTGCCTGTCCTGGAACTAGCTTTTGTAGACCAGGCTGACCTCGAACTCACAGAGATCCGCCTGCCTCTGCCTTGCTGGGATTAAAGGTGTGTGCCACCACTGCTTGGCGATTTTACTTTTTAAAGATTTTATTTATTGCCGGGCGGTGGTGGCGCACGCCTTTAATCCCAGCACTCGGGAGGCAGAGGCAGGCGGATCTCTGTGAGTTCGAGACCAGCCTGGTCTACAAGAGCTAGTTCCAGGACAGGCTCCAAAACCACAGAGAAACCCTGTCTCGAAAAAAAAAAAAAAAAACCTATTTGTATTTGAGTCAGGGTCTCCTGTAACCCAGGCTGGCCTTGATCTAATTGCTAAGGTGACTTTGAACTCCTAATCTTCCTGTTGCCTTCAGTATGCTGAGACCATAGGCTTGTGCCAAGCATGTTTCAATTAGCTTTCTTTATTTCAGTCTCCTCTCCCTGTCTGTCCTAGGACACTGTGTTACTTAAAAACATGTTTTCTGCTGAGAACATGAGAAGTTTCCAGTAGTGACATTTATCAAGTTAATTGCTGGTTAATATATGAATCTCGGATGCTTAGACTATTAGGTCAAGAGGCAATGTTTTTTGTTTTGATTTTGAGACAGGGTCTCAGGTAGCATAGGCCTACTTTAAATTCACTAAGTAGCTAAGCACGAATTTGGTTCTTCTGCTTCTGCCTCCTGAGAACTAGGATTACAGGCTCACCCCAGGACATTAGGTTGTTTTGATATGAATGGAACCAAGGGCTTCATAAATGCTAGGGAGCCACTCAACCAACTGAGCCACATTCTAAGCCTTTTATTTATTTGAGCCCAGGCTAGCCTCAAACTTGTTATCATCCTGCCTCAGCATGCTAGTATTTGTATTACAGGCCTGTGCCATCAGGGCTAGCTAAAACAGTTCTGTTTGTTTTTCGAGGCAGGGTTTCTCTGTAGCTGTGTAACCTGTCCTGGAACTTACTCTGCAGACCAGGCTGGCCTTGAACCACTTACTTCTGCCTCCTGAGTGTTGGGAATAAAGGAGTATGTGTTACCACTGTCCTGCACAAAAGCATTCTTAAGTATCCCTGGATAAGGATATATATTTTATCTTCCAGGTATAAGTGGGTTTTCAGATTTGGAAAGATAGGAAGAATTGGCTGTGAATTTTAGGTAACTGGACCAGACTCAACAATGTTTAACAGCCCTTTCTCTCCAAAATTGGCATCTAACTTCTCTGTCTGCTATCTTCTTCTGTGAGGCAATTTGAATTTTCTGTTTGTCGGTGTTTTTTGGATCATGTTTCTTTACTTTTTCATTGCATATTTTTTCTCAGTTGTCTAATGTCATTTTTGTCCCTGTACACTTCAGTTGCTTTGCTCAATGCCTTTATTGTCAAACTCAGATGATACTTTTTTTAGTTAATAATTTTTATACGTGTTAACATTTTGCCTGCATGTATGTCTGTGTATCACATGAGTGCAGTGCCCTGAGAACAGAAGAGCTCTCAGCTCCCCGGGACTGGACTTACAGCTGGTTGAGAGCCACCATGTCAGTGCTGGGAATTGAACCCTGGTCCTCTGGAAGAGCAGCCAGTGCTCTTAACCGCTGAGCCATCTCTCCAACCCCCAGAAATATTGACTTAAAAATAAATTATGGGGCTGGAGAGATGGGTCAGAAGTTAAGAGCACTGGCTGCTCTTCCAGAGGACCTGAGTTCAATTCCCAGCACCTATGTGGTAGCTCACAACCATCTGTAACTTCAGTTCCGGGAGAGCTGACTCCTTCACACAAACATACTTGCAGTGAAACACCAATGCACATAAAAAACTTAAAAATTAAATCATAAAAAATTACATTTCTGGGCTTGCCTTCAGTCCTAGCACTTGGATGGCAGAGTCAGGCGGATCTCTGTGAGTTTGAGGCCAGCCAGGTCTACAGTGTGAGTTCCAGGACAGCTAGGACTGTGATATCATGTCTTCCTACACAGGCCCGTGCTGAGTGTCTCTCTCTTGTTCCAACTTTAGTCACCATGCAGTCAAAGAGAGCACTAGTTTAGGAGTCTTGGTGGCAGCCTTTGCTCACTAAGAGCCATCTTGCTGTCTCTTGTTTGTAGTGGTTTTCTTGTTTGTTTGTTTTAGTTGTTATTGTTGTCATTGTGTAGCCCTGTCTGTCCTGGAATTTGCTCTGTGGATCACACTGGCCTTGAACTCAGAGATCTGCCGGCTTCTGCTTCCGGAGTGCTGTTATTAAAGGTGTTTGTCACTAACCACAGCTGTCACATTTCTCACTCTTAGCCTCTGAGCCATTTCTCTAGTCTACTTTATTTAAGAGGCGTCTGAGGGCTTAGAGCTCTCAGTGTAGATCAAGATGGCCTTGAACTTGTGGCAGCCCTCCTGCTTCATTACCCCAAATGCTGAGCTCCTGGGGCATAACACTATACTTGGATCTCTCTCTCTCTCTCTCTCTCTCTCTCTCTCTCTCTCTCTCTCTCTCTCTCTCTCTTTCTCCAGTGGTACCTCACCATGTATTGAATTTCTACTGTCTTTTGAGTTCTGGTGGCCTGTACCCATAATTCTAACACTCTGTAATCTCAGCATTTAGAAGATTCAAGCAGGAGGATTGTGAATATGAGACCCCCTCTTTTTTTTTTTTTTTTTTTTTTTTTTTTCGGTTTTTCGAGACAGGGTTTCTCTGTGGTTTTGGAGCCTGTCCTGGAACTAGCTCTTGTAGACCAGGCTGGTCTCGAACTCACAGAGATCCGCCTGCCTCTGCCTCCCAAGTGCTGGGATTAAAGGCGTGCGCCACCACCGCCCGGCTTATGAGACCCCCTCTTGAGGGGACTGGAGAGATAATTTAATGGTTAAAGCATTGGCTGCTTTTCAGGAAGACCCTTCTTCCTATCACCCATACAGTGATAAAATCACCTGTCCCAGGAGTCTGAGGCCCTCTCCTGGCCTCTGAAGGTATTGCAGTCATAGTGCACAGACATACAGGCAGACAATACCCATCCAAACAAAGAAATAAATAAGAGACCCAAATAAATAAATAAGAGATCCAAATTAGCACTTGGACGCTAATAACAAGAACCTGTCTTGGGGAAGGGAGATAAAATCTCTACTATCCTGGAGCTTGTATTCTAGCGAATGAGGGTAAACAGACAATTTTTAGAAATCAGCAAATGAGATATGGTAGCTAATTGTGCCCCATTGTTGACAGTAGTTTCTGTCCCACCTGGCCCCACAGCTGTTCAGTCCCAAAGAAACACAGAGATCTACATTAATTATAAACTGGTTAACCTATTAGTTCAGACTTCTTATTAATTCTTATA
This sequence comes from Chionomys nivalis, assembly GCF_950005125.1. NCBI lineage: Eukaryota > Metazoa > Chordata > Mammalia > Rodentia > Cricetidae > Chionomys > Chionomys nivalis. The sequence continues at coordinate 58,930,367 of NC_080092.1, forward strand.
ACCTATATTAGCCCATAATTCTTATCTGTGTTAGCCACATGGCTTGGTACCTTTTATCAGTGAGGCTTTATCATCTTGCTTCCTCTGTGTTTGAATGATGACTCCAGACTCAGCCTTTCCTCTTCCTAGAATTCTCCTGTTCTGGCCACCCATCCTATACTTCCTGCCTGGCTACTGGTCAATCAGCATTTTATTAAAGCAATACAACTGGCGAATCTTTACAGAATATAAGATCATTGTCCCACAGCACTTCCCCACCCCCCCTTTTTTTCAAAACAAAAACACTGAATCTAATATCCTTTGTTTAGCTTTCTTCCTGACTATTATCCATAACAACTTGTAACCAACACTCTAAACAAAGACAAACATCCATAATCCATTTAATCCATTTTTTTGTAAATGTGGGCATAGTTTTCTAGACTACTTCCTGTTGATTGAGGGCACTGATAATCTTATGGGGACCTAAAGGAAATTTAGAATTATGATCAAGTCCTGACTGGAGTATTCTGTGAGGCTTGATTATTTCAGCCAGCAGTTTTGAAATTGTTCTGGATGTAGAACTCAGACATTTGGGCCATCCACTCCTATCAGAGATTTATTGGGGGGGGCCTTCCTTAATCAAACATGATTTTTTAAAACCCAGAATGAATCCACAGCCTCTCATTTCCTGTGGAGACAAAAGCAAAACCTCTCCTCCAAAGTAACATCTTTTGACTTATATTTTAAAGTCAAGGCATTTTCAAAATGTATAGGTTGGATTAACCCAGCAGCATTAATAATCAAATGTCTTTTAGGAGCTATTGCTCCTTCCTCAGCCATCAAACAATTCAAAGACAACACAATAACATACAGTATCCAGATTCTCTGTGTATTTTCCATCATCAGGTAGCTTTATTTTAAATTCTTATTTGTTAGGGTTTAAGTAAAACGGCGCTATTCTCTGAGGGACGCAGCAGCAGAAACGCTGTAGGTCCCTGAGTGGTGGCAGTGGGCAGCAGGTCCCCAGACCACAGTAGGCCGTGTGGCGGGTGAGAGACAGATGGATAGGCATGCCATGCAGAGGAATTGGGTATTTATTTGTTGGGTTATGGAGTGGTAAGGGAAAGGGGGAGAAGGGGAGATGGGGGAAGAGCAGAGAGAGAGAGAACCAGAAGTGGGGACGGGGAGAGCCATGGCAGCAGCAATCTCTTTGGGAGAGAGATGGAAAGGAAGAGAGCTCAGGCCAGAAGCAGAAGGAAGATCTACCTGCCTTGGTGGTGGATCAGGGAGGGAATGGGCAGGGCTTGTCTCTTAAAGGGACAGGATAGACCATTATACTATTTCTTTTTTATTTTTTGGTTTTTAAGACAGGGTTTCTTTGTGTATCTTTGGCTGTTCTGGAACTCCCTCTGTAGACCAGGCTGTCCTTGGACTCACAGAGATTCATTTGCCTCCCAAATGTTGGCATTAAAGGTGTGTACCCCCGCCGGGCGGTGGTGGCACACGCCTTTAATCCCAGCACTCGGGAGGCAGAGGCAGGCCTTGATCTCTGTGAGTTCAAGGCCAGCCTGGTCTACAAGAGCTAGTTCCAGGACAGGCACCAAAAGCTACAGAGAAACCCTGTCTCGAAAAACAAAAAAATAAAACAAAACAAAAAAACAAAAAGGTGTGTACCCCCGCACCCAACTACTCTCTCTCTCTCTCTTTTTTTTTTTTTTTTTTTTGGTTTTTCCAGACAGGGTTTCTCTGTGGCTTTGGAGCCTGTCCTGGAACTAGCTCTGTAGACCAGGCTGGTCTCGAACTCACAGAGATCCACCTGCCTCTGCCTCCCAAGTGCTGGGATTAAAGGCGTGCGCCACCACCGCCCGGCCGGCTCTCTCTTTTTTTAAGCACTTTATTCATTTTCTTTTCTCTCCTGAGCCTACATATAGTTTTAAACACATTGTAAACCCTTTAGAATTTTTTTTTGTTGTTGTTGTTAAAATCTATCTTTCCTGTATTTCTCTCTTTTCCTGACCACATGAGTCTTTAATTTGCTAAGCAATATGGCTAGGATTAAAGCCGTGGCTTTGATGGCTGGATCCACCCCATTCCTTAGCTTTCTGAGAGTCTAGCCTTATGGCAGAGGTACCGGCCGGAGCCATGTTTATTGCCACAACTCTATGGAGTTTCAAGGCTCCTGCCACCACCAAGAAGCATGCTGTTGAGCCATGTTTATTGCCACAACTCTATGGAGTTTCAAGGTTCCTGCCACCACCAAGAAGCATGCTGTTGGCTATTCATAAATACCCTTTAAGTGTTTTGTGGTGGGGCCTCTTAAAAGAGTTGCAAGGTTTTTGCAGCTAAAGCTGAGTCAGAAAGCCTCTCTTAAATGAGACATGCTTTCCTCTAGCAAACAGAGCCCATCTGAGAAAATGCGCTACCAAGAAGCCATGCTTAACTCTGTTCTTTTTGTGTCTAGAATTCCTTCCCAAACTGTCTCAGATTTTAAGTGGATTTAGTTATCCACATTGATGCCATTTTTTTTTTTTTTTTTTTTTTTTTTTTTTTTTTGGTTTTTCGAGACAGGGTTTCTCTGTGGCTTTGGAGCCTGTCCTGGAACTAGCTCTTGTGGACCAGGCTGGTCTCGAACTCACAGAGATCCGCCTGCCTCTGCCTCCCGAGTGCTGGGATTAAAGGCGTGCGCCACCATTGCCCGGCTTGATGCCATTTGTTGACGGAGATTTCTGTCCCAGTGCTAGGGTGGATTCCTGTGAATGTGAGGCCTGCCTGGTCTATAAAGCACGTTCCAGGTCAGAACAAAGCTCATACTCTATAGAGAACAAAAGTGGGTGTGGTAGAGGATGAACATACAGCTAGCTCTGATTGGGAGAACAGCTGTGCGAATTTGATGGTTAACATCTTAGAGGCTTTGCAAATCAGCAGAATATAGTGTAAAGCCCCTAGCTAGGGAAGAATGGGTGTGTTGGACTGCGGGAACAGAAAAAGGGCAGTGTGGTTTGACTAGGAGGGAGAGTGATTCAAGGTGAAGCAGGCAGGGGGTAGGTGACAGGTTTGAAAGTGGGTATGTGCTGTGAATGAGACTGGCCCTATAGGCTCACATATTTGAACTCTTGGTTCCCAGTTGATGGAACTCTTTGGAAAGGATTAGGAATGTGACTTGTTTTGGAGGAAGTGTGTCACTGTGGGTGGGTTTTGAGATTTCAGAAACCCAAGCTATTTCCCAGTTTAGCTCTCTCTGTTTCCTGCTTACTTATCAGAAGTAAGTTTTAACTACTGCTTTAGCACCATGCTGCCTGCAGCCACGCTCCCCACCATGAAGGTTGTGGACCCCCCTCTGAGTCTGCAGTGAGCTGCCTTGGCCGTGGGGTCTAATGGCAGCAGCAGAGGAATAACAAGACAGCCAGGGCATAGTCTTTCTTTGGAGGAGGGAGAATGATGTGAGCTGGCTTGTAATTAGAATATTATTGTTGCTGTATGAAAATGAGTTGTACAGGGGCTCGAGACTAGTGGCATATTAATTATAAACATACTAAATTGTGTCTAATAAATAGATATAATTAAAGACAGACGTATATTAATTCAGACTAGAGTTAAGTTGATGGCGAAGTGGATGGAGTAATGGTAGAAAAGCAGTAGAGATGTAGACAGTGTGTCTTTGGAAATGGAGTTGACAGGGCCTGATTGGGCCTTATCACAGCTGAGGATGTGGACAGAAGAGGGCTAGTGGGTGGGGCTAGGTGAGTAAGGGGCCTTGCTCTTCATTTACCAGGATAAAACTGGCAGAATAAAGCTGGGTGGTGGTGGTGCACGCCTTTAATCTCAGCACTTGGGAGGTAGAGGCAGGCGGATCTCTGTGAGTTCGAGACCAGCCTGGTCTACAAGAGCTAGTTCCAGGACAGGCTCCAAAACCACAGAGAAACCCTGTCTCGAAAAACCAAAAAAAAAAAAAAAAAAAAAAAAAAAAAGGGATTTCAGACTGGAAGTTCTCAGCATATGGATGAATTTGAAGTTACAGAATTAAATCAGGAGGGCACTGAAGAGGCTGTGGCTAGAGCAGAGAAGCTTGAGAAAAAAGCAGCTCGAGGTCAGGTAGAAATCCAGGGAAATAGTTGGATGGTGGTGATGCCTGCCTTTGATCCCAGCACCCGAACTCTGAGTTCAAGGTCAATCTGGCTCTGAGTTCAAGGTCAGTCTGGTCTACAGAGTGAGTTCCAGGACAGAGACCCTGTCTTGAAAACAAAACAAGCTGGGAGGTGATGGCGTGCGCCTTTAATCCCAGCACTCGGGAGGCAGAGGCAGGTGGATCTCTCTGTAAATTCGAGGCCAGCCTGGTCTACAGAACTAGTTCCAGGACAGGCTCCAAAGCTACAGAGAAACCCTGTCTTGAAAAAAACAAAAACAAAAAACAAGCAAACAAACAAAAAAGAAAACAAAGCAAAACAATTTAGGGAAGTTCTACATACAAGTCAGTCAAGAAGAGCTGGGCCTGGTGGTGCACTTAGCTGAGGCAGGAAAGTCATGAATTGAGGTCAACCTGAGACGTCGGCCGAGGGGAGCAAAAATGTTTTACGGGAAGATTAGTCAACTGTATTGGATGCTATTGAGAGTCAGTTAAGAACAGAAGTACTTGAGGGGTTTGATAACCTGGAGATTACTGTGACTTTGTCTAAAGCTGTTCACCGGAGGGACGAGTGCAGTGGAAATAGGAGGAAATGAAACATGCATTTAACCTTTTTTTTAAAAAAAAAAAAATTCATAAAAAACAATGACATTTTGTTTGGAAGCCAGTTCTTCTCTCTGTTGATTCATCAGTTGATTCATCAGTGCTGGGGATGAAACCCAGAACCTGTGCCATGCTAGGGAGACGTTTTATCTGTGAGCTAGAGCTGCAGTCCCTTCTCCCTTGGTACCTGTTTACTGTTTGCCACAGTGTGAAGTTGATGTTGGATGTCTTCCTTGTTCTCGATCCCCACCCTGCACTCCCAGCCTGCACCCCCAGCAAGGGCTGACTATGTAGATCAGTATGATTATAGATTTACAGAGATCCTCCTGCCCCTGCCTCCTGAATGCTGCTGGCACTAGTTAGTTTTTGAGGATCTGGCTCTGCCACCTCCCATGTTTTTGTTGTTGTTTAAAGATTTATTTACTTTCTTACCAACTTATTTATGTGTACAGTGTTCTGCCTGCATGCCAGAAGAGGGCACCAAATCTTATTACTGATGGTTGTGAGCCACCATATGTGGTGTCTGGGAATTGAACTCAGGACCTCGGGAAGAACAGCCAGTGCTTTTAACCACTGAGCCGTCTCTCCAGCCCCTAATGTTGTTTTGTTTTTAATTCTTTTAGATGGTATTGTTAGCTGAGTAAGGCCTGAATTACTGATTTTCCTGCCCTGTTACTCCTATCCTGAGTGGTAGGGTTACAGGCCAGTGCCACCAAGCCAGTTTTCTTTTAAATAACCCTGGCTATGTACCCCAAAGTGGCCAGAACTAGCCATCCTCCTGCCTTAGCCTCCTTAACGCTAGGATTACAGTTGTGGCATCAGGCCTAGTTTTCTTCCCCTTCCCTTTTAAGACAGGGTCTTATTCTTTATCTCAGGCAGGCTCAGTTTACTATAATCCCCCTGCCTCAATCTCTTTAGTGGGCTGGGATTACCAGCATGAGCAACCATATCTGACTCAGTAATTTGTTTGTTTTAAATACTTCTTGAAATTGTTATTAAACCCTTACCTATTTGTATTCTAAGAGGTTATTTTGCCAAAGTATTATAATTTCCCAACATTTCGATCTAGTGTTTTAAATGACGCTCTTTGTAAAAGCCCGATGTCATTGGGGCTATGAGCAATACACCTAATGGGTAATTGAATGTGACTTAAGGTTTAGGTCCTGGCCTTGGGAAAGTAGACAGGCTTGACCTTGGCTTTAGGATGCATCAATTTTCTCAGCTGTCAAATAAGGATGACAAGACCAGTTTAGCTCACTCACAGTGGGTGGTTGTGAGGTATGACTATTAATGAAAATAATTGTAAAACACTTTTGCAAGTTCAAGTGTGATTTAAATGTTAAATAATAGCTCTTTATTGGGATGTTGTGAAAATTAGCGGCATGATGTCTGCTAGAGGCTTAAGTTCCTTTTGAGAAAGGTGATATTTTTTTTAAATACTACTTGAGGAAAAAATAGCTCAGAATTCGTGAAAAGATATTGCTACCCTAATTTCTAGACTGTATCAATTATGACACCATAATGAAGCAACTTCTTATTAAAGACGTATTTCTCTAGAGATTTATTACAATATCACTTTTATGGGGTTCCTATTACAGATTTTTTTTCATTTAGGGAAAAAAATTCAAACTTCATCGTGTGTGTGTGTGTGTGTGTGTGTGTGTGTGTGTGTGTGTGAACACTCAAGGGCATGTGTGATCAGAGGTCAGCTCCATAGGCCAGTGCTTTCCCTCCTTACATAGGTTCCAGGGATTTAACTCAAGGTGATTGGGCTTGTGGGGTAAGGACCTTAACCACTGAGCCATTCCGCCAGTCCCTTTTATATGATTTTTATCCTCTTAGTTTTTGATTCAAGCAGAGGGATGATTGCTGCCCTGTGGTACCTTTCAAGGTGGAGTGTATACTAATTTGTTTGGGGTGTTTTGTTGTCTAAAGCTTCATAGCCGTTCAATAGAAACACTAAAAACACTGAAAAAACATTGTGACTGGTGGTGCTGTTAGGTCAGGGGCTCTCAACGTGGATCACAGTTCCTTTCTCAAACCTCTGCCTCCAAATATGATTATGATTCATAATGCTAGAAAAATTACAGTTATGAAATAGCAATAAAAACAGTCTTATGGTTGGGGTCACCACAAAGGGAGGAGTTGTGTTAAAGGGTCACAGCATTAGGAAGGTTGAGAGCCACTGAGTTAGGCTACTGTTCAGTTAGTATTTAAAGAAGGGCATGGTACCATTTCAGGTAAAATTAGCACTCTTTGTTCCACACCTGAGTCTAAATACAGACTCAGCGGCATCGTTGTCTTATAACGTACTTGGGGCCTGCCTGAAATTTGAATCTGTTGGACAACTTAGCCTCTAGAGGGATATTAACAATAAGGGGAAATTAGGATGTAGTCTAGACCTGATGGAGGAAAGTGAAATCATTACTTAGGTGGTGAGACTGAACTTTATTCTGCTTATAGGTCAATTGGGATCCTGCACATTGCTTATGGAATAGGGACCCATTATCACTAATTTTAGAGTAAGATGACATGAAGATACTGGTTTTATATAGGTTGGAACTGAATCTTTGAATCTTCTGAATCCTCTCTCATTTCATTATGCCTCCTTTCCATCCCCTCTTCTTTTTTAAATGCAGGGTTTTATGTAGCTTAAACTGGCCTTGAACCACTGATCCTTTTCCTCGTTCTTGATGTATTCAACCACACCTGGTCTCCATTGCCTCCTAAATCAGGGACAAAATCTTAGGTTTCTTTTTTGATGTGAAGACTTCCTGCTTTTACTGTAATCTAATTTTATTTGGTTGTGTGCGTTTGTGCACGTGTGCGTACCTGCTTACTCAGTGACTAGAAAAAAGGGACCATGCCCTAGCCTAGTAGCAACAAACCTGTAAGCTACTTGGAAGGCTAAGGCCTCCTTCCTTGAAGGACTGACAAGGCTGGGATATAAGGCCAGCCTGGATGTCTTAATAGATAAGGTAAACAGAGTTGAGCGTGTGGCTCTATGTAGCATGTGTTAGCTTGCATGAAGCTCTACCAAGTACATTTGCTTTCCTATTTAGATTTATTTTCTTTTATGTGTATGAGAGCATTTTGCCTGTGTGTGTTTATGTGTACCATTTGTGTATCTGGTGCTTGCAGAGGTCAGAAGAGGGTGTTGGATCCTCAGACACTGAAGTTTTAGATTGTTGAATTATGTTGGTGGTGCTGGGACCCAAACCCTGGTCTTTTGCAAGAATAAGTATTCTTTTTTTGTTTGTTTTGTTTTTTCGAGACAGGGTTTCTTTGTAGCTTTGGAGCCTGTCCTGGAACTAGCTCTTGTAGACCAGGCTGGCCTCGAACTCACAAAGATTTGTGTGCCTCTGCCTCCTGAGGCAAGAATAAGTATTCTTAACCGCCGAGCCCTCTCTCCAGGTGGGCCACCCACCCCATGTTTTTTTTTTTTTAATATTTATTTATTTATTATGTATACAGCATTCCTTCCATGTATGTCTGCAGGCCAGAAGAGGGCACCAGACCCCATTACAGATGGTTGTGAGCCACCATATGATTGCTAGGAATTGAACTCAGAACCTTTGGAAGAACAGTCAGTGCTCTTAACCTCTGAGCCATCTCTCCAGCCCCCACCCCATGTTTTTAAAGGGTCTCTGGTCTAGGCTGGCCTCAAACTCCCTTTATAGTTCAAGATGACCTTGAACTTCAGACCTTCCTGTCTCAAGTGCTGGGATCTTAGGCCTGTGATTCTTTCTACTCAGCCCTTGACTGTATTTCTTACTGACTGAATAGTGAAGAGTTCATGCTCCTTGACTGCTTTCTCCTTTGCTTCTGTTCTCTTTCTTACATTATTCTCTCTTGGCATGTAAAAATTTTTGTATATTGTTGGCATCAACTCTTCTTAATAAGCATTGCAAATACCCTTTTAGGCTATGAATAGGAAGTGAGAAGGCTGCCTCTTGCAGCAAATGCTAATTCAACACAGTGTTTGGTTAAATTAGTTGCTTGCCCTTGGTTATTGGAGCAATGGTAAGCTTCTTTTGTTTCTTCTCTTTCAGAGACACATAGAACAGCTCCTTCTGTCTGAAATCAAGTTTGGCTCTGTGTTGGTTATAATTTGCTTTTTCTGGCTGGCACAGCCTTCTTTTTGTTTTCTGTCTTCTGACAGATTCTGGGATTGTGGGGAAACAGCGTCCAGGGCTTTTTCAGGATCTGAGCCATTTTATCTACAGGAGAAGCCATTGGCTTTGGTGCTAAAGAAAACTGGCTCTGTATTTAAAGATGCCAAATCATGCTTGATTCGCAAGTTTGCTGTCTCATTTTGTGTATGTGTGTGAAACTTTTTCAAGATGTTGGCTTTTTTTTCTTTTTCTACCATGTGCTACCCCATCAGTATGAGCAATTAACTAACAACTTATCCCCCACCCCAGCACACACACAGCCCAAGCATCCTAAACCACAAACATAGGGACCTTCCGAAGATTAGGGAAAATTTATACCACACAGTGTTCCGTTTGATTACCCTATCTGACGTTAAGCTTTTATTCTGGCTTATCAGTTAATGTCTTTTCCGTGGATTCTTGAATATTTAGTTGCAGAAATGATTTGCCAATTAAGGTGTCCTTTTTGTTTATTTGTTATGCTGGCCTGGAATTTACAATATAATCCCAGGCTTTCCTTGAACTCAAATATCTCCTCAATTGAGGAATTAGAGGCTTAAGGCGCCATGCTCAGCTCCAGGATCTCTCTTGATATGTTTAGATTTCTCTCTCTCTCTCTCTCTCTCTCTCTCTCTCTCTCTCTCTCTCTCTCTCTTTCTCTCTCTCTTTAAATTAATTTACTATTTTTGAGATAAGGCAAATAGACCTGGCTGTTTGTTCTAGGTCTATAGACCAGGTTGAGCTCAAACTCAGGGATTAGTTTACATCTGCCTCCCGAGTACTGAGATTAAAGATGTGCGCCACCCCCCAATGCTTTGGAGGTAGAGACAGGAGGATTTCTGTGAGTTCAAGGCCAGTCAGAGATACACAGTGAAACCCTGTCTCATAGACAAAAATAAAAAAGAGTTAACAAAAGTGTCTGTGGTAAGCTAATTGTTATAGTGCTCTTGTTTTTTTTTTTTTAAATATTTATTCATTTATTATGTATACAATATTCTGTCTGTGTGTATGCCTGCAGGCTAGAAGAGGGCACCAGACCCCATTACAGATGGTTGTGAGCCACCATGTGGTTGCTGGGAATTGAACTCAGGACCTTTGGAAGAGGAGGCAATGCTCTTAACCTCTGAGCCATCTCTCCAGCCCCCTAGTGCTCTTGTTTTATGGCTTTGGAAACTCCTGGCATTTCTACTTCAGCCTTCCCAGTGCTGGGATTGTAGTAATGAACCACAACACCCAAGTTACTATTATTATCTAAGAAGTGTTACTGGGGGTGTTGGAGAGATGGCTCAGTGGGTAAGAGCACTGGCTGCTCTTCCAGAGGACCTGGGTTCAATTTCCAGCACCCACATGGCAGCTCACAGCTGTCTATAACTCCAGTTCCAGGGGACCTGACACCCTCAGACATACAGGTAAAACACCAATGCTTGTAAAATAAAAATAAATGAATTTAAAGAAAAAGGAAAGAAAGAAAAGAAATGTTGCTGGATACTGAGGAGACAGAGGCAGGGAGGTCTTTGTGAGTTCCAGGACAACGTGGTCTACAAAGCAAATCATATAGGCCAGCCATGTCAACATAGTGAGATTCTGTCTCTGAAACAAAATAAAAGAGTAAATTTCACTTGCTCGCTTGCTTTATTTCTTTATTTATTTGGGGCCATGCACATGTGCAGCTGCTGCATGTGTGGAGGTCAAAGGACAACTTCTACCATGTGTATCCTGGGCATCAAACTCAGACCGTTAGGTTTGTTGGCAAGCCCTTTTACCCATTGAGCCGCATCCCTGGCCCTCATTTATATTTTTATTATAGGGGTTTAATAGCATTTTTGGCACTGAGGAACATCGTAATTTTTTAATGTGTGTGAATGAGTGAACAAAATGATTCCCAAAGAAAGGTTAGTTTATGGGGTTATATATTCTTCTAGGTGGATCTGTGATGTGGAAGACGGCTCAGTTGGTAAATTGCCTACCCAGCAGGCACGACGACCTGAGTTAGAATCCCCAGAATCCACCTGAAAGGTATCTGCAACCCCAGAACTTGGGCAATGGGATAAAGACGGGGTTGTTGGAAGTTCATTGGCCAGCTAGAGTAGCTGAGTTGATGAGCTTCAGGTTCAGTGAGAAACTCCGCTTCAAAAACTAAAGGAAGGGCTGAAGAGCACTTGAGCAGCTAAGAGCATTGCTACTCTTGCAGGACCCAGGTTTCAGGCAGCTCATAATGGTCTGTAACTCCGGTTTCAGCAGATCTGGCACCCTCTTCTGGCCTTCTCCACCAGCACACATGTGCATAGACATACACGCAGGCAAACACAACTGCCTGCAGTTCCAGTTCCAGGGGATCTGATGCCTTTTTCTGGACTCCAAGGGCACTTGTATCTAGGTGGTGCTCATACATATACTCAGGCACATACATAAAATAAAGGAGTAGTAGAAGAATGATTCCTCACCTCTGACTTTCACACACACACAGTATACAACTTAGTTTCTTGTCAGGCTGCACCACTTATTACTGTTTTCTTTTAGTCTGGTCTACCGGATGCTGCATTTACAAGACTATATATATGTAAATGCACATTTGAATACTAGCCAAATGTTCTACCACCAGGTAGCATTGTTATTTTGGGATTTATTTTATTTTATTTTTTTGAGACATAGTCTCTATTTTGTAGCCAGTTCTGTCTTGGAACTGGCTATGTAGACCAAGCTAGCCTCTAACTCACAAAAGTTCGCCTGCCTCTGCCTTCTGAGTGCTGGGATTAAAAGCATGTGTCACTATACCTGGCTTTTTTTTTTTTTTAATTATGTGTATGGGTGTTTTGCCTGTATATATGTATGTCTCTGCATTGTGTGTGCCTGGAACCTGTGGAAGCCAGAAGAGGGCGTTGGATTCCCTGCAACCAACCATATGGGTTTTGGGAATTGGACAACTGAGCCATCTGTTCAGCCCTTTCTCTTTTTGAGAACTTGTCTATATGAAGCCCTTTGGCTATGTAGACGGGGTGGCCTTGAGCTTGGAGTTCAGCCTTTACCTCCTGCGTGCTGACCTAACTGCAGCCCACCATACTTGGCTCTTTTTCTCTTAATTGTATTATTTATTTAATTTGCAACAAATGTGCTAAGCTTAGTGCTCTACCACTGAGCTACGCCCTTGCTTTGTTTTCAGTTTTATCAGTGCAGAAGTTGGAGAATGTGATGCAGTTCAGTTTGCAATTAATTACAAGAATGCTGCACAAAAATGACGACCTATATCTCTCTCCGGTCTTCCCCACCTCCCGGCTTCCTCTCCTATCTTCTCACCTCTTCTTGTGTTGGTGATGGAGCCCCGTGGCCTTACATTAGTTAGTATTGCTGCTCTGCCACTGGGTGGCCCACGCGCTCTCAACACCCACCCCCTCCCCAGGTTTCTTAAAGCCTAGGGTGGCCTCCAGCTTCTGATCTTCCTGCCTCTCTCTACACTATGTCTGGGTTTCTGAGGCCTGAAGCTGGACTTACTGTATCCTAAGCAAGCATTCTAACAACCAAACACACCCCCAGTACACCCACTCTTTGTTTTTGCTAAATGAACTCCATACATTGCTCCACTACTACAACCCGAGCAATTAGACCATACTGTTTTTAGCATATTCCATCCCAGCCACAGTGTGCCCCTAACACCGGCCTTAGCAATTAAAGTTTGGGTATAGACTTCCAGTTATGCAATGTCAGTGTTGTGTTTTAAAGCAAGGTTACGTATGTTATTTTAAGGAGACTTGATTCTTCTGTATCTTAATTATACTGAGATCTGATAAGGAAATGATCATCTCAGGATTATTGTATGTACATGCTTTGGATCTGATACAGGTTGAAGCCAACTTCGTGATCTTTGTATGTTTCCTTTTATTTATTTCTGCAGAAGATTTGATATGTTGCCCTCCTCCCCAACTCCTCCAACTTCCAGGCACAATACTTTCTCAGTACTCTCCTTCCCCATCCCCAGTTTCCCCCAGGGAGAGCAGGAATTTCCAACAGGTAAAATCGATGCAGTTGATTTAATACCTAAATCTTTCCACCATTTTGACAGAATGCAGTTGATTGGGCGACTAAAGGAAGGTAAATTCATTGAGGGCCTGAAGAGAGCTTCCCTTTTGTAGATGGGTGTCTTCCGGTGGTTAATTGGTTTGGAAGTCTGAAGTGTTCTGGCAGGAAACACCTGAGAGCTGGTCACTCTTGGTACTAGGTCGAGAGTGGGTGGAGGAGCTGGCGAGGCGGCGGGCGCGGCAACACCTGCCTGGCTGCTGGAGGCTACGTTCCTAGTTTCCGTGTGGGCACCAGGAGAGATGGGGGCAGCACTAACAAAGAGGAGCCGTGTCGGGGCCGGGGCGGCGGGTAGCTGGCCTATCCCCGGCGACTGACCTCCCAGTGGGCCTCCCCAGTTGGCTGTGTGGCAAGTCGCTCTGCTGGTTCCTTGGCTGACGATTGGCTGTGTAGACAGGAGGGAGCTTGCAAAGAGCGGGGATGGAGTTGAGGGGGCGGGGCTGGCTTCCGGCGGCGGAGGGGAGCGAGCCGGAGCCGGCTGGGGGAGGGGGTGTCGGCGCACCACGGAGTGCAGCGCTCTCGGTGAGCCTGGCACCGGGAGTAGCCGTCTCCCCCTCCCCCTGCCAGAGCCGCTAGAAGCCACCTCTCTTCTATTCTTCCTGGACCAGGGCGAGCAGGACTGCACTGTCCCAGGCCGGTGGGGCGGAGCCCGGAGCCCCACTGAGCGCTGCAGAGCCAACCTCTCCTCCTGCCCAGGGCGCAAGGTGTGTGTGTTTTCCTAACGCCACCCGGACTTTAGCCGACTTAACCTTGTAAGGGGGGGAAATGGAATGGGAAATATGATCTTTACGCCTCATCACCTTGTTTTTGTTTTCCAGTTCTCCCTTTCATCCTTCTTTCTGTCTCTTCGTCTCACCCCTGCAGCTGGTTAAGGAGATTCAGGACACTTAATCTCTTTATACCGACGTGTAGATGTCGGCCGCGTAGTAAATTGCTCAGATGGAAAAAAGAGGAGCCCTTTTTATATGGTATCTGATGCAGCAAACCGGAGGGGAAAAGATAAAACCCAGGCTTGGGTTTTTTAAACTATACAGCATCTGCGTTTATTAAGGCTGCCCTTATTCTCCCCTCTGGGTCGGGCTTAATCAGCAGCAGTAATCTTAGAGGAGGAGGGTCTGGTGGAAAAAAGGGAGCAGCCCTCCGGCCTCGGTAGTTAAAAGCAATCCTGATAATTGTTAGCGATTAACTCTAGTAAAGTCTCTTCCCCGAGAACACCGTCACAGGCTTTGTGTATTGGCTCAACCCTAGAGGAGAGAACTAGGGCAGGAAAACTTGCCTTCTTACTGAACTTGAAGGTTTTATCAGCTTCTCCTTTGCTCTCTGTTTTATATTCATAGGTCGGTACTGTTCATGGATTCGTGAAGGGTTTGTTTCTGTCACAACCAAAGCTGCATATTTCAGAAAAGTACAGATAGTTTAATTTGTCTTTTTAAGTGTTCTCCTCCACAATCTTTATTAATTGGGTGGCTGTGGCATTACAATTTAGACGATGTTTATTTTTGGAGTTCCTTTGCTTTTGTAATTTACGATAATCATTCATTCATTCATTCGTTCGTTTGTTTATAAAAGGAACTCCTCTATAGTTCAGGCTCAGGCTGGCGTGGACTTTCCACCGACCTGGTTTAGCTTCCCTAACTGCTGGGAATTAACAGGTGTGCACCACCGCTCGAGATTTGGGTTCTTTCTGCTATAAATGGGTCTCTACAGCTCAAATTAGAAACTTGTTTACATATTTTAAATAGAAGGAAAGTTATCAGTTGAAGGTAAAATGTTCAGAAACTGGACATTTTGGGAACAAAGGGTATGCTTATTGAATAGCAGTGTATCTTTTTTTTGTTTTGTTTTGTTTTTTTGTTTGTTTGTTTTTTGAGACAAGGTTTTTCTGTAGCTTTGATGCCTGCCCCAGAACTAGCTCATGTAGAACAGGCTGGCCTCAAACTCACAGAGATCTACCTGCCTCTGCCTCCTGAGTGCTGGGATTAAAGGTGTGTGCCACCACTACCCGGGTGTTAATATTTTTTTACAAGACGGGTCTCCTTGTGTAGTCCTGGTTGGCCTGGTAGCCAGGTTGTCCTGTAATTTACAGTCTAATCTGCCTCTGCCTCCTCTGTGCTGGGATAATAGCATTCGTTTGGGCCTTGTTATCTTTGCTTTAATTGTGCATTTTCTTTTCTTTCTTTCTTTTTTTTTCCTGAGTAGCCCTGGCTGGCCTCCAACTCAGAGATCCACCTGACTCTGTCTCCTAAATGCTGGGATTAAAAGTGTGTGCCATCACCACCCAGTTTAATTGTGCATTTTCAATTAAAGGTGTTTGGGACCAGTGTTATTTTAATGTTGATTAGCAAAGAGCTCTGTGAGAAGAGATGAATGTTAATTTCTTGACAACATTTTCTTATAAATATTAATAAGAATGATTCATTTACTTTAATAATCTAGGTTTAATTTCCAATGATTGTTGTATCTGGAGATCAGTTTTGAAGATATAATTGATGTTCCACAGATGTATCACAGTTTTAGCTGGATGAGTAATTTTTCTTCATGATTTATTTTATCTCTAGCCAATCAGGAACAACTGGGATGAAGAATAAGAGGCTTGGGATGTAGCTTAGTTGGTAGAGTGCTTGCTTAGCATCCAGGATGCTTTAGGGAAATGGTGGAAAAACAAAGGTTAGAACTTCAAGGCCAACCTGGGCTACATGAAACCTTGCCCTAAAACAAGAAAAATAGAAATGATGGGACAGGAAATCATCTCAGTTATGGAAACACAGATCAGGAAATGAAATTTTTAGGAAATGAACTTTCTGTCTCCACATATATGTATACACATGCATATACAAACACATATTTTATATACAAAACATTTCTCAAGTATTCTTAGTATAGAATTATCTACAAAAAGGAAATTCACAGTAGTCCTGTGTTAGCTCTGGGATTTTTCATGTATTATGCTTTTATTCCCTAAAGTCTGAATTGTGTTTACATTGGGAAGGGAAGAGGGTCCTCCAGATGTTGTCTTACCTAACTGGTTACTGAAAATGCAATGTGAAAATCATGGGCATCTAGTGTTTTGAATAAAATGCTATCTATCTATCTATCTATCTATCTATCTATCTATCTATCTATCTATCTAATCTTATTTATTTTCAAGACAGGGTTTCTCTGTGTAAGAGTCTTCCCTGTCTTGGAATTCACTCTGGATGGAGTTCAACAGGCTGGCCTCTGCCTCCTGAGTGCTGGGATTAAAGGTGTGCACCACTACTGCCCGGCTATTTATTTTTCTTGTTTGAGTCCAGGTCTCATTATATAGTTCTGGCTGGCTTGGGATTCGATACATTGACCAGGCTGTCGTCAAACTCAAGAGGGCATCTGCCTTTGCCTTTCCAGTTCTAGGATTATAGATGTGATCCATAATCCCTGTGAAGTTTGCTTTGCTCTCTAGCAGGGTGGGGAAGTAGTGAGAAGGCCACTGTGGCGCTTTGGTTTGTTTGCCCTCTTTTCTCTTCTCAGGTGTAAACACTTTAAAAGGCTTTTTATAAAGTTACGTTATACTTTGCTCCCTGCTTTTTGTTTTGTTTTGAGATAGGGTCTCACTGTGCAGCTCAGTGTGGCCTTAGGGTGTATGTGTGCACGTGCATGTACAGGTCTTACGTGTAGCTCAGTGTGGCCTTAGGGTGTGTGTGTCTGTGTGCACGTGCATGTATAGGTCTTACGTGTAGCTCAATGTGCCCTTAGGGTGCATGTGTCTGTGTGCACGTGCATGTACAGGTTTTCTGGTCCAGGTGCCTTATGTAGAGTCCAGAGATTGACATTAAAATGTTTTCTTCAAATGGCTTCTTTATCTTTTTTTTTTCCTTTGGTTTTTCAAGACAGGGTTTCTCTGTACCTTTGGAGCCTGTCCTGTCTGTCTTGAAACTCACTGTGTAGACCAGGCTGATCTCGAACTCAGAAATCTGCCTGTCTCTTCCTCCCAAGTGCTAGGATTAAAGGTATGTGCCACTACCTACTGGCTACCTTTTTTTCCCCCCAAAGATTTTAAAAATTTTATTTTATGTGTATAGATGTTCTGTCTGAATATATATTATATGAACCATGTGAGTGCCTAGTGTTCCTGAAGTCCAGAGGAGAGCATGAGATACCCTGAAACTAGTGTTAATAGACAAGTAGTTGTTAGTTGCTGTGTGGGTGCATGAAATTGAAGCCAGGGAGAGCAACCAGTGTTGTTAGCCATTGAGCCTTCCAGCTCCTCTTCCTTATTTTTTGAGTTAGATATTCTTACTAGATCTGAACCTTGCTGATCTGGGCAGAGCAAGCTCCCACCCGTCCTTCTCCTAGATCTGCCTGTTTCTGCCGCCTGACACTGAGTTATAGACATTCTCTGCTGCACCTGGGTTTTTTTTTATTAATTAATTGATTGATTTATTATGTATACAACATTCCTTCCATGTGTGCCTGCAGGCCAGAAGAGGGCACCAGACCCCTTTACAGATGGTTGTGAGCCACCATGTGGTTGCTGGGAATTGAACTCAGGACCTTTGGAAGAGCAGGCAATGCCCTTAACCTCTGACCATCTCTCCAGCCCTGCACCTGGCTTTTGTTGTTGTTGTTGTTTTTTGTTTATTGTTTTTTTTCGAGACAGGGTTTCTCTGTGGTTTTGGAGCCTGTCCTGGAACTAGCTCTTGTAGACCAGGCTGGTCTCGTGCACCTGGCTTTTATGTGGATGTTGGGAACCCAAATTCAGGATTTCGTTGTTGCTTGACTTTAGCTTTCTTTCTTTCTTTCTTTCTTTCTTTCTTTCTTTCTTTCTTTCTTCCTTCCTTCCTTCCTTCCTTCCTTCCTTCCTTCCTTCCTTCCTTCCTTCCTTTCTTTTGCTTTATTTGTTTTTTTTTGAGACAGGGTCTCTGTGTGATTCTGTCTGTCTTGGAACTTGCTTTCTATGTAGACCAGGCTGGCCTGGAACTCTGCCTCATAAGTGTTGGGGTCAAAGGTGTACATCATGCCTGGCTCCTAAACTCATGTCTTTATGCTTGTACAGCAAGGAATTTACCCAGTGAGCCATTTCCTCTCCTCTGGCCCTGAACTCTGATCCTTCTGCCTTAGACTACCAAGGGCTGGGATTATAGTCTTTTCTTATATATTAATTTTGCAGTGCATGTAGGTGAAGAACTCTGCCACCTGAGTTATACTCCAGATCTAACAAGCCTGTTTTCTTGTCTGGTTGTGCAGTCAGTAATTTGCATGGTGCAAATTAGTTGGGGTTCCCCAAAGAATTTTTCCCTGGAGGCAAGAGGCTATGTATAGAACTACTAATGGGTGTATCTGCACTTGTCTCCAGGTATCATTGAAATGGCTTGGAAACTCAGATTTATCTTCAAGGAAACACTTATGCAAAGCTTTGACTTGTTTACTGGTTGAAGAGGCAGTGCTGCTGAAATTGAAGTAACTCACTGAATTTTCTTTAGCGATGTGTTTATAATTCATTCTGTTTATCTCTGTGACTTGCAGTTTAGAATGTTTCAAAAAAAAAAAGGCCTTATGTTCTCTTTAAGGGGAGACTTTAGTGTAATGTGTGAAGTATAAAGTGATCCCTTGAGAAGGTGAAGGAAGGAAGCATTGGACCCGTGGCTTTGTTTAATTCCCATAGTAATCTGTTTGGAAGTGATTAAGTTTGGAACTGGGAAAAACTCAACGTAAGAAAATCTTACAGGTAAAAAAATACCTGGGGATGCTGCTTTAGAGTGCGGCTTAGATAGAGACAGAAAGCATTCTTATGGAGATGTGTCTGGTGCCAGTGGACCAGGCTGGCCTCAGACTCACAGAGATCCACCTTTTCATCGCCTGCCCCCCCCCCCAAAGCAGGGATTAAAGAAGTGCACCACCACCACCTGGCAACAGGTCTGTTCTTGATGCGGATCAGAGCTGCCTTTCTAATGGTGTTGCCTTTTAAGAATTTTTGCTGATTCACAAAAAAAGGGTGGTTAAGAGCCCTGACTGCTCTTCCAGAGAGCCTGGGTTCGATTCCCAACATCCTCATGGCAGCTCACAGATGTCTGTAACTCCAGTTCTAGGTCATCCAACCTAGACATGAATAAAGGCAGAAACACCAATGCACATAAAAGTTAATTTAAAAAAAAAGCTTGTTGAGTGTGTGTATATGTGTTATTCAGTTCCTCAGCATAGCCAGTCTGCCTGCCTGTAATCCTAGCCATCAGCAGGCTAAGATAGGATTCTAAGTTTGAGCCTGGCCTGGGCTATGTAGGGAGATCATAAAGAAACATGTAATTAATAAATTAATCAAGTAAACAGCCAACCATAGTGATAGATTTCACTTAAGCAAGGAATTTGTGTTTGGGGTCGGGTGGCGGATGAGTTTGCTCTGTGCTATTAGATCACACTGTGTTTGAATATTTCTGGTTTTGTAGCTAGTGAGACAGTAAGCTACCATATTCATTTTGGAAACGGGCCAATGATAACACTGCCCTTGGGCCTGGATGGATGGGAAAATAGGACAGTAAACAATTGAGGGTATAAATAATGAATCTGCCTACTGAGTCTTGATAGAGCGAGAGAGATTATCTTCGAAGCTGTTCAGTCTGTCAGTGAGAGAAGAGGAGGCCACTGAATTAATTACCTGCACCATGTTTGTTACTGAATACATTATGGGATTGCTAGAGCCGTTCAAAACAAAGTTACCTTTCAATTAAAAAAGAGATCATTTTATGCATATGGGAGTTTTGCCTGCATATATGTTTGTGTACTGTGATATGCCCAGTGTCCTCAGAGGCCAGAAGATGGTGTTAGATGCCTTCGAACTGACGTTGTAGAGGGTTGTGAGCTGCCATCTGGGTGCTGTGAATCAAACCCCAGTCCTCTAGAAGCTCAGTCAGTGCTCTTAACCACTGAATCATCTGTTCATCCCCAAAGTTATCTTTGCATTATAGATTTATCTTTTATTTATTCGACCAAATAAATCAAGTTTTATAACTCTTTAGAATGCAAGCCTTTGCTTCCTTCCCCCCAACCTTGGTTTTCTGTGAGCACTGAGCAGTCTTTTGTTATCAAAATTTTAGCCCTCTGCTCAATGAAAATTTTTATTATTTGCAAATTATGAGACAAATGAAAAGACCTGGGTCTGCCTTAAAGGAATTCTTTGGTAACGAGTACAAATCATACTTCAAAATGAAATGTGTTTATGATATAATTGTATTAACAACTCAGAATAGATTAAACCAAGAGTTTCTTTAGCTCAAGAATCATTTCTGGTATTAAGTTAAATATTTTTACTTTAAGCTGGGCAGGTGACACACGCCTTTAGTAGTGACACATGCCAGCAAAGGCAGGTGAATCTCTTTGTAAATTCGAGGTCAGCCTAGTCTGCAGAGTGAGTTCCAGGACAACCAAGGTTACACAAAGAAATCCTGTCTTGAAAAACCTAAATAAGGGGCTGGAGAGATGGCTCAGCGGTTAAGAGCACTGGCTGCTCTTCCAGAGGTTCTGAGTTCAATTCCCAGCAACCACATGGTGGCTCACAGCCATCTATAATGAGATCTGGTGCCCTCTTCTGGCCTGCAGGCACACATGGAAGGAAAAGTTGTATACATAATAAAATAAATAAATCTTAAAAAAAAAGGAAAAACCTAAATAAATTATAAAATAATTTTTTAAAATTCTAGATTTGTTTTCATCTAATGATTCAATAATCCCATTCTCAGGATTTCCAAGGTAGTGAAAACCAAGGCTTTGCCAATATCCAGACAGTGTAGTGAGGTCAGACATAGAACTGTGATTTCTGAGTTAGAATCTTCCCTTCTCGGAGTTTCCAGTCCTCCTGCCTCAATATACTGAGTAACTGAGATTGCAGAGCTGAGCCTCATTACTAGAATTACAAATATTTTACCATTTTGATTTTTTTTTTTTCTGGATTTTTAACTATTTTCTCCTATAATGTAGAAAAACCTTTTTTGACCGGGCGGAGGTGGCGCACGCCTTTAATCCCAGCACTTGGGAGGCAGAGGCAGGTGGATCTCTGTGAGTTCGAGGCCAGCCTGGTCTACAAGAGCTAATTCCAGGACAGGCTCCAAAACTACAGAGAAACCCTGTCTCGAAAAAGGAAAAAAAAAAAAGCTTTAAGACTACATTGAAACTCTTTGTAAAGTACATATAATATCTTCCTTAAAGAGGTTCTGTAGATCTTCAAGCTCAGAATAAGGATCTGTGGGAGGATCCAGTGTGGTCTTGGTCACACAGATAGTCACCAGGCCATTAACCACTTCTGACCCCAGCCTTCTGGGTGGTAAACAAGTTATACATCTCTTCCTTTAAAGAGACAACTCTGTGGCGCACGCCTTTAATCCCAGCACTTGGGAGGCAGAGACAGGCGGATCTCTGTGAGTTCGAGACCAGCCTGGTCTACAAGAGCTAGTTCCAGGACAGGCTCCAAAACCACAGAGAAACCCTGTCTCGAAAAAACAAAACAAAAAAAAAGAGAGACAACTCTGTGTGTTTAACATTTCCCTAGTGCTCACCTGTGAGTATAAGAACGTGTGTGTGTGTGTGTGTGTGTGTGTGTGTGTGTGTGTATGTATGTTGGAGTCTTTCTGTGTATCCCTGGTTGGTTGTCCTGTGTCTTGCTATGTAGACCAGGATGACTTCTAGCTCAGACCCTCCTGCCTCTGCCTCTCAAGTGCTGGGATTAAAATTGTCTGCCACTACTATTACATCTACATCTCTGATTTTTTTCCTTTTTAACAATTTTATTTGCATATTCACCAGAAATTTTGTTCTCTTTTGTATTCCTAATATACAGTATTGCCACAACACCTGGTACACCTGATACCAGGTGACTCAGTAAGTGATTGATGTCTTTATAAATGTGTTTGTTTCAGGCTATTTACCTTCAGTAAATATATTACAATTTCTAGATCCCCCCCCCCCTTGTTTTGGCTTTTCAAGACAGGGTTTCTCTGTGAAACAGTTCTGTCTGTCTTGAAACTATATGTGTAGATGAGGCTGGCCTCAAACTCAGAGATCTACCTCTGCCTCCCGAGTCCTGGGACTAAAGACGTGTGCCACCACTGCCTGGTCATAGATCCCTCACTTTTATATCTCTCAGGTGTGATTAGACTTTAATTTCACATCAGATAATCTCGCCTCCCTTTATGCAGAATTGTATTTGAATGTTCTATAGCTGATATATATTACAAGTTACATATATTTAAATTTAAAAAGTAGAAAAGGGGGATTTATTCAGTGTAGCCACCACATTGGGGAAAAGGCCAAAGAGGTCTGGTGACCCCATAAATCTATCCTTGGATCCTGAAGTGAGATTGTAGGTCCAGTCTTGATCAAGGTGTGGTACAGCACACCATTGGCCCATTATTGTCTCTAAATTTGTAATCTCCCCTGCAGAGAAGAGTTTCTGTGCTACCTGGCCCAGGCTTTTCATGAGATTCCTGGGGAAATCCCAACTTCCTCGGGGCCCACTGCTTTAATGGTCTGATAGCTAAGTGTCTGTTTAGAATATATTCATTTCTGTCAGATTTGCTAACGTGCTCTACCTTTTACACCTGGATTTGAAGTGGTATATGTCTATGAAACAAATCTAACGAGCTGACGGGAGCTCGGCTGGAATGCATTTAGTTAAACCAGCTGGCAGTGTAGAAGATCGTTTTTTCCTCATAACCTCTTGGCTTTTAGTTTCTTTTTGAAGGGCTGCACAATCAACTCCATCTTGTGGGTTTGAGACAGATCTTGCCCTGATGCCTAGGTTGGTCTCAAACTTCGGATCCTCCTGCTTCAGTTTCCTCAGCGCTAGTATAGCAGGCAAGG
This sequence comes from Chionomys nivalis, assembly GCF_950005125.1. Taxonomy (NCBI): domain Eukaryota; kingdom Metazoa; phylum Chordata; class Mammalia; order Rodentia; family Cricetidae; genus Chionomys; species Chionomys nivalis. The sequence goes on from NC_080092.1 coordinate 58,953,122, forward strand.
GTTGCCGTGCACAGCATGGCTTCATTTTAAATTCCTCCAGCTGGTGGGGGGGGGTGCTGGAGAGATGGCTCAGAGGTAAAGAGCACTGGCTGCTCTTCCAGAGGTCTTGAGTTCAATTCCCAGCAACCACATGGTGGCTCACAACCATCTGTACTGAGATCTGGCGCCCTCCTCTGGTGTGCGGGCATACATCGAGGCAGAATGTTGTATATATAATAAATCTTTAAAAAAAAAAATTCCTCCAGCTCCCTCTCTTCTCTGACCAGTATTCTCAGAAGACTTGTTGATTACCCGTCTGCTGGCTTGCTCTCCATCTCTCATGGCACCAGCACAGGGTCTGCCCCAGTTGGTGTCAGGTTCATTCTGTCTGTCCTGTGGGCAGTTCCTAGCATCTCAAAAAAACGTTTGTTCAAGATCCCTTTCCGAAGCTGCACTTGCATTAATTTTAGAACCTTCCATAGCACGAGAGTCACAGAACATTCAGCAGTGCTGCGCTTCGGAACTGTTGACTACATGGTTAATGGATGACTAGGAAAGAACAACCAAATTTTAAATGTATTTTAGGGCTCTGTCGCCTAATTTTAACTCAGGCGTATTTTTATTTTATTTTTAAACAAAGATCAAAAGCTTAAAAAATCTGCCAGCTGTAGTGGTACATGCCTTTAATCTCAGCACTTGAGCAGCAGAGGCAGGTAGGTCTTTGTGGGTTCCAGGACACAGCCAGAGGGACATCCTGTCCTGAAAAACCCTAATAATCTTCAGCAGCAGCAGCAGCAGCAGCAGCAGCAGCAGCAGCAGCAGCAGCAGCAGCAGCAGCAGCAGCAGTATCCCATGTTTCTAATGATACCAAGACAAATTGGTTTTGTTTATAAAATGTATTTCATGTATCCTCTGGTAATTTTTTCCATGTGAACGATGCACTCCCCTCCTTCACTCTTCCGTCTTGCCATCTCATGTATCCCCAACAGGCCCCCCTCCCCACTTCATGTTTTCTCCTCTTTTAAAGCCCACTGAGTCCAATTAATGTTGCTTGTTGGAACGCTTACTAATCTTGTTGGCTTGATCTTGGGCAGGTCACCAAGTTGCAGAGGATTCACAAGGGCCAGGACTTTGTAGAACATGGTGTTTATTTGCACGCTCCTGCCCGTCCTCTGGTTCTTACATCTTTACGGGACTCCTCTTCTGTGATGAGGGCTTGATGCACATGCGCTGTCTGGGGCTGAGCACCCAGTACACTTAGTCTCAGCATTTTGGCTAGGTACGAATCCCTCACTAACTGCTGCTCACTGCAGAAGAACTTTTCCTGATGGAGGTTGAAGGACTGTGTGTATAAACACAGAACATTTAGAGGTGTGTTTAGCAAGTCATTGTTACAGGTTACCTGCTAGGGCCTACGACTCACCAAACATGGGCTTCTTTTTTTTTTTTTTTTTTTGGTTTTTTCGAGACAGGGTTTCTCTGTGGTTTTGGAGCCTGTCCTGGAACTAGCTGGTCTCGAACTCACAGAGATCCACCTGCCTCTGCCTCCCGAGTGCTGGGATTAAAGGCGTGCGCCACCACTGCCCGGCAAACATGGGCTTCTTAATAGGTTTCCAATATCAGTCTTATTCCTCCTGTGGAGCAAGTCCCAAATCCAGTCCGAAAGCATTGACCCCCTAACCTTCATGCCTTCATTGTACAAGGGGCGTATCTTGCTTGGCTGGTTGGTATTGTAGAATGGATGTATGGTCGCCATTGAGTTGTGAGCTGCCATGTGGGTCCTCTGCAAGGGCAGTAGCATTTCTAACTGAGCCGTCTCTCCAGCCTCCTTGCATAATTCACTAGAACATGCTGGTGGCATAGAGTGCATACAGCAAACAACTTTAGAACATGGGGATAAGCCCACAATGCTTGCTTTACTTAGGTCGTTCAGGGGGAATTTAACAGTTCTTAGCAAACTTTAGCTTAATGTGGTTGGCTGTTGTTAAATTCATCTTTCTCAGAAGAAGCACTGGTTGAGGATTTTTCTTCCAGCCCAACATGCTGGGCATTAGCTGGAATTGCTGAGTAATTTGCAGAGGGGGAACCATGAGAGCAATTTCGTGTTTGTCCACAATTAGCATTAGTAGTTTCATTTGCTGTCAGATAGAAGGAGCAGGAGAAATGGGCGTTTTGCCAATTGCAGCTTCCCTCCGATTAGGGCGTTAGTTCAATTATGTCCAATTAACTCTTATTGCAGATAGCAGTGATAATTACTTTGAGTCAGTTATCCCAAGGCTGAAGTATGAACTTGATGGATTTTAATGACCGCCATGACACAGTTCATTCCCTCTCCGCACTACAGTTATTTCTTTGTCCAGACCTCTTTTATACAAGAGGTCAGCATGTTATAGAAATCTGTCTCTCAATTCAAACATACTGGCCTTCTTTTGAAGAGCTGTGTAGAGTCATATATTAAAAGAATCTATTAGGAACAAGCCTTAATGTTTTTTACATCCTGAGACCATACCCTTGAGTTCACTTCTGCTTATTGTAGGAGACTAGACCAAGATAGAACTAAATGTCATTCTTAGCAGTATGTGCTAATTATAAGATTATAGTAATTTGCAAGAACAGGCTGGTCTCTGGTTGTATTTTAAGTTCTGTCCCGAGTACAAAGGAAAACTTTTTGATTATTTTTAAAATCAGTAGGATGACAAAGCTATGCTTCCTCAGCTCTGAAGGTATATTACTATTTACTGACAGTCTCCTATAACCCAGCCTGGCTTCCCACCTGGTGTGCAGCTGAGAATGACCGTGTACTTCTGATCCTCTTGTCTTCACTTCTCAAGTGCCGGTGTTAGAGTTGTGAAACACCATGCTGAGTGTTTGGTGCTGGGCCTCCTGCATGCTAGGCAAGCACCCAGCCAACTCATTTTATAATGGTCTCTTTTCCACCCCCCACCCCCACACAGGGTTTCTCTGTGTAGCCCTCGCTGTCCTGGAGCTTGCTCAAGAAAATGGCCCCATAGACTTGCCTACAGGCCAATCTTCTGGAGATGTTTTTCTCAGTTTAGATTCCCTCTTCCCACATACATGTAGGTTTGTGTCAAGTTGACAGAAACCAACCAGCAAACCCCTCCCTCTTCTGCCTCCTCCATTCTCTCCTGTCTTTTTGACAGAGGCTCATGTAGTACAGGTTAACCTCTAACTCAGCATGTAGCTGGAACTAGCCTTGAACCTGGCCTAGGTCCACAGGAGTATGTCATTGCCCAAAGTTTAGGGTTTGTTTTGGGTTTGTTTTTAATTACTAGATGGTTGTACTATTTCTGTATGTTTAGTAGTTGTTCATATCTCTCCACCAGTGTCTTTGGTAGGAGTCGTACCCTTACCCTCTGGCACACACTCAGTGTTCCTGTAGATGCTTTCTTTTTGAACTATTCATAAATCTTCAGCATCTGTTCTGTTTCATTTAAGTCAGCTCTGCAGTTTTGATAAACAGCCTTTTTATGTGCAGTGAGAATCAGTGTTACTTACTAAATATAGCAAAAATAAAAGTTTATAAAAGGTTACAAATGCCCCTCGAAATGTTTATAAACCCACAGGTATAGTTTATGAAATACTTCTTTTCTTCCTTTTTTTTGTTTCTTTTTCTTTTGTTTTTTTGAGACAGGGTTTCTCTGTGTAGCTTTGGTGCCTGTCCTGGAACTCACTCTGTAGCCCAGGCTGGCCTCAAACTCTCCTCCCTGTTCCTGTCTCTGCCTCCCACGTGCTGGAATTAAAGGCATGCGCCACCACTGCCTGGCTCTTTATGTTTCAAGGCAGGATTTCACAGCCCTGGCTGTCCTGGAACTCCCTCTGTAGACCAGGCTGGCCTTGAACTAGGTGACTACCCGTTTCTGCCTCCTGAGTACTGGGATTAAAGGTGTCCCCACCACCACCCAGCTTTGATGAGACACTTCCAGCACAGATCAGGAAGGTGCCTGTGCACCGGAGCATCATCGGGTGTGCTGATGGATGCCATGGACCTACGTGTCTATCCACAACCTCAAAATGGCATCTAGGCTGTTTCCAAGTAACACCTTGTGAGTTGTGTACTTAGAATAGAACAAGCTTTCCGAGTGACCTTTCTGTCACCCTTCATACTTGGAAGTCACATCTAGACTGGATTAGACACCGTCCCTTCTGGTGAAGGGACCATGGTAAGGGAGTTACCTGTGGAATTCTGGCCTCGTGTGCTTGTGTGCCCTGTGAGGAAGAGGAAAAGACTATAAATGTGCGGCTTACGTTGCTGACGTCCAAACACGGCTTTGCCAGAGCCTGCCATTGCTGAGGTTGTGAAAGCCCTTTTTAATTCAGGTTATGACTGCAGTCTGTAAAACTACATAGACTGTAGCTGAACTGAGGAACGTTTTTCCTTAAAGGTAGCGACTTGATGTATAAGCCAAGCTGGCCTTGAATTTGCAACAGTACTCCTGCCTTGACTTTTGTAGTGCAGGCATGCGCCACACCAGGCTTCCTTGAAAGCTGTCTGGGGACCGAAGAGATAGCCTAATGGCTAGAGCATCTGCCATTCTTCCAGAGGATCAGTTACTAGCACACATGTCAAGTAGCTCATAACTGCCTCTGATTCCAGGTCTAGGGAGGGCTGACACCTCTGCCTTCTGTAACACCTTTATATGAGTATTACATGAATATATCTATGCATTGACACGCAGAATTTTAAAAACAAAAAAGACAAATCTTAGAAACAGCCTGCCTGGCTGAGCAGTGGTGGCTTTAATATCTTTAATCCCAGCACTTGGGAGGCAGAGGCAGGTGGATCTCTGAGTTTGAGGAGAGCCTGGTCTACAGAGCTAGTTCCAGGACAGACAGGGCTGCACAGTGAAACCCTGTGTCGAAAAACAAAAAAAATAAAACAACTTGTCTGCCCGACGTCTGATGTGCTTTGCCATAGTCAGTGCCGAGTTAAGGACTCTGGGGGCCACATGCCTTAAATGTGCATGGACGGAGGCACAATTAGGCAGATCTCCGTGAGTTCAAGGCCAGGCTGGCAAGCCAGTGCTAGATAGTAAGACTGTCTCAAAAACAAAATGGAACAAAAAAGACTAAATATTCTAAAATGTAAAAATCTTCTATCTCACCGGGCGGTGGTGGTGCACGCCTTTAATCCCAGCACTCGGGAGGCAGAGACAGGCGGATCTCTGTGAGTTCGAGGCCAGCCTGGTCTACAAGAGCTAGTTCCAGGACAGGCTCCAAAACCACAGAGAAACCCTGTCTCGAAAAATCAAAAAAAAAAAAATCTATCTCTATCATTTGTGCTGACCATTGGGAGTTTTAGTAGTGCACCAAGTTAGGTGCTAGAGTGCTTTCCTAGATGTGAAGACACAGGCAAGCTACCAGCCTCAGTTTCCCCCGGAGGTGATTGTTCTGTCATCCAGCAGCTTTTCATGGGGGATTAGGAGCCTTGAAAATCAAGTGCTACATGATTGTAATCTTGAGTAATATTTCATCCGCATAGTTTGACACCTTCCGAAGGACATTGTGGAAGATGATAAGAATCCAGCCTGTGTCTTACCTTAAGGAAGAAGTTTATCATAGTGTCTGCTTTTCACTTTCTCTGGGGGAAAACCAACAAACTTAATTCAGACATAAATAAGCTTTGTTTTGCGTATACCAGAAGAGTAGAGATGTTTCTTAACTGTGTGCAGTCTTCACCTCCCCCCCCTTGGTGTTTTGTTTTTCAATACGGGATTGCTCTTTGTAGCCCTGGCTATCCTGGAACTCATTATGTAGACCAGGCCGGCCTCGAACTCAAAGATCCACCTGCCTCTGCCTCAAAATTTCTGGAATAAAGGCACGCCTGACTCCAGCTGTAGTCTTAAAGTAGTTTTCAGGGCCAGGCAATAGCAGAAGTGCCTATAGATACTGCCTCAGAGTTCACAGAATCGAGACATCTCTTTATTTTCAGGACCTGGCATTTTATAGATGAGGAATGAGATGACTCATTAAATCGCAGAAACAAAGCACTGAGTGAGTATTTACTCATGGGAATACAGTTATAGTGTTAATCCCAGTTTTTCTCAGCGTAGTGGTAGGAGAGGTGACTCTGTCTCTTGGAGTTCCCTGTGTGTCTTGGTTGACTAATGGGACATTTATAACTTTGAAGACATCAGAAATGTGCAGTGTTCCTCATTTGGGTGTAGTTGACCAGAACCTGGAACAGAGTTCCTCAACCATTATGAATATTGATCAACCAAACCACAGTCAACTAAATAACGCACAAGCATAAGGGTAAATGCTTATTGGATGGTCTGGTAGCAGTGTTCTGACGATAAGCGACTCACATAGATGAACCCTAAAAGCCAAGATTCTTCTTTTTTTTTTTTGGTTTTTTTCGAGACAGGGTTTCTCTGTAGCTTTGGAGCCTGTCCTGGAACTCCCTTTGTAGACCAGGCTGGCCTCGAACTCACAGAGATCCGCCTGCCTCTGCCTCCCGAGTGCTGGGATTAAAGGCGTGCGCCGCCACCGCCCGGCTTCTTTTTTTTTTTAAATATTTATTTATTTATTATGTATACAATATTCTCTCTGTGTATGCCTGAAGGCCAGAAGAGGGCACCAGACCTCATTGCAGATGGTTGTGAGCCACCATGTGGTTGCTGGGAATTGAACTCAGGACCTTTGGAAGAGCAGGCAATGCTCTTAACCGCTGAGCCATCTCTCCAGCCCCCCAAGATTCTTTAATATTGCAAGGTTTTCTTTTGTATCTGTGTTAGTGTAGAACATATATTTCAAGGACTGGTGATGTATCTCAGTAGTTGGTCATTTTCCTGGATTGCATAAGAAATCTTATGTGCTCCAGCACCACACATACACACACCTGGTTTTCAGAACTCAAGCATGTTATATGATATAATGAACATATATGTAAAACCTGGACTAGCTGTCTCCAACCAATGTAACTTGGTTATTTACGTTTTTTAGGGACATTCATTTTTATCCAATAGAGATTAAAATATCGGTAGGTAGTACAGGCTAGCTTGGAATTCAGCATCCTCCTGCCTTTACCTCTGTGGTGCTGGGATTATAGGAGCTCAATAGGTGGCCCTTGTTTTATTTGAGGTGTTTCTACTATACCTGAATTGTTTTGTGTTGTTCTTTTTTTTTTTTTTTTTTTTTTTTGGATTTTTCGAGACAGGGTTTCTCCATAGCTTTTTGGAGCCTGTCCTGGAACTAGCTCTTGTAGACCAGGCTGGTCTCGAACTCACAGAGATCCGCCTGCCTCTGCCTCCCGAGTGCTGGGATTAAAGGCGTGCGCCACCACTGCCTGGCTGTTTTGTGTTGTTCTTGAGACAAGGTCACATTCTGTGGTTCGGATTAGTCTGAAAGTCATGATTCTCCTGTGTCAGCCTGTGTAGTGCAGGGCTCATGTGTGCCGCCGTCTGTGGGGAGGGTCTCGTCATAGAAGGATGTTGAGTTTTGTCAGCGGATAGTGTGTCTTTCATTTGATGAATGTGGTTTGTCTTATCTCTAGGTTTATGTATGTCGAATCATTCCGTCCTTGATAGAAACCCCACTTGGTTGCAGCAGATGATTTTTGTAGGGAATTTTTCAGTGTGTTCACCAGGGATAGTCTCCTGGAGGTTTGCTTTGTTTTAAGCATTCATGTGTGAACGGTGTGGGTGCTTCCATGGCACAGAATATCAGTTCTCTCCTTCATTATGTAGGAGCTGGAGATGGAACTCAGATTAGCAGGCCTGGCAGGAGGTGCCTTTACCTGCTGGGCCTTTCTTCCTGGCCCTCCCTGAGGTTTCCTTACAGTGTTCTTGCCCTGCTCTGGTGTCAGCGCAGTGCTAGCCCATGCAATGAGTTTGAAACATTTTCTCTTCTAGTTTTCAGAAGTGTTTGATAAGACTGGCACCAGTTGTTCATTAAGTGGTTAGTAGCATCCTCCTGGTCTCTTCTCAGTGTCTTGCTCTGGGCACAAAGTCAAATATTTATGAACAAAATCCCACCCAGTCTGACAGCGCTTCCCTTGATTATGAATGTGATTTAAAGGTCACTTCTTCTCTGTGTAGCTCTGCTCAGGTTGCAGTGACCACTCCCGACCGGGCGTTCAAAAGTCAAGCCTGTTCTGTAATAGAAGGTGGATGGGTAGCTACTTGCAGCGGTGGCCTACTCGTGTTTTTAGGACACTCATCCGTGGAAATTAAAATACAGAAACAAATGATACTTTTCAACGTAGTGTAAAACTAGCACATCTACCAGGGTGGAGTGTAATGATAGTAATGACACAGACAGAAACTGAAAGAAAGCTCGTGCCCTGCAGACCTGAGAGCCAGGGCTCAGCAGTCAGGAGTGGAAGGGAACTGCAGCCCAGGCTTGTTCTCTCACTTCCACAGTGCGCTTTGTGACACGTGTGCCCTCACATCACCAATAGTAAGGAAAACCCCCTAAAAATAGATAAAATTTGTGTCCGGGCCTTCTTTTCCTTTTGGATATAGGCATTTTAATAGCCTCTAACTGTGTACACACACACACACACACACACACACACATACACACACACAGGCCTAGACCAGCCCATCCTCCACCTGCGCCAGTACTTCTCAAGTAGACTTCCAAACTTCTCAAACTCATGTGTTTAGCACCAGCACAAACAGAATGTGTAGCAGTCTACAATGTCAACAAAGTCAGGAATGTGAACAAAAAGAGTGTTAAAAGTAAATACAGCTGCTTGGTGTTTGTTTGTTTGTTTTTTGAGTCCAGCATGGGTGAACATAAACAGGGATTCAGATTGCCCTGAATGTTATGTTCCAAGTAGAAATAGTCTCATAAACTTTATCGTCACATAACAAAAGACAGTCATGAGTAAATGCTCTTGGGAAACATCGCTAGGGGAGGCAAACAAACAAGTCAACAAATCTTCCTGATTAGCGGACTAAAGGTAATCCAACATCATTGCAGCCCTGGATCTGCAGCATTCCACCTCCACAGTGAGGAAGTCAGTCAGTCCATCTGCAGGATCTTCAGTGTGGGTGTAGTTTTTTTAGAGACTGAATCGGGAGAACAAGGAATCACAGACTTTGGCTACATTAAAAGCCCATCCCAAGACGGGTGGTGGCGCAAACCTTTAATCCCAGTGCTTTGGAGACAGAGACAGGCAGATCTCTGAGTTCAAGGCTAGCCTGATCTACAGAGTGATTTCCAGGATAGCCAGGACTACACAGAGAAACCCTGTCTTGAGAAAGAAAGAAAAAAAATCAGGTGTGAAATGTCTTTGAAATCCTTCACTGTACTTCTAGAAGCACTGCATTGCCCTGGTCCCCAAAACTGCAGGCCTAACCCTGCAAAGCCAGTGCTCTTAGAATTTAGAAGTGTTACAGAGATGTGTGTTTACGTTGCTAGCTCTCGCCCTGTTTTATTCCTTCACTCACACATGTACCGAGTGCAGTATCACTTTTGCTGTGTTAATGTTTGAGAGTGAACCACTGCTACAGACAGAATTCTAGGTAAGTTTTTAACCAGCGTGCTGTTGATTAAGTTGCTTATCTGTGCACACTTGGCACTCTGCCTCCCATATCAGATGTCCTTGTACCTTCCTTGAAGAAGTTGCCCTGCGTCCCATGACCTTATTCTTTGTTGTTCATTACAGTGTGAGCCACTGCCCCATGTTGTGTTGATGCTGGTCTGCCATGCTAGCCTGTCTACCCGGGCCAGGTGATCTGCCCTTTCATCTTCTTTCTCACACGCAGATGAACACTGGACTTCAGAAATGTAAGTAGGCTGGATTCCCACGGAAGGGTGTGCGCTTCTGTTTTGTCCTACATGAGGGCTGTCCCAGCATCACGTCTGTGATGCACTGACCATGACTTTTGCTACTTCCAAGATATTCATGAGCTGACATTGCAGGACAGCAGGCACAAAGGCCCTGTCTGTCAGCAGTGCGAGATACTTTCAGATCCTACAGTTCCCAGTGCGTATGAACTTGTTACTGGCAGCCTTCTGCTCACAGCAAAGCCACAAGGCGCTTCAGTGGATGTGTATCATAGGACCCTTCAAAGAAATGTTCCCTTTGAGCCCTGAGAGCAGCTGACTGAAAACTCATTGTCCAGCTCACTTTTGTATCTAAAGTGACTGTGTATACTGTTGGTGATTTCTTGATCTCTGAATATGGTCTGTCATGGAAACAGACAGCTCTCTTTGGCTTTGCTCTCTGCCCCATGAGCCAGCATGACTTTTGCTCATAGAAATAAACTTTACCCCCTTGGTTTCTGTGGGTCTGTTTGTCTACGTCCCGCCTGATTGGACCTCTGAGAACTGCTAGATTCCTGTCTTAACTGCATTATTTCAGAGCTTTGTAATTCAGACTTTCCCCAGCTTCCTACTTCTGTCCCTGCACTACATGATAGGCGAGGGAAATAGTCTTAATTTCTGACTTTCTCTTACATGTATAATGTCTAAGTAAAAACAGCCCTGAATTTGGAATAAACCTTTTTAGAGCGAAACGGGGCAGCTGGTGAGGCAAGGGGGCTTTCTTTAATGCTGTACAGTTTACCCAAGTTCTTCTTGGCAGCCATTAGCAAACTTCTTCTGTAAGTGTGGGAAGCCAATATTTTGAACTTTGTGTGTCATCTACTTAGCTCTTCCATTGTAGATCAGAAGCAGCCATAGACAGCATGCCTAGTGTCGTTTGTCTCAGTCACATTTCCTACAGAAGCACACGGAAGCTGCACCAGGCGGGCGTGGAGCAGTCAGTTACTGTGAGTTTGTAACCAGCAGTTAAAAACAGTCTTCATGGTGTGAAGTCAGCCACTCGGAAGACTGGGGCATGAAGATCTCAAGTTCAAGAACATCTAGGCAGCTTAGCTCTTGAACCGTGTGTAAAAATAAAACAAGAGGTGAGCATGGTGGCACACAAGTTTAATTCCCACCATTTGGGAGGCAGAAGCAGGCGAATATCTGGGTTCAAGGCCAGCCTGGTTTACATAGCAAGTTCCAGGCTGGTGAGGACCACCCAGTCTCAGAAAAGTGAACAAAAAAAGTAAAAATAAGTTGCGCTAAAAAGTAAGATTAAGTTGGCACTGAGGATGTAGCTCAGTTTGGTGGAATGCTTACTTAGCTTGCACAAAGCCCTGTATTTGTTCTCAGCACCAGATAAATTGGGCATGTTGGTATAGGCCTTTAATTCTCAGTACTTGGTAGGCAGAGTCAGGCAGAGCAAGTTCCAGGACAGCCAGGGCTACACAGAAACCCTGTCTCAACCCCTCTCCCCCAAAAAGAAATCAGCAACAGCAAACACCTACTTGGACCTCACGTCCTTGGTTCTAAATTTGTCTGACTCTGGAAGTTGGTCCTGCTGTGCAAGCTTCCTCAAGGAGCGTTTCTCTCTCCCACCCTCCGTCCCTGGCATGCTCCGGAAGTACTCAACCACACAGATAGACCTCCAGTGATGACTGGGTGATAAATCTGTGTTCTGCCGGGCGTGGTGGCGCATGCCTTTAATCCCAGCACTCGGGAGGCAGAGGCAGGCGGATCTCTGTGAGTTCGAGACCAGCCTGGTCTACAGAGCTAGTTCCAGGACAGGCTCCAAAGCCACAGAGAAACCCTGTCTCGAAAAACCAAAAAAAAAAAAAAAATCTGTGTTCTGTGATATCCCAGCAAGCACACTCAGAACACAGCTAAGAGGAAATACACTTGGAGACATAACAATGACAGGGTGCTCAGTGATACCAAGGGAGGAATTGTCCAAAATGGGGGTGCCCCCTGTAATCCCAGTGCTTGACAAACTGGGGCAGGAGGCTTTGCTAGTCAGGACCATCCTGGGCTACAGAGTAAGACTCTGCCTCAAAGCCAAAACAAACCTAAGACATGTCAGCTTCAAGGGGGTCTGTGTCTGGTGGAGAGCATACTTGAGTCAGGTGGATGTCCTCTTGGACATCTGAAGATTGTGTGTGCCATGGTGTCCCTTGCTTTGAGAGTCTGCAGCTGTTTAGGAACTATGTTTGTAACTTTGATTTTCCTCCTGACCCATCTTTTCCCAGAAATTGTAATTTTTGGAATTCTCTTTTTCCTTAACCTCAAGCCCATCTGCTCATTTTTCTAGCTCAGCACCAGGAAACAGCAGTGGCTCATCACAGTAGTCGGTGCAGTGACTGAAACAATCAAGGTCTTTTCGTCCTTTTTGTTGTTAAATTGTTTTTCTGTTTCTGTTCGTTTTGAGACAGATTTGTTTGCTTTGTTTTTCAAGACAGTGTTTCTCTGTAGCCCTGATTGTCCTGGAACTTGCTTTGTAGAGCAGGCTGACTTCAAACTCAAAGATCCACCTTTATCTGCTTCCTAAGTGCTGGGATTGAAAGCATGTGCCACCATGCCCAGCTTTAATCAGAGTCTTACTTAAGGATCCCAAGCGATCCTTCAACTTTGTAGCCACAAATGATCTTGACTCCCAATTCTCCTGCATCTATCTCCCCAGGTGTTGGGATCACACGTGTACATTACCATACCTAGCTAGCATGCTAGCTTTTTTAAAAATTGGATGTAGGGCTGGAGAGATGGCTTAGAGGTTAAGGGCATTGCCTGCTCTTCCAAAGGTCCTGAGTTCAATTCCCAGCAACCACATGGTGGCTCACAACCATCTGCAATGAGGTCTGGTGCCCTCTTCTGGCCTGTAGGAATATACACAGACAGAACATTGTATACATAATAAAGGAATAAATATTTAAAAAAATAAAAATAAAAAAAAAAATTGGATGTATATGGGTATTTTGTCCCATATGTCTATTATGTACCGCTTGCATTCCTGATGATCACAGAGGCCAGAAGGGAGCATCAGATCCCCAGGAATTAGGGTAGCAGATGGTTGTGAGCTGCCATGTGGGTGCTGGGAATCAAACCTGGATCCTCTGAAAGAGCAACTGGTGCTCTTAACTACTGAGCCATCTTTCTAGCACCTAACATATCGTTTTTTAGTTTACCTTCTGCATGCGGAGCCTTGGGAGGGCCTGGAACAAATACTGAAATGGCTTTATTTCTTCAGATATCAGCATGCCCCCTAGTGGGAAGGCATTACTGTGAGTTAGGTGCTCTATTACACTTTTTATATATGTTTGTTTGTTTTGTTGAGTTTGAGCTTCACTGTGTTGTCCAGGATGGTCTCAAACTCCTGGGCAGTGATCCTTCTTTCCTAGCCTCCCAAATAAGAAGACTACAGGGTGTGTGTGTGTGTGTGTGTGTGTGTGTGTGTGTGTGTGTGTGTGTGTGGTGGGGTGCGCACACATGTTGTAAGTAGCTATATTGGTGCTAGGAACCAAACTCAGTCCTCTGGAAGAGCAACCAGTGCTTTTAAGCCGTCTCTTCAGTCCCCACATATATATTTTTAAATTTTTAATTTACCTTGTTGGGTTTTTGTTTGTTTTGTTTTGTGTTGTGCTGTTTTGCTTTGTTTTAGTTTTTTGTTTTGTTTTTTTCGAGACAAGATTTCTCTGCAGCTTTGTAGCCTGTCCTGGAACTCAATACTTGTAGACCAGGCTGGCCTCAAACTCATGAAGATCCGCTTGTCTCTGCCTCCTGAGTGCTGGGATTAAAGGCGTGCGCCACCACAACCCAGCTGCTACTTGTGTTTCTGTATGAAGTGTATGTGTGCTTGTATGGGTATGTGTGGAGATCCATGCATGCTTTTGTGGTACATTTGTGAAGTTGAAGGATAGTTTTCAGGAGTTGATCTTTCCTTTCACCCTGAGTTCCTAGAATCTAAATTAGGTTGCCAGGCTTGCACAGAGTAAGAACTTTACCTGCTGGGCCTCTCTGTCCTATTCAGTAATTCTACATGGGAGACTCTTCTTGCTCTTTTGTTATTTTTCAGAGACAGGGCGTTCCTCTAACCCAGGGTGACCTGCCATTCATCAGCTGCTAGAGTGCAGAGTGCAGTGTGAGTCAGCGGATCCTGCTCCTTGCTGTCTTTTCACGTGGCGCTTGCATGTCACATGACTATCCATTGCTGGGCCAGCACTTGCTCCTGTCAGACTCCCAGGCCTTCTACCTGTGGATTCCACATTTCTGCCACACCTCAAAACAAAAGGAAAACCAAGGAGCTCCCTGGAGGAAACTGGATTTACAGACCACACATACACACTCCCTCCCTACCTTAGATTAGGCAACTGCTTTCTGACATTTAACTCAGCTTGAAGTTCGGGGGTCCTACATTTGCTGCTTCCTTGATCAGTTCCTTTGTTCTGACTGGGCAGACTCTGCCTAACCTGCTTTTCTTAAATAACTATAAACAGCTAGTATTCATGTTTCCTGCTTGAGTCTCTTAATATTAGTAATTTTGTAACATTGTAAAGCAGATTTCATTTCTGTTGACAAATGAGGACCACACTGAGTCTTCAGTTGTTAAATGGTAGAGCCATAGTTTGACGTTAGGTGGATACTGTTGTTCTAGCCACAGATCGCCAGTTCTCTATGCTGCCCTGTATTTGTATTATAACCGTACCAGCTATTTAAGACAGCTTTTTCTGTTTAGATAACACTGAAGATATATTATCTGTGGTTAGAGGAAGTTGTTCCGGAAGTAAGGTGCCGGTGAGCCTGTATACATGGGTGGGGCATCATAAGAACACGCTCACAAGACGCCAAGCGTGGTGGCACACCCCATATTTAGGTCAAGGATTCAAGCCCAAGCAGAACTACATAGTGAGATCTTATCTCCAAAAACCAAATAGGAAACTATGCCTCTAAATCTAAGCATTTGAGAGGCCATGGCAAAGGAATCAGAAGTCAGGAACAGCCCGGTCTGCATTGTGGGACCTTGGTTCAAAAGAGCGGTGTAATGTGGTGTGATGGTGGTGGCATCAGAAGTAGAGGCAGAAGGGTAAGGCTTTCAAGGTCAGCATGAGGTATCAGAGACCCAGGAAAAGAGGAAAAGGTCTGTGTTGGGCTTTTTTATTTTATTTTTTTAAAGACTAAGCTTACTGCTTAGTTCTATCTAGTATGGGGCAAATGGTGGTTATTCTGGAGTAAGGGCACTCTTGTTCAGTGTGCTAGTCACTCAGGGATCTTCCCCAGCAGGAGTTCCCCGTCTGCACCCTCCCTCTCGACCTTTCTTCATGGTCAGCATCAGAAGAATGCCACGCTAGGAAAAAACCTGAGGAGTGATGCTCACTTTGAGCAGAGAACTTCAATCCACAAACCACTTCTCATACCAGGTCCTCTGTGCGGATCTCAAGTAGAGGTGGAGAAACAAACAGGTCTACATGTTCTGTCTGAACTAAATAAAGCCCAGCACTTTTGGCTCCTGTTGCTCAGGGAGGTTCTAGTTGTTGTTTGGTGATACTGTCCTGACATTCCCCAGGTGTGCCGCCTGTCTAGGGAGGCACTGTGCTGGGGGCAGCAAAACGCTTCTGTCTGTAGCAGCCTAGTGAATACTCAGGCTTGCCAGGAAGGTTTTTTGTTTGTTTGTGTGTTTTTTATTTTTAACTCAGGATCTCACTCTGCAGCCCAGGCTGGCTTGGAACTCAAGGCCAGACTTCTGCTTCTGTCTCCAACTGGTAATTGCACAAACTCTGTGTGTGTGAACCACCACAGCTCAGCCAGCTTGAACCTGGGACCCTTTCTTCTTTTTCTTCTCTTTTCTTTTAGGAATGGTGTTGGGGCGGTTTCCAAGTCAGGTTTTCTCTGTAGCCCTACCTGACCTGGAACTCATTCTACACCAGGCTGGCCTCAAACTCAGATCTGTCTACCTCTGCCTCCTGAGTGCTTGGATTAAAGGCATGTGCCACCATGCCTGGCAGAGTTCTCCAACCTTTAAATCTTGTAGTAAGTTACACTCTGTAAATGATGTGATTTACCATCATAAATATACATTGGGGTGACTTGTCCATTCTTACGCTCAGCTATTTTTTATCTTTCCTGGATGCCTTCCTCTTCCCCAACCCTCATGCTTAAAATCTATATTGTAATCTTTTCATGAACCTGCTAACTCTGCTTCATACTCACTATTCCTGAAATTCTCCTCTGGTGAAGCCCAGGAGTCCTTAGTAAAGATCCTTCAGGACAAGGGGTTCTTCAGGGCACTGCCAGGGCTGATGGTAGTCGTGCCCCTGTGCTGCTGCTAGCTTCAACAATAGCCAGGTGTATGGTTGAGTGCTTCTGAAGTTGTGTTGTCTGCGGTGTTTCTGGGACACTAGTGTTTTTTCTAAGAGTTCTAGGGCCATTAATGCTGGTGCACTGACAGCAGCAGAGGCTGATAAGATGGAGACGCAGTTGGGACTGGCTACATCTCTATCCCTGTGCTGCTGTTGTGGGCCTGAGACCACATATTCATTTCTTCTATACTTGAACTTTTTCTTTCCCTGCTTCAGAGAAGAGCAGTTTCTACCCAGTTCTTCCAACGTGCTCCTCTAAGTCTGCTTCTGCTCCATTTGATGCCCAGCGACATGACTTTGAATGGAGTCTCCTTTGGGCTAAGGCCAACCAAAGCTACCAGCTGGGCACTTAATAGATTAGTCCTTGGTCTTTCCTGGCTACTTTCTGCCAAGGGAGGAAGCAGGGGAGAGTCAGCCAGTTGAGCCCAGGCTCTGTGCCAAGCCATTTTCCTTCTGCTTTGGGCAGCGTGTATACTTACTCATTCAGCAAGTGTTAATGATGTACTTTTTGTGTATGCTTAGGGTAGACCCCTTCTCTTAGAGAAGAAAACAGCAATGATCCCTTGTAGGGGGGGAGTCTGGCATACTTAAAGAGCTCTTGTCGTGGGAAATTTTTCTTTCTGGATTGGAAACCCAGCATCCGCTGGAGCCCCTTGATGGGAAGCCCCGGATATGAGAACAAGGAGAGTGTTGCCATTAATGAGGCACAGTGAGTGGATATTCCTGCAGTCTCCACAGGAAGGCCAGCTCCTCCTCTTTCCTTTTGGACCGTGACAGACTGGGTCCCATAGATGTAGAGGTGGCCTGAACCCTTTATTCTCAGCCCCTCCCTGCTGCTGTCACTTGTTGTCACCCTCCCTCCACACAGGCAAATAAATACAGCCTTTTGATCTCCAACCAGTCGGGCACCAAATACACTGTAAACAAAAGTGAGCTTGTGAGTGGGAGACATTGGCAGCTTCCTCATCTTCTCCTGAAAAAGTGTCTTGTTCTCTGTGCCAGATGGGCCTGCCCACCCATGGGCAAGGCACCCCAGCTGCTCCGCTGGCCATTGCAGACTGAAGAGTAGGACCTTTACCAGTGTCACGACTCACTGAGGAGGGCGCTGACAGGCAGCGCCATGATGGCGGGTAGGGACGGAGCCCCGCGTACTGAAGAGCTCTGGTGATGTCTGTGAGAACTGGCTGAATGGGCTCTGGATCTCCAAGCTGGAGTCCTGGAAAGTTGCTTTGCCATCCTGATCTTTAAGAGACCCATAAAACAGGCTCACAGTACACCTGCCTCCTGTGGTTGTAGTGAGGGTCATTTAGACAGCCTGTCCCCTAGTGCCTGGTTACTGTACACACCCAGTGAGTTTCAGCTGTGCCGAGACTCTGGGGACTGTGACTGATCTCGAGTGAAGGCTACAGACGGCTTCAGCAGGCTCTAGAAAGGCTGGTTGGCTTGGACTGATGAGCCCCTCCTCTCTGCTCTCCTTCCCTCTCTCTCTTTCTCTCTCTCTCTCCCTCTCTCTAGGGGACACTACACAGAAAATGAGAACTGCTCACTATCCTACCCCAGCCGAATTGGACGCGTATGCTAAGAAGGTCGCAAACAACCCACTGACTATAAAAATCTTCCCCAACAGTGTGAAGGTTCCTCAGCGGAAACACGTTCGTCGTACTGTGAACGGCCTCGACACATCAGCCCAGCGCTACAGCCCCTACCCGACTCAGGCTGCCACCAAGGCAGGCCTGCTTGCCATTGTCAAAGTGCCAGCCAAAAGCATACTCAAGGACTTTGACGGCACCCGAGCCCGGTTCCTCCCTGAGGCCATCATGAACCCCCCAGTGGCACCCTATGCTACTGTGGCACCCAGCACTTTAGCCCACCCCCAGGCCCAGGCTCTGGCCCGCCAGCAGGCCCTGCAGCATGCACAGACCCTGGCCCATGCCCCTCCCCAGACACTGCAACACCCTCAGGGTATACCACCACCACAGGCACTGTCTCACTCTCAGAGCCTCCAGCAGCCTCAGGGCCTGGGCCACCCTCAGCCAATAGCCCAAACCCAGGGCTTGGTCCACCCGCAGGCCCTGACTCACCAGGGTCTCCAGCATCCCCCTAATCCCTTGCTGCATGGAGGCCGGAAGATGCCAGACTCAGATGCCCCCCCAAATGTGACCGTGTCTACCTCAACTATCCCCCTTTCAATGGCGGCCACCCTGCAACACAGCCAGCCCCCGGACCTGAGCAGCATTGTGCACCAGATCAACCAGTTTTGCCAGACGAGGGCAGGCATCAGCACTACCTCAGTGTGTGAGGGCCAGATCGCCAACCCCAGCCCCATTAGTCGCAGTCTGCTCATCAATGCAAGCACCCGGGTGTCGACCCACAGCGTCCCCACACCAATGCCTTCATGTGTGGTCAATCCCATGGAGCACACCCACGCGGCCACAGCCGCACTGCCTGCTGCAGGTCCTGTCAACCTGCCCACAGGCATCTCTCGAGCCCCTACTGGCTACCCT
Source organism: Chionomys nivalis (assembly GCF_950005125.1). Lineage (NCBI taxonomy): Eukaryota > Metazoa > Chordata > Mammalia > Rodentia > Cricetidae > Chionomys > Chionomys nivalis. Next base: position 58,971,729 of record NC_080092.1, read on the forward strand.
AGCGACCTCAAGCCAGTTACCTGGAACCAGCACCAGCTGGCCCACCTACAGCAAATGTGCAGCGAGGCTGGTGGGACACCAGCCCCTGGCCTGACAGGCAAACATACAGCAGGACGCGAGTTGGCAGGGCCCGGTTTTGTGGGCAAGGCCCCTGCCTACCCGCAGGAACTCTGCCTGGCGCAGTCCTTCCATCTGAAGCCTTCCCTGGAGAAGCCGACCCCATCCCCACCTGTCAACGGCCTACCGGCCCCACTGGCCTATCCCAATGGTCACTACTTCCAACCCCTGTGGAACAACATCCTACCAACTCCCAATAGCGACAGCTCGGGGTCTCAGGACCTCGCCATGCCGTTCCATGCTGGGCAGCCCACAGGTGCACCCCTCGACTGTGCAGCAGCTCCTGGGACCCACTACCGAGCGGGAACTGGGGGTGGGCCAGTGGCAAGCCAGAACAGCTTGATGCAAACGGTGGATTACCTGAGTGGGGATTTCCAGCAGGCCTGCTTCCGAGAACAGAGCCTGGCCATGTTGAGCAAGGCCCACCGAGCCCCTGGCACCCGAGCCCCCGATCCCACAGATAGCCGAAGTCTTCATATTCAGCATCCAGGGTATAGATAGGGAGCCGTGATGCCATCCTCAGGCAACACGCCATACATCACCCTTCTAGGCTTAGTCTTACTTTGAAGTAACTGGATAGTTTCAAAGTTTCATTGCTCCAGTGTGATCATCCTTAGATATCTAAGGAAGGGAACTTGGCAGGGTCCATTTGGGGGCAGAAGGTCCTTTCTCTTCCCACGAGCTACTACTGGTTTTCTGTTAGAAGCTAACCCTGTCTCAGCACCTGCCTGTCAATCAGTCTCCGCCTTGACCACTTGTTGCTCTTGCCATCTTTTGCTGAGACTGAGGTATGGCTGAGGAAAGTGGTCTAGAGCCTTAAGTTAGGCTTCTCTGTCTAGGACTAAGAAGCCAGACTTTCTGAGTGCTCTGGAATCTAATTCTTTACTCCCGTAAAGATGTCAAATCAAAATACACCCAGCTTCCATCTTCCCCAGCTGCTCCCATTCCTCAAAGCTTGGTTCTGCATTTACGCTGCTCCCAAGTCACTGTACTTGGCCTTGCTGAAGTCTTGAGACTCAGAAAACCTTAGCGTTGGCTTCTTAATTTTTGACTTCCTTTCCAGAGAAATGCAGTGGCCACCTGGCATTCCCAAGACGACCTGTGACCTGTCGCTGTTGCCTCTCTCCAGACTCAACTGCTGTCCTCATCCCTGCCTCCCTTCCCCCTTAAGGGGAAAAAAAAGCAAAACAAAAACTACCTTACTTGAAGAATTAGATATAGGTAAAGGATGATCACATTAGAGTTTGGAATTAAAATCACCAAAAAAAAAAAAAAAATTTAAAAAAAGTTAAACTGCATTTGGTTCTCTACACTGGCTAAGAATTACGGTCCACACTGTAAGTTTTAAATGTCATGTTTCTGTATGAATGTGGGTTTGAGGAGCATTTTGTATGCGTGGCCCCACAGGTACACCCACCCTTACATTTTGCAGCCCTTCAGTTTAATGAAGAACAAAAAGAAAAACACAAAGCCTTAAGCTCTTTGAATTCTTCCTCTACCAAATGAGCATGGTTCTGAACGCTGCAGGGGGCTTACATTGGAAACAGCCCCTCTTGCCCCTTGCCCGTTCTTAGAGCGGCTTCCGCCTGTTCCAGGACCAGTGTGTCTCATTCCCAAGTGACAATTAGCTGTCTAGAAATTCACCACTTCTCTGTAACTTTAGGTTGTTTTGTTGTAAAGTTTTGCACCTGTCTTTGTTGCACAGTGGGCTTTAAAAATAACAAGCCCTTGCCTTTCCTCTTGTCTTTGGGAATGTGAGCTGAAGGCCGTGGGTTCATTCTCACTGTTCCTTAGCCAGAAATTCTGTAGTGATCTGAAACGATGTGACCGAAGCTCAGCTTTTAAATTATGTGTTGGCAAGTTGCCTTATATTTAAAAGAAGGAAAAAAAAAAGGAAAAAACAATGCCTGAGTGTGTTATGCCAAATGATAGCAACATGAAGTCCTAATTTATTGTTTCCCTGCCGTCTGTGAACACTGGTATTATTGCCCTGTCCCCAAGCCCCCAAACCTCTGGTGCAGCCTCCTCACCCAGGGCCCCTCCATCAGCAGATTTTCTGTGTTATATTTAAAGAGCTCCAATATCTCCTGTGATGTCGTGCATAACCTCCGCTCCGATATTCTTGTAACCACCCCCTCCCCAGATTCTCCCGAGTGCACTGCCACCATAGGAAACTGACCGGACACTAACTTGGGGGCTTTCACATCTCACTCCCACCCCTAGTCTGCATGGAAAACACTTTGTGGGTTCCCTTTCCCTCTGAACTACTGCCCCAGCTTTAATGTAAGGTGTTTCCTAGTTCAACCTGATTATCCCCACTCCCATCCCCCAGCCAGCAATAAGGGTCCAGGCCAGGGCCTCACCTCTACTCCGTGCCACCCGAAGGGAGTACCTGGGTCCCCTTTCCCTCACACTGTAGCACTTGTTCCCCACCGCTCACCCCACCTGTGGTGGTTATGGGTGTGGTGCGTTTATTTTTTCTTTTTTAATTATAAACCAGTAAAATGAAAAACCTCCTCTTGACCTTGTCCTATTTTGATGTGGTGAATGCCTGAGGTGGTTTTTGTCTTGAGGACAGCCTGTGATGTTCCCCTGAGTAAAAGGGGAATAGTTTGTTTCTATGGTGGTGGCAATATCCTATTCATCCCTCAAAAACGCTCCCCAGGTGATCATCCCACACTGAATCCGTCTTTAGGTTATACCCGTACATACAGACAATCTAGTCAAGCCCTCAGTGGAGGCCCATAAAGCCCTGCCATACTTCCACTCCAAGGGCCGTTGGTCCTAAGAGGTGGGCATCTGTTTTGCCATACAATCAGTCTCCACCAAATTATAAACCTCCCTCCCATTTATTTCTTCTGACAGAGGTGAGAGGGAGTTCTGCTGTAATCTAAACAAGGAAGTGCCTCACCCTCATTCACACTGCTCCATAGACGGATGGCAGAATTCTTTTATGGTTGCACTTACCTGTTTGGTTCTTACCGTTTGGCTTTGCCTACAGTTTGACTTGGTGTGGGGATCAAGGGAAGCTAATCCGCAGGTGGGAAAATACACGGACATCAGAGTGCCTTTCACGTGGTTTGCCTTCGGGCAAATGTTCTGCAAAGAAAGCCAGGCTGCCCACTGTCAGAACTAACAAGGCAGGCTGGTGCTCAGGGCGTCCATTCACGCCCTGGTGTTGACCCTGGTCTGAACCCCACGACAGCTGTCATGCAGCTAGTTGTCTTAGAACGTTTCTGAAATGCTGGGACAGTACTTTGGCCGTGTCTCTGCTAAAGCCCAAGGTTCTCTCTAGTTTCCAGGCTGTGTCTAGCAAGGTGTCATGAGGGACCATTGGGCCCTAGCTTAGTGAAAATACTAGCCTAGGGGGGAGCTAACCAGTTCTCTCTTGGCTTCCCTCTGCAGAACAGCCTTACCCTCCTGTCTAGGCCCTAAGAGTAAGGCTCTTCATTGGCTCCTGTCATGATCAGATTCCAAAACCAGTAGTTGCAAAATTTATTTTACCAGTAAGGGCAGATAACCCAAGTAACTCGGCAAAAGCATGCCCAGATTGGAGCTGTATGCCCCTGGTCATGAATCCAGGCAGTGGATATGTAGTTGAGTAGTTTGGGGGGGGGGGGGCATGACAGATGATAGAATCCCAGACTAGCTGAAGGGGTCAGTTTGCTTTTCCTCTTAGTTGACCAGTGAAATGTATATAGGTGGCAGCAACCATTCCAAACTGTGCAAAAAGCAAATGAGATCACAGGTAAAATTCAGGTGCTTGGTCCGTCTTGGAGGCCCTTGTTGCTCCTGGAATAGACTGACATTAAGTTCTTACGTCGGGCACATGCAGCCTCATTAACTCTTCATGAAGGCCCATTTATTCTCACGGTAAAAGCTGTTTCACTTGACTCTCAAGCACAAGAAAAGTTGGGTGGTGGCACACGCCTTTAATCCCAGCACTCAGGAGGCAGAGGCAGGCGGATCTCTGTGAGTTCGAGGCCGGCCTGGTCTACAAGAGCTAGTTCCAGGACAGGAACCAAAAGCTATGGAGAAACCCTGTCTTGAAAATCCAAAAAAAAAAAAAAAAAGCACAAGAAAGGCCCCAGAAAGCCACGCAGTAGTTGTGTGTGCCTTTAATCCCAGCACTTGGAAGGCAGAGGCAGATGGGTCTCATCTACAGGAAGTTCCAGGACAGCTAGGACTACACAGAGAAACCTGGTTTCAAACAAAACAGAAAACAAAAAGATGGTTTCCTTGGTGGAAGTACTTACACAAATACAAGAACTTGAGTTTGTGTTCCCAGCACCTATGTAAAAGAACTGGACACAACTACTCACACTTTTAACACCCTAGTGCTGGGTCAGTCAAGATCTTTGGAGCTCACTGGCCAACTAGTCTTGTGAAATCAGAGCGCTGAGGCTTGATCCTGACTCAAAGAGGTGGCAAGTAACTGAGTAAGACACTGGACATGGACCTTTGGCCTGCACATGTGTATACACATGGTGATTACTGGGAAAGACACACCTGCCTAAGCAGAACGCTTGTCTTTGGTGAGGTAGTGACTAGAAACGCCAGCCTTAGAAGCCGTCCGTGCATCCACCCATTGAACCACCAGAGGGCGGCTGCAGGTAGCATGCCCACAGAACGCTCGCTGCCAATTCCCATGTTGTCCACCAGAGGTCCAGCTGCAAACAGAGCAGCAGTTTCCCCTTCCATGTGGAGCCCAGCCTCCCAGAACCCTAGCCAACTGGGAGGAGACAGGCTGGAATCAAGTTAATAAATACAATCCAGGATTTATTAAAAATCAGAGTTCCCCTGCTGTGCCCTCCTAGCACTGAAGAAATAAATAACCAGAGAGGGCGACATTGGGTAAGTGGAAAGAGAAATTCATCTCAAGGCAGATTCTTATGACTACCCCTCCCTTTTCCAATACCCCCTACCCCCACTATGGCTCTTGGGACATAGCTCTTGGGACATAGCACCTGAGCAGGCCCCTCAGTCCAGGTAGAATGTGGCTGGCACCAAGGCATGTCTGCCCTGCCCAGGAGGGGAGACAGGCCCTGGGATCACTTGTTTCCAGCCCTTGATAACCCCGAGACCTGCTCCCCCCAGGGGCCAGGGCTGAAGCACCAATTGGAGGCACCTGAGGGGTAAGGGTGGTGGTGGTGAGGAGAAAGTGGTGGGCTAACAACCTAGGCAAAAGAAGCTGAGAGGGGGTCCGGCCCCCTGTTCCGTTTCCGCCAGTGGCTGAGATCCTGTCCCACCCCCCTTCCTGCTTAGACCCAGAAGGCTGTACTCTCAGCTGAGGATCTTCCGGGGCAGTTCGACAGAGGCACGGATGAAGACTGCATCATCCCGCACATAATTTCGCTTTCGGATGTCCTGGTGGGAGATGAATTTAGGGTAGCCAAAGCCCAGAGAACTCTCATCCAGGGAGCCTCGCCAAGTGCCGGGCTTTTGGAAGTTTTTCCAGTTTGGATCAGGGTGGAAGGTCTCAGTGACATGCTGTGGCTTGGCCAGACCTGGGTCGCTCTGATCCAACAGGGAGAAGGTGACCCGACGGGCAAAGGGCCACTCAAGGAGATTGTCAAAGGCGCCTGGTAACACACGAATATAGATGGAGAGATGCGTGCCCTCACCGCTGCCGTTGCCATTGAGGAATGCAGACACCTGCAGCTTGTAACCGTACTTATGTGTGTAAAAGGCCGGGCTGAAGCACTCCAGGTTAGGCTTGGCCTTGGCCTCTTGGAGACGGCGCCCGTAGCTGCCGATCTTCCAGATGAGCACGCCATCACTGCCTATGGACAGCTCCTCCAGCTCTCTCCGCAGCTCCTGCAGCTCTTGCCGCTGCCGGCTCACCAGGGCACACATCATAGCCAGATGCGGCTTTACGCTCTCCTCCACGTGACGTGCCATTGCCAGTTTAGGGCACTGTTGGCAAAACCCAAGGCCATGGGGGAAGGAAAAAGTTAACAAAAGAGGAAGGTCCAGGGGAGAGAAGAAGCAGGTAGGGGTAGTGGGCACCCAATTCCACAGGACGATGACAGAGGGTGCTGGGAAGCAGCAGGAGTTGGCTACCGGGACCCATCAAGGCCTCAGCCGTGCCAGCAAATGGTCCTCTGTCTAGGACTTGAAGGGCTAAAGGGGGCCGAGAAAGGGGCGTCTCACCCTGTGCTTACAGCCGGACTCCTTGAAAGGGCAGAGCACCAATGCAGTGCTGCAGCTATCCTTCAGGTGGCTGGGCAGGTCCTCCCGAGCCACGGTGCCCACGCCACACTGGTTCGGGCAAGGAACTGGCAACCGTGGACACTGGTACTGATGGCTCTAGGACCAGAGACAAGCAGTGGTCAATAACCGGACTCGTTTCCCAATCTCAAAGCACACAGGTCAATAAGGGCCTCACCTGAATGGTGTCAAAAACAAACTCCTTGGTACAGTAGGCACAAGGCTGGGTGCGCTTGGGGCACTCAGAAGTGGCATGCTGGGCCAACAGTCGCCTCATCATGCGGGCACCACACTTGTTCTCACAGTATACACTCTCCTGGGGGCACATGCCCTCGTGACTCTAAAAATAGCACAGGGGCTGAGTTAAGTAAGGGATTCCTGGGCTCCTAGGTGCTTCACCCTCCCTTCAGCCTGGACCCACCTACCTCGTAGGCCTCCCCACTGAAGTCACAGCCACAGAATTCACACTTGAGGCGGCGCTTAGGGCAGTCGTGCTGCAAGTGGGCAGGCAGATCACGCCGGCTCAGCTTAGCTGGGCAGCGATTGGGGCAGGGGACTACATTGAAGCTGCAAGTGTTCAAGTGGCCCTGGTGGGAGAGGCTCAGTCAGCACCGGCCCAGTGAGGGCCAGTCCCAGCTCCCCAGCCCAAGAGCCTCACCTGGAGGTGGCGGAGCGGCCCGCTCCAGCGGCAGCCCTCCTCACTATGGATGCAGCGGATAGGCAAACCTAACACTTGGACCTCCAGCTCTGGGTCTGGGTAGATCTGTGGGCACAGCATGGGGTGGGGAGGATCAGCGAGGATCAGAGCATGCAGTAGTCACATTCACCCCAACTTTCAACTGAGCTGGTTGGGTCTATCAGCCAGTAATAAGCTCTTTAGCAAAGGATGAGGGCCACAGCAGGTGGTATCTACTCGGACTTGGAACCCAGGGTCTCCAACATGCCTGCACAGGAACACGTTCTCTTCGGGGGGCACCCTATCACATCAGCCTGCTCAGGCACAAAACCCCCCTCCTCCGCTTCCTTCCTCTGAGTGGAGGGGTCCTGGCCCCCAGCCACAGGTCTAACTTGCCACAGGAAGAGGGAGCATTTTTTACGGGCACAGAGCAGCTCTGTGCACCCCTACAGGCTGGGCATTGTGCCTGCCCCCCAGGGCAAAACATAGCCTTCGTTTGCAAACTGGCCTGGTGGGAGAGAACAGGCTACCTTTGTGGGGGCACGAGATCCTGAGGCTTGGGGTTGACACTGGCCCTGTGCCTGCTGGCTGCCAACACTCCAGCCTCCACCAAGGGCAACAGTCTATGTAACTATGTACCCAGACTTCCAACCTCGCAGTGTGGACTCACCTTGGCATAGTCCAGAGGAAGCTGGTCCTCGGGGCATTTGAAGACTCCTTCACTGAAAGGGGAGAAGGCAGGGAGGGTCAATGTTCCTCAAGCCCTAGGCCTCACTCCCTCCACCAGGGTCCCCACCGTCCCTTGCCAGGCCACTTCCTAGCTAGCCACAGCTGAGACAAAGCGGAAAGCAGAGGTCAGAAGGACCCGCTTTTCAAGGGCGCTGGACTACCCACAAAGGCTATTCTACGTCCAGTGCGGACAGACACAGCTGCCTCAGGCAGCACTCACCCAACAGGTGGCAGCTGGCACCCCCCCCCCCGCGACAGCAGCTGGACTTGAAAGAAACAGGCAGCCTGCCACCCCCTCCCCCAAAATGGTCTTCGCTGCCATTCTGAAAGCTGATGGGAGGGTATACAAGGATGGGCTTGGATAAATGCCAGGGCTACCCAGCCTCCATGACTGTGCTAGGCCCGGAAAAAGGGCAAAGGTCATCTTGAGGCCGCTCTACCACCCCTCTCCTCTCTGAGGGTGTGCTCCTAAAGCCAGGAAAGTGAGGCCTTTGGTCCTACATTCACTCACACCAGCCCTCACATCCCACCTGCCTTCATCACCTGAGGGCTAGAGTCCCTGCTAAGAGACGGGGAAAAAAAAAAACAAGGAAAAAACCCCAGCCTCCCTAGCGAAGCAGCACCTGGGGACGTCTGTCAGTAGCAACTATACAGTTCAGACAGGCTCTAAGGACAGGCAAGGCTTCTGAAACCTGGTGACCCCCAACCCGTGCCAGCTGTCCTGTCCCCTTCCCCCCAGTCTCCACCCAGATATTAATACCCAGAACCTGGTAACATGCTTCTTCCTGCCAGTATGCCCTAGCTGACCCCAACAAGACCTGTCACACACGACTGTCACAGCCCAGGCAAGACAAGGGCTCCCACAGCAGGGCAAAGGCCCCTAGGCATGGCATTCCTGGTGGATCTGAGTCAGGTAGGCGGGAGGCAGGCAGGCAGGCAGGCCTCAAGGCGGAAGCTGAGGCTACCTGGCAGCCCTGTTGTGAAAGCACTTTCCAGAGCCTGGGCAGTCCATACCCCAGGTGCCCAGTCTACCCCCTAGCACCTTCTCTTGGCCCCACCACTACTGGCCATGTCCTCGATGCTCGGGCACCAAACAGGTATGCCTGCAGCTACAGGGCTAGCAGCCTTTCAGGCTTCAGCAGGAGTGGGGAAAGAAGAGTGGACCAAGGGGGAGGGGGTTCACTTGGCTGCTTCAGGAATGTGCTGACCCAGTGATTTTGGAGACAAGGGGACTAAGGGAAGTCCCTAGGCTTCAGGCAGAGGCTTATCCCGAAGCTTGGGGCCCAGCCAGGACAAAGGTTTGGCCAAGGCCATGGACAACCTAACTTGTAGGATAGGGGTGATGGGGGGGGGTAGAGCCTGCTCAACCACCTCCAGTGGCCACGAAACACTCGATCGATGGGGGAGGGGAGAAGGCAGAGGCTGCTCCAGGCTGAGCAGTGGAGGCCCAAGCCCAGGGGAGAAGACAGGATGGGGGGAGGGGGCAGTGGGAGAGGAAGAGGGGATTTCCGGGAGGAGGAGGGGCAGAAGCAGCCTCGAGGGGACTGTGAAGGAGGAGGGAAGTGAGCCTGACAGCCCCTCCTGGCTCCTTCCCCGAGGCAATAAGGGTGGGTCAGCTAGAGGAGGGGGCTGGTTCAGCTGGCCTCATCTGGAAACCAGAGGGCCAGGAAGGGAGCTGAGGAGACAATGGGCCCGTGTGTCTGTAGAGGAGTTAAGTGTGTACATTGCAGGGAGGAGGGAGGGAGAGAAGGGAGGAGGGGGTAGCACAGCAGCTTGAGCAGGAGCATATGTGAGAGCAGGAGCCCGCGGCTGCTAGGAACAAAAAACAAAGAGCCTGCTGAGATTTCCGCCAGCCAGGATCTTCGGAGGGCTGCGGGATGGGGCACTGAGGCAGAAGTCCCACACCAGTCCCTGCCAGTCCCCCTCGGACCGCGGCACCTCTCCAGGCGTCGAGGCTCCCTGATCTCCCCTCCCACGCTGCAGCCCTCAACGGCAGGAGACTCAAGTCCGCACAGGGTGCCCAGAAATGTGACGGCTGCCTGAGGCGGCAAGGGTCCTGAGAGAGCAAGAGATGCGGTACCGACCCGGGAACAAGTCCCCTTTAGCCAGTGTGCCCGACCATCCGTCATACTCAAGACCCCAAGGAGGGCTTCCAGTTGAGAGGGGGGAGGGCTGCAGGTCATAGTCCAACCTCTGCTGAGTGATCACACGCAACCCGGGCTGGATTCCCAGCTAAGACCTCAACCGTGTGACCCTGGGCAAATCGCAGCCTTTCTTTCCGTCTCCGTGAAATGGGAGAACAATAGCGGCCGCTTTCTCAGCGTCAGAGAGAGTAAGAGGAGGGACGGGTGAAAACTCCCCAGGCTGGCAGCGCCGCGCGGGAGAGGCTTTGTCCTTCCCTTCCCTAAAGGATTCAAAGTTCAAGGCTGCGGCCGACTGGGCTCAGGTGGGGGGGAAGGGCTGGCCACGGGTCGGGAAGGGTGTCTTCCCCACCTGGAGCTGGGCAGGTAGGACCCGGGCGACCTTACGCCTGGGTGCGTGGGGTCCTCCCCAGAGCCCTGACGTCATTGCCGCCCCTTGACATCATGGTGGGCGCTCCTGAGGTCACCGGGCGGCCGCGCAGACAAAGGCCCGACGTGTCTCCGGCCCGTGCCCTTCCCCGTGCAGTGCCCTCGCCCCCTGCACCGAGGCCCACCGCCCCCCGGGCTCGCACCTGAGGAACTCCTGCAGGCAGGTGTCGCAGAAGCGGTGGCCGCAAGTAGACACCTGCACAGGCTCGCGCATGGGCTTCCCGCACAGTGGGCACAGCAGCCGCCGCTTGGGCTTCTCCAGGAACTTGTAGTCGAAGCCGGGCATGGCGGGCTGGCGGCGGGCACGGGCGAGCGGGGCCGGGCACGCGGCGGCCCCACAGCCCGCGCCTCGCTCCGGCCGCGTTCCCCCGGCTGCGGGCGGCGCCGACTGGCGGCCGCGAGCGGCCCGGGTCCGCAACCCCGCCCGCCGGAAGAGGGGGCGGAGCCGCATCCCCACGGTCCTAGAGCCCGCCCTCGCGCCCCGCCCACTCCACAACCCCACGGAATGCGGTCGCTCTCAGGACTCTGCCAGGCTTCGAAAGTTAAATCAGCCTCGCCCACCCCCGGAAGCTGAAGCTTCTCTTTCCCGTTGGAACTGAGAGCGTGGCTGAGATTCTTCCAGAAGTGGAGGCCCCTTGCGCTGTGATGGTGCCTGTCGGGTCGCACCATAACACTTGACTCTAGAGGCCACCTTAAGGTCTTCTGCACCACGCACCGCCGAGGGACCCATGGCTCTAGCTTCCAGATGCTAGGCAGCGAAGCCTGGCAACAGGATCCGAGAAAACCCGGCTGGAGCAAGGAAACTGGGCTGGGCGCTGGGCCAGCGGAACCTTACCCCCCCCTCCCCGCCTCCAGCCTCTGACTGCGCCCACATTCCTCCTGGCCGCTGCCCTACAACCACAGTCGGGCCCAGCCCAGTTTTGGGGTGTCTGGTGGCCACCTCTACCCCAGAAAAGACCATATGCTAAACAGGCATTTGATATTTTTATTGGCGCTATTTTCAAACCTTTAAGAAACTGGTCGGGTCTGGCCCTGCTACCTCTTCCCCAGTCTAGGTCTGGGAAATGGCCTGGGGTGAGGGACAACCTTCTGCAGGATCCCCTTGGCAACCACTCAATAGCTCCAGCATTCCCTTCTTGGGATGGGGGGGAGCCTCTAAGAAGTTGAGAAAACCTTTGCCCCAGGAAAGAGAAAAGGGGACCCCCTCCGACCTCAAGCTATGCAGAGATTAGACAGCCTAATGACCAGTCCAAACAGGCCCTGGCTTGCCCTAGTCCAAAGCATGGCATCAGGACACAGCCAGAGACTTCTTTCTAACCGGGCTTTTGTGTGTGTGTGTGTGTGTGTGTGTGTGTGTGTGTGTGTGTGTGTGATTTTTTTAGCAAGGTTTGAAGACCGTCCTGCTGTTAATTCCTGCCAGCCTGGAGACACTGCATAAAAGATAAGGAGTTTGGGGGCAGAGGCTTGGCGGAGCAAAGTGGCCTTCTGTGGCCTTTCCACCTCACTGGTGACACCATCCAGGCCGCAGCAAACAGTCTCCTCAGACACCTGCATTTTCCAGAACACTCAGAGGTGGTCTCTCGATAATCCTGTTGCCTCAGGGGGGAACGGGTTCCTCTGCAACCGCTGGAATGCATCAAAGAGAAGCTCCTGCAGCCTTGCTAGAGGCAGTGCCTACAGCAAGCATCACCCATCTTTGATCTCATTGAGCCCTGGAGCCAAAACCCTCCTGCCAGGCTAGAAGTGGACATTTAATATCAACTGGATCCAGGAAGTATTAGAAGAAATAATTCAAGTGAGGCCTGGAGAGCAGTCGAGGCAGCTCCTGCTCCCCCTGGCTGGAAACTTGGTGTTTTACACATCTGTTTCCTAGTCTCCACTGGTTCTGTTTTCACTTTTCTGGGGCAGAAGACTGCTCTGGGAAATGTGAGTTGTGATTATTACTAAGGATGGGGTAGGGAGTGGAGGGGAGCTGGGTCAGCCCCCCATGGTCATGCGGAGACACACACACACACACACACACACACACACGACTCACATCTAACAGCCAGGAGAGTGTTCCCATGGCAGCAGGACACCGAAGTCACCACATAAGGATGAGTCTCATCCAGCTGCACTGGCTTAGGGAGTCCAGCATCCTCATCCCTCCTTCCCAGTCGACCGCGGGCTCCTTTGCCCCAAGAATACACTTCCCCCTCTGCCAAGAATTCAAAAGAGTGGGGCACAGTCTAAGCAAACGGTCAAACACTGGACAGTAAAAAACGTCTCCAAAGGGAAGGAACTGAACATAACCCAGCACATCCTGCCTTGTCCACCCTTACCCTGCGCACCCTCACCTGCCCCAATGGCTACAGTGAAGGCATCCCCACAGGCCACCATCACCATCTTGATGCCCTCTAGGCCTTGGACCCTACAGGGTGCCCTGCTGATGCGGCGAGAACTGGTGCCCAATTGCCCATGCTGATTGCTGCCAAAAGTATAGCAGTTACCGGAGACTGTGGGGACAGGAAGAAAATAGAGAGCACTTGAACAGAAGTCTGGGGGGAAGGGGGGCAGCCGAATCTCCCTTCGGTCTCCCGTGCCTGGGTCCCACTCACCAGTCACCGCAGCCGAATGAGCAGTGCCCAGGTCCACGCACAGTAGGGGCTCTCGGTCCAGAGGTGCAGAGCCCAGGGGTGTGAAGCTCAGGGCCTCCTCCACCTGCTGGTGGGGAAGAGGCTCCTCCTCCAGGGATAGGTGGTCCAAGCCTAGCTTGTTGAACCTAAAGATGGAGCCAGAATCTAGAGGTTTGTATAGGCTGCCTTTTGCCCATGAGTCTGCAGGGGTTGCTAGAACCTGTCGCATCCGGAGGCAGATCCTACCCTGAGTTGAAACAAAGTTTCACCCCTCTTTAGTTCTGACCCCTTGAAGGAGGGACAATAAGGGATGAAACACTTTGTAGCCAAGGATCGTAGGAAGACAGGCCTATCACTTTGATGCCTCCACTTACCTGTTACTTCCACAGGCCAAGACCGTGCCAGGCAAGGTGAGGATCATGGAAGAGTCAATACCACAAACAACTCTCTGAGCTTCCTGTCCTAGGGGCACAGGCACCTGCTGGGGGCAGCTATGGGACTCCCTGGTGCCTAGTCCCAGCCTCCCTACAAGAAAAAGAAGGGGTTGGTTAGTTTGAACTTCAGGGATAGTAATGCCAAGATGAAGGGAGGTGAATGAAGGCTGTTCTCAGACTGACATGCTTTCCTTAGGCCCTGCTGCTGGTTAAAATCCTTTAAACCTTTCCATCCACAGCAGCTGGGTATGATGGAGCACACCTCGAATAAATCACAGCACTCGGAATGCTGACGCTGGACGGCTGCCGCAAATAGGTGGCAAGCCTGGACTACAGTGAATTCCAGACTAGCTGAGCTACATTAGGAAGGTTCTATCTCAAAAACCAAGCAGGCCGGAGAGATGGTTCAGTGGTTAAGAGGACTATTTGCCCTTCCAGAGGACCAGGTTCAAGTTCCAGCGCCCATGTGACAGCTCACAACTGCCTGCGACTCCAGTTCCAGGAGATTCAATAACCTCACACAGACAAAAACATGCAGGGAAAACACCAATGCACATAAAAAATACATTATTTGAAAAGAAAGTTTTAAAAATCCTACCTTCAGCCGGGCGGTGGTGGCGCACGCCTTTAATCCCAGCACTCGGGAGGCAGAGGCAGGTGGATCTCTGTGAGTTCGAGACCAGCCTGGTCTACAAAGGGAGTTCCAGGACAGGCTCCAAAGCTACAGAGAAACCCTGTCTCGAAAAAACCAAAAAAAAAAAGAAAAAGAAAAAAAAAAAAGAAAATAAAAAAAAGAAAAAATCCTACCTTCAAAAGGCTGAAGCAGCAAGCTGCAGGCAAGACTGTCTCATAAAAACGAAAAACCCTGTCCAAATGCCACCTGTCTCCCCAGGTTGGCATTGCCTCCTTTAATTACATTCCAGTGTTAATCTTTGCCACAGCCCTGGTGTCCTCTAACATCCCTCCCCCTCCTGCCTCCAACACACACACTTTACACTTGAGACAGAAACCCATCTATGACATCACGGCTTTCAGTTCCTAGCCAGGTGGACTGTGGGTATAGAGCATGTACTTACTATGTGCAAAGTTTGATTCCCAGCATTGCAAAATAAGTAAATAAATAAATAAAAATAAATACTGTCAGGAGAACAAAATTTTCCCTATGTCGTAAGCCTGAATGAATCCACATTTTTGTTTTGTTTGTTTTTGAGACTGGGTTTCAGTCAGGCAGTGGTGGTGCACACCTTTAATCCTGGCACTCAGGAGGCAGAGGCAGGTGGATCTCTGTGAGTTCCAGGACAGCCAGGGCTTCAGAGGGAATCCCTGTCTCCAGGAAAAAGAAGACACAGGGTTTCACTATGTAGCCCTGGCTAACCTGGAACTTGCTATGTAGACCAGGCTAGCCTTGAGTGCTGGGATTAAAAGCCTGCACCTCCACATCTGGTAGCATCTTGTTCATCTTATCAGTTCAAATTTAACAAAGGGCGAACACATAGTAGGTGTGATAATAATAGGGCTGCAGAGATGGCTCAGCAGTTAAGAGCACTGGCTGCTCTTCCAGGGGTCCTGAGTTCAATTCCCAGCCACATGGTGGCTCACAAGCATCAGTAATGAGATCTGGTGTTCTCTTCTGGCCTGTAGGCACACATGCAGACAGAACAGTGTATGTATAACAAATAAATCTTTTTTTTTTCAAGACAGGGTTTCTTTGTGCAACAATTCTAGCTCTCCTGAAACTTGCTTTGTAGACCAGACTGTCCTTGAACTCACAGAGATCCACCTGCCTCTGCCTCCCAAGTGTTGGGATTAAAGGTGTGAGCCACCACCACCTGGCAATAAATAAATCTTCGAGAAAAAAAAATAATGGTTTGTCCAATGAATGAATAGAACTCAAGAAAAAACAGAAAGGGAAGAATGAGCTATGGAGAGGAAGATGGGCATGAGGAGAAGGAGCCATGACAGAGAAAGCTGTGAGAGGGAGCCTCAAGGCTGGAGCTGGATAGTGGGCTTACCACCATCTCCTCGGCCCCAGGCAAATAGTTCTCCATCGGTGGACAGGGCCAGCACATGAGAGGCCCCACAGGCCACCTGTACCATCTCATAACCCAGCAGGGCTTCCACAATGGTGGGCTAGAGAGAGGGAAGAGAGCAGGGTGATTGAGCCATGCCAGACTTGTCCCCTTTCCTGCAAGCGAGAAGTTAGAAGCTGCAAATTCTCGGAAGATAACTGTCTCTTTAACACCAACCGCACATGCACACATGCCCAGCACGCAGACACAGCAACAGGTGGTACGCCGTAGGGGAAGCTTTCTGTACTTCCCCGGCCCTAACCCAGAACAGGTGCAGTCTGGGAGCTGGTGGCACATGTGGCTTCTGGGAACCCCCCTGCCCCCAATCTCAGGAGAGGGCTCCCCTCTCACTTCTCTTCTCCAGGGTACACATAATGCCCACCTGGCTGATGTCAGTGAGGTTGCCATGGCCTAAACATCCATTGCTGCCGCTGCCAAAGGTCATGATGATGCCTCGGTCTGGGAGGAGGACAGTGAGAAAGACACAAGAGAGTGGATCTGCACTTCAGGCAGTCTGGTTCACTTGCAGGTGGAAGAAGGGAGAGGATACTGGGAGCTAAGTGGGGCACAGCGCTGGCGCACGTCCTTACTCCAGCACTCAGAAGGTAGAGGTAAGCAGATCTCTGAGTTAGAGGCCAGCCTGGTCTACAGAACGAGTTCCAGGACAGCCAGGGCTATAGAGACACCCTGTCTCAGAAACCACACACACACACACACACACACACACACACACACACACACGCCAGGCGGTGGTGGCACACGCCTTTAATCCCAGCACTTGGGAGGCAGAGGCAGGCGGATCTCTGTGAGTTCGAGACCAGCCTGGTCTA
The DNA here is from genome assembly GCF_950005125.1 of Chionomys nivalis. Taxonomy (NCBI): domain Eukaryota; kingdom Metazoa; phylum Chordata; class Mammalia; order Rodentia; family Cricetidae; genus Chionomys; species Chionomys nivalis. The sequence continues at coordinate 58,987,979 of NC_080092.1, forward strand.
CAAGAAGAGCTAGTGCCAGGACAGGCTCCAAAGCTACAGAGAAACCTTGTCTCGAAAAACTAAAAAAAAAAAAGAAAGAAACCACACACACAAAACAACAGGAACTAATGCCTGGTCTGGTGGCGCCAATCTGTTACTGGGGTTGAGGGAGAATTGCAGGTCTGGTCAAACTCAGTGAAACACTGCCTTAAAAAAAAGGTAAATAGCCGGGCGATGGTGGCACACGCCTTTAATCCCAGCACTCGGGAGGCAGAGGCAGGCGGATCTCTGTGAGTTCGAGGCCAGCCTGGTCTACAAGAGCTAGTTCCAGGATAGGCTCCAAAGCCACAGAGAAACCCTGTCTCGAAAAACCAAAAAAAAAAAAAAAAAAAAAAAGGTAAATAAAGTAAAAAAAAAAAAAAAAAAAGCCTAGTGTGGTGGTGCATGCCTTTAATCCCAGCACTCACAAGGGAGAAGTAGGTGGATCCCCAAGAGTTCCAGGACAGCCAAGACCATGTGACAAGACCTTATCTCAAAACAAACTTGGGCCGGGCGGTGGTGGCGCACGCCTTTAATCCCAGCACTCGGGAGGCAGAGGTAGGTGGATCTCTGTGAGTTCGAGGCCAGCCTGGTCTACAGAGGGAGTTCCAGGACAGGCTCCAAAGCTACAGAGAAACCCTGTCTCGAAAAACCAAAAAAAAAAAAAAAAAAAAAACAAACTTGGAACTGCAACTCACAGCACAAAGCTTGCCCAGAGCATATAGGTCGTTCGTTCAATCTCCAGTGAGGGCGCAGGGATTGAAAAGAGGAGGGAAGGGACTGAAGAGATGGCTCAGAGGTTAAGAGCATTGCCTGCTTTTTAAAGGTCCTGAGTTCAATTCCCACATGGTGGCTCATAACCATCTGTAATGGGGTCTGGTTCCCTCTTCTGGCCTGAAGGCATACACACAGGCAGAATATTGTATACATAATAAATAAATAATTTTAAAAAAAAGAGAGGAGGGAAGACATTGAAAGGGGGCTGGAAGAGCAGGATGGAGCGGGGGAGGCATAGGTGGTCTCCTTCCAATGTGCAGTTTTAGACTAGTGAGAGCCTCACTTTCTCCATCTGTCAAATGGGGATACTACAACACGGTTCACTGCCATGCCTACTGCTCCAGGAAAAGGCGAGGGAGTCAGCAAATCTCAACCGCTACCACATAGAAGGGGTAACCCTTTAGGCAAGAGCAGCCTTAACTGACCGATTTGGGACGAGAGAAACTGCACTGGCTTTCTCCTGTCTCCACAGAGTATTCCCTAATAAGCTCACCAGTCAGGCAAGCCGTGAACAGGTCCCCGCAGGCCACATGCTTGATGGTCACACCCGACTGGCCCTCCAGGAAACGCGAGACGAACTGGGGTTGAGGCTGCTCCACTGCCCCTGGGAGGAGTATGCCTCCTCCAGTGCCTAGGGGCGGGGCCTGCAGGGAAGTGGGCGGCGACTGAGGACCCCAACTCCACTTCTGATTCCTCCCTCCCATCTTTGGAACAAGCCCACTGCCAACCTGACCTCCCACAGGATGAGGCGCCCAGAGCGTGTAACACCAGCCTTCTGCGTGCGCCCTGCGGACACCTGGACCACCTCAGTGTTGAGCATTGGGAGCCTCAGGGGAACGCTAAGGCCACCACCCCACGCGTACACCGAAGACAGTGGTGGTGGGATGGCCGGTCTCATAAGTCCCCGGGGAACACCTGCAAGGACAGGGTTTGAGGCCAGTTAAACTAGTAGAAATGGCAGATAGTGCAAGGAGCCCCCGCGGCTGGTCCCAACTCACTCACCCCTGCATCGGGCACTGGTGGCCCTGCTCCCTGTGCTGCCAGGGGTCATGGATGGTCCTGGGGTCAGTGACTTCTCTGCCCTGCAGAATACAGAGGGGCTTCAGGACGAGTAACGTCCCTGGCAGTCTTATGTGACTACTCATACATGGAGGGTTAGCACTAGACCTCCTGTGTTCCCATTGGGTACCCGCCCCTGCGGCCCGCGACCCATCTCCCTGCACAGGCCTCCGCATGCGGACGCTGCCCACATCGGTGTGAAGGTTGAGGAGGGCCCGGATGCAGAGAGGTTGCGCCATGATGTGACTGAGGGGTGGCCGCTGTGCAGGCTCCAGGCTGAGCAGACTCAGGACGAGCTGGCGCAGCTCAGGGCTGTACCGGTCAGAGATGGGCGCAAAGGTGCCACTCATGATCTTCAGCACCAGGGCTGGCAGGTTCTGCGAAGGCACCACATGTAGGGATGGCCAGGGTGCTGGGCTGGGCTCTTAGGCAAGGCAGTTCCCCCACCAAGGGAATAAAATCAGGTCCACTCCCATGACATCTAGTCTCACCAGAGAAGGCAGAACGGTAGGAGAGCCTAACACTGCTTTCAGAACTTCCTAGTCTGATAAGGAAGTTTCAGCTGTGTCCTCAGAAATCCCAGGTGCTTTGGGAAACTCCAAAGCTTGCTTTGCTTTGGTTTTCCTTTGTGAATGTCTCTAATCTGATGGAAGAGTCAGGGATCACATCCATTCCCTCAGGAATTCTCAGGCTAAAACAGGACTCAAGCCTAACCCAAGTCTGAGTTGAGCAAGGGAGAGGCACAGCCCTGCCCTGTGGTAAGCCACCAGCAGGTGAGGGACTGAGTGACTCAGCCAGCCACAAGAGAAGGAACACAGAAGTGGTCAGAGCTATGGCAAAGGAGCTGGGGTTCTGAGTCCCTCAGGGGTGTAGGTACTCACCGCAGCCTCAAAGGCTCTCTTAAGGCTGGCCAGCTCATACAAGACACAGCCCAGGGCCCAGATGTCACTCTTCTGGTTGTAGGGCTTGCCCTCACACAGCTCAGGGGAGATGTAGCATGGGGTACCCACCACCTACAGGAGGAAAGTCTGTATTACAGCCTTGGGAAGAGAGGAACAGGGCTCTGCCCGAGACACATTTGGGAATAGCTTCTCAAAGCAGGCCAAGGGGCTTCCTCTTGCAGGACCACATAAGGGAGGGGGAAGAGACAGGATGTAGAGCAAAGCCTCAGCTACCAAGACCCTCAGTGTCCTCCGCACATCCAGGCACCGTGTAGGCCTTGCTCTTGCTGCTGAGGATCTTAGAGATGCCAAAGTCACCGATCTTGACGACCATGCGGTGTTTGTCGAGAAGGATGTTCTGGGTCTTGAGGTCCCGATGCAGGATGAGGTGCGTGTGCACGTGGTGCAGGGCGAGCAGGATCTGCACGAAGAAGTGAAGAATGGTCTCCTCCTCAAGCAGGGAGTTGCAGCGCTTCTGGATGAACTCAGCCAGGGTGCCACCTGTGCCCCAGAGAACTAGTCAAGATCCTGGGGACAACCCACTGGGACCAGAGAGGGCAAAGAGCCTGTAAGGGGCACACAGGTGGGGCCAGAACTCTATACCTCTGCCCTTTAGCCAAGTCTGTTCCAGAGGGAAGCCACCTCGTGGTGTCCAGCTCTCCTGGCAGGGAAAGGTCCCTCTAGGCCAAAGCAAAGAATCTGGCCTACCTGGTGCATACTCCATGGCAATCATGAGGGCCTTGTCCTCCAGGAAGTTCTCATAGTATTCAATGACGTTGGGGTGGTTGAGCAGCTTCAGCACCTGGCACTCGTTCTGTGCCGCCTGCCGTTCTTCCTTGGTCATTTGTTCCACTGGGATCTGCTTAATGATCACCAGCTTCTGGTCAGCCTTGCGGAGGCACAAGTGTACAATCCTAGGGCACAGAGCAGGTGACAGCCAGGCTTAGGGCAGCCCTTGAACCACAAGTTCTTCTGGTGATTGAGCTGAGCACAGCGGAGGCTGAAGAGGACCTGGAGTCCCAGGCCAGTCTGACCAGACCCCGAGCTCAGGAAGAGATGGGCTCAGCACCTGCTTCCGCAGACTCAAAACCACTTGTAACTCCAGCTTCAAAGGGTCTTCCGGCCTCCACTCACACATAAGATTAAAACTGTTGGCCGGGCGGTGGTGGCGCACGCCTTTAATCCCAGCACTTGGGAGGCAGAGGCAGGCGGATCTCTGTGAGTTCGAGACCAGCCTGGTCTACAAGAGCTAGTTCCAGGACAGGCTCCAAAACCACAGAGAAACCCTGTCTCGAAAAACCAAAAAAAAAAAAAAACAAGAAAACTGTTAAAAATAAATCTTGTGGCCGGGCGATGGTGACGCACGCCTTTAATCCCAGCACTTGGGAGGCAGAGGTAGGCGGATCTCTGTGAGTTCGAGACCAGCCTGGTCTACAAGAGCTAGTTCCAGGCTCCAAAGCCACAGAGAAACCCTATCTCGAAAAACCAAAAATCAATCAATCAATCAATCAATCAATCAATCAATCTTGTAGCTGGGCAGTGGTGGCACACGCCTTTGATGCCTCCACTCTGGAGGCAGAGGCAGGCGGATCTCCGTGAGTTTGAGGCCAGCCTGGTCCACAGAGCAAGTTCAGAGCAAGCTCCATAGCTACTGAGAAACCCTGTCTCAAAAATAAATAAATAAATAAAATAAAAATAATATGGCTCAGCAGTTAATAGCACTGGTTGTTTTTCCAGAGGGCCCAGATTTGGTTCCCAGAACCCAGAACCCATATGACAGCTCACAACTGTTTGGAATTCCAGTGCCAGGGGATCTTCTGGCCTCCACAGGCACTGCGTGAACGTGGTGAATATGCATATATGCATGCAAAAAAACTCATACATATGATATAAAATAACCAAATGCCTTTAATCCTACGTGGTAGCCCACGTCTTTAACCCCAACACTTGGGAGTCAGGAGGGAGGAGGATCTCTGTGAGTTCGAGGCCAGCCTGGTCTACAGAGTGAGTTCAAGGATAGCCAAGGCTACACTGAGAAACCCTGTCCTGAAAAACAAACAAACAAACAAACATCTCTCTGGAAAAGCACTCTTAGCCACTGAGCCCCAGCCCCCAGACATTTACTTTTTAACCTGTGTTTTCATTCTTAGCAGCATGACTTCCTCCTATATAAATCTGTTCAATGCATTCATAGGCAACTTGTAATCTCATTTACAAAAGAAAATTCTTTGTTTGTTTTAATTTTCTTTGCTTGTTTGTTTGTTTGGTTTTTCCAGACAAGCTTTCTCTGTAGCTTTGGTGCCTGTCCTGGAACTAGCTCTTCTAGACCAGGCTGGCCTCGAACTCACAGAGATCTGTCTGCCTCTACCTCCCGAGTGCTGGGATTAAAGGCGTGCGGCCACCACCACCCGATTTAGGTTTTTAAAGATATTTATTTTATGTGCATAAATGTTTTGCCGGCCTGCATGTATGTACTCGCAGAGGCCAGAAGAGGGTGTTAGGTCCCCTGGAACTAGTTTCAAATGTTTGTGAGTCACCTCGTGGGTACTCGGAATAAACAGGGGTCATCTGTGAGAACAAGGGCTCTAAACCACTGGGCTGTCTTAAAATGGAGTGTTACTATGTAGCACAGGATGACCTTAAAAACTCACTTTGTCCCAGAGCTTGGCCTTGAATTACCTACCCTCAACTTCCTAAGTGCTGAAATTGATACCGGATTTTCTTTTTGCTTTCCTTTTTCTCTTTCCCTCTCTCTCTCTCTTTCTGTTTTCTTTTTTTGTTGTTTTTTTTTTTTTTTGACAAGGGGTTTCGCTATGTAGCCCTGGTTATCTTGGAACTTGCTCTATAGATCAGACTGAACTCAAACTCACAGAGATCTGCCCGCTTCTGCCTTCTGAGTGCTGGGATTAAAGGCCTGCATTGCTGTCACGGCCTAAGATACCAGGTTCTGAAATTGTTTTCTGGATAGAGGTCTGTAGAAAGAACTCAGCCTTCAGAACTATTGATAACTGAATTGCCTCTAGAGATGACAGTAATTTTTCTTACTTAAAAATGCCCCCACCGCCAGCCTGTTCTACAAGAGCTAGTTCCAGGACAGGCTCCAAAACCACAGAGAAACCCTGTCTCGAAAAACCAAAAAAAAAAAAAAAAAAAAAAAAAAATGCCCCCACCGACAAAAAAATAATAATAATAGCTAAATAATTTAGATAAAAAGTCGGGCAGTAGTGGTGCAGGCTTTCAATCCCAGCACTCGGAGGCAGAGGCAAGCAGATCTCTGAGTTCGAGGCCAGCCTGGTCTCCAGAGTAGTTCCAGGACAGCCAGGGCTACACAGAGAAACCCTGTCTGGAAAAACAAAACGGAACAAAAATGTCCCCTGGCCTCCTAACACAGCCCTTTTCACTCCCATCACTTTTAGGTCTGAACACTACAGAGCAGACATAATGACACTTGGTTTAGTCTCCTCGTGCTGGGGTCAAGTCCACTAACACTGAGCTCCAGCCTCAGCCTGAGAATGTCCTTGTAAAATTCACTCCACTGCTTTTCTTTTCTTCAGACACACAAAGTCACGCAGCCCAGGCAGAGCCTGAACTGGCTGTGAAGCACAGACATTTAGCTGAAGACCTTGAAACGCCTGTCCTCAGGCTTCTACCTCCACCACCTCCACCACCGGTGCTGTTGCGGGTGCAGGTGTGGGCCACCACACCCCATTTCAGTTCTCAGACTCTTCCCTGGTTTGGGGTGTAGCTCTTATGACGCCGTGAGTTTGATCTCTAGCACAACAAGACAAAAACCCTCTTGCTTTTATACTTTAAATCAACGTCACCTCTTCCTTCCGTTTACAAGATCATAATCTGGTCCCGCCCTCCATGGCAGTCACATTCTCTACCTTGCCCACTGCATCCCAACTACACTGGTCGTTTTCTCTGTTTCTTTTTTTCTTTCTTCTTCTTCTTCTTCTTTTTTTTTTTTTTTTGGTTTTGGAGGTTTTCTCAGTTTCTTGAGTGCTATATACGTTTTCCTGGTGAGGATCACTGCAAATGCTGCTTCATCTGCTACAAGGACTGCCTGGTCCTCATTTCTTCAAGTCTTGACTTTACATCGCAGCTCCTAGAAGAGTCTTCCTTTCCCGGTGGATTCCTTAAGTTGCCTTTTGGTTCTTAGAAACTAAAGCAAGCATGCTAGGCAGGAGCTCTACCACCGATATACATCCTCAGTCCCCCTTTTTTCGTCTTTTTCTAAAATTTGAGACAGGAATCGCTAAGTTGCCCAGGCTGGCCTTCAGCTAGTCATGTAGTCCAACCCTACCCAGCATATACCATAAAAACTGGCAAGCCGGGCGGTGGTGGCGCACGCCTTTAATCCCAGCACTTGGGAGGCAGAGGCAGGTGGATCTCTGTGAGTTCGAGGCCAGCCTGGTCTACAAGAGCTAGTTCCAGGACAGGCTCCAAAGCCACAGAGAAACCCTGTCTCGAAAAAACAAACAAACAAAAAAACTGGCTTGCTGTCTTTTACTTTTTTTCTTTTGGAGACAATCTCTTTGTAGACCAGATTGGCCTCGAATATACAAAATCTGTATCTGCTACCAAGTACTTGAATTACAGGCATATACCATCCCATCTGGTGCGCGGCCTCTTAATAACAGTTCATACTGTTCAAACTTAATAACTGTTCATAACTGTTCAAACTGCTTTAAGAATATCCTGTTTATTTGTATCAATTTCCTATGAGCTAAGTTCATAACGGAGAAGTATCAAGCCTGCTTTGGTCATAACTGTATTTATACTCCGAACAGTCTGACCTGTGTAGCTAACGCTCATTATCAATTGCAGCAAAGAACAAGCAATTGGTGAGAACAACTATTTTCCAAGAGCACTGACTGGTCTGGTGGGCGTGTTCCCGCCGGGGGCGGGGCTTCCCACCTAGACCTAAGGGCAGGATGCCTGGGCGGGACATTCTGGAGTGGCGCTCCCGCTTCGGGGCGGGGCCAGCAGGGCCAAGATTTCTTGTTCAGAATTGGGGCTTATTTTCTTTCTCCCTTAGCATTTCCTCCCCACAGCCCTGGCTCACCCGAAGGCACCTCTTCCCACCACTCGAATCCGCTCGTACTTCTCCATCTCATGTCTCAGATACGCTTCTGGAATTCCCGTGCGGCGCGTGCGCGGCCCCTCCCACCCGGGTGCTCCGCCTTGTAGCCGTAAGACTTTTTCAGGGCGGAGCCGGCGAACGGGGCTGTCTGTTAAGTCCCGCGCCTTTTCTTAGACTGTGAGTCGTGTTTCCCCTACGGCCCTGCCCCCCGCGAGGGGTCGGAGAATAAACATTCCGGGTTTCTTGGCGAACCCCTTAGTGCTCGGCGTCCTTACCAGCCACTTTGCCCACGCGTGACTCGGCATTGCTTGTTAGACTGGAGCGATGCGGCGCTCACTCAAGTTGCCCCGCGTCAACAAGACTGTCCCCCCCAAAGGTCTAATGGGAGTGGGAAGCGAGGAAGCAGTCCCCGCTGCCTAGGTGTGGCTCTACTTCAGGAAGATAAAGGGATTCCTTTCTGGCTCGTAAAGGATAAACCACCGAGAGCGTGCTGTGTGGGGCGGGACGCGGGGGTTGTTTGGTGTTTGCCAAGGGAGTGACCGGGAAAACCCCAGGTGGGCAAACTGATTCACCTGGAGAGTACGTGACGTGGCCTCCAGGTTGTCACAACTATTGAGCACCGCGCTCTCGGCTTTTCAGAAGCCCGCACAAAACGCTGCACTAAGGGGACCCAGTCCTCAGTGCTCATCGCGAACCTCCTGGGGGTGAGATGGGAGTAGAAGTAAGCCTCTACCCGAGAGTGTCAGGGTGGAGGGCGGGGTAGGTCCTACTCTTCTGTCCAGAAATAGTGGGCTGGTTAGTAAGTATCACTAACTTACTTAGTTTGGACCGGGTTTATTTCATCCTTATTCATGACACCGCTGCTCTAAAACCCCAGTATTCAGGAGGTGGTCGTTAACCATGGGTTAATGTCCCTATTCCTGAATGGGTGAGGAAGGCGTGGGAAGGAATGTTTATCTTTTGTCCCCGCCCCGCCCAGAGCTAGCCTACGTGGAAAGACCAGAGGGAACCTGCAGTCACTGGCTCAGGCCGGAGTCGCTGGTGGACGTGCTTTCCGTGAGCAAACTGGGAACTTGGGAACAAGAAAGGGTAAACTGCTCACCCAAGACAACACATCTTGTTGTCTCTTAGTAACCAACTGGGCCTTCGGTGACCCTGGAGGCCCAAGGGAGTTAATGTGTAACCCGGGAACCATCAGGGGAACAGCAAACACCCAAAAGGCTTTGGTCCCTGGGTGTCCGAGCGCCGCTTTCTAGTCTTTTTTCCCCCATTTTAAAACACTTCTCCTAGTCTCCACTTTCAGCTTTCGTCCTCACACCTCCCTAAAGCACACCCCATCACTTCCCGGCCCTTCTCTTTTCCTGTCTCTGCTTATCCCGCTCAGCAGAACTGCCTTCTCACGGTGAGGCGGGCTTGGACCCCGCACCACAGTGAGCGCAGGCTGACACCTAGTGGCCAGACGCCGCAACTGCTTCGGGCCACTGCCCTGGAGAGAGGGTCACCCCAGCTGTCTGGGCAAATCCGCAGCCTTCCCCGCCCCAGCCTCCAAGGAGCCAGAAGAGGGTTGGGACTGTCTGAGGGAGGACTGTGACAGCCGCTAGGCTCCAGGAGCCCGAGTGTGGTGGGGAGAAGTGTGATGATGGGTGACTCAACAGTTCCTAAGCACCATTCGTGAGGGGCGCGGGAGAGGCAGGTAAACACGTCGGTCTAGGTCCCGGAGAGGACTCGAGTCTGGGTGGAGCCGTGGTCCGACGCGGCGCTCCCGATACCCCAGGAACAGGACTGAGCGGACCCCGGTGTGTGATGGTCCCGCCCAGCTCTGCCCTGAAAGAGTTGAGAAGAGGAGCGTTTTCGCGGTCCCCGCCCAGGGTGTGGGAGCCGGTGGCCGCAGAGAAAGTGGAGGCGCACGCACTGAAGGGGCTGAGGATGCCTTCGGCTGTCGGGAGGCGCCAGAGAGGGGTGCCTCGGCCACGATGGCGGGGACAAGCCCTTCGCGCTCGAAGTCGGCGGGATACGGGCGGGGCCCCGTGGGACACGGGGCTCGCGCCCTCCTCGCGGCAGAGGCGCCCGAGGGGCGGGGGCAGGCGGCGGGGCGGGGCGGGGGCGCGGGCGGCAGGGGCGGGCAGAGGCCTTGCCGGGAGCGCGGGGAGGAGCGAAGGGGCCTTGAGGGCTCCGTGAAACTGTGGGTCTGGCGGCCCGCGGCAGAAGCGCTCGCGGCTCGCTAGCTGGAGACGGAATAGTGTTCCCAGAACTGCCGGAGGAGTCGGCCTAAAGGGCGGACAGACAGACGGCAGGGAGGGCCACCATGCACCTACTGTTGCACCCCGCCTGGCCGCTGCTCCTCGGCGCCACGCTGACCTTCCGGGCACTCCGGCGCGCGCTCTGTTGCCTGCCTCTGCCCGCTCACGTGCGCACCGACCCCCTGCGCACCTGGCGTTGGCATAATCTACTCGTCTCCTTCACCCACTCCATTGTATCAGGGATCTGGGCACTGCTGTGGTGAGTGAACAAGCGGGTTAGTGAGATGGCCGTGGGATCTTACGCGGGTTGCTCGGACTGGTCTCCCTGTTGCTATTCCCATCACTCATGGGTGAACAGACGCCAAGGATCTCACCTGATTCCCTGTTTGGAAAACTACCCAACCGAAAACGGCTGTGGGAAACCCGAGGTACCTGGGCTTCGGCCAAGCCCCTCCTCACTCTCTAATCAGCCAATAGTTAGCGCCCAGAGTGCCCTGGGACTGGCAAGTGTTGGGGGAGGTGAGGGTCCTCTGGGAGGCTGCAACCGCAAGAACATCCCTTTTCTCCGTTCCAGCATATGGCAAACCCCTGAAATGCTGGTGGAGATTGAGACGGCATGGTCACTTTCTGGCTACTTGCTTGTGTGCTTCTCCGCAGGTAGGTTGTGCCCAAGGAGACAGAGTAAGATGCTGGAGGCAGCCAGTAGTTAGTGTTCCAGTCTGTTGTTCTTTCTCCCCTCCACTAGGTTACTTCATCCACGACACGGTGGACATCGTGCTTAGTAAACAGACTAGAGCTTCTTGGGAATACCTTGTTCATCATGTCATGGTGAGAAACCAGTGGTGTGATACTAACCCCAGCAGTGTCCGACCTCTAGGTTGCCTAAGACTCACTGCTCCCTCTGGGCCTCGCCTATTTAAACAGACTAGGAATGTCTTAATCTTAGGGAATGCTGGTTGTGTGTACCCAGGAAGACACCTTTCAAGCCCTTGTTCTGTTACTTGCTCCCTAGGCTATGGGTGCCTTCTTCTCTGGTATCTTTTGGAAAAGCTTTGTTGGTGGGGGCGTCTTAACACTCCTGGTGGAGGTCAGCAATATCTTCCTCACACTGAGGATGATGATGAAGATAAACAACGCACAGCATCTCCTCCTGTACCGCATCAACAAGTATGTCAACCTGGTCATGTACTTTCTCTTCCGCCTGGCCCCCCAAGTCTACCTCACCAAGTTCTTCCTGCAGTATGCTGGCGAGAGGACCCTGGGAACATTTTTGTTGGTCATCTTGCTCATGCTGGACTTGATGATCCTCATCTACTTTTCCCGCCTCCTTCGCTCGGATTTCTGCCCTGAACGTGCTCCCAGCCGCCGACATAAAGACAAATTCTTGACTGAGTGAGAAAGGATAACCCAGGACATGTTGCAGGGACAGCATCGAGCACAGCCAACAGCTTTGTAACAAACTAGGACTCTGCCTCAAGCCTGGGTGTATTCTGGGCCAGCTTTTCCACCTTAAGCCTACACCCACACTATTGAAAACACTAATGAAAGCTCTTCTCTGAAGTCCTCTTCTTGGGCAAGGGGTGAGGGAAGCAGACCAACCGGTTGGACATGGTAGGATGGGTGAGGACGAGACACTGTCCAAAAGCCAGTCAACCCACACCACCCTGAAATGGATGCTGGCAACTCTAAATAACCCCTCTGCTCTTCCAAACTCTGGTATTGGTTTCACAACAGCCTTTCCCAGGAATAAAGGAAGGAACTCTTGTAAAGTTTGTGCTCTGAACCTCTAATGGGGGCATGCCCCAGGACAACTAACACTGTCTGAAGTAATAAATACCTCTGGTACCTAAGCATGAAGGCTTCATGGTTCCAATGGAGTAGATTTATTTTTTGCTCAGAGCTGGGAAAACACTTCCCGGCACCCATCCCATATAAGCATATACCTTAGTTTATACCACAGTACAGCAATGTCAGCAGCCCAACCAGAAAGTGAAAAAAAAAAAAAAGACCAAGCAGCATTTTTTATGGTGAAAAAGTGTATATTTAGAATTAGCCAGCTGGGCTCAGTTTAGATGATTCCAATCTGAAAAACAAACAAAAGGAGCTGTGATTATGGAGCTGTAATTGTTTAAGGTTAAAGAGCTGGGATGGCAAGATGGGAAAAGTGGGGAATACAGGCAGCCCAATGTAGACACAGAACAGACTGGACAGGATGCTTACTTTGTTGGCAACATCCAGAGCATCATAATCAGGAGCCAACCGAACATATGCCTTCTTCTCTCCGTCGGGCCTGCGTGGAGAAGGAAGCCTCAGAGTTGAGTGCTGTTACAACCCTGTCACAAGCCCTCCACATTCCTCCCCTCCCCCTCTGCTGCATCAGTGGTTCCTTTGCTGGTGTCATTCTTCTCCAAACATTTGAGTTTTCCATCATTTGCACAAAGGGGGGTAAGGGTCACCAAGAAGCCAGGGGATAGTTAAGTAAAAAGTACACTGACACAGCCCTTCCTGCCTGGCCCCACTCACCTTATGAGGGTGTTGACTTTGGCCACATCGATGTCATAGAGTTTCTTCACAGCCTGTTTGATCTGGTGCTTGTTAGCCTTGACATCCACAATGAACACAAGCGTGTTGTTGTCTTCTATCTTCTTCATGGCTGACTCGGTGGTCAGGGGGAATTTGATGATGGCATAGTGGTCAAGCCTAGCAGGGATGGGAGGAACAAAAAGGAGTAAAACTGCTGTGGATTCAAGAGTGGTATTTGGAGCCCAAGTCTAGGAAAGAGTAGGCGCATCAGACAATGAACAGCAATCATCTGTATCAGACTTTGGTCGCTATACAGTGTCATCACGTGCACCTGAGCTCTAGGGGCCAAACGCCCCAGGAATAGTCACCACTTGTGCTGTCCCCTAAGCCAGATTTCTCTATATATCCCTGATTGTCCTAGAACTCTAGACAAGGCTGTCCTCAAACTCAGAGACCTGCCTGCCTGCCCAGATCTGCCTCCTGAGTGTTGGGATTAAAGGTGTGCACCACTACTACCTGGACAACCTTTGTTTTGAAGGCCGGTCATGCCTCACACAAAACTCTAGGTCCAGCCGGGCGGTGGTGGCGCACGCCTTTAATCCCAGCACTTGGGAGGCAGAGGCAGGCGGATCTCTGAGTTCGAGACCAGCCTGGTCTACAAGAGCTAGTTCCAGGAAAGGCTCCAAAACCACAGAGAAACCCTGTCTCGAAAAACCAAAAAAACAAAACAAAACAAAACTCTAGGTCCCAACAAGACGACGAGGTGCCTCAAAACTACTGACCCCCATAGACACAACCCCGTCATGGCTTTTTCAGTAAACACATTTCTTCCATTTTTCCAAACTTCTTTTGAACAGCATTAAGACTTGGTAAGTGTTAATTGAAAGTTTACTTCTATACAAGATTATTTAGGAGGGCATCACTGCCCAAGGCAGATAAATTAATCAACCCACTCTCTCACTCACACGTGTTCCTTCCAACAAGAAATGCATGACACTTGGAACCCTAAGATAAGCACCCTCTTTGAAGCATTCAAATACTGATCACATGTTAATAATTAACATACAAAGATCTCACGCCTCCACCATAGCAGCACATTGGACAATTATGTGTTTTATAAGGCCAACTACTGTGTAGGTAGTTAAATTACCAACCCTAGAGTCCTACAACATACTAGTGGGTACGGGGTACTGACTTGTTCCTCCTGGGCGCACTCTTCCGGGGGTATTTAGGCTGCCTTCGTAGCCGCAGGGTCTTGGGCCGCCGAAAGGTGGGCGATGTGCGGATCTTCTTCTTTTTGTGGCTGTGGACGCCTTTCAGCACTGCCTTCTTGGCTTTCAAGGCCTTCGCTTTAGCTTCGGCTTTGGGAGGGGCAGGAGCTGAGAGGGAAGGAAATGTAACTTAGACTGCAGCATTCATAAACTGATCCTTTCCGGCGGCCCTGTCAACACGCGCATCAGTGGTTCCTTTGAAGACATCATAGGTCTCAGGAGACTTAAAGTTTTATCCATCATATGCACGATATTGCAGGCGAAGATAATTAACCCGGAGTAACGTCAACTTGGTGCATTTTTCCCGTTTTTAGTGGGAAAAAGAGGACATCTCTTATAGGTATGGAGACACGGAGCGCCAACCTGCTGGGGTTTTTTTGTTGTTGTTTTTCGAGACAGGGTTTCTCTGTAGCTTTGGAGCCTGTCCTGGAACTAGCTATTGTAGACCAGGTTGGCCTCGAACTCACAGAGACCTGCCTCTGTCTGCCTCCCAAGTGCTGGGATTAACGGCGTGCGCCACCACCGCCCAGCCATCCTGTGGATCTTAAGTAGCTTCTGAAAGCCAACGGCTTGGCGATCAGCGGCGAGTGATGCCGGCTGGGTGCCCTTTCCGACTCCCTTCACTAGAACCAGCCCATGCGGCTTGGCCCACGCGGTCCTCATACACTGTAGTGTGGGCCTAATCGTGACAGGAGCCCCAAAACAAGTCCCCCATGGATTAGCCCAGCGGCCACCTTCCCCGTGCTTCCGCTCTGCGGAGATCCAGGCCAACCCGCCACAGCCCGATGCCGCTACACACCTTCCTTCTTCGCTTTCGGCGCCATCTTGACGAAAAGGGTGGCCTACCCTCGTTCCCATAAGCTTATACGATGAAGTCTCATCAGAGCCTCGCGATAGTTTATACATAGCGCTGATTGGGTGATCAGTAGTATCGGGATTCCTGGGAATTGCAGTTCCATTTAATTTCCTAGAGTGCGAAATCAAGCATGCGCCACCCGTCCTTTCGAAAAGCCTTAAGGCTTCTTGGGAGTTGTAGTTTTTTTTCTGAAGACGGGTGGGGGGAGTTGTTTGTTTGTTTGTTTGTTTTTGTTTTCTGGGGAATTGTAGTTTATATAAGATCCATGTGTATTTCTCTAGGCCTAATCCTGTGTGTGGTTTATAGAACCTGCTGGTTGAGTCTGGTCCTTTCCACTTCGTTTCTTGAACAATTTCCGGCGCTGCGGGAGAGGTTTGCCATTTTAGAAGCCAGTACCACAACCAACTGCGAAGAATACAGTTTGGGAGATTGGAAAGACGCTCAGCAATTAAGATCATGTACTTCTCTTTCAGAGGACTTGAGTTGGATTCCCAGCGTACATACACCTCTGTGGGCACTCTGTGGTCAGAGCCCCTCACATGAACAGTATTAAAAAGAATTGCTTGTGTGTGCGTGTTTCCTACTTATTTTATTTTATCATGTGCATTGATGTTTTGCCATGGATGTCAGGCAAAACTGGAACTGGAATCACAGACAGTTGTGAGCTGCCATGTGGGAGCTGAGAATTGAACCCAGGTCCTCTAAAAGAGCAGCCAGTTCTCTTAACCTCTACACCACCTCTCCAGCCCTAAAAAGAATTTTTAAACTGAATGTGGATTGTACATGTCTTTAGTTCCAGTATTTCAAGTCCAGTCTAGCTAGTCTGCATAGCAAGTTCCAGGACAGTCAGAGCTATATAGAGAGATCCTGCCTCAAGAGAAGAAAAAGAAAAAGAAAGCAGCTGGGCGGTGGTGGCGCACGCCTTTAATCCCAGCACTCGGGAGGCAGAGGCAAGCGGATCTCTGTGAGTTCGAGACCAGCCTGGTCTACAGAGCTAGTTCCAGGACAGGCTCCAAAGCCACAGAGAAACCCTGTCTCGAAAAACCAAAAAAAAAAAAAAAAAAAAAAAAAAAAAAAAAAAAAGAAAAAGAAAGCATTTAAATCTAATTTGTAGCTTGCTGTGGTGGCACACACTTTAATTGCAGCACCAGGAGGAGAGGCAGGCAGAGCTCTGTGAGTTCAAGGTCAGCCTGCTCTATGTCGCAATTTGCAAGCCATCCAGATGTATATATATGTCGTGAGACCCTACATCAAAAATAATTAATAAATAAATAGGGGCCGGAGAGATGGCTCAGTGGTTAAGAGCACTGATTATTCTTCCAGAGGACCCGGATTCAATTCTCAGCACCCACATGGCAGTTCACAGTTGTCTGTAACTCCAGTTCCAGGGGATCTGACATCTTCACACCACCACATATGAGATAAAGTTAAATAAATTGATAAAAATTATAAATAAATAGATGATACATAGATAGACATAGATAGGTTGAAGCCCTTCATAGGCCACCCCTATAATCCCAGCACTCTTGAGACAAAAGATTGACACAAAGTCAAGGCTAGCCTGCTCTACTAGTAAATTCCAGACCAGCCAGAACTACACCTAGTGAGGCTGTCACAACTATAAACAGCACAAATAGATTGCAACGTGACCGACTGTAGAGGAGAAACGAAGCTGGATGGTGTGAAAACAGGATTTTCTCTAACTTCTCCATATGACATCTGTGTGAAATGGAGGTTCCAGGGATAGATGTGGTTTAGTTATCACCAGTGATCAAGTGGCCGATTAAAAGATGGAACTACAAAACAGCCACACAAACACACACACACACACACACACACACACACACACACTTCTCCAAATAAGTTTTTGTGTAATTTTTAAAGATTTTATTTGTGGGCGGTGGTGGCATTTATTTATGCCGGGTGGTTCAGGCCTTTAATCCAGCACTGGAAGGCAGAAGCAGGTAGGTCTCTGTGAGTTCTAGGACAGTCAGGACTGCACAGAGAAACCTTATCTAGAAAAACAAAAATAGGCTAGGTGGTGGTGGCACACGCCTTTAATTCCAGCAGAAGCAGGAGGAGCTCTGTGAATTCAAGGCCAGCCTGGTCTAGTTCCAGGAAAGACACCAAAAGCTACAGTGAAACCTTGTCCCAAAAAAGAAAAAAAAAAAGAAAGAAAGAAAAAGAAAAAACATGGGGCTGGAGAGATGACTCAGAGGTTAAGAGCATTGCCTGCTTTTCCAAAGGTCCTGAGTTAAATTCCCAGCAACCACATGGTGGCTCACAACCATCTATAATGGGGTCTGGTGCCCTCTTCTGGCCTGCAGGCATACACGCAGACAGAATATTGTATACATAATAAATAATTTTTTTTTTTCTGGTTTTTCGAGACAGGGTTTCTCTGTGGTTTTGAAGCCTGTCCTGGAACTAGCTCTTGTAGACCAGGCTGGTCTCGAACTCACAGAGATCCGCCTGCCTCTGCCTCCCGAGTGCTGGGATTAAAGGCATGCGCCACCACCGCCCGGCTATAAATAAATATTTTTAAAAAGAATATTGTATACATAATAAATAAATATTTTTAAAAAGAATATTGTATACATAATAAATAAATATAAAAAGAAAAAAAGAAAAAGAAAAAACAAAAATAACTGGGCAGTGGTGGTGCAAGCCTTTAATCCCAGCACTAGGGAGGCAGAGGCAGGTGGATCTCTGTGAGTTCAAGGCTAGCCTGGTGTATGGGCGAGTTCCAGGACGGCCAGAGCTGTTACACAGAGAAACCCTGTCTTGTAAAAACAAACAAAAAACAAACAAAACAAAAAACAAAAATCCCCAAAGAACATCACGCACCACTAACTGTTGAATCTTCCTACACCCCTTAATATATTTTTTTAAAGATTTATTTATTTATTATGTATACAACATTCCTTCCATGTATGCTTGCATGACAGAAGAGGGCTACCAGGTCTCATTATAGATGGCTATGAGCCACCATGTGGTTGCTGGGAATTGAACTCAGGACCTCTGAAGAGTAGTCAGTACTCTTAACCTCTGAGCCATCTCTCCAGCCCCCTACACTCCTTAATATTTAAGGCAATTTTATTTTATGTGCATGAATGTTGTGCCTGCATGCATGTCTGTGCACATCTGTGCCTGGTGCCAGAGGAGACCAGCAGAGTGTACAGTCCCCTGGAACTGGCGTTACTATGATGTGAGCTGCCATGTGTGTAAGTGCTGGGAACAGAACCCCTGCTCTCCCCCTCTGCAAGAGCCACCAGTGTTCTTAATCCTTAAGCTTTTTTTTTTTAATTGAAAAAAAAAATTTCTGCCTCCTCCCCGCCTCCCATTTCCCTCCCCCTCCTCCCACCCCTCCTCCCCTCCCCCCACACATCTTCTCCTCCCTCTCCAGTCCCAGGAGCAGTCAGGGTTCCCTGCCCTGTGGAAAGTCCAAGGTCCTCCCCCCTCCATCCAGGTCTAGGAAGGTGAACATCCAAACTGTCTAGGCTCCCACAAAGCCAGAACATGAAGTAGGATCAAAACCCCGTGCCATTGTCCTTGGCCTCTCCTCAGTTCTCATTGTCCGCCATGTTCAGAGAGTCCGGTTTTATCCCATGCTTTTTCAGTCACAGTCCAGCTGGCCTTGGTGAGCTCCCAATAGATCAGCTTTTGTTTTTTGTAGATCAGGATGACCTCCAACTCACAGAACTCCACCTGCCACTGCCTCCCAGTGCTGGGATTAAAAGTGTGTGCCACCACACCTGGCCTTCTCTTGTCCCCCCACCCCCAACCCCCCCATGCCCCTGAGACAGGGTTTCTCTGTGTAGCTTTAGAGCCTGTTCTGGAACTCACAGAAATATGTCTGCTTCTGCCTCCTGAGTGCTGAGATTAAAGGCCTGTGCCACTACTGACCGTTTTTTTTTCTTTCTTTCTTTCTTTTTTTTTTTTTTGGTTTTTCGAGACAGTCTTTCTTTCTTTTAAATAAAAATCTTACTCTGTAACCCAGATCCCAGTCTCATGAGTGTTGGAATTGCAGGTGTGAGCCACCTTACTAGATTTCAGTATATTCCTTACTAAAGGAGTTCTAGCCACAGCTGAAACAGCGTATGATTTCTCTGGGACAGTGATTCTCAGCTTTCCGAAGGCTGCGACCCTTTATTACAGTTCCTCATGTTGTGGTGACCCCAGCCATAAAATTATTTTCGATGCTACTTCATAACATAATTTTGCTAGTTATGATTAGTAATATAAATATTTGTGTTTTCCTATGATCTTAGATTATTAGATATTGGATTAGACCCACAGGTTGAGAACCATCACTCTAGTTTTTCCTGTGAATAATTTCCTGTGAATAGTTCCTCATCTCGGAACTAGTTGTTCCTTTCTAGGACTGTATTCCATTCATCTTCGCATCTTTAAATTTAGCCTCAGACTTAACAGTTTCCTTCGTGTGTGTGTGTGTGTGTGTGTGTGTGTGTGTAAAAAGTAAAAGTTGTTCTGGTTTTGACAGTTCTAATCTGGGGAGGAAAGGGAGTCCTGAGTCCCGGAATGGTGACTATTCTAGAAGACGAAATTCTAGTCAACCTAACATTTCTTCATCCTCTACCGTAGGAGATTCGACGGAAAGACAACAGATCTGAGATGTCTGGTCCTTGGTGGATACTTCGTTCCGATCTTGGCAGCCCCTGAAGGCCCTTGGTCCCACCTCTCAGGGCAGAAGGGCAAGCAGGGGCAGACTCTATGAGTCATGCTGTAGGCCTAGAGTCGTGGAGGGTAAGCGCCGCCTCTCCTTGGGCCCCTTCTCTCCCCCTTTTCCCCTCGGCGGCTCTGGATCTTGCCAGATGCTGCGCTACATTCACCGGTTCCCCATCACCAGTTCCGCTGGGTAAGGGTCCCAAGGAAGATGCAGCCCCAACAGGGAGATTGAAGGGAAGAGAGGCTTAGGGAATCCCAGTCTGAAAAGGCTCCAGTCTGGGTGGAGGCAGTGTTGGTGTGGGGTAAGGAATCTGGCCCGCGAGCTAGAGCCCGGGCAGCGCACAGGGGAGAGGAGGGGGTTGGCGAGGGCCGCCGCAAGGGCGGCTGCAAGCCCCGGAGCGGCTGGGTGCGGGGCGGGGGGCGGCCCTTCTCCAGGAATTTCCGGGGATCGTATTACACCGTTCGCGAAGTGGGAACCGAGTGGGACGGCAGGCCTCGCCTCGGGTCCAGGGCCCTCGCCCCCTCCTCTCAGCGTTGGCGGGCGTCGGCAGCGCCGCCCCTGCGCGCACTGATTCAGGGTGGCGGGGCGGCCCCGCGCCCCCAGGCCGCTCTGTAATGGTAGAGCCATCCCAGCCCCGAGTTGTCGTCGGGTCTACGCGGCCCCGGGTTATCGTAGGAGCTATTAGACCCCGTGTCATTGTAGGGTCCGCGAGGGTCCGGGCTCCCCAGGACGCGACTCCCCGCTCACAGCTAGTGGCCGAGGGGTCTCCCCGCCCCCGAGTGGTCTTCGGAACGCCCCGGGCTCGGGTGATTGTGGGCTCTCCCAGACCCGGGGTGATCGTCTCATCCCCTTGGCCCGCGGTGGTCGTAGCTTCTCCGAGGCCGAGGGCTCCAGCAGGCTCCCCGTGGCCCCGGGTGATTGTCGGTACCCCGCGGCCGCGGGTGATCGTCGGGTCCCCACGGACCAGGGCGGATCAGGCTTCCGCGCCTTCCCGGGGAACCCCGCAAGGCGGCAGACAAGATGAACATTCTGGCGCCCGTGCGGAGGGACCGCGTCCTGGCGGAGCTGCCCCAGGTAGGCACCAGGGCCACGTCGGGCCTCTGGCTGTAGCGGAGTGTGGGCGGGGAGAGGTGGCACCCGAGCAGTTGGATTGGGCCCTGCCCCGTCGCCCAGCAAGGCCCGCTGTTTCTGGGTGGTCCGCTTCCCACCCCACCCCCCACCCCTGGCTGCTTGGCTGCGGGACAAAAGCTCCATTCTCACAATGTCCCTTTCAGTGCTTGAGGAAGGAGGCCGCTTTGCACGTGCGCAAAGACTTCCATCCCCGCGTCACTTGCGCCTGCCAGGAGCACCGGACAGGCACCGTGGGGTGAGTTAGGGACACCCCTAACTTAAAAAAAATACTCAAGAAACTTTGAAGGCATTCGAATGACCTCTTTGAGGCTACATGGTTATGCCTCAGCTCTGAAGTTCTCCCCTTTCCTCCGAACGAGGTTGTTGCAAGCCTATGAAGAAGGCATCCTTCATGGGGAGGTCATACACCTTCCATACAGCCTCTAGGCTGGAGCTGTGTGCAGCTCAGAGGAAGAGAAAGAGCACTTGTGTAAAGTGTGTAAAACCCTGGGCCATCTCGACCCCTCCTAGCCGCCTCCCCCCAACACACATACCCCAGAGAAAGAGAGGCGTGAATGTCCCTAATGTTAAACACTGCTCCCCAGCACATACGTCTGTCCAGGACCTCCCAGGCTTCCAGGGGAAGCCTGCTGTCCATGGTAACAACGTAATTTTCTGCTTAGGTACAACTAAGCCCCAGTCAGAGCATTAGGACTCTCTAGAGTGAAAAGTTGATGTTCACTTTCTCTGTCCATCTACTCCTCTGTCCAGCAGATTTAAAATATCCAAGGTCATCGTTGTGGGGGACCTGTCTGTGGGGAAGACCTGTCTCATTAATAGGTAACGGGATTCTGGCGTGCGGCTGGGCAAGGTAGGATTAGTCTCTATGAGGTGGGCAGTGCTACAGGCTACTCGGTGCCTCCCCAGGTTCTGCAAAGACACTTTCGATAAAAATTACAAGGCCACCATTGGAGTGGATTTTGAGATGGAACGATTTGAAGTGTTGGGTGTCCCCTTCAGTCTCCAACTGTGAGTGTCCCTCCACCCCTTCCAGCTAGCCTGTCACCCGGTTCTGCACACCCTATTGTCTCAGTTCTACTCTCCTTTCTTGCAGTTGGGACACTGCTGGGCAGGAGAGGTTCAAATGCATCGCTTCCACCTATTACCGAGGAGCTCAAGGTATGGGTTCGGCCCCGTGATGCGGGCAGTCTAAGCACATCAAGCTTCTAAGTAGACGAGTGGGTAAGGGAAGTGAGCCTCAGGCGTCTGTCAGTCTGCCAACTTGCAGCTGTTTCTGTCCCTCTTCCAGCCATCATCATTGTCTTCAACCTGAATGATGTGGCATCCCTGGAACATACCAAGTATGTAAGGATGCCCAGCACACAGTGGGGAAATCCAGCGAGGGCTTAGAAAAGATGGCCAGAAAAAGAGGGTGTGTCTCAGAGCAGGGTCTGTGGCTGAGCAGTGGGGCGCTTGCCAGCAACACGTGGGAAACTGGGATCAATCCTCTGAATGATGGAGGTGGGGGGCGAAGGAAAAAGAAAAAAAACAGAGCTGGTAACTGGACAAGGGAAGGATGGTGGATGGGGCCTGTCAGGCTCACTCATTCCTTACTGTCGTCCACCATCCGTGGCAGGCAGTGGCTCGCTGACGCGCTCAAGGAGAATGACCCTTCCAACGTGCTTCTCTTCCTTGTGGGTTCCAAGAAGGACCTGAGTGTGAGTGTGCCAGTGGGAGAACGCCCCAGCTTGGTGAGGGGATCCACTCCCACCCCCCATCTGATGCTGATTTTATTCTCCCAGACGCCTGCTCAATATTCCCTAATGGAGAAGGATGCCCTCAAGGTGGCCCAAGAGATGAAGGCTGAGTATTGGGCAGTGTCCTCCCTCACTGGTGAGTTGGGATCCCCAGCCTCCTGCTGTGTGTGCCCGCCTGCCCACCTCTCACCCCTGCATCTACAGCTGGGTCCATCTAGTTCCCCCTAAGCACCAGTTTCTGCTTCCCATGTCAGGTGAGAATGTCCGGGAATTCTTCTTCCGCGTGGCAGCATTGACCTTTGAGGCCAATGTTGTGGCTGAGCTGGAGAAATCGGGGGCTCGGCGCATTGGGGATGTTGTTCGTAAGTGTTCCCAAGTTGAAGGTGGCAGGCCGAGAGCAGGGGGAGGGAATGAACCTCCAGTGCCTGCTTCATGTATTTCCCACCTTTTCCAGGCATCAACAGTGACGACAAAAACCTCTACCTAACTGCCAGCAAGAAAAAGGCCACATGTTGTCCCTGAAGAGAGGACTGTCCAGAAACTGCCCATTCCTGGGGGATTGTGCCACCCCAACTGCTTCTGAACTCAACCCCTGGACGTTTGCACTGACTTTTTCCAGACCAAAGAGCTGCCCCTTGAAGGCAGTGCCCCCAGAGGGTAACTGGGACCATGCTAGTCACTTCCTGCCCCCGGGTACCGTGCCAAAGACTGGATGACCCCCTATTCCTCTGGGGCTCTCCAGGGTGCCTGATGGGGGTCAGTGTTGCTGCTTTTGCTCAGCCTCCTGAGCCCTTTATGGATGATGATGCTCAACAATTGCAGCCTTGTACTGTGCCTTATGCATTAAAATCTCTTAGAATGTTTTTTGGGCTGGGTTTCTTTCCAAGGGCTAATAGCTGTACTGATTTGGGAACTGGAGCCCCTGTGGGGATTTTGTCTATTCTTGCTCCCAGCACAGGGCTCACACTGGCTAAAACCTCAGAGCCCAGGCTTTGGAGGACTGACTGTACCCTCTCAGTCCTCGTTGAAAGAAAATCTGAATGACTACCTTTTTTTCTTCCTTCCTCCCTCTCTGTCTCCCTCTCTCTTTGAGGGTCTCTTGTAGGCCAGCCTGACCTAGACATTACTCTGTATCTGTGAACTGAGTGACAGTGTCCCTAGGTCCATTTGTCCCAGATAGGAAATTGATGACAGACTAAGGATATGTATCCTCTAAGTCCAGCTTGGTGAACCAGTGAATTTTATTCAGGTGACTTACAGGAGCATGGGTGAGCGTCTTCTTCCAGGAGCAGAAATGGCTCAAGCAAAGCTGCATCCCCCACAGCTACCCCAGTATGAGTGTCAGCTTATGAAGCCTGGAGCTTGCTGCAGTCTTCAGGCAGCTAAACAGGTTGGAGGGGCTTTCTTCCAGCCAGTTCAGCTTGTCTAAGAGTGTCTGTCAAGCAGTCCTGACTGCTTAAATATGCTTGGGGAAGGAGGAGCCTAGTATAGCTGCTCAATTTCAGGGATTTCCTGAAGCTTTGAGTTCTTTACTTCCTGAGCTTAAGGAACCTTCCAGCAGAACATCCTATGTCTTTTAAGGGGTTTCCCTCTAAGACCGAAGGGTTTTTGTTTGTTTGTTTTACTTTTTTGATTTTCCGAGACAGGGTTTCTCTGTGTGTAGCTCTGTGTGTGACTGTCCTGGAACTTGCTCTGTAGACCAGGCTGGCCTCAACTCACAGAGATCTGTCTGCCTCCCAAGGGCTAGGATTAAAGATGTGCACCGTCACCACCCAGCTAAAATGGAGGATTTTTTTTTTTTTTTTTTTTTTTTTTTTTTTTGGTTTTTTGAGACAGGGTTTCTCTGTGGCTTTGGAGCCTGTCCTGGAACTAGCTCTGTAGACCAGGCTGGTCTCGAACTCACAGAGATTAAAATGAAGGATTTTATGCCAAATAAAATTGCTACATAACACTTCTCCCCTTCCTTGGGTTCTTAAACCCTTTCTGCCACCCTTTCATAATGGTCCCTGAATCTTGGAGGAAGTGATATGGAAATCTGACTATGGTCAATTAACTCCAGTAGGATGCTGATGTCTTTTATTTATTCCCATCTTTCAGAGCACAGCTGGTAACAAGTCTTGGCAGTATTTCTTCTGCTGTAAAACACAAGCAAGGGCCAGGCGATGGTGGTGCACGCCTTTAATCCCAGCACTCGGGAGGCAGAGGCAGGCGGATCTCTGTGAGTTTGAGACCAGCCTGGTCTACAACAGCTAGTTCCAGGACAGGCTCCAAAGCCACAGAGAAACCCTGTCTCTCAAAAAAACAAAAACAAAAACAAACAAACAAAAAAAAAAACCACAAGCGAGGAAAATGCAAAAAATGACTTACAGTCATAAATGTTGAGAAGCAGCTTAGCTGGGACATCATTCTCACCAAAGCAATAGCTGTTGGTCGGGCGGTGGTGGCACATGCCTTTAATCCTAGCACTCAGGAGGCAGAGGCAAGTGGATCTCTGTGAGTTCGAGGCCAGCCTGATCTACAAGAGCTAGTTCCAGGACAGGCTCCAAAGCTGCAGAGAAACCCTATCTCGAAAAACAAAACAAAAAACAGCTGTTGATTCTCCACGGGGACCTATGACTTCTCTGGCCATGGGTTTTATCTAGGGCCCATATTAGATGTGAAGTTTACTTTTTGGAGCAGACTTGGCATAAATCCAATCAAAAAAATGTTTTATTCTTAACTGCTACCCACCGCTGCACTAGCTGATTCAGTGGCTTGCTTTCCCCATGAAGCATGCAGAATTCACAGCTGAGTAGGACTTTAGGCCATGATTCGCCCCAGCAACCTCTGTGGCACTTTACGGTACTACATGAGCTAGATCACCGGTAGGGGACGTTTTTTTTGGCTCAGTCCTAGACTTACATCTCCAAGTTCTGTAACCAACACATGGGACATCAGTAACAACAGGGTCTTTCTGTTCAGTTTTGGAATGTCACTGGCAGCAATGGTCATAGTCCTATTGTCTTAGAGGCTTTTTGGGTCTCCCTGGCCAACAACTCCTGTGGAGGTAATCCACCCCTAGCTCTAGGGGTTTACATTTATTTATTTTGAGACAGGGTTTCGTGGTTAACCCCACGAACCTGGACCTCAGATATCTACCTGTGTCTGCCTCCCGATTAAAGGCACAACGGCACATGCCATCTTACCTGGCCTTGTCCCTGCTTTTCTTTTTCTTTTTTTTTAAAAAATATTTATTTATTTATTATGGATACAATATTCTTTCTATGTGTATGCCTGCAGGCCAGAAGAGGGCACCAGACCCCATTAGATGGTTGTGAGCCACCATGTGGGTAGCTGGGAATTGAACTCAGGTCCTTTGGAAGAGCAGGAAATGCTCTTAACCGCTGAGCCATCTCTCCAGCCCCCTCTTTTTCTTTTTTCTTGTATTATTATTATTTTTTTTCGAGACAGGGTTTCTCTGTAGCTTTGGAGCCTGTCCTCTTGTAGCCCAGGCTGGCCTCGAACTCACAGAGATTCACCTGCCTCTGCATCCCAAGTGCTGGGATTAAAGGTGTGCACCACCACCGCCCAACTATTATCATTATTATTATTATAGTTTAGGTCTTCCTATATAACCCTGGCTGTCCTAGAACTCACTATGAAAACCAGGCTGTCCTCAAACGCAGATCTGCCTGCAAGTATTTGGATTAAAGGTGAGCACCAGGGCTAGAGAGATGGCTCCATGGTAAAGAGCAATGACTACTCTTTTAGAGGACCCAGGTTCAATTCCCAGCACCCACATGGCAGCTTACAAACTGTCTGTAACCAACATTTTCACAAAGACTAGCATGCTTGCAAAACACCAATGCACATAAAAACAAACAAACAAACGAACGAACAGATAAAGGCTAGCACACCACTGCCCAGCTGTTCTCTGCTTTTTTTTTTTTTTTTTTTTTTTTTTGGTTTTTCGAGACAGGGGCCCGTCCCGGAACTAGTTCTTGTAGACCAGGCTGGCCTCGAACTCCCAGAGATCAGCCTGCCTCTGCCTCCCGAGTGCTGGGATTAAAGGCGTGCGCCACCACCGCCCGGCTGTTCTCTGCTTTTTGAGGCACACATATTCCGGTTTGGGGAGCTGCTTGGAGGGAAAGTGATATGTGCTGTGTGGAATGTCTGCAAAGTAGCTCTCATTCATTCATTCTGTCTTGTGTCAATTTTCCGTCTCTGTTCCCACAGCTCTGGGGTCCTCTTTGTAGAGAGCCGGTTAATTCAGCGCGCATGCGAGAAGCCACCTCAGTACTGGAGTGCTCCCAGGGGCCTGAGTGTGGAGTTCCACGACCTGCGTGGGTGGGTGCACTTTGTTAAAATAGTTCTGTGTATTGTGTGTAGACTTTTTTTTTTTTTTTTTTTTGGTTTTTTGAGACAGGGTTTCTCTGTGGTTTTGGAGCCTGTCCTGGAACTAGCTCTTGTAGACCAGGCTGGTCTCGAACTCACAGAGTGTGTGTAGACTTTTGGCATTGCTGTGTGTGATGTATAAGTGTGCATGCTGTGTTTGAGGGTGTAAAGGGTGTGTACTGGAACGAAGTTACCATGAGTGTAGGCCACCTTACTGTCTAAACAGGAAAATGAGCTGTATGAAACCTAGGACCAAGTGACCTTTGGGACTGGGAGAAACCTGAAGGGTGGAACGGGGGTGGATGGGTCTAGTGGTCTGGGAGTGTGGGGAGGTATCGTACATACTAGAAGAGAGCCAGCACGTCTTCAAGCAGACCCAAATCCAGGACATCCGCAACGCCACATTCAAGAAGGCTGCTCTCTGAACTGTCAGGGGCGGACCTCGTGGACGTCCCGGCCTCCGAAGGCGGGGCAGGTCCACAAGTGCAAAGGCTCTTGAGATTGGAATGGGCGGGGCGTACCTGCTGGGGCGGGGT
Organism: Chionomys nivalis; assembly: GCF_950005125.1. Lineage (NCBI taxonomy): Eukaryota > Metazoa > Chordata > Mammalia > Rodentia > Cricetidae > Chionomys > Chionomys nivalis. The sequence goes on from NC_080092.1 coordinate 59,015,217, forward strand.
TTCGGTAGGGTTTTTCTAGAAGCAGGGACCAGCAAAGAGCTAGGCATGCGATTGAGTGCTTGGTTTGTAGGGCCAAAGCTGGTATTGCCGTTAAGGGCGTGACGAAGGGTCCTGGAAGGAGCTTGAGATCCCGGATGTAGAACACGCCTGACGCTTAGACCCGGGCTGGAAGACAGGGAGGGGGGAGGCGGGCTGGGAGCTGGGCAAGCATGAGGCGGAGCTAGGGGCTGGACTGGAGCTTACTGCTGGGCCGAGGGCTCCACTAAGCTGAGATTCAACGTTGAACTCTGCGAGGTAGAGTCCTGTGGAAGAACTAGGCTGACAGCGATGTGGGTCAGGACGACACTAACGATTAAAAGATGGACTGAGGAAAAGAGTGGCTGCAAAACTGACATTTGGGACGAGAGCGAGAGCACCGGTAAAGGGGCGGGGCGGAAGGCTGGGGGCGGGGCTGGGCGGGGCTCTGGAAGATCGCTTGCCTTGACCTGAAGCAAACGCTCCCGAGTTAGAGCTTAACTGTTGAGCATCAGGTTGCCCGCCGCTGACCTAGCCTGCTGCCCCAGAGGCGGGAGGCTCTGGCAAGAACCCACCCATCCAGCCGGGGCTGGGCGATCGGTTCCATTGACCTTGAGGGCAGGAAAGAGTCCCGAGAGTTCCACAAGTGACATCATAATCACCTCCAAGATGGGTCCCTGAGCCTAGGAGACATTTCCCGGAAGACTCACTGCCCCTCTCTTGCAGCCTCCTCTTTGGTTTCTTGTTTCATCCTTCCCACTGTCTCCTTTTGGCTGCTATGGTGCCCATTCTCTGGTCCTCAAAGGAGAGAAGGGGCTTCTCAGGACAAAGAGGACCTCTACAAATGAGCATACAAATGAGTGAGTTTGAGTTAGACCTTTGCTACCTGTTCCAAGGAAGAGACCACAGCTTTTCTCTTCCTTTCAAACCATTACCCGTCCTCATTCTGTTGCAGGAGATCTGGAGTACTGCCTTGGTCACTGCTCCCCTCTCTCCTCTGTAGACAAAGGGTCAGGCTGCCTTCCTAAATCCTCTTTTCCTCCCAAACAGCTGATGCTGTCAGCATCTATTAAGGGTATTAGTGGGACATGAACAAGCTTCAATCCCACACAAATCCTGTTCGTAGTGACAGGAGGAAGGAAAACCAACAGTTTGATCCTGACCTAGATGCAGGCCCTTACTGGAATGACTTTAGGATTCAAAATAAATAGGGGAGGCTGTGGATCATGATTAAAAAACAGAAGTGAGGAATTAGCCATGCTAGGGATTAAACACAAGTGTTTTAGGGGATGATGATTTAAGACTCAGTTCTGGAGCTTGTGTGTTTCCTTAGCTAACAGAGCACACAGGCTAAGAAACCGAGAAGACCTGGGCTTCACATGTGCATCTGCTGTCTATTAACCTTTCATCCTAGGCAGGTCACTCCGCCTTTCTGGTCTGGGTCCCTTGCTATACAATTTTTAGTCACACTTTAAAGATTTATTTATTATGTATACAGGGCTCTGGCTGCATGTATCCCTGCTAGCCAGAAGAGGGCGCCAGATCTCACTACAGATGGTTGTGAGCCACCATGTGGTTGCTGGGAATTGAACCTCTGGAAGAGTGGCCAGTGCTCTCAACCTCTGAGCCATCTTTCCAGCCCCCTAAGTCTAGCACTGTGAAAGTGGACATCCTGGGAAACCATCTCCCCCAGAAAAACTCTCAGGAGAGTTGAGGGCTGGAGTTGTAGGTAAGGATGCTTGCTTAGCTTGTGTGAAACCCTGGATCTGATCCCCAGAGACTTCCCCTACTTTTTCCACAACACAGCCCCAGTCAAAGTGAGTAAATAAATAAAGTGAGCAGGGAGGCTCCTGCTAGTAACTCTAGTTCTTGAGACAGGAGAACTACCATAAATTCAAGGGTAGCCTGGGCAATGTGGGGGAATTCTGGGCCAGCCTGTTGTCTATGCTGCCTTTCTAAATGCCACTCCTCTTTGATTCTGTCCCTCTTCCTCCTACCACTATGTGAAATAGGTCTATGTGAAATGATCCCAAAGATAAATGTATAAAAAGATAAAACATAGTACCCGAGTTGAGCGGCTCAAATAGTGAATTTTTTTTTTTTTTTTTGTGTGTGTGGTTTTTCGAGACAGGGTTTCTCTGTAGCTACGGAGCCTGTCCTGGAACTAGCTCTTATAGACCAGGCTGGCCTCGAACTCACAAAGATCCGCCTGTCTCTGCCTCCCGACTGCTGGGATTAAAGGCGTGTGCCACCACCGCCCGGCTCAAATAGTGAATTTATGTATTCCAGGAGGAGACTGAATACATACACTCAGTCAACCAACAAAGACTGAGCTATTTCTGATACAGAGGCAGATGAAATACGATTATTATTCTTAAGGAGTAAATACAGGAATGTCTTTCTTTTTTTTTTTTGTTTTATTTTGTTTTGTTTTTCGAGACAGGGTTTCTCTGTGGTTTTGGAGCCTGTCCTGGAACTAGCTCTGTAGATCAGACTGGTCTCAAACTCACAGAGATCCGCCTGCCTCTGCCTCCTAAGTGCTGGGATTAAAGGCGTGTGCCACCATCGCCCGGCTAGGAATGTCTTTCTTAGAACTATGGTAGCAGGTCAGAGGGCACATAAAACACACACACAATTAATTCCACTTAGACAGTATTGGTGTTTGAGACAAGGTGTTGCTGTGTAGCTCAGGTTAGCTCTCCTGCCTCAGCCTACCAAGTTCTTGGATTACAAATGTGGGCCATCATGAGCGACAACATTTTCCCACTGAGCTGAGCAGGTAGCACGTGGGAGAGTGGCAGGGGAGAAAGAATGGTAAAGTGAGGGATGGGAGAAACTGTCCGTGAGGAGAGAACTGGGTTCTGGGTCCTGCTGGCATGATAAAAAGTCCACACTTTATCGTGAAGGAAGGATGGAAGCCAGGCCTGGTGGCACATGCCCATGATTCCAGCACATGGCAGGAAGAAGAGAAGAAGCCAGTTGGTACTCTATACAGCTTGGCTGTATGGCGAGGACTGAAGGAAGGCAGTGAGGACCACAGCTGGGGAGATCAGGAGGGAAGCTATGGCTGCATCTTCGGTCAGAGATGGTGGAGTTTAAGCTTGGTTTTGTGGCTCAAGCCTTTAATCCCAGCATTTAGGAGGCAGAGGTAAGCAAGTCAGGCCAGCCAGGCCTGCACAGCGAGACTCTGCCTCAAAAACAAGCAGAAAGATGATAGGGGATCTAAGTGAAGGCACAGGAAGGTGCAGGGGTAGACAGATACGGCATGGAAGTGCAAGGGTTATCCCTTGATTTCCAGCAGAAATGTCTGGTGCTTTCTGAAAAGGGTTAACTACGGGAAACACACAGGGGGCAGGAAGATGATTGGCAGGCTGGGGGGGTCACAATTTCTTTTTGTTGTTTTTTTTGAGACAGGGTTTCTCTGTGTATTCTTGGTTGTCCTGGAATTCACTCTGTAGACCAGGCTGGCCTCAAACTCACAGAGATTCACCTGCCTCTGCATCCCAAGTGCTGGGATTAAAGGTGTGTGCCACCACCACCCGGCTAATTTTCTTTTTAATTTTTCTTTTTTATGTGTAGGAGTATTTTGCCTGCATGTATGTCTGTGCAGTACCTCTGCAGTTCACTCCTTTTTTTTTTTTTTTTTTTTTTTTTTGAGACAGGATTTCTCTGTAGCTCTAGAGCTTTGGAGCTCTGTCCTGGAACTAACTCTGTAGACCAGGCTGGCCTCAAATATACAGAGATCCACCTGTCTCTGCCTCCTGAGTGCTGGGATTAAAGGCATGTGCCACCATTGTCCGGCGAGTCCACTCTTAATAATGCTTGAAGTTTTAGCTAGAGCAAAAAGACAAATGGAGGAGATTAAAGGACATAAATATGTATCATTATTTGGAGATAACCCTATACATAAGAGACAAGAAGGATCCCAACAGAAAAGCATAGTAGAGCTGATACTTTCAACAAAGTGGCTGTTTATAAAATTAGATTACAAAAGTTAGTAGGGAGTAGTGAGATACTCAGCAGGAAAGCTCTTGCCACCAATCCTGATGACTGGAGTTTGATCCCCAGAACCAACAGGGTAGAAGGAGAGAGCAGACGCCTACAGGTTGTCTTCTGCCCTCCGCATGCGCACTGTGGCATGCCCACACACGCAGACTCACAAATAAATGTGGGAAAATAAGGAAATAACCTCACTCACAATGACCTGAAATAGCAACAACAAGAAATCCTTGGAACAAGCCTGATCCAGGACGTAAAGATCTCAACAGCTGAAACTTTAAAACACTGAATAAAGAAAGACACGAAAGGATGAAAGACCTCCTATTTTTTTTTTTTTTTTTTTTTGGTTTTTCGAGACAGAGTTTCTCTGTAGTTTTGGAGCCTGTCCTGGAACTAGCTCTTGTAGACCAGGCTGGTCTCGAACTCACAGAGATCCGCCTGCCTCTGCCTCCCAAGTGCTGGGATTAAAGGCGTGCGCCACCACCGCCCGGCAAGACCTCCTATTTTTTATGGAAGAATGAATACTATGAAAATGGCAAATTTTATCAAAAACGGTCTACAGATTCAGTGTAATCCAAATTAAAATTTCAATGCCATTCTTCACAGAAATGGAAAATAAAATAAAAGCCACATGGAAGAACAAAACCGCTAGCAGCTAAAGCAGCGCCGAGGACAATGCCGGAGGGCTCGCCATGTCCGACTTCAAGCAGGGCCACAAGCCATAGTGACAAAATCACACAGCACTTGCTCACAATATACACACACATTAGTGGAATATAATAAAACAAGCCGGGCGGTGGTGGCGCACGCCTTTAATCCCAGCACTCAGGAGGCAGAGGCAGGCGGATCTCTGTGAGTTCGAGACCAGCCTGGTCTACAGAGTGAGTTCCAGGACAGCCAGGGCTACACAGAGAAACCCTGTCTTGAAACAAAGATGAGGGCTTTCATGGAAGTCCAAGGAAGAGTTTGCGAGGGAGTAACTGGCTAACAGTTCAGAGGAAAAGGCTGAGGCTGGAGCTGAGATGTTGCTAGCAGCCTTGGTCAAGGCTATGCTGATAAAGGGGCAGGACGTGAGTCTGAGTTCACTGGAGGTGGGGCTATAAACCCCCTTAATTACTGCCTCGTGGAGTTGCTTGCTGAATGTTAGTGAATGAATGACTTGCAAAGGAAAGGGAGGAAATGCATGTTAGAAGAAGGGCTGAAGTGTTCCATTTGATTTTTTTTTTTGTTTTTTTTTTTTTGGATTTTTCGAGACAGGGTTTCTCCGTAGCTTTTGGTTCCTGTCCTGGAACTAGCTCTTGTAGACCAGGCTGGCCTCGAACTCACAGAGATCCGCCTGCCTCTGCCTCCCGACTGCTGGGATTAAAGGCGTGCGCCACCACCGCCCGGCGAAGTGTTCCATTTGAAAATGTTCAGAGCGGGTCTGGAGAGATGGCCTAGTGGGTGAGAACACTAACTGGTCTGCCAGAGTGACCACATGACTGCTCGCAACTCTCTATAACAATAGAGGGTTTCTCTGTGTAACAGCCCCAGCTCTCCTGGAACTAGCTGTCTAGCTCTGTGAACCAGGCCGGCCTTGAACTCACAGATGTCACAAGTGCTCCTGTTAAAGGCCCACGAGCTCCAGGCTATAACTCTAGTTCTTAGGCCTCCTTCCGGCCTCCACAGATACTATACACACGTTATGCACAGACACTCACCCAGGCCCAACAACCATGCACATAAAAATAAACATCAAGCCGGGCGGTGGTGGCGTACGCCTTTAATCCCAGCATTTGGGAGGCAGAGGCAGGTGAATCTCTGTGAGTTCGAGACCAGCCTGGTCTACAGAGCTAGTTCCAGGACAGGCTCCAAAACCACAGAGAAACCCTGTCTCGAAAAACCAAAAAAAAAAAGAAAAAAAGAAAAAAAAAGAGTGTAGCTGGGCAGTGGTGGGCACGCTAATCCCAGCACTCGGGAGGCAGAGACAGGCGGATCTCTGTGAGTTCGAGGCTAGCCTGGTCTACAAGAGCTAGTTCCAGGACAGGAACCAAAAAGCTACGGAGAAACCCTGTCTCGAAAAATCAAAAAAAAAAAAAAAAAAAGTAAAGAAAGTGTAGCCTGTCATGGAGGAAAAGAGTAAAGAGGGAGGCTTGGAGCGATAGGACACTGGGCACCTCTTTCCCAGGCTGGAGCTGGGAACAGCAGTGCTGGAGAAATTTCCACGAAGCGTTTAGCACTGAATGATTTTTTTTTTTTTTTTGAGACAGGGTCTCCTAGTGTAGCTTTATCTGGCTTAGAACTTGGTATGTAGACCAGGCTAGCTTTAGAGGATAACCTTGAACCTTTGACTCTGCCTCCTAGGTGCTGGGATGACAGTACTTCTCAACAGCTGGCTCCACGCTTCTCTGACTCTTATAGTTCAGTCGTAGAACACTTGCTGAGGATGCTTGAGGCCATGGGGTCCAGCCTATAGAACCCTACAAATAAGTGGTCTGCCCAGGCTCTCCACGCCTTGGACCAAGCTGGCCCTGTCCTCCCTGACTAATCACTACAGTTTCACTGAAGTTCCTAAGTTCATAGTCCTCACCCCTCCAGTCTACCCTACCCTCTCCCCCAATTTTTTTTTTTTTATTTTTTTGAGACAGGTTGCTTTGGGGGCCTGTCCTAGAACTAGCTCTGTAAACCAGGCTGGCCTTGAACTCTGAGATTTGCCTGCCTCTGCCTCCTGAGTGCTGGGATTAAAGGCATGCGCCATCATCATCTGGCTCTCTTCCATTTTCACACTGCTGCCATGAACTTTTTTGTTCTCTCCTGGCCCCTCCCCTTCAGTCTCTGGAGAAGTGTGGTTTGGTTCTTAAATCCCTGCATCCCCAGGATATATATCTGGGCCCAGCATCTTAGAAAATGTTTAGTGACTGAATGACATGGGAGGTGGCTGCTGTCACTGCTGCCGTTTTGTTCTCCCTCAGATATAAGCAGGTTGCCCAGCTGGAAGAGAAGACATCTGGCTAGTGTGGAGTCCAGCAGTGATGTGTCTTCCTTCTCCTCGGAAGGTGGGTCCATGCTACCTATGGCCCCCAGAGGCTACATTACCCCTATTTGTGAGAGCTAACACCTTGGAAGAGGGAAGGGCTCTCAATGGAACCCCAGGGTCAACGAGTAAAGGTGCTTGCTGATAACCTGAGTGTGATCCCAAGAGCCATACGGTAGAGAACCCAGCTGCCCATCCTTTCCTTGTCTTCTGCAATGCCGGGGAAGGCCCTGCCTTGAGTCCTCATCACCCCTGTCTTTGGTAAAATACTTTGTGGTCACAAACATGAACATGTCCTTGTAACCCTGCATAATAGCTAGCCCTGTCCCATTTTGTGGGTAGGAGAGGCATAGAAAAGCAAATTGTCAAGTGAAAGAGCCAAGCCTCAGGCATTACTGACTCCAGGCTCAGCGAAAAAAAAAAAAAAAGCAGGGGCGATAGTCCAAGGTCCTGCTGTACACATCCCTTACGCATGAGAAAGTGGGTGAGAGGTATTCTGGAATCTCTCGGGAGCCTCACAGTCTTGTGGGGGAAAGGGGAGGAGGAGAGCAGGAGAAAGCCTGAGACCACATGGCTGTCTTCTCTCTCATGCTGCCTGATGTCCTGCCCAGCTCTGCCACTCCCAGGAGCTGGATAAAGGTATAATCACCATGGCCTCTTGGGGTGTGGGGGGGAGCCAACCACAGCCTTCCAGCCTGGATGCGGAACTCATCACTTCTTACCCCTGCAGGGCTGTTCCTCTGGGAGACAGTGGGGCAGGAGGCATGTTTACAGGTGCAGAGAGAAATCGGGGGCTGCCTGGAGCCCTAAGCAGGGTTAGAGATGGAACACTGGGAGTCCCATGAAAAACCCATGTAGCTCAGTAAGAAGTGGGAACCTTTCCCAGCCTCATAGACCGGCATAAATTGGGGCAGGTTGTTCAGCATTCTGTGGTTCTGGGATATTTAAAGCAGCCTCCCCACCCAGGTTGGATTTCTGTGAGTAGTCTTGACTGTCCTGGAATTTTCTCTGTAGACCAGGTTGTCCTCAAACTCAGAGATCCACCTGTCTCTGCCTCCCGAGTGCCACCACCCAACAGCTTAAAGCAATTTTTAAAAAGCCTTGTTTGTGTGGCTGTGGTAGCATGTGGAGGGCAGAGGACAACCTGCAGGAGCTCGGTTTCTCCTTTTATCGCCACCCACTGAGCACCTTCCAGCCCAAGACAATGGTTTGGACTAGTAAAGAGCAGGGAAAGAATGAAGAGAAGTGTGGAGGTGGAGGAGACAGGGCGCAGAGGAACCAGAACAGGTAAGGAGCGTGCTGTCGAGGACTCACTGCCACCCACGCAGGAGGCTGCCAGACAAGGCCATGGCCATTCCCTACCCACACTGTGGAGCTGGAGAGGGCATTCAGTAGAGGGCCTGGGGCAGTAGATTCCCCAGAAGAGGAAGTGACAAAGGCAATACAGAACAGCAAGGGAAGCGTGGCAGGGATCCTCTCTATCCCATGTGTGGCAACGTTTCCACGACAGTATCAACACAGTGGATAAGAGGACAGGGCAATGCAGAGAACTGGAGCTAAGTCACCACCTCTGATGATAGCAGTTGTTGCTGGGGACCTATGTGGCGGGGAAATGCGGTGTGGGTGTGTTTGGTTGCCTCCCAATGACCCGGATCCCTCTTCCCTCAGGTGACTGCGAGGACACTGACAGGTACTGCTGGAAACACCAGCAGTGTGTCATCCACCCCTACTCGGACTGTGGCCATCACAAGCAGCACATGCACACCGTCAGACACTGCAACTGTGAATCTAGGTGAGGGCCCCCTTCATGGGGGACCCATCCCCTTCAGGTTCCCCTCCAGCCTTGGCCTGGTGCTGCCAGCCTAGCCCCAGCTCTTAAACCCTGCTCGGCTCCAAGAACAATGAATGGGGAGCTCTCTTGGCAGCCTGGGCCAGGCCCAGAAGCAGCTGGCTGTCCCTCTGGGCCCCTGGGGAGTCATGGAGGTATGGGAGCCAAGCTGAGAGTCTGGTGTGTGGCAGGCTGAAGGACTGCTCAGAGAAGACAAATAGTAGCAGCTCCCGAGATGTAGGCCCGACCTGCTCCAGAGATGGGGGCTCAACCTGCTTCAACATCATCCATACCCCTTGCTTTGAACTCATCCCAGAGGAAGAGTGTGTGGAGCGGATCTGGTACAGCTGGTGAGTACCAGCTGGCTGGTGGGCACAGGACTCCAGGGTGCCTGATTCAGCTTCATTCATTTCTTCCCATCTCTTCCCCCCCAGGTGCAAACGCTACAGACCCCTCTCTGTGGCAGTAATTCACCATCCCCATTCCATCCATCACACATGTATGGCAGATGACAGAAATGAGGAGGAGGAGGAGGAGGAGGAGGAGGAGGAGGAGGAGGAGGAGGCCCCATCTCCCAGCCCGACTCACTTGTGTCCCACTGACATACCTACTGACCCAGACATCAGGCCCGTCACCAGGGCTCCCGACTCAGCAGCGCCCATCACCATCTGGCGTTCTGAGAGCCCCACAGACAAGAGTCAGGAGGGCAAGGTCATCAAGAAGATAAAGAAGAAAAAGGAGAAAGAGAAAGACAAGGAGGAGGAGATGGTGGATGAGAAGGCAAAACCGAAGAAAAATGTCAAGAAGGGCAAGTTAACTAAGAAGAAAAGCCCAGTGAAATCAGAGTCTTCCCCTCCAGAACTAGTCAGGACGTCAGAGTCCAGCCCAGAAAGCCGAGAAGAGCCGGAGAGTGAGGACAGCTATGAACGGAATAAAGAGGGGCGCTCCAGTGAAGATATTGTGGAATCACCGTCGCCCAAGAAGAAAGAGAAGAGCACCGCCCAAACCAAAAAGAATGGGACAAAGACCTTACAAAACAAGAAGACGAGCAAGAGAAAATCTCCCCCAGTGTCCAACCCCAATCTCAGTTGAGGCCAGGGCAACCAGAGTGAATAAATCAAGCCTGTAACTGACCCCACTGCTATCTCTCCCTCCAACAGGGCCTCTTCTGGGGGGAGGTGGCTGGCTCTGGGCCAGAGGTCAGGGGGATTCTCAAGGGACAATTCTACATTAAGGAGGAAGTCTATGTCTATGGGAAGTTAGGTAGGAGGGAGAGAGAAGCCACCTAGGAGCAGGTGTCAGAATCTGTCTAGGGAGGGAGCGGATGTTGGAGACCAGCGCTATTTGTGAAACTCCTTCTGTGGTGAGCAGCACTAAGCAGCGCCACCTTCAATAAACTGAACCTGCTGCTCACTTGGCCTGCCTTTCCCTCCTCAAGTGGCCCAAGGGAAGGGCTGTAGCACCACAGAGGACACGATCTTCCCAACTGGTGGAGCCCCTTGCAGCAGACCTGCTATGCTGGAAAAAGCAGAGTTCTAGGAGAAAGCCAGCCCTTTCCCACCAACACAATCAAAGGGTGAAGAAAAGCGGGTACGAGTTCAATGCAGGCAGCGATGGCGACTCAAGCAGGCACAAAGGAGAGAGGCTTTACTCTCCCACACTGAATCACTGCGAGATGAAGCCTCAGACACACAGAAAAAAGAAGGCTGCAGGCGGAAGGAACCAGAGCCAGGGTGCTGGCTGATACTGAGCCAGGAAGGGAAAGGGGTGGGAAATAGTCCCTCTCCCATGGCCTGAGTGTCTAAGGATGATCAGGTAGGTGAGGGACCCATTCTGGGCCAGGAACTGACTCTTCTGGCTGTCAGAGACCAAGGCACAGCTGAGAAATGAAGGGGTGTCCAGGTTTACTTTACTTTTTTTTTTTTAATTTATTTTTTTAAAAAATATTTATTATGTATACAATATTCTGTCTGTATGTCTGCAGGCCAGAAGAGGGCAACAGACCTCATTACAGATGGTGTGAGCCACCATGTGGTTGCCAGGAATTGAACTCAGGACCTCTGGAAGAACAGCCAGTGCTCTTAACCACTGAGCCGTCTCTCCAGCCCCCAGGTTTACTTTTCTACACTGTGTGGGAGATGAGAACATCACAGTAGTCTGGTGGCTAAAAAACCACCAGGCCCAAGCCCTGGCCCAACATTTCATTCAGCCCTGAGTGTGTCACCATCTCCTTTTCATAGATAGGACAGCTAATGTAAGACAGTAGAGACAGGCCAGCAGACGGCTCTGCTCTTGAAAAATGCCTGAGCTCTCAATGCTCATGCACCGTGACTCACAGCTCTACCACTCCAGCTCCAAGGGATCCATAACCCTCTTGGTTTTCTGTGCACACACCCACACATGCACATACATAATTAAAATAAGCTGGGGGTTGTGGTGCATACTTTTAATCTCAGCACTCAGAAGGAAGAGGCAGGTGAATCTGAGTTTGAAGTCTACAGACTGAGTTCTACGACAGTCAGGGCTACAACAGAGAAACCCTATCTCAAAAGAACAAAACCCAAGAAAAACCAAAACCAAAAAGTCGTAAGCACACACGTCATTCCCGCAACTCCAACATTCAGGAGGCAGAAGCAGGACTGCTGTAACTCCAAGGCCAGCCTGGGCTAGAGACATCACCTCAACACAGCTAACAAAAGATGTAAGAAGCACACAGAGTCATGGGGCTCAGCAGGGAAGTGACCACAAGCAATCTGAATCCCGGTCTCTGATGGATTGTGAGAGGAAGTTTTTGGTGTTTCAAACTGATACGAAGCAAGCCCTCAGCGGGGAGCTGCAGTGAGGCCTCGGCAAGTGCTCTGTAGAAACACTGTTTATTCAAATGACAGGTGAGAAGCAGGTGGCGATAGGTAGATGAGGGTAGGTAGGCAGGGGCTGGCAGGTCAACACCGCTCCACATGTCCCCCACAGTCCTACTTTGATGCCACCAAAGTATTGACATCAAGACTGAAAACATTTTTCATCCTCTCCCTCCTGCCTCAAACTGAATAAATAGCATTGGTTTCCCCACATGTACAAGTTGAGCCTGATACAGCCTGTATCAGGTGAGGGCAGACCTCAAAATGGCTTCCAGGGAGACGACGGCTGTTCCATTTCACTGGCCTCCTCCTGCTACATTCTTCTCTCCTAGCCTGGTCCTAGGACAGGTGGTTGGCACAGGTCTGGAGTGGGAGAACTGCTCCTTGGTGCATACCAGTTCACAAGTCTATCCATCCAGCCACCCATCCCGGCTGACCATTAAAGAGAATGTCATTTCATGCCACAAAAAAAAAAAAAAAAAAAAAAAAAAAAGAGGGGCAGGGAGTGAGGCTGTGGGTGGCCAGGTCTCTTGAAGCCTCAGAGGTAACCAGTCCGTAGAACAGGCCCCCTACCGATCCATCTCGTCCAGGAGTGGGGTCGCATCGCCAGCAATGGACATAGGGGTGCTTTCAATCATGGGACTGGGAGAGGGTCGAGGGGTCAGCCGCTGTTTCTGTTTCCGTCGTTCTGCCTCCTTTTCCTGTAGCCACTGCTCAGCCATTTTGCCCCAGTCGATGGCTGCATGGCTGTTGGACCTGGAAGAGAAAGGAAGGGCCTGAAGAGACTAGGGTTCTTCTGGGTGTGTGAAAGGACGCCTTCCTGTCAGTCACAGAGGAGATACAGAAAGGAACCTGCCTGTCCTGGAACTCGCTCTGTAGACCACGCTGGCTTCAAACTCAAAGAGATCGGACTGCTGCTGTCTCCCTAGCGCTGGGATTAAAGGTGTGTACCACCACCACCCAGTTTAAGAACTTGATTCTTATAGGAAGCAATCTTTCTGTTGCTTTCCATTTTTTCCCTCAGAAATCAATGCCCATGGGAACTTTTTTTTTTTACTCACTGAGACAGGGTTTCTCTGTGTAACAGCCCTAGCTGTTCTGGAACTCACTTTGTAGACCAGGCTGGCCTCCAACTCACAGAGATCCCCTGCCTTTACCTCCCAAGTGCTGGGATTAAAGTCATGCATCACTACTACCTGGTACCATGGGAGCATCTTAACGGTCTTGGCTTTCAAGAAGATATACAACAGCTGCTTATGTTAAGTCTTCAGCCCACATGGCACCACCTGCTCCTATTAGGAACCTGTCTGTGCTGTGCCATTAGCCATGTACTCACTTTGGCTGCTGTTGCCGTTGTCGGGAGCTGGAGGAAGGCTGGGGCTGGGCCTGGGTTGACTGTGGGGTAGTGTTGGCCTGGAGTTGGTGGTATTGTGGGGTGGTAATGGGCTGGCTTGGTGTTGTGTAGGAGTAGCTGGGGGTCATTAGTGGTGTGGCCACTGGCTGCTGGGCTGGCGTTGGGAACACCTGAAAAGGGGTGGACAGAGAAATAGGGGTTTGATGTGGGCTTGTTCAGCTTCCTTGTCAATCTCTGACAGGCCATGCGAGTTGGCTCTAAACAGTGCTTCCAGGTAATCCACCTGGAAGCAGGATGTGTGCTGGAGAATAAAGTCAGGAGTATAGCACCATCATACAAAGTTGTCCACTAATCTTGACCACTTCAGGTGGCTTGAGGGTTCCAAATAGCCCACCTGTGCAAAGGCCAGGCCCTTTCTTATTCCCTTCCTGTCAAACGTTCTGCAGATAAGGAACATCTGTTAGAGATGGTTCCTAGGCCCGAGCATAAGAAGCTCCTGGTAGCAGACATGGCCAGGTGTCTACAGCATCTGAGTCTGGAAGTAAAAGATGATCGCCCCCTCTCCTCCCCACCCAGTTCAGGAAGAATCCTCCCGAAAACACATACATGGTAGGCGCTGCTGCCTCCACCGCTGCCACCATAGCCATACTGGCTGGATGCCCACTGGGCTGGGGTAGCATTTGGGTTCTGTCCCTGGCCTGTGACAGCAGCAATGGCACTGAACATCTGCGAAGTCATGTTCTGAGGCAAGGCATTCACAGCCCGTGTCAGATCTGTAACACACAGACAGCCATGTCAGGGTGTAAATCCCTCTAGTTCCCCACTGCCCTACAAGTCTCAGCCGCAAGCATCTCACCTGCAAGATTGATGTTGGCTGGGGTAGCATTGATGGAAGCAGGGGTCCGGGTCCTGCTGCTGCTACTGGGAGTGATGCCTGTAAGGAACAGATGCAGTCAGCTGCGTTCCTCCAGAAAGCTACTCTGGCTTCCCAGCTCAAGAGTCAGAAGAGCTTTAATCCCAGCCCTCAGGGAGGCAGAGGCAGGTGGATCTCAATGAGTTTGAGGCCAGCCTCACCTACAAAATGAGTTCCAGGACAGCCAGGAGATGGAGAACGTCTGTGCTGCAGGAAAGCTGGAGCAGGCATGAGGCAGCTAAGATGATAACTGACTTCACTTCCCTGAGCTAGGACTGTGTCCCTCTCACCACAGCCTACGGTCAAGAGTACAGTAGAACTCACCTGGAACAGGATCCTGATAGTGATCCTTAAACCACCTGAAGAGCCCATTCACAGTTGGGAAGATCTGGCCCCGGTACCGGAATCCTTCAGGAGTCACCGTTACATATTCTATCCTGAGATTTTATAAGGAAACAAGCATCAGATACTGTTTGTCTAGCTAGTGCTATGTCAACTCGACACAAGCTAGTCATTGGAGGGGAGGGAGCCTCAACTGAGAAAATGCCTCCAAAGACTGGCCATAGGCAAGCTTGTAGGGCATGTTTTTAATTAGCAACTGATGTGGGAAGGTCCAGTCCATTGTGGTGGGGCCTCTCCTGGGCTGGTGGTCTTGGGCTCTGTAAGAAAGCAGGCTGGGGGGCTGGAGAGATGGCTCAGTGGTTAAGAGCATTGCCTGCTCTTCTAAAGGTCCTGAGTTCAATTCCCAGCAACCACATGGTGGCTCACAACCATCTGTAATGAGGTCTGGTGCCCTCTTCTGGCCTGCAGACACACACACAGACAGAATATTTTTTTTTTTTTTTGGTTTTTTTTTTTTCGAGACAGGGTTTCTCTGTGGTTTTGGAGCCTGTCCTGGAACTAGCTCTTGTATACCAGGCTGGTCTTGAACTCACAGAGATCCACCTGCCTCTGCCTCCCAAGTGCTGGGATTAAAGGCGTGCGCCACCACCGCCCGGCCCAGACAGAATATTGTATATTAAATAAATAAATATTTAACAGTTTTTTTTTTTTTTTTTGAGACAGGGTTTCTCTGTGGTTTTGGAGCCTGTCCTGGAACTAGCTCTTGTAGACCAGGCTGGTCTCGAACTCACAGAGATCCGCCTGTCTCTGCCTCCCGAGTGCTGGGATTAAAGGCGTGCGCCACCACCGCCCAGCATAAATATTAAAAAAAAAAAAAAAAAGCAAGCAGGCTGGGCCAGGCGGTGGTGGTGTATGTCTTTAATCCCAGCATTTAGGAGGCAGAGGCAGTGGATCTTTATGAGTTCAAGGCCAGCCTGGTCTACAAAGGAAAGTTCCAGCACAACTAGGGCTACACAGAGAAACCCTGTCTTGAAGAACCAAAAAAATAAAAAAATAAAAAATAATAAAAAAGGAAGAAAAGAAAAGGAAAAAAGGCTAAGTAAGTCAGTAAGCAGCTCTCCTCTGCTTCAGTTCCTGCCTCCAGGTTCCTGTCCTGACTTCTTTCTATGATGAACGTGATATGGAAGTATATGCCAAATGAACTCATTCCCGCCAACTTGCTTTGGTCATGTTTCATCACAGCAATAACAACCCTGAGCAAGACACCACTTGTGACCACTTGTGAAAAAGTGGCCAAATAAGTATCAGCTGGGTGCTGGGGGAGGAGAGATGACAGGGACAGGCTGCACATGACAGAGTACAAGTAAGGCTAAGGAGGCAGAGGCCTTGCGTGCTGAGTACAGGCTGCCAGGGAAGCTGTGCTGGAGGATGCACCGGAGGGGGTGTCTTCACTGCAGACAACAGGCTACAGGTAGAGTGAGACCAAGGAGACAGAACATCAGATGGGAAGAGGCCTCCCTGGGCAGCTCCAGATAAAGAAAGGAGAATTCTAGCTGGGCAGTAATGGTGCACGCCTTTATCCCAGCATTCAGGAGGCAGAGCCTGATGGATCTCTGTGAGTTCAAGGGCAGCCTGGTCTACAGATATAGGACAGCCAGGGCTGTTACAGAGAGAAACCCCATCTCAAAAAAAAAGGAGAAAAGGCAAACTCTTTAGCACTTGAAAGGTGGTTAGTCTGCCCTCACTCACTATTTGTGAGAGGAGCCAACTGCCTAAGAGGATGGGTCTTACTTAGTTTCATACCTGGTTCTAGTTCTAAGTTTGAGTTCTGTATTTACAGCCCATGTACCAAGCACAACAGCCCTTAGACCTAAAGGACAGTCACAAGGAACAATGGAGCAAGTATACAAGGCAGTCATCATACCTAAACATAGTGCTACGGTCACTCAAGAAGAGCCACAAACAACTGAGACAATGTTAAACACGCTGAAGGCTTCACTTATACTCAGTCAAAAACTACTTTCTAGAGCCGGGCGGTGGTGGCACACGCCTTTAATCCCAGCACTTGGGAGGCAGAGGCAGGTGGATCTCTGTGAGTTCGAGACCAGCCTGGTCTACAAGAGCTAGTTCCAGGACAGGCTCCAAAGCTACAGAGAAACCCTGTCTCGAAAAAAGCAAAAAAAAAAAAAAACTACTTTCTAAATCTCCAGAAGTCAAGGAGTCTCTGCTCCCTTCTATGAGAAGCTACTGTGTTGAATCTTTCTTTCATGTCCTCAACTTTCTTATGTGGTCTTCATGAGATGTTCATAGTCTCACAGTGTCCTGGCTGCCACTCCAGGTATTTCAAAAAAGAGCATGATATTCCAGGTGCCACAAGGCTCCAGAGCCCCGCTATGTATCACATGTGACCAATACAGTGCTAAGGGTGGGATGGCTCGTGCCAGGCAGAGAAGGCAACTATTATCACTAGAGTGTTTAACAGACCTAAGCAGGTCACCCTAAGGCAAGTGGGCAGGGTGAGCTAGAGAGCTGCAGAAGGAATGCCTCAGACAAAGCGGCCTGCCAATCACACACGGAAGAGAACAGAGTAGGAGACACATCCACCTCACCCACACTCAGAAGATACACAATGTGGCATCAGTGAGCTACCATGTGCTGAAAGTTCTGGAAAAATGAATGAGGGAGCCTTCCTAATCACTGTAGTGCCTGGGGAGTGGTAGCGAAGGGAATTCCTTTTCTAGTGTGGATGAGGGTGACTTTCTTAGGTGACTCTTTGCTTTTTGCCTCTACCAGGCATGTAGACAACACTGTCATTTATATCACAATCAGCTTACATAGGAAGGAAGGGAGGAAGGGAGGAAGGGAGGAAGGGAGGAAGGGAGGAAGGGAGGAAGGGAGGAAGGGAGGAAGGGAGGAAGGGAGGAAGGAAGGAAGGAAGGAAGGAAGGAAGGAAGGAAGGAAGGAAGGAAGGAAGGAAGGAAGGAAAAGAATCAGTAACAAAACCAAACCACCACAAAATTCTCATGATGCATACGACTCTGTGCAGAGTCACTGCCTGGATAGATGTGCATCATGAACCCCTTTCCCTACCTCTCAACGGGTTAAGAGGACGAAGGAAGGTGAACCAGAGTGGTGTGGCTCTCTTCTAGCCTATGTGTAGACCCCAAAGGCAGCAGCTTCTCAGCACCAGTGCTCACCTGGGTTTACCCCGGGGTTGGTATCCCAGAAGGAACTTGCCGGGAAGTTCCTTGCAGGCACAGATGAAGTAAGGGATGAAAGTGGGCTTCTCCTTCTTAGTTTTGATGAGCAGCTCCTCTAACTTCTGGGGGTAGAATGAGGGGGACAGGTTGGAATGGTAGAGCATGCTTGGTATACAATGACTGGTACATATGCACATATACTTCCTTCACCACTGAGACCCCTACACTCAGCGGAAGTGTCCACTCTTAAGAGCCTGGAAGGTGTCATCCTCACAGAGTCTCAGACTTACCTTCCGGTCCCCACCACTACAGTCCTGGTAATACTTGTGGTTCAGAAGGTCTCGAGCAAAGGAAGCCATGGGCTGGACATAGCGGGCAACAATCTCATCCAAGTCTTCAAATTCCTACAGGAAGACCATTAAGACCTCACACGTCACATCCAGACCTGAGACTCCTTTACAAACCACCCTGAAGGGACATGACAGCAGTTCTGCTCAGCAGGGGCTGACTTCCCCTCATTCTACTGCAAAATCCCTTCAATTTATCAACTGCTTTGACTAAATCCCAGACACTGGCTTACCAGAATAAAGTTCTTTAAATACTAACTGTGATGTCTCACTGTATGTAGGAACATCAGGGAACTTTGGATATCTCCGTACTGAGCACAGATAAGAGGCCTCATCTGCATGTATGCACTCCATCATTTTCTCCACTTCCTCAATAATTCTCTCTAAGCGATTTTTTTTTAAAGATTTATTTATTATATATACAGTGTTCAGCCTCCATGTATGCCTGCAGGCCAGAAGAGGGCACCAGATCTCATTACAGATGGTTGTGAGCCACCATGTGGTTGCTGGGAATTGAACTCAGGACCTCCAGAAGAGCAGTCAGTACTCTTAACCTCTGAGCCATCTCTCCAGCCCCTCTCTAAGCGATTTTAAAATTAGAAATACCAGGTGGGGGGGAGAGCTAGTAATTTATTCTATAAATTACCTTGCTTTGTTGTGCTGCATATTACAAATATGTGTGATGTGTTCAAGTTAGGTGTCAGGTGAAAGCAACCAGAAAGAACTTGTTCAGGCACAGCTCACCTCACTGTTGATCCATAAAGTGGCTCCCAGGCTGAAGGCATTTTCCTTGCCCTCCTCCCGCACATCCACATGCTGGTAGATGCCATCACTGACTTTCCAGGTCACGGTCAGATGGTTTTCACCCTTGCTGCTGGGCCGGATGATAACATCGCCTTGATCCATGGTCTCCATCATCTTTTCTGCTTGCTTGAAATTTATGTTATGGAAAGATGGATGTGCAATCACTCGCTTGATGTATGCTGAAGGGGGCAGGAGAGAGACAGACCAGGCGATGGGTTAGGGCTGGCAGCAACAGGACAATCGTGGATAGCTTCTGACCCACTGTGGGACTCTGAGACACTTTCTGGGCTTGGGTTCTCTGATGTAAATGAGATATCAACCTCAGTTCTTAGACTGAGGAAATGAAGTTTAGCAAAATGTAAACCAGGAGACTGTGGTTCCAGTTCTACTCACACTTGTGTTTCATGCCTCTGGGCCTCATAAAACAGGGCACCCCTATTCCCCAGGGAACTGATGCACATAAACTCTGCAGCCTAAGTCCCAAGTATAAGCTGTTGCATTCAGGTGCAAGGTCTACTGCTGGTCACTCACTAGTTCGTTGCTGCTTTCGCTTCATGTCCTCTTCCTGCTTGTGGTCTGCAGCTTCAGCATCAAAATCATAGTAGGTATCCTTGGGCAGTTTCCACTCATTGTTCCTGTCCATGAGGTCTGAGGTCCGGCAGGTCAGGTCTGCACTGAACTTTTCAATATCAATCTTCATGATACGGCAGTGAACAGTCATCCCCACCTAGATCCACAGAACATGTGAGCTGGAAGGGACAAAGACTATCTAGTCCAATGTTTTATTTCACATAGAACTGCAAAGCCCAAACAGAAAGGTGGGGCTTGCCCAAAGTCAGCTACCAAATGGCAGGGTAGAATTTGGAGTAGGCAGGTGTATGCTGGAAAACTGGACGGTTATTACCAGCATTCTTCTGCTCAGTAAAGCTCACACTCTTCTCTGAGAAGCTGTTTGTCCACTTCTCCTGATTTAAGCAGTCTTTTTGGATCCTGTTGGAAATCCTCACTTCATTATAAGAACGTCTTTTTTGAGCTTTAAGCCCACAGCCCTCCCAGACTGACTCATACAGGTTAGGAAAGTTGGATGAAAATGGCCCCTAGACTCACATATTCGTACGCTTGGTCTTCAGATGATGGACTGTGGAAGGATTAGGAAGCAGGGCCTAGTTGCAGGAGGGGTGTCACTAGGATTAGTTTTGAGGGTTCAAAAGCCCAGGCTAGACCAGCACCTTTCTCTGCCTGCGGCCTATGGATCAGTATGTAAAAACTCTCCGTTACGGCTCTAGAGCCGTGTCTGCCACCTTTCCACCATGATGATTATGAAATTGACAAAAAAAGAAAAGAAAAAAGAAGAGAAATTTATGCCTTGGCAAGGATGAAGCATGCATGGGAAGCCCATATATGGCGGCGATGTTGAACTTGTTCATATTAGGTTTCAAGGTCTAAGTTGATAAGGATGACTGATCAGGTCTCTTCCTTAAAAGGGCACCAGATCTCATTACAGAGGGTTGTGAGCCACTGTGCGGTTGCTGGGAATTTAACTCAGGAGTTTTGGAAGAGCAGGCAGTACTCTTAGCCGCTGAGTCATGATGATCATGGACTAACTTAAAACTGTTAAGTAAGCTTCCAATTAAATGCTTTCTTATATAAGCTGCCTTGGTCATGTTGTCTTTTCACAGCAATAAAACAGTAACTAAAAATAAATAAATAAATAAAAACAACAACAACAAAAAAAAACAAAAAGTAACTAAGATACAGGGTGTCTGGCAAATCTGGATCCAGCCACACCACTGACTTAGATGTCTCTAGAGAAATCGGGGAGTTGAAGAGGTGGCTCAACTACTAGAATGCTTTCCCAGCATTCACAGACCCTAGATTTAATTCCTAGCACTATACAGAAACAGGATGGCACATGCCTGTTAATTTTAACACTTGAGAGGTGATGTGGGAAGGTCATATATCAATCTGTTGATTTTATTGGTTAATAAAGAAACTGCCTTGGCCCATTTGATAGGCCAGCCCTTGGGTGGGTGGAGTAGACATAACAGAATGCTGGGAAGAAGGGAAGTGAGCTCAGACGCCACGCCGCTCCTCTCCGGGGCAGACATGATGAAGGTCCAGCCCAAGATGTGAGAGTTAGCCAGTAAGAGGCTAGAGCTAATGGGCCAAGGCAGTTTCTTTATTAACCAATGAAATCAACAGATTGATATATAACCTTCCCACATCAGGGAGGTAGAGGCAGGGAGCAGGTCCTCCCTCAGCTACATACAAAATTTGAAGCTGGGTTACGTAAGACCCTACCTTAGAGGAGAAAAAGCGTATCTGAAGTTGTAGGATTAGAGACAAAACAGAGATGGTTGGGGGGATGGTTCAGTGTGTAAAGGCACTTATGCAAGCCTGGAGACCTGAGTCTGATCCTTCCTACACAAGTAACCATAAAAACTGAGGTAAAACTGGGTATAGTGGTGCACACCTTTAACTCCAGCACTCAGGAGGCAGAGGCAAGCAGATCTCAATAATGGTCTATAACATCAAGTTATAAGTCTCAAAAACTAAACATGGGCTGGAGAGATGGCTCAGAGGTTAAGAGCATTGCCTGCTCTTCCAAAGGTCCTGAGTTCAATTCCCAGCAACCACATGGTGGCTCACAACCATCTGTAATGAGATCTGGTGCCCTCTTGTGACCTGCAGGCACACACACAGACAGAATATTGTATACATAATAAATATATAAAAAAAAAAAAAAAAAAAAAAACTAAACATATGCCCCACCCTGCCCCCAATCCAAACCAACAACCCAGGGTGGAAGGAGAGGATCAACTCTGGAAAAGCTATTCTCTGACCACCAAGTACACAATGGTATGTGTATAACTGGGGTGGAGGACAGAACACAGACCACATTCACTGACTGTCTAACAGACACACACACGGGGTGGAGGACAGAACATGAACACAATGAGTGTCTAGCTGAAGCCCAGTTCACGGCGGCTGCAGGAGGAGACTTACTGCCAACCTCTCATTCAGACCTTCCTTCTGTGTGCCCCTGTCCTACTGTGAAGCCCAGAGGTAGTCTATAGATAGGGCTGTGTCACACAGCTCTGCAATCTCCTGAGCAACACTGTCTAAAAGGGAGAACAGGCAGTGCTTTCTTATTTGTGAAGTTGGGTCTCACTTCCTGCCATGTGCTAAAACCACAGCTTCTCACACAGGAAGGAACCCTTTCCCAAAGGGCTCGAGACCAGCAGAAACTGCTTTACAAATGCAGCAGACAAAAGCCACTACTCATTCAGATGCTCCCAACCGGCTTCTTCCAGTTATTATAAATCCTCTTTCTGCCCTCACCACCAGCAGTCACTGGGAACAGAGCCCAACTCCCGGTGGGGGCAGCCCCAAGTTAGAAAGCCCAAGTGGGGCAACTGGAAAACACACTACTCCATAGGCTAGTCATCCATTACCTTCACTCGCTCCTCTGGCCTCTTCACCACCTTGTCACTGAGGAATTTGGTAGGGATGAAGCCGGTGACACCATTGTCGAGCCTTGTTTTCACACCAATGGCCTGGCCAGGGCACGAGCCACTGTCGAAGTGGTTCCAGACCTGAGAAGAGAAAGGAGGTTGATTGTTAAGATTCTGGAGCTCCCGTGTTCAGAAGAGAGTACTGGGGGGAGTGGGAAGACTGGAGATATGGCCCAGTGGTTAAGAGTATTTATTTCTCTTGCAAAGAACCTGGGGTCAATTCCCAGTATCCATACAGAAGCTCATAAACAATAACTCCAATTATAAGGGTCAATGTCCTTTTCTGACCTCTGAGGGCATCAAGTATACCACATGGTACATATACCCAACACAGGCAAAAGAGTCACATTTAAAATAAAGTGAATATATCTTAAAAAAAAAAAGAAAAATCAGGGAGTTAACAAGATGACTCAGTGGGGAAAGGCTCCTACCACCAAGCCTGATGACCTTAGTTTGATCCCTGGGATGCATGCAATAGGAGAATCCCCCACCCCCACTAACCGACACACACACAAATGGTGTGTACACAAATATACAAAATAAATAAGAAAACTAAAAACCACACAAACCAACAGAAAAGGGTATCTAGAGTTGCTGTAACTTATTCTACCACTGATGCCCGGCACTGGTCTGGAAACTCAGTTAGTTACACACCAAACAAATCTGTGAACGTCCAGATTCCTTGACTTCATGTTTGTCACTAAGGTCATTAGATGAAACTTTCACGCTTAACCGACTGACTTCCTAATTCCACTGTGGTTTCTTTTGTTCTGTTCTGTCTTAGTGAGTGTGACAAGTATCTAAACAAGAACTTGCTACAATGGACCTAATAAGTGAAAAGGCAGAAAACGCTAGGTGACGTTAAAAAAGAATGTTGATAGCTGGATATGGTGAGGCACACCTTAAATTTCAGCACTGAG
The DNA here is from genome assembly GCF_950005125.1 of Chionomys nivalis. Taxonomy (NCBI): domain Eukaryota; kingdom Metazoa; phylum Chordata; class Mammalia; order Rodentia; family Cricetidae; genus Chionomys; species Chionomys nivalis. The sequence goes on from NC_080092.1 coordinate 59,038,325, forward strand.
GAGGCAGAGGCAGGATCTATCTCTATGAATTCAAAGCCAGCCTCATCTACATAGGGAAAAAAAAAAGAAATATAAAAGGTAGGCAGGCACATCATGCCTAAAAGAATCAAGGGAAATCAGAGCAGGGATAATACAAAAATCATACAGAGGCACACACACCCTCAAGCAAGTATAAGGACACTGTCTACTCTGTGGATGAAAACACATATAAGTCCTAACTCGCCAGAGTGACAGACAGGAAGTAGGGTAAGAATTAGGGGTTATAGTGACTGCATCAGAATGAAAAGAGAGATTCATGTTAAAATTGTCTTCCACCCCCTTCCTTTGTGTACTTTTTTGATGAGAGCATGAACTAAAATACTCTCTCAAATCATCAGACTTCTCAGTTAAAAAAAACAAAACAAAACCTTACAGCAACACTGCAGCACATACCTCGCTTAGTTCAGGAAAGTTGTCCTGTTGACAGAAGGGGCACTGCCACAGTCCTGTCTCATCATTTCGGATGGCCTGGTCATAGCTCTCACCCTGTGGGCGCCTGTGAGCAATGCCAGTAACATTACAGATGATGAGCTTTCCTATAGGAAAGAAAGCAGGTTACTAAGAGAATGGAGGGAGCCGGGCGGTGGTAGTGCACATTTTAATCCCAGCACTCGGGAGGCAGAGACAGGCACATCTCTGGGAGTTCGAGGCCAATGTGGTCTATAGAGAAAGTTCCAGGACAGGCCCCAAAGCTACGGAGAGAAACCTTATCTTGAGCCGGGCGGTGGTGGCGCACACCTTCTTTAATCCCAGCACTTGGGAGGCAGAGGCAGGCGGAACTCTGTGAGTTCGAGACCAGCCTGGTCTACAAGAGCTAGTTCCAGGACAGGCTCCAAAACCACAGAGAAACCCTGAACCCTGTCTCGAAACAGCCAAAAAAAAGAAAAAAAAAAAAAAAAAAAAAAAAAGAAAAAAAAAGAAAAAGAAAAAGAAACCCTATCTTGAAAAAGAAAAGAAAACAACAACAACAAAAAAATGAGACTAGAGAGCTGCCTCCTTCCCACTAACCCTTGCTGACATAACACATCTCACAGCATCTCATCCTGGAGGGTAGAGACCTTCCCTACATTAGTGTCAGAGAAATGAAGCCTGAAAGACAACTCCAAGAAAGACCTCAAAGCAAGATAGAGACAGAACTTTATTTGTACTTTGGTGGTGTTGGAGATTGAACTCAGGGCCTTGAAAATACTAGAGAAATGCTACAACAGGGAGTTACACCTGCCTTTTACCTTTCACTGTGAGATCCTTCTCACCAAGTTCCTGTGAATTCACTCTGTAGCTTTGGCTGTCCCCAAATTTACAGTCCTCCTGCTTTACCCTCCCAAGTAGGAGAGGTGATGGGTCTGCGCCAACAGGTGCGGACAGAAGTCTAACTTGATCTTGACCTCAATTTTGACTTCCAGTCTAGGCCTTGCATTATTTCCTAAGAGCTATACTGGTTAATTTTGTCAATTTCACAAAAAGTAGAGTCACCTAAGAAGAGGAGACATCAACTGAGGAATTACTCTATCAGGTTGGCCTATGGACATGTCATTGGGGACATTTTTTTGACTGCTAACTGAAAGGGGAGGGCCTAGCCTACCATGGACAGCGCCATTCCTAGGCAAGTAGTGCTGGATGAAGAAAGGCAGTTGAACACGAGCCTGACAGCTAGCCAGTAAAAGCAAGCAGCATTGCTCCCTGGTGTCTGCTTCAATCCCTGTCTCAAGCTTCTGTCCTGGCTTCCTTCCCTCAATGATGGACTCTAACCTGGAAGATGTAATAAGCGCTTTCCTCCTCAAAAGCTGCTTTTGGCCGGGCGGTGGTGGCGCACGCCTTTAATCCCAGCACTTGGGAGGCAGAGGCAGGCGGATCTCTGTGAGTTCGAGACCAGCCTGGTCTACAAGAGCTAGTTCCAGGACAGGCTCCAAAACCACAGAGAAACCCTGTCTCGAAAAACCAAAAAAAAAAAAAAAAAAAAAAAGCTGCTTTTGGTCAGTGCTTTATCACAGCACCAGGAAAGCAACCAGGATAACAGATCTCTTTCTTGGTCTTCCTCACCTGACATACAAATTTTTTTCTGTTTGTTTTTCGAGACAGGGTTTCTATGTGTATCCCTAGGTGTTCTGGAACTTGTTCTGCAGACCAGGCTGCCTCTGGGAGGATTAAAGGTGTGTGCCACTGCCGGGCGGTGGTGGTGCACGCCTTTAATCCCAGCACTCGGGAGGCAGAGGCAGGCAGATCTCTGTGAGTTCGAGGCCAGCCTGGTCTACAAGGGCTAGTTCCAGGACAGGAACCAAAAAGTTACGGAGAAACCTTGTCTTGGAAAAAAAAAAAAAAAAAAGGTGTGTGCCACCATACCCTGCAAAACTGTCTTCTTCTACTGAAATCATTTTTAGTTTATGTGCATGTGGTAAATGCCTGAGTTCCCCAACAGCATTCTCTAAGTATAAATACAGACTCATAACTCACCAATGTAGAAGGTCTCCGGAGTCTCTTTGGTTAACATATTGAAGATCTCCTCTGTGTTAGGAGAGCGGTAGGCTGTCCTGAGGTCCTTATACCGACAACTGAGCTCTGCTCGGATATCATACAGTGTGATGTGCTTGTCACCATAGCCCTGGGGAAGACGTCCATTAGGAAGCCTCGCAGCCCCCAACCTGACTCACTGGGAATTTTAGTGACAGGAGGTATACAGTTTGTACCTGACCATGCTTTTCTTTACTGTCAACATTTACTGAAGGAAATTCTCACTTCTTTCTCTCACCTTCTCCCTCATTGGTATCTATGTTGTCCAAGTAGCCCTTGAATGTATGATCGTCCTGCTTCAACCTCCTGAATAGCTGGGATTATTTATTACAGGTGTGTGCTACTGTTCCTATCTCAATAGAGGCGATTTCAAGGTTGCCCTTAGGACACTGTATGCTTCAGGAGCCCCATGAATAAAGGAGGCAGTGTAAAGCTCTGCTCTTGGGAAGGATTTAGAATAAGGCCTCAAGGGCAAGCACAGTACACATCCGCCCTCCCTCTGCCCTGCCCTCACTTTAAGGTCATGGTACCCGACTCTTTCCTGGCTCACTATAAGTGTCTGAAAGTTTCCTTCAACAAACCTAGTACAGCACGGGCAGGGAGAGGAAAAGGTCAAGGCTTCAACACCATAGTATCAGGGTTTCTCTTGAACATCTGCTGCCCAAGTTCCTCCCCACACAGCTGCTTGAGAAGAGTTCTTGCCTGCCAGGACTCATAGCTGCTTACCTGTCTCTCTAGTTCTTCTGCAAAGGCATCAAGGTCTAGATCCTTTAGTCGCTCTGGGTTTTCCAAGATTTCCTCAAGGGCTCCTGCAGGATTGGCGTCCTCTGCAGACTCGTCATATTCCAAGGCGTCCACTGCCATCTTCCTGGCCCATTCGTATGTCTCAGGGTGCACTCGGGAGCCATCAAGGACTTCAATGTATGAGTCAGTGCTGGAGGAAGGGAAGAAACAGCAAGATATAAAACCACAAATTTCAATTAATTAACAACCCAAATGTTCACCAATGCAGAACTGGCTGGGTAAACCAGGGTACTCCATATGATGGAATACTACATAGCCATTAAAAAGAATGAAGGAAATTTATGTTTGCTGATATGGGGAGATGGCCATGATATACTGATATGTGAAAAATGCACTGCAAAACACTATGAACCATGTGATCTCACTTTTGAAGTAAATGAGTAGTTAGTAAATGCATAGCAAAAATAAAATTTAGGAAATTGTAGTATACATAAAAATTGTTATGGTAATTTTCTCTGGGGGGTGGAATTATGGGGGACTTCCACTTTCTGTATAATAGTTCTTTCTGTTGAATTTTATATAGTAAACTTAAGAGTTATAATATAAAACAAGAAGGGGGGAAAAAAACCTCTGAGAATTTGCTGGCAGCTGTTTTCCCCCATAAAGCCTTCCCAGGCTGATCTTGCCCGTGCACTCACATGGGCCTATGTTATTCGTGGAGTGTTACAGCAAAGCTGAGTGGAAAATGAAGGTTTAGAACTTGAAGCCTATTTCCCCACTGACTTCCATTACTGAATGAGGAGCTATGTGCCCGTGGAAAAGATCCTCCAAAGACTGAGTTGATAACTTCTGGAGAGGAAGAGGTCAATAATGAAGTCTCAGTACCACCATCCTAAAACAGAACACATCTCTCTCCCCGTCCTGAGCCTCTTCACACCCATGCTCTTTTCCCATAGCCCCTTTCTGTTCCCCACTTCACCTGGCTGGAACAAAGCCTGAGCACAATCTTATGCTTTCTCTTTTAAAGACAACACTGGTGTTTCTGTGTCTCCCTCTCACAGGAAAAAGCCTTACAACTGATCTCTTCCATAGGTCAGGGGCGACTTCTTACCTTTTCTTTAAAACATTTCCTAATTTAATTGGTCTGAGAACCTTTCAAAGGCCTAATTTCCTGATGCCCCAAATCAACGCCCAAGTAATTGCTGCTGGCCTATCTAAGCAGAGGGTATCACCTGTCCCCCAGAGAGGCAGTGTCGATCTTGAGGAAGCCAGCACAATTCATGAAGACTTTGGGACCCATGTGACACATGGTAACCAGTTGAGTTCGGCTCTCGAGACGGGTATTGTTCTGTTTCAAGATCTAGGGAAGAGGGCTAGAAGTGAGCAGGGCAGTAAGAGGGCCTGCATCCCTAGACTGTTTTCTGTTAAATTTCTATGGCTCGGCCAGGCGGTAGTGGCACACGCCTTTAATCCCAGCACCTGGGAGGCAGAGGCAGGCGAATCTCTGTGAATTCTAGGCTAGCCTGGTCTACAAGAGCTAGTTCCAGGACAGGAACCAAAAAACTACAGAGAAACCCTGTCTCGGGAAAAAAAAATTTTCTATGGCTCGACCTCTGTCAAATATAGTATCTGGGACACCACCAAGTTACCACTTAATAATGCCTTTATTGAGATACAACTTACCTATCAGACTATGTATAGCTGGGCACGGTGGCACACACATGTAATGTTAGATTGAGGCAGAAGGATCATAAGGAGTTCAAGGTCAACCTCACCTACAAATTAAGCTTGAGGCCACTGAATGCTAAAGGAAATGGCCTCAAAAATAAATAAATGAATAAAAATAAAATCCAAGGCCAGGTAGTGGTGACACACATCTTTAATCCCAGTTTTTGGGAGGCAGGTGGAATCTCTGAGTTTGAGGCCAGCTAGGGGAAACCCTGTCCTGAAGAAAAAAAAAAGAAAAAAGAAAAACAAAACAAACCAGACTAGAGCTGGAGCTGGAAAGATGGCTTAGAGGTTAAGACACTGGCTGTTCTTCTAGAGGTCCTGAGTTCAATTCCCAACACCCATACGCTGGCTCACAACCATCTATAATTTGATCTGATACCCTCTTCTGGTATGTAGGCAGAACACTGTATACATAACATTTTGGGGGGGGGTATCTAGACAGGGTTTCTCTATGTAACAGCCCTAGCTGTTCTGGATCTTGCTTTGTAGACCAGGCTGGCTTTGAACTCAGAGATCCACCTGCCTCTGCCTCCTGAATGCTGGGATTAAAGTTGTGTGCCAACCGTCCAAAAAAATCTTAAAAACGAAAAGGAAAATCCAACCCAAAAGACAATGACATGTGACTGTGTATGGCTTCAAAGTGTACAGAAACAAAGAGAGCAACATTCATGTTAGGAAAACAGTGTTATGAACGCTGTTGAAGCTCTCTGAGGTTCTTTTCTGTTTGCACTGGGAGGAGAAACTGCTGTTCTGGTTTCTCTTGCTTCCATCATGGCTATGGCCACCAAAGCACAGTAGAGAGGATTAAGGGCTTGGCTACTAGGCCTGAGGTTGGTAGTTCTCAATAACTTGCTTTACCTCCCTAATCTGTCAATCACATTGGCAAAGCTCTTCACACTCAATGAAATGATATTTTCTTATCAATCCAAGCCTACCTTCAGCAGGTGGGTTCCTTTTCGAGGTCCCAGGCCACAGACATACTGGATCAAGGCCTGGCTGTAAGGATGGGCGATGGCGCGGTTGACATCAACACCAACCTCATTGACCCGGTTGATGAATTCACAGTACAAGGCGTTGAGCAGCTCCTCTTTCACAACATGCTCCTACCAATACAGCAGCAAGTAAGGTTACTGTGCCTTCTGACCCACTTGGCCTACCTGCCCATCCTACTCACCTGCAAGGGATGAAACTTGAGACACAGGATGTCTTCATCAGAGCTGCACACCTGGGCAAATTCTATCAGAGGGTCTTGGATGCGCCGGGCTAGAGAGACGGCTTGTCTCAGAACTGGTGGATAATCCCGGAACTCTGCCTAGAACCAAAGGAAGGTCACAGAACCTTAGGGTGTCCACAGTGACAAGGTAAGAAGAACTCTAAACCATTCTGGCTTGAGCCACTTTTTAAAAATCCCTTTTGGGGCCTTTGTTTTCCAAGGACCACTTTAAACTCTGGAGCTGTCAATCTGAATTATAGTAGCCCAGAAAGTCTCTGAATGGATAAACTAACAGGTATAGCCCTAACCCTGACAACCTGTATTTCCTAGTTAATCTCTCTGGGGTTCAAAGCAGTTGCCAGAGCAAGCCACGATGACAGGGGAATTAGCATTACCTCTGATTTCTTGCTGTTCATATACAGAATGGCCAACTCGTTGTCAACTAGCTCCACCCCAATAGAAGAAAGCTGTTGGCCTTGGTCCAGCTCATGCACTATGCGCTTTACATCCTCAATCAACATCTGGGCATCCCTGAAAGGATGAGGAGTATTGGTTAATGGATCTATTTCCTTAGGAATGGGTACTCTTGACTGAGGTGGTGTGGGGAAGAAAGAACTTCAAAGCAAAGAGGAACCACGTCTCTAAAGAGACTCCTGAAATATCAACATTACACCCAGAAACAAAGCCAGACTAAGCAATGAGAGATGGGTGACTTTGGGTCAGAGCTTTACACCTGGCCTGTCCATAGCCTCATGCCCCTACCTGTTCTCTCCTGCAACAGTGACCACATGAGGCTTCTTATTCACAAGAAACTTCTTTAGGGTTTCAATATCTTGAGCCTGGATTAAAAGAAAATTATAGCTGAAGAGCTCCAAGCATGGAAGATTTCAAGCAAGATGAGATTTTCTTTTTAAGATTATTTTTCTGGGTATGGTAGCATGTCTTGAATCCCATCACTCAGGAAGCAGAGGCAGGCAGATCTCTGTGAGTTTGAGGCCAGCCTGGTCTACAAGAGCTTGTTTCCAGGGGGCTGGAGAGATGGCTCAGTGGTTAAGAGCATTGCCTGCTCTTTCAAAGATCATGAGTTCAATTCCCAGCAACCACATGGTGGCTCACAACCATCTGTAACAAGGTCTGCTGCCCTCTTCTGGTCTGCAAACACACACAGACAGAATATTGTATAAATAATAAATAAATAAATAAATAAATAAATAAATAAATAAATAAATAATAAATAAATAAATTAAAAAAAAAAAAAGAGCTTGTTTCCAGGACAGGCTCCAAAGCTACAGAGAAACCCTGTCTTAAAACAAAAAACAATCAAACAAAAAAGCATTCAAATTCCTCTTTCTTTAGAAAAAGAGGTGATGAAGGGAAGAAGCAGGGAAAAAGCTGGAATAATGCCCCAGTGGCTCCCAGTCATGGAACAGTCTGACCTAGATGTTGCTAAGAACAGAAGCAACCACTGCAGATCCAGAAGTAGATAAGGCCTAGGTACTGATGGATGCCAGAAGCAAACCACACCCAGTGAAGAGTGTCATCTACTGCCCACAAGTGAGACTGTCTCCCAAAGGTGAGACGATTTTTAAATATTAAGATGGGGAATAGACTGCCAGTAGAGTGCTATATCTGTGTGGTACTATATATGTATTATTTTGTATATTTGTATAATGTATCAGCAGAGTGCTGTATCTGTGTTGTACTATATATGTATTGTTTTGTATATTTGTATATTGTATCAGTAGAGTGTTGTTTATTTAAATTAATGTTTTTGTTATTTATTTATTTATTTATTTTTTTTTTGGTTTTTCGAGACAGGGTTTCTCTGTGGCTTTGGAGCCTGTCCTGGAACTAGCTCTTGTAGACCAGGCTGGTCTCGAACTCACAGAGATCCACCTACCTCTGCCTCCCAAGTGCTGGGATTAAAGGCGTGCGCCACCACCGCCCGGCTTTGTTTTTGTTATTTAAAAAACTTGCCAGGAATGGTGGTGCATGCCTTTAACCCCATCACTGGAGAGGCAGAGGAAAGTGGATCTATGTGAGTTCAAGGCCAGCCTGGTCTACAAAGTGAGTTTTATTTTAGCACAGGCTCCAAAGCTACAAAGAAACCCGGTCTTGAAAAACCAAAAAAGGGAGAGAGAAAAAGAAAAGATGTGATGAACCCGACTTATTTATGTGAAGTTTTGTTGTTTTGCTTAGACCACAACACTTGAACTCACTGAAGTACAGAGTGCACTGAGTAAACACTTGTGACCTATTCTAGAGACCTACTTTCTTTTCCCGCTCTTCTTCTCTCCATGCAGTTCGCCTCTTGGTGAAATGGGGCAGGCGGAGGAAATCAGTCACTTCTCCCTCACCATTGACTAAGGCACAGAACACAGGGTGATCTCTGCCAGCCAGACACAGAAAGAAGAATGCAACAGTTAGCAAGATGAACCACAAGTGGGAAGAAGAAACTGTGAAAGACAGGTGATAGCGCAAGGTAGGTAGGTACCTGGCAGAGGAGAAAGCGATGCCTAGGACTCGAATGCCCTTCCCCTGGTTCTCATCCATAAAGTCGTCATCTTCTTCCACCTGCTGATCTGGTCTGTAGGGCGCCACCCTCAACCAGTTGTAGAGCTTTCGGCTACAAGCCTAAAGTAGAGACACAGCCGGCACTATGGTCACCAGGGCCTTCAAATGTGTAAGGGGGTGTGTTCATGAAGTACATGCTCCTAGTCACCTGACAGGTCTACAACACAAAACTTTAATTGCATTCTGGAAATGGCAGCAACATAAATGAGAGACATTTAGATGAGTGAAGAGGGAAGAGGCCTGGAGCAAACCTGGGCACAAGCCCTCTGTCCTGTTTTGACTCTTTCTCGCCTTACGCTCTACATGTCCCCATTCTTTCTCCAGCTATAGACAACTCTGGGCTATCTTCATTCTCAGTTCAACTAAAGACAATGAAAGCTGGGGTGTGGTGGCATAAGCATCAGAAGGACCACAAGGTCAGCTTCGGCTACAGAGACTTTGTCTTAAAAAAAAAAACAGTAGGACCAGAGAAATGGCTCAGCAGGTAAAGCACCTGCTGCCAACCTGAATTTAATCCATGGGACCTACACAGAAGAGAGGCAGAATCAACTTCCAAAAGATATCCTCTGATCACACACGTTCATGCACATACCCACACTTGTAATTAATAAATATAATAATGAAAAATTGGAGTTTAGGGCTAGGGCTGTGTGGTAACGTCCTTAGGTTAAATGTCTGAGCCCACCCCCAGAGGGAGTAAGGCAGTGGCTTGCAGGCCTCACCTTTACAACACTTTCTCTGGCCTCTGCTAGCAGCTTGTTCTTGAGTTCTTTGGCCATCTGCACATACAGGAACTGCTGCAAAGCTCGTTCAATGGCCATGGTGCGCTGCCTGTTCCATTCTTGTACTTGGTGGCTGAACTCATCCCGGTAGTAAAACTGCTTGATCTCCTCGAAATATGTTTGGTCGTTGCCATACCTGAGGAAGGGCACAAAGCTCTGGTGTGTGGTGGAGAAAACATGACCCTCACACATCCATGAAGTGTGTGAGGTTCGTTTACTCAGAAACGGTAGCTTATGCTCCTGAGGGCTGCCTTCCCTCCTCCAGCCCCCTTCATCCCAGGAGTAAGTTGTATTTACCCTTACCCTTCTACTCCCTTCATATCTATGCTGATGTCAATGGTGAGCAGTCCTTCATCCTCAGCCAGACCTATCTTGAGGAACTGGTCATCTCTTAGCTCTTTAACAGGCTTGTTCTTTAAGTACTTAAAAGAATAAGCGTAGTGGGCCTCATCCACATCCTGAACACAGGGAGAAGGAATCATTAGCAGGTAGGCAGGGCTTGGCCCTGGGAGAAAAGACTGCAGAAGGAGTCTAGAGTGCGGCCACACCTAGAACAACAGCCCCAACTTACCTTTCTACCTTTCTTGGTTGGGGTTATGTTTAGCTTGGCTCTCTCCTGGAAGGTTTGCCTCAGCACCTGTCTGACAAGGGGCTCCCGGGCAATCTGTAGTGCAACCATGTATCGGGCGCCTTCAAGCACAGCTTCTGGTGTAGGGAACTGGCTGTGGGGACAACAGTGCAGCTGCAGGATGAGGGTGTCCCTGCCATCAGGTCACCCTTCCTTCTGGCCGTCGGCTTTATGCCCACCTGCAAACGTAATCTTTGGCCAGCTCCAAGGGCTCTGCAGGAAACTGTTCTGTCTCATGTCGCTGGTAGCTGTCACGGAGGTTCTCCCCAAACTGCTCAGGTGTGAGGCCAAACTTTTTGGCCAGGCCATCTACAGCAAACAGAGGAGTGCAAGGTGAGGCAGCAGCCTGGCAGATCGCCCAGCTGTTAGAGGCTACAGCAGCTGTTTGGGCATCAGAGTTTAAAGAGAGGCCATCAAAGAACAACAAATACAACCTGACTTTAATTATCTGGGAGACTTCTAATTACTTAGGAAATTTAAGAGACACTGGATAATCATAGAGGTAGGGAATAGAAAGATGGTTGGTTGGGGTAGTGTTTATGGAGACTCTACAGTTTATTCTTAGATGAGTGACTAATATATTCTTTCCTGTTCCTATCCACTAGGGCATTACTGGAAATGTTTCCTTATTCAAAGCTGAAATGCCTATGTGACAAAAGGTGGTTTTACCCAGTCCTGCACTCTGGCAGATAGTGTACATGTCTCGGCGGGAGGCCTGCTTGAGCTCTGGTCCCCTCTGTTCCTCATCTTCAGCCTCTTCACCTTCACCTGGGAACAAAATGAGGGCAATAAGCTCTTGTTTCTAATCAGTTTCAAGGACCTGAGATGTGAAGATGTCCAAATGGCACCCAACCTAGCCATGGAGACTGGCATCTTCTTTCTCGACACTCACCTTCCTCATCTCCATCCTCCTTTATGCGCTTCAGTTTCTTACGGCTAGCCTTGGCAGCATTCTGCATCTTGGGGATGTCACGACCATAGTACAGTAAGAAATGATTGTAGACATCTTTCAGTTCATCCATTGACTGTACATCTTTGAGCCTAAAGGGGAAAGATGCAAGATCCTATTACTTATTGGGAGCAAGCTTTGCTATAATACTTCTAATTCCCAGGAAGCAAGATCAAGTAAAGATAAGCAAATAAAGTCACAGAACAGTCCCAGACTACAGTTTCAGCACAACCAGGATATCTTTTTTTTTTAAATATTTATTTATTTATTATGTATACAATATTCTGTCTGTGTGTATGTCTGTAGGCCAGAAGAGGGCACCAGATTTCATTACAGATGGTTGTGAGCCACCATGTGGTTGCTGGGAATTGAACTCAGGACCTTTGGAAGAGCAGGCAATGCTCTTAAACGCTGAGCCATCTCTCCAGCCCCCCAACCAGGATATCTTAAAGGAATGTATGTTGCTGGGAGTGGCAGTGCATGGCTGTAATATTTGGAGACTGAAGCAAGAGGCCTGCCACAAGTCTGAGACAGCTTGGGACATCCCGCCACATCTGCTTCAAAAACAAACAAGTAAAGTAGGTGTGATGTCCCAGAACTTGAGAGGTGGGAATATCAGGAGTCTAAGGCCAGACTGTTCTATAGGAGATCCTGTAACAGTATATACACAAATATAGGAAAAATGCCAAACAGAAACGATTAGTGGAGAATAAAGGCCACACCTGTGATCTCGCCACTAGAGAAACCTAGAGTCTGAAGCCAGTCTGAGCTGCACAGTAAGGCACTATCTTAAACAAACAAACAGTATAAGGAAGAGGCAGAACAGGCAACGCATGTTTAGTGAAGTTCAAAGTCTTTGAAACTACTTCTCAGTATAAATGCTATCCACCAAAAGCATCTGTTAGCCTCCAATACCACATTATTCAGGCTCCCAAATTACTTTCAGATTACAAACTGTTTCTTATGTAGCATTATCAACACGGAATAAATGCACACATTACCAAATATGTATACCTAATACAAAGGCTGCAAAGGTGTAGGCACTTGCTACTGGATTGCCTGTTACTTCTCTTGTCTTGTGTCCGTCCCCTCACCCCCCGTCCCTCGTCTTTTTTGGAGACAGACATTATGTTGCCCAACTTTGAACACTACCCTCCTGCCTCAAAATCCTCTCAAGAACTGGGATTATAGGTGTGGGCCAACATACCTAATTTAAATTCCTGTTTAACAACTTAATTTTTGGTAAATAAATCTGTTTTTTATATACTAATATGGAAATCCAAAATGAGAATCTGTCAGCTTATTCCACTGCTCCCCATGGGATTTTATATAGTTCAAGCTAACTCTTAACTCATGACCTTCTCAGTTCTACCTTCCACTTGGCTTACAGAAGTGGACCACCACTCAGCTAGCATGCTCACTTTTAGCTGGGTGTGGTGGTACACACCTCCAGTCCCAACACTTGGGAGGCGAGGCAGCTTAATCTCTGAGTTCGAGGTCAGCCTAGTCAGTTCTAGGATAGAATTTGTTTTTTGATTGTATTGACAATTTGGGTTCTAAGGGCTGGGACCCCATGCTGCAAATTCCGCAAAGAAACAGTGCTCCTGGGGACCTGCCTTCAGTTAGGTGGTTCCCTGGAACAAGCCCTGCATGTCCTACCTCTCCATGTCAGTAGTATCCAAAGCCCGGATGCCATCAGCAAGAGGTTTGTCAGGATCAGCAGAGATTTGCTCATACTGATAAGCCTGCATCTTCTCAAACAGCCGTGTTAGGTTCTCTTTTCGGATTCTCAGCTGAGTCCACTAGGACAGAGGAAGGCAGGAGTGAGGACTGGAACTAAGCCCTGGCAACCCAAGTCCGCTGTTCCCTTTAGCAGACGCACAAACCAGGGAAGTTGGCAGTCCTGGAGGTCAGAGCTGTAGCACCCTGATACTGGTTTTTCTCCACCCAGTTCTCAACTCCATGTGGCCTTTTGTCCATGTTACCTTTTCATCCCACTGCCACACTCTCCATAGGTCATTGATATGTAATTCAGGTTCCACATACTCCTTTCGGTAGAAGGCAATAAAAGGCACCTACGGTAGCAAGGATGCTGCTGTCAAGCAGAAGAAAGATCTGCAAACATTTCCTCTGCTAGAAGATAATAATTTCCTAGTCTAATAGCGCCATAAAATTCACAATTACAAGAATGATCTTTCCAACTGGCTATGTAGTGCAATGTTCTCCCCAGTGGAGTAGGTAACATTACAGACAGGCTATCTTGTCCCCTTGGTTACTAGTACCTCTTGCTAGTCACAGCACTCTTGAGTTTAAGAGACTTCTAAGGATGAGGAAGGGGGTTTACCACTTGATTGTAGCTACCTCTTGCCTCACCCTCCGAATTGTAATGAATTTCTAACCACTGGGCTACTAGAGCTCAAGGAGCAACCTCAAAATGCTGATTCCGCATGAAGCCCAGGGCCTCTTTGATCTTCTGAATCGTGCTGGGTCCTTTGCGACTGAAGCTACTAGTTGGCTGCCCACGGTCTAGGTAATCACAGCTTTCCTATAGTAAGAAGCAAAAACAAAAGAAGACGCGTTACTTCCTGTCTTAGCCAAACAGGAGCTTCAAAACATGAGAGCATTTTCTGATGAAATCTAAAATTTTTCTTTGCTTTTTTATCTTCCTCTCTCTCAGTTTTTAGAGCAGGATTTTACTGTGTAGTCTTGACTATCCTGAAACTCAAGCTTTGTAGACCAAGCTGGACTTGAAGTCACGGATATCTGCCTGCCTCTGCCTACCTCTCAAGTGTTGGGATTATGGGATTAAAAGTGTGCACCACCAATGCTTGCTTAGTATTTTTCTTAATACACATATATACATATCTTTCCCAGGCATACAGAAGCAGCACATAGGGAATAGCTTCTCATTTTCCTCAACTGACCTCTGGTTCATATCAGAACTTTTAACATTTACTTTATGTGTATGAATGTTTTGCCTACATGTATATGTGTGCCATGTGAGTACCTGGTGCCCACAGAGGTCAGAAGAGAGAGTAGGAACCATAGAACTCCAGGTACAGGCAGTTGTGAATCATATGTGGGTGCTGGGAACCAAATCTGTGGTCTCTGCAAGGGCAGCAATGCTTCTAACTATCCAGCCAGCTTTCTAGCCTCTCAAATCTAAACTTCTGAGTACCTGTAAAGAAATGGTTGGTGTGGCAAAGGCATTTCTGTAGATCCAGTCAGCTTCTTCTTCTAGCTCATCATCTTCAGCTGCCTTGACAGGAATGGAGCGGAGCTGTAGGGGAAAGAGGGTGACACATCTTTATTCTGTGTCCTGCTCAGGAAAAACATAACAGTTCTGAACAGAAGCATGTGATCCTCAGGTACATACTTCTAGTGTCACCTGACATAAAATGGGCATTTTCCAGATCTGTTGAGAATACCATGCCAGCCGGGCAGTGGTGTCGCATGCCTTTAAGCCCAGCTCTTGGGAGGCAGAGGCAGGCAGATCTCTGAGTTCAAGGCCAGCTTGGTCTATAGAGCAAGTGCCAAGACAACCAGGTAGGTTCATACAGAGAAACATTGTCCCAGACTCCCCAACAAAAAAGACGAAGGCAAGAGGATCAGAAATTTAAGGTTACTCTTGACTACTTACTGAGGCCACTATGAGCTACATGAAAACCTGTCTCAAAAACAAACAAAACAATAAAAATAACAAAAGCAAAAACAAAAAGAAAAAAAAAAGATCAAAAAAGCCACCATTTCAATGTCAGTCCTGTAATCATAGCTACCCAGGAGGCTGAGGTTTAAGACATGCTTGGGCTACAGAATCAACCAAAGGCCAGCCTAAGTTAGTGAGACTCAGTTTCAAAATAAAAAGTAAAAGAACAATCAACAACAGCACTCAATACTGCCAGAATAAATAGACTCCCTGGACCTGACTCAGATGGGTTTCAAAGTCCAATGGATACTACTCATTGTGATTTCCTACCTGGAACCTCTCAGGCAGGTCAGTGGCTCGGATTTCATTGTCCTGGTCTGTGAGGTGGCTGCTCTCCAGTTCACTTGGTTCATACATCTCAAAGATGCTCCTGCGGCTCACACGCTTCTTGGTGGTTTTCTTGGGGCGCACCCGGATTTCCCCTTCAGCCTCGTCATCCTCATACTCATAGTCTTCCTCCAGCTCCTCATCGTATTCATTGTATTTCTCAAACTCGTCATAGTCAAAGTCCACCCCGAAGATCTCCTGAGCTTCCTGCAGGGCTCTGTGTGTGAGAATAAGGGGATTGAGAGGGAGGAGAAATGCAGCCCTCCCCACAACCTCTGCATGCCACAGGACTAAAGGAGCAAAGAGAAAAGCCACTTGGAAAACCATATTCAATGTGGAATAAATATGTGCCTGGAAGTTTCAAGGCAAACCATTATCAGAGGATAAAAAGTTTATCTTTGGCACCTGCCAGGAATAAGAGCCAAATATCACAGTCAGATGGGTCCTTATTCTGCTTGGCAAACCATCTTCTGCCAAGTTGCTATAGCATTCCCTTAGAACAAAACCTTTCAAACTACTATACTTTGCTGCAGGTTAGAAGGTCATCTATACGTGAATATACTGGGCACATCAGGGATCCTGGATGAATGCCCATGTGGAACTCTAGTCTAATTTTTTTTTTTTTTTTTTTTTTTTGAGACAGGGTTTCACTGTGTGACAACCCTAGCTATCCTAGCTCTATAGACCAGGCTGGCCTTGAACTCATAGAGATCTACCTACTTCTGCCTCCTAAATCCTGGGATTAAAGGCCTGCGCTACCATGCCTGGCTTCAGCCTAATCTTTCACATGTTTGAGAGCACTCAGTGACTGAAGGAGCAGTTGGAAACCACTGTCTAGTAGAGGTGTGATTGAGGCACAGAACAAAAATGGATGTGAGTTTGGGACATCTTAATTTTGGCAGAAGCCTCTAGACTTCCTGATCACATGCCCATTCAATGTCTTTATTACCACACCGTGGCAGATACACTTACGCATCCGTATATCCAGGAAGCTTTTTTCGCCATTTGGGTTTTTTCAGAGGCTGGCCATCATCATCCACAATGAAATCGTCAATATCTGGAGAAGGAAAAAGTTAATGCTCAATCACTGGATAAGCCTGGTTCCTGCCAGGGAAATTAGGGAGGTGCCTTAAAGGACCTCCCTATTAAGGAACAGGAAATGTCAACATCCACCCAATGTTGGCTTCCCTGTCTAGCATCTTCACGTACCTGACTCTTCATCCTCCTCCTCCTCTTCCTCTGGAGGAGCCATGGGGGCCTCTACAGCCTCTTGTCCTTCTTCCCCTTCCTCATCCTGGAAGATTTCCCCTGCAATAGCCTCCTTTTCATGTTCCTCTTTGCCATATTCCTCTTCATCATCATCTTCATCATCAGACATTTTTTTGACACGTCGGTATTTTTGCTAGTGTTGAGAAAAATATGCTTTATTAAGATGGGTCATGTAGGTGTCTAATAAGGATACCTGTTATCCAGGCTCACTTCTATATTCCCACCACAATTACTTTTGTCAAGTGAGATGGGAAAGAACACGTTGAGTGATGTTTATGCAGCCCCAAGGCCCGTCCTGCAAACTGACAAATCTTTTTCTATTAGACTTCAGATCTGGGACCTACAGCATTATGCTGCTGGGTACCTTTCTCTTCTCTGATGACCCCAAACTATTCAGGAAAAAGGATAAAGAAAGTACTTACTCCTCGCTTGACTTTAACACCCAAATTCTCCTCAATGAGGTCAAAATCATCATCTTCCAGACGATCATCAAAAGCTAAAGAGAACAAAGTGTACCCATGGTGAGGGGAGGCTCTTCTCCACTGCAACTTCCACCCCTGCCTCAGCTGATACCGGGACATGCTACTAACTGCGTTTTCTCTTCTTGTGGCCAACATCATCCTCTGAATCAGCAGAGTCGCTGCCCTCATCTTCCTCCCCTTCTTCTTCATCATCGTCATCATTGATAAAGCCTTTAAGGTTGCCTTGCTCATCTTGATCATCTAGATTCTCTTCTTCCTCCTCCTCATCTGAAAACATGTGGGTTGAGACATGGAGATTGGGATTAGAGGGTGAAAGGCAGACTACCCACTTACTTTCAATTATCCACGTCCCCTGAACCTAGTGACTAGGTGGCATGTCTATTCTCTGTCCCATGTAATGGCACAGAGCAGGACTTGGAAGGTTTCTTCCCCACATTTACCAGCTGTCTTTAGGAAAGATGATCTTCCCAATTACCTTGCCTCCTCACATTAGTAGATGCTTTACAGCTTCCAGTTACCTGTTTTCCTCAAAGGACAAACTCAGCAGCCACATTCCTTCTTTTATTCTTTTGCTGAAAGTTATACCTCCTGTTCCCCCTTTAAAGTTACTTCATAATTCTACTCTCTTGATGACCTTAAAGCTTAAAAATAGGGTACAAAAACGTTCACGGGAATAAAAGTGGGAAGCATTACAGAGATTTCTCTATCAGTTTACTGTCTGTCCCATACACTAATGTAAACTCAAACTAGCATAAACAGTAACTGCATCTTATTTTTACCTAGCTAGTTCGAACTGTTGTGCCTGGGATACAGCAGAGTGATGCACTATTCATTTCTAAGAATGACTCAACGTTCTCAAGCTGGTACCTCATGTGTGAGACCTGTGCTCAGCCTGAGCCTTTTATCAGCAAGAATCCAACTATCCAAAGCTTAGGAATAGTGGGGAGAAGGTTGAGGCTGGGGCCTCCTTACCATCATCCTCCTCTTCCACAAACTTCTTGGTGACTCTAGGTACCACCTCGCCTTCATCATTGTATTCTTCCTCTGACTCTTCGGCCTCACTTTCTACAAAATCAGACATTGCTGCTCCTTCCCAGTCTCCTTGAAAACTACAGAAAGAAAGGAAGTTTGTATGTGTGTGTGTGGGGAGGGTGGTGAACAAAAATAAGACACATGAGCCAGGTGTAGTGGTACACACCTTTATTAATCTCAGCACTTGGGGCAGAAGCAGGCAGATCTTTGTGAGTTTGAGGCCAGCCTGATCTATAGCATGAGTTCTAGAATAGCCAGAGCTACATAGTTAAGACCCTGTCCCATAACAAACAAACAAAAGACACAATTTTAAACAGGGCTCTTAAACCTCTTCACAGAATCCTTGTAACTACCTACCATGGCTCTGTTTACTCCAGCATTTCTCCTTAGGAAGAATCAGGAAGCTCAGCTTGGGAGTGTAACTCAATGGTAAAGGCTCACCTAGCATGAAAGAGGCCCGAGTTTGATTCCCAAAACCAAAAAACAAGGCTCCAAACCTCCCATTCTACCAAGGGTCGCTCCTCGTGAGCATTTTTTTTTTTTTTTTTTTTAAGTTTCTCAAGACAGGGTTTCTCTGTAGCTTTAGAACCTGTCCTGGAACCAGCTCTGTAGACCAGGATGGCCTTGAACTCACAGAGGTCTGCAAGCCTCTGCCTCCCAAGTGTTGGTATTAAAGGTGTGCACCACCACTGCCTGGCCTCTTGTGTGTATTTTAAGAAATGGCTATCATACAAGACTTACACCAGAATCATTTTTCTCGTTCTCACTCAATTTATTGAGAAAGGGTTTCATTTCACTCTGTAGCCAAGGTTGGCCTTTAATTCACAGCAATATTCCTGTTTCTGCCTGTCCAGTGCTGGATTATAGGAACTAACCACCACATTTGGTTTTATCATTTCTCTTAATCTTCACAAATTTCCAGGAAGAATTGGGCAAATGAAGAGGATTATTATGCAGGTGAGGCTATGATGGTAGAGTGAGATTATGACTTGCTCACAAGAAGTTTAAGAAACAGTAATTGCGCCGGGCGGTGGTGGCGCACGCCTTTAATCCCAGCACTCGGGAGGCAGAGGCAGGCGAATCTCTGTGAGTTCGAGACCAGCCTGGTCTACAAGAGCTAGTTCCAGGATAGGCTCCCAAAAACCACAGAGAAACCCTGTCTCGAAAAACCAAAAAAAAAAAAAAAAAAAAAAAAAAGAAACAGTAATTGCCAAGACTTTACATACGGTGCTCTCATCCACACTCGAGCAGAGTCAAGAAAAATTCCGGCCATGCATGGTAGCACAGGGCTTTAATCCCATGATGCAGAGGCAAGAGGTGGATCTCTGGGAAATGAGGCCAGTTTAGTCTAAATAGTGAGTTCCAGAAGCCAGGGAATACACAGTAAGACCCTGTCCCTCAAAAAGGAGGTGAGGAGAAGAATAGGGTGTGGCTCAGTGGGTTAAGAGCACTGGCTGCTCTTCCAGAGGAATCAGGTTTGATTCCCAGCACCCGCATAGTTGCTCACAACCATCTGTGACACCAGTTCCAGAGGATCCAATATCCTCTTTAGAACTCCTTGGGCAGCAGGCATATAAATGGTGCACAGACATACATGTAATCAAAACATCCATACATATATATATAAAATAAAAACAATAAGATTATTTTTAAAAAAGAAAAATCCCTTTTTAATAGATTAAACAACACTATGAGAACTTATGCCTACTTGTATGACTGCTGGTTTGAAGAATTTGGCTGAAAAAGAGCCTGTTCAGAAACATCAGAACCATGATGGATCCATTTGTATCATTTACCTCCTTGTTTTATTTCTGGTGCTGTGATAAAACACTGACCAAAAGCAATCCAGAGGAGGAGTTTATTCACCTTACAATTCCAGGTCCCAGTCCATCACTGAGGGAAGTAAAGGCAGGAATTTGAAGGGAGGCTTGCTGGCTACAACACACAGCATCACTTCTGACTAAGGTACTCACTTTACAGGCAAGACACAAGAATGCTGCTTTCTCGTTGGCTTGCTTACACTTTCTTATATGGCTCAGGACCACTTGCCTAGCAATGGTACTGCCCATAGTGGGCTACGAACTCTTATATCAATTAACAATCAGGACAATCCCACAGACATACCCATACGCCAATCTGATCTGGGCAATTCCCAACTGAGGCTCACTACCCTCAGATGACTCTAAGCTGACAGTTAAAGCTATCCAGATCTGCAAGAGTTGTCCTCTACCCCATAATACATAAAATAAAGAAGAATTACCAGGTTGGTGGTGACATACCTTTAATTGCTGCACTCTTGAGAGGCAGAGGCAGGTGGATCTGAGTTCAGGCCAGCCTGGTCTACAAAGTGAGTTAGTTCCAGGACAGCTAGGGCAATGCAGCGAAGTCCTGTCTCAAAAACCAAAAGAGTCAACAGTTTCTTTTTTGTTTTAGAGACAATGACTCAGTATGGTCAGAGTGGCCTAAAATTTGCCACGTAGCTAAGGATGAGTCTGAACTTTAGATCCTCCTGCCTCTACCTCCCAGGTATTCAAATTACAGGTGTGTACCATCACAACAAGCTAAGAATGTAGTTTCAAATGTTAACTGGGTTTCTTTTTTTTCTTTCTTCTTCTTCTTTTTTTTTCTTTGGTTTTTCGAGACAGGGTTTCTCTGTGGCTTTGGAGCCTGTCCTGGAACTAGCTCTGTAGACCAGGCTGGTCTGGAACTCACAGAGATCCGCCTGCCTCTGCCTCCCGAGTGCTGGGATTAAAGGCATGCGCCACCATCGCCTGGTTGGGTTTCTTTTTTTTTTTTTAAAAAAAAATACTTTGTTTTGGGGCTGGAGAGAAGGCTAATCAGTTAAGAGCACTGGCTTTTCTTTCAGAAGACCCAGGTTCAATTCCCAGCGCCCAGCACCAATACTGCATCTCACAACTGTCTGTAAATTCAGTTCCAGGGGACCTGACCCTCTCACACAGACATCCATGCAAGCAAAACAGCAATGCACAGGAAAAATAGTTTTTTAAAAAATTTGTATGTGTTATTAGTGTTTTTCCTGGGTGCGTATGTGTACCACATACATGTAATGCTCAAGGAGGCCCAAACAGGGCATCAGATCCTTTGAATCTGGAGTTACTCAGTTGTTAAACCTTAGGCAGGTGCTGGGGACCTGGGGTACTCTACAAGAGCAACAAATGCTTTTTATCCTCAGACCTCTCTCTCCAGCCCTGACAGCTAGGTTTCAATCTGGGTCTCATTTTACTTAGCATTCTATAATTCTGTACCAACTAATAACTTCATCTTCTACATTCCTGTTTTCCAACACAGCTAAAGCCTGGCAGGAGAACCCAAAAACTCCATAACTGAGCCTTGAGTAGAACATTAAAGAACACACACAGAGGCAGAGGATGCGGTTCAGTAGGTGCATTGCTTGCCTGGTACACATAAAGCCCTAGGTTCAATCTCCAGCACCGCAAAGCCAGTTGTGACAGCAGAAGCTTATTAATTCTAGCTTTCAGGAAGTGGCAGGAGAAGGGAAAAGGCAGAGAGGCAGTCACAAATCAGACTGCGAGATGAGAATGCCTTACTGAGAAAAGGGACCAAGCCACGTGGCTAACCACAGATAAGAATTATGGGTTAAGTTGTAAGAGTTAGTGGGGTGGAGGGAGGCAGCGTTGCACACCGTTAATCCCAGGACTTGGGAGGCAGAGGCACACGGATCTCTGTGAGTTTGAGGTCAGTCTAATCTACAGAGTGAGTTCCAGGACAGCCAGGACTAAACAGAGAAACCCTGTCTCAAAAAAAAAGTTTCTGGTAGACAGAGATTGTACCCAGTTGAAGCACTAATAAAAACTATGACAACAAATGACTATACAGTGGGATTGGGTGGATGCCCCTCTTTCCCTTTTCTGACATCTGCATCCTTAAGGTCTTTTAGCTAAAGTAATGCCAAGTGAATCTTAAAAATTCTGCCAATTGCCGGGCGATGGTGGTGCACGCCTTTAATCCCAGCACTCGGGAGGCAGAGGCAGGCGGATCTGTGTGAGTTGGAGACCAGCCTGGTCTACAGAGCTAGTTCCAGGACAGACTCCAAAGCCACAGAGAAACCCTGTCTCCAAAAACCAAAAAAAAAAAAAAAAAAAAAAAAATTCTGCCAATTAAATTTGTAGTTCTAGGCTAGACGTAATGGCTCATGCCTTTAAGCCCAGTATGTAGAAGGTAGAGGACAGCCTGGTTTATATACAGAGTTCCAGGGCAGGACAACACAGTGAGACCACATCTCAAGAAAAAGAAAAACAACCTGGACAGAAGCAAGAGAGAGTTAGAACACCACTCCTATACTTGGTGTTTTGAGGCAGGGCTTTACTCTAGGCTGTGTGACCTGAAAGTTAACTCTTAGGATTCACAACAATCTCCCTACCTCAGTTTCCTGAGTGCTGTGATTAAAAGAAAGAGCCATTATGCCTGATAATGTTTTTTAAATAATTATTTATTATGTATGCAATAGTCAGTCTGTGTGTATGCCTGCAGGCCAGACCCCATTACAGATGGTTGTGAACCACTATGTGGTTGCTGGGAATTGAACTCGGGACCTTTGGAAGAGCAGGCTGCTCTTAACCACTGAGCCATCTCTCCAGCCCATGCCTGATAATTTTAACAGGGCTCCCCCCAAGCCTTGAACTGAGACATTAAAAATAGTAAACTGCACACAGTTTACTTTAATTAGGTCATTATACCATGAATTCAGTCTTTTAAACGATCAACATCTTCAAGCTAGCTCTTACAGACAGATGTCCCTGTTCTATTTAACAGAGAGAAATAGACAACCCATCTGAGATAACAGCTTATTCTTGGTCCCGGGAGGCAGCTGGGGTTCCCCTTACAATCAGCTTGGGAAGACAACTGTCTCCTTTCCCTCCCAACTCCCAAGCTAGGTTAGAGATAAAACACACTCTAATGTTCCTAATCTAGCTCAGCAATAAGCCTTCCATTTAAGAGATATGCCAGAAGCAGTCATGACTTTCTACAGCTAGATTTTGAATAGTACTGCATCAGCACTGCAGGCTGAAGATGCCAAGCAACAGTGACTCCAGACATAAAGATATATTCTGTGTATATCAACATCATTAATACACGATTTAATAAGATAAGCTGACTGTAGTTTTGATTTTTGCATTTAGTACTCACATTCCTCAAATTTTCCCCACATTCAAGACTATAGTTAAATTTGCACCTGGAATAGGCCTTGAAGAGGAGTAGAGTGGTGGAGGGAGGGCTCTCCAGGCAGAAGCCAGCTGCCGAGTAAGATGTGACTCAGAGGGAGAGGGTAGTAGTTACCATGGCATTCTCAGGAAGAGGAACAGGGCTGGGATCAGATGGCCACAGGAGAGGCCCTTGGCAGTTTCTCCTTTCTAACAAGAACTTGTAGGAGGCAATTAAGAGGAGACCTGGCAGAAGAGATCTGGCTTGTTAACTCCTTTTGTTCTAACGCTCCAATTAACATTTAGATTTTGTTTGTTTAGGGTCAAGCTCTGTTCTGGGTCTTGGTAGGTAAAACAGAATAAAATATGCTTCTTCCTGGGTAGAGTTCATAATTTTCATAAATTATGTTATGACAAAACATGAATGAGGGTGGGTATATCTCAATGGTGGACAGAACCTTTCCTTACCATGCACAAGGCTCTGGCTAAATATCCGAAACCAGAAAAGAGAAATGAAACAAAATCCTGTAATTAGTGATGAGAACAATATGGTAACAGAAGTCACAGAGTACTTCATAAAAAGGGACTCTAAGTGAGGACATAAGAACATGGTCTGGCCGGGCGGTGGTGGCGCACGCCTTTAATCCCAGCACTCAGGAGGCAAAGGCAGGCGGATCTCTGTGAGTTCGAGACCAGCCTGGTCTACAGAGCTAGTTCCAGGACAGGCTCCAAAGCCACAGAGAAACCCTGTCTCAAAAAACTACACACACACAATCTAATTATAAGAAATTAAGATGTTTAAAATATAGGCTGGGGGCTGGTTATATGGTTCAGCAGGTGAAAGTGCCTGCCATTCAAGCCCATGACCTGAATTAGATTCCAAAACTAACGTAAAAAAGGAAAAACTAAAAAACTAGCAGAAGAACTGAATCCACAAAGCTATCCTAGATCTACTCACACTGATACAAGAATTAACACACACATTCTCATTCTCTCTAATAAGTTAAATATAAATCTTTAAGATCTTAGAATAGATGGGTGGTGGTAGCACTTGGGAGAGGCAGGCAGATCTCTGTGAGTTCAAGGCCAACCTGGTGTACAGAGTGATTTCCTGGACAGCTAGGGCTAGTACACAGAGACACCCTGTCTTGAAAAAATAAATAAATAAAACAATAGAAACATCCTTAAAATAAAAAGAAATAAACTTTATAAATACCCCAAGAGTGAGGAATAAAGTGTGGAAACTGACTGCTTGGGGAGGTGGTTGGAGGAGACTCTGGTGCAGAAGCTTCTGTAGAGCACGAATGGTGGCAGCAACAGAGAAAGTCAGTCTGACCAGGGAGAGGAAGAGGGTTTCACGTGAAGATACAGGATCTTTATAGGGTAAGTTAAAGGCTTCAAAGACTGTAGGGGAATTTGAGCAGAAACAGGAAACCGGGGAACTACCATAGCCCAGGCAAAAGATGATGGTAGCCTAGAAAACAGAGCACAGGGAGGGTATCTGAACATGCAGAGGACTCAAAATTAAACCCTGAGAGGAACCCAACAAACATTTAGATATTAGGGAGAGCAGAAAAGTAAAGAAGAATCAAGCATCTAGTATGCTGAAACAAGAGGCTCAAAGAGTTTGAGCCATTTAGACTAAACAGCAAAACTCTGACTCAAAAACAAAACCCACAAAGCAAAAAACAAACAAACAACCCAAAAACCCTGCAAAATCACATCAGGTTCAGTGGTGGATGCCTACAGCCTTACAGTCCGGACCAGCTTCTTGAGAGTTAAGGAAAAATGACTGCTTGGCTCCAGGAGTTCTGGGCAGGAGCGTGCTATGTGGATTAGCATCAGTATCACTATGATTACACTTTTACCTTAAACCTGTGGGGAGTGAGGAACCACCAGTATGCCTAAGGAGAAGTAAGGTAGTCCAAGCTGGGAAAAACATTGATAAAAATAGATCCTCCCCCAAAAAGGCCAGGGAGGGAGATGACTCAACCAAGAAAGCACTCACCTTACAACCATGCACACAAAATAACCACATAAAAATGCAATGAAGTTGTTTCTTTTCTTTCTTTCTTTCTTTCTTTCTTTTTGTTTGTTTGTTTTTCGAGACAGGGTTTCTCTGTTGCTTTGGAGCCTGTCCTGGAACTAGTTCTTGTAGACCATGCTGGTCTCGAACTCATACAGAGATCTGCCTGCCTCTGCCTCCGGAGTGCTGGGAGTATTTTAAAGACTAAAAAGGAGCAGCTAGCTTAAGAGAGAAAAATTCAAGAGCCAAGTATAATACAACAGCTAAGGGGACAAAGCTTCAAGGAGTAACTGCATTGACTAAGAGTATCCATTGGATTTGGCAACATTGTAGCCACTGTTGAAGCTATCAATTTTGATGAGCAGTTAGAAGAGAAGTCAGTCGGGTTGCTATTGACTAAAGCGTCAATGAAAGGTAAGAAAGTTGAACTAGTATAAGCAGAAAACTATAAAACTATAAGAATTAAAAAAAAATTAGATGGGTGGCGGTGACGCACGCCCTTTAATCCCAGCACTCAGGAGGCAATTAAAAGACCGAAGACTTACAAACTGTCAACTTCAGTGTTCAACGGTGGAATAAACTTTTTCCCTGAAAAATTAATTTAACTCAGCACCTTCTGCACAGTGTAGCATAATACTCCCTTGCTGGGGAGGGGCCTGAAAATTTGTAGGCAGTTAACGGTAGCTGGGGGGAGGGGCTCACGTGATCCCACCAATCCTAAGGATCTAGAGCAATTCATGGTTGCTGGGGGAGAAGCACATTTTCTTTAGTGTTGTAGCCGAGGTTTCTCTGAATAATCCCTCACGTTCCTGTAAGTAACACTAAATTAACTATTGAACCACACACATACACAGAAAAATAAATGAAAGTAATGGGGGATTGTGAAAAAGGGGATCATCAGAAATGGGGTGTGTGGAGGAAAATGGAAAAAAGTACCCTACTACTTTTGATACTACAGTGACTTTCCGTATAGGTATTATAGGAGATCTGCCTCCTAAAAGAAACTAAGCATCAATTCTTTCCGTAACACAGGGAAACAGCTTTTCTTACTTAAATTGAGTACCTGATGTCAAATCAAGAATACAGATTTCGGATTCAACAACCCATTCTGATATTTATGGTAGGTCGCAAGCATTCGAGGAACTGAATTACGCAGAATGGAGGGTTTCAGGCACTTATATACAAACTCGCATCTTTCGAAAGTGTTAAGGGACTCAGTCATCCAAGGGGAAAAAGTTCAATTATTCAACAATATGAGAAGAGCTAACATTCAGCACAGTACACCAGCCTCATGGCTGAACCATCTTAAGTCCGGTAGGATCCAAACGCGCGGAATAACTAATCTGATCACCTGATGCCAAGTAAGAAACCCTTAGGTCTCTTCTAGTCCCAATTTTTCGTGTGGCCCAGATTCCAGAATCTGCGGGGAAGATGGGATCCCAGAAAGCCTGTTGACTCAACAAGCAACGCCAGTTCACAGGTTCCAGGTGGTACTGCGTGGGGGAAAGGCCTGGAGACGCTGAGCAACCACGGCGCTTTCCTGTCCCTTTGCCCCGGTAGATCAGGAAAGGCCAGGGCACCCCAATGCCTCTTCCCTTACCGGACTAGGCCCTGGGAGCCCGGCTCGCTGCGCACACCAGAAACGCTCTCCCGGCTGAGCTTTACCTGCTTAAGGGCCGCTGTTTCTCCGCTGCTTTAAGCTCCCACGGAAGAAAATGGGGTCGCCTAACCGAGACTGGCAAAGGATAGTAAGGACCCGCCGCAAGGGCCCTCCGCGTCCGCAGCCGCCACCACTACCACCACCACCGCCGTCGCCGCTGCTACGTAAACGTGCTACGTCACCTCCGGCTCTCTGTCACTGGGGGTGGGCGGGCCATTTCGTGCTCTCTTTTCCCCTCCCGTGGCTAGCGCTCTCGTCTCGAGCGTGCGAACGGTAACCGAAGGAAGGCAGCCGCCACAGAGCAACCAGAACAAAGCGGATTCCCAGGTCACCCAGCCGCTCGAGCCAGAGGAACCATAAAGATTCAGGTTAGAGTGGCTTCATTTCCTCCTTGTCGTTGTTCCGCCCTTAACTTCCGGTTCCGGGGAAGGGCTAAATTTTCTTGGATGGTTAGGGGCTCTCGGATCTAGGATGGCTGTCTTGTCGCTTGTGTTGTTGGGTGGTTTATGGAGCGCTGTGGGAGCGTCGGATATGGCTGTCGTTACTTGCGGCTCCGTGGTGAAGCTACTCAATACGCGCCATAATGTCCGACTGCACTCTCACGACGTGCGCTATGGGTCAGGTACTGAGGGGAACCAACCGGGGTTGGGTGGGCTGCCTAGGCCCGGGGAGCCCCGAAGAGGCGGGGCCTCAGGAGCTGAGGGCGTGGTCTTGGAAAGTTAAAGGTGCCCTAGGGAGCTGCTTGGCGAGGACGATCGAGTTGCTAAGGGAATTTAGTCGTAATGTTAGTTTTTGTTTGATGAGTTATGCGTTAAATGTGTCACATGTATACTTTTCAATTTTTAATAATGTGTTGAGAAAGACAGTAAAGTTACTTTCGCAGGGAAAAAATAGACTCAGAGGTACTGCTCAAAGCCTTCCAGCTAGTGAATGGTGGGTACAGGGTTTAATCCAATCTGCCCAGGTTTAAAATCTTTCAGGGTCCATGGGCTGCCACTATTTTGTGCTGGGAGAAGAGAGACATATAGAGCCTGACAGCATATCTTGAATCTCTGAGTTTTAGACTTGAAAGAGCTCGCTCTTTGGTTATAACCCTTGGTCTTATACTTGTTTTTTAGCTTAATAACTTAAGCTTTGACAGGGATTGCAAAGGAAAGTCTGCTTTTTATCATATGCAATTTATGCTAAGTATTCGTGGATTCATTCATTCAGCATAGATTTATTTATAGTTTTTAAGATTTATTTATTTACTACGTATACAGCGTTTTTTCCTGCATGTATGCCTGCAGGCCAGAAAAGGGCACCAGACCTCATATAGATGGTTGTCAGTCACCCTGTGGTTGCTGGGAGTTGAACTCAAGGCTTCTGGAAGAGCAGTCAGTGCTCTTTACTTCTGAGCCATCTCTCCAGCCCCTAAAGAGCCTTTTTCGTCTCTCTCCCTCTCCTTCTCTCTGTCTCTCTCTCTCTTTCTTTCTTTCTTGTGTGTCTAGTATTGTTCTAATGGCAGGTGTGGTGGCCGATATCTGTTATCCTAGCACTCAGAAGGCTCAAGTGGAAGCGTTGTGACTTAAAGATCAGCCTGGATTACATAGGGAGAGCTATCTCAAAACAACACAAAAGACGTTCATAAACAGGGACTGGAGCGATAGAGAGTTAATAACACTGATTCCTTTTCAGAGGTCTTAAGTTCAATTCCCTGGATCACATGGTGGCTCACAACCATCCATAATGAGATTTGGTGCCCTCTTCTGGCACGCAGGCACATATATAGGTATATGTGATAAATACATCTTTTTAAAAAAGAGTTCAAAAGCTGGCTAAATAGCTTAATGTTAGATTATTTGCCAAGCATTCTAAAGACTCTAGGTTCTTGGTGGGGGAGGAGGATAAAAGTCATGAGATTCGGCTGGGCGGTGGTGGCGCATGCTTTTAATCCCAGCACTCGGGAGGCAGAGGCAGGCGAATCTCTGAGTTCGAGACCAGACTTGTCTACAAGAGCTAGTTGCAGTACAGGCTCCAAAAGCTACAGAGAAACCCTGTCTCCAAAAACAAAAAACAAAATAAAACAAAAAAAGTCATGAGATTTAACGTGAGATGTAATCAAGATAATTTGAATGACTGATGATGGTGGATGGTATTTGCTAAGAGAGGAACTCACCCTTTTGGGTTAGTCTGTGGTTCCCACCTCTAAGAACCTGTCTGACCAGTTTAGTGCAGGAAATGTATAGTCATCATTGGGATATCTTTATATTCCTAGCCACTTTATTCAGGAAACACCTACCTATACGCCAGGCGTATTACATTTTAATTTAATCTGTTTCCTGTTTTGGATCTACTAAATTAAAATGGAGTTAGAAAGAGGCCTAGTAGACTTCAAATTTCTCCCGGTGGTCCTTATGGGTAGTCAGATTTTGACACCATGCTCAGTCTGAACCTTAGGAGAGGAATCTGATGCAGAGTTAGGTACAATATTCTGTAAAAGCTTCGTTGTTTTTTGAGACAGTGTCTGTCTAGCTCTGGTTGCCCTCCTGCCAGGAACTCAATATGTAGACCAGACTGTCCTCGAACACACAGCACCTTCCTCTGCCTCCTGAGTGCTGAGATTAAAGGCTTTATTTTTAAATTACATTTCTCCAGTGTGTGTGTGTGTGTGTGTGTGTTTGGATGCATGCTTGCCACAGTGCAAATGTGGAAAGCAGAGAAAAAAGCATTGTTCTCTCCTTCTATCTTGTGAATCTTAGGGATTGAATTCAGATTGTCACTCTTTACCAGCTGAGCCATTTTACTGCCTAGATACAACATTCTTGTCCAGATAGTGGTTGAAGCTATATGAATAGATCAAATTGCTCAGAATGAGCTCAATCTGAAAAATTACAGTTACAGTAAATGTTTCTTGAATTACTTTATCTGGACCCCTAAGTGTTTAGGAACAGATTAAGGCCAGATAGAATTCTAGCTACTCCCAAAGAATAAGGAGGTCTCCAGAGGAAGTCTAGTTGAAAAAAAAAGTGAAAAATTAAAGAGACGATTAAAATGTAGAGAACAGTGCTGGAGGGATGGCTCAGTGGTTAAGAGTACTTGTTCTTACAAAGAATCCAGGTTCAATTCCTTGCATCCACATGGTTAACTTAACTCTAGTCCCAGGCTATCTGGCTCCCTCTTCTGACCTCTGTGGGCATAAGCATGCACAGACAGACATACAGGCAGGCAAAATTCACAAAAGTAAAGTGAATAACTATCCTCCCAACCCCAAGACCTCCAACAGGAGGACAAGTGGGTTCCAAGCAGTGTCAGTATCTTTAGAGAGTATAGCCTTTTCATAATGGTGGACACCAAGCTTTCCGCACACAACAGCAGACCTAGAACCTGTTTTTCTTTATACTCTGGTTATTTAGCATCCTGTCTCTTGATTTTGCTGAACTCATCACAGTCTCAGAGGATCAAATTCATATGCTTGTCCAAGACCTTACAGATGCAGTGAAGATTTCACAAACGGCCATCTCACAGGACAGGTCTCATTCTGTAGTCAACCAGTGCAGCGTGATCTTCTTCGCTGCCGTCCTGGCTGCTCTTCCACAATAGCCAGTGTTTTGAGAGTGAAATTTCAAGATCTTAGTATCTAGGGAGGCTATAACTGAGGGTATGATGTAGGTTTTCTTAAAAACAATGCAGGTGGGCTGGAGAGATGGCTCAGTGGTTAAGAGCACTGACTGTTCTTCCAGGGGACCCGGGTTCAATTCCCAGCACCCACATGGCAGCTACAACTGTCTGTGACTCCAGTTCCAGGGTACCCAACAGCCTCATATAGACATACACACAGGCAAAACACCAATAAACATAAAATAAAAATAAAAATTTATTTTTTGAAAAAATGAATGCAACCTTGGTAGAAGCTTTACCTAACAGTGGATGGGTCATTGATTTTTCCCACTGCATTGAAAATAGCTCTTCAGACTCGGGAGGCAGAGGCAGGCGGATCTCTGTGAGTTCGAGACCAGCCTGGTCTACAGAGCTAGTTCCAGGACAGGCTCCAAAGCCACAGAGAAACCCTGTCTCGAAAAACCAAAAAAAAAAAAAAAAAGAAAAAAGAAAAAAGAAAATGGCTCTTCAGAACCAGGTATCAGGCATCTCTCCAACTGCCTTTCCTCTCTGCCTTTTGTTTGCTTGCTTGCAGGTAGTGGGCAGCAATCAGTGACAGGTGTAACCTCTGTGGATGACAGCAATAGTTATTGGAGAATACGGGGGAAAACAGCCACAGTGTGTGAAAGGGGAACCCCCATCAAATGTGGCCAGCCCATCCGACTGACACACATCAACACTGGTCGAAACCTCCACAGCCACCATTTCACGTCACCTCTTTCTGGAAACCAGGTGAGGGGCATGCAATGGATTATTCCTGCTGTATATGTCAGGGTTCTCTAGAGTCACAGAACTTACGGGATGAATATCTGTCGGTCGGTCTGTCTGTCTATGGAAATTTATTGGAGTGACTTACACGCTGCAGTCCCAACAATAGCTAGTTATGGATGGGAAGTCCAAGAATCTAGTGGCTGCTCAGTCCCATGAGGCTGACTGTCTCAGCTGGTCTTCTGGGATCCCAAAGAAGGAATGGATGTGTTGACGAAGCAAGGGCAAGCAGATGATGAGCAAACCCTTCTTTTTTCCATTGTCCTTATATGTGTTTCCTGCAGAAGAGGTAGCCTAGATTAAAGGTGTGCCTTCCAGCCTCAAGGTCTGGATTAAAGGCTTGATGTCTTCTTGCCTCAAGATCCGGATCACAGGTGTGCCGTCCATTTCTGGATTATAGTTCATTCCACTTATATTCAAATTGACAACCAAGAATAGCCATCACATCTGCTCTGTCTTGCCCAGTTGACTTGTTTGATCTCTTGGTTCTTAACTCCTTCTTTCTTTTCTTACTTTCTTCCTTCCCTCCTTCCTAAATATGAGACATTTCACAAACTTGTGTGTCCTCCTTGAACAGGGGCCATGCTGATCTCTGTATCATTCCAATTTTAGTATCTGTGCTGCTTAAATGAGCACATTAACCCTTTGCTGTCTAGGTATAGATGTTCTCTTTTCTGCAGACTTGGAGAAATGACTCTGTCTCATAAGTGTGAAGAAAATTGTTTCTGGTCAGAGTGGAGACTTTACATCTAGACCAAAACACAGAATAGGGAGGAAAGGTATACATTAGCATACCATTAAGTTTTGATGAATATTACAATAAAGCTATTGTTTCCAAATTAATGATAAAGGGTCTTGCAGGGCTGGAGAGATAGCTCAGAGGTTTAGAGCACTGGCTGCTCTTCAGAGATCCTGAGTTCAATTCCCAGCACCCACATGACAGCTTACAACCATCTATAATGGAATCTGGTGCCCTCTTCTGGCCTGCAGGCACACATGCAGACAGAGCACTTATACATAAAAAAGAAAAAGATACCACCAAGCCATCTCTCAAGCTCCATCTCTATGCTGCTTTTGAAATCTCATGCTTTCAGGCCCTCCTCAGTGACTCCATTGATCCTCTGACCCCTTACTCCAAACACAGGTATTTTTTTATTGTAGTTGGTGTGTGTGCTGTGTGTGCGCGAGAACAGGTGCAAGCCTGCTGAGGTTAGAGGACAACTTGCAGGAGGAGTTGGTTTTCTCCTTCTACTATGTGGATCCCAGAGACCAAACTTAAGCAATGAGTACCTTCCCTACCAAGCCATCTCTCTGGCCCTTCTTTTAACTTTCCTTTTTAACTCAACAGGATTTATTCACTATCTGGGAGGAGGCCAAAGTTTGGTATCAGAGTGTTGATTGGCTGGTTTCTTTGGGACCTCACTTTGCATTTGTAGACCATCTACCCTAGTTTCCCCTGTAACTTAATGAAGCAAATGTGCTACACTTTTATTTTAAAAATTTGTTCAACAGATTGGATACGGTGGTGCATACCTTTAATCCCAACACTTGGGAGACAGAGGCAGGATAATTTGAGTTTGAGACTAACCTGGTCCACAGAGTGAGTTCCAGTTCAGCCAGGGCTACACAGAGAAACCCTGTATCAAAAACAAACAAAAAAGCAAAAAACAAACAAAATCAAACAGCAACAAAAAAGAAAATCCAAATTTGTTCAACAACAGTCACAGTTTGTTTTCTGTTTTTTTTTTTTTTTTTTGGATTTTTCAAGACAGGGTTTCTCCGTAGCTTTTGGTTCCTGTCCTGGAACTAGCTCTTCTAGACCAGGCTGGCCTCGAACTCACAGAGATCTGCCTGTCTCTGCCTCCCGAGTGCTGGGATTAAAGGCGTGCGCCACCACTGCCCGGCTGTTTTCTGTTTTTTTATTGTAATTTTTTATTATTATTATTTTGGTTTTTGGAGGCAGGGTTTCTCTGTGGCTTTGGAGCCTGTGCTGGAACTAGCTCTTGTAGATCAGGTTGGCTTCAAACTCATAGAGATCTGCCTGCCTCTGCCTCCTGCATGCTGGGATTAAAAACATGTATTGCTACTGCCCGGCTTATTTTCATTTTTTTCATTTTATTTTTTTTCTTATTGAGTCATGCCCCACCTTTGAAATCTAACATTTTCCTCATGGTGAAAGCTGTGAGAAAGATCGCAGCTTATTTACTTGGCAACAGGGTAGAGTCTCTTATAACTTAGGCTAGCCTTAAATTGCTTATGTAGCTGGATGATCTTGAACTCCTGACCCTGCTATCTCCACTTTCTCAATGTTAGGGCTGTGGGTGTGCTCTATCATCTGAACTCAGGTCTTCCGCTCTCCAGAGCTGACTGTCAGATGTGTTAATGTTGCCACTTTCTGTCTTTCAGGAAGTGAGTGCCTTTGGCGAGGAAGGTGAAGGTGACTATCTGGATGACTGGACAGTGCTCTGTAATGGACCTTACTGGGTGAGAGACGGTGAAGTGAGGTTCAAACATTCTTCCACCGAAGTTCTCCTGTCTGTCACGGGAGAACAATATGGCCGACCTATAAGTGGACAAAAGGAGGTACATGGTATGGCGCAGCCAAGTCAGAACAACTACTGGAAGGCCATGGAAGGCATCTTCATGAAGCCCAGTGAATTGTTGAAGGCAGAGGTCCATCATGCAGAGCTGTGACTCTAAATCCTCTGTGCCACTGTCACCACACAGTGTTTGTAGATGTCTGTTGCTGCTTTGCCCTTGGAGCCCCACTCCAGGCTCTCTGAGATGAAGGGGCACTGTAGGAAGCAGGGGCTGCATTTGGGCCTGCAGCCTTCACACTTGAATTGGTCGCTCTCCCCAATTTGGTCAGTTCTCAAGAGAGGACCTGTTCATGAGGGCAGAGATCCTTTCGTTCATGTCAGTAAGAGGAAGCTGAGGAACTTCCCTCCTAGCTGGGGATTTTACTCCTCTGACATCATGGATTGCTGACTTGTCTGATTTTCCCCTAGTTTTCTTTTTCCAAAATGATAAATAAAAAAAAAAAAGAAAAGAATTTTAATCATTGTTTGGTCATTTATTAGGTGAGCTATTTCTGGATCTATCTGCCTGCTAAATCCTCAAGTCCTAAGACTTTCAGAATGCTGGGAGTCTTCGCTGTGGGCCATTTTAGAGGTTTATTTGCATATAAGCCTTTTCTCTTTGCTCCTTCAGTTCTTCCCCAGCGCATCTTTACTGAGTAAGGCCTTCAGAGTTCTGCATGATATATAGCCAATGACATCCTCCTCTGGATCTATTATGTATTGTGGAATAATAGTTCAAGATGTACATTTGTTTATGCTGTGAAATATTTGTTTAATGATGCAAAGATGTGTTGCCTTTTTTTTTGGTTTTGTTTTGTTGTTTTGTTTTCAAGACAGGGTTTCTCTGTGTAACAGTCCTAGCTGTCCTGGAACTAGCTCTTGTAGACCAGGCTGATCTTGAACTCACAAATACACCTGCATCTGCTTCCCAAGTGTGGGATTAAAGGCATGTGCCACCACCGCCTGGCTGTGTTGCATTCTTTTATGCTGCTTTTATTTAACTCTGTGAACTTGTGTTACTTTGCCTGTCTAAAACACCTGATTGGTCTAATAAAGAGTTGAACAACCAATAGTTAGGCAGGAGAGGGATAGGCGAGTCGGCCAGGCAGAGAGAATAGGAGAAATCTAGGTTCCCAAAGAGAAGAGCCAGAAGAGGAGAGGAGGACAGCAGGGGCCAGTCACACAGCTAGCCACGGAGTAAGGAAAGAAAGATATATAGAATAAATAAAGGTAAAAGCTCAGAGGTCAAACATAGTTAAAAAGAAACAGGGGCTGGAGAGATGGCTCAGAGGTTAAGAGTATTACCTGCTCTTCCAAAGGTCCTGAGTTCAATTCCCAGCAACCACATGGTGGCTCACAACCATCTGTAGAGGGGTCTGGTGCCTCTTCTGGCCTGCAGGCATACACACAGACAGAATATTGTATACATAATAAATAAATAAATATTAAAAAAAAAAAAAGAAACAGGATAATTTGTTAGAAAAGCTGACTAGACTAGAAACAAGCCAAGCTAAGGCTGGGCATTTGTAAGTAAGAATAAGTCTCCATGTATTTATTTGGGAGCAGGGTGGTGGGCCCCCAAAGAGAAAAAAAACAAAAAACAAAACCAACTACAGTTATGCAGATGAGAAGAGGACAAAGGATTATCAAACCACTAATTCATTGCTAGTAGTACTAGGCACCATGTACTAGCCCCTCATTTCTTCTCCACAGACTTGTTGCAGGGTTGATAGATTTTCTTAACAATGTACAACTGCCTGCAGTGTTTAAAATAGCAAATAAGCTGGGTGGTGGTGGCGCACGCCTTTAATCCCAGCACTCGGGAGGCAGAGGCAGGCGGATCTCTGTGAGTTCGAGGCCAGCCTGGTCTAGAAGAGCTAGTTCCAGGACAGGAACCAAAAGCTACGGAGAAACCCTGTCTCGAAAAATCAAAAAAAAAATAAAATAAAATAGCAAATAATTTTGGGTAGGAGGAACTGTGTCTGACTTAGTCTTTTTAACTACACTATAGTAGTGTTTACCTATTGGAAGCCAGTTTTTTTCTATCCTCAACTCTCTCTCTTTTTTGTTTTTTGTTTTTGGTTTTTTATTTCAAGACAGGGTTTCTCTGGGTAATAGTCATGGATGTTCTGGAACTGACTGTGTAGACCAGACTGGCCTCAAACTCACAGAGATCACCTGTGTACCTCCCGAGTGCTGGGATTGAAGGTGTGCACCACCACCACCCGGTGCTCCTACACTCTTAACCTTGTCAGTGGTGAACAGAAGTGACTGCCATGGTGGGATTTCTTTCTTCCTTCCTTTTTTTTTTTAGATTTTATGTGTTTGCCTGAATCTACGTCTGAGTACTATATGCCCACAGAGGCCAGACAAGGCTATTGGATCTCCTGGGACTGGAGTTACAGATGGTTGTGAGCTGTAATTAAACTGGGATCCTCTGGAAGAGCAACCAGTGCTCTTACTTGCTGAGCCATTTCTCTACTCCTGCTTTTTTGGGGTATGTGTATGAGAGAGGGAGAGACAGGATCTCACTATGTAGCTCTCTTTTTTGTTTGTTTGTTTTTTGTTTTTCGAGACAGGGTTTCTCTGTAGCTTTTGGTTCCTGTCCTGGAACTCCCTTTGTAGACCAGGCTGGCCTCGAACTCACAGAGATCCGCCTGCCTCTGCCTCCCGAGTGCTGGGTTAAAGGCGTGCGCCACCACCGCCCAGCACTATGTAGCTCTCTTAGCTGCCTAGAACTCCTGTGTAGACCACCAGACTGTCCTCAAAAGCACAGAAATCCATGCATTTCTGCCTCCTGAGTGTTGGAATTAAAGGTTCATGCCACCATGTACAACTTAATACAAACTTTTTTCTTTTTTCTTTTTTTTTTTGGTTTTTCGAGACAGGGTTTCTCTGGTTTTGGAGCCTGTCCTGGAACTAGCTCTGTAGACCTGGCTGGTCTCGAACTCACAGAGATCCGCCTGCCTCTGCCTCCCGAGTGCTGGGATTAAAGGCGTGCGCCACCACCACCTGGCTATTTGGGTTTTTTTTGTTTGTTTTTTGTTTGTTTTTTTTTTGCTTGTTTGGTGTTTTTTGTTTTATTGATTTGTTTTATTATTTTATTTTATTTTGAGACATAGTTTCTCTGTGTAGCCTTGGCTATCCTAGAACTAGCTCTGTAGACCAGGCTGGCATCAAACTCACCAGCCTCTGCTTCCCAAGTGCTGGGATTAAAGGCATGTGCCACCACCACCCAGCTGCTTTAAATTGTCAGTGTGGAATATTTGCAGATAATCAGTCCTGTGTTAGATATGGCCCATGATGTTAAGAGTAAGAAACTTCTGGCTGAACCTCTTCCAGAGGTCCTAAGTTCAAATGTCAGCAAGCACATGGTAGTTTACAACCATCTGTAATGAGAGCTGGTGCCCTCTTCTGGCCTGCAGGAAGAATACTTTATACATAATGAATAAATAATTAAAAAATAAGAAATTTCTCTTACAAAGAAGTTGTGGTTCTCACAAACCAAGAATTAGAATTATATTTCTTCCCCTGCTCTCCTTGCTCTACTCTATTTTTGTCACTTTGATTATTTGTTTCTCTTCATGAAGGAGAAAGTAAAAATAATAAATTTGCCAGGTGTGTGATGGTACACGCCTTTAATCCCAGTACTTGGAAGGCAAGTGAGTTTGAGACAGCCTGGTCTACAGAGTGTGTCCCAGGACAGCCAGTGCTGCACAGAGAACTGCTGCAGAATGTAGTGCCTGCGTGACCAGACCTCGCCTAGCTCTGGAGTAGCTAGCACCCAGCCTTAATCCATCCTTTGTGTTAGAGATACCTTTTATTGCCATATGTGAATCATGTCTGAGAGTTTCCTATGGATACAAAGCCTATGCAAAACTTGGTCAGTGGAGGGGGCTGGAGAGATGGCTCAGCGGTTAAGAGCATCACCTGCTCTTCCAAAGGTCCTGAGTTCAATTCCCAGCAACCACATGGTGGCTCACAACCATCTGTAATGAGGTCTGGTGTCCTCTTCTGGCCTGCAGGCATACATACAGACAGAATATTGTATACATAATAAATAAATAAATTTATAAAAAAAAAAAACTTGGTCAGTGGAAACCTGGAAAACCGTGGTACATGCGTTACCTCAATCTCTCTGTATTTTAAAGATTCACTTAGTTTATTAAAAAATATTTATTTATTATGGATACAATATTCTGTTTACATATATGCCTGCAGGCTAGAAGAGGACACCAGACCTCATAACAGATGGTTGTGAGCCACCATGTGGTTCCTGGGAATCGAACTCAGGACCTTTGGAAGAGCAGGCAATGCTCTTAACCACTGAGCCATCTCTCCAGCCCCTAAATAAAATATTTTTTAAAAAGTTTCCTTTATTTCTTAAATTCTTTTTTTTTTCGAGACAGGGTTTCTCTGTGGCTTTGGAGCCTGTCCTGGAACTAGCTCTTGTAGACCAGGCTGGTCTCGAACTCACAGAGATTCACCTGCCTCTGCCTCCCAAGTGCTGGGATTAAATTCTCTGTGGTTTTGGAGCCTGTCCTGGAACTAGCTCTTGTAGACCAGGCTGGTCTCAAACTCACAGAGATCCGCCTGCCTCTGCCTCCCGAGTGCTGGGATTAAAGGCGTGCACCACCACCGCCCGGTTAATTTCTTAAATTCTTGGGGTAACATTTTGGTGGGTGAAATTGATCAGCTATTTCATAGGTAACCCTAGTACTTAGGTGGCTGAGACTGAAGGATTATGAGTTCCAGGCCAGTTTGAGCTGCATAGAGCGACCTTGTCTTAAAAATAAAGGGGTCTGGCTGGAGAGATGGCT
The DNA here is from genome assembly GCF_950005125.1 of Chionomys nivalis. Lineage (NCBI taxonomy): Eukaryota > Metazoa > Chordata > Mammalia > Rodentia > Cricetidae > Chionomys > Chionomys nivalis. The sequence continues at coordinate 59,076,984 of NC_080092.1, forward strand.
CAGTGGTTAAGAGCACTGCCTCGTCTTCCAAAGGTCCTGAGTTCAATTCCCAGCAACCACATGGTGGCTCACAACCATCTGTAATGACGTCTGGTGCCCTCTTCTGGCCTGCAGGCATTCACACAGACAGAATATTGTATATATAATAAATAAATATTTAAAAATAAATAAATAAATAAATAAAGGGGTCATGGTGGTATGCACCTGTAATCCCAGCACACAGCAGTGGGAGGAGGATCACTACAAGTCTGAAGTCAGTCTGGTTTACATATCAAGTTCTTGGCCAGCCAGGGCTTCATACTGAGTTGAGACCTTATCTTTAAAAGTTTAAAAAAAAAAAAAAAAGAGTCTCGAAAAACCACAAAAAAAAAAAAAGAAAAGAAAAGGCCAGGCGGTGGTGGTGGTGGTGGCACATATCTTAAATCCCAGCACTCGGGCCGGGCGGTGGTGGCGCACGATTTAATCCCAGTACTCAGGAGGCAGAGGCAGGTAGATCTCTGTGAGTTCGAGGCCAGCCTGGTCTACAAGAGCGAGTTCCAGGACAGGCTCCAAAGCTACGGAGAAACCCTGTCTCGAAAAAAAACAAACAAAAAAAATCCCAGCACTCGGGAGGTAGAGGCAGGCGGATTTCTGTGAATTTGAGGCCAGCCTGGTCTACAAGAGCTAGTTCCAGGACAGGCTCCAAAACCAGAGAGGGGCTGGAGAGATGGCTCAGAGGTTAAGAGCACTGGCTGGTCTTCCAGAGGTCCTGAGTTCAATTCCCAGCAACCACATGGTGGCTCACAACCATCTGTAATGAGATCTGGCACCATCTCCTGGCGAGTATATATATATACTAAATAAATTAAAAACAAAACAAAACACAGAGAAACCCTGTCTCGAAAAACCAAAAAAAAAAAAAAAAAAAAAACCAAAACCTGTAGGGCCAGGCCACTCTGGACTCCCACAGTTTTATGTTAACCTCCATCATTCTTCCTGCACCCTTATATTGAACATCGTCTCAGTGAAGAGAACACATCTTAAAGTATGTACTTACGAGTTTCAATGTAAACATGTTTTTTTTTTTTTTTTTTTTTTTTTTTTGGTTTTTCGAGACAGGGTTTCTCTGTGGTTTTGGAGCCTATCCTGGAACTAGCTCTTGTAGACCAGGCTGGTCTCGAACTCACAGAGATCCGCCTGCCTCTGCCTCCCAAGTGCTGGGATTAAAGGCGTGCGCCACCACCGCCCGGCTGTAAACATGTTTTAAGTTTGATTGCACACACAGGATTGAGTTAATTACCATCAGAAAACTTCCTTCCAAAATCATGCTGTGCTTAAATATGCCTAAAAATAAACTGCCCAGTGCCAGAATCCAGACTCTAGAAGTGTGTACCAACACCAGCTCCTGAGTCACGTTGAACTGGATTTTTCTTGTCTCATTTGGATTGTTGCTACTCTGCTGGCTCTGGGGTTTGCAGAGACCTCCAAAAGATGAGTAGGAAGATGTGTTGTGATGCACCCCTCCGTGTCTTGGGCAGAGTTCTTGGAGCATCCCTGAGCCTTGACCACTCTTGAGCGGAAGGCTGCAGGTGTGTGGAGGTCAGAGGGTGACTTGAGGGAGTTATTGCCTTCTTTCCATCACGTGGGTTTTGCGGATGGAACTCAAGTCCTCAGGCCTGCCAGCAAGTGCCTTTATCTGTTGAGTCATCTTTTAGGCCCTGAAGTTGTTATCTAAAGACACCAAAAGAGAAATTCGGAGTAAAATCCCCGAAGGACTGTATGGAGGTTAGGACCCGAGAGCCAAGAACACATAATACCTGGGAACCACCAGGATTTCTTTATCTTGTACTGTATTAGTGAGCCAGTATTCAGACACTGACTCATGAGAATAATCAGAACAGACCTTATCTACTTCCTTCATTTTACAACGAAGAAAACAAAATTCACTCTGACATGATTTGACCTTGAACTCTCTATTTCGTGAAGCACAGAACAATATTCACCACTTCTGCTATATTCCACCCTGCCCCAGGTCCAGTTCTTGGTGATCATCGCACAAACCTAAAACTAAATTGTACAGAATGGCTCCTTGCGAGCAGCATGTTAAAACTAACGTGGCCAGGAAAGTATTCAGTCAGTGAATGAATAGACTCCTCCATTCGTTTCCCCGTGGGATGAGGTGATGTCTGAGGTCTGTCAATTACCTCTTGGTTTCCTCTGAATCTTTTGCAGACAGGATCACGTCTGACCTAGGGACACATAACTTTAGCCAGCTTCCCCGACAGGTTCTAAGAAGCCAGGCGGGCTCTTAACTGCCTTAACTACACGAGGCGGAAACGTGCCACCCAGGTCACCGGCCGACTCCCGACCTCTGCCCATCCCTGAGAGCGAGGTCCACTGTGGGCCGCTCAGGCTGAGCCCTGGGCGCGGCGCTCAAGCCTGCGCGTCCGCGGTCCGCCCCGCCCACCCTCTCCGGAGCCACGCCTCCACTCCGCGCAAGCAGCGGGTCGGCCCTCGGTGCTTGCGTGCGCGGGGCGGGGCGCGGAGGAAGACATCCGACTGGTCGGCGAGCGGCCGGGGCGGGGGTGCGTGCGCGCACCAAGGCTTCCTCGCCCTGCGTGTGCGTGCGCGGCCGAGGCCTGCCGCGGCGCTGTGCGGTTCCGGCGTCGGGGCCCGGTATGGCGGGGGTCGGGGCCAGGCCGGGCCGGACCCGGACCTAAATGCCTCTACTTCTCTCCGCGCTGTTGGTCTTGCTGCTGGTTGCGCTTAGCGCACTCTTCCTAGGCCGGTGAGGGGCTTCCAGCCACAACGGTGGTGGTGGGGTGACCGGACGAGGAAGAGGGTTTGGAAGAGGCGCGGGCTGGTCGGGCGCAGTAGGCGGGGTGGGGGTGGGGGGCTGGGAGCGGGAGGGGGCGCTCAGCCCAGACTGCGGTGACGGAAGGCGAGGTGAGGGCGTCGGGAGAGGGGGCGCAGAGGCATCGGGCGGGGCCCAGAGCTCTGCAGAGGCCAGGAACAGAGTAGGTGTGTGTGAGGAAGGGGCCTCCCTCGGTGGTCTCCTTTTCTGCTCCTTTCGCCCCGAACGTCCTCTTCCTTCCCAGATTGCGAAGGGCACCTGCAGCCCCACCCTGGAGAGAGGTCAGGAGGACTGGCTGTCTAGGGAAAAGCGGTTATTTGAGTTGTCCCGCGTTTGACCTCTGCCTTTTTGCAAACGTCTGCAGGGTGGGGACGCGGAGAGTGACCCTCTAGGGAGTCTGTGATGACGTGTTTCTTCACTTTGATCGCTTTTGAGGACCTTTTTTTACTTTGGATTCCTAAAGATTTGAGGATATTTATTCATTTATTTATTTATTTTTGCTTTGTTTTGTTTCCTGTCTTGTAGGGTGAGCTTAGTTTGTCTGGTTTCGTTTGAATTTAGGGACCCGTGGCCCTAATTATTGTGGCTAAAAGTATGTGACAGAGAAGTGCTTGAGGAAAATCGGAAAGTTCCCAAGAAAAATCCGGCTTCAGGATATCACCTATTTGCAAGGATTTTCTAGAACCAAGCAGTAAAGAGGGTCTTAAAATTAAACTGATTTTTATCCAGGTGGCTTGTGGTCCGGTTGGCCACCAGGTGGTGTCAGCGGAAGTTGCAGGCAGAACTAAAGATTGGCTCATTCCGATTTTTCTGGATCCAAAATGTCAGTCTTAAGTTTCAGCAGCACCAGCATACGGTGGTGAGTTCTGGGAATGCCGTGTGTGTGTGTGTTGTTGTTGGGGGGGGGCAAGTGGTGGATCTACTTAAATTTCAAACTTTAGCCTCCTTCACAGATAGTTTTCCTAGTTAACTCCACCATTGTTATTTCTTTCTTAAGAGGATCCTAGGAGCTACTTGGAGGATTGATGCAATTGATGCAAGTTGTTTTAAGTGTTTAGCGGGCCAGAACTGGAAGTAGACACCTGAAATCCTTGCTATTCAAGAGGCTGAGGCAAGAGGATTCTAAGTTCAAGGCCTGCCTGGACAACTTAGTGAGGGCTTGCCTCAAAATGAAAAGGAGCTGGAGTGGTTCAGTGGTAGAGCCTGGCCGGCATAAACTGGATCCTGTTTAGTATCTAGCACCAAACAAAATAAAATGGCACAGAGAGCCCAGGGTTCAGAAGAAACTGGAGAAAGATAACAGGAAACAGCAAATTACTGTTCTGATTAAGAGAGGAAATAGGGTGGCAGCTTACCCATAAAAGAGAACTACTAAGCAAATTCATCTGGCATCGTCATGAGGAGCAAGATACCCAGCGCTGGTCAGAGACATCAGTGAAAGCCACTGGGTATAGTTAGTGGGAGGGCCGATAGAACTTCCTCTTCTGTGACTCAGGCCCCTTTCTGCTTTATAAAGCTACCCATCATTGTCTTCCTAGTGGCCAACATACACAGCTTTCTTTCATATTGTTTTAGGAAATTGACAACTTGTGGATTTCCAGAAAACTCCTTAGCTATGATCTGCCGTGAGTGCCACACGTCCTTACTTCTTTCTGCCCTTGGGGAATATTTTTGAGGTTGAGCTTTAACAGTGAAATTCTTCTGCAGAGACATTTTAGTCAAGGTGGGAGGGAGGTTCTTGCTGGAGTCCAAGTGCTGTTTTGTGAGACACGCTGAAAACAGCTGGAGATTTCCTCTGTTATTTGAGCTAGACAGGGACTGGAGGGATGTGAGGGAGGAGAGGAGACTGCTCGGAAAGGGGTGGAACCAATGATAATGAGGCTTCTCTTCTGGGCAGACACTATGTGGCATTGTGCTTTGGAGAAGTACGCATCAGAACAGACCTCCAGAAGGTTTCTAGCTTGTCTGCTCCATTCTCTCAGAACACGGAGGTGGAGCAGAAGGAGCTGTCCCTTAGCCCATCCTTGTTGAAGATCTTCTGCCAAGTGAGTCTACTATGATTCTTTTTTTTGAGACAGGGTTTCTCTGTAGCTTTGGAGCCTGTCCTGGAACTAGCTCTTGTAGACCAAGCTGGTCTCAAACTCCCAGAGATCCGCCTACCTCTGCCTCCCGAGTGCTGGGATTAAAGGCGTGCGCCACCACCGCCCGGTTTACTATGATTCTTTTTAAAAATTAAGCATTTTTATTATTTTTTGTATGCTCATGCCTGTGTAGTGATTGAATAGGCTAGCAGATAGTGTTGGATCCTGTGGAGGTGGAGTTATAGTTGTGGACTGATGAGTGGGCTTTGGGATTTGAACCTGAGTTCTCAGGAGAGGTGAGCCATCTCTCTTGGCCCTGCTCCTCTATTCTCAGCTGTATTCCAGGGATGGTTGGTTGACTTTGGACCATTTGGGGGAATAAAATTCTAAGGTCTTCCTTCCTTTCTCAGTGGAAAAGGAGGAATGATGCCCTTACAATAATGCTGCTTGTCCCGTTCCTTCAGCTATTCTCCATTCATGTCGATGCCATAAACATCATGGTTCTCAAGGTGGCCACCTCCGAGTCCTTGTGGCACATCCAGATCAGCAAAAGCAGATTTCTTTTGGACAGTGATGGGAAAGAGTAAGTGGTGAGGAGAAGAGGGTCTGGTAGTGTCTTTGCCAACAGATGGACAAGGTCTCGTGGGGGAAAGGAGTCAAGAGGTTTTTATTTTGTGTGTGTGAGACAGTCTGAACGTACAGTCCTGGGTGTCTTAGAACTCCTTATGTAGACTAGGCTGTCCTTGAACTCACAGAAACTTCCCTGCCTTTGCTGCTTGCGTGCTGGGATTGAAAAGCCACCACCCCTGGACTAAATGGCTTTTTTTTTTCTTTCCCAGTCTAATCTGTCAGGTGAACCTATCAAAGATCAATAGCAAAATCTTGAAGAGTGGTCAGCTGGTGAGTGTCATGGTCACTCTGATATTTAATTTCTTCTTGACCATAAGATATAAAAGAGTTTAGTATGCTTGTGTTCTGGATTCTCTAACCACAGTAGCTCTGTTTGTTTCGGGGAGACTGTTTTGTCATGTATAGCTTTGGCTGGCCTGGTATGTAGCCCAGGCTGGATTAGAACTCATGGTGGGCTTCTTATCTCAGTCTCTTTGAGTACTAGGATTATAGGTGTGTATCACCACACTGGCTTCAGACCATTGCAATTTGATCTAAAACTTCAAAACTCCCTACATAGGAGGATACATGCCTGGTAGAACTGTCACTGGCCCTGGACCTGTGTCTACAGGTGGACATCAGCAGTTGGCATCTGAGGGCTATCACTATGGATGTGTGGACGCTCCATGCTGAGCTCCATGAAGGTCTCTTTCATAGTCAGCTACTGTGTCAGACCCCTTGCCGGAAATCCAAGTCTGTTTCTTGTTCAGGTAAAGTTCCAGTCTTTGAGTTTCCTGCCTACCTTATCCGCAGGGGTTATTTTGTGAGTAGAAAAAACAGTGTTTTCACCAATTGTTCAGGTGTGAGTCATCAGACACCATGACCTTTGATTCATAGGTAGGTAGAGGAAATAAAGCATTTCCTTGTTGAGTTGAAAAACTAACATTCCGTGGTTACTTGCCATGAGTTAGACCCATACTGTGTGTTTTATGTACGCTTTAACTGCATTTTCTGCATTTTACAAATAAGGAAACAGCCCAAGAACAGTTAGCTAGGTAACCTGGCTGAGGTTTTATAGTTAATAAAAATGAATGTCGGTTATTTGACATGCAAGTCCATATTCTTTCCATTATTCCCCAGACTGTTTATGCTTTTAGTCTGGGAAGAAAGTATACCAGGTACCCAGGTCTGTGATGTTATTGACCTTGTGTCCTCTTAGGTATTTGCTTAGCTGATCTTTTTTTTTTTTTTTTTTTTTTTGGTTTTTCGAGACAGGGTTTCTCTGTGGTTTTGGAGCCTGTCCTGGAACTAGCTCTTGTAGACCAGGCTGGTCTCGAACTCCCAGAGATCCGCCTGCCTCTGCCTCCCGAGTGCTGGGATTAAAGGCGTGCGCCACCACCGCCCGGCTTTAGCTGATCTTTTTATCTGCCTTTATGGATGAGGATTTGACCAAAGAGGGCAGGGCTGAGAGGATTTGAGAATGTTAAGGATTGATGGTTCTTATGTATTTTACTCATCCCTATTTCCAGATTTGACAGAGGACTTTGCTGAACCAACTCTGCCTGGCCTATACCTTCTCCAGCAGCTGCCAGACCAAGTCAAGGTGAAGATGGAGAACACAAGTGTGGTGTTGTCTATGAATAGTCAGAAGAGGTGAGGTCTCATCTGTGACGGGGGCGGGGGGAGGTGATAATGTTTGTTGTCTGCTAGGTCAACACAACTAGTCCTCGTATCTTATCTGTGGAGAGGAAGGAGGGATGGCATTCCGGGTTTCTCTGATGTGGACTGTATCTCTGGTCCAGGCACCTGACTTGGACACTGAAACTGCTGCATTTCCTGTACCACCGTGATGAGGATCAGTTGCCCCTTCGAAGCTTCACAGCCAACTATGATATGGCACAGATGAGCACTGAACTCCTACTAGAAGGTTCTTGGAAGGGTTTCTGTTTCTAAGAGAAGGGAGGACCATCATTCTCTGTTAATTCCTGCATGATTCCATAGTTTAATATCACTGTAATTGGGGAGGGAAGGAGGGACCATAGTGAGAGAAAATAACCCCTACCTCACAGTTTTGGTGACAGTTTATTCATCTCCTTGCCTCTGGCTTCTTACAGATGGGTTGCTGCTGTCCCAGAGTCGCCAGCGGATTGTCTGCCTCAACTCCCTCAAGGCTAATGTCCAGGTGTACTACCCATACTACCAAGAATCTTTCTCTGCTCTCTCCACATTGTTGTGTTATGAATTATGGGAGTAAAACCTTGGGGTCTTCTCATTTCCAGGTAACTACCATTGACCTCTCAGCTTCTCTTGTTTTGAACACATGTATCATTCATTACCGACACCAGGAATTCTCTCACTGGCTGCTTATGTTAGCATTGGAGACCCAAGGAGCTAGCTTACCTGATCTTAAACAAAGGAAAAAACGGTGAGTTGTTTTTGGCTTTTTAAGACAGGGTTTTGCTGTGTAGCCTTGGCTGTCCTCACTCTGAAGACCAGTTTGGCCTCACTCACAAAGAACCTCCTGCCTTTACCTCCCTGTTCTGGGATTAAAGACATGTGTCACCATTACCCTGCAAAAAAGGTGAATTTTAAGTCACCTTCTTATTAGGTAGATTCTTTTTATCCAAAGTGGTATCTTGTGTTAAATACATATTGGATTGTCTGAGTTCCTTAAATCTTAGTTTCAGAAGCAAACCTGTTTTATATGTCTTCCCTGTGGGATTATACCCTTTGTTGGTAAGAGAATGTCATTTTTATGTTTTCATTCTGAGTGCCCAGCACAGTGCCTTATTTATATAAGACAAACATTTCTTGAAGTGGACTAAAGTGATAAACAGTGTCTCATCTGCCTTGGATCACAAGGTGTGGTGTCAGATATACAGGACCGTTTTGTTTGTGTAGTCTTGGCATTGTTCTGCACAGAGGAAGTGATTTGTATTCACCTTGTTATTAGGGTGAATCATGCGATGTTGCTGATATTGACTATATTTGACTACGAGAATGTGTGAATTTCATCTTGTTTAACTTCATGTTTTTCTGGGGTTCCTTCAGATTACCACTGGGAGGAGTAGCAATCTGACAAACTTAGCCTTTTACTTTCTAGTTGTTGCCAGTCCTAAGATTCACAACAAAATCTAATTGTCAGCAACTTTGAGCATTCTCTTCATTGATAAGCTGCAATTATTGTGATGTTGTTCTTATCCCTGTGTAGAACCTTCCCTCAGATCCTGGCTCCCATTATCTTCAGCACCTCTGTCTCCAATGTCAGTATTTCCATTCAGCTTGGAGACACACCACCTTTTGCTTTGGGGTTCAATTCCATCTCCCTGGGTAAGGCTCAGAGATGGGAAGGGAACAAGGATTTGCTCTTTGGTTACAACTCTGCCTATTTCCTTTCTGTGGTAGCTTAATGGACTATCTTTTTACCACCTGTTTCAGATTACCAGCACCTCCGACCACAGAGTATCCATCAGCGGGCTGTCCTAACTGTGGATCACCTCTGCTGGCGAGTAGGCAGTGAGTCCCACATTCAGAGGGCACCACATCCACCTAATATGCATGTTTGGGGTGAAGCACTTGTCTTGGACTCCTTCACACTACAGGTAGGTGGGTGTGTGTGGTAAATAGGGGCCCTCAGAGCTCCCCACCCATGACATGCTTCTGAGTGCTGATCGTGCTCTTGGTGTGGGCGATGCGCCCAGGGTATTCTAACTCTGCATCTGCATGGTTTCAGTAGGTTTCCTGTCTTTTCTAGGGTAGCTACAACCAGCCCCTGGGTTTGTCCAGCACCCAATCCAATACTCTCTTTCTTGACTGTACTATTCGAGGACTTCAGGTAGAAATATCAGACATCTGTGCCCAGTGTCTGTCTCGAATCCTATCCTTACTGATTCCACAATCTGAAAAGTCAGCTGTATCTAGGAAATCTTCACTTGGGGAATCTGTGACCTTACTCTGGAAGGTGGACTTGAAGGTGGAAGACATGAACCTGTTCACTCTTTCTGCACTGGTTGGTAAGTGGAACAGGAAGTTGGCTAAAGTGGGCCTCATTTAAACTCAGCAGATTATACTGGCTCAGTCAGCTTCTTCTCATTTAAGGAAGCCGTTTATCTGGAAAGTTTCCATGTTAGAGGCATGACACATTAGAAGGGTTTGAATAAAAGGCTTTGTGCTGCTGCTTAGTAGCTATTGCTGGGAAGTATTAAAAAGACAGAGATGGAGAGAGTTTAACCTCAATGTGGTCAAGAGAATGAGACCAATGTAGGGTTTCTTTGATTTTTTTTTCTTTTTCTTTTTTTTTTTTTTTTTTTTTTAAGATTTTGTTTATTTATTACGTATACAGTATTCTGTCCACATGTTCGCCTGCAGGCCAGAAGAGCGCGCCAGATCTCATTACAGATGGTTGTGAGCCACCATGTAGTTGCTGGGAATTGAACTCAAGACCTCTGGAAGAGCAGTCAGGGCTCTTAACCTCTGAGCCATCTCTCCAGCCCTGTTTTTTTTTTTTTTTTCTTGAGACATGATCTTGTTAAATAGTCCAGGGTACTCTCCAGTTCAACCTAACAAAAGATTCTAGGTGTGTCTGGCTCCTACATATCTTTTTATTTTCTTGTATGTAGTTCTGGGGAGTAAATGATAAACGGGTAATTTCTTGACAATGGAAAACTTGGATTTTGCCACATCTAAAGTTTCCCTAAAATATTAGGAATCATTTAAAGGAAGCATGGGGACTAAAGACAGTAAAGGGAGGAGAAAGGAGGAAGGACAGGTTGTCATTTCAGAACTTGGGATGCAGGTTGTCTTGGTTTCTCTGTCAGGTGCTTCAGAGGTCCGACTGGACACACTGACTGTCTTGGGCAGTGCTGAGACCTCCACTGTGGGGATTCAAGGGCTCGTGCTTGCACTTGTGAAGTCAGTCACAGAGAAGATGCAGCCCTGCTGCAAGGCACCTGACATCCCCACGCCAGTGCTCGGTCTCTCCATGCTCTCCCTCACCTACCACAGCAGCGTCCGTTCCCTAGAGGTAATGCTTGGGGCTCACGCCAGATGTACCCCTTAAAACCTTCTTCAGTCTTTGTGATTCATGTTGTGAAACTCAGAGAAAAGTGGCAGCTGGTGTGCATCTTTTCTTTCTTTGTGTTTTAAATGTTTTGCTACATTATTAAAAATACATGTAAAATACAGGGAGAATATTTGAACTTCAGTATTTCCAGCTGCAGTAATTACATTTGTGACTACCATGTTGTAGCCATACCCATTTTAGCCTCCCTACCCCAAGCTCTGGTGTTATTTTAAAGGAGATACCAGTTACATCATTTTATTATAATTATTTCAAGGTGTATATATAAAAAATAGTGGACTTTTGAAAAATTGAGAATTCGTTCGGCAGATAAGAGTGCTTGCTGTACATCATAGAGGACTTGAATTCAAATTCTTAGTACCCATATAAAAGCCAGGCCTAAGTCCTAGCATTGAAGGATGGAGACAGATGAATCATGAAAGCTCACAGACCTCATGTGTAAAAGTACTGGCCACACAGAGGGACCTTGTAACAAAAACTTAGTGGGGCTGGAGAGATGGCTCAGTGACTTAAGAGCACTTACTGTTTTATGAACACAGCTCCTTAGAAGGCTAGTAGGGATCTGAAGATGGAAGCTTTCCAGTGTCTTTCTCCATAGAGTATCAGGTGGGAATGGGGTCTTCCTGGGAGGAGAAAGGCATTGAGCTCACTTGCCTTGGAAACTGAGGAGGTTGCTTTTCAGAGACTGAACCTAAGAGAACGTCTGTGTCTTTGGTATTTCAATTTCTCTATCCCTTGAGCTATCAGAACTGACTTTGTCTTTCAGGATGACAAGGACATACATTCATAAGTCAGTTGCTGTGTTAAACTGCGTGGCCAACTTCTTCTGATCTGCAGGCACACATGCAGGCAGAACACTGTATACATAATAAATAAATAAATCTTAGAAAAATGTAAATAAAACACATGAGCCACCAGCTTTTTTTTTTTTTTTTTTTTGGTTTTTCGAGACAGGGTTTCTCTGTGGTTTTGGAGCCTGTCCTGGAACTAGCTCTTGTAGACCAGGCTGGTCTCGAACTCACAGAGATCCGCCTGCCTCTGCCTCCCAAGTGCTGGTATTAAAGGAGCCACCAGCTTTAAAAAAACAAAACAAAAAAAACTGTGGGCCAGTACTTTTACACTGTGTTTTAGGAATCAAGTCATTCAGTCTGTCGATGAAACGTTTCAAGTGGCACTTGTTTCTAGACAGTTTGATGAATGGTAACGTATGAATGGACACAAAGACAAGTGATTATTGAGTATCTTCTGTGTATATTAGGTGTAGTATGGTAAGTAACCAAAGAAAACATATGACCCTACTTCCAAAGCGTTTTAGAATCTAGTGAAGAAAGATCAAAAGTCTAAGTGCTCATAAGTATGAGAATAAATGGCAACTCTTTTTTTTTTTTTTTTTTGATTTTTCGAGACAGGGTTTCTCGGTAGCTTTTGGTTCCTGTCCTCTTGTAGACCAGGCTGGCCTTGAACTCACAGAGATCCGCCTGCCTCTGCCTCCCGAGTGCTGGGATTAAAGGCGTGTGCCACCACCGCCCTGTCTAAATGGCAACTCTTAATACCATCTTAGTACTAACAGGAACCAAGCAAGGCAGTAATTAATGTGATTTCTTAGGAACGGCTTGGGGTTGGTTATAATTCTTGAACCAGGTAGGCATGTGTAATAATCCCTGTTACTTCTGTTGTTCACAGACATAGTGATTGACAGATTGTTTTCTTACACCCTAAAGGTTCAGTGTGGTGCGGGACTGACTTTACTCTGGAGCCCCCCAGATCACATGTACCTGTACCAGCATGTCTTGTCCACTCTACAATGCCGAGACTTGTTACGAGGTACTGTCTTTCCTGAGATTGTTCAATCCCATGAACTAGAGACTCCACAGTCCAGTTCTGAGCCAGAAGACCATCTCCCCGAGCCATCCCCACCAAGGCGGCTAAACCTGACACTGGAGGTAAGCACAGCCAAACTGACAGCTTTCGTTGCTGAGGACAAGTTCATTACCCTGGCTGCAGAGAACGTGTCACTGAATCGGCATGGAGGCTCACTGCAGGCTTACTGCCCAGAATTGGCTGCTGGCTTTGATGGCAATAGCATATTCAACTTCAAAGAGGTGGAGGTGCAGCTACTACCCGAGCTGGAAGAGATGATCCTCCATAGGAACCCCTTCCCTGTACTGCAGACCCTCCGGAATCGGGTTTGGCTCTTTTCTCTTGGATCAGTCTCAGTGGAGTTTCCTTATCAGTATGACTTCTCTCGAACTTTGGATGAGGCTGTGGGAGTTCAGAAATGGCTAAAGGGGCTACATCGAGGGACACATGCTTGGGCTTCTCCAGGCCCTGCCCCACTCCCACCTGATCTACTCCTAAAGGTTCAGCACTTTTCTTGGGTTTTCCTGGATGATGTCTTTGAGGTGAAGCTTCATGATAACTATGAACTGATGAAAGATGAAAGTAAGGAGAGTGCCAAAAGGCTGCAGTTGCTGGATGCCAAAGTGGCTGCCCTGCGGAAGCAGCATGGGGAGTTGTTACCAGCTCGAAAAATTGAGGAGCTCTATGCCTCTTTGGAACGCAAAAACATTGAAATCTACATCCAGCGCTCTCGTCGTCTCTATGGCAACACGCCCATGCGCCGTGCACTGCTCACTTGGAGCCTGGCAGGGCTAGAGCTGGTAGCTCTGGCAGATTCATCCTTCCATGGACCTGAACGTGTGATAGAGCAGGTTCGAGAGCTTGACCCTGGCAGCCCTTTTCCTGCTGAAGGAATGGACCTTGTCATTCAGTGGTGTCGTATGCTCAAGTGCAGTGTCAAAACTTTTCTGGGTGAGTGCATCTCTATTTGTGGACCCTGGTGTTTGTCCTGTGTGTGCTAAGAAGCCCTCTGGGTGATTACAAAGAGCTAGATTGTATTGGAAATTGTAGTTGGATTGGGGTGGGTGGGCTCTGCTTCCCTTTCTTTGATCCTAATTTTCACCCTGAAACTCCTCAGCTGACATCATAGGGCCATGAGCACAGCCAGCCATCTTTAAGGTTATTGTGGCTTTTGAATTTCATGCTCTCTCTGCCTCTCACCTCTGCTTCATGGTCTCTAGGTCTTAGGTTTGCTGCTGCTTCTTTTTTTTTTTTTTTTTTTTAAGATTTACCAGGTCTCATTTGCAGATGGTTGTGAGCCATCATGTAGTTACTGGGAATTGAACTCAGGACCTCTGGAAAAGAGTAGTTGGTGCTCTTAACCTCTGAGCCATCTCTCCAGCCCCTTAGCTTTGTTTCTTAATTGCCAGCCCTTGTTCTCTTAATTAATTATAGATGGACAAAAAGAACAATAAGAGGAAAAAAACACATGTGAAAATGAATAATCAGTGTGTATCTGCTTTCTAATAATAGTTCGGATCAGAGACTATCCACGGTACCTGTTTGAGATCCGGGACTGGCGGCTCATGGGTCGACTTGCGGGCACCGAGCAGAGTGGCCAGCCTTGCTCCCGTCGACGTCAAATTCTGCATTTGGGGCTTCCCTGGGGTAACGTGGCAGTAGAGAGGAACATGCCCCCACTCAAGTTCTACCATGACTTCCACTGTGAGTAAAGGAGGCAGTTGGTTTGGCTGAGGGGTATTTGCGGGCCTCTGATGGAAGATAAGCTTTGGAGCAAAGGAGGAACAGAGAGCTGTTTTGTAGCAAGCTGAAGCCTGTATTCCTTCTCTACCCTAGCGGAAATCTTCCAGTATACAGTGGTCTGGGGCCCATGCTGGGATCCAGCCTGGACACTGATTGGTCAATGTGTTGACCTCTTGACCAAGCCCTCAGCTGACCCCAGCCCACCTTTGCCCTGGTGGGATAAGAGTCGTCTTCTGTTCCATGGGGACTGGCATATGGATATTGAACAAGCAAACCTGCATCAGCTAGCCACTGAGGTGAGGGGCTCCACGGAGTCATTTCCTTATTAGGATAGTGTAGTTGTGGCCTGTGCAGCATGTGGGACACAGAGAGAAAGGTCCTGGTTTGGGAGGCAGTTCTCTTAACCACAGCTCACTTTGTTCTTTGGGATGGGGGGTCGTTACAGGATCCATACAATACAACTGAAAACATGCACTGGGAATGGAACCACCTTTCTTTTCATTGGAAACCTGGTCAGTTTGTGTTCAAAGGGGACCTGGATGTCAACGTAAGAACAGCCTCTAAGTGAGTGGAGTGAAGAGTGGGGCCTTAACTAGGTGGGGGAGTCAGGGTGGAGGGAGAGGGGAAGAACCAAGGGAAGCAAGAGACCAAGTCACTGAGGGCTGGGGCTCCATTGTGAGGCAGGTATGACGACTGCTGCTTCCTTCACCTGCCTGACCTCTGCATGACACTGGACCTGCAGTGGCTGTGCCATGGGAACCCTCATGATCATCACAGTGTCACTCTGAGGGCCCCAGAGTTCCTGCCTGAGGTACCCTTGGGCCAGCTCCATGACTCCTACCGGGCCTTCCGCTCTGAGAACCTCAATCTCTCCATCAAGATGGATTTGACTCGCCATAGTGGGAGTGAGACTTGGGCCTGGGACAATGGGGAGGGTGGGCTTGGGATACTGACCACTTTCGATTAAAAAAAGGATAGAAGGACAGAGCAGAATTTAGGTTGTGCCTTTTGTTTGTAAGAGGATCAGTGCCCGCCGGGCGGTGGTGGCGCACGCCTTTAATCCCAGCACTTGGGAGGCAGAGGCAGGCGGATCTCTGTGAGTTCGAGACCAGCCTGGTCTACAAGAGCTAGTTCCAGGACAGGCTCCAAAACCACAGAGAAACCCTGTCTCAAAAAACCAAAAAAAAAAAAAAAAAAGAGGATCAGTGCCTTTTGGGATCGCTATTAAAACCGTAAATTATGTTGCTTAAGAGTAATGGATAGTCTCAAAGTTGTGTAGTCTGGGAAGTTAAAAATAGAAGTGCTATCAGCATCAGTGTATGGTGAAGGTCCATTCCTCTTACGGCAGTGCCTTCTTGCTATGTCCTCAAATGGTAGAAAGAGCAGTAAAGTCCTTTGGGTTTCTTGACCCAGCTGTCAGCTGACCCAGACCACCCTTTGTCGCCAGTATCATTCAGAAGGTCTCTGTCCTCGATACCAGTCAGTTTTCCTCATCAGTTCTATCACCTTGGTGTTTAGAGTCGGGGAGGGGAACGAACACAAACATTTACACCATAGCCGTAGGTGAAAGAAAGAGCATAGACCTTGAAAGAAGAGGTGCTGGGATACTGATGTGAGGGGGCTGTTTGTGTTTTCTGATCTCTAAAACTTGAAGCTGGAAAAGTACTTCCTCACCTCTGTTTCAACCACAGCTTGGATATGCCTATCCTTTCTTTTGCAGCAATATCCCAGCCCCGAATTCTGCTGTATAGTAGTACCCTGCGCTGGATGCAAAATTTCTGGGCAACTTGGACCAGCGTAACAAGGCCTATCTGTAGAGGGAAACTCTTCAATAACTTGAAGCCCAGCAAGAAGAAACTTGGCCAACACTACAAACAGCTTTCCTGTACTGCACTCTTTCCCCAGCTACAGGTTAGACTCTGACAGAAAACAAGGAAACTAAGAAAGGGGAACCCAGCTAAATGTTATATTGACTCATCCCTTTGATGTCCGTTCTTCAGTTCTTTGTTCTTGATACCAGGTACATTATTGGGCCTCATTTGCCCAGCAACGGGGCATCCAGATTGAGTGCAGTCAGGGCCACGTCTTCACTCGGGGAACTCAGCGGCTTATACCTCAAGGTCAGGCCAGAGTTTCTATTCCTCCTAGTCTGTTCCTTCATTCTCCTCTTCTCTAATGACTCACATCCTTCATGCCATCCTACATGGACTGTATGCTTCTTTTCTCAGCTGGCACAGTGATGCGGCGCCTTATTTCTGAGTGGAGTGTGACCCAGATGGTGAGTGACTTAAGTCAGGTGACTGTGCACCTGATGGCTTCACCTACTGAAGAGAATGCTGACCACTGCCTTGATCCCTTGATAACCAAGACCCACCTACTGAGCCTGTCTTCCCTTACGTACCAACGGCACAGTAATCGCACCATTGAAGAGGTACTGTTTGACACTCTTTTTTACATCAGTTATATTAGTAGGTGTTGCAGTTTAAGTGAGCAAAATAGACTACTGGTGTCTTAAATAACAGAAATTTCTAGTGGTTTCGGAGACTTGCGAGGTCCAATAATAGAGTGTCAGTCATGGCTCTTGCTGTCATGTGGGCCCTACCCTCCTTCATGTCCTGATCCAGTCTTAATTATCTCCTGACTCCAACTATGATCACATTAGGGTGAGAGGTAAGGTTCCTAACCATAGCATGTGTGTCTTTATGATACAGTTACTTGGTGTAGCTGTGTCAGCTTTTCTTCTTCCTTTGAAGACTGCTTATCGGGTGAGTAGGCATGTTGGGTGTGGATGTGTGGGCGTGTACGCATGCAGGTCGGAGGACAGCCAGTGTGGGTGATTTTCTCCTCCCGCCATATTAGTCCAGGAGACCCAACTCAAGGCCTCAGGTTTGGTGGCTGCACCTTTACCCACAGACTCATCTCACCAGCTTTTAAAAATTTATCTTTATTACATTTATT
Organism: Chionomys nivalis; assembly: GCF_950005125.1. Classification (NCBI taxonomy): domain Eukaryota; kingdom Metazoa; phylum Chordata; class Mammalia; order Rodentia; family Cricetidae; genus Chionomys; species Chionomys nivalis. The sequence goes on from NC_080092.1 coordinate 59,094,148, forward strand.
GTGTATGTCTCCAGGCTTGGTGGCAAGATCTTTTTAAGTGCTGAACCATATCACTGGCCCCTTGCTGCTATGGCTTTTTTTCCCTTCAAACCCAAGCTTGATTTGAATTTTCTGTCCTTCACCACTGCCTTAAGTGTTTGCAAAGCCTTGAGTTCAAACCCCAGCACAACCACTTCCCCCCATAAAGAAAATCTCTTGATTTCTCCCTTTAACAAGTCTGTTGGTCTTCATGAAATGAAGTAAAAGTTTTTAACACTTCATGTAGTGCTGGCTTTCTCCGTCTCTCCCAATTATGAACAGCTTTTGAAATTACCAGATTCATGAAAAATGCATTAGGTACAGTTAGGAGTAAAGTAATGTACAGACTAAGACCACTTAATATTTCTTTCTTCAGGGTCTTCTCATCTCTTCCCCCAGAGCCACCTTGGTTTAACACGTCTGTCTCTGCATTTTTTTGCCCAGGAGTAGTGGTGGAATGTCTGTGTAATCCTGGTGTCCTTTGCCCTTTCCTCAGGAGCTCTCTACTCGAGATGGTGACCCTGCCTTTCATACACATCAACTGTACTTGGTAGACCTACGGATTTCCTGGACGACCACCAACAGGGACATTGCCTTTGGCTTATACGATGGCTACAAAAAGGCAGCTGTACTCAAACGTAATCTCTCTACTGAGGCCCTGAAAGGTTTGAAGATTGATCCCCAGATGTCAGCCAAAAAGCCAAAACGTGGTATCCCACCTAATGCCCAAGTCCCACCTCACGTCAGCACTCCTAGCTTCAGTGGACGGCCTGATAAGGGATCATCAGGAGGTAGGCTGGAGCAGATGATGCTCGGGTTTAGGGTTAGAACATGAACATGGACTTGGAAAAGGTTTTATTAAACTAGCATTTTTATATGTTTGCCCATCTTAGGTTTATAAAGCTTCCTCATAAAGAGGAAGCGTCAGAAATCTGACCCTTTGTCCAGGAAGAGATCAGCAAGTATTGAGATCAAAAGAGCAAGTTCCAGGACAGTCAGGGCTACACAGAGAAACCCTGTTGGGAGAAACAAAAAAAAAAAAAATTGTTTGTTTCTTTTCTTTCTTTCTTTTTGTTTATTTATTTAGGCAGAGTTTCTCTGTGTAACAGCTCTGACTGTGCTCTTTTTCTAACTTTTAATGTTGAACATTGAGCTCAAGACTTTGTATTCTATGCAAATACTAACACCATATCCACAGTCTTGTATCGTTTGATCTAATTATTTTGTTCAGGCAACAAAAATTTAAGTACTTAGTTGGCATAAAACTGAAACACAGCTGAGTGGTGGTGGCGCACGCCTTTAATCCCAGCCCTCGGGGAGCAGAAGCAGGTGGATCTCTGTGAATTCGAGGCCAGCCTGGTCCACAGAATGAGTTCCAGGACAGGATCCAAAGCTACAGAAAAACCCTGTCTCAAAAGGGAAAAAACGGAACTGAAACAGTATTAAGTTCTTTATCTGCTGAGCCATCTCTCCAGCACCCTGGGAAAAAATTTAAAAGATAAGACTAGGGCAAGAAATGTGTGGGTGAGCCTGAGAACAAGGTGAAAAGTGGTAAATGCCACAAGAAGAATTCAAAGACTAGGGACTTTACATGACAGGGCATGCAATCAGGCAGGGGTTTATTGAGGCAGTAACATTTGAGCCTAATTTTAAGATATGGCATGATTGGAATGTGTGGGAATGGGAAAGGGGGCAGTCAATGCAAAGGGAATAACCTGAATTGGAATGGCATTGGGAGAGGGTGCTGTGTTCAAAGGAGAGTGAACAGTTTTCTCTGACATGGTACCAAATGGAATGAGAAAATGGGTTAAAAAGAAAACACAGAGATCATTTGGGGACCTTCCTCGCAGGTCCTTCTTCATTAGGGACAGTGAAGCACTGAAGGTCTTTGACTAGACTGTGATAGATTTTGGCTGTTAGGAAGGTAACTGTAGCAGTGGTGTATGTGAGAGGGCTGTATGTGGACAAGCAGTTGAGGAAACTATCACAATATGTCAACAGGAGGCAGCAAGGACTGAAGGAGGCGGAGCAGCTGGAATGGTTGTGATAGATGGAATGCTGCTGTGTGCATAGACATGGCTGCTGGAAGAAGTTAAAGTGAAAAAAGAAGCTTGGTGTACAGCACTGTAGAGGCAGTGACATTAGTCTCAGTTCGAGGGCCAGCCTGGTCTACATATATTCCAGGATGGTCAGGGCCACATAATAAATAAACTGTGTCAAGCAAAACAAGTAGGGGTTAAAGAAGTGGCTTAGTGATTAAGAGCACTGGTTGCTCTTTTAGAGGATCCAAATTCAGTTTCCAGCCCTTAGGGTGGTAGTCTGCAACTCCAGTTCCAAAGAATCTAATGTCCTCTGGCTTCTTTAGATACTGTGTATGTCTGATGCCCAGGCATACACATTGAGGCAAAACACGTATACTTAAAATAAAAATCTTTTTTAAAGGGCAGGTGGTATAGCTGGGTAGTAATCACATTCACCTTTAAATCCACCACTTGGGAGACAGAGGCAACTGAATCTCTGAATTCGAGGTCAGCCTGGTCTAAGAGTGAGTTCCAGGACAGCCAAGGCTATTACACAGTAAAACCCTGTCTCAAAAAAAAGAAAAAGAAAAAGAAAAGGAAAAAGTGAGTGGGTAGTGATGCCTAAAGGTTTGTGGCTATTGATCTGTGGGCACATTGGTAACTGTGGTATCAGAAATAGAAGAGTCATAGACTGAAGAGCTTTGGACCTGTGGGAGTGGTAGGATATCTAGGCAAGTCTGACATCTGGAAATGAGTCTAAGGCTTTAAGCTAGAGATAAGAGTTTCTGAACATTTCTTCACAGAGCTAAAACTTAATGCCAAAAAGATGATAGTAGTAGGCTGGAGAGATGGCTCAGAGGTTAAGAGCATCGCCTGCTCTTCCAAAGGTCCTGAGTTCAATTCCCAGCAACCACATGGTTGCTCACAACCATCTGTAATGAGGTTTGGTGCCCTCTTCTGGCCTGCAGTCATACACACAGAATATTGTGTACATAATAAATATTAAAAAGATGATAGTAGTTGCTATTGTGTAGTTGACACTCTGCGAAAACATTTTTATTTCATTTTTTAATGAAATAAAATGTAATGAGGCACCAGACCTCATTACAGATGGTTGTGAGCAACCATGTGGTTGCTGGGAATTGAACTCAGGATCTTTGTGAGCCACCATGTGGTTGCTGGGAATTGAACTCAGGACCTCTGGAAGAGCAGCCAGTGCTCTTAACCATTGAGCCATCTCTCCAGCCCCTGAACTCAGGATCTTTGGAAGGGCAGGCAATGCTCTTAACCACTGAGCCGTCTCTCCAGCCCCGTTTTTATTTCATTAAGTCGTCACAAGAGCTTTATGAGATAGTTGCTGTTATTTTACAGATAAGGAAACTGAGTCACAAAGAGTATAAGCAAGCTGCCCAAAGTCACAATTGAATAGTTGTTAGAGAGATAGGAACTTGACCACAGGCAAGCTAGTCTAATTCTGACACTACTCCTAACCATAATACTTTGTTAGACAAACTTACTAAGAGAAAGGAGGGGACATGCCAGGGTCTCAGGAGATACTTTAAGACCTTCGGGAGAAGTAGCCAAGCTAGAATATGTTACCATTGCTGACGAGGGAGTGGGAGGGAATAGTCATAACCAAGTCTGAAAAGGAGAAGAGCAGGGACTGGAGAAATGGCTCAGCAGTTTAGAGCACTTGCTGCTTTCACAGAGGACCTGGGTTCAATTCCTACCACTGTCATGGTCGGGCCCTTTGGAAAAAAACTAGTGCCATTTAAACTGGTGGGGTTTTTTGTTTTGTTTTGTTTTTGTTTTTTGTTTTTCAAAACAGGGTTCCTCAGTAGCTTTGGAGTCCTGGAACTAGCTCTGTAGGACCAAACTGGCCTCGAACTCAGAGATCCGCCTGCCTCTGCCTCCCGAGTGCTAGGATTAAAGGCGTGCGCCACCCGGCTAAACTGGTGTTTCTATTTCTATTGGAAATCTTTTATTAACATTGATGGGGGAACTAAGAAACTTTTACTATTTTGGATCAAGGGTGGGGTAGAGCGAACTGAACCGGTGTTCCGGGTTGAAAGATATATCTCAGCCCTTACCTAGATAGGAATTAATGGAAGATCAGTGTGGCCCTGGATATGTTCTCTTTCCCTTTGAGATGGTGACCTTTCCCCACTTCTTTCCCAGGTGCTTACATGTTACAGAAGCTGATTGAAGAGACAGATAGGTTTGTAGTATTCACAGAAGAGGAGTCCGGTATGAGTGACCAGTTGTGTGGCATTGCTGCCTGCCAGACGGATGACATATACAACCGAAACTGCCTTATTGAGCTGGTTAACTGCCAGGTACATTTTCTTTATAGGATGCCAAAAAAAGGCTAGATCCCAATCATATTGTTTACTTTGCACCAGTTAAAAAAATATTTTTTAAAGATAGAATTTTTTTAAAGATCTTTGACCCCAACACTTAGGAGGCAGAACCTGGTAGATCTCTGAATTTGAGGACAATATAGTGAGACCCTGTTTCAAAATAATTAAAATAAACAAAACAATAAAATAGGATCCCACTGTATAGCTCAGATTGGCCTCAAACTTGACCATCTTGCCCTGGTTTGTTTGTTTTTTTTTTTGTTTTGTTTTGTTTTGTTTTGTTTTGTTTTTTCGAGACAGGGTTTCTCTGTGGCTTTGGAGCCTGTCCTGGAACTAGCTCTTGTAGACCAGGCTGGTCTCGAACTCACAGAGATCCGCCTGCCTCTGCCTCCCAAGTGCTGGGATTAAAGGTGTTTGTTTTTTTTTTTTGTTTTGTTTTTTTTTTTGGTTTTTTCGAGACGGGGTTTCTCCGTAGCTTTTGGTTCCTGTCCTGGAACTAGCTCTTGTAGACCAGGCTGGCCTCGAACTCACAGAGATCCACCTGCCTCTGCCTCCCGAGTGCTAGGATTAAAGGCATGCGCCACCACCGCCCGGCTTGCCCTGGTTTTTTGAATGCAGAAGTTATGAGTGTGCTTCTCCACATCTAAACTGAAGAAGGGTGGATAGACCTCAGATTTGTTCTGTTAGTTTGGTTGGTTGGTTTTTGTTTTTTTGGTTTGGTTTGGTTTGGTTTTTTGAGACAGGGTGTCTCTGTAGCTTTGGAGCCTGTCCTGGAATTCACACTTGTAGACCAGACTGGCCTTCAGCTCACAGAGATTCACCTGCCTCTGCCTCCCGAGTGCTGTGATTAAAGGCGTGCGCCACCACTGCCCGACCTGTTTGTTTTTCAAGACAGGGTTTCTCTGTGTAACAGCTCTGACTGTCCTGAAACTCATTTTGTAGACAAGGCTGGCCTCAAACTCAGAGATCTGCCTGCCTCTTCCTCCCGAGGGCTAGGATTAAAGGCGTGCACTAGTATGCCCAGTAGATTTGTCCCTTTCTTCAGGTATCCTAAGTAATCATTTCTGAGTATAAAACCCAGTGACATTCACTCTGTAAACCTGAGTCAGTCAGATAAGTAACCTGAAGATCCTTCTTGTCTTCCGTCTTGTATAAGACTCTGATTTTCTCTTTGACAGATGGTCCTGCGTGGAGCAGAGACAGAAGGCTGTGTCATTGTGTCAGCTGCCAAAGCCCAGTTGCTGCAGTGCCAACACCATCCAGCTTGGTATGGTGACACACTAAAACAAAAGACATCCTGGACTTGCCTGTTAGATGGCATGCAGTATTTTGCCACCACTGAAAGCAGCCCTGCTGAACAGGATGGCCGACAGCTCTGGCTAGAGGTCAGTCAGCATGGGTGGGAAGGCCATTCTGTCTCTACTTAAGTCCCTTTTACTAGAACCACTGGAAGATTCTTCACAGTACTTACCTTCTGCTTAGTAGAAAAAGGAAGCTGCTGACCCCTTGATGTGAGCAGCCTCTGTGGTATAGGAACACAGTACTCTAATGTCTTATATACCAGCTGTAGAGTAAACGGACAAAAACGTCTTTTTTTTTTTTTTTTTTTAAATTTTATTCTGCCGGGCGGTGGTGGCGCACACCTTTAATCCCAGCGCTTGGGAGGCAGAGGCAGGCGGATCTCTGTGAGTTCGAGACCAGCCTGGTCTACAAGAGCTAGTTCCAGGACAGGCTCCAAAACCACAGAGAAACCCTGTCTCGAAAAACCAAAAAAAAAAAAAAATCTTTTATTCTTTGATGCGTTACATTCCAATCATAGTTTCCCATGTTTGCAGTCTTCATAGTCCTTCTCTCCCTTAGATCACTTCCTCCTGTTTCCCTTTGGAAAACCAAACCAAACCAAACCAGGCCTCACAGGGATATCCACCAAACATGGCACATGGATATAGGCAGGCTTTTTGTCAGGACCACCAGTTCCCGAATAAATGCACAGAGGCTTACTATTAATTACTATTAATTGTAATGCTTGGTTGATGGCTCAGGCTTGTTACTAGCTAAATCTTACATTTTAAATTAACTCATATTTTTTATCTACCCTCTGCCACATGGCAGTGCCTTCTTTCAACACGGCACGTTTGTCTTGCTTTGAGACTCCTGAGAGACTCTGTCCTTCTTCCTCCCATCATCCTCTCAGTTTGGCTCTCCTGCCTAAACTCTACCCTTCCAGCTATTGGCTTTTTTATTAACCATTGAAAGTAATACATATTTACAGTGTACACAGTTTCTTCCACAGCACATGGCCTATCAATAAGACTAGACACAAACCCTCATCACAACTGGATGTGGTAACCTTGTAGGAGGGAAGGGGTCCCAAGAGCAGGCAATAAAGTCAGATATACTCCCCCACAACACACAAACTCACACACACCCCACTTTTAGGAGTCCCATAGGACCACCAAACTACACAATCATAAGGTATATGTAGAAGACCTAGCTTGGACCTAGCTTAGACCCTACAGGTCTGTGTTTGTCACTTTGGTTTTTGTGAATCTCTATGAATCCTGCTTAAGTGATTCTGTGGGGCATGTCCTTGTGCCTTCTGACTCCTGTAATCCTTCTTCCCCCATGGCACCACCTAGTGTTTAGCTGTGGGAACTTCTAAGTTTTTAGTCCCTCTTAATGTCACACTAACAGGCAATTAAGAAAATAGACAGTGGGTCTGAAAACTTTGTTTTGTGTGTTTGAAACAAGTCTTGCTATGTAGTCTTGAATGGTCTCAAACTCTGTGTAGCCTAGGTGACCTCCAACTGGAGATCATTTTGATTCCGCTTCTGTAGCGCAGAAACCTCTGCCACATGGCTAGACAAGTCTTTTTATGGCCTTTCATCAAGGTGATTGGTTGTTTCAGCAAAGCTATGAGATCAAATGGAAGACTATTTATCTAGGAGTCTGGTTGTTTGACAATTACATCATTGTACATTGTACAGCTATGAGCCCTCTTGAATCAAATGAGAAGGTGCTTTGAAAACATTAGATGTGTTCAGGTAGATAGTAGCCCATACAGCCACTTTTTTTTCTTTTTTTTTTTTAAGTCAGTACATTGGCAAGACAGTGTTTCTGTTAGCTGGTGAGACTGAACACTTGGCTAAGGCTGGGGAAGGAACACTGCAAGATAGAGATTGATTGAAGGCTTTTTTTTTTTAAATTTATTTATTATATATACACTTTCCAGGAGACAGTGCCCGATCTCATTACAGATGGCTGTGAGCCACCATATGGTTGCTGGGAATTGAACTCAGGACCTCTGGCAGAGCAGTCAGTGCTCTTAACCTCTGAGCCGTCTCTCCAGCCCAGTTGAAGTCTTTTTTTTCTCCCCCAAATTGCATTAGCATTAAAGTACAGATCCTTGGAGTTAGAATACTATTGTTTTGTCTTTCCCTTGTAACTTTGTAATTAAATAGATCTGCCATCTGATCTAATGGGTTTCTATATATTTTTTTTTTTTTTTTTTTTTTTTTGGTTTTTCGAGACAGGGTTTCTCTGTGGTTTTGGAGCCTGTCCTGGAACTAGCTCTTGTAGACCAAGCTGGTCTCGAACTCACAGAGATCCGCCTGCCTCTGCCTCTGCCTCCCGAGTGCTGGGATTAAAGGCGTGCGCCACCGCCACCTGGCTTCTATATGTTTTTGAGATTTTCTTTTTTATTTATGTGGTTGTGGGTGACCGCAAAGACCAGAAGAGGGTTTCAAGTCTGGAACTAGAATTATAGGTAATTGTGAGCTGCCATGTGGGTGCTAGGAATTGAACCTGGGATCTCTGCAAGAACAGCAAGTGCTCCTAACTGCTGAGCCATCTCCAGTCCTTGAAGCATTAATATTTTTTAAAAACGTGTTTGGGTGTTTTGCCTGCATGTATGTCTGTGTATTAGGTGTGTGCTTGGTACCTACAGAGACCAGAAGAGGATATTGGATCCTCTGGGTCTGGAGTTACAGTTGTAAGCTGCTCAGTTGATGCTGGGAATAGAACCTTCATCTTCTGGAAGAACAGCCAGTGAGTGCTCTTAACTACTGAGCCACCTTGCCAGTCCTGTGATACTTTTTTTTTTTTTTTTTTTTTGGTTTTTCGAGACAGGGTTTCTCTGTAGCTTTGGAGCCTGTCCTGGAACTCCCTTTGTAGACCAGGCTGGCCTCGAACTCCCAGAGATCCGCCTGCCTCTGCCTCCCGAGTGCTGGGATTAAAGGCGTGCGCCATCACCGCCCGGCTGTGATACTTATTTTGTTGTTTACCTTGGCCTCCAAGGCAACAGTGTCAGAATGCTTTTTTTTTTTTTAAATGGGTGTATGTATAAGTGAGCATGTCATGTATGTATAGGGATGTGTGCCTATGCATGTTCAGAGAAGATGGTGTCAGGTGTCTTACTTTATCAAGCTGTGTCTTATTCCCTTGAAACAGGGTTTTTCATTGACCCTGAAGCTAAACTGGGATCCTACAAGCCCTGGCAATCTTCCTGACTCCAACCTCCATAGAATTGGGATTACAGGCATGAAAGGGCATCCCTAGCTTTTTACATGGGTGCTGGGGATTTGAAATTACTGTATGTGTGAGAGAGATGTGTGTATTTAGAGGTCAGAAGATAATTTTGTGGAATTGGTTTTGCTTTTTTTATGTGTATGTAAGTGCCTAAGTGTCTGTGTATATACCACATACATGCCTTCAGACACCAGAAGAGGGTAACCTATACCCTAGAACTGGAATTACAGGTAGTTTGAGTTGCCTGTTGTTGATGCTGGAAACTAAACCCTGGTCTTCTGGTAGAACAACAAATGCTCTTAACTGCTGAGCTATCTCTTCCTTTCCCCTTTTATGTGAGTTCCAGGGATAGACCCTAGCTTCTCAGCAGCAAGCATTTTACCAGTTCCATGGCCCCTGGCTGTAGTTTTTGAGGTCTCACTGTATAGTATTAGCTACCTTGCACTTGATAGGTAAACTAGGCTGACCTCAAAATCTAGCAGACTCAAGAGATCTGTCTTTTGCTGATCCCAATTGCTGATCTCGTGGTGTTAGCCATCATACTTCAGTTCAGGGTGATTTTCTCTCTGAAGATACAAAATACCAAAAAGCACAGAAAACATACTAGCCAGGCATCTTAGCCCATGTTTATAATCCCAACACTTGAGAGGTAGAAACAAGAAAGTCAGACTTTAAATATATATGTGTGTGTGTATTATATGTATAGGTATAGCTATATATTATATAGTTATATGTATATATTGTGTGTATGTGTAGTATGTGTGTACGTGCATGTTGTATGCATATGTATGTAGATATAATACATGTATGTGTATGTGTGTGTGTGTGTGTGTGTGTGTGTTGAGTATTTTTCTCTGTATGGACTAAGATGACCACACTGTCATTAGGTGATACAACCTGTAGCAGGCTTATTCGGGGGCCACCAACTTGCTCCTAAATCATGACAAGGAGGATTATTACTAGTTATGAAGGCTCAGCCTTAGCTTATGCGTGTCCCACTTGCTCTTATAACTTAAATTAACCTGTTTCTCTTCCATCTAAGTTTTGCTTTGGAGCTTTTTACCTTTCTTTCGTTACGTATGCTCTACTGTGTGCCTAGCTGACCTTGGGTATCTCCCTTTCTTTCTCCCTTGTTCTCTCGTCTTTTGTTCTCTTTCTCTTCTCTGCTTCTACTTATTCTCTCTGCCTACCAGCCTCACCTATCTCTCTACTGCCTAGCTGTTGGCTGCTCAGCTTTTTATTAGACCAGTCAGGTGCTTTAGGCAGGCAAGGTGAAACACCAACACATTTTTACCTAAATAATTAAATGCAGCATAAGCAAATGTAACACATCTTTACCTAGTTAAACAAACGCAACATAAACAAACCTTTACACACCTTTACATAGTTAAAGTAATATTCTGTAGCATAAACAATATAGCACATCTTTACATAAATAAATAGTATTGCACAACAATAACCTCTTGTTTTTGTGAGGGTCTCAGCTGTGTATACCAGGTTGTCCTGGAACTCACTGTGTAGTCCAGGCTGGCCTCACAGCCTCTTACTGAGATTACAGGTATGGGACTACCATTGGGCATGCAATCTGTCATTCTTTTGCAGCATAAAATTACTTGAAACACGACCATCTATGGTGGTGTTAGAATAAGCCACCTTTTCCCCAGGAGCTAAAGTTCCTCATTCTGTTCTCAGGTGAAGAATATTGAGGAGCACCGGGAACGTAGTCTGGACTCTGTTCAGGAGCTGATGGAAAGTGGGCAGGCAGTGGGAGGCATGGTTACCACAACTACAGGTCAGCTCTCTTCCTCTCCTATGCTATGATTTGGAGTAAATGTGCATTCCAAAGGGGTCTCATTTACTTATCTAACCTACATTTTGCATTTTTTTTCCTTTCAGTTTTTTTTTTTTTTTTTTTTGGTTTTTGGTTTTTCGAGACAGGGTTTCTCTGTGGTTTTTTTGGAGCCTGTCCTGGAACTAGCTCTTGTAGACCAGGCTGGTCTCGAACTCACAGAGATCCGCCTGCCTCTGCCTCCCAAGTGCTGGGATTAAAGGCGTGCGCCACCACCGCCCGGCTCCTTTCAGTTTTTGAAGCAATGTGTCAGTCTGTATAGGCTGCCCTCAAACTCATGGTCTTAAGCTGCTGAATGCTGGGGTTACAAGCATGAGCCACATACTGTTTTTATTTAGCTTTTGGCAGTACTGGGGATCAAACTCAGGGTCACTCACATGCCAGGTGTTTGCTGTACCTTAGAGTTACATACCAAGCCTTATCTCAGTATCATCCATCCATCTAGCTCTATATATAGTTGCAATATATAGCCACATAATACATTTTTACATAGTTAAAGTAATATTCCACAACAACAGCCTTTAGTCTTGTTTATGTGAGGGTCTCACCTGTGTATACCAGGCTGTCCTGGAACTCAAGAGTTCCAGCCTCTGCCTCTCAAGCGTTGGCATTAAAAGTGTGTGCTACCCCCATTCCCCTAAAAATGTAAGCCTAGTGGTGATGCACATCTTTAATCCCAGCACTCAGGAGGCAGAGGCTGGCGGATCTCTGTGAATTCAAGACCAGCCTGGTCTACAAGAGCTAGTTCCAGGACAGGCTCCAAAGCTATAGAGAAACCCTGTCTCGAAAAAAAAAAAAAAAAAGTACAGTGTGCCATTTTCTAGAATCTCTCCTTTAGAGATACCATAGATGAAAGTAACCTCATACAGCCGGGCGGTGGTGGCGCACGCCTTTAATCCCAGCACTTGGGAGGCAGAGGTAGGCAGATCTCTGTCAGTCTACAAAAGCTATTTCCAGGACAGGCTCCAAAGCTATAGAGAAACCTTGTCTCGAAACACAAAAAAGAACAGACAAACAAAAAAAAGTGTGTGCTACCGTGTGTGGTCCCAATTTTTCTGTTTTTTTTTTGTTTTTGTTTTTATTTATGTGCATTACTGTTTTGTTTGCATGTAAGTCTGTGTGGGAGTATCTGATCCCTTAAAACTGGAGTTACAGATAGGTATGTGCTAAGAATTGAACCCTGATCTTCTGGAAGAGCAGTCAGTGCTCCCAACCTCTGAGCCACCTCTCCAGCTCCAGTTTATCTATTTTAACACGAGTGTATGTTGAAGTGGTAGTATTTTATTGCTGTTTGAGACTGACAGCCACATTTCTGGAATTTCTTAGAGTCATACAGATGGGAGGCTCGCACCATACCTTACTTAGAGAATCTTTTTCACTTCTTCCCAGATTGGAACCAGCCAGCTGAAGCTCAGCAAGCCCAGCAGGTCCAGCGGATCATTTCACGTTGTAATTGCCGAATGTACTATATTAGTTACAGTCATGACATTGACCCTGAACTAGCAACTCAAATTAAGCCACCTGAGGTTCATGAGAACCAGGAAAAGGAGGATCTCTTAAAGAAGCAGGAAGGTATTCAGGATTTAAAGGCTTTTTAGGGAGGACTGGGGATTTGTGAAGTAGTTATTTCCTTAGTGGTTTTAAGACAGTAAAATTATTAAAGGGATTCCTGTGCAGTATGTCTGTACTTTAAGTTCAGCCGTTAGAACAACCAACTTGTAGTCTTAGAAGAAATAGGGACTATGGATATTACTTGCTATTCTGAAATAAGCATATTCCCAAGTATCTTTTATTCCCTTTCTGTTGGATTGACTAAGAGAAGTGGTTCCCATGTCTGTTAGGCTGGGTGTGGTAGTCCACAACTTTACTCTCAGCATCTAGGAGGCAGAGGCCTTTCAGGCAAGCCAGGGCTACATAGTGAAACCCAGTCCAATATATGTGTGTGTGGGTGTGTGGGTGTGTGGGTGTGTGTGTGTGTGTGTGTTAGGAGATTGAATATTTAGGGAGAAACTTGAACCTCTTATTTAACTGCTAACAATTATCTAGGGGCTGTGGATACTTTCACTCTCATCCACCACGAATTGGAAATTTCTACCAACCCAGCTCAGTATGCTATGATTCTGGACATCGTCAACAACCTGCTGCTCCATGTAGAACCCAAGCGGAAGGTGAGCATTAGCCCTTCTAGAATTCAGGTTAGCCTCACCTGCACTTTGACCTTGTCCTTACTTGGATCACAGTAAGTAAAGTAATGCTGGGCTGATGAGGTGGCTCAGTGGATAAGAAAGAATCTCTATTAGTTTGATTGGTATATCTTCTCAATTAGTCATAGTTGTTAGAAATCATATAGTTGCTGGGCAGTGCTGGCACATGCCTTTATTCTCAGCAGTCAGGAGGCAAAAGCAGGCAGATCTCTGAGTTCAAGGCCAGCCTACTCTACAGAGTGAGTTCCAGAACAGCTATGGATGTTACATAGAGAAACCCTGTCTCAAAAAACCAAAAGAAAAGAAATCAAATAGTTAAGGTTTAAGTGTCTCTAGGACTGTAGAGTTTGTTCTAACCAGTTCTCAGTCAACCATACATCTCTAACAATGGTAACTACACACTTTTGCCTCCATCTCTACATTGTAGTTTATGCAATCCATATTGCAGATCTTTTACATTGACCTACCCCTTATTCTTGCTACTGATCATGACTGGTAAAGGTCAGCTTTCCAGAAGAGGGCCCCATTCACTTTTCTACAAAACTTACTCATTTAGAAAATGTTAATTCACGGTGCTGGGAGTGTACTTAGCATGCGTGAAACTCTGCGGTTTTATTCACAGCACCACACAAAAAATTACACATTTCCCTTTTCCCTTCTTTTAGGAGCATAGTGAAAAGAAACAGCGTGTCAGGTTCCAGCTTGAGATCTCCAGCAATCCTGAGGAGCAGCGCAGTAGCATATTGCATCTGCAGGAGGCTGTGCGGCAACATGTGGCCCAGATCCGGCACTTAGAGAAACAGATGTATTCTATCATGAAGGTATTCACCCCAGGTAGCCTGAGGACAGAGAGCTCGCCTGCAGCAGACAGGGAGGATCTCTGTAATTTCTTCTCTCCTGCTTCTCTAGTCTTTACAGGATGACAGCAAGAATGAGAACTTGCTTGACCTGAACCAAAAACTTCAGTTACAGCTAAACCAGGAAAAGGCCAACCTGCAGCTGGAAAGTGAAGAGCTCAACATCCTCATCAGGTACCCAGTAGTCTTTCCACTCAGTTGAGAGCTGGGCTGTCTTTCTTACCCGTGTTATGATGGTCTAGGTCTAGTGTGCATTCTAATGTAGAAGTAGATACAGGCACCTCTTCCCATAAGCCTTGCTGAGGTTGGCCATAGTGGTAAGTGCAAACAGGAAAGCCCTCCTCTGGGTTCTCACTGGAGTGCTCCTGGGAAAGGCTCTGCTACAAAATTAGGTACCTGAGAAATATAATTTTTGTGGCCTGAGCAGTGTATATCTGAACTGAAAGTACATTAAAACTGATTACTAAAGAACAAAATTGAGGTTGGGCGGTGGTGGCGCACACACGCCTTTAATTCCAGCACTTGGGAGGCAAAGGCAGGCGGATCTCTGTGAGTTCGAGGCCAGCCTGGTCTACAGAGCAAGTTCCAGGACAGGCTCCAAAGCTACAGAGAAACCCTGTCTCAAACAAACAAAAAAGAAGAAGAAGCTATCCAACTACAAGATAGGATTTCTATTGCATAGTTCAGAGTGTCAGAAAAATGCATCAGTAGGAAAAAAATTAAGCATTAGCTAAGCCAGAGGTTGGTCTCTGGAATTAGAGTCTGCAGCATTATGAGGCACTCCTGCCTGTGTGTTCTTTCCCTAACTTGTTTGGCTCTCCTGTTCACGCATAGATGTTTTAAGGATTTCCAACTGCAGCGGGCCAACAAAATGGAGCTGCGGAAACAACAGGAAGATGTGAGTGTAGTCCGTCGCACTGAGTTTTACTTTGCTCAGGCACGTTGGCGCCTGACAGAGGAAGATGGACAGTTGGGAATCGCTGAGCTGGAGCTACAAAGGTTCCTCTACAGCAAGGTATTGGGGTACACAGTCATACAGCACCAGGCTAGTCCGGGGTCTTAACCTATTCCAGTTCAATCCATGTAGAGATAAAAGGGCTAATTATATGGTTATTAATGATGGTCATGATTAGAGACACATTGACCTATAATAAATGATAAGTGTATAGATAAGATTAATCAGCCTAGGTGGGTGGTGCATGCCTTTAGCCCCAGCACTCATGAAGCAGAGGCAGGTGGATCTCCTGAGTTCGAAACCAGCCTGGTCTACAAATCAAGTTCCAGGACAGCCAAGGCTACACAGAAAAACCCTGTCTCCAGAAAAAATTTATAAATAAATAAATGAATGAATGAATGAATGAATGAATGAATGAATAAATAAATAAATAAATACAATGGGGGTGGGGGCTGGAGAGATGGTTCAGCGGTTAAGAGCATTGCCTGTTCTTCCAAAGGTCCTGAGTTCAATTCCCAGCAACCACATGGTGGCCCATAACCATCTGTAATGAGGTCTGGTGCCCTCTTCTGGCCTGCAGCCATACACCCAGAAAGAATATTGTATACATAATAAATAAATATTAAAAAAAAACAATGGGGGTGGTTTATTCATAAAACTAAGGCTGAGAGGGAAGTAATTTTCTAAGTCAAGCTGCAATAGCACCATTCTGATACAGCATTTCTGCAGATGTCCTACACTGGGAAAAATATTACTAGGGATGTTTGAAAATAAATGAGATATTTAAATATCACAATAACTAAAAGTATTAACAATTGGGGGTTTAACTGGTGTTACTCATGAGAAACACTAGATTAGAGGATTTGTAGATTGTATATGAGATTGAAGCTGGGCAGTGGTAGTGCATACTCCACTCAGGAGGCGGAGACAGGCGGATCTCTGAGTTCATGGCCAGCCTGGTCTACAGAGCTAGTTCCAGGACAGGCTCCAAAGCTACAGAGAAACCCTGTCTCAAAACAAAAAACAAACAAGGGAAAAATAGTAACAGTTGCGATTGAAAGAGATATTGATAAGGTGTGATGGTGCGTGCATATAAGTTCATCATTCTAGACGTGTAAAGAGGATCAGGAGTTCAAAGCCAGCCACGGGTACAGTTCGAGGCTTTATGAGATTCTGATTTAAAGAAGGAGAAAAATGTAATCGGGGTTAGATTAGCACATATAGTAATTCTCTTATCGAGTTCCTAAGGAAAGCTAATGAACAGGACCAAATCTGTCTGTCTATAGGTGAATAAGTCTGATGACACAGCAGAACATCTCCTGGAATTGGGCTGGTTCACGATGAACAATCTTCTCCCCAATGCTATCTATAAGGCAAGTCATTTGCGGGGGCGGTGAGGATGGTATTTAGGCAAGGCTGTGTTCGTTCTAGACAAGCACTCAACTAATCTACACCCCCATCTATATGGCAGGCCTTATTTCCCCATTCCTAGCCCGCCCCCACACACACTTTAGAGCAAAGGGTATTTGTGATGGCTTTTTCATATCAACTCATAATAGGAAGCAGTGTGATCTGAGATGGTATAGCTTGCCCAGCTTAGCAAGGCTGTTGGTTTCAGTTCTTCTATGGAAGGTTTGTGGATTGATTTGTTTTGTTTTGTAAGTTGATTTTTTTTTTTTTTTGTTTTTGTTTTTGTTTTTTGGTTTTTTCGAGACAGGGGTTCTCTGTGGCTTTGGAGCCTGTCCTGGAACTAGCTTTGTAGACCAGGCTGGTCTCGAACTCACATAGATCCGCCTGCCTCTGCCTCCCGAGTGCTGGGATTAAAGGCGTGTGCCACCATCGCCTGGCTCTGTAAGTTGATTTTTAAAAAGAGAAGACATTTAGTAGGTTATTTGCTTTGCCTTATAGGTGGTTTTGCGGCCCCAGAGTTCCTGCCAGTCGGGGAGACAACTAGCCCTCCGCCTTTTCAGCAAAGTCCGACCACCTGTTGGGGGTATCTCTGTTAAGGAACACTTTGAGGTTAGTAAACGGTACCTTGGGAACCCAGGGTCAAAGGGCAGATCACACTAAAACCTGTTAGACTGGTTAGTAACTAAAGACAAGGCTAATACCTGAGCTTAACTGCTTCTTCATCTCTTTCCCCCACAGGTGAATGTGGTGCCTCTCACTATCCAGCTGTCGCACCAGTTCTTCCATAGAATGATGGGATTTTTCTTTCCCGGTCGAAATGTGGAAGATGATGAAGTTGGTGATGAAGAGGATAAATCGAAATTGGTGACAACTGGTGAGAATTGTTACTCTGGAATGCCAGAAGAATAGAATAGCACCCAAAGCCACTTCAGGAAAAGGATGTGTTGGTGTTTGCTTTTTCATAGGAATTCCAGTAGTGAAGCCTCGGCAGCTGATGGCAACAGATGATGCAGTTCCACTAGGCCCTGGGAAGGGTGTAGCACAGGGTTTGACCCGGAGTTCTGGGGTCAGAAGGTCATTTCGCAAATTACCTGAGGTATGGCACATGTCCCTAAAGACTGAAAAATCAGAGAAACTGATTGTGGTAATGCACTCTATAATCATAACACTTGGGAGACAGGAGTCGGAACATCATGAGTTCAGGGGCATCCTGGACCACATGAATCCTGTCTCGCAAAAGAAGCCCTCAAAAACAAAAATAAAAACATTTTAATATGCTTAAAAGGTTTTTTTAGCCAGGCAGTAGTGGCACGTGCTTTTAATCCCAGCACTTAGGCAGCAGAAGCAGATGGATCTTTTTTTGTAGCCTGGTCTACAGAGTAAGTTCCAGGGCAGCCAGAGCTGTTGGACCTGGCTGGGTCTTTTTCTTTTGAGTTTATTCCAAGGTTGAGAAGATGGGAGTAATATTTAGGATATTTTATTTCTTCTGGTTTTAGAGGCTTATACTCCTTTCTTGTCTTTCCTAGCACCCAGTTGATGATATTGACAAGATGAAAGAGCGAGCTGCCATGAACAATTCCTTCATATACATAAAAATCCCACAAGTTCCACTGTGTGTCAGTTATAAGGTATGTCCCATCCCAGCACATTCTAGAACAGAGTAGGAAGGGAACTAAAGATGATAGTGACAACCAGGCTTCCTGTGAAAGTGAGCCATGATGACAACCCTGCTCTTGCTTCTGCTTCCTGCAGGAGTCAGTACCAATACCAGGCTGAGGTAGGGGAAATCCAGTCTGTATCTGTAGGTTGCTGTCATAGGAATTATACTCCGAGTACTGTCTTAGAGTCAAGATGGCAGCTGATGTAATTTTTTCTTCCTCCTTTTCCTTTTGCAGGGTGAGAAGAACAGTGTGGACTGGGGTGACCTTAACTTGGTGCTACCCTGTCTGGAGTACCACAACAACACGTGGACATGGCTGGACTTTGCTATGGCTGTCAAAAGGGACAGCCGAAAAGCTCTGGTTGCCCAGGTATCTCGCCAGGGCTCATGGCTGTTTCGTTAGCAGGGACTGGCAAGTAAATTGCCTTCCTAGGGGCATTTTGTTTTACGCTATATTAAAAGATAGCCAAGAAAGGGGCAGATAAAATGACTGATTTTGTCCTTGACATTGCCACAATATGATCAAATATTTGCTGTTTTATTTCATGTTAACTATCAAATTTGAGGGAACTAAGGGCTGCTACAACCTCAGCTTTAGGGATTCTGATTAGATTGTAAGCTTCTTGAAAGCAGAAACCATTATTTATATACTTTATTATTTATATATTTTGAACTGCCCCCTTGTGCTTTGCATGTAAATTTAATAAATTTTTAAATTGGTTCAGTTTGAATTGTTTGGCCTTTCCACTAATATTTTTGCCTTTCCTTTTACTCCTTTCCACTTGCCAGGTAATCAAAGAAAAGTTAAGGTTGAAACCTGCAACAGGGTCTGAGGTCCGGGGAAAGCTAGAGACAAAATCGGACCTGAACTTGCAACAGCAGGAAGAGGAGAAAGCGCGGCTCCTTATTGGTCTAAGTGTGGGTGACAAGAACCCTGGCAAGAAGTCCATCTTTAGCAGGCGCAAGTGATCCGGAGATCCAAGTGACTGCAGTATCGAATCTGACTCTGGTTCAGGATCCAGGGACTTGAGGGTGGGCAGAGCTTCCCCTCATCCCACAGGATTTATGGGGCTTTGGAGCTTATAGGGAGCCGAGAGAGACACTTCAACAACTGGCCTGTCCCTGCAGGGCATGGTGGACAAAAGTGCTAAATTCCCTCATGCTTATTAGTTCCAGGGCCAGAAAGGCAAGAGAACCAGAAGGCCTATGGAGTGTGTTCAAGCCTAGTATCCTACTCTTGGGGGCAAAAGAAAGGGTGGGGGAATAGTTTTGATCAAGTATGATAAATTTTTATAAACAGACATATATATATATTTCTAAGTGTAATTGCTCTCCCTTTGTGCCAGTAAGCTGAGGGGAGGGTTTGATCCTCTGTGCCTCACTCCACTGCCTTGTTGTATGAAAGGTGTTACTGTTGGGGGAGGGGTCAGCTTCCCAATCTGTGTTCACTTGGGAGGATGGCATTAGGAGCCAGGGCTGGCCATGGGTACCTTCCTTTCCCTCCTGGGGAATCCCCTGGAGAATGGAGAAAAAAAAAAGATTTAAAGAAAAAAAATATTTTAAATTTGATGCTGGCTTCTCTCTTTTTTTCAGTTGTATTGAGTAAAAACGTTCAAGTTGTCTGTGTCCTTCCCTCCTCACTAACCCACCCATTTTTTAACTGCCACTGTAATATGACTGTGGCTGTTCTCCATTGCTTTGAAGTCGTACAATAGATACTTCCCAGCCTGGTACAATACTCACCTAAAGCTGATGGGTCTGTGTACACTGGAAGAGGCGGGGCTCCTGGGTACTACAGCATCAGAGAGAGGAATTGCTTATGTAACTGGGACAGCAGATTTAGCAGAAGGAGAAGAGGCAGAGGCTGGGGATGGGAACCGTGAGCTGTCGGCAGGGGCAACACACCCGGGTATCTGCTCCTCAGAAGGTAGGGTATGGGGCTCTTGCTGCCTATGAATGGGAAGTGAATGAGGTATGGGCCTGAGGCCAGAAAGTGCCTCGTTAGGAGCCTGTCAGTGATAGCCAGTGTGGGGGTCTGGGCACAGAGGCTGTTATGTGAATAGCCCCACTCAGGCACAGATTGTATTCCTGGTTTGTCATAGGGAAGACAAAACTGTTATTGTCATCAAGATTTTGAATTACGTTGAGGAAATCTAGGTCACATCACAAGGCCTGGGAATTTTCCTTCCCTCTAGAGCAGTGGTTCTCAACCTATGGGTTAAGACCCTTTGGGGTAGAACAGCCCTTTCCTTGAGGTCACATTAGATAATCTGCATTTCAGATATTTAGATTACAACCTATAATAGTAGCAATATTACACTTATTAAATAGCAGTGAAAATAATTTTATGGTTGGGGATCACTATAACATGAAGAACTGTATTAAGGGTTGTAGCATTAGGAAAGTTGAACTACTGCTTTAGAGGTTAAGACTTCAGAAGGAGTACCTGTTAAGATGGGTAGAACCTGCAGTGCCTCATGAGCAGGCTTAGAATAGTTCCCTTCTCAGCAGGGTGGCAACATCCAGGGTCCCTGGGCCCGAGGCTGGAAGAGCCTCTTCTGTGGTATGGGGGCCATCAGGTCAGGAGTGGAAGAACTAAGGGGACTACAGAGGCATCAGTGCCTGCATCAGGAGCTCCTCCAGCCAGTCCCACTGCAACTAGAGAAGCCTCTGTCTGAGTGGCCAGTGCCTCAGTTCATCAGCCTCTTCCTACCAGAGTTTCCCATGAGGCCGGTTAGGGGGCAGCAGACGCTGCAGGTAGGTCATTGGAGTCCCGGGAAGTGTGTCTGGGAGGAATCTAGAAGCAGCCAGTCTCAGGTGCCCTCTTCTCCATTTTTCTTTCTTTTTGTTCAGATTTTAGGCCTTGTGGCTAAAGGGTCTTTTGGAACTGTCCTGAAAGTTCTAGATTGTACCCAAAAAGCTGTATTTGCAGTGAAGGTAGGAGTCACCCAGTACAACCTATTAGTTTCAGAGATTAGGAGGAATAAATTGAACAGCATTATTTTCCACGAGTTATGCCTCTCCATTTGTAGGTGGTGCCCAAAGTAAAAGTCCTACAGCGGGATACCCTGAGGCAGTGCAAAGAGGAGGTTAGCATCCAGGTATGCAGAATTCTGAAAGCACGGTTAAATTTCTGGTGGAGAAAGTCCAACTTAACCTGCTTTTCTTGGCTCTACTTTCCCCGTGTTTCCACCTTGGTGCAATGTAGCACCGAAATAAGTCCTGAGAAAGTCGTTCTTAGTTGTAGACACTGCAGGTTCTGCCAGGGAACTCTCCTTAGCAGTGTGCTGGCTCCAGGGTTCTCAGGTAGTCCCAAATGAGCTCTCAGATGAAGCAGCACTTCATTTCAACACAAGGCAACACCTGATTTCTTGGCTACTCTTAATCAGCAATAAGCTTGTTCTTTCCTAACTTGCTGTTTTCTTTGTCTCTAGCGACAGATCAACCATCCTTTTGTACACAGCTTGGGGGACAGCTGGCAGGGGAAGCGACACCTCTTCATTAGTGAGTGGACTGGTTTTGTCTTCACCCACAAAGGCCCACAGACCATTCTCCTAACCTGACGCTATTCTGCTTTGCAGAATAGTATTTCTGTAATCCGAAAGAAGAGGGGAAAGGCTGGTGGGATTAGTTTGGGCAGGAAGTCTATAATGCCTTGAGCCCAGGCATTGTAGAACCCAGATATTGCCTAGACTTCTGGCGCTTTGCAGTGTGTAGCTACTGCAGCATGGATCTCTACTCCCTGTGGTCTGCTGTTGGTGGTTTTCCAGAGGCTTCTATCCGTCTCTTTGCTGCTGAACTGGTCCTTGTGCTGTGTAAGTGAAAAGTGGTAAAGGAAATAGAATAAGTTGGTGGGGAGGGGAAAACAGGATTGATATTCAATTCTGGAAGTCAGGGAGAGATGGGATAGAGGCTATAGAAACTGGCATAGATGAGACTTTACATACACCCATGCTCACCGTTCTCCACAGGCTATCTCCATGACTTGGGTATCATCCATCGGGATGTAAAGGTAGAGTTAAGTCTTTTTTCTTAGTCTGAGGAAAAACCTCAATAAGAAGTTCCAACATGGCCGGGCGGTGGTGGCGCACGCCTTTAATCCCAGCACTCGGGAGGCAGAGGCAGGCGGATCTCTGGTCTACAAGAACTAGTTCCAGGACAGGAACCAAAACCTACAGAGAAACCCTGTCTCGAAAAACAAAACAAAACAAACAAACAAACAAAAAGCTACAGAGAAACCCTGGCTCGAAAATCAAAAAAAAAAAGAAGTTCCAACAGGTCTGAGAAGGCACTGGGGAGCAGAAACAGTTTATTTGGGTTCCTATGGATGCGAAGGATTTTAGGTATGGGTCCTCCAAGGATAGGTTTGAATGCTGAGTGGACTGAAAGAAAGCCAGGTGTGGTCATCCCTGCCTATACCCAGCACTGTTGGGGGTGGGGGCAGGAGGAATGCTACAAGTTTGAGGCTAGCCTGATATATATACCAGATTCCCAGCTAGTCTGGGCTACATAACGAGACCCTATGTCAAAAATAACAATGAAGCTGGGCGGTGGTGGCGCACGCCTTTAATCCCAGCACTCGGGAGGCAGAGGCAGGTGGATCTCTGTGAGTTCGAGACCAGCCTGGTCTACAAGAGCTAGTTCCAGGACAGGCTCCAAAACCACAGAGAAACCCTGTCTCAAAAAACCAAAAAAAAAAAAATAACAATGAAAAAACCAAATCAGAGTCAGTGGAAAGAGTAAGATAATGTCCTTTCGCCCATGATTTCAGATGGAG
Source organism: Chionomys nivalis (assembly GCF_950005125.1). Taxonomy (NCBI): domain Eukaryota; kingdom Metazoa; phylum Chordata; class Mammalia; order Rodentia; family Cricetidae; genus Chionomys; species Chionomys nivalis. Next base: position 59,116,786 of record NC_080092.1, read on the forward strand.
AATATCCTTCTGGATGAGCGAGGTATGTCTTCTCCTCCAGTCTCAGGATGAATGTTACTTCTGCAAAAAAAAAAAAAAAAAAAAAAAAAAAAAGACGTAGGTCAAAACACTGTCTCCTTATTCCATAGGCCACCTGAAACTGACAGACTTTGGTCTGTCTCGTCGCCTATCCCAGGGAGCACGAGCCTACACCATCTGTGGCACTCTTCAGTACATGGGTGAGAAAGCAGCTAAAGCTCTGGTGGGGAGGAGCACCCAGGGAAGTGAGTGACAAGCCCCTTTCATACCATAGCCCCAGAGGTCCTAAGTGGTGGGCCTTACAACCACACTGCTGACTGGTGGTCCCTTGGAGTGTTGCTTTTCTGTCTGGCAACTGGTAAGGTGAGAGAACAGTAGTGGTGCTGAGCAGGGAAGAGAGCTTTACTTGGTGGAATAAAGACCTTAGAAAGCCTTGTCTTCTTCCTGCCTCCTACCCTTTTAATGTAGTTCCCAGTGGCTGCAGAGAGAGATCATGTGGCCATGTTGGCAAGTGTGACCCACTGTAAATCTGAGATGCCAGCTTCTGCCACTCAGGAGTTCTCACTCCTGCTCCATGAGGTGAGGGTACAAACTACTTTCCTTTTAGACTCCCAAGCCCATTGAAGTGATTTCCCAGCTCTTCTCTCTCTCTGATGAGGGTTGAGATGCTCCAACTACCCATTTCCCCTGTAGCTGGTATGGCAGATCTCATTCCTGAGTTTCTGCCACTAAATCCTTTCCTCACCAGAAGAGAAGGTCCTTTTGAAGAGCACGGGCCAGTTCTACCTTATCATCTGCAGGTTCATCTCCTTCATCCCCACCAGTCCTCCCACTCTCTCCAACCACCATGCTTCTCTTTCACAAATCTTCCTGCCTTCCATAGCTACATAGACTGTTTGCTCCCTCTCGCCTCTGTTTAGCCTTTCTTAGCGCAGTCTCCTTCTGTTCTCCTTCAGCTCTTATGCCAGAATCCTCTGCACCGTCTACGTCATCTGCATCACTTCCAGGGCCACCCTTTCTTTCGGGGTGTAGCCTTTGACCCTGAGCTCCTAAAGAAGCAGCCAGTGGACCTTGTCATGGAGACACAAAATACCAGTCCATTGGAGACCATGCCCTTCAAGGACTTTGACTGTGATCTGGAGTCCTTGGTCCACACCATCTCCGCTGATTCTCTACTGTAGCTTGGGGGCCAGCTGGAAACCTGAGGATTTTTACTACCAACTCAGTATGACCACCTTGAGGATCCAGTTTTTTCTTTGTTGTCCCTTACTATTCTATTGTAGGTATTGGGCCAGAGTTTAGATCTTTGGCATTCTGCAGCTGATAGCCAAAACTGTCCCTAATGCTTTCCTATCATACAGCCCACCTCTCAATCGCAGGCCAAGGCGGTGACCTTTATTTCACTTCTCCAGTACTTTCCTTAAGCTGCCAAACAAAAGCTTCTTAAACTTTACCATCTCCATGTTTTTCTGCGATACTTCCTTTCTTGGGCAATAATGACACTTTGTGAGATCCCGAGGTGCTATTTATGTTTAACAAACTAGTCAGAAGCAACGTGAATGTTTTTTACAGATTGCAAAAATTGGCATTTCAACACCTGAATAAATTTGCAGTTAAAAATATGACCTGCCAAGCCGGGCGGTGGTGGCGCACGCCTTTAATCCCAGCACTCGGGAGGCAGAGGCAGGCGGATCTCTGTGAGTTCGAGACCAGCCTGGTCTACAAGACCTAGTTCCAGGACAGGCTCCAAAACCACAGAGAAACCCTGTCTCGAAAAAAAAACCAAAAAAAAAAAAAAATATGACCTGCCAGGAGGTGGTGGTGCACACCTTTAATCCTAGCATTTGGGAGGCAGAGGCAGGAAGATCTCTGTGAGTTCGAGGCCAGCCTGGTATACAGAGCAAGTTCCATGATAGCCATGGCTGTTACACAGAGGACCCCCCCCCAATGAACGATATAGGAGTTGGAGAGATGGCTCAGTGTTGAGAATGATCATTGCTCTTGCAGAGGACTCAGTTGAGTTTTTAGCACTCAAGTGGGGACCTCATAAGTTCCTATAAATCCAGCTCCAAGGAGAGCCCACACCTCTGGCTTCCTTAGAGTGAATACCCACATACATAAACATACCCACACAGGCACATAAAAATAATTTAAAATTAATTTTATATGCCAGGCATGATGGCACATGCCTTTAAGTCCAGCGACCCAACAAGGCAGGTGAATCTCTGTGACTTTTGCCTGGTCTACACAGGACAGCCAGGCTGCATACTGAAACCCTATCTCAAGAAAAAGGGCAAAATGGTCCAGTGAGTAAGGGACTTGCTGTGAAGCCAAGACTCCCATGGGAGAAGGAAAGACACAACATATATGCAATCCCCCAAAGAAATAAATAAATAGATGAATGTACCTGGGCAGTGGTGGCGCACGCCTTTAATCCCAGCACTCGGGAGGCAGAGACAGGCAGATCTCTGTGAGTTTGAAGCCAGCCTGGTCTACAAGAGCGAGTTCCAGGACAGCTAGGGCTGTTACACAGAGAAACCCTGTCTTTAAAAAACAAAAAAAAAATAATAAAAATAAAAATAAATTAAAAGTTAAAAAAAAAGGCTGGAGAGATGGCTCAGAGGTTAAGAGCACTGACTGTTTTTTCAGAGGTCCTGAGTTCAATTCCCAGCAACCACATGGTGGCTCACAACCATCTGTAATGAGAAATGGTGCTCTCTTCTGGCCTACAACATACATGCAGACAGAACACTGTATACATAATTAATAAATAAGTCTTTTTAAAAAAAGAAAATGTGATCTAGAAGCTGGAAGTTACTCTTCAATAAATACAATTTTTAAAAACTAGAAAGTGAGCCGGGCGGTGGTGGCGCACGCCTTTAATCCCAGCACTTGGGAGGCAGAGGCAGGCGGATCTCTGTGAGTTCGAGACCAGCCTGGTCTACAAGAGCTAGTTCCAGGACAGGCTCCAAAACCACAGAGAAACCCTGTCTCGAAAAAGCAAAAAAAAAAAAAAAAAAAAAAAAACTAGAAAGTGAATCTAACAATTGCCTAATGTGAGGAAGAAAATCGAAACTTCAGCATGGGTGGATTATGTCTTCTCTAGAATAACATGAGAGCCTCCTAAATCTATTCCAAAACAAAGCCTCCTAAAAAGACACAAACATTATTAAACTGATCATTTTTTCATACAGTCCAAGGTTCAGAGTTTGTTGTTGAGTTTTTTGTTTATTTTCCCTTTTGACCTGGACCAGCAGAGAACCAGGGATTCAGAAAGTAAAGAAGGAAAGTTTGGGATCAGGTCTTACACAAACTGGGCCTCAAGCCACACCAAGCGAGCTTATTAAGGACAGCATCTTATATATAATTTTCAGAGAAATGGACCAGAGTCAGCAGAAAACTATCTACAGTGGAACCAAGTAAGCAGGATGCTAATCAAGCAGTGTTGCACAAAGGGAACACAAGATCCTCACAGATGGGGCACACAGCAGCCTTGGGACTGGTAACCACAGCCTTTTAGGGGGAAGATTTGGTTGTTAGGATATAAAGCAACAGCTCCTCCAAGGCCCTGGCCCTGGACCATTATTGGCTCTGCTAAGCATATTCCTGGTTTTGAACTGTGTTCCTCCTCATACACCAGGCCTCAGGGAAAACCTTAAATTGGCCTGGCTCCTAACACCTTTAGTTTTCAGATTCAGTGGTTTTGTGATCCTAGGGATCAAACCTGGGGCCTTATGGATGCTAGGTGAGTATCGAGGTCATCCACATAGTTTGAGGTCAACTTCAACTTGAACTGACTATGAAACCCTATCATACACAAAGTAAAAACAGAATAAGGACAAGGGCAGTAGATTACACGATACTGTGTATCTAGACAGGGCTACTACTATCAGTTCACCTGATCACAGTAGCACAATGAACTAAAGTCCTGAGGAAATGATGGATATGTCACTGGGTCCCTTTTGTAGGTCACATTAGATAGCTTAGAGATAAATGTCATGTGTTGCCTGAATTTCTCTCTTAGACAGTGAGAACCAAGTGTGATGTCTCATATTGTGACTCAAGCACTTGGGAGATAAAGGCAGAAGGATAATTGGGAGTGTTGAGGCCATCCTATGCTGCCTAGTGCATTCCAGTGCAAAACTCTTAAGAAACCTAAAAAGTATGGCATGGTGGTGTGCACCTTTAATTCCAGCGCTCAGGAGGCAGAGGCAGGTGGATCTTAGTGAGTTTGAGGCCAGCCTGGTCTACAAAATGAGTTTCAGGACAGCCAAGACTGTAACAAAGAGAAAACCTTTATCAAAAAGAAAAAATAATAATAAAAGATAGGAAAAGAAACCTAAAAAGGCCAGATGTGGTGGAACATACCTGTAATTTCAGCATCCAGGGGTTGGAAGCAGGAGGACACTTGAAGGTCAAGCTAGCCTGGGATCACACTGAGTTTGAGGCCAGTTTGCATGAGGGTCTATCTCAAACCTTTAGATGGAAATCCAAATGCTATAAAAGAAAATGTCTTGACCATATAAAAAATGTACCTCCGTGGCTCAGTGCTTGCTACTCTTTCAAAGGATGTGAGTTTGGTTCCCAGTACCCACATCAGGCAGTTTATAACCTCTTGTAACTCTAGCTCCAGCACCCTCTTGTAACCTCCAGTAGCACCAGGCATGCATGTGAAACAAAGACGTAAGTGCTGGGCCAGAGGCAAGCAGAGCTCTGTGAGTTCAAGACCAGCCAGGTCTACAAGAGTGAGTTCCAGGACAGCTAGGACTGTTACACAGAGAAACCCTGTCTCAAAAAAGTAGGTGGCATATTAGCTGGAATTTATTAATCCATTTTTTATTAATAACTGCACGTTTTGTTGTTTGAGATTGAACCTCAATACATAGCACAAGCTGGCCTCAAATGGCCTCAAATTTGCTTCTGCCTCCAAATCAAATTTTTGTTTATCTTGTAGGTGGCCTGGCCCAATGTCACCTACTTTTAATTCTAGCACTCAGGAAGCAGAGGCAGGCACATCTCTGAGTTTGAGCTCCACACCAGCCAAGGCTGCATAGTGAGACCCTGTTTAACTACAGAGGGATTCAGTAGACAGAAGCCTGTGTTCGTAGGATGTTGTGCAAATTATATTATCATATATATATGATAATATATATATAATATATATATTATATATATATAATGAATGAGTTAATAATATAGCAAGCACTTTAAAACAGTGCCACGGTCATCATAAGTGTACAGTACATGTCTGCTGTTATTCTAGTAATCTTGTTGCAGGCTCTAAGGTTAGATATAAGGCCCAAAAATTCCTAAGAGGCATTTACCTGAAAGCCGAAGTGGGGCACCTATGGATCTGGCATCTACACCTGGACAGCCCAACCCTGCGTGAAGTGCCGTTCACTCGGTAACTGAGAGAAAAGAGCTACTGAAACAGGATTCCTTGACTTTCCAGCCGCCCACGGTGTACCTGACCGGAGGGCACGCAACCCTGCTGCCGGTAAAGTGCATAGAGACTTGGGGGCGTGGCGGACGCAGGTCCCGCCCCCCGCGACGTACTGCGGCTCCACAGCCAATCCGGAAGCGCGTATCGGGTTCAAATTGAGTCGGCGGGTCAATGTGACTAAATCGACTTAGAAAAGTGATCAAATTGAAGATGTGGAGGGTTAAGACACTGAATCTCGGCTTGTCGCCTTCGCCCCAACCGGTAAGGAGAGAACGCCCGCGGAGAGGGCAGTACCAGGGCGTGGCGCCGGTGAAGTCCCTCGGAGCGGGACAGCGGGATGCTTTGTTGGCCCCGCGGCCCGGCGGTTGCGGGGAGGGGGGGGTAAGGGGGAGGACATTTCCCGGAGAGAGGAGGGGCGCGCTTGCCTGAGCCAGGTTTCCTCACACTCGCTTTCTCTCTCAGGGAAAACCAGCTATGAGAACTCCTCTCCGAGAGCTGAAACTGCAGCCCGGGGCCCTCACCAATTCAGAGAAAAGGCCGCCGATGTTCTCCTCGTTGACCCCATACCTGCGCAAGCTGGAGCTGAAGGTGAGATTCGCCCAGGTAGCTTCTCAACTGGGCTGTTTGCCCAGGCCGAGTGCTCAGAGGAACAGAGGGCCAGGGCTGGAACGTAATTAATAGCGATAATGAAGCCTTCTACTTCCGTGACATCCATTTACAGCTATTCAGGCCAACAGAGAGGTGCCCCGGGGTAGTTAAAACGAATCCACTGAGTACCCGCATCTCTATTTAGCTGTTGGTTTGACCTTTACCAAATTCCCGAGAAATACTTACACTGGCTCATTTATGAAGCTCATTTATGGAGAGTGAGAAAGTATCCTATGAAGTAGTCAGAATTTTCCTGGGTCCAATACTTTAAGTATTACCTTGCATGATTACCTTTACTAAGCTGTATTTTTGTCAAGTCTTTTCTATTATTGTTGTTGCTGGTGTTTGAGACAGAATTTCTCTGTGTAGTCCTGATACTCACCTCAGTAGATTAACTTGTCCTGGGATTCAGAGATCCGCCTGCCTCTGCCTCCCAAGTGCTGGGGTTAAAGACCAGCGCCACCACTGCCTGGCACCCCTAGGGTTCTCTAAAGGCATTTTGAAGAACTTACTTGCCTGGGGAAATTGTCCTGAAGAATTGCTATCCATTTGTCTTTCTCTTTTTTTTTTTTTTTTTTTTTGGGTTTTTCGAGACAGGGTTTCTCTGTGGTTTTGGAGCCTGTCCTGGAACTAGCTCTTGTAGACCAGGCTGGTCTCGAACTCACAGAGATCCACCTGCCTCTGCCTCCCGAGTGCTGGGATTAAAGGCGTGCGCCACCACCGCCCGGCCATTTGTCTTTCTCTTAATGGGAACCATAAAGCTTCTTATTCTTTTGAAATATGAAAGTTTACTCTCCACCCTCACCTCTTGGACCATGACTTTGTTATTTTATTTCGTGGTGCTGGGTATTGAACCTCGGTCCTTGTGCTTGCTAGGCCAACACTATTAATGAACTGTGTACCTCCAACCCTATTTCATTAACTTTATCTTGCTGGGCGGTGGAGGTAGAGGCAGGCGGATCTCTGTGAGTTCAAAGTCATCAGCCTGGTCTATAAGAACTAGTTCCGGGACAGGCTCCAAAGCTATAGAGAAACCTTGTCTTGAAAAAACAAAAAAACTTTATCTATTCTAAGACAGGCAGTAGTGGTGCACGCCTTTAATCACAGACCTTGGTAGGCAGAGGCAGGTGGATCTCTGAGTTCGAGGCCAGCCTGTTCTAGAGAGCAAGTTCTAGGACAGGCAGCAAAGTTACAGAGAAACCCATCTCAATAAAACAACAACAACAAGAAAACAAAAACAAAAAAGCTTTATCTAGGGCTGGAGAGATGGCTCAGAGGTTAAGAGCACTGACTGCTCTTCCAAAGGTCCTGAGTTCAATTCCCAGCAACCACATGGGGACTCCCAACCATTTGTAGTGAGATCTGGGGCCCTCTTCTGGTGCTGCAGGCAGAATACTGTACACATAATAAGTAAATATTTTTTAAAAAGGCTTTATCTATTCTGTGTATAGTAACTAGATTCTGACAGCACTTGAAGCATAGTGCACCCCTGTACTAGCTCTCCTACCGTAGCTCTTAGATGTAGGTTGGAATTAGAAAAAGATATGGCAAAGTCATATTCGAGCTAAAATCTCCCGCTGATATGAACAGATATGCTAGGTCTGTTTATGCTAGCAGCTGGATCCTCATTTATATGTGAGATGCATTAAGGGTCCAAGTGGCTTCTTAGTTTTCTTTCCTGCATAGTAACCGGCCAGGTTTGGCTAGCTTCTTATCTCAGAAGAGATAACAAGAGGACTCTTTGCTTTTTCTGAGTTTGGATATGATGATGTGCCCACGGTCATATGTTGAAGACTAAATTGACTGTCTTAGACAACTGTTTTTGTTTTGGCAGGAAAGGAACAGCAACTTATCTCCAGTGGATTTTATCAGTCCTGAGAACAACTGCCTTTCAGAACAGGTCAGTCGTCCTTCAAAGTCCACAGAAGCTTGTCAGCGTGAATCTGACCCACCTCCCGAGAGCACCTTTCCTCTTGGTACATCAGAGAAAGCAGCAGACACAATGGATGACTTCGTAGTAGAATCAATGGATGAAAGTCTAATTGAGACCATGGTTCTTCTACCCTTCCCGCTAGGGCAGCAGCCAGACCTGATGCTTGAGGCCCCCTTAGATACCAGAGCAGAGATAAACAGCAGCTCTCTAAAGGAGTCTTCGGGGCTGAAGGATCTGGTAGAGAAGGAGGTGGCGCCCTGTATGGAAGACAGCTTTACAGAAGTTGTTTCTGTTAGGCCTGAGCAGCCTGCATCTCAGGACCCTCCATCTCACCTCCCGGAATATCCACCAAAACCCTGTTCTGAACAGTTCCACTGCTCTGAAGAAAACCTACAAGGCGTTAACACTGAAGCTGCACCTGAGCACTTAGTACCTTCTGAAAATGTCTTGACTTTCTCTGTGGCCTTGACTGAAGATTTACCTGTTGATCACATAGATCCAGGGGAGGAAACTGTTGAGTACAGAGTTATACAGGAGACAAGCTTTCCCACATTCCCTGAGGAGGTTGAATCGGGACATCAAGCACTGGCTGCAAATACAGAAGACATCCCTTCTGTATCTCTGACGTCAAGTCTAGTAGAAATAGGACCCCAGGAAGTTCCAGGCCCAACTAGAGAAGATGCTAGTAGGATTCCTGGCTTAGATTCAGAGACTTGGATGTCCCCACTGGCCTGGCTAGAAAATGGTGTGAATACGTCAGTCATGCTACAGAATCTCCGCCAGAGGTTATCCTTTCCCGCTGTGCTTCAGGATGCAGCCGTCGGCAATACACCCCTCTCCACCTGTTCTGTGGGAACTTCTCTTACTCCTCCAGGACCAGCAGAAGCAGACAACAAGCACAGTGCTTCAGAGACAGAGCACCTCCTCTTGGGGTAAGTGTTCCCTCCAGACCTGTGCCTCTGGAGCACTGATCCCTAGACCTGCCACTCACATCTCTCTCCTTCCTGTCCTCTTTTCTGCTTTCCTGGGGTAGCTGCGGTCCTCTGGATCTGACTGCCTTGTCCCGACACGACCTGGAAGAGAACCTGTTGAACTCCCTTGTTATGCTGGAAGTTCTTTCCCACCAGCTACAAGCCTGGAAGAGGCAACTCCCTCTCCCTCACCGGGACTCTCAAGATGGTAGCACACAGACTGACAGCTCTCCAAGTGAGGTACGAGCTTCTGACTGAGAGCTCGGAGGATCCCAGAGGACCCTCTGCCTTAGAAAGTAAGCTGAGAAAACTGCCAGAGGGAAAAAGGATGCCTTAGACTATGTGCAAAACTGAGAACTTGAGCCAGGCATGGTGGCACATGCATATAATACCAAGTTTTGGGAGGCTAAGGTAAGATGACCTAAAAATGACCTAAAATTCAAGGCCAGCCTGGGCTACAGAGTTTGGTGCTAGCCTTTTTATTTTATTTATTTATTTTTTAAGTTGAAGACTGGACAGTGGTGGTCCACATCTTTAATTCTAGCACTTGGGAAGCAGAGGCAGATGAATCTCCATGAGTCTGAGTCCAGGTTGGTCTACAGAGTGAGTTTCAGAACAGCCAAGGTTACACAGAGAAAACTTATCTTGAAAAAAAACATTAAAAAAAAAAAAGTTGGCCGGGCGGTGGTGGCGCACGCCTTTAATCCCAGCACTTGGGAGGCAGAGGCAGGCGGATCTCTGTGAGTTCGAGACCAGCCTGGTCTACAAGAGCTAGTTCCAGGACAGGCTCCAAAACCACAGAGAAACCCTGTCTCGAAAAACCAAAAAAAAAAAAAAAAAAAAAAAAAAAGTTGAAGATTGTCAGATGGTGGTGGCACATGCCTTTAATTCCAACAGTCAGCTGATCTCTGAGTTTGAAGCCAGCATGGTCCACAGAGCAAGTTCCAGGTTAGCCAGGGCTATATACAGAAGAAGAAGAAGATCTGGACATACTTTAAAAAAAAAAAAGCCGGGCAGTGGTGGCGCACATCTTTAATCCCAGCACTCAGGAGGTAGAGGCAGGTGGATCTCTGTGAGTTTGAGGCCAGCCTGGTCTACAAGAGCTAGTTCCAGAACAGGCTCCAAAGCTACAGAGAAACCCAGTCTCAAAAGACAAAAAACAAAAACAAAAAAGTCTGACATACCTATATGCTTTTGGTACTTACTGTACTCGGTGCATCCAGACTTTCCCAAGGCAGGACAAGTAAACAGAGTTACTTATTTCTTTCCTTTTTTTTTGAGACAGTGTGTCTGTAGCTTTGGAGCCTGTCCTGGAACTAGCTTTGTTGACCTGGACTCACAGAGATCTACCTGCCTCTGCCTCCCGAGTGCTGGGATTAAAGGTGTGCACCACTGCTGCCCAGCCAGAGTTACTTATTTCTATGGTGCTAGGAATTGAACCCAGGACCTCTGTGTCCTGGGAAAGTCCAGAGCAGTATCTTTAGCCCAAAGCAAGAAAAGTTTTAAACAGTATCTATCATTTGCCCTGGCTGGCCTAGAACTCACAGAGATCTGCTTTCCTCTGCTCCTGAGTGCTGGAATTAAAAGCATGTACCACCAAGCTCAACCAACTTTTTCTTTTGGTGTTTTTGAGGCAAGGTGGCACTGTAACCCAGACTGTCCTATAGAACCCATGGTGATCTAGTTTCCTAGGTGATGGGATATGGTCAAGCTTGTGTCATCATGCCCAGCTAATTAAGCTTGTGTGTGTGTGTGTGTGTGTGTGAGAGAGAGAGAGAGAGAGAGAGAGAGAGAGAGAGAGAGAGAGAGAGAGAGAGAGAGAATGAGACAGATAGACAGACGGATGGACAGACAGGTACAAGACACAGCACCTGGAGGCCAGAGGCTATCTTTTGGGAATTTATTCTCTTCATTGTTTTTGTTCTGAGGATAGGACTCGAGTTGACAGGATTGCGTGGCCATCTTGCCAGCCCCTTATTAAACATTTCTGGTGAAAGCTCACTAAGATTTTGGCATATGTCCCCAAAGGAGTTCTTAGTCTTGGGTGACATGCCTTAGTTAGGCCTATTATTTAGCAGAAAGACTTTGGTGTTGCTGGAATGGATAGTGGTCATGAATCATACGAGGGAGCTTATATGGACTGCACAGGGACCTGGCTGGCGATGAACAGCCAAGCACTCAGGAGGCAGAGCCAGGTTTGACACAAGTTTGAGAGCAGCCTAATCTGTTTAATGAGTTCCAGGCCAGGCTGGACCTCAGGGTGAGACACTCTCAGAAATTGAGAGGTGGCCGGGCATGGTGGTACATATCTTCAATCTTTAATTCTAGCACCCAGATCCATAGAGGCACTTAGATCTCTTGAGTTCGAGAGCCTGGGCTACAGAGAGAGTTCCTGGACAGCCAAGGCTGTTACACAGAGAAACCATGTCTTGAAAAACCACACACACAAAGAGTTGAGAGAAGGGGTCTGGAGAGATGGCTTTTTCTTAAAAAAAAAAAAAAAACAAAACAAAACAAAAAAAACTCCAAAGCCACAGAGAAACCCTGTCTCGAAAAACCAAAAAAAAAAAAAAAGCCAGAAAAGGACTGTTGAGATGGCATGATGGGTAAAGGTGCTTGCAACAAGCCTGATGACTTGAGTTTGATCCCCAGGATCCATGTGGCAGACAGAACCAGCTGCTGCCAGTTATCCTCTGACCTGCGCATGTGCACACACACATAAGTAAAGGTACTGAAAAAATTGTAGCCAGAAAAGCAACAACAACAAAACAGGAGGTATTTAGGTATGAGAGGAAATTATTCCTCTTAAGATATATATATTCCCCTTAAGGTTTATTTTTCATGTGCAGGTACCCTTGGAGGCTAGAGATTCTCTTGGAGCTGGAGTTACAGGTGGTTGTGAGCTGTCTGATGTGCTGATGTGGTTCCTGGGAATAAGAGGAAAGTAATTTAAAGACCTCTGTTCTAGCAGGACATGATTGTGTGTACCTGTAAGTCCAGCACTTGGGAAGTGGAACTAGGAAGACTAGGAGGATAGGGAGTTGAAGGTCTGCCTCAGCTGCCCTTGAGCTAAGGGCCAGTCTGAGCTATGCAAGACCCTGTCTTTTGTTTTGGTTTTGTTGTTGCTGTAAAATAGTGATAAAGAGCACTGTTCTAGAGGATGCTAGCTATGACATCACACTTAGGAAGAAAGAGAATAGTGTTGGGGAAAGAGTGGAAGATGTCAGGATGTGGCTGTAGTAACTACAGTGATTGATGCTTGGAAGAGATGGTGCCCACAAAGCCCCCCTTCACGTGCAAGTACTGTTAAACTAACTTTACCTTTCCCCCCAGACCGGGAAACCATGGGTTCCTTGTTTCTCTAGCTGACCAATTTCTTTCTTGAAATTTCTTTGTATCTTTTTCCTTGTCCTTGGCCTCATTTCATGTCCTCAGATCTGCCTTCTATCCTTTTCCTCTGAAGCTGCCAGGTCCTTTGGGAGGCCACTGAAGCAGAACCAGAGAAAGGAAATGGCATCCCTTCAGCCATTTGCCATCACCATGCATGTCCTTGCCGCTTGGCTGCCTCTTCACATTAATCTCATCACCTGCCTGACTGCCCAGCTCAGAGCAGTGTGTGTGGTCCTGCCCAGGACTTGGGGGTTACTCTGTGCCTTTCTGCACAATGCCATAGATAGAAGGCTTTGCTGGGAAGGGGGGCTGTAAACTGCAGAGACCCAAGGGTAATGTGACCGCCTGCTGAGAGCCAGGCTGCAGTGCTCAGTGACTCAGCGCTGCTGCTTCTGCGGTGCCCTTATAATGTCTTCCTTTGGGTGCTAACGAAAACTCCCACTCTTTTTTTTTTTTTTTTTTTTGGTTTTTCGAGACAGGGTTTCTCTGTGGCTTTGGAGCCTTCCCACTCTTTTTTGAACACGGTATTGCCTTGTAACCCAAGTGGCAGCAAACTCATGACCATCCTGCCTCCTCCTCCCTAGGGCTAGGATTACAGTCTGTTTGCTACCAAGTCTAGCTTTTTGCTAAGATTTTTTTCTGCCATAAGAAAGTAGACAACTAAAGTAAGAACATAGGGGTTGGAGATGACTTGGTGGTTGAGGGCATATTCTGCTCTTTCAGAATTTACATCTGGCAGCTCACAACCACCTGTAATTCTAGCTCCAGGGAAATCTGATATCTCTGACCTCTGGGTATCTGCACCCATGTGCACAGACACACACAGGTACACACACATGTACATGTAATCAAAAATTAAGAAAATAGAAATAATTTAAATAGGGCTGGGATATAGCCCTGTCGTAGAGCAGGTGCCTACCATAGATGAGGCCTAAGTTCATTTTCTAGCCCTGCAAGGAGGAAGTTAGAAAGTGGTCAGTTGGTGAAGTACATGGGAGCATACCTGAAGACTTGCCCTCCATCCCCAGGAGACGGGTTAAAAATCTGGCATGGTGGCGCGCGTAGACTTGTAATGGTGTAATGATTTTTAATGTGTGGGTTTTGCCTTTGTGTGCCTGGTGCCTGAAGAGGCCAGAAGAGGGCATTTGATCCTCTGGAACTACAGTTATAGACAATTATGAGTTGCAATGTGGGTGCTGGAAATGAAACTTGGATCCTCTAGAGAAGCAGCCAGAATGTGTAACTGCTGAGCCATTTCTCTAGCTGCCTTTTTTAATTAAGGAAAAAAAATATTTTATGTGTATGTTTTGCCTGCATGTATGTACCACATGTGCATCTGGTGCCCATGGGGGCCAAAAGAGGGTGCCAGATGCCCAGATGGATGATTGTAAGCTCTAAGTGGGTGTTAGAGACTGAACCCCTCCCTATCTTCTTAATTGTCTAGCCATCTTTCTGGCCTCTGGTTTATTTTATATTTTAGTTAAGATACATTGGTTTTATTATGGCTTTTTTTTTTTTTTAAGAGACAGAGTTTCTTCTCTGTGTAGCCCTGGCTGTCCTGGAACTTGCTCTGTATACTAGTTTGGCCTTAAATTCACAGAGCTCTGCCTACCTCTGCCTCCTGAGTGCTGGAATTAAAGGTATGTGCCGCCATCACTTGGCTTCCTTCTTCATTATAACATTTTCAAACAATGTTTTTGTTGATTGATCTTTCCTAACCTTTCTCCCTGTCTCCCTCCTTCCCTGCGTAACGGCGTAAATGAATGCAGACAGATTATAAAAATATATACAGTTTAATGCGGAAATAGACTTACAGAACCACAGGTTCCCGCGGAGAACAGGAAAGCAGAAAAAAGGGGGCTGCTGGGATCACGCCCGGCAGATTTATCAGTAAACATTAGCCCAAGGTGAACACGCCTCCTAATGGGTGGGGCTTATCCCTACATCCCTGTACCCTTCGACCCACCTTCCATAACCTTTTTTCCACTAAAAAGCTGCCTGCTTTCAGACTGGAGATACGTAACTTAGTGGTAGAGCACACTTGCCTCATTTACACAACACAGCGGAAAGATTTAAAAGGGGACATCACTACCGCCTGCCTTGCATCTAGTTTTAAAAAAAAAGTTTTACTTATCATTTATGTGTATGTGTGTGCTTGAGTGTATGTACGGTACACCATATGTCTACAAGTATGTGCAGCGGCCAGACACTTGTAGGCCAGAGATCTGTTCACCTGGGTCTGGAGTTACAGGCAGTTTTGAGCCACCTGATTTCAGTGCTGGTCCTAAGGACTGAACGTGTGTCTTCTGGAAGAAGGGTAGAACATAAGAAGAGGATAGCAAGTGCTCTCAACCACTGAGCCATTTCTCTAGCCGCACACTCAGCCTTTTACTTGGACTCCAAGTAGTCAAACTTAGGCCCTTCTATTTGCAAGACAAGCACCTTGCCATTATCTCCAGCCCCCTCTAGGTTTTTCTTCATCTGATTGTGAGTCTGATTTCTCATCTCATATGAAAGTCACTGGCATGAGGGAGCATCAGAGGCTGCTGGTGTATGTTATCCATCTAAAAAGTGCCATTATTTCTGTGGCTAGGTCACTAAGACACCTAAACTTCTTCAGGACAGCAAAGAGATTAGACAGGCCCTACTGCAAGCCAGGAATGTCATGGTAAGTGTTGGTTGAGCTTATGCCACTGGGGGCCCTTGTGAAGATAAATGGTGGGTCCTGGGTGGTTAGCAGATGGTGATATATAGCTGTGGCAGTGAAGGGAACAGCCCAGACCTTTGTCAGGGATGTCTCACTATTTGGAATTTAGAACTGGGGACAGTCAATGGCTTTTTTCCTACAATGTCCCTTCTTGCTTAATGACTACATTTGATATAGCCTTGCTGTCTTCTTTTCCACAGCATTCATGGCTGATAGTCTCTAGAGAGCTGATATCCTTGCTTCACCTGTCCCTGACACACATGACAGAAGACAGGATGACAGTGAGTCAGGAGGTAAGCATCATGAAGTCGACCTTAAGTCAAGAAGAAGGCACAAGACATAGTATCTCGTTCTTCTTCTGTAGTCTCAGCGTGCAGACACCCTGATTTCCTCTTGCTCTCATGTCCTGAAGAAGCTGAGGGCAAAGCTCCAGAGCCTCAGAACAGAAAGGGAGGAGGCGAGGCACAGAGAGGAAATGGCCCTGAAAGGCAAGGATGCGGTAAGGTGGCTGGAGACCGGTCTTGGATGCAGGACTCCACTTCAGGGTTTTGTGGGAGTGATAGAACTGCCTGATCTGGGGAGTTAAGAGCTGCTGGGGTGCTGGGCGGTGGTGGCGCATGCCTTTAATCCCAGCACTTGGGAGGCAGAGGCAGGCAGATCTCTGTGAGTTCGAGGCCAGCCTGGTCTACAAAAGCAAGTTCCAGGACAGACTCCAAAGTTACAGAGAAACCCTGTCTCGAAAAACAAACAAAAAACAACAAAAAAAGAGCTGCTGGGGTATCTATGTTTATGGCCTTCTGTGCTGTTTTCTTTTTACACACTGAGTCCTTGCAACCTTTGCCCTAAACAGGCAGAGGCAGTGCTGGAGGCTTTCCGTGCACATGCCAGCCACCGCATCAGCCAACTGGAACAGGATTTGACATCAATGTGGACATTCAGAGGCCTTCTACAGGAGGCCCAGACCCAACTGGTAATTGTCTTTTCCTTTTTTCTGAGATAGGCTCTCACTGTATAGTTGAGAAATTGCTATGTAGACCAGGCTGGCATTGAACCGACAGAGGTCTGCCTATCTCTGCCTCCTGAGTGCTGGGATTAAAGGTGTGTACCACTACTCCCAACTCAACTGGTAATCTTAGAGCATCTTCTGTTCTTGGGGCTCTTGATGACACCGACAAAATGGTCCCATACTCCCACTTAGCTGCCTCCATAATCGTTGCTTTCCAGACAGAGCTTCACACAGAGCAGGAGGAGCTGGCTCAGCAGACAGTGAGTCTGACTTCTGCCTTGCAGCAGGACTGGACATCAGTCAAACTGGATGTGAGTATTTGGGGCCATCACAACCACTTCTTCAGAGGCAGTTTTCCATCCTCGGGATTGCTCTACTGATCTAATTACTTTGGTAGTATGGGACATGGGCAGCTTTGCTGAGTCGGGCTCGAGGACTCACAGAGAAGCTCACAATCAAGAGCCGGCAGGCCCTTCAGGAGCGTGATGCTGCAGTCAAGGAAAAGAAGCAGGTAACTTGGGGTGGGGCTGCTTAGGTTCTGTTTCACTTTGTTTGGCTTTAAGACATCAGAAGCTCAGTTGTTTCCTTTGATCCCAGCACCTTCACTTCTGTAATTTTCTTGTCTCTACTTGTTCCCGGGGATCAGCTTCATTTTCTGCAGTGTTGCTCTTCTGGAAGTTTGCACTGTTATCTGTAAGGAAAAGCTGCACTGAGTCCTGGAGTTCTTGCCTCAGGAGGAACTGCAGGAAGGAAATTGTCTTTTCTAGGCTTCAAAGGAACTTGAACAAGTCTCTGCCCATCTAGAGGATTGTAAAGGCCAAATAGAACAGCTGAAGTTGGAAAACAGTCACCTTACCACAGGTGCGTGAGTGAGTGTGTGTGTGCACTTGTGTGTGCAGGTGCGTGTAAACAGTTGGCCTGCTTGTCGTGTGGCAGAAGAGTAGGGAGGTTTTGATGGAGCACATGATTTGGGACAAAACTGTGTGGTGGTGGTGGTAGGGTCCTGACTTAGGATCCCATAGTATCATCAGGATACTTTTGATCTAGAGCTCCAGGCTCAGCTGCAGAGTCTGACTAGCACAGAGAGCCAGCTGAAAGACCTGCAGAGTCAGCATACCCACTGTGTCCAGGACCTGGCCACGAAGGATGAGCTGCTGTGTCAGCTTACCCAGAGCAACAAGGAGCAGACTGCTCAGTGAGTCCTATCAGGTTACTGTGGCAAGAGGCCCAGCATGAAGGCCTGAATGGATCTAATAGATGGTCTGTTGGCAGATGGCAAAAGAAAGAAATGGAACTACAACACACACAAGCGCAGCTGCAGCATCAGCGGGCGGTGCTGGCCAAGGAGGTGCAGGATCTGAAGGAGACCCTGGAGGTAAGCAGTTCAGCTTGGAGAAGGGGTGAGTAAACCTCAGGAGTGTGACTCTTGCCTGCTGGGGTTGAAGTGAAGTTAAAGACTGGACTGGAGAGAGCCTCTCTGTCCATGCTCTAAAGTTTCCTCTCTCCTTTTCTATCTCCTTCCCTCCATTCCTCCATCCTTCCCTCTTCTTCCTCCCTTTCTTCTTTTTATCCTTCTCTTTTTCTTTCTTCCTTTCCTCCTTCCCTCCTTTTCTCCGTCTTTTCTTCCTCCTATCCCTTCCTCCCCTTTCTTCTCCCTTCTGTCCAGTTTGCAGACCAAGAGAGTCAAGTTGCTCACCTGGAGCTGGGCCAGATCGAGTGTCAGCTGAGAGGCACACTAGAAGTGCTGCGGGAGCGCAGCCTGCAATGCGAGACCCTCAGGGACACTGTGCAGAACCTGAAGTAAGAACCTGCTGCCTTTTTGTGTTCCCACCCATGCTTCCAGAAGCCAAAGTCTCCCTGAAGAGAACCATGGGAGTGTTAAGTCCCTCTCTCCTAGAAAAAGAGGATCTGGGAGAAGCACTCAGAGTTAATGTCTGGTCTTTGCTCACCTTTGGGGTCCTGAATTTCAGGGCTGAGCTGGCCAGCACTACAGCAAGGCATGAGAAACAGGCCCTGGAGAAGACATCCCAGCATTCTCAAGAGCTGAGGTTACTGACCGAGCAGCTACAGAGTCTCAGCCTCTTCTTACAGACAAAGCTAAAGGAGAACAAGGCAAGACAGTGGGTTTTCTTCCCTGCCATTGTATCTTTTTCTCTTTTCTTTTTCATTTTTAGTTCTAAGAATTGGCCTTGGGGCCGCACACATCAGACAGCACTCTACTACTGAGCGCTATCAAATGCTCTACACTGAGCTTCTTCCTATTCCCCAGTCCACCAGTTACATCTTTCTTATGTAGAATAGACCTTTTAAAAAAAGATTCTCTTATGTTTTTACTTATGATTATGTGTGTACACTAGTATATGCTACATGTGTGCAGGTGCTGTGGAGACCATAGAGGGTGTTGGATTTCCAGGAACTGGAGTTACCAGCTATGGTGAAATGCCCATGTGGGTGCAGGGAACTGATAGGGTCCTCAATGGGAGCAGGAAGTGTTCTTTTGGTTTGTTATTTTAGAGACAGGGTTTCTCTATGTATCCATGACTGTCCTGGAACCCGCTCTATAGACCAGGCTAGCCCTGAACTCACAGAGATCAGCCTGCCTCTGCCTTCCGAGTACTGGGATTAAAGGCGTGCACCACCACTGCCCAGCTCAGCATTCTTTTTTGTTTTGTTTTTCGAGCTAGGGTTTTTCTGTAGCTTTGGATACTGTCCTGGAACTCATTCTGTAGACTAGGGTGGCCTCAAACTCACAGAGATCCACCTGCTTCTGCCTCCGAGTGCCACCCAGCTTCAGAAAGCATTCTGAACCACCTCTCCCACCTATATAGCAGACTTCTTGAAAACCCCAGTCTTGTTTCATTCTGTGACCATCAATGATTTTAAGTCATCTTCAGGACCTCTGTAGCCTGTCACTTACACCTTCTCCTGCCTTTCAGTTTCCAAGCCTTTTGGTCCAGGTAGGCTGCTCGTACACCACACATCTCATTTCCATTCACGCCTCGCTCCAGATAGTCCCATACCCATGTCTACTCTCTTCTGTTTTCAGTTTGAAATGCTTTCTTCTTTTCTATGAAAACCCCCCATGGTGTCTTCCTGTGTTCCTGACACACTTGCTGTCCTTAGGCACTTGTATTAATTTTCTTGGTTTTTTTTTTTTTTTGGCTTTTCGAGACAGGGTTTCTCTGTAGCTTTGGAGCCTGTCCTGGAACTAGCTCTGTAGACCAGGCTGGTCTCGAACTCACAGAGATCCGCCTACCTCTGCCTTCCAAGTGCTGGGATTAAAGGCGTGCACCACCATCGCCCGGCAATTTTCTTTGCTTATTAGTGTTTAAAGAAAGAAATTTAGTTAGGCAGTGGTGTCTCCTGGGAGACAGCCAGGTGGATCTCTGAGTTCAAGGCCAGCCTGGTCTACAAAGTGAGTTCCAGAACAGCCAGGGCTACACAGAGAAACTCTGGTTGTTTTTTTTTTTTTTTTTTTTGTATTATTATTATTATTTTATTCTCTGTGTAGCTTTGGAGACTATCTTGGAACTTGCTTTATAGACCAGGCTGACCTCGAACTCACAGAGAAACTCTGTCTCATGAGTGCAGGGATTAAAGGTGTGCACCACCACTGCCAAACTGAGAAACCTTATCTTGAAAAAAACAAAAAAAGAGAGAAAGGAAAAAAAGAAATTTAGCCTTCCTTTTTTGGCTTCTCCACTATATGTGGAGAAGTGGTTGATATTATTTAACATTTAGCATTAATTAGTTTATTCAACAGTTAGAGGTACAACCAAGATCCTCTTCTCCAACTGGGTGCTGAACACATAAAATGTTACAAGTTCTGCAGTGAATTGCAGGGAAGACAGACAGATATAAAGTTGCCATTGTGACTTAAGATTATGATCTGACATGATTGGTCATTTTTACCTTTGAGAGTTAGGATGTCTTCTCAAAGCAAGTTACTAACCTTGGCTGTCAATGTTTAGAAGTTTATAGGGAAGGGTAGGCATACAGGAAAGCCCATCAGCCAGAGGAAACATGAAAAGTATATGTAAGAAGCTGGGCAGTGGTGGCGCACGCCTCTAATCGCAGCACTTGGGAAGCAGAGGGAGATGGAACTCTGTGAGTTCGAGGCCAGCCTGGCCTGCAAGAGCTAGTTTTAGGACAGGCTCCAAAGCTACAGAGAAACCCTGTCTCGAAAAACAAAAAAACAAACCAAAACAAAAAACCCTATATATAGAAAGTTAAACACAGCTGGGTGGTGGTGGCACGCACCTTTAGTCCAGTGATCCAGGGCTATGTAGAGAACCCCTGCCTCAAAATCACAATAAATAAATACATACAGGGGCTGGAGAGATGGCTCAGAGGTTAAGAGCATTGCCTGCTCTTCCAAAGGTCCTGAGTTCAATTCCCAGCAACCACATGGTGGCTCACAACCATCTGTAATGAGATCTGGTGCCCTCTTCTGGCCTGCAGGCATACACACAGACAGAATATTGTATACATAATAAATAAATAAATATTAAAAAAATACATACATAAAAATCATTGGTCATTGGTGGCGTAAGCTTTTAATTCTAGCACTCAGGAGGCAGAGGCAGGCAGATCTCTGAATTCGAAGCCAGCTGGTTTACAAAGAGTTCCAGGGCAGCCATAGCTGTTACACAGAAAAACACTTTGAAAACAAAACAAAACAAAACAAAAATATTCCTGACATCAACTTTAGGTCTACACATACATGTGAAGAGATACACATACATACATGCATGCATGCACACCACACATACACACATCAAAAGAGGGAAAATGAAAAATATAGGATTTGTAAATAACTGAACTTGGTGGCGGATGTAGAAGCAGAATAGTGACCAGTGATCATAAAATCATCAGAAAGTGACCCTGGTGTCTAGAACTGGACCTGGCGTACTTTTCCCATCCAGGGACCATATCCTATATCACAAGTGTCTAGCCTTATGGGCCATCTGGCTCTCTCTCAATTATTCAGCTTTGCCTTGTAGCTCAGGAGTAGCCACTGACAGTACTGAGGGAAAGCGTGTGTCCTGAAGCACTGAGAGCAGTTGACAGGCTACAGTCTGCTGCCTGTTAGGATCTAGAACAGTGATGAGAGTGAAATAGAGAAAATAGTGAACTTAGCTTTATACACGCTAGTTTTCAGTGTGGGACATTCTGGTAGATCATCAGTGGTTTTCTCTGGGCACAGATCCTGGGGAAAAATCCAGTTAAGTGAAAGGGATTGAAGAGTCATCTGTGTGGAAATGACGGTCTGAAGTGGGGGGTTTGTAGAGTTCTACAAGTAAAGCACTTGGGGTGGAAACAGAGTCAAAAAAGGGCCAAGAGTTAAGGAAAGACTGAGTTAAGAAAGGCCTATCTGTGAAGGAAGGTCATAATCCAAGGTCATGATCCAGGAGAAAAAGTTTCCTAAGTGCCTGATCATCAGTATCAAACAGGCCCGGTAAGTAGATCTGGGAAGTACCTGCTGTATTTGAAAGTAAATGATGCCAGGCCTGGAGAGATGGTTAAGACCTCATAGGACCTGAATTCAATTCCCAGCACCCACACCTGGCAGCTCACAACTGCCTATAACTCCAGCTCCAGGGGATCTGACATCCATCTGTCCTCACTCATACAGACAGATACACATATACATACATAAATAACAATAAAAATATTTTTAAAAGAGAATGTTGAAAAAAGAGAGTAAGGATACCAATGGTGAACTAAGGACAGTGTTGGCTGCCAAATCATAGGTAGTGAGAATCACAGGTAAGGATGAAAGGCTGGCCTTCCTCCCACATATATAAGTGAAGGGACAGTCGGGGCTAAAAGATGTAAGGTTTTGATTTTCATTCTAAATGTTGCTTTAGCAGGTGGATCTCTGTGAGTTCGAGACCAGCCTGGTCTACAAGAGCTAGTTCCCGGACAGTCTCCAAAACCACAGAGAAACCCTGTCTTGAAAAACCAAAATAAATAAATAGATAGATAAATAAATAAATGTTGCTTTAGCATGTTCGGGGGAAAGGCACTGTGAGAAGCTGGAGGTAGGAGCTTTGGAAGGTGGAGTGGAAGCTCGCTCTGGAAGAGTAGGAGCCTCTCAGAGCTCAGGAAATCACCCTAGATACAACTCAACAGCTGATTTTGTTTTTCTCCTTTGTCCTTAGGCTGAATCAGAGGTCATTCTACCCAGCACAGGCTGTGCTCCAGCCCAGGAACACCCTCTACCCAATGACAGTACCATTTCAGACAACACCCTGACAGCAGTGGCAGATGAAGGTGAAGACCTTGGGATTCATCTGGCACAGATGCACGCCACTAGACTTGTCTGACCATGACCACTGCTGCAGTCCCCTGGTTGGGTCACCAGAGAGACCCTCTCTGATGCTCCATATTTTTTGTTGTTTTATTTGCTTTTTAGAGACAGGGTCTCATGTAGCTCAGGGTGGCCTTGAATTTCTAGGTTGCTGAACATTCCTGCTTTATTTTTACTTTAGAGCCAGAACCGGTTCCCGTGCCATTGCTTGGAAGTGATAAGAGTGCTTTCACCCGAGTAGCATCGGCCATGTCCCCCCAGCCTACAGGTTAGGACGGGCTCCAGGGACCATGCCTCCTTTCTCCAAGTGTGGTAGTGATGAGCAGAGACGAAAGCAGAGAGGAGTGCTTTGCTCTAAAAACCTCGATTCTACTTGGGCTTGTTTTATTTCTGTCTTTTGGGATCTGTAATGTCCCGGATACTGAAACCCTGTGGGTAGGAACATGAAGTTGTGGAAACAGTGGTTGTGTACCCCGTCCTAGGCAGAAGGGCTGCACCTCTATCTAGGACTTTCTGTTTCAGAGACCCCAGACCTGGAGAAGAGCCTGGCAGAGATGAGTACTACATTACTGGAGCTTCAGAGCCTGTGTTCTCTGCTGCAGGAGTCTAGAGAAGAAGCCGTTGGGGCCCTGCAGAGAAAAATGTGAGTGGTGTTAATGATGGGGCGATGAGACAGCCCTCATGCTGATGGGGGGGTGCAGGAATGATGCCCACTTCCCTTCCGTAGCTGTGAACTACAGACCAGACTGCAGGACCAAGAAGAAGAGCACCAGGAAGCCCAGAAGGCAAAGGAAGCAGACATAGAGAAGCTGAACCAGACCTTGTGCTTGTGCTACAAGGTGACGGAGGGACCTTAAAGTGGGGCGACGAAGAACTGGGGCGGCTCCACTGGCTCACTGGGAGCCACTCTCTAGGAATCTAGGTAGTAGGGCTTTTCCAGCTACTGCCCTAGTTTTGCCCTTTTGGGGCCAGACATTTGATATCTGAGACTTTGGCTGACCTGTCACGTTCAAGCAGACCCAGCAGGGAAGCCTGGAACTGAAGCAGAACTGGAAACAAGATGTGCCTGCCTTGCTTCTTGGCCCTGAAGAAAAAGTGGACTGATGAACTAGTCCCCAGGGCTGAGCACAGCTCAGGGATGCTGTCCTGCCGTCTGGCAAGGACTGTAAAAGAAGGTAGCCTTTCCTCAGTGTTTTCTCTCCTCTCTTTTTCTAAATAGAATGAAAAGGAGCTCCAGGAATTGATACAGAAGCAGAGTGAGAAGATCCTCGGGCAGATAGACAAGAGTAGTGAGCTCATAGTATGTGTCTCGTGACATTGTGTGGGGCCTGTGCTTCTCCCGCCTGATGGGATAGGGAGAGAAAGGCCCTGGGTGCTGTTGGGTTACCTCTGCTCTTGTTCCCAGAGTCTCAGGAAGGAGGTGACCGAGCTCATGCATTCACTGCGGCATGCAGAGACAGAGAATAAAGTGCTCCAGGAAGCCCTGGAGGGCCAGCTAGATCCCAGCTGTCAGCTGATAGCTACTAACTGGATCCAGGAGAAAGTGTCTCTCTCACAGGAAGTAATTTGGGGTTAACAAAGGATCTGGGCACCTAATGGGGGCATCAGGCTGTGCCCCTATTAATCTGGACATATTTATAGGTGGACAAGCTGAGGGTCATGTTCCTCGAGATGAAAAATGAGAAAGCAAAACTGATGGTCAAGTACCAGAGCCATGTAAGGAATTGTTTCCTTCCACCACAAGCAAGTGTCCTGCAATACTGCCTGTGTCTTCTCTAGCTGTGGTCTTTACGTGTAGGGTTTATGAAGCCTGTTTGCATTTTAGAGGAACATCCTTGAGGAGAACCTTCGGCGCTCTGACACTGAGTTAAAGAAACTCGATGACACCATTCAGCATATCTATGAGGTAAAAATGAGGGAGGTACCAGGCCCTGGCCTCAGGACTACTGAGGAGCACAGCTCTTCCAGTGGGTTTCTCTCCTCCATCTCACAGGCCAGAGCTTTGGCCTCAGCACTGTGATTCACAGCTGCTTTCTTTGCCTCTTCCCAGACTCTGCTGTCTGTCCCCGAAGTAGTGAAGAGCTGCAAGGAGCTGCAAGGATTGCTGGAGTTTCTGAGCTAACTAACGGAAAGAGTGGGCTAGTGCAGTGCACCTGTACTTCCAGCTGCTCCAGAGGCCGAGGCAGGAGGATTGTTTACTCTCAGGAGTTTGAGACTAGTGCCAACAACCTGTCAAAGAAACCGAAAGCTGGACTCCACTTCGTTCCCTTTTCCTTCAGGGTCCCTTACCCCCAGGAATAGGACCAACTGGGATAGAGCCAATAATGTTTTATGCTATTTAAATAAAGTATATTTAATGTACTCCTTAAGTCCACTGTATCTTATTTTTGAGGTAGGAGTGGGCAGATGAAGTCAGGGAGGCAGCTCAGCCCTCCAGCCTGGGTACCCTTCACACCCTCACCACCTCCTCTTGAGGCTAAAGCCAGGGCTGTCTGCTTTTCTTTGCTTGAGTCTCTTGCTTCCACAAATAATGGGCAATGGACTGCCTGTTCCCTGGATTCCTGCCTAGGGGGAACAGAAAAGACTCCATTCACTTGCTTTCCCCAACCCCCAGGGGGTAGGCACTGGTAAATGTGGGCCAGAGAACAGGAACTCAATTTCATTATTCCATGCCTTGAACTGGGGCACCCTGGTAGATGGGCATCTGTGCCACCTCCCACCTGCTGATTGCTTCCACGACTCTTCTCTAGACGGGGCTTAATCCCCAACATTCAACATAGTACAGCAAAACACGGATTCGCAGCAGACAAACACAAGGTCCATCTCATTCCTCTGCGGTTCTGGCGGCAGGGGGCCCCGTGATGTAGGAGGGGCATCGTCTTTAACAACCTTGGGGACCCTGCGGAGGAGTCACTCCACCTCACTGCTCCACCTCTGAAGGCGTGGCCTTACCCCAGACCAGTCCTGGGGAGAGGGCGGGGCCAGTGCGGGAGGTGTTTGTCCCGCCCCCACGGAGTCACGTAGCTCTGCGGCATCCGCTGCCTTATTTACTCCAATTCGGACTGAGCTACAGTCTGTTGCTAACCAGACCCGAAGTGAGCTGTACCTGTGTCTCCTGCCGCTGACTGGTACAGGTAAGGTCCCAGGCGAGGCAGAGATGCTCAGCATCCCTGTTTCTTCTCCTTGACTCTTCGCTGCTGTCCTTGCTTTGCTCCCTGGGGCCCTGGTCCACCTTTTCAACTCCGTCTAGCCTCACATCTCTGCTTTCTGTATGCTTGAAACCCTGTGGCTCAGGAAAACCCTGCTAACCCCCTTTTTCCTAGCTCTCCTAACTAGAACTCAGCTTTTCCAGTTCCAAGTCGTTCTTACTCAGCCTCCAGGACTTTTTCACTAGGTTAGCCTCTCTCATCCAAGGCTTTCTTCTTTCTTTTTTTGATTTTTCAAGACAGGGTTTCTCAGTGTAACAGCCCTGACTGTCCTGGAACTAGCTCTGTAGACCAGGCTGGCCTCAAACTCACAGAGATCTGCCTGCCTCTGCCTCCCAAGTGCTGGGATTAAAGACATGTGCCACCTCCACCCAGCCCATCCAGGGCATTTTAATCTCAGGCCATTTCTGCTCCTTCTCGGCTAGTCCCCAGGTGTAGGCTATAGGCCCAGGAAGAGCATCAGGACTGGTTAGTCTGCATCACCATCACCCATCCCACCTTACCCCAAGGCTCTCTTTTTCCCCCTCCACTCGCTCAACCTTAATCCTTTGCCTCTGGATCCCCTAGGAGTCTGAGCTGAGCCAGGCCTCCCTATTTCCTGTACCTCCTTGCACACTGGGAATGCTCTTGGGTGCTGGAGATGACCTGATGGTGTCTCTTTCTTGTCCTCTCATGTAAATCTAGCTAGCCTGTTGGCCCCATCCTGCCATCTTGCAGCGCTCTAGGCCCGATCTCCACCATAGGTATGCGGAGTAGGCAGTCAGGTTTGCAGTATGTAACAGAAGAGGTCATGGGAGGCTGGGCTGGTATCTGGACCACCGCTTCTCTTCACCCTGTCTCCTGCCTTCCTCTAGATGTGAGGATCATGTGGATTAAATGTCTTACTCACAAATCTTGAGAAAATGTTTTTTTTTTTTTTTTTTTTTTTTTCCTTAGGGGCCCTTTTGAAGAAAAGAAAGGGAAAGCAGGAAAGGCAGGTCTTATGTGTCCCTCAAGAAGGGGCCAGGGGCCGTGAAAGGAGGGTTGGCATTCTCATCTGGGCAGCAGTTTCCAGGAAGACCTATAGCTTCAGGCTTGCCACCCCCCATCCCCCATCCTGCATCTCTCCTGGAGCTGGGAAGGGTGCCCACCAGGGACAAAAGGAGATGTGGGAACTAGGGCCCTAACCCTGTCAGCTGTCAAAGAGATTGGTGCCACTTTGGTGCCCAGGACTCAAGCCAAGGACTGCTGTTCAGCTCCCAGCCCCGTGCTGAGCAGGACATTTGGCCTGTTTAGTCATGAGGGGAAGCAGAGGAATTAGTAGTTGGGATCTAGCTTTTCTATCTTGTTTCCATTCCGGACAGCTGTCACCATGCCCCACTCGTACCCAGCCCTTTCTGTTGAGCAGAAGAAGGAGTTGTCCGATATTGCCTTACGGATTGTGGCCCCAGGAAAAGGCATTTTGGCTGCAGATGAGTCCGTAGGTAAGTGAGAGCCTGTGGGCAGAGTTGAGGAATGGTTGCCAAGGTTTTCCAGCCAAAGAACAAGGCTGTCTCCCTTTGCTTGCTTTTAGGAAGCATGGCTAAAAGGCTGAGCCAAATTGGGGTAGAGAACACCGAAGAGAATCGCCGGCTGTACCGCCAGGTCCTGTTCAGCGCTGATGACCGTGTGAAAAAGTGTATTGGTGGCGTTATCTTCTTCCATGAGACACTCTACCAGAAAGATGACAATGGTGTCCCCTTTGTCCGGACCATCCAGGATAAGGGCATTCTTGTAGGCATCAAGGTATATAGCCTCTGGCCCTGCGTGGGAGCTGGGTGCGAAAACTGGTGTCTGTAGGAGGGGTGGCAAGGCTGGCCCTCAACTTACTTTTTCTTGCAGGTTGACAAGGGTGTAGTGCCTCTTGCCGGGACTGATGGCGAAACTACCACTCAAGGTGTGTGGTGGGTGGGTGTGAAGTTAATGTTGGCAAGACGGGGCAGGGTGATGAAGCTGGTACTGTGTTTTCAGGGCTGGATGGACTCTTGGAACGCTGTGCTCAGTATAAGAAAGATGGTGCTGATTTTGCCAAGTGGCGCTGTGTACTGAAGATCAGTGATCGCACACCCTCAGCACTGGCCATTCTGGAGAATGCCAATGTGCTGGCCCGCTATGCCAGTATCTGCCAGCAGGTGTGTGCTGGAGTTTGGGTGGGTGGAGGCACGCTTGCATAGCTTTCCCCGATTCCCATCTTCTGCTTCTCCCAGTTTACTCCGCTCTTGCTTGCAGAATGGTATCGTGCCTATTGTGGAGCCTGAGATCCTGCCTGACGGAGACCATGACCTCAAACGTTGCCAGTATGTTACAGAGAAGGTAATGCTCAGCTGAGCTCAGACACACCAGGGACAGCCATCAGGGGCGCCTGGACCCCATTCCTGCATCTTAGATCCAGGCACACTCTCTCTCACTTAGGGCTTCAGAGAATAAGCCTATACGAGACTCTCACATCCTGTAGTCTCCCATCAACATAAACGTCTGATCTTCAGGTCCTTGCTGCTGTGTACAAGGCCCTGAGTGATCATCATGTATACCTGGAGGGGACTCTGCTCAAGCCCAACATGGTAACCCCTGGCCATGCCTGTCCCATCAAGTATAGCCCGGAAGAGATCGCCATGGCTACTGTCACTGCCCTGCGCCGTACTGTGCCCCCAGCCATCCCAGGTACAGAATTGCTCCTATCATTCCAGGTCTGATTTCAGGTTTTTCTGTGGCACAGGGATCCTTTGCCCTGAAGAAAAGAGAGTGACCAGTCAGTTTGTCTTCTCCAGGAGTGACGTTCCTGTCCGGGGGTCAGAGCGAAGAGGAGGCATCCCTCAACCTCAATGCCATCAATCGCTGCCCACTTCCCCGGCCCTGGGCCCTCACCTTCTCCTATGGACGTGCCCTGCAGGCATCTGCCCTCAATGCCTGGAGAGGACAAAGGGACAACGCTGGGGCTGCTACTGAGGAGTTTATCAAGCGGGCAGAGGTAGGGAGCTAGAGATGATGGCTGGGGAGAGATTGTGTGTCCCACCCAGAGATCCCAAACTGGGCAGGGTTCCATGCCTGTGGTCTGGCTCAGCCTGCTTACCTGTCCCCATTCTCTTTTGCAGATGAACGGGCTTGCAGCCCAGGGCAGGTATGAAGGCAGTGGAGATGGTGGAGCAGCAGCACAGTCGCTCTATGTCGCCAACCATGCCTACTGAGGCGTGCCTCCTCAGCCCGCAGCCCTTGGCCTAGTAACATGCAGCCTGTAGTCACAGCACTGTCTTCACCCAGCACCAACTCATCTTATTCTCTCCTCCTTCTCTGTCTCACGTTGCTGTACCCGAAACCCTGGATGGGAGGCAAAGTCCCCCCCAAGTCTGAGGGCAGGGAGCCTTTCCCCTGGCACTGTCAACCCTTACAGCTTTCCCATGATGATGTAGCTTGTCCTTGGGATCGGGGGACGTGCACTAGCCCTGACTCATGCCCTGAGTACACAGCAAATAAATAGGAGCAAAACACACTACTGTCTATTGCACACGTCAAAGTCCTCTCTCCCTGTGTGTGATCCTGCTGGCTCGTCCTATGTCAGAGCCCTCTGACTATGCAGTGAAGAGCTGAGATCTGAGCTTCACTGGGCTTCAGGTTTATGGAGGAAAGGTTCACCTACCTGGGCTACCATCCCCCGTTCAGGCTTCTTCTACCTGCTGATCTCCAAAGCTGGAGTGGAGCTGTAAGCAGGTGTAATGGGGACTACAAGTCCTCCAGGGACTGCCACATCAAAGACAACAGACGATGGTGTCAGGACGATGAGCAGCTCCTGAAACAGAGTCTGTGCAGGGCTCAAAGCGGGGAGGGAGTCAACAGGACGAGCAGGGATGAGAGTGGGCAGTTCTCCATTGCAGCATTGTTGATTCCTGCTGGGGCCTGACACATTTAGGGGGAATGTGCTCTTAGCCCCTTTCCAATAGGAAAACTTCCAAAGACTCTGGGCTGCCAGAGCTGAGGAAGGTATCTAGGAGCTTGTCAAGGGCTAAAGCCACTTCCAGGCAGAGAAGAGATCCATTTGAGAGTCTGGGCAATGTGAGAACTGATTGGGCTTTGTGTTGAATGTTGACCGCTGGGCTGGAGTGTGAGGTAGGGAGACACTAGACTGGCTGTGTCCCATGAGCTGGAGAAATCACTGCTGCTCTGCGCTGGTGGCCTGATCTGTTAACAAAAGAGCAGCTAGCTCAGCAGTTTCTGTGTGCTTCTGCCTGCCAGGCAGTGTTCTTCATGCCACTATTATATGTATTAACACGACTCTGTAAAGAAGCTACTATAGTCTTCATAGGAGGAAACAGGTTCAGAGAGCTGCCGTTCAGGCAATAAGTAAAACCAGGATTTGAACTGGGGTCATTAGGATATGGAGTCTGTGCTCAGGAATTTTCAACTAAGCATCCTGACTTTTCCAAATTGGAACCGATTTTGAAATTCTACATTCTAGATGTGGTGACCTGTGACAGTTTGAGGCACTGGGTTCTTCTGGGTCATGTAGGGAAATCTGTCTCAAAATTAACCCCAGAGTAGCCAATCATGCTAAAAATTTACCGTTTTGGGAGTTCTGTCTCTAAGCTTTGAAGAGCCGGTGTCCCGAAGAGAAGCCCTATCCTAGGGATGACATTAGAAAGCTTTTTCAGGCTCTTGATAAGCTTGGCTTCACTGAAATAAATATTCTTCCGCTGGGAGGGGCGTGGTATATGCCTGTAATCCCCTGCACTGGAGAAGCTGAGGCAGGTGGCTCGCCCAGAGTCCGAGGGCCAGTATCGCTGAGCTGGGGCTGTGGAGCTAGGCAGTGGCGGGTGAAAACGAGGTTCAGATCGCGGGTTCAGCCCAGCGGATACCCGCTCGTAGGCTCCGCCTGCGCACTAGTGTGCGTCTACAGTGTCGCTCGCAATTGGCAGCGGTCGAGCGCCGTGGTCCCGCCCCTTCATGTTGGGGCTTCCTATTGGAGGAAGCTCACGAGGCCCCGCCCCTCGGCGACCTGGGCAGCCGGAAGCGAGCATGGCGGCCGCGGGGGCAGCGGCTACGGACCTAGGTGCGGTGGGTTTCGGGTGGAAGGCGAGGCGGGGAGGTCTGGCGGGCGGAATGTGTGGATGGGGCGCGAGAAGGCAGACAGGTCCTTGCAGCATGGGTTCGGGGGCGTGCCACGCGGGAGCGGCTTTCACGGGAATCCCGGCAGCCCCCACTTGTCTGCGATCACCGTGTGGCGGGCACCGCATCCTGGTTCCCGAGCCTCAGTCGACCTCCTGTGTCCTCAGAGGTGGTCCGGGGCAAGCGCGCCGCGTTGTTTTTCGCGGCGGTGGCCATCCTGCTGGGACTGCCACTCTGGTGGAAGACCACGGAGACCTACCGGGCACCGTTGCCCTACTCCCAGATCAGTGGGCTGAATGCCTTGCAGGTGAGACTTGAATGAGGAGGACGGGGGTGGGGGAGTGGAGCGGCGACAGCCCACCGCAGAGTGCAGACGTCGCTAAAGGTCCCGATTCCCCTCCGCGCAGCTCCGGCTCATGGTGCCAGTCACAGTTGTGTTTACTCGGGACTCTGTGCCCCTGGACGACCAGGAGAAGCTCCCGTTCACCGTTGTGCATGAGAGAGAGATCCCTCTGAAATGTGAGTTCCCTTGAGAGAGGAAGTCAGGGCTGCTTTTTCCATCTGAGCCAGGCCTGAAATCCAGAGGTTGGATTCCATAGGAGGAGCGTGGGCGTGTCATAACTTACTTTAAAATGTTTTATTACATTTATTGTGTGTGTGCCCAACTGTGCAGGGGACAGCTTGTGCGAGTCATTTCTCCTTCCACTACATGGGCTCGAGGAATCCAACTCAGGTCATCAGGCTTGGGGTAACAAGTGCTACCTGTCCCTTTCCCTCCGAAAAAGATCCTTTTGGAATGAACAGTGTGTTTATTTGGGAAGGGGGAGCTAGACTTAAGTTCCGTGTTGTTATGGTAAGGTAATTCATAAGGTAAATTATGCTACCTTATCAGAAGCAGTCAATACCCCTCAGTGTATAGAGAAAGCAGGATGTACCTGAAAGGACACGTGAGTCTGAAGTCACATATTGAGTCTGAAGTCACACCGGATATGTATTCAGACCCTTGTCATTCTAAGCTGTCATTTATTGTTAGGCACTTTGTTAGGAACCAAGAACTTGAGGATAAATAATAAATTGATAATGTTTTCAAGATGTTTATAGTCACATCAGGGGAAAGAAACAGGCAAAATGCCGTAAGGCTGAAGGTTTGGTTTAGTGGTAGGGGCACAGCAGATCCTGGATTCCATCCTCACCTGCTGGAGAGAAAAGAAAGGTGAAGAGAGGTTTGATGGATCCCATTTCCCCCCCACCCCACCCCGTGGCCCGGCTGTCCTGGAACTTGCCTTGTAGACCAGGCTGGCCTTGAACTCACAGAAATCCTCCTTCCTCTGCCTCCTGAGTGTTGGGATTGAAGGCATGTGCAACCACCGCCTAGCTGAAGATGTGATTTTTTTTTTCTTGTTTTTTTTTTTTTTTGGATTTTTATTTTTTTATTTTTTTTGAAGATGTGATTTTTGAAGTTGGATTTTTTTAAAAAAATATTTATTTATTTATTATGCATACAATATTCTGTCTGTGTGTATGTCTTGCAGGCCAGAAGAGGGCACCAGACCAGACCTCATTACAGATGGTTGTGAACCACCATGTGGTTGCTGGGAATTGAATTCAGGACCTTTGGAAGAGCAGGCAATGCTCTTAACCACTGAGCCATCTTTCCAGCCCCCTGAAGTTGGATTTTTAGGAACTGTACACACAAGGGTCAGATTAAGGGGAAGAGTGGAAAGCCTTCCAGACAGAAGGAAGACTGTGACCAACTAGGAAGGTAGCTGGTGTCAGTTACTCTGCCTGCCAGAAGCCAGGCAGACAGCTGTACACAGTTGTCTCGTGTAATTCTAGCCGAATGACTCTCTATAAATAAAGAAATCGCCGGGTGGTGGTGGCGCACGCCTTTAATCCCAGCACTCGGGAGGCAGAGGCAGGCGGATCTCTGGGAGTTCGAGGCCAGCCTGGGCTACAAAGGAAGTTCCAGCACAGGCTCCAAAGCTACAGAGAAACCCTGTCTCGAAAAACCAAAAAAAAAAAGAAAGAAAGAAAGAAAGAAAGAAAGAAAGAAAGAAAGAAATCAAGGTTTATAGGATTTATCTTGCTCCAAATCACAAAACTAGTAAACATGAGCTGGGATTAGATCCAGGTCTACTAATGACACTCTTCCTATATGTCTCACGGAGGTGTGAGTGGTTGAGTTGGGTAATCTGGACAGTTTTGCCTTCTGCAATTCCAGGTAAAACAACAGGAGTGGCTGGAAGTACAGGCTGAATATAGACCTTGAAATACTAAGCGCACGCACCACTATGTGCAGCTGCAGGTTCATTTGTTAGGCAGAATTCTGTTTTTTTTTTTTTTTTCTTCCAAGACAGGGTTTCTCTGTATAGCCCTGGCAGTCCTGGAACTCACTTTGTAGACCAGGATGGTCTCAAACTCACTGAGATCTGCCTGCCTCTGTCTCCCAAGTGCTGGGATTAAAGGTATGCACCACCACCTAGATGGAATTCTTTTTTTTTTTTTTTTTTTAGATTTATTTATTTATTAAGCATACAATGATGTACTGCTGGCAAGGAAGGCACCAGGTCTCATTACAGATGGTTGTGAACCACCATGTGGTTGCTGGGAATTGAACTCAGGACCTCTGGAAGAGCAGCCAGTGCTCTTACCCTCTGAGCCATCTCTCCAGCCCTGGAATTCTTTTTTTGTTGTTGTTACTGTTTTGTTTTTTTGAGACAGGGTTTCTCTGTAGTTCCTGGAACTAGTTCTTGTAGACCAGGCTGACCTCGAACTCACAGAGATCCACCTGCCTCTGGCTCCCGAGTACTAGGATTAAAGGCCTCCACCACCTGGCCTAGGTGGACTTCTTTACAGGAGCCTACAAGATGGCTCAGTGGGAAAAGGTTCTGGCCAAGTCCAGTGATCTGAGTTTGATCCCCTGAACCCGCATGGTTTAGGTCAGAAGACAGCCTACATTATCAGTTCTTATCTTTCATCTTGGGGGACCCTGGGCCTAAACTGGGGTTGTCAGGCTCTGAAGCAGGTGCCTCTACCTGCAGAGACATATTTCTTTCTTTTTTTTTTTTTTTGATTTTTTGAGACAGGGTTTCTCTGTAGCTTTTGGTTCCTGTCCTGGAACTAGCTCTTTTTTTTTTTTTTTTTGGTTTTTCGAGACAGGGTTTCTCTGTAGCTTTTGGTGCCTGTTCTGGAACTAGCTCTTATAGATCAGGCTGGCCTCGAACTCACAGAGATCTGCCTGCCTCTGCCTTCCAAGTGCTGGGATTAAAGGCGTGTGCCACCATGGCCCGGTGACCCTCCTTTTGTTTCCATCTCTCAAATACTGAGATTACAGGTGTGTGTCAGATCTCAGGAGGCAGAGGCAGGTGGATCTCTGACTTCCAGGCCCAAACTGGTCTACATTGCAAATTCCAGGCTAGCCAGGGCTCATAATGAAAACCTGTCTCAACATAAAATAAAATGAAAGGAAATATTAAAGACATATAAATTACCTTAGCATTCATTAAATCTCCAGGCTTCATTCACATAGTCCTATCCACATTTCTATATCCAGTGCCTTTACAAAAGTTATTTATAATTTAATTTTTTTCCTTCCAGTTCAGTTTTTTTGTTTATTGAAACAGTATGCCCCCAGACTTGTGGCTATTCTTAGCCTCAGCCTCTTGAATGCAGGGGTTACAAATATGTGCTGCTGAGCCAGGCGTAGTGGCGCATACCTTTAATCCCAGCACTTGGGAGGTCGAGGCAGGCCAATCTCTGTGAGTTCAAGGCCAACCTGGTCTACAAAGTGAGATACAGGACAGCCAGGGTTGTTACAGAGAAACTATGTCTCGAGAAAACCAACCAACCAACCAAACAAAAAAGCCACCACCAACAACGAAATATGTGCTGCTGTGACTTTAGTTCCCATCTCATATTGAGTGACCGCAGATGCCATTGCTTGGTGCAGATGAGGGTTCTTGGATCACTTTGTGTGTGGTCATCTTGCTGAACTGTTCCTAACACTAGCAGAAGGACTCGTCTTATGCAACTAGAGTATATACTGTGTGGGTGCTGGGAACTGAACCCTGGTTCTCTTTTTTTGTGTGTATGAAAAATAATTATAGTACTTCAAAAATAGCTATTTTACTTCTTTTAATGTGTGTGTGTGTGTGTATGTGTGTTTGGCATGTACATGCTTGTGTGAGCATGGATGTACTCTCATGTATGTACAAATCTGGAAACTTAAAGCCAATGTCAGACATCTTCCTCTATGTTTCCACCTTGGTTTTTGAGGAAGTTGCTCACTAAACCTTGAATTATCTTAGAATTCCTAAATATCCAGGTATTTCTCAACTAACCTCTCCACATTGCCAGACCAGATGCTTTTACCAGTTTATCCTTTTCTTTCTTCTAGTTCACTTTATCTCTGTTTGTGTCTTGAGATAGTATATCTCTGTTAAGCCCCATTTCGGCCTGATTGGCTGGCCAGGGAGTCCCCAAGATCTGCTTGTCTCGTTCACCAGTACTGAGGTTATAGACGTGTGCTCCACACCCGGCTTTTATGTGAAACTGGGGGTGTGAGCTCAGTTCTTTATGCTTGTGTAGCACACTCTTTATGCCTGTGCAGACACTCTGTAGCACACTCTTTATCCACTGAATCATCTCTGCACCCCTCTTCTGAATTTTTTAAAATTTATTTTTATTTTATGTGCACTAGTGTTTTGCCTGCATATATGTTTGTGTGAGGGTGTCAGGTCTCCTGGAACTGGTGTTACAGGCGATTATAAGCTGCCATGTGGGTGCTGGGAATTGAACTTGGGTCCTCTGATAGAACAGCATGTGCTCTTAACCACTAGCCGTCTCCAGCCCCAGTCTTCTGAATGTTCTAGGTTTTATTTTCCTTTCTTACCACATTGGTCAGGACCTTCACAAAGGAATGCTGAGTAACCCTGAATGGCAGAGGAGACAGCAGGCTTCCCTGTTTTATTACTAACTTACTGAGTTGTACTTAGTGCTTTGGTTTTCATTAAAGTTGATTGACTAGTTACCACATGGTTTCATTGAACTAAACTCCCCAGTTTGGAGATTTCTGGCTGGAGGACCAGTGAGCGCACAGGCAGAGACAAGAACTGGAACAAGAGGGTGAAGTGAGTGTCAGGTGTCTACTGTCATCTTTGCAGAAATGATGGGAGTGACTGTCACTCTTTGGTGCATGTTCTTTCTCTGAGGAGCCATCCTGGTGTCCTTAATGCTGGACGTGCCCAGCTGGGCAGGTACGTGAGGTCTAATGTCCTTCATATGTTCTTCCTTCCAGACAAAATGAAAATCAAGTGCCGCTTCCAGAAGGCCTACCGGAGAGCTTTGGACCATGAGGAGGAGGCCTTGTCACTGGGCAGTGTACATGGTATAACAGTTTTGATGAGTCGCTCTTTTTTTCTTCTGCTCTCCTGGGCTGGCCCATTTTATGTCAACTTGACACAAGATAGAGTTATCTGAAACGAGGGAGCCTCAATTGAGAAAATGCCTCCACCAGCTACAACTCTAATCGGGCAGTGGTGGCGCACACCTTTAATCCCAGCACTTGGGAGGCAGAGGCAGGAGGATCTCTGTGAGTCCGAGGCCAGCCAATCTACAAAATGAGTTTTCATACAGGCTCCAAAGCTACACAGAGAAACCCTGTCCTGAACCCTACCCCCACCCCCCAAAAAAAGAGAGAGAGAGAAGGACAACTGTTAGACATTTTCTTACTTAGTGATTGATGGGGAGGGCACAGCCCATTGTGGGTGATGCCAGCTCTGGGGTAGTGATCCTGAGTTAACCAGGATGAGTCAGCCATGATGAGCAAGCCAGTAAGCAGCGTTCCTCCACAGTCTGTCCGTCAGCCCCTGTCTCCAGGTTCATGTCCCATATGAGGTCTGCCCTGACTTCCCTCAGTGATGTGACCTGGAAACAGGAGCTGAAATAAACCCTTTCCTCCCACGTTGCTTTGGTCATGGCGTTTGGTCACAGCAATAGTGACCCTAACCAGGACATCTCCCAAGTGTGACTTCCGTACTGTGTCTTAACTTCCATAGCTTCTCTGAGAAAGCTGGGATTAAGATGCCTTGGGCTGAAAGCAGGAGTGGCCTGCTCAGGCCTGACTGTGGCGTTTGTTGAGTGTGAGCGGGTGAGTGGTGGGGTGACTCAAGCACCCTGGGGTCCTGGGGAAGCTGTAATAATGTTATCCCAACTGTTATCCGCAGAGGCAGAAGCCATGTTAGCTGAGCTGGAGAAGGAAGCAGAGGGCTCCCTGACTGTGTACGTAATCTCCGAACACTCCTCCCTTCTTCCCCAGGTGAGACCGGCTGGTGGCAGTTCTGCCAGCTCATTCTCTCCCAGGGCACTTCCTGTAGGGGTGCTGCATATACCCTGCACGTGCTACAAAAAGCTCCACATTTTACAATAAGCACACAGTGCGATTACTCACATCGATTTGGGTTTTTTTAAAACCTGGGACAGGTGTGTGGTTAAAGCGCTAGTGATCATTTGGTTTTTTTATCGACAGAGTCTAATGTAACCAGGGCTGGTCTCAGTTTGTAGCCAAGGTTGCCATTGAACTTCCTGTTTTCCTCCATCTAACTCCCAAATTCTAGAATTACAGGCATGGATCACTATACCTGTGTATGTAGTTCCAAGGCGGCTTGAACCCAGGGCTTCCTGATACCTTCAGTCCAATTTTCCATTTATTATTTATTTTCCTTCCTTCCTTCCTTCCTTCCTTCCTTCCTCCCTCCCTCCCTCCTTCCCTCCCTCCCTCCCTCCCTCCCTCCCTCCCTCCCTCCTTCCTTCCTGTTTTAGGGTCTCTCTATGGTGCAGCTTTAGGGTCTCTCTATGGTGCAGCTCTGGCTGTCCTGGAACTTGCTATGTAGACCAGGCTGGCCTAAACTCACAGATCTTCACTTGCTTCTGCCTCCCAAGTTCTAGGATTGAAGCTGAGCACCACCCACCCCTAGCCAATTTTACATATTTTAAAACATAGATATATGGCCGGGCGGTAGTGGTGCCCACCTTTAATCCCAGAACTTGGGAGACTGAGGCAAGCGGATCTTTGTTAGTTCAAGACCAGCCTGGTCTACAAGAGCTAGTTCCAGGACAGGCTCCAAAGCTACAGAGAAATCCTGTCTCAACCAAAAAACCAAAAACAAAACCCCATAGATATATGATACTATACATTCTGAATTTTGCTGCTTTGATTTTGTTCAGTATTTTAGAGGACCGTTTGTAATGGCATGTGTAGCTGAATCTGTATTTCACTGTATAAACAAATCTAATGTCTGTCTTATCGCTGGTGGACATCGGTGTTACTTCCAGCTTCTGGTGTTACTTCCAGCTCATACCTCTTCGTGTAATGCTGCATGCAGACTTGCCTCTGGCCATGTGCCTTTTTCCGAGACCACACTTCAGTTTGTTTGTTGAATCTGCTGTTCTTGCTTAGCATATCATCTCTTGGTTTCTACTTCACTGTCTTACCAACATTTAAATGTTGACTGAACCTGTGTCTACTGGAAAAAGGAATGGAACTATATGGGATTACACATATAAGCCCAATGCTCAGGAATGCCAGGTTAATGAAGAGAACATGAAAAAAAAAAGGCATGATAGTCCATGCCTATAACTGGAGAGGGGGGGAGGCAGGAGGGCCAGGAGTTCAAGTTCATCATCAGTTGCATAGCTCGAGGCCAGCCTGGGTTACATGAGATCCTTTCTTTTTTTTTTTAAAGATTTATTTATTTATTTATGTATACAACATTCTGCCTCGATGTATGCCCGCACGCCAGAGGAGGGCGCCAGATCTCAGCACAGATGGTTGTGAGCCACCATGTGGTCGCTGGGAATTGAACTCAGGACCTCTGGAAGAGCAGCCAGTGCTCTTAACCTCTGAGCCATCTCTCCAGCCCATGAGATCCTTTCTTAAAACACTGACAAAAATAAGGAGCTGGAGAAATGGCACAGTGTTAGGAGTACTGGCTGCTCTCACAGAGGACCTGGGTTCAGTTCCCAGCACACACATGGTGGCTCTTCATTGTCTTAATTCCAATCCCAGGGGACTCCATATCACCAGGCACATGGTACACATACATATGCAAACACTCATAACATATGAAATAAAAAGAAATAAACCATTGTTTTTTAAATTTTATTCTACACTATGTGCGTGGTTGTTTTGCCCATGTGTATGTCTGTGCAGGTGGAGGCATCATGTAACTCCCTGGAGCTGGAGTTACACATGGATGTGAGCCAACTACCATGTGGTTGCTAGGAATGGAACTGGGCTCTCTGGAAGGGCAGCCAGTGCTCTTAACTGTTGAGCCACATCTTCAGCCCAAACTGTATTTTTAAAAAAACAGCAAAACAGCCGGGCGATGGTGGCGCACGCCTTTAATCCCAGCACTCGGGAGGCAGAGGCAGGCGGATCTCTGTGAGTTCGAGACCAGCCTGGTCTACAGAGCTAGTTCCAGGACAGGCTCCAAAGCCACAGAGAAACCCTGTCTCGAAAAACCAAAAAAAAAAAAAACAGCAAAACTAGCAAAAAAGAAAGAAAAAACTGTCCTCTACAGGTCGCGAGCGGTGCGGCCTTTTGACTGGCAGCACTAGGCCAGTGCCCAAGGCGGGGCCAGAGCTGGCACAGTGGGCCATGCTTTGTGACTCCGTCATTTGGAAAGCTGAGGCAGGAGACTTTCAAATTGCAGGCCAGCCTGGGTTATGTATAACAAGAGACTTTTTCCAAAAAGGGGCGGGGGGGGTGCAGGAGAAAGTACTTTTGTGCTTTCTTTACTGGGCCACCCACGGTCTTCTGTCCCTCTGTACCCTGCACAGGACATGATGAGCTATATTGGACCTGAGAGGACAGCAGTCGTACGGGGGCTAATGCACCGGGAAGCCTTCAACATCATTGGCCGTCGCATCATCCAAGTAGCCCAGGCCATGTCTCTGACGGAGGATGTGCTTGCTGCTGCTCTGGCCGACCACCTCCCCGAGGACAAGTGGAGCTCTGATAAGAGGAGGCCTCTCAAGTCCAGCCTGGGTAGTACTCTGGACTTCGTTATAGAAAGGGAGAAGAAATAAGTCAGGTGGAACAGTGGGGAAATCTATGCAAGCTGCTTTTTCCTTTCTTTTCTGGTCTCCATTTAAAAAATTTAGATTTATTTATTTTATGTATATGAGTGTTTTGTATGTATGCATGTATTTATGTGTTATCGTGTGGATGCTTGGAGATCAGAAGAGGGCAATGGATCCTCTGGAACTGGAATTAAGAAGATGGTTGTGAGCTATTGTATAGACACTAGGAATTGAACTTTGGTCCGCTGCAAGGGCAGCGGTGCTTTAAAGCTCTGAACCGTTTGCCCAGTTTCTCAGTCTCTCTCTCTCTCTCTCTCTCTCTCTCTCTCTCTCTCTCTCTCTCTCTCTCTCTCTCTCTCTCTCTCTCTCCCTCTCCCTCCCTCCCTCCCTCCCTCTTCCTCTTCCTCTCTCCTTCCTTCCTGTCTTCTGTCTTTCTTTGATAGCTCTAGCTATCCTGAAACTTTCTGTAGAGTAGGCTGGCCTCTGACTCAACGAAATCCTCCTGCCTCTGCATCTGCCTTTGGGTGCTATGATTAAAGGCAGGAGCCACCATGTTTGGCTTCTCCATTTTTTTCTTTTTCTTTTTCTCTTTCTTTTCCCCCTGGAACAGGGTTTCTCTGTATAGCCTTGACTATCCTGAAACTCCCTCTGTAGACCAGACTGGCCTCAAACTCACAGAGATCCTCCTGCCTCTGCCTCTTGAGTGCTGGGATTAAAGGTGTGTGCTACCATCACCCAACCCTTTTTTTTTTTTTTTTTTGGTTTGTCGAGACAGGGTTTCTCTGTGGTTTTGGAGCCTGTCCTGGAACTAGCTCTTGTAGACCAAGCTGGTCTCGAACTCACAGAGATCCGCCTGCCTCTGCCTCCCAAGTGCTGGGATTAAACGCGTGCGCCACCACCGCCCGGCTTCTTTTTTTTTTTTCTTAAAACATTCAGTAGTGTTCCTTTATCTTATGTCTATCCTCTCTGGTTCCTCCTGGCACCCTTCTCCGTCCAGGTTAGATGGGGTAGAGGGGGTAGAGGCTGCCTCTCTTTTTCCTTGATGTTTCTCTGAATTCCGTGACTCCTCTTTCTGTAGGCTATGAGATCACTTTTAGTTTACTCAACCCAGACCCCAAGTCCCATGACGTCCACTGGGACATCGAGGGGGCCATCCAGCGCTATGTGCAGCCTTTCCTGAATGCCCTCAGTGCTGCTGGCAATTTCTCTGTGGACTCTCAGGTAAGGAATGTTTTCAAAGCCTCTACAGATCTAGTGCTTACGGGGGCTTCTGCTCCTCCGTCTCTTTAGTTTGCTTGCATAGCTATGTGCAGGGTGGTGTCATGTGAGCAGGTACAAGTGTGTCGCTTGTGGGGAGTGCGTGTTTGCCCCTGTTTATCTCTACCGTCCATTGATCCCTTGAAGGCAGGTTCCAGTGTCCTTCTTCCTTGGTGTCCAGCTCAAGGAGT
This sequence comes from Chionomys nivalis, assembly GCF_950005125.1. Taxonomy (NCBI): domain Eukaryota; kingdom Metazoa; phylum Chordata; class Mammalia; order Rodentia; family Cricetidae; genus Chionomys; species Chionomys nivalis. The sequence goes on from NC_080092.1 coordinate 59,158,065, forward strand.
TCATCAGAGCAGCTTAACAAAACAACTTCCGTAGGGCTCCCTCTGGAACTATTTCAGCAGTCACACCTAAATATTAAAGCTATCAGCCACCCTTAAGGAATTTATTTTAAAAAAACTTGCAAAATATGTGAACACTGTAACAATAAAGCCATAAAGAATGCTGCTTGCTTTCTGTATCACGTCCTGTCCTTGTAGGGAAAACGTGGGCGACTGTTTATCAGGTCCTGCTCGGGGAGTGGCTGTCTCTGAAAAGCAGGCTTGATTGGCCCTTGTGGACACTCAGTTATGCTTTTTCTTTGTTTCCCTTTTGGGTGTTTGGTAAAATATGTGGCTTTCCAAGTATGAGTTCAGCTTGTCAACTTTGCCCTGATTTTATTGTTTTCTTCCGTACACCTATTTTCTGCGCCCTGACTTGGTCTTGTATGTTTTCTCTTGTCCTGAATTTATCTTTACAAGGTACCTCAGCCCTTTCCATAGGAAAGGCAGACTCTAAGTCCGTGTGAGGGGAACAGAAAGAGCATTTACTCTTTTTGCTCCACAGATCCTTTACTATGCCATGTTGGGAGTGAACCCCCGCTTTGACCCAGCCTCATCGAGCTACTACTTGGCCATGCACAGCCTCCCCCATGTCATCAACCCAGTGGAGTCCCGGCTGGGTGAGTCCTTGAGGAGGCCTTCTGCCAGGCCAGGAGGAACACTGTAGGCACAGTGTGGGGCTGGAGGTGGGTCGTATGTTTTGATGGTTTCTGAGTTGAGTTGGTGTTTTTGGACTGGGAAGATTAACTCTCTCTCTCTTTCTCTCTCTCTCTCTCTCTCTCTCTCTCTCTCTCTCTCTCTCTCTCTCTCTCTCTCTCATCCTCTCACATCTTTCCCTTGGTTTGTTTGAGGCAGAGTTTCATGTACCTCAGAGAGATTGACGTCTTTGTTTTTTGTTGAGACAGGGTCTAATGTATCCCAGGCTGGCTTCATGCTTACTGTGTAGTCAAGAAAGCCTTGAACTCCTGATCCTTCTGCTTCTAACTCCCTATGTACTAAGATCATAGGCTTTTGCCACTGTAGCCAGCTTAAAAACAAACAAACAAACAAAAAAACCACTGTAATTTTTCTTCCCTCGCTTCTGGGGATTGAGCTCTGGGTCTTGTGCATACCAGGCACATATGTACTCTACCACCAAGCTACAACTCCAGTCTTTGAAAGCAGAATTCGGTTTTTCTTTTAATGATTTATTTATTTTTATTTCATGTGCATTGGTGTTTTGCCTGCATGTATGTGTGTATGAAGGTATTGCATCCCCTGGAACTGGAGTTACAAACAGTTGTGAGCTGCCATGTGGGTACTGGAAAATTGAACCCAGATCTTCTGGAAGAGCATCCAGTGCTCTTAACCACTGAGCACCACTCCAGCCCCTTGATTTTTCTCTTACCGTTTATTTATGTGTTTTGTGGATGTTGGGGGAACTGTTGTGATATGCATGTGGAGGTCAGAGTACCACTTGTGAGAGTTCATCTTCTCTTTCTATTATGTAGGTCACGGGGTTTAGATTCAGGTCATTAAGTATGGTGGTAAGCACTTCTACCCAGTGAGCCATCTCATCAGCCCAAACCAGAATTTGAATGGACAGTTTTACTCGTTGAATTAGGGAACCTTGAAGCTGGGATTAAAATCTTTGGTCTTGCGGGAAGGAGCCTGGGGAGGGGTGAAGAACTGTAATACAGGCAGATCAGAGTTCAGTATATTGTTAGGGACGGACCAAGGATTTCAAGAGAGGTGGCACATGTGTCCTCTGCAAACTCCCCTTTCCTTCACTGCTTCGTCCATCCCGCAACATTAGCCAGAGGAGGCTCTGACCGCATGAGCAGAGACAGAAAGGCTGTATGGCAAAGGGAGCGGGCCTAGACAAAGAAGAGTGAGAGCGTAGAAACTGAGGGAGCGTGGAGTAGGTGAGGGAGCTGAGATGTGAGTGGGTGACCAGAGAGGAGGCTGGTACGCCTGGCCGGCAGGCACCAGACCATCAAACGCTGTGGTGAGCAGTGTGAGCTTAGCTGCTGTGAAGGTCTTGGAGGGACAGCAGAGAGAGCTGACCTGATGGGGCCAGCCTAACACCAGTTACAGAGCTGAAGCCTCTTTGCAGTGTCCAAGAGGGCTAACCATGGACAGTGGACGGTGGGCTCTCAAAGGGCAGAAGACCAGGGACATTAGGGGGTTGAGGACTCTGTCCCATCCGTGTAGAGTAGAGGGTATCCTCGTGAGTGTCATTTGGGGGAACTGAGTCCTACCAGCCAAGAAGAGGCTGAACCTGGAACTATGATCCAGGGCACGTGTTTTGGTGTCCTAACTCCTCTGTTTGTACCACAGGATCCAGCGCTGCCTCCCTGTACCCTGTGCTCAACTTTCTACTCTATGTGCCTGAGCTCGCCCACTCCCCTCTGTACATTCAGGACAAGGACGGGGCTCCAGTGGCCACCAATGCCTTCCACAGTCCACGCTGGGGTGGCATTATGGTAATTCAGGCCCCAGAGCCCACATTTATTTCCAAGAAACGTCCATCAGCTTGTCTCTGGGGGAGTGGGTGGGCCTTTCTAGTCCCTGTGGGGAGGAGCGTGCCCCGAGGAGCTGACAGGGCTGTGCTTGTGCCCCTTCTTTTCTGGCCCAGCTGGTTCTTACTTTTGTCAGTGCTCTTTGTACTGTGACCCTTTGTACTTACCAGTTTGCACTGGAGACTCGTCTGCGTCCGTCCTAGCTATTGGCTTCCCTGGGGGTGTCTTGCAATGGTGGGACCCTCCTCTCCTTTATCCTCTGGTCCATGGGTAGGAATGCTAAAACAGATAACTTTTTAATTTCATAGGACTTTCAAGGGGTCCATTAGAGTAATGTATACTCAGAATTTAAAAAAGGAGTAGGGAGATTGTTGTGCCCCTGGGACTTATAGCCTGCAGATACGAGAAGCCATATCTTTCTTTCATGGCCTCTGAACACTGAGCAGAAACGTGCGTGTTCCTGTGTGCTATTAAGATAATTGCAATTCCCATTTTCAGATATACAATGTTGATCCCAAAATCTATAATGCCTCGGATCTGCCAGTGAGAGTTGAGGTGAACATGGTACAAGTGATGGAGGTGTTCCTGGCTCAGTTGAGGTAAGGCCCTGCATGATCCCTTTGGGGCTGTGCCCATGGACCATGTGGCTTAGGGCAGAGACTCTGAGAATCTTAGCATTGGCACCCCTACCCACAGGAACTTTGGTCTCCTGGTGCCTTTTCCACAGGCTTCTCTTTGGGATTGCTCAGCCCCAGGTGCCTCCAAAATGCCTGCTTTCAAGACCAAAGAGTGAAGGACTCATGACCTGGGAACTGGACCAATTGCTCTGGGCTCGGTCAGTGGAGAACTTGGCCACAGCCACCACCACCCTCACCTCCCTGGCCCAACTTCTGGGCAAGATCAGCAACATTGTCATCAAGGATGATGTGGCATCTGAGGTAAATGGACCAGGGCGCCTGTGAGCATGCGATCCATAAATAAATACCTCAGGTTTCCTCTAGAAGCTATGCTGCGTAGTGGGAGTCTAGGTGGGAACAAATGAGCGTCTCAAGCTGACCCTCAGAAAAGAAACAACAGCCTTTTTTAACTAACTTTGATATCGCTTGGGTGGACTCCAGGAGACTTCCCTGGGAGACAGGTACTGAAAGGCCAACAACCCTTCCCCTGCCCCGTGTATACCTAGGACGTATTGGTAACTCTAGCCTCTCACCTTCCCAGGTATACAGGGCTGTGGCTGCAGTCCAGAAGGCTGCGGAGGAGCTAGCCCTTGGGCACCTGTCGTCTGCTTTCGTGGCCAGCCAGGAGGCTGTGACATCTTCTGAGCGTGCCTTTTTTGATCCCTCGCTCCTCCACCTCTTGTATTTCCCTGATGACCAGAAATTTGCTATCTATATCCCACTTTTCCTGCCTATGGCTGTCCCCATCCTCCTGTCTCTGGTCAAGATCTTTCTGGAAACTCACAAGTCCTGGAAAAAGTCTGAGAAGAAAGATTGACCTGGTCATGTGACAGAGGAAGCCCTCTGTCTGGCCAAGCTGGGCGTGTTGGGCCGAGAGGCCAAAGCGAGGGCTGATGGTTTGTCTGCATTCTTCTGATGGCTCTCCACCAACCAAAGGATGACCCTCCACGGTGGACTCCCCTTCCCTTCCTTCCTGTTCTGCTGGCTCTGGCCCTCCATCTTACCTAGGAGCCTCGGAGGACACATTCTCTGGATCTCCATATCTGGCGTGAACCTAATGGCCTTCGCCTGCCTGCCCATCCTTCCAACCTGTTAGCACAGCATAGTTCCACACTGAGAGGTGGATTTGGGGGAAATCCTTGGGTCGAATATAGCCCTCCTCTGTACTTCTGAGACCTTCTCCCTCCTTCCACTCCTTCCTGACTCACGGTGTCACCCACTGGGTGCAGCCTAGCCTGGTCTAGGAGGCGCGGCTTAGGATCTGGTTCTGCCTTGTGGCTAAGGTTTCCCTCTACCCTTTAAGAGAGGCAGTGTGGTACATGAGGAGACACGACTTGGAATCCAGCAGGCCTGAACCAGACCCCTGCTGCACTTATGGACTGGAGAGCCTTGGATAAGCTGCTCTTCTCATTGAACCTCAGGTTTTTATCTGTCGGAAAGCCCTGATGACGTCACTCTTAGAAGGGCGTTGGATTAGATGTGATAAGCTTGTAAAAGTGTTCTGTATATTGGGCTCTTTAAAAATATGTATTAGGCAGTTAATAAACATTGGTTGCATATGAGTTGATACAATGTATCATAACTTTCACTTATGTGTGAGAAGCAGTCTGATCTGCCCTGATCTCAGAGGTCCTCCATGTCACACCTGGCCATGTATCTGCCCTTCTTGCCTTATTGTCCCCATGTAGAATCTGGGAATGGCTAGACGTCTGGGCTGTGGTGTCTGCATGTTGTAAGGTGCTCAAACCTGTGAATTCTAGCGGGGAATAGCCTGAACTAATGACAGCCTGGGATATTATCAGTTCAACAAAGGAGAATACTGGGTACTGGCTCCCGTGGAGCACTGTGCTAGCGCTGGGGTGTTATAGAGAACAGAGTATATATATATGGAGTATCACTGCTTTCATAGAGCTGACCTTTGAGGAACAAATAATTTTGCCTAATGCATTAAAAGAAAAAAAAAACAAGGTGGTTTGCTGGAAATTGAGAGGAAGTAAGTACTTTAGAACTGGGTGGGTGTGGGAGGTTGAGACTTGACCTGGAATGAGGACAAAGCTATCGGGGAAAGACCTTGAGGCTAGAACCCAGAGAAAAGGAGGATAGGTATTCAATATACCTTACATTGTCCAAAAGAACCGTGAAGTTCAAGAGGATCCTGGCTCTTACCGCTGCAGATGCCCTGCGGTGGGCGGGGCATGTGTGACGCGCCCACTATGGGCGTGGCCAAGGCGGGACGGCACCTGGGGCCCGGCCGGGGGTGGGGCGGCGGACGCTCCCCCTTCCCCTGGCTCCAGCCAGCGCAGGCAGCGGCGGCGGTGGCAGCAGGCGAGGATCCGCGAGGCCCCGCGAGGCCATGAAGGTGAAGAAGGGCGGTGGCGGGACCGGGCCGGGGGCGGAGCCCGCTCCTGGAGCTTCGAACCGGAGTGTGGAACCTACGCGGGAGCCTCGGGTGGAATCCGAATCCGGGTCCGAGTCGGAGCCAGAGCCAGGCCCGGGGCCCAGGCTGGGGCCGCTGCAGGGCAAACAGACCATCGGGCCGGACGACGTGCTGGGGCTGCAGCGGATTACAGGAGGTGAGCAAGGGAGCGCCACCCGCGGGCTGGAGGGAGAGCGCGGTAGGGGACCCACGAGGCTCACAGTCTGGCCTCACCCCTCCCCCACGCAGTGCCCCTCCTCTGTGTCCCCTTACTCTCCCATTGCCTCCAAGCCTGAGATTTCTATGTTCTATTCCTTGGTCTCTTGCTGCGCCCCTCCTCACTCTTTCCTATTCAAGGGGCCCACCCCTTTTCCCATGGTGGAGGTGGGGCAGCAGCTGCATCTGTAACCCTTTCCCCTATGGAGTCTTCGGGACCCTTTGAGGCTGGTCACACAGAGGCGTGTGCCTGACTTGCAGTCGGTCTTCAGCACCCACCGTGCTAGGTGGAAGCGAGGAAGACCCTCTGGCTCCCTGGCTATTATTACCCTCACCCTGCTTCTCCGATTAAGGCTAGGGCAATACTCTTTCCAGGAACGCTACTGATCAGGGTGTCTCAGTATGTTGACTGTGGGTTGTGTCATGGAAGCAAGTGTGTGAGCCCGAAGCCTGTAGTGGCTGGTGCTTGTTTTTTGTTTTATTAAGCAGGGTTCTCTCATCAAGGGAAGTCTAGTTTCTCCTGGAGCTGTTTCCAGGCTGTGCTGCCTGGATTAGAGTCCCAGTTTTGCCTCCTAATTGGTTGTGTGACCTTGGGAATATAATTTCACTTCCAGGAGCGTGTTTTTTCATCTGTAAAATGGGAACAATGTTACCTCCTTCAAGGTTTTTGTGATGTTGGACAATACTTGAATGCTATGAATGCTATATCAATAAGGCTCTTTTATCAGCAGTACTGGAGGCCACACAGGTTCAGAGCAGCTGCCTGCAGACAGGCAAGGGAGCATTGGGGCAGAGGCAGGCGTCACTACAGATAGTGAACAAGGACTAGAGAATCTTCTGGCAGAAGGCTGGCTGAGCCTTGGAGAGAACTGCACACTGCCTTGCAATGGGTGGGTCACCAGCAACCTGCCCTGACTCCCTTTGTGATGGGATGGACTGGGTGCTAGAGCAGACCTGAACCCTGGAGCTGCAGGAGCAGCAGAGCTGAGGTTTCCCAGACAGCTGTGGAGGGGACCAGGATGGCAGGCCTGAGCTTGAGCATCTGGGTCCCAAGGGACCTCCCTTCTCTGTTCAGAGCTAGGCAACAGCATTCTTGGCTAGACCTCCAGAGCTTTGCTCCCTTGGCCAAGCAGGCATCAGTAGAGGGAGGGGCCTGGACCAGGCTGGTGTTGAAGCCAGTGGGCTGCATTTTGTAACAGCTGCTGGTACACCCATAGCCCTCTGGGTGGAGGGCAGGATCACCTGCCTCACTCCTGGATAACTGAAGGCTCATTTTGCAGCTAAGGAAGCCTCTAGGTGAAGTCACAGCACGCGCCTCCTAGTCTGGAGAGAAGTCATAGCCTGTAGAGGGTGAGAAAGGGCAGGGGCCTTGTGAAAGCCCTTTTCTTTCTGGGACTTGGAAACATGGTTCCAGGCCTCTCCACCTTCCCTGCTGTCTGCTGACCCTAATCACAGAGGTCTGGAGTTTGTTCTTCCTGGATTATCAGGCCCTGAATCCGGCTTAGGAAGCTATTTGTGGTCACAGCAAGAGAGCAATTGGGTTCTGAGCCATTACTCTGGCCCGACCTTGGGTCCTAGGCTTCATTATTAGCAGAGGGGAAGGAGTGGCTGTGGCGTCCTGAGCCCTAGGCAGCCACTGACCCTCACTCTCTGAAAGGGCAGAGGAACTAACTGATTGAGTTTGCAATGTAAGAGACTGAGGTCTGGGTATGAGCTGTTCCCAGTGAGAGGAGAGGCTCCCGAGGTGGGCACAGGGTAAGAAGGGAGGCTTTTCTTGGGACTTGGGCAGCTTCCAGTCTGCCCCCTCATCTCTTTGCCCTGCAGTGTCTTTCTATAACTTTGTGTAAGACCTTACTGAGCTAGGGTAGACAGGTCAGGCAGGGCTCAGGACCCTCTAAAATTTTATATTGTTTCTGCCAGGCTCCAAGTTGCTAGAGGGCTGTTAGGAGGGCTTCCTGGAGGGGGCTCCCCCAGGCTTGGGGAGGAGAAGAACTAGGGAAGAGAGAACGACTTCATATTCACTTCCTCTTCTAACCACAGAGGAATAGGAGGTGGCCCAGGGGCCTGGAGGGTGACTTCCGGGTCTCTGTGGGTCAGTGGGGAGGATGTGGTACTTTGAAGGTTGGCAGCACCCAGAGCCCCCCTGGTCTTTTTCTGCCCCTTCTTATTTCTTGCCAGGACCTCCTTTAGGACTTGCAGTTGCTGCTGTGAGAACAGTAAGTTGCATGAAGTAGGAAGAGCAGGAGTTCACGGCCAGCATCTGCCACATAATAGGTTTGAGGTTAGCCTAGACTATGTGAGACCCTGCCATAAAATCAGCAACAACAAAACAGTAGTTAGGGTCAGACCGTGAACTCCCTAGGCGATGCTTAGCTCTCCTGGTTCCCCCTGAGCCCAGGACTCCTTGCCTCTTCCATACCCTGCCACACCGTACTCTTCTCTGGCTTGGCCCGTGCTCATCTGAGAACCAGAGAGCGAGCACTTTATCCCTGAGGTGGCTTGGGCCCAAGACTGGAAAGATGACCTCTAAGGGTTCCCTCTGCTTGCTAAGACTTCCTCCTATTGGGAGATCAGCAGAGGATCTGTTGAGCAAAGTCGGCCTCTTCTCCCCCAGTAGCCTGAGCTCCAGCCTGAATCAGCAGAGCTCCCATAAGCTGCTTAAGGGACCTGGGCTCCTATAAGCTGCTTACAGAGGGAGGAGGGGCCTGGGCAGGAGAACAGGGAAGGGGTACCAATTTGCCCCCAAAACAACCCATGCAAGGGGAAATCCCCTCAAGATCAGCCTTGCCTGATACATCTATATGTCATGCCACAGGGTGTGTCGTGGGGGTGGGGCGCACTTCAAGGAAGAGCTGTGACAGCCTTCTCTGAAGAGCAGAGCTGCGTGCTCCCTTTGGAGTGAGGTGCCCCCCTCATGCTGGAAGCTTCCACTAGACAGAAGGCCTAGTTGTCCAAAGGATGCATGTCAGTTTGGCAGAGTGGAGGTTGGAATAAGGGTCCCCCAAATAGAGGATGGGAGGGACCATGGGGTGGAGGTGACCTCCCTTGCCTGATCCTGTGAGGTCACTAGGATGGGGCTGTTAATCCCTGGCTTTGTCCATGACAGAATTCTGTCCCCTGCAGGGCCTTAGGGTCCCACAGAAACTGAATTGACAGTGGATGTTTGGGGTCCCTGTTTGCTCAGCTGCCTGTCTCCCCTAGACTACCTGTGCTCCCCTGAGGAAAATATCTACAAGATTGACTTCGTCAGGTTCAAGATCCGAGACATGGACTCAGGCACAGTCCTCTTTGAAATCAAGAAGCCCCCTGTCTCAGGTTAGTGACCTAGGTGGGTCATTGGCAGGAAGAGGTGGGCAAACAGTGGAGTGGGCTCCCTAGGTTCCTTAAGCCACAAGAGGGTCAGAGCAGAATCCAGGCTTAGAGGCCAGCATACTCAGGTGTCTGTAGGCAGATAGGCATCTTCTTTTTTTGCCACTGTCTGAGGGTGGACATCTTGGGAGCACAGTCCCGGTTCATACAGGCTGCCCTGCCCCCTGCTGGCATCCCTGGAAATTGCCGTCCCAAAGACCTCCCATAATCCTATGCACATTCTGTGACTCTGGGAGTCTCTGAAAATTGGTGAGGGGAGGGTGGAGGAGGCAAGGGCCTCAGCCTGAAGCCCACTGAGCCCAGCTGGGGTACATTGCAGAACGGTTGCCCATCAACCGGCGGGACCTGGACCCCAATGCAGGGCGCTTTGTTCGCTACCAGTTCACACCCGCCTTCCTCCGCCTAAGGCAGGTGGGAGCCACGTGAGTCACTGGGCTGGGATGAGGGCTGGGGGGCGAGCGCGAGGGTGGGAACAGCCCTTCCAGAGCCTCTTCACTGGTGGTCTGCCTGGAGCCAGGTCCCTTGACTGGCTGGCTGGCATGGAGGCCGCTCTCATCCCTGCCCCCTTCTCTTTTTTGTTTTTTTGTTTTTTCGAGACAGGGTTTCTTTGTGGTTTTGGAGCCTGTCCTGGAACTAGCTCTTGTAGACCAGGCTGGTCTCGAACTCACAGAGATCCGCCTGCCTCTGCCTCCCTCCCAAGTGCTGGGATTAAAGGCATGCACCACCGCCCGGCCCTGCCCCCTTCTCTTAACTCAGGGTGGAGTTCACGGTGGGAGACAAGCCGGTCAACAACTTCCGCATGATTGAAAGGCACTACTTCCGCAACCAGCTTCTCAAAAGCTTTGACTTCCACTTCGGCTTCTGCATCCCCAGCAGCAAGAATACCTGTGAACACATTTATGACTTTCCACCTCTCTCCGAGGAGCTAAGTGAGTGGGGGGGGGGATGGGAGGGTGGTACCTGTAACGCTGACCCCCCTCTCAGCCCTCCTGGGTACCACTCCCACATCACCAGGAGGGAAACGGGCTCAGAGAGATGAGAAACCCTCTGAAGTGGTTCATCTGTCCCTGCCTTCCCCCGTCCCAGTCCTGAAGTCCTCATAGTAGCATGGTGCAGGTTCCTGACCTTCTGCCCTGGCTGGGCCTCTCTTGCAGTCAGCGAAATGATTCGTCACCCATATGAGACCCAGTCTGACAGCTTCTACTTCGTGGATGACCGGCTGGTGATGCACAATAAGGCAGACTACTCCTACAGTGGGACACCCTGACCCCACGCTGCCCCTGCCGGTGAGGCTCTGGCCTAGACCTCGTGCTGGGAGCTCTCCAACATCATCTCAACTGGGGATGGCTCCCGCGGCTCTGGACCCCGAGTCAGTTTTGAGAGGAAGAGTGCCCAGCACCTTTAGGCCAAGCCTCTGAAGCTCATGGGGCCTGTCACACAGGGCAGACAGGGAGGCTGTTGGCCCCTGTGTTCAGGAAGGCCTCCTGGAAGCAGAGGACTTCTGGACACCTCACTTGGTCCACTGGGCCTGAGTTCCCTTCTCGAGGCTGTGACTAGATCAGGCTAGGGAACCATTCCCTGTCCCCTGCCCACCACCTCTAGGCTACTTATAGTTGTCAGTTCACTGACGAAGACCCACAGTGGGTACCCTGGTCTCAGCCCTGGCCTCCACAGCAGTGGCCAAGACAATGCCCCAGGTGTGAGAGGGACGGGTCCTGATTTCAGCCTGTGGTAGGACCTGGGCAAACTGTATATAGTTTTCAATAAACCTCCTTTTCTGTTCTTGGGTATGGTCAGCTTGTGTGTTTGTAGGGAAAGGCAAGGATGGGGGGCATTGATGTTAGTCACTCTTTATCATGACAAAAGTACATAGCAAATCAACTTTAAAAAGGCAAGATTTACTTCAATTCTGAGCTTTCAGTTCATAGTCACATGGCTCCATCACTATGGGCCCGTGGTGAGGCAGAGCATCATGATAGAGAATGGGTCCTGGGACAGAACTGTTCACCTGGTGACAGAAGCAGAGAGCAAGCGAGCGAGAGGAAGGTGCTAAGAACAAGATACACCTTGCAAAGATTGGCTCCGTCTCCCCTCATGATCCAGACCCTCGTGATCATCTCAATATTGCCACTAACTGGGGACTAAGGTTTTGACATGAGCCCTCGGGGAATGCTTCATAACCAACCCTCTCTTCATATCAAGAGGATAAACTTTCCACTTCCCAGTGCCCTCTGACCAGTGGTTTTTCCTGGCCTCAGAGTCTCAACATCTAAGTCAGCATTTAGGACATGGCACAAGCTAGGATTCCTCCTATGATGGAGACCCAAGCTCTGGGAAGCTTTGGCATAAAGGTAATGACTTGGTCGAGTGGAGGCTAGAGGAACGACCATCAACTCAGGATGGGGAAGGAAAAGACAGGGAGGTGGCTTTGTTTCCCACTTCCCCTGACCTCCAGAGGCCACTCTTAAGTGTGCTTTCAGCCTACATCAGAGAAGGGTAGGACTTTGAGCAGGCCTAGGGCCATGTCCCTGCCCTCATCTGCCTGGCAACACCCTTAGCCTGGCCGGTCCTGTGCGTAATACTTTAGCCTTTGACCCCTCTTCTAGTGGAGAAAATTGAAAAAACTAAAGAAGGCGGGGCCTGGCTTGGGATTCATGCCCTGATGTTTCAGGTCCTCTTTTCTACATAGAACGCCAGCCCGCCCTCCTGGCTGAGGAACCCCAGCCCTGGGAGGCCAGAATGCCTGGCTCCTGCTGGCTCTGTGGGCTCTGATAGCCAGGCTCTCTACCGAACCCTAGAAATTCTATATGTATATGTATATATGTTCATGTGTAGGAGGCGTGCATGTCTGTAGAGGGCAGAAGTTAGCACTTCCTCAGCCACTTGTCACCTTATTTGTCTAGATCGGACCTCTCATCAAACCTGCAGGTCAATATTTGGCTAGGCCACCGGGCGAGCTCTAGGGATCTGCCTGTTTCCGCCCCAGTCTCATTGCTCTGGGATCACAGACACGCGCTACACTACCATCCTCGACATTTTGTGAAAGTTTTGGGTGTCTGAACTCAGGTTCCCATGCTTAGGTGCAAGTGCTCTTACAGACCAAAGCCATCTCACCAGCCCAGAACTTTGGGACTTCTTACCTGAGTAGATACTGTTGTCTGTATGAGTAGATACATGTTGAACATGACATGCTGTGGGGCATGCAGGGAGCAGGAGAATTGGAGATTTCTCAGGAGAGTTACTGAAGGAAGCATCTTTGGATCAGTGCATGTAAAGTCAGGATGCCTCTGATAGGAAGATATGCAGAGAGACAGAGACAGAGGAGAGGGAGAGGGAAAGAGCATTAGGACAGAGTGAACGGCCCCAGCAAAGACTCAGGGACAAGCTGTATCAGGGACGTTGGAGAAATAGTGGCTGTGATGTGAAAGGCAGATCAGTTCATTAAGCTCAGGAGTTACAGCTGCTTCTGAGGAAGATGAAGTATCCTGAGGAAGACTGAGCAGAAATGACCTGGACATGTTATTGTAGTGATTTCTTTTACTGTTTATTATAAAATAAAACTTGAATCTGAGATAATCAAAGCAGCCACAACACACACCACCACTGTCCACTTCCCAGCACAAAAGGGTCACACAACCCGTCAGACCCACCTCATCCTTTTCCCAGGGCCTCATCTTTCTCTTGTCTTGAGTCTGCCAGGGAACCCCATGATCCACCACAGTCAGTTGAGTGTGAGCTCTTTTCCATTGGATGTCAGACCACAACATAGACAAAATCCCAATAATATTTTCCCCCTTTTGTCTAATTAAAAAGGAAAGGTTCTAATTCTAACATAGTAAAACTATATACAATAAGAATAATTGTCAGGTATTGTACAAATAGAAAGGAAAGGTATTAACCTTAACAAAATGAAACTATATACAAGAACAATTATCAACTAAGAAATACATTTACAATGTCCACTCTATTTCTTTTTTTTTTTTTTTTTTTTTGGTTTTCGAGACAGGGTTTCTCTGTAGCTACGGAGCCTGTCCTGGAACTAGCTCTTGTAGACCAGGCTGGCCTCGAACTCACAAAGATCCGCCTGTCTCTGCCTCCCGAGTGCTGGGATTAAAGGCGTGCGCCACCACCGCCCGGCTGTCCACTCTATTTGTATTTAGCAAATTAGAGAAAATGCTCCATCAGCTGTCCTCTCCAAGAGTGCAAAGGTTCATACGTAATTTACTTTCAACTATGATTAAGGAGAACTGTAACTATCTAGTCTTCAACCCCATCAAATAACCTAATAAGCAGGAAATGCAGAGCAAGTAACTTCCAAAATTAAGAGAAATGACAGAAACATCTGGCTGCCTGAACAGTCACTCTAGGTTCCTCGGTGATGTTGGGGAATCCAATTTTGGCCTACAGGCCTAGACATTTCTGTGAAGCAGGAAATAAAAAAAAAAAAATCTGTCCTACCCTGTCTTGGCAAAGTTTGGCAGTGGCTTTACCTTGTGTCCCATTTGTCAGTTTGAACAGCATACTGTCAGCAGTCAGGCAAGGGCAGTTTCTTGTGCCACAAAGAAAGCAAACTCCATATGGAGGTTCTTCAATGCCCATGATCCTTTTTCGAAGTAGATCAGTACCTCCAAGAGCAGATATGTCTCAAGTCAAAAAAAGTCTTAGGATATTAAACATCTTAAATGCCATATTCTGTAGGCTTTTTAAGTGATTGAAGATCACCTATCTATCTAAAATATATCTCTGTGTGACCTTAAAAACATACCTAACACGACTATAAGTTTGATAGTTATGGGTGACTATTTTTGTTTTGTTTTGTTTTGTTTTTCAAGACAGGGTTTCTCTGTGTAACAATTCTGGCTGTCCTGGAACTAGCTCTATGACCAGGCTGGCCTTGAACTCACAGAGATTTGCCTGCCTCTGCCTCCTGAGTGCTGGGATTAAAGGCATATGCCACCATTGCCTGGCCTGGGTGACTGTTAACCTGTGTCTCTTTATTATCCTAAATAACTTTCAAGGACTTTCAGCATATATGTAATATGGCAAAAATAACTAAATTTGTATCAATATACAAAACTCCATACCAATGTAAAATTTTTTGAGATTAATAGTTGTTTTTGGTATTAAAGTAGATTCAATAATCTACCCTTTTCCCCTATCATTCCTCTACCCCCTTTTTCTTTTTAGAAAGAGATCCCTGAGTCTAACCTCCTTTGAATAGTGTTTTCTTGACCATGACCAATACATTACATATTTTAAAAAGCTGTATAGGTACACTATCTTAGACAAAAATAGGCTGTGTGGTGGTGGCACACGCCTTTAATCCCAGCACTCGGGAGGCAGAGGCAGGTGAATGTGAGTTTAGGCCAGCCTGGTCATAGAGCATGTTCCAGGACTGGTTCCATAGCTACTGGAAAACCATGTATTGAAAAACAAACAAAAAACAAAACAACCCCCCCCTAAAAACAAAAAAGCAAAACAACAACAAAAAAAGAAATGTGTTCAGTATAACAAAAGCAACCTTAAATTTGTATCAATATACAATGTTAAATTTTGGGGGATTAATAGTTGCTTTTGGGATTAAAGTAGATTCAATAACCTACCCTTTTCCTCTCTCATACCTATACTCCTTTTTTTCTTTTTAGAAAGAGATGCCTGAATCTAACCTCCTTTGAATAGTATTTTGACCATGAACAGTAACAACTTGCAGTCCACCCCGCCCCCCGCCCCAAACAATGACAAACATCCACACTCCACTGAGTGATCAGAAACCATCCACCCTACATCTTGGGAATGTGGATATTGTGTTTTCTAGACTGTTTCCTCCTGACATGGGGCACTGGCGTCTTTAGGGGACCCTGAAAATACTGAGATAATGGTCAAGTCCCGAGGAAATCTACCTGTTGTCTAGACTTGGTGTGATGGAGCAATGCAAGGCTATCTGAACTCCTGGATGGAGTAATCCGTGAGGCTGGGCTGTCTTTGTTACCTTCCTTGAAGTTGTCCTACGCAGTTTGTAGTCCAAAGCCGATCTTTAGATGGTGTTTGTCAGCTCAGTGGCATTACCACAATCCAAGTAGAATCATCACTGTGGGTCCCCATCATCTTTTGGAGACTTCAAAGGTCATTGTTAGAGATGTTCATATTTCACTGTGGAAAACCGAAACATTTTAAATGTCACATGTAGCAAATCTCAGAGAGGTTAAATGACCATAATCTATTAAATGCAGCCAGAATACATAGGCTTAATTCCTAAATACCTGCTTCAGACTCAAGCCTGAAATCATATACAGGAAGCTACATGAAGCCTAAAGCTAGAATAAGTCAGTACTCTATACGACCATTAATATCACAATAGAAAGTATATACATATATATATATATATATAAAATAAATTTTGAGATACTATTTATACCTTAAGAACAGTATTAAATAGAATCAAAATAAATCCAAGGGATATGAGATTAGTGACAATATAGTAGTCCCTAGATTTTGGTTTTCTTTTGGCCCCTACCAGGTGGCTTTTCTGACACGACACAAAGACTTTGGATTTTCTTCTAACAAACATGCTTGGGTTTAGAGGAGAGAGCTGCATTCCAACCCCAAAGCCAGCTCTAGTTTTTAATCGCATTGGAACTATATAAAGATCATCCGCCTAACATGTCTGTAGAGCACAGCAGAAACAAACATTTTGAAAGATTTATAAAATTGTAAACTGCTAGAAGTGGTTATCCGGTTAGGTCAACTTACTCCTTTTCTGGAACATTTTTTTTTCTGGATGATTCTCCCTTCTTCTTCAGATACTTCATTTGTCCAAAGGTCTTCAGACAAAATAAAACCCTGCCCCGCTTAACTTTGAGAACTTTTCCTTGTTGCCAGGTTGAATTGGCATGCTGTTTGATGAACTATTGCCTCTCCTCATCACAGGGTCTCTCATGTTCAAATCAAATCTTTATCAATTTTGATGGTATCCATAGCTTTTCTTCTTCTGTGGAAACAAAAGCAAAACCTCTTCCTCAGTGTAACACATACCCTGGTTTCCATTGTGAGGTCAATGCATCTTTAAAATATACAGACTTATTTAGTTCAGTAGTTTTTTTTTTCTAGTATCCAATGTCTTTTTGCAGCTGTTGTTCCCTTTTTATTAGCATTTAAAAATTTAAAGTTAATAAAGCATTGTGAGCCGGGCGGTGGCGGCACACGCCTTTAATCCCAGCACTCGGGAGGCAGAGGCAGGCGTATCTCTGTGAGTTCGAGGCCAGCCTGGTCTATAAGAGCTAGTTCCAGGACAGGAACCAAAAGCTATGGAGAAACCCTGTCTCGAAAAATCCAAAAAAAAAAAAAAAAAAAAAAAAAAAAAAAGAAAGTAGGCTGAGAAGCCATGGTGAGCAAGCCAGTAAGCAGCAGCATTATTCTGTTGTGGCCTCTGCATCAGCTTTTGCCTCTCAGTTCCTGCCTTGTTTGAGTTCCTGTTCTGGCTCTCTTCAATGGTGAATATGGAGGTGTAAGAGTCAAATAAACTTCCTCCCCGAGTTGCTTTGGTCATGGTGTTTCATCACAGCGTTAACATGCTAACCAGGACACTGGGAAGGCCAGAATTTGAGGGCAGGGTAGGAGAGAGGAGGAGACTGTTTTGACTTGAACCCAGGGGCCCTTGGTTGCTAGGCGACCCAGGGCCCTTGGTTGCTAGGCAAGTGGCCCATCACTGAGCTACAGCCCCAGAAGGAAGTGCTGTACTTGGAATCTAGGTCTCAGGAATCTTTAGTGGCCACAAAAGTGGTGACGGCATGTGGTAAGAATCTGTGATGAGTCTGGGCATGGTGGCACACACCTTTTGTTGTTGTTGTTGTTTTGTTTTTGTCTTTTCAATATAGGGTTTTTTTCTGCTGTCCTGGAACTTTCTCTGTAGACCAGGCTGGCCTCAAACTTGGGGGATCCTACTGTCTCTGCCTCCCAAGTGCTGGGATTAAAGGTGTGCGCCACCACCGCCCGGCTGAGCTTTTCATCCTGAGGGGACAAATCTCGTTGTCTTGCCAGGCCTCAGATAATCTCTCTGAAGTGGACCAGTCTTTTTAGCTTTGAATCTTTCGGGGTGTCATGAGGATTCTACCGTGGATAGAGCAGGAAACCCAGACATTGCAGGGAACCTCACAGTGGGCTCTCTCCTGGGACGGCCTTCAAGGTTCATGCTGGGTTTGCCAGCCCAGGAGTTAGAACCTGGAGACAACTTATCCAGTTGGTAAAGAGCAGCTGCCCAAGGCTCCCTGTGCTTTCCCTAGCCCAGCCTCCCCCCTGAGTGTCTCCCTCCACACCTCCACCCTGTACACCTAAAACCACTTATACTTTATTTAAAAGATTTTTTTTTTTTGAGACAGGATCTTTCTACATAGCTCTGACTGTCCTAACACTCACTCTGTAGACCAGGCTAGCCTCAAACTCACAGAGAACCTTCTGCCTCTGACTCCCAAGGGCTGGGGGCATACACCCCAATGCTTTGTTTATTTAAAATAATTATATATTTTTATTTTATGGATATGAGTGTTTGCCTGTATGTAAGGGCACCATGTGCATGCCTGGTGTCTGAAGAGGACATCAGATCCCTGGAACTGGAGTTACTGACAGTTGTACCTGTTACATGGACAGTTACCATGTAGATACTGGAATCCAAACCCAAGTCCTCTGCAAGAGCAAGAAATTCTCCTAACTGCTGAGCCATCTCTGTTTTTGAATGTACTGTGGACCCCTTTGCTATCAGTCTGTTAAACCTCTGGACCTTCTGAGGTTTTCACTAACATACAATATGTTACAATCCTATAAATGTTTGTGTTTTTAAAAAATGACTGTGTGCGTGTTGTAATGCTTATAGGATACTACAAAGAGTTTTTTTTTTTAATTGTTTTTATTTTTTGTAGCACTGGGGCATGGAACCTTGGTCCTCACACATACAAGACAAAAATTCAACCATTGCCTTCGAGCTCATCCTCAGACCAATACCTGTGGTTCCTTTTTTCTCGGTTTTAGTAGACAACATTTCATTATGGTGACCAGACTGGCTTTGAACACCTGAGCTCAGTTCAAGCGCTCTTTCCCCTTTAGCCTCCTGAGAGTTGGAGTGAGCCTGCAGCTGCACACATGGCATGGTTTCTCATGAAATCTTAGGCACTGTGGAAGGTTGTGATTTGTTGTCGGCATTGCTAAATTACAGGTAAAGATGAAGATGAGGCTGTAATTTTGTGTCTCTGTACGTGTGTGAATGTGGTGCGTGTGTGTGTGTGTAATTGCATATGTGTGGGTGGGTGGCTGTACCTGTGCATAGGCCAGAGGGTCCTGCTCGATTGTACATGCCTCATTCCTTTGAGAATGAACTTGGCACAGGGCTGGTGGCCTGCAAGCCCCAGTGATCCTCTGGTCTGTGCTTCTCAACCCCCAATCCTAGAGTGACAGGAACATGTGGCTTTTATAGGGGTTCTGAGATCTGAACTCAGGGCTTCATCCTTACACAGCGAATGCTCTTACCCACTGGGTCATCTTTCCAGTCTTTGATGATGTATTTTTTTCTTCAAGTTTATGGGCCTTCGAATTATTTCCTTCCTTCCTTCCTTCCTTCCTTCCTTCCTTCCTTCCTTCCTTCCTTCCTTCCTTCTTTCCTTCCTCCTCCCCCTCCCTCCCTCCCTCCCTCCCTCCCTCCCTCCCTCCCTCCCTCCCTCCCTCCCTCCCCCCATCTCTCTTTCTCTTTTCCTTTCAGTTTTTTTTTTCGAGGCAGAGTTTCTCTGTGTAGACTTGGCTGTCCTGGAACGCGCTCCATAGACCAGGCTGGCCTTGAACTCAGAGATCCACCTTCCTCTACCTCCAAAGTGTTGGGATTAAAAAGCGTGAGCCTCCACTGCCTGTTTAATTATTTTCTTTCTTTTTTTTTTTAAAATAAATTATTTAAATTTATTGCATGTGCATTGGTGTGAGGGTGTCAGTTCCCTTCCCTTGCTTTGGCAGATGGCTCACGCACAGATGTGCTGAATGGGCCTGCAGGGTCAGAACTGATTGGAGGCCCCCCTACAAAATACCTTGTTGTATCCCAGATTAAGGTATATGGGGGAATGCAGGGGCTTTTCCTTACCCCTAGTTACAGACAGGTATGGGTGATGGGGATTGAAGCTGGATCCTCTGGAAGGCAGCCAGTACTCTTAAGCACTGAACCATCTCTCCAGTTCCAAATTACTTTCTTTTTAGTTTTAATTAATCAGTTTATTTTGAGACAGGGTTTGTAGCCAGCATTGGGCTTGATCTGGCTGTGTAGCTGAAGCTTGACTTTCTGCTCCAGATTCTCTTGCCTCCACACTCCAGAAGCCCAAATGACAGATGTGCACCACTATGTCCTGGTAGGTGGAGAATTTTCCCTCAACAAAAGGATTGATTCCACAGAAACAAGGGGTTTACAGACACCTCAGCTGCATATTCCTACCTTAACAGAGGGTGACCAGCAGGGGGCAGCACAGGAGCAAGAGTGTGGGCTTCACTGTCAAGATGGCGTTGGGCTCAGTTTTAAAATCTGAGAGTCTGGTGACAAAGAACGCAAACAACTTCACCTAAAATCCTGTCTCCTTGTCACCTGCTGTCCTTGCTCTGGCATCCAGCTCACACACAGACGAGCTGAATGGACCCACAGGGACAGATCCTACTGGAGGCCCAGTGCAAGATACCTTGTTGTATCCTAGATTAAGGTATATTAAGGATGCCGGAGGCTTGTCCTTACCCCCAGGTTCCAAGTGTCAAGACCAAAGGAAGCAGGTCCCAAAACAATTCTAGGAAACACTTATCCTGTGTTTGATACAGGATACAGACCAGAGCTGGGCAGAGCTGGGCACCCCCCTCCAGAATTAGAGCTGGGCACATCCCCCAGACTTGGCAGACAGCTGTAACCCTCTTCCACTGGGGCAAGGAGTTCTTTTTCTCAGGTATGCCAGCTGGCCGTGCCTCTCCCATATCCTACCCCCACCCCAGCTCCTTCCTAGAGACTTAGGAGAGAGGAGAGCTCTACTGTGGGATTCTTTGTAGAACTCTTCAGGTGTTGACTGACCTCCAGGCCTGAGCCCTAGAATAACTGAAGGCAAAGATCTCTGCATGCTGACACTCACGTGCGTGCGTTTGGCTCCTGAGTCCAGCAGTTCCTTCCTGAAGAGAAGCTGGAGAGCTGCCCCTCACCGACCAGCCTACAGGATGGGGTACAATGTGACTGAGTGAGCTCCTAACCCCCAGAGTTCATCTTCCACGGCCAACTGTGTGCCCAGATTATGCTCTGTCTTGTCATTGGTGGAACCAGTGACTAGATGTCCCAAACAGACTTGGCATCTCTCCAAGTGATGGTGACAGGAAAACATGGTCTAGACAGGGTAGTGAATCTGCACGCCTTAATTCCAGCACTTGGCAGGTAGAGGCAAGTGGATTTCTTTAAGTTCAAGGCCAGCCTGTGTTCTACAGAGCTAGTTCCAGGAGAAGTTTGAAAACTACACAGAGAAATACTGTCTCAGAAAACCAATATATCTGCAGATATGTATGCATGTCAATGCAGTGCTTGCAGGGGCATCAGATCCCCTGGTCCTGGAGTTACAGAGGTTATAGGGTATCTACTTGATATGGGTGCTGGGAACCGAACTTGGGTCCTCTGGAAGAGCAGCAAGTGCTTTTAGCCACCGAGTCATCTCTCCAGCCCCAACAGTGACTCTTTCTTATGTGATTAGGGGAAGCAGGGGACAGGTGTCAGTAAGAGGACAGGCAACCCCAGACTCACATTGTTCAAGTTCCTCTAGGCAGAGGTCTTGCCTGGCTGCTCACTCAGCTTGGTCTAGAAAACCTCCTAGGAGCTGTCACTCAGAAGTTACGAGTGCTTGTTGCTCCACTAGAAAACCCAAATGGGATTCCCAGTATCCAATCAGGAGGCTCACAAATGCTGCAACTCCAGCCCTAGATCTGAGGTCTTCTCTGCGAGAAAACCCAAACGTGGTTCCCAGCATCCACATCAGGAGGCTCACAACCGCTGCCACTCCAGCTCCAGGAGATCTGAGATCTTCTTTTGGACCAGCACATGCACACAGCCATCCAGAGGACACATTTGCCAACACACACACATGCACGCACACACGCACGCACACACACACACATCACATAAATTTTAAAAATATTTTACAAGTCCTTCTAGGTGCCTAGTGGTCCGGTCCTCCTGCTTGGGGGGTGAAGATCCAGAAACGAAGGCTCAGACGCTGCGACATCAGGACTAAATTTATTCTTCCGGGACAGGGGACAATGGTAGGCTACTGAGGGATCAGTTTACCCTTGTGTGAGCTTGGGGACAACCTTCGGAGGTACTTGTTGCCCTCAGGGCCAGAGAAGGCTGGGGATTCCACTTGGTGGGTCATGGTGGACATCTGAGTAACAGCCCCAGCTTCACAAACATCCTGCCTGCTCTCTGGGTATCCCAAGTGTGCTATGCAGGTGTGTGTGTGTGGGGGGGTATCACACACACATACACCCATCTTGTAGCAGGTTGCAATCTCTTGTTACCCAGACATTGAGACAGTTGACAGTGACTAGTAAACTGGGCCCCCATGTGAACGTCTCTTTGAGAAAGAGTGAGACTCTGGCAGCCTGGAGGGGACCTTTGTGTGGCTGAGGCTGTGTGAGGAGGACAAGTTCAAGTTTCGGAGGACAAGGGTGTTTCCAAGCACTTTGTGTTGGATTTGGGCTCAGTTTGGTCCCAGGGTAGACGCTGGGATCAAGAGTATATATTGAGGATGGATTGGTAAAGCCTGTCTAGGAAGCAGCAGTCTCCCTAAGGGTTTCACAGGTCACATAGAAGGAGCCCTTGTGGGCTGTAGGGGTGAAGATGGGAGAATAAATACAGACTTCTGGGGGAGACCATGACTGGAGTGGGCCAGGTCTGCAGAGTACACGGGAATTAGATGTGGCTTGGGGGGGATCTTAGACCTGTTACTCTGGCTCTGAGCTTTGCTAACCAAAGCTTTTGGCTCTCAGCTGCCCCAGAAATCAAGCCAGTCTCTGCAATGTTCTACGGCTACTTCTGAGTGTAAGGCACATGAGCGGCTGTGTTGAGCTTGAGTGCGCGCTTGAGAGGTGAAGTTCGAGTGAGCTGGCGCTAGGGGGCGCGCTGTTGCTTCTTTCCGGACACTTGCCCTGCTGGGGCCTGTGTGAGGAGCGGGTCCACCTGGCATCATCCTGAGTGGGTCCCTCCAGCTGCCGGTTAGCGAGTTGGCTGAGTGGCATAGGAGACAGGTTGTGTTTTCCTTCCTTGACCTTTAAGGTGAGCCCGATACGGGCAGCTAGCTGGGACTTCAGTTCAGGAAAAGGCTGGAGCTGATGTCGGGCACAGCTCAAGCCAGCGCCACTGGTTTGGAGCCGGGACTGAGGTACACAGCAGGGCCCGGAGCAGCTGAGGAGGGCGTAGGTTCCAGTTCCACAAAGGCCGAGTAGAGGGTACTGAGTTGCAGGTCTCCCAGGGCCCCGGAGCCCCCGTTGCCTGGAGGCGCCAGTTCACTTGCCCCATTGCCTGTTTCTGACAGGCAGGGCCCTGGGGGAAAGCAATGGGCTGGTGGTGGGGGCGGCAACATGGAGGATGACGTTGGGGACGAGGTCACCAGTACCAGGGGATCCAGGGCCAAGCTGTCATCCTTCAGCTGCTCCCACAGATTTCCTAGTTGGGGCAGAGAGAAACGTCATCACTGGAAGTCAGCACAGAGCTAAACCCAGTCTGACTCCCACCAGAGCTTCTCTGGAGCCTTGGAGAACCGGTTTCGGTAAGGCTGATGGGCAGTTCCCTGGCACCCGCTCTGGGACCCCAAGCAATCACTGATTTTTTTTTTCTGAGCCTCAGAGTCCAGCTCTGAGGTAGCACAGTGTGACAGTCACAGACCAGTGGTTCTCAACCTTCCTTTTCCTGGACCCTTTACTACAGTTCCTCATGTCGTGGTGCCCCCAAACACAAAAATCTTGCTGCTATTTTGTAACTGTATTTTTGCTACTGTTATAAATTGTAATGTAAATATTTTAAATGCAGAATATCTGCAATGCGATTCCTGTCAGGGTGGTGACCCACAGGTTGAGAACTGCTGTCGTAGATGCAGGTGACCTCTCTGCCTTTTTGGTGAGGTGAGGACACTGGAGAAGATTAGGGATTTGCTCATCTGAAGGGCTGCTGCAAAGGCTATACTTGGGGGCAGCGTATGGGGCCCCCGAAACTCTTCACTCAAGCTTCTATCTAGGTCTCCAAAGAAGATGGATCTGTAGCCTAAGATCTTCCCACAGGGCCCCACTGGACCTGATGAGGTACAGGCCTGGCTCCCTAGGCCTCCTCTTTCACAGGACCCAGTGTACGAGATAGAAAGGATGCTTGACTCTGAGAACAAACAGTGCTACCACGGACTGCCCTCTGGGTCATGAGACCTGGAATATCAGCACTGCAGGGTGGAGAGACCTGGCGACTCTGACTGCTCTTGGCCACCGGGGTTCCAACCCTAACCCCTTCTTTCTGGTGAGTTTGCATGATCTCTGCATGTCAAATCTCTTCCTGTTTCACAGGTCCAGACCGGAAGAACACATGTAAAACCGTCTGGAAGATGCCTTCCTTCCTTCCTTCCTTCCTTCCTTCCTTCCTTCCTTCCTTCCTTCCTTCTTTCTTCTTTCTTTCTTTCTTTCTTTCTTTCTTTCTTTCTTTCTTTCTTTCTTTCTTTCTTTCTTTCTTTCTTTCTTTCTTTCTTTCTTTCTTTCTTTCTCTTTCTGTATAGCCCTAACTGTCCTGGAACTTGCTCTGTAGTCCAAGCTGGCCTCAAACTCGAAGCTCTGTCTCCCAAATTCTGGGATTAAAGGCGTGCACCACCAGGGCCCAGCTCACTCTGAAGTCTCACATTCTTTAGAGGGTCTGTCTCCTGCAGCCAAGGGTGAGTTATGAGAAAATGCAGCTGCATTTGAGATGTTCAGCCACCCACCCGGTCCCTCACAGCCAAGTATGCCATCGGACTTCTAGCCTTTCCCAGCTTTGTCAGAGATGAGAGTTTTGATGACAGGATCATCTGGGACATGTTCAGGGTACCAGGAGGAGGAAGATGGGGACAAGGAAAGCTTAGCCCATTTCTGAATGGCGGGGAGTGAACAGGTAGCTTCAACACTTCCTCCTCATCTGCCTCAGGTGACCAGAAGCTCCGGAGCCAGCAGGTGGCAGCCTGGAGACATGAAGAGGCCAGGCCACACGGCCAAGAGCACCTTTTCATTCCCATCCCACCCACCCTTCCTTCACCACCTCCCAGCTCACCCTGGAAGTCAAAGTCGGTGAGAGAGGGATTGATGGCGTCCAGGTCAGTACCAAGGTCTCCATCCGGCAGTAGGGTATCATGCACGGTCCTGGCTGGGGAAGGCTCAGCCAGCATCTTGGCACTGTGGCTGGGTGGTGTGTGGGCAGGCAGAGGTGAGTCCTGGAGGGTGGCCGGCTGGGCCTGCAGCTCAAGATGCCCATCTGGCTGTGAGAACAATGGCTGCGGGTGTCCAGAAGGGGCCAGGCTGGGAGAAAGGTGTGGGTAAGTCTGCCCATAGCAGGAGGGTGCGTGACCACCCAGTAGGTCCTGCAAGGGGTTCTTGCCAGGCATGGGCCCTGGAGCTGGGTGCATTGGGTGCAGAGGCTGGGAGAGACCAGCTGACGGTGCCAGGGGCCGGATGGAACCTGGGCCTGCCAGCCCAGGGGGTGGACAGCCCAGCAGCGGAGAGCCCAGTTTCTCCCTTTTGTCTCCAATGAGGCTGTCCAGCTCTTCTGCAAAGACCCAAAAGGAAACATCGTGAGGCCTCCCTCTTTTACAGCCTCCTAGCCTAGGGTGCTCATGCAGGCTCTGTCTTATGCCGGGGTCCCCTGATCTTTCTCAGCACAGCCCTGCAGCTTACCCGGTTTGGCCATGCTTTTGCGCACAGCAATGGGGTCTTTTCTCTTCCACTTCTGCAGCTCCTCCTGCATCTTGTCAATCTTGGAAGGATTGAGGGCCCACAGACAGCCCTTGCGAGAAGAACTTCCCGATTTATTCTCCACCTTCTCGAAGCACTTGTTGAGAGACAGGTTATGGCGAACAGAGTTCTTCCAGCCGTCAGGTGCAGTCTGCCAGAGCAGAGCATGAATTCAGGTTGGACTCAGGAGCAAGAAGTGGCTTCAAGTCTGGGTTCTAGAACATTCCTTCATCAACTCAGGACACAGAATTTCTACACACTCTGTGGTTTGATGTCTTCAGTACCAAAAACATGCTTAGAACCCTTAATTGAGGGGAGAGGACTGGGCAGGAAATTTCACTGCAGGTTTGTTTCTCAGCTAAAATCTAAAGCCTGGGGTGGTGGTGGCGCACGCCTTTAATCCCAGCACTTGGGAGGCAGAGGCATGCGGATCTCTGTGAGTTCGAGAACAGCCTGGTCTACAAGAGCTAGTTCCAGGACAGGGTCCAAAACCACAGAGAAACCCTGTCTCGAAAAACCAAAAAAAAAAAAACAAACAAACAAACAAGAAAAAAAACCTCTTGACTAAAATCTAAAGCCTGCTTTCATCCTACCTACTTCTTAGCCCAGACTCTTCAGAGGACTGTGAACCTTTATATACTTATTTTATGTGTGCACTGGGTGCCGCCTGTGTGTATGTTTATGCACCACATGCATACAGCAGCCAGTGGAGGTCAAGAGAGGACACCAAATCCCTGGAACTGCAGGTACAGATGGTTGTGAGCCACCATATGGTTGCTGGGAACAGAACCCTGGTCCTCTGCGAGAGCAGCCAGTACTCTTAACCACTGAGCCATCTCTCCAATGCTCTCCACCACCCAACCCCCATTTTGAGATGGGCTCTCTCTCTGTATCCCAGGCTGGCCTCAAGCTCACAGTGATCCTGCCTCCACGCCTCTTGAGTGCTGAGATCACAGGCATCAGCTGCTATGTTCAACTTGTGATTCCTCTTTAAGGGACATTGGTAAATGCCGCCTAGACCTCTGGTCTATGTCCCCATCGAAGCAGGATGTGCTCGCTTGGCCTTCTGGTCTGTGTACCCCCTTGGTAGAAAGGGGAAGATCACTATTTTAAAGTCTTGGGGCCAGCTCTCAAGGGGGGAACAGCAGAATGCCCCTCTTCTGAATCTACTTCAATCCTCCGGGGCAGGTCTGTCCGAAGAGGGGTGGTGATTGGGTGGTAGTTAGAGCACCTGTTGCCTACATGTTTGATTGCAGATGTGGTGTTAGTGAGACAGGGGTAGTAGTATGTAGGCAAATGCGCACTGAGTGTGCCTCACAGCGTGAATGGTGTGAACAGTGTGAACGGCATCCCCTTCTACAGGTCTCTGAACTCCGGAGTGAGGATGGCTCTGTGTGAGAAAGTGCCTAAGAGTACGTGTGTATCCATGATTGAGTGTGTGGGTGTGAGTTCGCATGAGTGTGCCCCGGAGGTGTGCCCTGGTGGGGAGGCCAGCCCTCAGGCAGGGGGTGCTCGTGCCAACAGAATAAACACCCATTAGGAGGCCTGGTCATGCCACCAGTGCAGTAATTGTGCCCAAGGAGGGTTGTAAAAACCATTAAGCTGACTCAGTTGGGTGAGAGGCGGTGTGTGTGTGGGGGAGCATGGGCCTCCTGCCCCCTACTTCTGGCTCAGTTGAAGGCTATGTGACCGTCCTGAGTCTAGCGGGAGGCTGACTGTGGGTAGAACCACAGCTCTAGCTGATGGAACTCCCTCCAGCCCTCCGTCTCTGGCTCCTCTCCCTTCTAGCCCCTCATTTCTGGTTAATGAGAGATGGCCACGCCCTCCTCCCTAGCTCACTTGCCCCCAGGGAGCAGCCAAGCTGAATCACGCCCAGCAGAACCGGGCCCTGATGCCAGCGTCACTATGAGTTGCTGGCAGTAGCTGCTGGAGCCTTTCTTGGGGACAACTAGCCTGTCATGGAGCTGGTTCCAATGTCCCCCAAGGTTCATCAAGGGTTCCCAGGGAGGCTCTTGAGCTACTGGACCTCCGTTTGACTCCCACAGCTGTCTCTACTGAGAGTCAAAGCTCTGTCGGCCCATGGGCAGACTTAATGGGCACTGGGAACTTTTATGGTCCCATAAACCTGTGACTTTGGGATGCCAGGGCAGCCCCCACCCCAGCCACTTCCTGTTTGGAAGCAGAATGGTCAGCACCAACAATTATACACAGTGGCCGGACACTTCCTCAGTCCCACATCCCTGACTCACGGGACTGTGGGACACCCACAACAGCTGCTTTGGGTATGAGTGCTGTCTACCTGAGAGTCCACTCTGTCCTCGCCCTGAACAAGGACCTTCCAGTGAGGGGTGAGAGGAGGAGAGTCTTTGAACTCTTTCTTTAGGGAGGATCAGAAGGAACCTGTCAGCTTGGGAGGAATCTATGTATGAATTGGTCCAAACAGACATGTTACGGAGGGGGAAACTGAGGCCCAGAGAGGAAAGAGTTGTCCTTGGATCACACAAGGAAACAGTAACCGGGCCTGGACTCCAGCTCTGTTCCTCAGCAAAGGGCCCTGCCCAGGTCATCCCATGGGCCTTGCCAATGGAGCCAGTCCTATCCTCACACATTCTCTCTGAAGTCAGATGTAAACTCAGGCATGAAGGAGTGATGCAACCAGCTAAGAAAAACAACCAAACCAAAAAAAGCTGTCAGACTTCTTCATTCTTCAGCCCCATAAAACAGGGATTACACGGCTCCCAGGAAAAATAATTAAGCCAGGAAGATGAGATACAGGGAGGGGCTGGGGGCACGGCCAGGAGTGGGCAGGGAAGAAGGCCCAGAGGAGAAGGGAGGGGCCTCGCCTCCTTTTCTCCAACTAGTTCTTGGAGGACTTTGCCACAGCTTTAAGTGTAGGCAAGTGTCTGTTCCTTCCAGGAGATTCTGGAACCTCAAGTCAATATTCTTCTCCACTCCAGCCAAAGCCACGCTAAAGGACTTTGTTGCCCATCCCCCTTTGGTGGGAGCATAGCAGATGCCAAGTTGTCTGCACACCAGCCAGCAGGGCCATGGCGCAGAGAGTGGGGGCAGGAATCTCCTATCACCTATGGAGCTGACTCGTGATGACCTGGGCCTCAGCTCCTGTCCTGCCTGGGTCATGGATGAGATAGCATCCTTCCTGGGGACTGTACTCCCCAACAGAAAGTCTTGCTTCTCCTGCACCTACCTTAAGAGAGTGTGTTTGTGCAAGAGGTGCTTGGGTACATGTGTCAAGGCTAAAGGGCTATGCGTGAAGCCAGAGAGCTTGACTTAACAACTGAGCCTTTTGTTGTGTGATCTCGGAAGGATGGATCACCATCTCTGATTAAGTTTGCTCACCTGGAGAGAAGGGTACCTGCCAGGTCCCCAGGAGACTGGACCTCAGCCCGCCCATCCAAGGCACCAGCTTTGCCAAGTCAACCCAAAGACAGACATGACCCCCACCCATCCCCACCCTGTGTAGGAATCTTGTCCAGGAACATTTGAAAATCCACTGAGTGTGCCCTCCTCCCCATGCTGCCGTAACTGTTAAATACTGAGGAATCCCATGCCTCAGTTTCCCCAGGGTCCCTCTCAGTCCTCCTCCTGTCCCAAAGGTGCTGGAAGTTGCCTAAAGTCTCTTCTGTGGGAATTAGGAACTAATGTTGCACACGGTCAGGGTACCCTAAGTACAAGTAAAGCTCAGGGTGCTGCCCGTAGGCAGATGCTAATCTTACTCCTGTCTCCTTAGCGACCAGCTCCAACTTGGAAATCCTCCAGCCCACAGCACCTTGGCCAAGGCTGGAGACACTCCCATTACCTGTCTTCCTCTCTCAATTTGGGGATAGGTAGCTGATTCCCGAAACCTATCAGTACTGGCATCACCCACTTCTCTCAGCTGCTGTGCAACCTGGAGCAAGCAGCTTGTGTTCTGTTCACAGAGTCCTCCCCTCTTTGCTACTGAGGACCGAGCTGGGGGCCTGGTACATGTGAGGCGATGCTCTCTGTCTGAGCCATGTGTGGCCCTGAAACCACCGCTCCCCCCACCCCGAAGCTTTACACTTCACCTGGGACATACGGGAGCATGTTGGGGTCAAGCCTCTCCTGCTTTCCAGCTGGGTCGACTTTTGGACTCACCTTGAAATAAGGGAAGTGCTCTGTCATGAAATTGTAGATTTCGCTGACAGGAAGGCTTCCGGTCTTGCTGTTCTTTAGAGCCATGAAGATAAGGATGCTGCAAAAGAGATCTCCTGAGAGTCTGGCCCTCCTTCAGTTCTCCCTCAGCCAACAGGCTCTGTGAGGCTGCAACTGAGCTATGGGAGCATTTTGTGAAATCTGAAAAACTAGATTGCTATCTGACACAGAAATTAGATGTGTGAGCTCATCTGAAACTTCCTGAGCCTCGGTTTTTTAAATGAAAAAAGAAAAGAAATACAGCCGCCAGCTTCCTCCGAGCTGCGGGAATGAAAGTTTAAAACACACCATCGCAGGGGATGTGGCCCTGCCCCCTCAGTCCTCAGCTCATCGTGTATGTGCTGGACAGTAGCAAGGGACCAAGGCTTTCTGCCTTATGCCAAGCGCTGTCCTCCCCACATTCTCTTCCATAAAACTTCTACCCTCCTGAATTGTCTCTCCCTTTCCCTTCCAGACAACCAAGCAGTTTCACAGCTAGCAAGTAGCAGGACTGTTTGTTTATTGTTTTTTAAATGTTGGAAGGCAACAAGCACCCTTGATCCCCCACCTAAACTCTTGGACTAGGCGCTAGGCCCCAAGATAGGACCTCACAGGCCCACCCACCCAAATCACCAGCGCATCTGCTAGTATAACCAGAGTTAAGACTTCACAGGGTCAGACAAACAAACAGCCAACAAACCTACCCACCTGCGGGAATCATTTTTTCAGCATCCTTGGAGATTACTAGATATGATTTCTATCCTCTTCAATGACCCTTACATCTTTAGGATCCTATGCCTTAGTTTCCCCAAGAGTCCTCCATGCTCTTAGCTCTGTCTCAGGTGTGCTAGGACAGGTACCTGTAGGAGTAGATGGGCTTGGGGAAGAGTGGCTGGTGCCCGTCGGCGCTGGCCTGGGGTGTGATCCTCTGATAGGGATAGTGAGCCGAGCCCAGGTAAGGCACAGGGTAGCTGCCTCCTCCCGTGGAGTACTGTAGAAGTCAAAGGGGACAGAGTGATTACCATGCTACCAAGCTTTCCTAAGTAGAGTACCACTCCTCCGTTCACACACATATCCAGAGAGGGAGCTGAGGCTGGATTCTCCTCCCATTGGTCATGAACTCTACTCCTTATCCAATGGAAGGCTGAGAAATGAGCGGTGGGGTGGACATTTTGGGTTTGGATAGAGATCCACACTCCAGAACTTAGCATCTCAAAAGACCTCAAAAGCTATGTCCTTCCAACTCTTTCCTCGAGGTCCTTGAGGTACCCTGGTTGCCATGGTAATGGGATGGGGAGCAGCCCATAGTCCTGTCTTCTGTGACTTTTTTGGAGCACCGGGCCGGAAGTGGGATGTCCGGCCTGGGTGTGTTCTAGGCATGGCTACCTTTACGAGTTTCAGTGGCCCTTTGAAAGAGCCGGTCATGATGGTGGGCAGGTGGGGGTGGGAGGTAGTTTTACGGCGAAGGGAGTGGCTGCGGTGCCAGGAATGGTGTTTTATGGGGGCTGGGGGTTGGAGACTCTGACTCCCCCAGCTGCTCCAGGCTGAAGTGCTCTTTCCAGGTCACCGAGAGACACTTAGCGCCTGAGTCACCCTCTCTCTGGGCACCATAAAGCCCTGGGTGCGGCCATCTTGTTCAAGGATGTTGAAGACGGCAGAGAGCTTCAAAGCAAGGCTGGGCATGGTAAGGCCACTTAGGGTCTGCTGGTCACCTTCGTCCTGTGGTGACTTGGTCCCTGATGTGGCTGCCTTAGGAACATCCTTCACTCTGACTCAGATCAGGAGCCTCAGAAAAGCTTAGGCTTCTGCGGTTAGGCCCTTCCTAGAAGGGAGGATGTCCCCTCATGCTATGTGTCTCTTTGTCCTTCTCTGTCACTTTCCGTACAGCAGACAGCCTGACCCCCACCCCACCTTCTCAGCCTGCCTCCTGGCTTGGCTAGGATCGGGGCCAATGCCAGCGCTGGAGTAGAACCTGCTCCACAGGCAAGGCCTGTCTGAGTGCCAGGCTGCAGGTGGATGGAGCTGGGCGCTGGGCAGCCACTTGCTCTGTCTTGCCCGGTGACTCCAAGGGAGCTGCCTGGCTGCTCTGGGACTCTTTTCTGTCTCTTTTCAAAAATCCTCCATCCCTTGCCAGTGTGGGGCAATTATTTAGCATCTCGTTCATTCTGGAGAGGCTAAACTGGACGCTGGGGTGGGGAAGGGCAAGGATGATAAAGACGATAATGAGGACCCCAGCCCCATACATATGCCCACCCACACTAGGTCAAAGGGGAATTTTCAGGACAAGGTCACACAGCAAGGTGTGTTCCCTTCCCTGCCCAGCCTGTGTGTCACCCCACACACCTCTTTCTTCTTCTTTGCTCCTGTCTGTCTGGGATGGTTCTCCCTCCCTCTGTGGTTCACATCATGACTGCCCCAGTCTTGGCTATACTTTCTGTTTGAGACTCACCAGCCTCCACAAGGGGGTCAGAGAATCCTGAATGCCCCTAGAAAAGGGCAACCATGCTGGGCAGTGGTGGTGCATGCCTTTAATCCCAGCTCTTGGGAGGCACAGGCAGGTGGATCTCTGTGAGTTCAAGGCCAGCCTGGTCTACAGAGCGAGTTCCAGGACAGCCAGGGCTGCACAGAGAAACCCTATCTTGAACTCCCCCGCTCTGCCCCCACAAAAGGGCAATTGTTTTCCTTCCCACAAGCCACCATTCTTCACCTGGGGTAGCCCTGCCCGAGGTTCAAGACCCTGATATCCTCACCTGCCCACACACATATACACACGTACATATACATACACATCACACACAGGAACACTCCCCCACACAGCAGCACCCACACAACCTCCCGAGGTCTCCAGGAAGGGTACCCACTGCCCCATACCTACCTGATGGAAGGCAGGCTGGGAAGAGCAATACATATGCTGCAGAGGAGGCTGGTAGCAGTACATGCCAGGCCCGCTGTCCAGAGCTGGGGGCTTGACCTTAACTTCCGGCCTCTGCTGGAAAAGAAAGATTATTTCCCCCTCCTTTCTCTTGTCTTGAACCTCACACTAAAGGAATCCTTCCTCTGAGTCTCTGAAAGCTGACTCTTGGGGGAAGGATCAGAGAACAGAGATGGATAGGAGTTTTCCTGAGGGAAACCAGCAAGTCAGTGGTGGGGCTAGGCTGGGATGGACAGTGTCCCCCACATCCCACCTCACTGCAGGTGTCGGCCATAGGCTAGGCTGCCAGAGAAAAGGTGGAGACTGGTCAGTGGTCACAAGACTTGAGTGGGACCAGAGGCCTCTGAGAGGCCTAACACTAAGTCCTCAGAGCGGAGCCTGGAGTAGAGACAGCAAGGGTGCAGCTTGGTCCTGACAGATAGACAAGCCAGGATCAGACTGCTCTTAGCAGGATTCTCAGGGGCCTTTGGGAAGCCAGCATTTGGGCCCAGAGGGGCGAAAGCTAACCGTGACCACTTTCTGGGTGTGCCCCAGGGATGCTGATGCAGAGATTGCCCTAATCACAGGATCTTGGGCCTGGAAGGGCCACAGGTATCGTCTCCAACCCCTTCATTTGAGAGATAGTGGGGCTGATCCCAGAGAGGGGAAGCTGTGTGGCAACAGTCACCCAGAGAGTGGACCAGGCAGCCGTGGGCCCCTGGGTACAACTTGTCTCCACGGTGCCAGGGGGTATCCCGGCAAGGCATGAGGCCTCAACCATAGAGCCCTAGGTCCTGATTCACGAGATGGAGATAGTGGGGACTCTCTAGAGCATTGTTGGGAAGATTAAATGGGGCCCTGGGAAGAAAGCACAAGGCTGAGTGACCAAGAGCTTCATTGAGTGGACAGTGGAGGACAATCGCAGGTTTGTAGGGTGCCTTGTTCAGCCTGCTGCCACGTTCTAAAGGCTTGAGAAAAAGTTGTCACTGTTCCAGAAACAGAATAAGATCCTGTCTAGGCCATGCCTGATGGGTGTTCGGCTGTTTCCCCATCTTCCTTCCTGTTGGGAGTGGCTAAGGACTAGAATGGAAGCAGGAGGTGAAGAAAGCTGGTGGACCCCTGGAGGAGGCAGAGCCCAGGCAGACCCCACTCAGTTATTGCCTTGGGATCAGAGATAGGGGGCAGGAAGCAAGCCCCCTTTTGCTTCCCAAAGCCACACTCCTATGAGACAGGTACCCTTAACATTCCTTTTCCCACGAGGCTCAGAGAGATTAAACGACTTGCCCGAGGTCACAGGGCTTGCAGATCTGGCTGTGGAATTGCTTGCCAACCTTCTGAAGTGTTTCCGAGGCACTTATGTGAATACACAGAGCCTGCTCTGGCCAAAGCGTAGCTGCAGGAACCCACCGGCAATTCCAGCACCAGTGACCCTGGGCAGGGGACTCTCTAGTTCATGGCCAGCCTCGGGCAATGGAGCTACTTTCTGTCTCAAGCCGAAAAAAAAAAATCAAAGTAGGGTCTGGAAGGGTCCTGGAGACTCTAGTGACATCCCTGAGCCCACCCTGGTTTGGTGGGTTTGTGGTCTGACGCTCTAGTAGGCACTTTTTCTCTCTGGAATGTCTTTTTTCTCCTCACGTTTGCATAGGGGAGTGTTGGTCTGGCTAGGCTTTCTGGACACTTAAATAAACAGAGAAATTGCCCTCTGGAATCCTGACTCAGCACCCTCTGGGAAGTTGCCAGCTTCTATCCCCTGCTGTGTTCCTCAACCTGGTTTCCTCCATGCCTGCTAGTCTAGCATCCCCCTGCCCAGGGAACCAGCATAGAGCCAGGAGGCCCCTACCCTCTGGGCTTGCTGCTTCAGTGGAGCTCCAGTTTTTTTTTTGTTTTGTTTTTTGTTTTTTTGTTTTTTCGAGACAGGGTTTCTCTGTGGTTTTGGAGCCTGTCCTGGAACTAGCTCTTGTAGACCAGGCTGGAGGAGCTCCAGTTTTGAGACAGGGTCTCCATATATGATTGCTTGGCCTTCCGTTTCAGGCAATCTTCTTGCCTCAGCTTCCCGAGTACTAGGGTTACAGGCATGTGCCACCATGACTGGCTTTAAGAATTCTTTTTAGGCCAAGAGAAAGGAGGCAAGAGGCACTTGACCACTGGTACTCACCAGAACTTGGCTGTGCTCCTGACTGGGGTAAGGGAGTCCATTGCACCAAGCCTCTGCCGGGAAGCCAGGCAGGAAGGCCTCGGCATCCCCCACATCCACAGGAATCTCCTCGAAGGCTTCCAGTGCCCCTGGAGTCTTAAAGGAGTGTCCATCAAGGGCCATGGTCGTCTGTGCCTCAGGGAAGATGTCCTCATGGAAGTGCCTCTTGTAGGGGTGGAAAGGCATGTGGTTGCTCTTGAGGAAGCGCCCTGGGCTGCCTGCTGGGCCCTCCTCAAAGCCAAAGCCAGGATACTTGTCTGAGGGAGAGGGGCAGAAGGAACCTGGGCCAGGTCCAGCTGTGCAGTGGCCCGGGATTTGCTCTGGGCCTGGAGAGGCAATGCTTGGGCTGTGGGGGGGCAGTGAGGGTGCTCTCTCTGAGGGGCCATCAGGCACAAATGATGAGCAGCTGAAGTTGGCATGCTGCTGGGTAGACAGAGTAGAAAGAACCTGTAAATGGAGGTTGGACCAGGAGACCTGCCAGGACCCTATTCTGTGTCGAGATCATAGAGTCTCTGACTGAGCCCATGGGAACCCCAAAATGATGGGAAGGACATACACTGCTCTTGGGATCCCAACCTGATACAAGCATACTTCTCCTAAACCTGGGGCACCCCAAGGCTGATGGGGCTCCAGACCTTGCCCTGGGAAACACCAAGGGACGAACAGAGATCCATGTGGGTTCAGAGTCCCTCCGAGTCTAGTGTCAACATCTTTGTTGGTGAAAGGGGCAAGGTAGACCCTGGAGGCCCTTGTGTGGGGCAGTGACTATCTACTCTCTGCTCAGCTACCAGGCTTGTCCTAATGTCAGGCCTGGACACCAGGTACTTACGCTCTGTGGGGCAGGGGAGCCTGGGAGGCCCGGAGCCTGCATGAGGTCCCCTTGGGGTTCTCCCTCCAGTCGGGTGGAGCCTGGCAGTGTGACGTCAGACTGCGGAGGGAGTAGCGACACCATCACCCAGTCCTGGCCTCGAAGAAAGCCGGCTACAATGAGAATGAGGACCAACGTCTAGGGTTGGCCAGCCCCAGGCCTGCCACCTCCATTCTCACCCTTTCCCTAGGCTGGGACCCTGTTTGCAGCTAGCCATCTGGATAGGGAGATAGGGAGAGAAGGAAAGAGATTGGCAGAAGGATGGATGGATAGATATAGGCAAATGCCAGATGAGACAGGAGGATCATGAGAGAGAAATGAGCCAGATAGGATATTCAGACGAGGGGGGTCCTGTCTATTCTCAAACTTTGCTGGTTCAAATGAGTCAGCAAGCGCCTGGTTCCCAGGGAGCCCTGGGTGCTAGATCTCCTATGTCTACGACAGGTGACTTATCAGTGACTGGATAGGCCCTGAATAAGGGGGATTTAGGGGGTGTCTCATGCCTAGACTTCATGTGACAGTAATTCTGGTGATACAGAGGCTGACCCCGTTGGGTGACCTAGAGGCCTTGCTAGTAGAGCTCATGGGATATCTGGTCAGTGTTTTATTTTTCCCCCCTTTGGTTTTTCTTTTTTTCTTTCTTTTTCTTTTTCTTTCTTTCTTTTTTTTTTTTTTTTTGAGACAGGGTTTCTCTGTGGTTTTGGAGCCTGTCCTGGAACTAGCTCTTGTAGACCAGGCTGGTCTCGAACTCACAGAGATCCGCCTGCCTCTGCCTCCCAAGTGCTGGGATTAAAGGCGTGCGTCACCACTGCCTGGCCTCCCTTTGGTTTTTCAAGACAGAGTTTCTCTATGAAACAGTCCTGGTTGTCCTGGAACTTGCTTTGTTTGCAGACCAGGTTGGCCTTGAACTCACAGATTTCTGCCTGCCTCTGCCTCCTAAGTGCTGGGATTAAAGGTGTGTTTGTCTCCATCCTTTAAACTGTTTTATCTGTGACTTTTGCCAACTTCTGTCCTTTATTTTTATTTTCCTTATTCCCACTCTTCTCCTCTCCCCTCCTGTTCTGTGTGGATTGAACCTAGTGCCTCCCAGCTGCTCCCCAGCCCCCATCACCGCCCTCTTTCTGAACTCTTCTGCATGCTCAGGAAAAGCTGAGGCTCAGACTTTAGACCTAAGGGTTGACCCTTTCTGAACTGTTCAATAACTCTGACCCCAGAAGCTCAGCGCCAGGGGAGGTCTTTCATCCTAGGCTGTGTCAGCAAAGCTCCCAGCACGTCCACAGCAGCATCGACAAGCAAGGCGAGCGACAGAACCTCATCACGTGCAGAAAGCATGGGACACAGTGCAAGCAGAACCCAGGCCTTGATCCACGGCAGCTCTTGCTATTAGCAGTGTTATCACTTGGGCTCTTACATTATCAGCCTGACTCTTTGCCTTCCTCCATCTCTGCAAAGGGCAACAACCTTTGACCTCACTCCCCTGAGTTTATCTCTGGCAGCAGGCATTATTTGCTGAGGGACAGTTTTGTGCTGGCCACTATGCCGCACTTTGGATGTTTTTTCATACACTGAAGATGAACTTAGGCTCCTCCTTTCTCCACCACCCCAATGCTGATTACAGACGTGCACCTTCGTGCCCAGTTTTGTGTTCAAACCTAGGGTTTTCTTTTTTTTTTTTATTGACTTTTATTGAGCTCTACATTTTTCTCTGCTCCCCTCCCTGCCTCTCCTCTCCCCCTTTCAATCCTCCCTCAGGTCCCCATGTCCCAATTTACTCAGAAGATCTTGTCTTTTTATACTTCCCATGTAGATTAACTCTATGTAAGTCTCTCTTAGTGTCCTCATTGTTGTCTAAGTTCTCTGGGATTGTGGTTTGTAGGCTGGTTTTCTTTGCTTTATGTTTAAAAACCACCTATGAGTGAGTACATGTGATAATTGTCTTTCTGTGTATGGGTTACCTCACTCAAAATAATGTTTTCTAGCTCCATCCCTTTTCCTGCAAAATTCAAGATGTCATTATTTTTTTTTCTGCTGTGTAGTACTCCTAAAACCTAGGTTTCCTGCATGATAGGCAATTCCTTTTCTGAGATATCTGTAGCCCCCGTTGCAAGACAGAATTTCTCTGTGTAGCCCTGGCTGTTCTGGAACTCACTCTGTAGACCAGGCTGGCCTCGAACTCACAGATCTGCTTGCCCCTGCCTCCTGAGTATTGGGATTAAAGGCAAGTGCCACCATTGCCGGGCACCCCAGCTATTTATTAATACAGGGTCTCACCATATAGTCCATGCTGGCCCCTAAACTCACTGTGTCGGCCAGGCTGACCCTGAGCTATTGGCCTCTGACCTCAGCCTCCCAAGGGTTGGCCTTTGAAGCATGAGGCATCATGCCCAAGCTCACTGCTCTACTGGGACAAGCCTGCAAGGATGGCACATTATAAATCCCATCTTCCGATGAGGGCACTGAGGCCCAGGGGATTCCGTGACTTTCCCAAACTCACAATCAATTCTTGACAAAATCAGAACTTGAACTAAGTCAGCTTTGTAAGCTTTGGCAGGCTTCCCTCCTCACTTCTGTATTTGATGGGAGTCAACGCTGAGTGGGATGTTCTGGGAGCCAAGCAGCAAGAATAGCCAGAGTTTTGCACTTGTTCCATCTACGCGAGACCCCTCAAGCCACAGTGGAGTAGCTGTGCAGTTCTGGGAAGTCTGCAAGGGAGGGTGGGCCTCAGGGCTTGAGCTTGGCCCAGTCAACGGTTGACATATCTTTGATGAATTAGCCATCTCCAGAGCGGCTAATGGTGACAAAGAGGGAAGGGACCTGCCCAGAGTCTCACATAGGATTAGACTAGGAAGGGGGTGGTAGCTGGAAGGTGGATAGGTCTGAGGGTGGAGAGGTTCTCTCCCACCCCTCTAAGAGTCTCCCCACCCCTTCTCTATATCCCCG
Organism: Chionomys nivalis; assembly: GCF_950005125.1. Lineage (NCBI taxonomy): Eukaryota > Metazoa > Chordata > Mammalia > Rodentia > Cricetidae > Chionomys > Chionomys nivalis. The sequence goes on from NC_080092.1 coordinate 59,196,356, forward strand.
CGCAAGCTCACTCTCAGCAATGCTAAATGTGGCGTGACCAGGAAGCGTGGAACTGGCTGTAACTGGACACTTCAAGGGAGCAGGCAGTGGTGAGGACACCCCATCTCTGGCTTTGCATGACTGCTCACCCTGGCCCATGCACTCTGGACAGCTCGGGTCAGAGCTGCCTTCCGCGGAGGACATGATGTTTTTCAAATACAATCCCAGCCCCCTCCAGGTGTGAGACCAGGGGCTTCTCCCTCCAGATCTCAGGCTCTGAAGTCTGGGGAGGGGTGAACACTAGTGGTTAAACTTGAGGAGGAGCTGCCTTTCAGTTCCAAGCCCTGTCACGTTCTGGCGATGCAATTCCGAACACATCGTGTAAGCCTCTACTTTCCTCAGAGAAGTGGGGGTGTGGACTTATCTCACTGGGGCTTCTTGAAGATCAAGTGTGGTGTGTGCATAAGGTCTGGATCCCTAGAAAATGATCAGGGAGACACGTCACACCTCCGGCCTCAGTTGGCCAGATGTAGCTGAAACCGAGGGCCTCTAGCCCCAGGATCTATAGTTTCTTTGATGGCTCTACTGTTTCAGGCCTGGTAGTTCAAGGAAGAGGAGCTGATGATGCTGTCCATAGGTGGCTGCTGCCCTCACTGGCCTTCCCTGTCTGCTTGGTCTTCATTTATTCTGACCTCACAAGACTCAGACACTGGCCTTGCTGCCTCACAGACTTGAATCTGGAGCAGGGCGCCTAAGCTCCACTAGGCCTTCCCCTCCTTGAAGCTCCTTCTTGCTTAGAAATACCCCTACCTCGTCCTTCTTCCCCTGCTGGAGCTAGCTGTAAAAACCCTGGCAGAGATTCCCCTGCCTCCGTTCCTAGCCAGCACTATCACTCTCTGGCTCTGCAAACCTCCACTGCTTTTCTGGGATTTGAGCTTATCTCGTGGAGTTCAGAGGCCTGCCCCTTAATATGAATTGAGGATGCAGATGTCCCAGAGTGGTCCTCGCCCAGGCTCTCTTCTAGGCGGGTTCCAGAAGTACTGACTTCATGGTGCATCCTTGGTTCCCAAGAGCTGAAGCCCTGTTCTAGGAACCCCTTAAGGGAATGAACTGACTGTTCTAAAGCCATACAGCTAGGCAAAGATGAGCCTTTAAACAACTTCATCCTACAGGGGTAACGTGCTTCAGCGATTGGACAAAGGGCCCTCAGCTGGTATTTGGGGAAGGTCCTTTCAGCACAGAGAGGGGACAGAGTCCTAGAAGTCCTTTCCTGGAGCTGGAATCAGGTCTGGGTCTGAGCCCGAATCAGGATGAGAATTTGGTTGGACACGTTGCTTAACTTCCTTGCCTGGGCCTCAGTTTCCTCCTCTGTAAAATAGAGCTAATAATACATACCTCTTTGGAGGATCGGATGAAATATTGCTTGTAAATAGCTTAACACACAGTACATACTCAATAAATGATAGCTATTATTAATAATTAGCAGTGGGACAGAGTTAATTTAAGGCATGAGCTCTGGTGTGGGAGAGGGAACTCCCTCTTCTTGCCCTTTCCCGTCCCCCACCATCATCTCCCTAATATCATCTTCCCCCACTGACAGAGTCTGTACTTCCTCTTGACTCTGGTCTCCGAAGCCATTTTGTTCATCCCCCTGCAGTAGAGTCAGTGGCTACAGAAACTTCAATGACTAGAATGGAGGGGATAGAGTGTCCCTACTGATTTGGATCCCTCAGGAGGCATCTGTGGTGGCCCCAGTGTCCTGATACTGGCCTATGAACTTGGAAGGAATTTTTTTCATTGCTGTCAAACCTTGATCCTATCTCTTCTGATTTCTGAAAACACAATGGAATGTGTACCAATATCAGCAAACTGATTTCTCTTCTCTCCTTTCCCTTCTCCCCGCTCTCCCAAGCCCAGAATCCCTGGAGCTGGTCCAGAGCACTTATGGCTCACCACTTAGAACCAGCTTCTTCCCGCTACGTCTCCTTCATGGGCTGGAGACTTCATGGGCATAGAGTAAGCTGTGAGCTGCATTTCCTTCTACTGTAAGACCATAATCATTCTAGACCCACAACTTTGGAGCATCAGAAGTTCCTGTTGCTTGTTTTTATCATGACTTCACCTCTTCCTCCCTCTGTCCCCAAGGTCAGTGAGCATAGAATGCTAGAGCCAGGGCTTTGGGGAACAAATTGAATCCATCGCTTTCAATTTTACATTTAGCAAAATAAGGGCAAAGTGGCCATGGCCCATAGCTGCCCACGCAAATTTTCAAACACCACAGACCAGAATCCTGGCGGGTGTGCCGATATGTGCCTTTAATCCCAGCACCGGGAAGGCAGAGACAGGTGGATCTATTTGAGTTAGAGGCCAGCCTGGTCTACATAGTGAGTTCCAGGACAGTCAGAGCTGCATAGTGAGACCCTGTCTCAAAAAATCCAAAGTCAAACACAGCCAAAATGAAAACCAAACCAGAATTCCCCCTTCCCCTTTTTGAAAGCTGGTATTTGCTGAAAATTTACCAGCACTCTGCAGGTAAAACGAGGGCATTAACTTCGTTTTTTTCAAGGAAACAAAAGCAAAAGCACAAAACAAAAACCCGAGGTCAAGAGAGAAGAAATATGCCTAGGGCCACACAGAGAAAATGGAAAACCCTGTCTCTGGTGCCTCAAGAGCCCCAGACACACTAATCCAGTGCGACAATAGCAAGACATGTTGAAGACCCTCTCATGGTCTGGCCATCCTTGCCACCCTCTGCCCTCTGAGCTCTTCCTGTGATTCTTGGAGACGGGAAAGAAACATTGGTGGGGGGGACAGAAAATGTAGACCCGGTGGGCCCTAGAATCAAAAGAAGAGAGAAATGGCTCTCTGACCTTGAGTGGGGAGGATGGGAGGAAGCCCCTCCCAACACTGCTAGCTGGAGGGGCACTGAATCAGTGGCATCATTGCTGCAGGACTGCTCTGTATCCCCCAGTGCCTGCTATCCCCACCTCGAACCCTTCCCTTAAACAGTCAGATCTGCACTGTCTCTAGTCATTGGTACCTCTGCTTCCCAAACTCTGTCTTCTCGGCAGAAAGGGTCATTTAAGGGTGGGGCCTGGGGGACACCCACTTTTCTGGTTTCGTGGTCTTAGACAAGTTATTTTCTCATCTGCATTTCAGTTCTTCAGTAGGAGGCAAAATGAAGCCCGGGGATCATTTGAATCTTAAGATGCTGATGTTGGTCCTGTGGATGTATATAGTGTATATCTATGTATATATAGAGTGTATGTAAATGTATAGAGAGAGTATACACATATGTAGAGTGGTCTGCCAGGCTCGTACCAGGAATTCTGGTTATGTCCCAGGAGGGAGGAACTGCACTGTCACCCCCTTTTATGGATTAGGGAACTGAGGCTCAGAGAGGTTAACCTGACTCGCCCAAGTCCCCAGCTAGTAAATTGTGCTCCCTAGAATCCAGACCCAGTCTTCAAAGCTAATCTCCTTAACCACTATACCACACAGCCCCGCCTCAGCAAGGTGGAAGTTTCCCTGGGAGGGTCTGTCCCTGGAGCCCCTGCTGGCAGCTGAGTCACTCCTGCCTGGCCAACGGCTCTCACAGGGGGTTCTGCATCCCCCCTCCCACCTGTCGGCGCCCTCCTTCCTGCCCTTTATGAGCAGGCGGAGCCGGCTCGGTTCCACCTTAATGGTTTCTGTTGCTGGCTGCGGCAGCATGTTTTATGAGGGGTGGGGTTGTGCCCAGTGTTCGCCTGCAGCCCCACCCGGGGCTCCACCTGCCTGGCTGCTGGGAGGGGTTCCCTGGAGCAGGTCCCTAATTACCTTGTTGTGTGGGGGGGTGGCAGGAGAGGACCTGGGGACTGTGCCTGAGGCTTGCACATCTCAGGATTCTGGGAGTCTAGGGGTGTCAAGAAGGGGTTTCTAGCAGCTTTCCTCCCAATGTCCTGAAGGCTGCCCTCCTGACTCTCTCTCTGGCTCTGGATCCTGCCTAGGCTGATGAAGGGTGATGGAGGCAAAGCCACAGATAGGCAAGATGGCTTAGCAGGATAAAGGTACCAGCTTTCAACCCTGACAACTTAAGTCTAATCCCTAGGGCCCACATGGTGGCCGGAGAGAACCAGCCACGAGTTGTTCTTTGGCCTCCACACTCTTTCTGTGGCAGGCATGCACATGAACACACACACACACACACACACCACAAAACCTAATAAGAAAAACAACCATATCCCCCTTGCAATGTTCTGTGAGCCACTGAGACATGCGGCTAAGTCATTCCCAAGTCAGGTCTTCCTTAAACCTGTATCAGTCATCCCCCAGGCTGGACAGCAAGCATCCTTTACTTCACTACACTTGTCCTGAAAAGGTTCTTGAGCTACCTTCTCTGCTCTCTGCCCTAGGCAGATCTGGAAGTTCTAGATTTTTTTTAAAGGTTTCTCTGTATAGTCCTACTGTCCTGAAACTCACTCTTAGACCAGGCTGGCCTGGAGCTCAGAGATTTACCTCCTCTGCCTCCCAAGTGCTGGGATTAAAGGCATGAGCCACCACATCCTGGCTGGTCTTAATTCTTATAATCTTGTCCACTTGTCTTATATATACCAAGGGCCTCTTCCTAAGGGAGCATAGGTTCTTCCCTTCTAGCTAAGAGAAATAGGTTCATCCCTTCTCCAGGGAAGGTGGCAGCTTTGCTGAGAACGTCTGATGCTGAGAGCCTCCCGTCCACCAGCAAACCTCTGCCTAGCATGCTTTCTTTCCATAGTCCTTGGCCACCTCGGGCAGCCTCCCCACTCTCCAGCCCTTCCCCATCCTATTCCACCCAGTCTTGATCCCCAAAGAAGCCAAATCTAAACACTCACAGTGGGCTCTGGGCCATGGACACCATCCTGGCTTTGGGGAGTCATCCAGCCTACAGCCAGGGGAGCCTCCATCCAGGTATAAATACTCCCACATGCCAAGACCGGCCCCCTGCCCCAGGCCAGGGGGTGGGACTGCCTCCCCAGGCCAGGCAGGCAGGTCATACGCCCCATAAATGCCACAGGACCACAGGCCCTTCCCAGTAGCCCTGACCTCTCAAGACAGGTGGATGGATAGATGGGTGGATATATGGATGGACAGACAGAAGGATGGGTGAAAAGCGATAGGTGAGCCATGGATAGGCTGGTGGATGAATGGATGGATGGATAGATGGATGGACAGATGGACATACTTAATGATGTCTGTCAGGAAATTTTTTTTTAATTTTTTTATTGTTTATTTAACTTTTATTTTATGTGCATTGGTGTGAAGGTGTCAGATCCCCTGGAACTGGATCTTCAGACAGTTGTGAGCTGCCATGTGGGTGCTGGGAAGTGAACTCGGGTCCTCGGGAAGAACAGTCAGTTCTCTTAACCGCTGAGCCACCTCTCCAGTCCAGGAAATTTTTTTTTAAAGAAACAAGAAAGGGATCCATCAAAGTTGCCATCCAATCCTTCTAGACTTGATGTAGGGTCTCCCTTCCTCCTTGCTATGGCCACCTAGTTTAAGAGATTGGTCTGTCTGGACTATCCCACATTAGAGACCTCTTTCTAGAGACCTCCCATGTCCACCTGACTGCCCTCACTCACAGGAACTTATTCATGGGGGCCACTTATGACCTACCTTTTTTTTTGGATTTTCTTTTTTTTTTTTTTTTTTTTTTTTGGTTTTTCGAGACACGGTTTCTCTGTGGCTTTGGAGCCTGTCCTGGAACTAGCTCTTGTAGACCAGGCTGGCCTCGAACTCCCAGAGATCTGCCTGCCTCTGCCTCCCGAGTGCTGGGATTAAAGGCGTGCGCCACCACCGCCCGGCTTTTTTTTTGGATTTTCAAGACAGGGTTTCTCCGTAGCTTTTTGGTTCCTGTCTTGGAACTAGCTCTTGTAGACCAGGCTGGTCTCGAACTCATAGAGATCCGCCTGTCTCTGTCTGCCTCCCGAATGCTGGGATTAAAGGTGTGCACCACCACCGCCCGGCTATGACCTACCTTTTTTCCCCCTCCTGCCTACCTGTTCTGAGACTAGGAACCTACTCCCAGATCTTGTTTCCAGGAGCAAGGTGGCTTCCCTTCCAAGGTTAGCAAGCATTCTCATATTCAAGAACATGACACCCTTGGATAGCCAGATAGGGAAAAGCCCCAGCTCCACCTTTTCAGGGGATTTTTGAAGCTAGCAGTGGTGGGGGCAGGCCTGACAAAGGATTTGGACACAGAACTATTGTCCTTGTTGGGCTGGTGGCAAGTAGTCTTTGTACTTAGGAGACAGAGAAAGGAGGATTGCAAATTTAAGATCAGCCTGGGTTGCATTGTGAGCCCTGTATCAGAATAATAATAGACCAGGTGGTGGTGGTGCACGCCTTTAATTCCAGCACTGGGGAGGCAGAGACAGGCATATCTCTGTGAGTGCGAGGCCAGCCTGGTCTACAGAGTAAATTCCAGGACAGTCAAAGCTATTACACAGAGAAACCCTGTCTTGAAAAACCAAAATAATAAAATAATAATAAATTAGAAAGAAATATTAGGATCTAAATGGAGAGCTGGGGTGGGGGCACCTGCTTAATCTTCTGGATGCACCTTGCAGAGAGCTGGGCCTGGGACCTTAGACCCTGAGGGTCCTTCAAGACCTCAGTCTGTCCTTGCCAGGAAAGGGGTCAAGGCTGGGAAAAATACATGTGGGAAGGACTGAAGAGCCAGTAGGTTTTTCACCTTCGTCCTTCCTGTGACAAGCCACATCTGTCGAAGAGTGGGAGACAGCTGAAGGACAGAAGCATGCTGCTGGCCTCTTAGTGCCCATTAGCTCTGAGTCTCTGAGGCCAGGAAACCCCGCCCCACAATGACATCATTTGGAACTGAGCCATTCCCCTCCTTCCCCCCTACAAAATTGGGTGCAGAGCCAATTGGCTATGTCAGTAACTGGCAGCTGAGGGTTTGATCTGTAAATCTGTCAGGGGTGAGGGGACCTTATGTCATCTCCTCCTCTAACCTGCGAGTCTTTCCTGAAGGCTTCACCAAGCTTGGACTCTCCCAGCTTCCTATAGAGCCCTCCTTTTCCCTCACAGGGAGTCTTCCTGAGCAAGGACTGTGGGAAGGCCTTCTCCTGGCTGTCATCTGCACGGGCTAGGGACTGGCATGAACCTTACTTCCTCCTTTGTGACATAGTAACTTCATTTGGCCTTGCATTCTTCCCCCACTGTTCCTAGGACCAGATGAGAACCGCGAAGAAATACTCGACATTCTTGCCTCTTTGCCTGGGATCCCAGAGAACCATGGTGCTCTATGAGAGCTTTGCTCCTCACTGAGATGCTCCCTACAGGAGTGCTGATATGTCAGCTGCTTAACTTAGTAGGGGCCTCGGGAAGCCCAGGATTGCACGTCCCTCGGCCAGGGCCCCCTCTCTGTACATATTATTACCAGCACTGCTCATTATCACGGATCTATTATTAGGGGTATTAATCCTGCCACCACTGCTAATAACACCGATTCAGCACCAGATGACCGCATGCTGGTATACTTCCTGTCCAAGCCAAAGGCGGACAGGATGGGCTCCAAAGCCTGAACGATGGAGGGAGAGGCCCATTGGAAGATGCTCCCATCCAAGGCTCTTTCTGTGTGACAAATAGGAAAACTGAAGTCCCGCCAAGAAGGATGGATGGCTTTGTGGTGCCGAGGACTGAAGGTCAGTCTTACCCATGCTCGGCAAGTGCTTCACCAGTGAGCCTCAGACACAGCTCATTTCTTAGTCACTAAATTGCCTAAGCTGGCTTTGAACTCACTATGTAGCCCAGGCAGGCCTTGAACATGCCATCCCCCAGCCTCAGCCTCCAGAGTAGCTGGGACTGGAGGCCTGCCCTGCCATGTCAAGACTAGGGATTATTTTCTGGGTAGGTGTTTTGTACATACCACTTCTTCCTCTGAGTGCCTGCACCATGTTGTCTGACTGGCTCTGAGATCCCATTATTCCTTGGGGAAGCTACAGGTTCAGAAGCGCTTTCTGAGCTGCTGGGGCTGCTTGGCTCCAGCTTGCACCTTTCTCCCTTGAGACTCACTCTCTACATCCTTCCCGAATTCCTATCCCCCCCTACTCAAATTTCCTCTCTCCCCCTCCCTCCACTCTAGGAATCTTGCATATAGGCATAGAAAGATCCCCCCAAGTTCCGATTCTCTCTCCCTCCTTTTTCCCCTTTTTCTCATTTGCTTTTGTGTTCCTTTTTTTCTTTTAGTCAGGGTCTCACAGTGGATTCCAGGTTGACTTCAAACTCATTATGTCGTCTGGACTACCCACACTAGCTTCAGACTCATAGCAATCCTCCTGCCTCAGCCTGCCCATTGCTGGGATTTCAAGAGATGCCTTTCTAAGTCACTTGTTCTGTAGGTGCCCAGGGTACCCCTTCTAGAGAGGGTCAGGGTACAGGCTCCCATTGACTAAATTTTGTAGTTCTTTTGGCTGTGTGCTGGGGAGGGTCGACAAATGTGATAACTGGGTCTTTACATGATAGTGGTGTGTGCGTGTGTGTGCTCATGTGTGAGTGCATGCGCGTGCGCGTGTGTGTGTTCATCCTTGTTCACATCCTATGCCTCTGAACCTGATAGGCTGGTGCAGTCTGGGACATGGCTGTGGAATTTACAAGTGCAGGTGGGACTTCCATCTGTCTGCAGGCGATCCGGCTCCGGGGACACGCCCTGTTCTGGGTGTCTAAGAGTGTACCGACCGAGTGTGTGTTGGTGCCACAGAAACTGACTATGTGTTGGTGCCTAGGCTGGCTGCAGTTTGTCAGAAGTCGTGGTTTCAGGCTGAAAGTGGGTGGGTGCTGAAGGCCCCATAGAGTGTTTGTGAGGGCAGGGTTGGTAGCAGGCTGATCACAAATTGTTCTGCAAGCGTGGGGTGGCGGGTCAAGGCTGTGCCTCCTAGCGGGTTCTGGGTAGCATCTCAGAGAGGAAGTGTCTTGAGGAGTAAACCACCTCCCCCCACACACCCAGGGAGCTTCCAGAATATCCCTGAAAGCTCAGGTTCCCTTCCCAAGTGACTCACAGCAGGCTCTCATTCCCCAGGAGAGATCACGATTCAGCTAATTCTTTCTCAGTTCCATTCATCTGAGCTGACTAAGCAAGAGCCACAGGCGGGGTAGAGACTGGGGGATACTCATGACAGTGGCAGTCATTCTTAAACCATCCAGCCGGCCTTGCTTCAGCTTCTGTCCACCTTCCTGCCTTGGCCTGGCCATACCTGACCGGATCAGTCATGCCTCCGGCCTTCCCCCTCAGTTTGCTACACGGTTGCAGCATCCAGGCTTCGCTCGTCTGAACTCACTTAGATGGTTTTGTTTTTGTTTGGGGGGCTGAGGTGGGCACCCACGACCTCAAGTTTATAAAGCACAGGATTTCCCACTAAACTATATAAACCCCGACTGAGCTTCATTTTACTCTCTGCTAGCATCCAGCTTTGGAAGGCCCACAGGGGATCAGCAAGCTGAGAGTTTCTCCAGCTGACCCCATACAATCCGTATGTCCCTGGGGCACAGCTCTTGGCTCCTCAGTCCTAAGAGATAAAGTAGGGGGTACTGGGAGAAGTTCTAGATGGGATTCTGCACAGGGATCTGTGGGGATCTGCACCCCAACCTGTGGGGGTGCTATGGGGTCACAGGGCTAGGAGGAAGAGTAGGGGGAGCTGGGGAGGAGAGGGAGTAGGATGGAGATGGGGTTGTAGAGACTGTGGCAAAGTTGAGGATGGTGAGAAAAGGTGGAAAAGAATGGGTTGAGCTGCGGCTGCTACGCGTGAAGATAAGAGGAGACTAGGTGTCACAGCTGCACCTGTAACCCCAGCACGCAGGAGACTGACACAGCAGAACCTCCAGCTCAAGTCAAGCCTGCAGTAAGGAGAGCTGATAAAAGGTTTAGGGCTGGGATGATAAAGGAGGCAGGGACCAAGGCAGGCTGGAAGGGATAGGGGCCCAACCTACTGAGGGACCATCTGATGGGTGCTTCTGGGATGCACTCTCAGAGGCCAGCATATCTTTCCCCTGCTCTGAGCCTGCTGCCAGTCCCAGTCCACTTCATTCACCCCGGATTGATGCTGGCCTGTCCTCCCCAGGAAACCATGCTGGGGTTACATAGGCTGGTATAGTTCAATTTAAAATACTGAACCGTGTCCCCAAATTCATGATCTCCCATTGTGGGAGCCTGGCAGGCTGCAGCAGGGATGGTGGCCTCTGTCCTCACCCTCTCTATCGTTCGGTATGGGGAACCAAAAGTGGCCCATAAGCTAGGCACACCTTTAACTCCAGTACTGAGAAGGCTGAGGCGGCAGGATCATTGTGAGTTCAAGGCTAGCCTGAGCTAGATAGGGAGCTCCTGTCTCAAAAAACAAAGCGGTGGCCCTAGTTTCATCAGACTATGGCGCAGGAGAGAATGGCAGCAGGCATTGAAGTTCCCAGGACTTTTTTACGTGACTGAGGAATAGGCGCTAGCTATGTGTAGACTCAGGGTAGGCAGTGGGGGGTTTGCTGGTCCCTGGAGACCAGGTTCAACTCAAGCTAGAAGGAGGTGGGAGAGTTAGACAGCAGAAAAGGCTCCCTGACTGGGGCTGGAAGGTCCAAGAAGGATGCCCTGTGGCTTTCTTAGGCGGCGGAAGGGACTTTCCATGGGAGCCAAAGGAAGGGTTTCCCTGGAGCAAAAGATGGCGTGTGACAGAAAGTGTGTGCCACGAGGGGCTTTTTCTTTTGTCTGTAACTGTCCCAAGGTTTATTTCTCATGAAGGGCAATAAAGCTGTCAGTTGGAGGAAGTGTGGGGATGTATGTGACAGATAAAGAGAGCAATGGTCCCTCATGGCCCTAACCTTTCCATTTCCTTGCTTTTCCTTGGCTCATTCACTAGTCCAGAGGATTTCTGGGTTCCCTAAACCCCTGGGAACTAAAGTCCTCTGAGAACTCCCTGGCATTCCCGGGAGAACAGGTTCCTGGCCCGGAGTGAGACACGAGGCCTGGGGGTGCAGCGTGCCTCGGCAGGCCTCCCAGCCGGGAGCTGAGCTCGGCATAGGCTGCCCGGGCGGGGCCGGGTGGAGAGCTGGGAGGGCAAGTGCCCCTCCCCATGGCATCTTCACCCCTGAGGATCCTCCTCAACCCAGGGCAGCACTTGGGCCCTCCATTCTTCCCCAGGACCCAGCTCAGTCGTCCTAGCTGGGCTCACCATTGGCCCTTCTCAGGGCCACAAGAGAGAAGAGGCAGGCAAGACAGGCTGCCCCTCCTCATCCCGGGGCTGCCCTTAGACTACGGCACCCAGTCAGATTCTGTGAGTCAGGACGGAAAGGGGGCTCTATCCAAGCCCTGTGGGATAGGACTAGAGTTCGCTGCCACCCTCTCGACTTCCAGGGCTCATCCATCAATTCAGAGGAACAGGATTTCGTCAGTAACAGAAAGAGAAGGACCTGGGGAAGGTGGGGATGGACCCTGCAGCGGTAGAGACTTCAGAGAGACTGTGAGGGGAAACTATCAAATCTCCCCCTGAAGGGACTAGAAGGCAGAGACGGCTGAGCTCAGTCTGGTGTGGGACCTGCCCAGCACAGAGGTAGGGGACAGAAAAGGCGAGATGCTGTCACAAGGGGAGGCATCTTCTCCATCTGGTTCTCTCTTCCTGAGCAGCTGTGCCCCAGCACTGCGCATACCCAGGCATGTCCCCGGAGCCTGTAGGTGCAGAGTGAAGAGGCAAACACGCCCACTTATTACTCTAGCCTTCACCCAACCTGCTTCTTTGGATACTGAAGGAGATCTGGGGGCTCCACAGCAAATCCCGGGACTTTGGTCAGGTAGAGGACGGAGGGCAGTCTCAGCTGCTGGGGGAGCTTCTGACTGCTCCCCGTGGGACTTCACTCTCTAGACACCCCAGTTCTAGGTTGGGAGGGGCATCTGTGAACTCTCTGCCTGTCTCAGATCTGCTCACTACTCCTCTCTACTAGGGGGTCTTGAGGCAGAGAAAAGTCTCCGGCCCTCAGAGACCTGCGCCTCCAGCCCAGCATCACCGACTCCAAGCCGCAGCACCTGTTGCCACCTGTCTGCTTCTGCACCAGGTGCAACCATCTCCTCTTTGCAAGTCAAGTGTCCACACGGAATACGGAACATAAGACCCCAGCCCAGGCATCCCGGAGAGATGGCTAGCACAAGTCTCCAGAGCTGAGTGTCTCATCTCCCACCCAAAGCCACTCAGTTGTTGACTGGGGATATGCCTGCTTGGCTTTGACCTCCAGTTTCCCAGCTAGAGTCACTATTGCTTCCCAGCCCAGGGTGCGTGCCACCCCACACAGCCACCACACAGAGCCATTACACAAAGCTACCACGCACAGCAGGACAGAGTCCTACCCGACAACAAGAAGGATCAAAGTTGGAAGACCTGGGCCAGGAAACAGAGAGAGAGGAGTGTGGAGGAGGGGTCCCCCTCAGCCTCCAAGCACTCACCCTGATCTTGAGCCTCCCTTGAAAGACAGTGAGACGCTGAGGAGCACCCAGTGCCTTCTGGGGCCCATTAAAAAGCCAAGCCCCCTCCCCTGCTGGCCTCCACGGCTGACTTGGGCCAGGTCTCCTCTTACCTGCTCAGTGAAGCAGGTCGGCGTGGGGGCCTGGGTCTAGGGGGCCAGGAGCTCCGACTGTCTGTCAGTCCGTCAGCCCGGTTGTCCTGGGTCTGCACTGACATCAGGTGAGGGGAGGCAGCTGCTGGGTGAGCCAATAATTATGATATCAGCTTCCCCTTGCCCCGAGGGGTTGCTGCCAAAAACGGGGAGAAGAGAAAGGTGACTAAGAAGCTAGTTTGCTCCTTGGCTCTTGTTTGACAGGTACTGGCTCCTGTGCCCGCCCTGGCCGCGCCCGGCCCCCCAGCCCTCCCCTCCTGCACCAACCAGGGCCCCCAGTCTCTGCCAGCGGGCACAGCCTGTGGCTTGCGGGGGAGGGGTGGCTCTATGGCCCCCACCTGCACCCCAGAACAGAGATGTCAGCCCCCATGGGTGGGGCCCAGGCCTGTTGGGACATGCACCTGTGTGTCAGGAGATCCTAGCCACCACATGTGTGTTCATGAAGCCGGTGAGGGGTTCTGGGAAGTAGCGCATGGTTGCAGTACTGAGTCCTGTGAGGCATAATGTGGACCAGCAGTGATTGGGACCCCTCAAGGACCCAGTGCTTTCTGGGATATGTCTACAAGGTTGTCTCATCTGCTCGTCATATTGCCTCTGACTCCTTATGTGTGTGGGGGTGTGCCCCCAAGTCCATGTGTGACTTCTCCATGTCTCTAAACTTCCTCTCTCATTTCTCCATGGGTCCTCCTAGGGATTATCTGTTCATACCTATGTCTTCCCTGATGTCTGTGCATCTGAGACTCTTATCCCCGTACCCAGGCCTGTATCTCTCTGCTATGTGTCGATGTTGAGTTTATAGTCATGTGTCTCTGCTCTGGGTCATCCTGCCACATGTATGGGTGTGGGTGGAGATGGAGGTGCCTAGTTCCGTGTGTCATCACCCCCCATCGTTCCTCTTTATGATCTATAGGATGAAAATACCTGAGTGGCTGCTGGTCCCCAGCCCCTCAGGGTCCACAGTTAGGATGCAGTCAGTGCCTGCTGGGTCTAGGAACTGGCCACAGTGAATCCCACCTAGTTTAGATGTGGGGCCTGTCTTTGCTTCTCCACAGCCTTTTTGGACCTATTTCTGTTTAATGTCCCCAGCCTTTCTCTCCTTCCCTCCCCCTCCTCTTGTCCAGCCTCTACATCCAGTTGTACCACTTCCTGGAGCTAAGGGCTGGTATGCAATGGTAAGGCTATTACTTTGTGGGCCTGGAACATCGTTTCTGGCCCAAGGGTGCAGCGGGCCTTCTCCTCATTCACAGAATCTCCCTCTAAAGACACAGTGGGATTGGGGCTGGACGGTGGTTCAGGTCTTGCGGTACAAGCAAGAATGGACTGAAAACACTTGAAGATATCTTGGGCCAGAGTGAACTGGAGGCAGGAGGAACTGAATTTGGAACCCCAGAACCCATGTAAAAGCCAGGCCTGGCAGGACACATTCATAACCCGGGGAAGACAGAGGATCCCCGGCCAGTCGGGTTAGCCAAAAACATGAAGTTCCGATTTCAGTGAGAGACCCTGTCTCAAAAAAAGTGAGGTAGAGTGAGTGAGAAAGACCTGTGACATAAATCTCTGGCCTCCACGTACAAATGCACAGGTGAGTGCACCCATGCGTGTGTGTACACATGTGCACAGACACACAAACGCATGTGCGTGCGCACACGCACGCGCAGACACACCAACAGATAACACATCTGGAGATATCTTGGTCTCAGTGGAGGCCGTGCAGAGCTCAGTAGAAGGGTGCTGTCAGTGGCTGACTGCATGGCCTTCTGGTGGTTTTTTGAGATGGTCTCACACTGTACCCTAAAAATTCTCTGTAATTCTCCTACCTCAGCTCCCTGAGCTGTGGCATCACAGGCATTCTCTACTTTGTCACTCAATGGACCCATTTGTACATGATGCTTAGCTGTGTGTTCTTCCACACTTGGCCCTCAAGTCTCACTTTCCTCATCTGTGAACACGAGGATTGGAAGGATTACAAAGGTGTATGCTCTCAGTTCCCAGGACGACCCACGTTGAGAGCTGACGGCCAATAAATATGCATCTCCCTTCCCTACGCTAAGCCCTGAGCATGCTTGCACACAAGCTTGGGAAGACGATTTGCTTTCTGGGGTTAGGCTGGAGGAGTTGAGTCAATTCACCTTTCTCTAGGGAAAAGAGTGCCTTCTCCTTAAAGGGAACTATTTTAAGGGGAGTCCTGTTCCCTTACAGCTAATGGTGAAGGAGACTGTCTTGTGTGTTTGGGAATTGTTTGCTTTGTCTGATGTGTTCAGGGTTGATCGCCTTTTCTAGACTCGCAAAGTATTTCTGTATAGATATTTTAGAAATAGAGAACCAGGAAAGTTGTGGGTGGAGCTCTACCACCATGGCCATCCAGTGCAGTAAGATAAGCAGGGGAAGTGGGGGGGGGGGGCACCGACAAAAGCCAGCAAAGACACCGCAGCCAAACAAACCCCGAGACCTGAGCTCAATCCCTGGCACCTGCATTGTGAAAGGAGACAGCTGACTGACTTCTGAAATTGTCCTCTTCCCTTCTCCAAACAAATAACTAAATGTAATAAAAGATTTTTTTAACAAAAAAAGGGAAAGAAGGAAGGGGGAGGGAAGAAGGAAGAGAGGGGAAGGGAGGGGAGAGAAAAAGGAAGAAAGGGAGGAGAGAAAAGGAAGAGAGGGAAAGGGAGGAGAAGGGAAGAAGGAAGGGATGGGGAGGAAAGAAGGAAGGGAGAGGAAAGGAGAAGGAGGGAAAAAGGAAGAAAGGGAAGGAGGAAGGGAGGAAAAGGTATACGTAAATGGAGGATATAAATTTTTCAAAAAGCTACAAATGATAGAGCTCTTTAACAAACTAAAGAGAGTCAGAGGAAAGACCATGAGAGGAGTTGAGTGAATTCTGTTGGGTAGCCGAATAGCAGTTATGTCTGTAGGAGTCAAAATCATTTCTGTGCGCTGAAAATGAACTGGAAAACGGCATCCACACATGGCGCTGCACACCTGTAGCCTCAGTCTAAAAACCTGAGACCTGAATTCAAGACCAGCCTGGGCTACACAGCCACACCTCACATCAGGATTGGACACGGACACAGAAGACCCATGCATCCACAATAACAACATTGCAGAATGGCCGTGAAAATCAGGAATCTAGTCAGGCATGGTGGCGCACACCTTTAATCTCAGCATTCAGGAAGCAGAGGCAGGTGGATCTCTGTGAGTTCAAGGCCAGCCTGGTCTACAGAGTGAGTTCCAGGATAGCAAAAGATACACAGAGAAACCCTGTCTCAAACAAACAAACAAACAACACACAAACAAACAAAAACAATCAGGAATCCACACAAGGAAAACGATAGGCTTTTACTGGCTGACACAAAAAGAAGGACCACAGAAGTGGAAATACGTGTCTTGTCAGGGAACGAGAAAGATGAACATGGCGTCTTACGGAAGTCGGTTCTTGTCCAAATAACCTCCAAACAGAATGCCAAATTCAAAACCTAACTTCCTTGGCCCTTAGAACTTGGCAGATAGAGTCTAAGGTCTAGGAGAAGAATCAGTACATGCAAATGGCTTAGAGTTTTCGAAATTTGCCTTGATAATCTTTAGATTCCCAGTGAGGCCTCAGGGGAATGGTGGAATCAGGGACGGTGCTGCAGGTGGAGAATCCGAGCACTTAGGGGGAGCTTCAGTTTGAGGCTATCCTGGGCTACATAGCAAGACTTTGACTCAAAACTAAATGAAAACAATACTAGCCTGGTGAGGTGACTCACGGGATAAAGGTGCCTACCATCTGAGTTTGGTCCCCAGGACCCACATGAAGGAAGACAGATAAAACCAACTCCATATAAATGTCTTCTGAGCTCCACAAATGTGCCATGGGACACGTGGGTCCCCCAACAGGACATAGAAATGATGCAAAAAAAAAAAATCTACCTCTCTCAAAAAAACCCTAAATGTGATTTTGGCATCAAAATAAACAAATGAATTAGTTAATGGGAAAGAGTCGAGGATACAGTCAACGATTTCCGAGAACTGGGCGTGTAATGAGAAGATGACACACAAGCAGGGGGGATGTAAAAGCACAGTAATGGGGCTGAGCTACTGGACTTGAAACAGTTAAGACAGTCAAGCCCTGCTTCATGTTAACAGTGCCGGAGTCTGGAGGCAGGAAGGGCAAGTGCTTGTGGTTACAGGAACGTCTGTCTCAAACAGAACAAACCAACAAATCCTAGCACTTGGGAGACTGAGGCAGGAGACTGCCGGAGCTCAGACTAGACTGAATTACATAGTGAGTTCCATATCAGCCTGAGCTACAGTGAGATTCAAACAAAATGAGCAGGCCAACCGCATACCTTCCAAAACCCATACAAGACTAAAAAGTGGAGATCATACAAATCAATAAAAAAATACAGAAATTATTTTATTAAATTATGAAATAGAAAAGACACCCTGATGCCTGACATCAAATCAGAAAGCCATATACGATTATATTGACAGATTTTACTATCTAAAAATTCAAAATTTATTTATATTAAAATATAAACAGCTAAAAGACAAAAGTAAGGCCTAGAAGAAACTGTTGTACCACATAGGATAAAGGATCAGTACTCAAAATATAAAGAACTCCTCCAAATAAATAAAAAGCCGTCTCTCAGGAAAATAGACAATAAATCCAGGTGGTGGTGACACACACCTTTAATCCCAGTACTCTGGAGGCAGAGGTAGGTGGATCTCTGTGAGTTCAAGGGCAGCTTGGTCTACAGAGTGAGTTCCAGGACAGTCAAAGCTACACAGAGAAACTCTGTCTTGAAAAACTGAAAAAAAAAATGCAGAGTTAGAATCAAGAATCTTTCTCCTGATGCTAGATAGGACGGTTGGCTCCTTTCTTCAAGCCAGGCCCTCAGCTTCTCTCCTTGGCCCAGAAGCCCTATCCCAGCATTCACCTCAATTCTAGCATCTGCAGTGTTGGCTCAGATAACACTCCCAACCTCCAGCAGACAGAGTTGAGCTTGACATTGGTCCCAGTAGTGTTTGAACAGGCCTGAGAAGCCAAGTTAGAACTGTGACCTGCTAACCAAGCTCTGCCCAGTGCTGGCCAAGGGTGGAAATCCTCCGTGTGGGGTCTCTAGATTCCAGTTGAGAGAAAGACTGTGGAGACCCAAGCAGGAGGAACGATTTCCATGTGTGGAGCACCTGTGATGTGGATTAGGCTAGGGCCATCCTCACCTTCCATCAGAACGGGCCACCGTGTGTCAAGTTATGCATGTGTGTGAGGGATTGGGTGGGGTGGGGTTTACGCTTGTGTTTGTGTGGGTGTGTCTGGGTGCGTGGAGGCCAGAGGTCAATGTATGACGTCTTCCTCACTCTCTCCTCACCTTATTTTCTGAGACAGTTTCTTACAGAATCTAGAGTTTCTTTGGCTACACTGGCTGGCTGGGGTGCTCCAGAGACCCACTTGTACTGGAGTTCGGTGCCAAGCTGTGGGCTTTTATAAGGATTCTGAGACTTGACCTCAGGCCTTTGTGCTCGTGAGATGAGCAATTTACCCTCTGAACCTTCTTATCACTCTTGGTCCCCTTCTCTCTTTCTCTCCCTCTCTCTCCTTCAATTTAGACACAGGTCATTCTGTGGCCCTGGCTGGCCTCTATCTCTTTATGTAGACCAGGTCAGCTTGAATTTGCAGCATTTCCCCTGAGCAGGGTTATAGGCAGAGTCCACCATGCTGAGCATGTCTGTCCATCTCAGCTTTTGTAGGCTGACTTCTACTTTTCAAAGTGAGTTGAGCCTGCCCTTCCAGACTCTCCCTCTCCCTGCATCGGTAGAAGACCCAGAGGAATGTCTGCAGAAGGGTCCTGGAGCCAGCCTCCAGGTTAAACTCCCACTTAGTATACTTGAGGCCCCAGCACACCGCCCCCTGCAGACCCCAGCCCAGTCACTGCAGGCATGAAATACTGCAGGCTAGGCTTCACAGCAGAGGGATCTCGTTACAGGGTGGGCATACTGGGGGCGGTGGCTCCTTGGTTGGGTGGTGAAACAACTGGATCAGAGCCTCAGGGGAACTGGCTAGAGAGGTCCGCCTTGTTCTGGTTGGCTGACCCTTGGGAAGCGCAGGGAGTTTCCAAGCTTGGTGGGGAGGGTCTGAAGGGGGAGGAGTGGGCCCCCCCCCCAGTCCTTCAGGCAGGATGGCTGCTGTAACTCAGGTCCTAATAATCCCTCCCCACTGGGATCAGAGGAGGTGAGAACAGTGAGTTTTTCTGCTGCCCAGTGCATGGGTACCCGCTCTCTCAGGCTTGTCCATGGCTATGGTGGGATATGGAGCCACTGTGTGTGTCTGGGTGTCTGTGACTGTGGGTGTGAAGGGGTTGTGAGGGTACAGGAATGTGCTTGAGAATGGTGCTGAGTTCCTCCAGGGCTCTGGGCTCAGGGTCACCCACCCTTAAAGGGTCATCCACTCTGTCACAGTCTTACACCCCCTTCCCTTGTTCCTTTCAACACATCTGTGCTGCAGGTTAAGACTGGCTTTGCCTTGGCCTCCTGTTTCCAGCCAGCTTTAGGTAGCTGCCCAGCCCCTCCCTCCCTCAGAGACTGGGAGGCAGAGACCCCCCCCAAAGGGGTCCTAATTGGAGGGGCTGAACCCTAGAGTACCTCCGGCGAAGATGAACATGACAATGGGGGTGACCTGACTTGTTCCTATCTACCTGACAAGCTCTTTTCTGTCTGGTAGGTGTCTCTCTCTCACAGCCGTGGTAGCAGCAGCCTCTGAGGTATGATTGCTATGGCTGCCCATATAGACTGAAGCTAGCTGGCAGGGGGAGAGTAGGAAATGGGGACCACCTCCACCCGGGGCCTCAGGACACAGCAATGGGGAAACATCTAAAGTTGGCCCAGAAATCTGGACCTCTTTGCTGAGGCTAAAGTGAGGTTAGGCCTGAGAGGTCAAGTGTGGCCCATAAGGCAACTGGAAAGGGCTTTGAGGACAGGGAGTCCTGCTGGCCTCCACGGGAAGGCGTATGTACTGCTGGGCTCCTGGGCACCCACTGCTCATATGATAGTCCCTGTGCCAGGCCGCAGGAAGGAACTGGGCACACGGCTCCAGCTGGCAGGCTGTGGTGAAGCATTTTGACTTCTTGATTTTCCACAGAATTGGGGAACTCATGTCTTGAGTTCTTGAATCCCACCGGCCAGGAGACACCCTAGCCTCCTTGCTACCCTGTCCCCGAAGGCAGCAGCGATGGGACATGTGTGCCTAGCGGGGTGCCCTGGGATTCTAGGCTAGCAGGCCTGATCTACCTGCTGCAGCCTGGAGCATCTAGGCCGCTGTGAGGCCCTGACCCAGGCTGACAGGCCTTTCCTGCAAAGGCCAGACCAGTCCTTGTGCTTTATGGCTCAGCTAATGATGGGGACTAGGCCGAAGGGCCGCCTGCAGCCTAGCCCTCCTGGATCCAGCTTGCTGAGGAGGGGAATGTCTGAGCAGTCGAGGGAGGCTTGGACAGTACCTGCATGGCCCACCAACTCTGGCCTTAGCCTGGCTGGTGTCCATCGGTCCTGAAAAGGGCAGGACCAGGAAGCCCACCTGCCCCTAACAGGGTCTAGAGTTGAGTGGGCACCAGCTGGATTTGGCGGCACTCAACTGAGGAAGGAAGATTACTTTCAAGGCCAGCTTAGTCTACACCATGAGTTCTAGGCCAGCCTGGGCTACAGGAGGAAACTATGTCTCAAAAACTCAGAACAACAAATGGGCAGGCAGTTGCTTGTGCCCTGTGAAGCCGTCCCCAGCCAGAGCTGGGCTTCAGGTACCCGTAGCAGCAGAGAAGACCCTTCTCGCCACCCTCCTGGGAGCCCACTGCATTGTTGGGGGACAGTCCCCTGAGGCCTTGGGGGTGGGCTCACGTGGTTTGTGACTGTACTTCATGTGTGAGGAATGCCAGCTTGCGGGGGGAGATGGGGGTAAGGGCAGAGTTACTTTCTTAATACACCTCACTCCCCCTGGATACTTGGCATCTTCTGTCGGGATCCATGTCCCCCGGAGACAGCCATATTCTTTCCTGGCTGCTCTCCCTACCGGTCCCCAGCTCTGTAAAGATGGTGAACAGGATGAACTCTTTTTTGTCTTCACAGCTGGTACCCCCCCCCCGTTATTATCTTTTTCTCTTTCCCTCTGCTGCAGAAGGGAATTGGATAAGACTTAGGAAACTCCACAAATGAATCCCAGGCTTGCAGGGCACCATCCACACTGAGAGACTTAGGACAGACACACAGATGCAGCGATGGACTTCCAAACGGGGTTAGGTGTTGAAGCTAGAATGGATGGTGATGTACCATCCATTCCCACCTTGCCAGACGCTGGTATCTGGGGTCTATGAGAGTGTCGTGTGGGATGGGTAAGGAGGCAGATTGCTGTATACTGTCTGGCTCTGGACTCTGAAGGCCACAGCAGGTTTGAGCCTGTTCCTGTGTGCCTATCTAGGTGTCTTATCTATCTTCCTGTGGGCTGCCATTTTGGATGAGGGTCCATCTTTCTGAGCACCCTGGCATGGGTCAGCCTGTCTCCTCCAGTCTAGCGGGACCGGTTTTTCCAGCTGGAGGAAGGGTCGGTGAGGAATTGGCAGGGGCAGAGGGTTTTATGTAAATGTCCAGGGAGTGCTCTGGGAACGGGGAGGCCGGTTTTCCCAAAGGCACGCAGAGACTGGCAGCTCCCAATTAGCCGCTGGTGAAGTCACTGCAGCTTTGCTGGGTGGCTGCGCCCACTCCAAACGGCCTGGCAGGGTGAGCGACCTCTGCTTCCAGGCCCTGAGCGCGAAGGGAAAATGACCCGGACTCTATTGAAAACATCTTTAATGAACTTTGGAGTTCCCGCTCCCAGGCGCCTCCAGCCCAGAGTTTCAATAAATACAGTGCAAATAGGTCTGGAGGTCTAGCTGGAAGACAGAGGGCGGGCGCTGTTCACCTTACATAAAGCCACCCAGGTGCCCTTAGGCCATACTACACACGCGCGTCCCCGCACAGTGTACGGAAACACGAGCATCTTCCTTTGTACCCCAGAGAAACAGCAGACACACGAACTTTGCAGACACAGGAATACACGATTGCACATGCGCCGGCCGACTCTCCAACACTGGCCCTGGACTTGGCGTTTGGAGCGCCCTCTCCTGGCTGTGAGGAGTGGCACCAGTGGGCTTTCCCCATCAGAACTAGGTGGTATTCTAGTCTAAAGGCCTGGTTCGGTGGAATTGGGCAGGCTGGGAAAACATTGACTTGTGTTGGAGTTGGCCCAGGATGGGAATTTGTCTAGGTTGAAGATGGGGAAACTCCAGCTGTTGATGGACAGTGTGATAGTCAGCACCCCGATGATGTTGAGCAGAAATCCGGCCCGGGCCTAGAGTGAGGCAAGCCAATGTGAATCAGAAACACACTCCTCAGCTCTCAGGGGTGCTTAGGACCCCTTTCATCAGCAAAGCCCTTGGGAAATCCTGCCTTCGGTCTAAACTGCAGTATTAGGCAATGTCTTTGTCACTTATTTGACTGCCCATCCTAACAGGGAAGGTGGGGGTTCCTTATAAGCTTCTGGGGCTCTGAGCCTTGTTTTCTCTTAGGCCATTTCGTTAAGTGGGGATGCCGCCACCCCTGGAACTTCCGAATGTCCCCTCCCTTTATTTGCGACCTGGGACTGTAGAGCACAAAGATACCAGAGTTTCTGCCGTCCCCCAGCCCCAGGGCCAGCTCTTCTCTGGGAACCTCAGTGTCCCTCAGCTGCGTTATGGTGCCATGAGAAGGAGAGGCAGGGCAGGTGCGGGCTGAGGCATTCCCATCTCCTAGCCACTCACCATATCCGACACTTTGAGGCCTCCGAAGGAGAAGGCAATGGCGTTGGGCGGAGTGGCCACAGGTAGCATGAAAGCCAAGGAGGAAGCCAGGGTGCAGGGGAGCATGACATAGAGGGGGTGAAGGCAGATGGCCTGTGCCTGGAGGATGGCAGTGGGCACAGTTGGTCCTGGTCCTGGCTCAGTGGGGAGGCCACCCCGCCCCTCCCCCCTCTGGTCATGAACCCGATTCCTGGGCAGAGTGCTCTGGGTGACCTGGAGAGGGCCCCTTGACCTCTTGGAGGAGATGAATGTGCTGCCCTGCCCTGTGGGGTGTAGTGAGGGGAGGGGCCCATAAAACCGATCTCAAAGGGGCTCAAGAGGTGTCATCAAAGGCTGTGGGAACACGCCTAAGGAGGAAGGGGCTGGGGACGCTCCAGGGAGCAATTTTACCCCCATCACTTCTGGAATGACC
The DNA here is from genome assembly GCF_950005125.1 of Chionomys nivalis. Taxonomy (NCBI): domain Eukaryota; kingdom Metazoa; phylum Chordata; class Mammalia; order Rodentia; family Cricetidae; genus Chionomys; species Chionomys nivalis. Next base: position 59,219,198 of record NC_080092.1, read on the forward strand.
AGAACAGGGATTGGGTGGGGAGGTGGGTGAGGCCTCCAGTCAGCCCCACTGGGATACTCAAAGAGTGATGTCACTTGGGATAGGTGACTCAGGGGCCAGACGACCTTGGGACCTAGAAGTTCAGCATCTGGAGCTGGGGGAAGCCTGGGAGGTGGTTCTCTCCGTGCAGAAGAGGGGGTTTGGACCAGCCCCCTGAGTAGCTGTGGGGTAGAGAACAGGCAGGAGGGCTGCCTGGAAGAGGCTGCTGTGTCAGCTCACCATGGAGGCCAGGATGGGCAGGAAGAGCGTAGTGGTAGCCACATTACTGGTGCACTCGGTGAAGATGGCAATCAATAGGCAGAGGATGAAGGCCGTGGCTGCTGGCGGCATGTGCTCCAGCGGGGTCAGCTTTTCTCCCAGCCACGCAGACAAACCTGATTGCTGATGGCAGAAGGAGGTGACAGGAGACAGAAAAGCTCCCGGGTCCCCAGCTGGAACTCTGGGTGGCCCTGGCCCTGCCCACACCTCCATGGCCTTCAAGTCAAACAACTCTGAAGGAAGTTGGTGCCCAGTTAGGACCAAGGGGGCTCCCTGCTGCTCCTTGGGACCAGTGGGATGAGGGGAGAAGGTTCTAGTGGGAAACCTGCGATTTGTGAGTGTGAGTACCTTGCTTTCCTGGCTCTCTTGAAGCTCCTAGATCATCTGAGTCTGTTCCCCCCGCACCCCCCCACACACAAGCGTTAGGCCTGAAGGGATCTTGCTTTTGGTGGTGGTGATGGAGCTTGAAGAGGCTGGAAGAGGCTACTTGGAAAATGGACAGTTCCCAGGGTCTGTCCCCGTCCATTGTCATGCCAGGCTGTGGGACCTGATGCTATGCCCTGCGCTGAGTTCCTGTCTCCTCCACATCAAGCAAAGTGTCTGGCACAGTCTGTGGATATACTAACCACAGACCCAGGAATCTCCTACATCAGCCAGGACCCAGGTCTAGGGCTGCAGTATCCCGAATCTTTCTGCTCTTTTGGATGGAAGGTCAAGAAAAAGACGCTCTGGTCCTTGGAAGACTGTTATCTGTCGCCCCCTGGAGGCTTCATCTGGTATGGCATCAAGCCGATACTAGCTTTGTGGGTGCTCAGGCCTATTGCATTGGCTGTGTGTGGGTGGGGCGCATCGCTGAGAGAGGCCTACTTTCCTTTGGGCTTCAAGAACCCAACTGGGGAGAGGTACCTAAGGCTGGTGAGGGACTATCCCAGGGTTTCCCTCAAACAGGCTCTCACCTCACTGCCTTTGGCCAGGGCAAAGCCCCCACCCAGCAAGATCAGGATATTCCAAGGCATCTTATCGTTCATTGTCTTCCAGGTGAGGATGGCAGGAGGAGCCTTCAGCTTCCCTGGTTTGTCTGCTCCCCAAGCAGACAAGGATGGTCACCAAAAGTCAATAGGCCTTCCCTCCCCTCCACTTGAGGCCTTCCTGAGTGGGTTCCTATTAAGTGTGTTCCTAGTAAGCTAGGTAGAAGGGAGTCCCTCAGTCTCCATCCCTGTCGTGTCCCATCTCTGTCCCTGAGTCCCTGTGTCCTTGGCAGGTCACTCCAACCCCTCTAAGCTTTGTTAGCTGCTGCTGGATGTGGTAGAAGGCAGTAGGCTATACACCTGCAGGCGGGGCCCTCTGGAGACCCTTCCCAGTCCCAGGCCAGGTGCTTACTTGGGTTCTGGGTCAGTCCTGGGATCTTGGAGGGGATGAAGAACATAATGAGGCCGATGAAGATGGCCACTGTTCCATCTGATGCAAAGCTGTGGGAGGGGCAGGAGGGGAAGGCTGAGGAAGGGACGGAGAAGGGACCCCACCATCAACATGCCTGGTGGCATCCTGTCCCCGCCTCAACTCCCTTCCCTCCCTCTGCCTTTCTTCCTTTCTAGTTCAGAGTCCCCCGCAGTCTCCCCCCCTCTGGCAGGTCTCACCTTTGGCCATTTTCATTGGCAAAAAGCGTGTCACCCCAGCCTGGGAAGAAGCCTGGCTCTCTGGTGAACCAGAGTACCACCAGGAAAATAAAGAGGACGGTGACAGTCTTTTCTGCAAAATTCATGGGGCCAAGCAGCGTGTGCTGGTTCTTGATGACCTGGAAGGCTGCCTGCTTTTGTTCTTCTTCCCCTTCCCCAAAGCCAAAGTTCTTCCGGAAGCTGCAGGCAGAGGCAGGGGCAATGTGTGAACGGTCTGTACCAGGCATGGGGCAAAACCCTTAGGTCCTGGCTTCACAGCTAGAAGAGAGTCCAAGACCCAGAGGGGCATCTTGGCATAGTCCCCCCCTTCCCCTCAGACAGGGTCTTATATAACCCAGACTGACCTTGAATTCTAGGCATACGTTATCATGCCCAGAATATGTGGGATTGGGAACCAAACCCAGGTTTCATGATGCTAGGTAAACTCTCTTCTGTCTTACGTTTTTAACCCCTTGTTTCATTTTTAGTTCAAGTTGATCTCCTGATCCTCCTGCCTCCGCCTTCTGAGTGTTGGGGTTATGGGTGTGTACCACCAGGCCTGGCTTGGGATTGTGGTTTTTCTTCAACAAGAAAGCTGTATCGTCTTTGTCTTCCCCGTTGTCGCCCTTCCTCTGAGGGTCTCTTGTGCTGAGCCTTTGGCGCCCAGAGTGAGAGGGAGGAGTGACCCAGATTCCGAGTGTCCTTTGGTTCTGATTCTGAGCTCCCCTTTCTGTTAACGGTCCAGGAACTGCTCCCTTCCCTCACGCCTACCCCGGCTGTCACTGCCAGCCTCAGCAATACCTTCATAGTCCTTAGCCATTCAGAAGGTTTGCCTGCCCCGTTATGCTGTCTCTTTACCATGTGCTGGCATTTCGCTTTACACTTGGGTAAATCTTATCATCTGCTGGTCTGTGAGTTTCTCAGGGCAAAGACCATGTCTCACACATCTCTGGCTCCTCCAGTATCCAACACTATGCTGACTTCATCAACTACTGCCTTGCCTCACACCAGCTCCCAGCCTTAAGCCTGCCTCCTTGCAGCTGCTTAAGTGATTTGTTCAAAGTACAGCTTAACAACTTGTTGTGGTTCCTCTCTGCCTGGAAGGAATGGATGAATAATGGCTCACACCCCAGTAATACTCAGATCACCACTCTGGTCAGTGTGCTCGTTGACATCACTAACTGATTGCAGACTTGAGTTCATCTGAGTCTTAGCAGGGTCTCTGACTATTTTACTTCACTTTGGGTTTTTAAGACAGGATATCATGTAACCCAGGCTGGCCTTCAACTCATGATCCTCCTGCCTCAGCTCCCCAGGTATTGAGATGACAAGTGTATACCACCATGCCCAATACTTCTCAACATAGGTCTCTAAACTGAAAGGAGGAGTAACTCAGCGTTGCATGAAGATAAAATCTACCTCCTCATCTTAGCCTCAAGGACAAGGTCCCAACTCTATGTGGCACACAAAGTCCTCTGCGATTGTTCTCTGACAGCCTCATGCACTTCAGCCCTTGGGAAGCAGTGTTTTCAGACACTCCCAGGGCTTCCTGGCCTCTGTGCTTCTCGCCTCTCCTGCTTGAATACCTTTCCCCACTTCTAACCCTGGCTAACTATCAGTCCTGCAGGAATCAACTGAGATTTCATGTCCAGGAACTTTCTGGAATGCCCACTCCCTATGCTCTCCTCTCTTGTGGTCCCCACTATATCATCACTCATCAGATGGAGAATGGCAAGGATAGAGACTTTGCCTAAGGTGCAAGAGTCCTCGTGTTCAGTACATGGGCAGGCAAACAGAAGGACCACCTCAAATGCTTCTCTAACTTACTGCTCCGTGTGGAATCCCCAAGTGCTCATCCAAAGACCATGGAGCATTATGGGAAGGTGTATGACTGGTGGGGATGGGGTGAGAGTACCAGGAGATGTGGTTTTCAGGGCTGGAGAGATGGTTACTGACTAAGTAAGATGCTTGCCATGTAAGCATCAAGATCTGAGTTCTGGCCCCAGCACTTGTACATAAAAGATGGAGCTAGGGATGCAGAGACCAAAGGCTCCCTGGAGTTCTGGGTTCACTGGGAGACCCTGTCTCAAAAAATAAGGGGAAAATGGTTGAGGAAGATATCTAATGTCAAACTCTGGTCTTCATACACATTTATATAAACATGTGCACCTGCGCATACATATGAACATACACACACACACAAGATATGGCTTTCAATCCCAGGATTCACCATTCCTCCAGACTCAGCTTGCTCATTCCATCGCATGGGAGACCAGTCACTTAGAGGAGAAGAGGGCTTCTCATGGTATGGTCTCCCACCTTGTTTGGATGAATCAGAGGCTCCTGGGGTACAGGTAGGAAGCTGGGTTTCTCTTACCTATGGCACCACTTACTTGAAACCCAGGAAGAGGATCTGCAGCCATATCCAAGCCAACATCAGCAAGATGATCATGGTGGGGAAGGCAAAACCAAACCAGGAAGCAAAGTTTATCACGTTGCCATTTTGGGGGAAGAGCCTGATGAAGGGGACATGAGCGATTGTGTGACATTGTCCCTGAAACTACCTGGTCCCATTTTCACCACAGCAAGAGTGCAAATCCCCATTCATCATGCCCCCCTCTCCCCTGGCACTCACGAGTTCATCTGGCCTTGGAGCACCAGGTTGGGGGTAGTGCCTGTCAAAGTGGCGATGCCCCCGATGCTGGCCGAGTAGCAAATGCACAGACTCAGGCCCTTGTGGAAGCGGCTATGCTCCTGAGTCTTCTGTGTGCTGGGCTCTGAAGAGGCTGAGACAGCCTGTCCATTATCTGTCAACAAGGGAAAGAAAGCTCATGGGGACAGGTGCAAGATGAGTTGCAGGAATCTTGGCTGGGTTCTGGCGCCTCCAGGGCCCCTTGGTGATGGACAGCTGGACTTGAGTTTCCAGGGGGGACAGAGACTGTGCCCAGGTTCCAGCATTCTCTGGAGCTTTGGGTTGGGATGTTCTCAGACACAATCCGGTTCAACTTCTCTCCGGAAACAGTCACAGAGAAGTGAAAAGGGTTACCTAGACCAAGTAGGAGGGATGAAGCCCAGAGCACTTCTTGTTCCCCAGACTGCAGCTCACTTCTCACCAAACTCTTGGATTGCTAAGATGTGCTAGCCCAGGCCGCTTAGCTTTGTGCTCAGTGTTTATTATTGTTGTTGTTGCTGTTTTGATGGACCCAGGGCCTTGCACATGCCAGGCGAGCATCCTCGGATGTTGGCATTTAATATTTTTGGGACATTATTATTTTTACATACAAACATGTACATGCACACATGCCACAGTGCACATATGGAAGTCAGAGGACACCTTGCAGGAGTCAGTTTTCTCTTTCTATTATGTGGGTCCTGGGGATCAAACTCATGTCTTTAGGCTTGGTGGCAGGCACCTTCACCTCTTGAGTTGTTATCTCAGCAGTCTCCACTGGCATTTTACATCCGGGAAAACCTCAGGAAGACCTGGTCAGGTCAGTCACTCACCTGTCTCTTTTTCCATGGGCCTTTCAGAATAGAAGCCATCTCTGGGGGGCAGGATCTGCTTTAGGTCTAGGGACAGAGTCTGCTTCAGGTCTCTTACCGAGTTTGGTAGCCTCCTTCTGGGGACTTGCTTCTTGGAGCTCAAAGGCAGGGTTATCGCTGCCTTGCTCCACGTCCTTTCGTGAGCCCTGAAGCTGCTCCAGGACCGCATGCCCAATGGGCACCATCATGGCTGTGGTGGCTGTGTTGCTAATCCACATGGAGAGGAAGGCTGTGACCAACATGAAGCCCAGAAGCAACCTACAGGCAAACAGACAGACACTCCGCCATTCCGGCTTCCTTCCAGACATGGGATGCCCGTATGTTTCTCCCGCCCTGGATCCCACACAGACTCACAGGGCAGGCCGCACTCCGATGAGGAGGAGCACACGGAGGGCAATGCGCTTGTGCAGTTTCCAGTGTTCCACAGCCATGGCCACCATCATCCCCCCGGTGAACAGTATGTTGGTGTCATTGAAGTACTCTATGCCGACCTGGGGAGTGGGGATGGACCTGAGACTCTGGTGTCTCCTCCTGATACTTATGGGGACCGGTCATGACAGCCTCGCAAACTGGTATTCCTCTGAGACCTCAGAACCAAAAGGAAATGGCCTTTGGGCAATCAGCCATTCTACAGGAACCAGGCTCCTGCCACACTCACTGCTTTTCTTCTCTCTGAGAGACTAAGAGACTGTAGCCTGGACAGATGTGCTTCAAGCAGAGCACAGAAGATAACTCCCTGGCTCTTTCTGAAGAGTACGTGCGGTCTCCACCGGTATCATCACCATCACCTGAGACTTGTTACAAACAAAACGCTCAGCCAGGCCTGGTAGCTCTGCTGAACCCCAGGAGCAGGAAGAGTGTGACTGGTCCAGCCTGGGCTGAACAGCAAGACCCAGTGTTAAAATGAAGGGGGAAGAGGAATGAAGAGAAGGAAAATGAGGTTGAGATGAGATCCCCTTTTTAGCTCCATCGGAATCAGGTCAGAGGGAGGCCCGTCTATCTGTTCTGCTTCTCAGTGCAGGTGGTTCTGGTACGGTTCAAACCGAAGAGCCATTATATTAGAAATATAGAGTCGGGGGCTGGAGAGATGGCTCAGCAGTTAAGAGCACTTGTTGCTCTTCCAGAGGACCTGGGTTCGGTTCTCAGTGCCCACATGGCAGCTCACAACCATCTTTAACCCCCAGTTTCAGGGGACCCAATGCCCTCTTCTGATCTCCGAGGGTACCAGGCACAAATGTGATGCATATACATACATCCACACAGACTTAATACACACATCTAGCACATACACCTTTTAAAAAGTGTATACAGCCAGTCCTCTCTTAGGCCTTTGTATGTGGGGTCTGCATTCATGGATGAGGCAACCCCTATACGGAAAATACTTCGGCAGAAACTGCATCTGTGCCAAAGGGGTACATGCTTGCCTCTACATGATTGTCTTTAAAATTTGTTTTACATTTACTTGTGTGTGTGTGTGTGTTTGTGTGTGTGTATGTTCCATGGCTAGAGTGTGGAGGTCTGAAGACAACTTGTAGAAGTCGGTCCCTTCTCCCACTAAGTGGATCACTGTGTGAGGCTAGGCAGCAAGTGCCTTTATCTGCTGAGCCATCTCCTCAGCCCTATGTTCTAAACAATACATTATGGCAACTATGTACTCATATCGGGTATCACAAGGAAGGTGTGTGAGTCTCTATGGAAACACTACACATCTTAAGTAAGGGAATTGAGCATCCTGGGACATCCAAAGGGTGTCTTATATAAAAATCCTCACTTTGAGTCGGGCGGTGGTAGCGCACGCCTTTAATCCCAGCACTCGGGAGGCAGAGGCCGGCAGATCTCTGGGAGTTCGAGGCCAGCCTGGTCTACAAGAGCTAGTTCCAGGACAGGCTCCAAAACCACAGAGAAACCCTGTCTCGAAAAACAAAACGAAAAACAAACAAACAAACAAAAAATCCTCACTTTGGCTCTGTGGATACAGAGACAGGTGACAGTTTATCTTTTTGTTTGTTTTTGGCAGGGTCTACCTGGGTAGTTCAGGTTGGTCTTGAACTTAAGATCCTCATGGTCGGCCTCTCAGTGCCCGACTTGCAGCAATGTGCTAGCAGGACCTGCTGCTGGGGGAGTTCTTCAGTTGGCGTTCATCGCCCCCCTCCAGTTGGCGTTCATCGCCCCCCTCCAGTTGCAGGCCTTGCACGTCTCCGGCAGAGCTCATTCCTCCTTTTGTGAATGAACTCGCACAACAGCCATGCGTGCTTCTAGGATACTCTCTGCCTCCTAGCTGGCTGTCTCCCACACCCTCTGCCTTCTTCCACAACTTTGTGAAGTGGTGTCCTTGGTTCCAAGGCTCTAGGTAAGACCCCCACCCCTCCCCTGTAGCCTTTCCTGCTTACCTCAGAGGCATCCATTATACCCATCAGGGGGAAGAGGACGATGGGAAACAGGCCAGTGACAGCCAGGGGCAGGGACTCGGTACACCACATCAGTGCCATGAGAATAATGGTGTAACCGCAGTAGGCTTCCTGTGGGCAGGAGGAGAGAAGCAGACAGAGGGCTTAGAAGGTATAGCTACCTTCCCTTCTGCCCTCAGGAGAAACCAGGCCATTTGTGCCAGCATGAGGAGAGTCCGAGAATACTTGATTCCCAAGTTCAAGGTTCTTATCTCAAAATGGAAAGAAACAAAGAAGAAAGAGCTAGAAACATGGCTCACTTGGTAGCATGTTCTAGCATGTATAGTGCATTGTGTGTAATCCCAAGCACCACATAACCTGTAAGCCTCAGCATTCAGGAGGTAGAGGCGAGCCGTTCAGGAGTTCAAACTTATCCTTGGCGACATAGCAAGGTTAGGGACAGCCTGGATTAGACATAAGACACTATCTCAGGTTTGGGTTCATTCATTTTGTTGTTGTATTTGTTTTGAAATAAAATCTCACTGTGTAGCACTGGCTAGCTCCAGGCTCACTATGTAGACCAAGCTTGTCTTAAGCTCACAGAGATCCACCTGCTTCTGCTTCCTAAGAGCTGGGATTAAAGGTGTATACCACCAATGAGACCCCATCCCAAACAAAACAAAACAGTGTCCTCCTCTTGTCTTTGACCTTGGGGCTGGGCATTATAAGAGGCCTCACATAGTTCAAGAAGCCTCCAGGGGAGGCAGCGAGAGGAGGGGGTGGAAAGCATGGCCCAGGACCTTGATCCTCTTCAACTCCTGCTTGTTTCTTTACTAAGTGATTCTTGGTGGGAGTCAAACTTGTGCATGCTGGCAAGCCTTCTGCCTCTGAGCTCTACCCCAGGACAGCTTGGTGACATCTGGATCCGTGGAGCCCTAGTTTTTTTTTTTGTTGTTGTTTTTGTTTTTTTTTTTTGTTTTTTCGAGACAGGGTTTCTCTGTGGTTTTGGAGCCTGTCCTGGAACTAGCTCTTGTAGACCAGGCTGGTCTCGAACTCACAGAGATCCGCCTGCCTCTGCCTCCCGAGTGCTGGGATTAAAGGGGAGTCCTAGTGAAGCTAATCTTGTCCAAGGGAAAGGATCTCCTGAAGTTTTGGGAGGCTGAACATCTGCCTCCTGTTGGGGTTGCTCAGCACAGAAACCAAGGCGCGGTTCACTTTTTCAGACAAGGTGAGAGCGTCTCCCATCTTTGCATTATGCAAAGAATTTGGGGTCACTCCGAGGCATAGATTTTGCCAGAAATCCCCCCTTTCCTTCTTTAGGCCCACAGATCCTGATCTTAAGCCTAGGCTAGATGGAGGCCAGACATGGGCCCAAGACATCAGGGGTCCAGCCTCCTTGTCAAAGCCTCTCCCAGGGCCAAAGAATGATTAGCCAGAGGGAGACACGGGCCCAGACTGTTGGCTGAGAAAGGAACAGGGCAGGGGTGGAGTCGGGGGGGGGTGTAGGGAGGGTTGGTGGTGGGGTGAGGGGGTGTTTATAAGCTATGGACTGGGACTCTCCTCCCTTATCCATCCAATTGTTTGCCTTCTTTTACCACTAGGCTCACCCTCAGCACCTGCAGCCTTGCAGCCTTAGTACTCTGATGCTGGGGAGAGTTTCTCCCTCGGGGAGTGAGGAGGAGAGGCCTGGGGGAAGAGGAAGCTGTTATTGAGCAACTTTTAGGACTTCTGTTAAAAACATAAGCGCCATTAAGGTGGGTGTGGTGGTCTCACTTTATGGAGGTGTCTGGAGATCAAGTGCCTTGCTCAAGGTCTCAGGACAGCTGAGGAGTGGCTGAGTTAGGACAGGCATTAGAACAGGCACTCGGGTTGAGTGGCAGGATTGCGTAAGGCCGAGGGTTCCAGAGAACACACCCTCAGAAACACATAGGAAGGCGCTCTTGGAGCTGCACTGGGTGCCACGCTCTTGGCTGTCTCTAGGCAAGCTCTCGTTTGTTTAGCGATGCCAGGAATTGATTGAACACACTCAACCTCTACCCCTTCTAGCATTGAACCTGAACTCATTAGCTCAGGGGTAGGGCCCCCATGACCCTTGATCCACCTCTTTCCTCGACCAGCTGGTTTCTGCTGATGCCAGTTTTTCCTTGCTCCTCTGTACTTGCCCTGGTTGGACAGACAACTGCTTACCCACCCCTCAGACTAAGGACAGGCCATCACCTCTGGACCCTCGTGCTGTCTGACCAGAGACAGAAGGAGGTTAGGGGTCAACACTGCTGATTCCAGAAAAACTGCCCTGCTGAGCATCCCAAGCCGTCTCCCTGCCAAGTCCCATGACCAGTGGGTTTGAAATGCTTTTCAGTAACATTTCAGCTGTTCCTTGAGGTCCCAAATGCTCTCCCCAGTTCACAGATGAAAAGAGAAAGACACAGTTGGGTGGTAGTGCTTAATCCCAGCACCCGGGAGGCAGAGATAGGCAGATCTCTGAGTTCTAGGCCAACCTGGTCTTCAGAGTGAGTCCCCAGACAGGGCTACACAGGGACCCTGGCTCAAAAACCAAAACCAAAACAAAATAAATGCAAAAAACAAAACAAAACAAAAAACTGCCAAAGCTTGTTCTTCCTGGATTATGGATTCTCAGCTGGGACATGGAATCCTGAGGACCCATGAACTTCTATGGAAGAACTATGCTCTCTCTTTGGGAGCATCTTGTGAAGACTATGAGCATAGCTGACAAAGTCAGCAGAGATTGTCCTGGCTCACACATGGCTCCACTGTGAGTCTTCTACACCGTAATGTTCAAACTGATAAGCACTCGCTAGGAACCATACCTTGCTACACCTTACCGTGAAGTGACTTACCTTACCATGAACACCTTACCATACTTTTCCAGACATCACCATACCTTGCCACATCTTACCATCTCATACCATGCATTATCACATCTCACCATATTTTGCCATGCCTTACCATACTTTACCATGTTTTAACATGTCTTACCATATTTTACCAACCCTGTACATCCATTACCACATCTTACTATACCTTATTGTACCTTACCATACTTTGCCAAGCTTTACCATACTATACCATACCTTACCACACCTTACCATACTTTGCCACACCTTACCATACTTTGCCACATCTTATCATACTTACCATGCCTTACCACGCCTTATCACGCCTTCCCATACCAACACACCTTTCCACAGCCTTCCATATCTTGCTATACCTTCTTCTCAATGTATGACCACTCTGTCTTTAACTTTGAATTCAGTGTTCAATAAATAAAAAGAGGCATTCAACACTTCATTATAAAGTAGGCTTTGTGCCAGCATGGCGGTGCTTGTGCCAGTGTGGTGGTGCCTAGTATTGGCATGGTAGGCAGAAGGGTCGGATTTCAAGGCCATACTCAGGGCTATATGAGACCTTTACTCAAAGAAAAAGAAAAAAAGAAAGAAAGAAAAAAGAAAAAAAAGAAAAAGAAACGGCCAGAAAGATGGCCCAGTGTGTAGAGAAACTTGCTGTCAAGTCCTATAACCTGAGTTCAAAACTTAGAATTCATATGGTGGAAAGAGAGAGCCAAATCTCAAGTTGTTCTCTGACCTCCACATACATGTACAACACACATGTGTGCATACACACAATATATAAACAGAGATATATGTATAAAATAACTCAAAATCCAAAAACAAAAATGTAGGTTTGTGCTGGATGAGTTTGCCCACATAGACAAGTGAAGCGTTCTGAGGATGTCTGAGCGGGCAAGGCAGTTGTCTGCTTTAGCTTAGAAGTATCTGAACTTAAAACAGGTTCATGGCCGGGCGGTGGTGGCACACACCTTTAATCCCAGAACTCAGGAGGCAGAGGCAGGCGAATCTCTGTGAGTTCGAGGCCAGCCTGGTCTACAGAATGAGTCCAGTACAGCTCGGGCTACAGAGAAATTCTGTTTCAAAACAAAACAACACCAACAAAAGAAAAACAGGATTATGAAGCTGAGGCTTATCTGTATGGTTTTCATGTTTCATGTGCAAGCCTTAAGGATCTCAGGGATTCTCCTGTCTCCAGCACCACACAGTTGGGATCACAGGGCACCAGATCTCATTACAGATGGCTGTGAGCCACCATGTGGTTGCTGGGAATTGAACTCAGGACCTCTGGAAGAATAGTCAGTGCTCTTAACCTCTGAGCCATCTCTCCAGCCCCTGCACTTGTTTTTAAACTCAGGCACTGGGGATCTGTGACTCATTTTTCCCAACGATCCCTTTACGCACTGAGCTGTCTCCCCAGCTCCTTGTCATCATTATTTTGGGGGACTTTGTTACAGATATTTTGCTTCTGAGACAGAGTCTCACTAAGTTATCCATGTTGGCCTCAAACTCTGGGACTCAAGTGACTTCAGCTTCCCAAGTAGCTGGGACTATAGGCATGTGCCACCAGGCCTGGCTCTGTTACAGACATTGGATTGTAGCTATCAGACACTGGACGCCTGCCCACATCAGTTCCAGCAGCTACCTCCCAATCTAGTCAGCATGCTGTTTACACTGTCACTGTTTGGAAATGCAGTAGTTTCTACACCATATTTTTCTCTAAGGCACCAACAATGGAATGTGTATTTTAAAACTGCAACAGGGTTTTCCTGGAAACCAGGATTCCTAACTGCTTTCCTTTGCAAGTAATATTCTGGGAAAAATAGAAGTGATGCACTTGTTGAAGGTGGGACGGTCCAGCTTGGAGCTGGTGTGCTGCTAGCGTTCTGCAAGGCTCTGTGGTTAGATGCCACCCTTTGGGCACTGCTAGAGGCACTGGTGGGACTTTTTCCTCTGTCCCACAATATGTCTGATTCCAGGTTGGCATCCCCAGCTCTAGGAATGGGGAATCCAGGGATTCCAAGCCACACTGGGGCTCACTGATGTACAGCCCTGTGGACTGGAAGCCCTGACACGAAGCCCCAGTGGCTTACGTCTAGCCTCTGGCAGCCCCCTAGCACCATAGGACGACTGTGTGGTCCAGATCCCAGGGGCACAGGCTCCCATTTGGAGCGAAGGCAGAGACTGTGCCAGGGGTGTCACGGGTCCAGGGCTCAGTAAACAGCAGAGAGTTTTGTACTGAGCCTTTCTGCCTTCTGCTTCCTAGGCCCAGGAGGGGAGCTGTTTCCAGTTCTGGTCCTCTCTGTAACACTAAAGCAATTAATTCTTGTCATAGTAACTATTTTTTGTTGTTTAGGGGTCTCAGAGCTGAGGGGTATGCTCTACCACTGAGTCCCACAGCTGGGTTTGGGTGCCTTACTCACAACACTCTGATCTTGCCTACTCTGCTCCAGTTCAGCAGACATCGGTCTCCCTCGATTTCCTCGAGCACTCCGTCCTCTGTCTGGCCACAGAGGTCTTTGCAGAGGTCCCTCTCTTTAGACTTCCTTTTCCTTCCCATTTTGCCTCGTTGACATCAATTCATTCCTAGATCTTAGCTGGGTATTCCTCCCCATCTTTTTTTAGAGCGAGGCTCACTCTATGGGTCATGGATGGGATCTCTTGGTCTCTGCCTCCCAGATGCTGGGGTCATATGTGTGTGCTGCCTTGCTTGGCAGCATTTAGCTTTATGAAATAAATGGGTATTAATTTTTGTCACTGGACCATAAACTGTCCAATCCTGTTTCTGCCGAAAGAGTGAACCAATGCACAGCATTAAAAGGCAATGAAAACAGGTGGTGGTGGCGCACACCTTTAATCCCAGAACTCAAGAGGCAGAGGCAGAGGCAGGGGGATGTTTGTGAGTTCGAGGCCAGCCTGGTCTACAGAGTGAGTTCCAGGACAGCTAGGGCTGTTGCACAGAACCCTGTCTCGGGAAAAAAAAAAGGCGTGATATAACCAGTTTGGTCTTCAGGGAGTCTCTGTGGGCTGGCCTGCAAAGTCAGTAGTGGACAGGAAGATTAGCTCCTTAGAGGATCCTCCAGGTATAGGTTGGAGGCTTCTTTCACAGTGAAAAAAAAATCTATTCAGCAAACCTAAGAACCCAGACCCAGATTTATTGTTGTATATCTTTGAACAAGTCACTTAACCTCTCTGGAGTTTTTTTTTTTTTTTTCCTAAAAAACACTACGAAGTGTTTCCAGCCATACATGCATGTGTCTCCTTTATAGGAAGTGAAGGGACAGTTTTTCTGGTGGGGATAGGATAGGATAGGGAGGAAGTGGGGAGCAGGAAGGGAGGGGTGGAGGTGGGGTGCACCTAGGACACAGGGGGCAGGGTTCACTGGAGAGTAGCTTTGAACTTTTAGAGAACCAGGTGACTATATGAGGCACACATGGAAATGAGGGTGCCAGAGAAGCCAGGGCAGACTCTGGACCCTGGGGAATAGAAAAGGCAGGGAAGGGAAGGGCTGTGGATGACATGGCCTTTACCTATCACAGACACAGCGCATGCAGCACATGGCTCCGAGGCGGGAGCAAACGCCCACAGTCTCAAATGTGTCCCTGCTTGTGCCTGCTGGGGATTGAAGGTTAACTTGGGGTGGGGATGGGTGGCTTACAGCGGGGCATTTCCACTGTCCCTGGACTCTAGAACATGGATGCTACTGGTAGGGTGCAGGGACATTCCCAGGGCCTGGAGGAAGCTGGGGCATTTAGGCTGTAACCTGACAGGCACTGCTGCAAAGGAGAGACCAGAAGAGTGAGAGTCCAAGGGGAAATGACCTTTCCTGAGCCCCTACTGCTAGATTGGAGAAGACTTCCAGGGGTTGAGATAGGCCTGGGTCAGGATCCTGAAGATGTATGTACTTGAAAAGAGTTCTGTCTGCCTTGAGAGAGATCGAGAACTTTATCTAGAAGACAGGATCATGGAAATGGGAGGCCTTTGAAGGGCTGAAGCAGGGACAGTAGGGTGCCAGCCTGGTCTTTTAATTACCTGATTGTACAAAGGCTGGGAAAACTTTGGCAGCAGAGACTTTGCTTAGCACGAGAGGTTCTGGGCTCCGTCTCAGCCCAAGAAGAAAAAGAATAATGAAGGAAAGGAGAAGAGAAAGGAGGAAGGCCGCATGGGTGCTATGGTGGGCATGTGAGAGCCCACCATTTGTACACACATGAGGGACCTCGGAGGGTTTCTTACCCTGGAGGGAACCAGGACCCCTTCATACCTGAAGGAGCCTTGCATTTCCTCAGACTAAGCTTTTAAAATTTACAAAGTAAAACAACACAGAACTTTGAAGAAAATGAGCTACACTGAAATGAAGAGAGAACTCGGGTGTGTGAGTGTGTGTGTGTGTATGTGTGTGATCCTTCCCAGGAATAACAGGCAGATGTTAAATGCCGAATACCTTTGATGACCGAATAGATGAATATCACAAAGGAGACAGTGGCCAGTTCAGCTATGAGAATTAGTCTCCAAGTCTCTGAAGCACCTGGCTCAGAGCCCTATCCTTACATCCAGCATCTTTAACTCTCAACAGGAGTGTGTCCTTTTCCTGTCTCCCAATTCCAACTCCAGGCTAGCCAGAAACAGCCAAGTATCACCCCACCAAGCAATGGCCCTGTGTGACCCTCTTCTAGGCCTTCCCCAGCAGCCTCCCTGAGGGGCACCGGAAGCCACCATCCCCACAAAAGCCTCCCGTGCCCCTGCCTGCCTTTGAGGCTCTGCCAAGCACAGTGATGGCGGCTACAGCTTTGTTCTCGTTGGGGTGTGTGCCATTTACTTTGTTCCTCTTGGCTTCTTCACTCTGTCTTCCTGGAACTAGAGAAAGTCAGCATCCATCTTCTCTCTCTCCAACCCTTCCACTTCCAAAACAAAGCTCTTTCAAAAAGAAGGGTCTGTTGGTCCAAGTGTAAGCATCCTTGGCAGGCGTGAACATCCTTGGCAGGTGTGAACATCCTTGAAAGGTCTGGGAAAGGTCATGTGCACTTATATTTTTCTTGATGTTTTTGAGGCAGGGCTTCAGTACGTAGCCCTGACTGTCCAGGAACTTGATCAGTAGACTAGGCTGGCCTCGAACTCACAGAGATCCTCCCACCTCTGTCTCCCGAGTGCTGGGATTAAAGGTGTGCACCACCACCGCCTGGCAGTACCACCACACCTGGGTACATGCACAATTTTGATTGCAGAGCAGAAGAAAGTCCGATACCAAATCATTTCCTGACAGGCAACGAGAAGCCACAGCCAAGCTGGAAGGTCTCTTCTATGGGTCTCACTCACATGCTAGCTGACGGCTTTCTCAGCTCCAGGCTCAGCAGAGGCTCCTAGGATCCTAAGGATTCTATCAGCCTTACCTCGCTATTGAGACGATGTTAGGGTAGATACTGAGCTGAGTAGCGAATGGTCACTATGGGAACTGAAGGTAATTCTGTAATTCTTGATCGGCCACATTCCAACTCTTCACAGTCACAGAGTTTTAGCCAATCACTTGAAAAATCTTAAAGACAGCTGTGCCTTTGTCAGCTCTGCTTCCCACCCCCCTCTCTCTTTCCCTTTCTCCTTGTCCAGGTCTCACTGTATCGCTCAAGATGGCCTTGAACTTCTAGACTCAAATAACTGCCTCCTTCTACCAAGTAGATGGGGCTTCCAGCACATCAGATTGAAACAGTGGGCTCACAATGTCACAGGCTTTTTGTTTTTGTTTTTTTGAGACAGGGCTTCCCTGTGTAGCTTTTGGAGCCTACCCCATAACTCGCTCTGTAGACCAGGCTGACCTTGAACTCACAAACATCCTCCTGCTTCTGTCTTCCACAACCAACTGTCACAGGGTTTTTAACAAAGCTTTGGGGACAACTCCTGACATCACGGTTTGTGCCTGGAGCCAGGCTTGCTGTGTCTGAGTGGACTCAGTCAAGTTGAGTGAACTGGCAATCCCACAGCCCTCAGCGAATATGGTCCTCACAGAAGCCCAGGGCCACCACCCACACTGGATCAGGTTTTACCATTGAAGACTCTACCTTCCTTCCCACAATGTTCCTAGGGACGCTGATGAGCCAGGTCAAGTTTTAGTTATCAGGGGGTAAAGTCTATGTCAGAATACTTTCTGTCTTTACTTCAGGGACCTCCCGGCTTTGGGGAGGGGGTGGCTCCTCTTTTCAATCTTCCAGGCAAAACTTATCTCCATCCATCCCAGGGGCCACTCTCTGCCGCTCCTGGGGACCACAGCTCACAGACACGCCTCCCTGCTTCACAGACAGGAGGGTCTGAGGCCCTGGTGGAGCCACAGCTCATCTGAGCAGCTGTGGGAAAGTGGGCCGTCCACACAGGGCCCAAGGCCTTCTGTGCCTCCAGGAAGGAGCAGCAGACAGGAAGTTCATGGAGTTTCCAGAGCCCTGGAGATGGGACACCCTGATTGATGCTGGCTGTAGCATCTCCTCCTAGCCGTGGTGTTCTGATCTGTGGATAAACGATAGCATATACTCCACACACGGCCTCAAGTGCCCTCGGTTATCTACCTGGCTCCAAAAGTTGTGTTCTATTCTCTGCATCCTGCTTCCTCAGAGCTTGATAGAGGGTCTAAATTCCTTGCACAGATATCCTCTGCCGTTGGGCCTCGGCTTGTCCTGAGGATGCTTATTACCAATTCTAAAGTGCATTCTGTGCCCACGATTAAAGACGCTGCCCTCTTCTGTTCTTAGCAGAGACATATTTGTCTCAGTCAATCTCTGACCAACATGGTGCCATTACTGTTTTTTTTTTTTTGGTTTTTCGAGACAGGGTTTCTCTGTGGTTTAGGAGCCTGTCCTGGAACTAGCTCTTGTAGACCAGGCTGGTCTCGAACTCACAGAGATCCGCCTGCCTCGCCATTACTGTTTTTGGCAGATGATCTTTTTGGGTTCCAAGAGGCTTTTGCATTTTTGACTGACATTTATAGAGATGTGAGCATTCTATTTACTCCTTATTGCCTGAAGAACAAAGTCCCCACTTCTTCCCCAGCCTCACAGGCCTGCCATAGGCTGCCTTCTCCTCTCCTTTCTAAACTTGATCATCCCAACATTGTAATGGCGCAGGCCCCTAGCTCAGCACTGTTGTTTGCCCAGTCAGCTTGCCAAGCTCACCCCTGCATTGGCCCTTTGCACCTGCTACAGGTTCTGCCTGGACAATTCTTCACCCAGAGCTGGGTTGATCTGGCTCTTACTGCCACTCTGGTCTTAGGGTAACTGTTCACTCCCTGGGGGGCCCTACTTGAGCCCTGTACTGAGGGCAGCTCCTCCCCGGGCCATATATGGCGATACCTGCCATATTGCTTCCACAGCTTGGGCAGTATATTTGCGTGTGTGTGTGTCCCATGTCACCCTATAGGAAAGACGGCTCCTCCACACCCTCTCTCCAGAACACATGAATGGTGCCTGCCACTCACAGCACTGTGTACGAGGTTTACCCGTAAGGGAAGAGAAGAGTGGGGAGGAGGTCTCTGGACAGGGATGCTTCTGCTTGCAGGGCTGAGCAAATGCCACACTGCAGGCCCTGTCAGCTGTCAAAGGTGACAGCAGTTCAAGAGGCTCGTGGTCGTTCTTTTCACTTAATGGCTCTTCTGGTCCCATGCTCCCCCATTCCTGCCCTCAGAGGGCCTCTAGCTGCTGTGGCTATACCCGCCCCTTTGTGGCTACTCAGCACACTTGGACTCCTTAGGAGAGGTCACTGCCTACTCTAAGCTCATCGGCTCCCTCGCTCCGTCTGTGTGGCACAAACACGTGTCTCCTCCTTTGGACCCTAACAAGGTTGGGGGCAAAATATCTGTATTTTTGTCCCATTACCCCTGGGAAAAAGAGAGGTTGTCCCTCACATTGGTGACGGAATGAATGTGGAACTCTTGGCTGGGTGGCCGTGAACGAGGCAGGCCTGAGAGGGGCTGAATGGAAGCCTCTTTGCCTCTCCAGACAGCTTCAGGCAGAGACCCCAAGACCAGATGACTGCCTCCAATTTTTCTTTTCTTACAGATGACATTGAAAACAAGTTACCTCATCCCTCTGGACCTCAGTTTACATGACTGTGGAATGGAGACAGCACCAGTAACACCACAGCTGAGCAGAGGCTTCCGTGGGAAACAAGTGAGCTAAGGCTTCGAGGTGCTTGGCCCGATGCCGAGTGCATAAAATACATCCAATGAATGTTAGCTATTTTATTACAGAGGGTTGAACTTCAGTGGGGGCTCTCCTTCTCGTGCTAAGGGCCAGAGCTAGGAGGCTCAGTTTTACGTTTGGGGGCTAATTACAGAGAGCAGATTCAATAGGAATTCAGGAAATGTTCCTCCTTTGCCATATTCCTTCATTTATTTACCCAACATCTCTGATACACCTGACCATGGGAGTCTGCAGAGAGTATGGCAAAGTCCTTGCTTCAAAAATTAGGAAGAAAGTAAACAAATATACACTTTTTTTTTTGAGACAGAATCTTGTCTATCTCAGGCTAGCTTCAAACCCACTGTGTAGCTAAGGATGGCTCTGAACTTCTGATTCTTCTGCCTCCACGTCCCAGCTGTTGTGATTACAGGAGTGTGCCACCATGCTTAGTTTCTTCAGCGCTGAGGTCTAAACCCAGGGTTTCATGTATGTTAGGCAAGCACTCTCTATCCACGGAGCCGTAACCCCAGCCCTGGACACACTCTTAAACAGGGACTTCTCTGCAAATAGAACACCAGAGCAACTAGTAGCACAGAGGGCTTCTGAGATACATGCAAGAGGAATGGGAGGAGGACAGATCTGGGAGGAGAAGAGCCCAGACAGGAGCAGAGAGAAGCCGCCGGGAGCAGAGGTGAGATGGTGGGAATGGAGTCTGAGCAGAAGGCTTGCCCGTGTGGAGTCTTGGGGCCTCGGGCTTCTTAAGTTCAAATTGATTTCTAACTGTACTGGGAAGGCTGTATGGGGTTGGCAGGAGGTCTTGGGGATTCCCTGACAGTAGGGTGGAAAGTGATGGCAGGAAGTCAGGGCCAGGTGAAACAAGACAGGGTAGAGAGACTGCCCAGGTGGAGACGATGTCTTTCAGAATACAGATGTCCCTAACTTCTGACAGTTCCTGGTTTTAGGAAGGTGGAAAGGTGACAAACTGATCTTTCCCCAGGCTGGAGAATTGTGGTAAGATCATCTGAGGTGATAAGGGGTGTTGGTAGCAAGCCACAACTCCTGGACAGAGTAAGGAAAAGGAACAAACCATGCCTTGCCCCAAGCTGCGTTGCAAGGCTGTGATTAGTGGGTGGGTGTTAGTGGGTACACTCAGTGTGTTTTCCGTTTGTAAAAGTCTTGACTTAGAATGAATTTACTGGCATTTGATCTGATCATAAACCGGAAACATGTGTAGCGTGTGGAGGGGACAGTGAGCACACAGGTCCTGCTGTTGGTTGTGTGAGCAGGTGGAGGAAGCTGAACCAACCAGAACGACCTAAGTTAAGGCTAGCATTGAAAGATGGTAAGTTGAAACGTGTCTCAGCAAGACTGTGGGAAGAGCTTTCTGCAATGGTGGTCTGAGCTTCAAGCTGGTTGGGGAGAAGCAAAGGTTTCATATAGAGAAATATTGTGGGCCACGTGACCAAGTTAGCTGGCTCATACAGCTGTAGGGGTTTACAGTCGGATCCCAGACTGAGGATTTGTGGGCATTGAGACACTTGGGGGTGGTGGGTGGGGTTCTTGTTTTGATTTTGAGGCAAGTTCTCACAACTCAGCCCAGGCTGGTGCTGAGCTCATGATCCTGCTACTTCAACCTTCCGAATGCTGAGATTAGAGGTGGGCACTACCACACCCGGCTAGAGGATGCTTTTCAGATCATAAGACAACATACAATTACTTGGCCAGAAGTTGGGAGGGGTGTGGGGGCACGGGAGGGTTGCAGGGAAACCTGCAGAGTCTGATGAAGAAGGAGTCTGGGAATGGCATGGAAGGGAGGGGGGGGCAAAACTAGGTGTCGCCAAAGTCAAGTGAAGACAACACAGCAAAGAGGATGTGACCAGCTGGGACAAATCCTGCTGCGGGGCTGAGGAAGGTGAGCACGGGCCTTGGGTTGGGACCCTGGAAGCTGATGGGAATTTAGATAGCAGAGTACGAGGTGCTGAGAGAAAGAATATGGGTGTGTGTGCAGGCAGGCACACTCTGAGGCTTGCTCTTGGGGGCGGGCATCTCAGAGAAGGAATGAATATGAGCTGAAGGAAGCTTGTTTGTTTGACGTGAGACACATAATAGCTTGTTTATATACTGATGGGCGCGGCCAAGCAGGGAAGACGAAATTGATCATATTTAGGGTTAGAATTCCTGTGTGGGGTGGGAACCCAAGGTCCAGAGGTCGGCCTGGCCTCTCAGGATAGTTGGTTGAGACAGGAGAAGGTAAGCAGAGGCTGTGTGCCAGAGGCAAGTAGCAGGACCACATACAATGGAATGAAGCCCATGGTTCCTAACACAGTTCCTTCCCACCAAGAGGCACAGCTTCCCGCACCAACTCAGGCTTTCCCTACCCTGGGGCAAAACAGGGAATCTTTCTGCACTGTGTGTGCTTCTCCCAGGATGGTGGCGGTGGTGTCACACAGGTTCCAGCCTGTTTGGAATCTCTCTGATAGATTCCCGGCATAGAGACGCCACCAGTTTTGGCCCGAGAAGGTCATCTCAAAAATCAGTAAGGCTTTATTCCTAAGCAGGTGTTAGGGGCCATATTCTGGGCCTCCTCCCTCAGAGATAACATAACCAAAGGCCTTTCTTGATTTCCCTATCTGTAGCAACAAGTAGTGGCTCATTGGGCAGTCCTGGGGGTGTGGGATGGTCCAGGGCCAAGATTCAGTATCAGCTTTAGGGACCTGGCCACACCTTCAGCTCTGTCTCTTTCAAGTCATACCATTTGCACAAGTAGCTAGACTGCAAAGTTAAGGTTTGAGACCCTCTTAGGGGCTTCCTTCCCAAAGCTCCAGGATAATTTCGCTAAAATTTAGGGATTTCTTGTTAGTTTTGGTATTGCTAGGGGCCAAACCCTGGGGTCTTGCATGTGGCAGGAAAGAAAGAGCCTTGCTACTGAACTATATCCCCAGGCTCCCAGACTAATTTGAGATTTATTATTTAATGTTCATTTTCTTATAGAGGAACCCAAGAGGGCGTATGACCCAAACTCCACAGAACTGAGTTCTACCCTCACTTTTCCCCCTTTTGTAGATGGTACAGGGGGACCTGTCTCATAGGATGGGGAACAGGGCTCCTAGGTGCACACAGTATAGGCAGGAGACAGGTGGTGGGGTTCAAATGAATAAGAGCAGGATTATGCATGACTTTCTGAAGTAGGGAAGAAGGCAGGAGCCACAGAAAGGGCTCTTCCTCAGTGGCCCACCTGGAGACTATAGGTCAGCACTTATTCTGTTTCTGCCTGGGTTGGTACAACTGCCTGAGGCCAGCTTTCTCCCGCCCTCCCTCTCAGAAACTAGCTATGCACTTGCCTCTTCTGTCCCTGGTTGGCACTAAGTTCAGGGCTGAGTGGACACACAGCCTGTCATCTCACAGAGAAACTCATCTGCCTGTTCCTGCGTTTCCTTTATGCAACTGTTTCTGTCCCTCAAACCGCAGGCTCCAATGTACCTGAGCACTTTGCACAGGGATTGAGTGCTGAATGAAACCACCCTTGGCTCCCAGGGAGACAGGAAGTGGTGGCTTCACTTTCAGGGGAGGGGAAGTGAAGAGGAAATTAAAGATGCCCCCCTTTGGCCCCAGTGATCTCTCCCTTGCCACCCCTAGAGTTATCTATGCTGAGGGAGACCCACAATCCTTACCTTAGTTCGGACAATGATTGGCAGAGGCAACAGGAAAATGGGCAGACATAGCGCAATCAAGTAGGAACGATAGGCCCATAGGACCTGCCAGCAGGTGGCCATGGTGAGGACTAGCTAGCCGGGGCTGAGGCTGTCAGAGCAGCCGCCTGCAGGAGCCACGAAACTGAAGGACCTGAAGGACCGAGGAGACTGTGCACAGCAGGTGGCCCAGAGCAGCTTATATAAAGTCAGCTGAGTGTTAACCATTGACCCACCCTGGCAATCAGAGTGTTTTTGGAATCAGGAGGTGGGAGTAAGGAGGAGGGACCGCAGGAGGAGTAACAACCAGGAAGACTTAGTGGGGCCAGGGAGGGCGAAGATGAGAAAGAAAAGCTTCAGGTTACTGAAGGAAAGCCCGGACTTCACTCCTGCTGGGCACAGAAGCTGCTGGGGCACTGGGCTGGTAGAGCCCTCAGTCAGGGCTGTACAGGGCAGGAGCCAAGCGCTCCTTCCAGCCCAGCCCACCTCTAGCCTTTGAATCCCCCAAGCCAAGTTCTCAGCTGAGCAATTGACACATGACCCTTGGAGCTGGGTGTTGCCCCTACCCTGCCTACCCAGGCATCCCTTCCTCAGGAGTTTCAAAGCCTAAGATCAGGACTGGGAGGCCCGGGGCATCTGGCTAGCCAGCAAACAAGCATGCTTCCTCCTCCTAGGAGTCTGTCTTCATCCCCTTTGCAGGAGACTGGCCCGCTGGCTTATCCTAGCCACGAGCCGCTTCCTCATTCTGCAGAAATCTTTCCTTGTGTATGTTGAACATTGATGTGTGATAGATAGACAGTAAAGATTAGTTTCTTTCAGAATCTTCCTGGTCCCCGCCCCCTGACTGCTAGGGGAAAACAGAAAATATTGCTTCTATTTACACATTCAGCCATTCTACACATCAGCCTGTTACTCAGCAAAGCCTTTGGCACCAGTCATGGGCACTGTTTGCTGCTAAGGATACAGCGATTAAAACGCTGCACACGAGGGCATGATGTCCCCAGCGTTAGTTCAGGCTGGCCGATGAACTGTTTCAGCAGCTTCAAAACCACTGGGTGTTACTGTTCTGTTTTATAAGTGGGGATACTAGGCCTGAAGACACAGAGCCAGGCAGATTTCAAATGTGTTCAGTGAGTGCCCCAGGGGAGGTGCCAACCCACCGTGGGAGCTTGGGGAAAGAGTGAGCGCTGGAGACACCCCAACAAGGATGTCTGGAAGAGGACCTGTGTGGGTCCAGGCTCTAGAGTGGAGTCACAAGGCAGGAGGAGGTTGGGCATAGGACACAGCACGGAAAGGCAAAGTGGGACTTAGAGGGTAGGGAGAAGGCCAGTGGGTGTGCTGGGGGTCGGGCGGGGTACATACTGTGGTGTGCTGGGGGTCAGGCGGGGTACATACTGTGGTGTCGGGAATCTAGTTGGAAACGCTATCTCTCGGGTGCCCTTATCCCTCCTGGCCCCATACTGCACACAATAGGTGTTTGATGGGTGTTTCTGATAATATCACAGTGTGGTGACCTGTAGGTGACCAGGTTAAAAAGGTAGGATGCTAGAAAGACTGCTTTAGGTGGGGGCGTAGATAAACCACATGGTGCACCGCAGAGGGTGGGATTGTCAGCTGTCAGACATGTTTTCAGGCTGTTAGGCCACTAAGGCACCCCTGTACCCAGTGGGGGTCTGTGCAAGAGACACCCCCAGGGCGCTGGAGAGATGGCTCAGTGGTTAAGAGCATTGCCTGCTCTTCCAAAGGTCCTGAGTTCAATTCCCAGCAACCACATGGTGGCTCACAACCATCTGTACTGAGGTACGAATGGGCCCAGGTTACAGAGCCAGGCAGGATGGGAGTTACAATAACACAAACAACAGCCAACTCCCAGCCCTGGCTACTCCTGCAGAGCTACCAGGTGAGCAAGAGGCAGGAAGATGTCAGACAAAGACTTTCAGATGCGCAGGACAATAACCCATTCTAGTTCCCCAGAAGGAAGCCTCTCCCATGGCCCAGGGCTCTGGAGGAGCCACCACAACCTCCAGGCTGGGCTCTCTTCTCCCAAGGACAACATTTACAACTTGTAAAATCTGTATCCTAATTCTCCTTCATACCAGCGTAGGCTCGGAGCAGTGGGGTCAAATGTCTAGGGTCACACAACACATGAGTTAGTGAAGTCAGGTTCATTTTTCCGATATCACCCATGCCCTTGGTTCAGTTATCTCGATTGCTCTGGACTACTTTGATGGGACTGGGACAGAACTCAGTATTTCCAAATTAGTCAGCTACTGCTTTTGATTTCTCCCAATAACCCTCTTCCATGCCATGGACTTTGGAGGCTTTGGCTTATCTACTTCCTTCTCCTCCTCTTCCTCCTCCTCTTCTTTTGGTGTGTGTATGCACGTGGGGAGGTTATTCATGCGTGTGTGTATAGACATGTGAGTGTGTGAATAGATACACGTGTAACCCGAGAGCAACCTAAGATGTCATGCCTTAGCAGCCGTTCAACCTTGATTTCAGAGACAGGCTCTCTCGCTGGTCTGGAGCTCATGACTAGGCTAGTCTGACTGGCCAGTAAGTCTGTGAGATCCTTCTGTCTCTACTCCAGCACTGGGGTTACAGGTGTGTAACCCGGGTTACTATTATTATTTAAAGGGGTGCCTGGGATGAACTCAGGTCCTCATAGTTGTGTGGCAAGCACTTTAGTGACCAAGCCATCTCCCCAGCCTTACTGTTGCTGTTCTTTTAAAGACAGATTTATTTATTTCAGGCATGTGAGTGTTTTATTGCATGTGTGTCTGCGCACCATGTTCATGCCTGGTCTTCCGAAGGGAATTATCAGGTTTCCTAGAACTGGAGTTATGGATGGTTGTGAACCTTAGCACTCTGCAAGAGCAGTCAGTGCTCTTACCTACTGAGCCATCTCTCCAGCCCCCTCCTCTGATGCTCTTTTGAGGCTCAGTCCTGGAAATGATTGAATCAGAAGCATGTAGGCACCTTGACCGATGATTGATTTATCTCGAAGTCAGTGTCCCGAGGGTATTGAGAAGTCTTCGGCTGTTACACACAACACAAGAACTTTCTCCTTGCTTAGCAACCAAGCCAGGGCCCCACTCTGCAAGGCCTAACACCATGTCTTTCTTCAGTTAATGCTCTGTATGACTCCTGATGGGCTATGGGCAATACAAGTAGGAGACCAGCCCTCTTCAGTCTTTGCTGGGGACCTTTCCTGGGGGCCCTGTGTCCTATCTTAGGGGAAAACCAGATCAGAAGACACCTGCCTTGTGCTTTGCCCAGTGACCTTCCTGGAGAGGGCCTTCAGAGACAGCTGAAAGTCTCAGCGGATGGAACATGTGCACAGATTGCGAGAGTCAGCTTGCCCTTAAATCGCTGATAAGCTGGAGGTAGATCTGGGCTAAGGGGGCAAAGGTGACTCTTGGCAAGTTCATACCTGGACAGGTGAAGGGAGGTCATTCAGAGGCCCCAGTGCAACCCCGAGAATGACAGGGAAGGCAGATATGCCAGCATCTGGAATGATTTGTCGGACATGGAACTGTGCAGCCCAGAGCAGAGGTGGCCAGATGAAGATGCCATATCTTGAAAGAAGAGGGCAAGGATGTTCTCAAGGGCCAAGAATGGACCATGGATTCGGGAGGTTGGGTAGATGCATGGGGCTGTTGTCAAAAAACCACTTCCTCACCAAAAGAAGCATCTTCCCACAGACCAGCTGAGATGGTAGCGAGAGAGGAGAGGAGTGGGTGTCCAGCTTATAGCTCTGAGAACCCTTGACCATCTTCACATCTTATTCTGCCTCTCCCACTGGGTCCACGCAACTTAAATATGTGTGTGTGTGTGTGTGTGTGTGTGTGTGTACCCACCCCTATCCCACACCCGACAAAGTGCTCAGAAGGTGATTAAACAGCCCTATGGAACCTATTGCTGGCTTTCCCCCTTGGCTTGGTCCTCCTCATTCCTGCCTTTCCTTCCATAAACCAGATTCTGTTTTCAGATGCCTAGCTGGGCTCTGTGTTTTCAGGTCTCCAGGAAGTTCCCATGCTCTGTGTCGCTTAGGCCCCTTGTCCCTGTCTCCTCCTCCCTACTTTACTGGCTCGGTCTTGTTGATCTTTCAAGTCTCAGATAAACACTGAACCTGCTTTGTGTACTGTCAGCCCAGGTAGGTGAGGCCCCTGCTCAGTGCTCCAGATCAGCTCTCTCAAGGTAGGTGTCACACCGCACCCCACATTCTCTTGAGTGCTGTGAGGGTCCTCTGCTAGGCCATGCTTCACCAGAAGTCGGTTCCCAACAGCTGGGAGTTGACTGAACGCATGGGGAGATAATAGCTAGAGAAAATAGTATTCCCATGAGATAATCCCTAAGGTTGGAGCTGGAGGACTCAGCCCTCTTTCTGGCACATACTGGAGCTTGGGTAGGGGATGTGGGAATCATTGGTCACACAACAGAGAAAAGAAGTGAGTAGATTTTTATCTCTGTCAAAATCCCCATGGAGAGTGAGGAATTAGTTTCTAGAAGCAAGACAGTGATCCTGGGTTCATTCCTCAGAGACCTGAGGCTCATCTACCTACAACCAGCCCGAGAAGCACCTCCCTGCATCACGAGGAAGCCAGCCTCAAGTCATCATCTTTCCATGTCTTGTGTAGAGGCCAGAGGTAGAGGCCAGTTCTCGTCCTCAGTTACTCTCCTCAGTATTTTTTGAGACAGGGTCTCTCACTGAACCTGGAACTCTGATTTGGTTAAACTAGGTGGTCAGCAAACCCCAGGGATCCTCCTGTCTCTGTCTCCCCGACACTTGGAGAACAATGCTTGTCTCCACATTTAGCTTTTTGTGTGGGTGCTGGGGCCCTGAACCCAGTCCTCATGTTTGGACAGTAAGCATTTCGCTGTCTGAGCCATCTTCTCAGCTGCTGCTTCTCATTTAAGCCTCAACGCCCAGCTCTTTTTTTCTTTTCGGGGCCGAGTTTTGGGGATCCAGCTCAGGGCCTTCCACACTCAAGGCGACACTGCCTCTCGCCTACGTCCTCCCCTGTCTTCACTTCTTTGTTTTGTTTTAGTTTGAGATCTGATCCCGTCAGGTTCTCGTTATGTTGCTCAGGCTTGTCTGGACTCACTCTGTAGCCTAGGTAGGGCTGAGCTTCTGATCGTCCTGCCTCTGCCTCCTGAAGATCTGAGAGTCCTGTACTACCAGGTCCGCCATGCCAGGCTGTTCTTGACCCTCTGATAAAATAAACATAATATAAGCTATTATCTTAGGCACCTTTCTCTGCCAACAGGGCAGAGGTGTTCAGTGCACTCACAGTTGCGCAACTGACTTCAGAACCTTTCCATTTTGCAAACACAACACTCTATACTTATTAATCAACTCCCACGCCTTCTTCCCCCATTTCCAGGCAACTGCCATTCTGCTTTTGGTTTCTGTGAGTTTGATGGCTCTGGACACTTCCTAGAAAGGCAATCATACAGGGGCTCTCTTTAGCTGAGCAGCTTATTGCCCTCAGCATGACGACTCCAGGTCCATCTATAATGTGTTAGGTCTCAGAATGCCTTCCCTCAGAAGGTCAAATGATGCCCCGTTGTAGATCCGCACCATGTCTACAAATCCGTCTATCTGCCAATGAGTCTTCAGCTGTTTTCACCTCCGGGCTATTGTGAGCAGTGTGACGGCCCCAGTGAGTGTGCAGACGTCTCTAAGAGTTTGTTTTCAACATGTCAGGCTATGTGCTGACAGGATTTAAATGCAAAGTGTCCTCTGCAGATTCTCGGGTGTTTGAACACTTGGTCTCCTGCGGGTGGCACTGTTGTAGGATCTTTTAGACATGGGATCCAGCTGGCAAATGTAAGGGTGCAGGGGTGAGGCCAGAGGGTTTATCATGCTAGAGAATGATCCCTAGGCCTTGTACATGCTGTCACACACTGAAAAACAGCGACACCCCAGCCTTTTTATTTTTATTTTTTGAGACAGAGTCTCAGTAAGTTGCCCAGACTGGATTTGAATTTACTCTGGACCTCAAGCAGGCCACTTTCTGTATGTACTGTCTGTTCCTGATCGGTCACCAAGATAAGACTAAGGTGTCTTGTGCTCCTGTCACCACAGAATCACCTGCCGCCATGCCTTCACCATGAACTGTATCCCCTCAATCCGTGAGCCAAAATAAATCCTTTATCTCTATCTGTTCCTTGCTGGGTGATTAGTAACGATACCGAGAAAGATAACTGATAGAGAAAATCGGTGCCAAGAAGTGGGGTTGCTGATGTGAGAAGCCCTGCTTGGTGGATTCTCAGCCTTGGGAGGAATAAGGAAGAGTCTGGAGAAGTCCGGGATTCTGTAGGGAGGGTGTAAGTGAGCAGTTCTGGTAGGAGTTTAGAGGAGCAGGATACCGACAGCATGTAGACAGTGAAGAGTCAGCTCGCAGGGTTTTAGAAGGGTAACAAGAACTCTAGCTAGGTCCTGACAAGGACCCAGACCAGCAAAGAATCTGTCTACATTCTGCTCATATCCTAAAAATCTGAGTGAGGTTAAATCCAAAAGTACCAGACTCAATTGTCTAGCAGAAGAAATTTCAAGATGATATAGCATTCAGACTGTGGGATAGTTATTACTCACTGTGTTTAGCCAGATTTACAGAGAGAGAGAGGAGAGAGAGAGAGAGAGAAATGAAACAGAAAGAGGCCAAATATAGTAGAACAAGCCTTTAATTCCAGCACTCAGGAGGCAGAGGCAGGTGGATCTCTGTGAGTTTGAGGCCAGCCTGGTCTACAAAGTGAGTTCCAGGACGGTAAAGGGCTACATAGTAAGACCCTGTCTTCAAAAAGAAAAGAAAAAAACAAAACAAAAAGAAACAGAAAGGTGTGAAAAGGGTGCAGTTTGGTAAGGAAAGGAACCGGAACCTGGTTAACCTGCCTAATGCTGTAGACAGGTGATGGACTCCGGAAACCGTACAGGAAAAACGAC
This sequence comes from Chionomys nivalis, assembly GCF_950005125.1. NCBI lineage: Eukaryota > Metazoa > Chordata > Mammalia > Rodentia > Cricetidae > Chionomys > Chionomys nivalis. Next base: position 59,248,741 of record NC_080092.1, read on the forward strand.
CCAAATTCACAAGGTGAGAGACAAGACTTCCGGAGTTTGACCTCAGGGCTTGTTTCTCTTACACATTTAGATCCCATAGAACTTTGGGAAAGGGATTTCATGTGACAGTTATCACGGCAAAGCTGTAGGCATCGCTACCTAGAAACTCTCTAGCAAAGTGGCCGAGCTCCTTCACAGAAAGAGTGAGTTCTATTGGCTGAGGATAAGGGCCTGTGGAGGAAGGTTTGTGGGTAAGATTCTACTGATGGAGGATACAAAGTGCATGGGACCACTTTCATTAGATGAGTTTCTGTTCACCGAGAGACTAAGCTCAGGATATTGGGGATTCAAGAAGACTGGCTCCAGAGAAGAGCAAAAAGATCAGCAGGTTGCCAGACAACATTCACTCTAGCCTTCCGGGGGGGCAGGCACCAATCATCCCCCCCCTTTTTTTGAAGAAAATGGGCCCAACTGTTTAACAAGCCTGATTCCTCCAGCGTTTTCTTTACACTGTTCCTCCTACAGACAGGGAATGTGAACAGGGGCTAAAATGTTAAAAAGATTAGTGCCCTTAAAGAGAAACCTTGTAGTCGATCCTGGGGTAACAGAAACTGAAAGCTCCTGGGTGTATCTTATCTGAAAATCTTCCATTTAAAAGCATGTCATTTGTATTTTGATTTTGTAGGGGCTCACAGTTAAGAGACTGTCTGGAGTCTTAGAGGAGACTTTCAGCTTTAGACTTTGGAACAGTGTTGGGACCGTGAGACTATGGGGACTTTTGAAATGGGACTGGACACCTTTTGCATAATGGAATGGCCACAAGCCGGTGGGGGCCAGCGGCAGAAGGCTGTCGTTTGAATGTGGGATGCCCCTACAGGTTCATGCGCTTGAATGTTCCATCTTTAGCCCAGAGGACTGTTTGGGGAGATTGGGTGGCCTTTTGGATATGTCTAGCTGCTAGACATAGAACTATCTATGTGTGCCTGGAGGGTTGGAACAGTCTGAGTGCTGGGTTTCAGTCCCTCTGAGTGTGAGCAGGCTGCTTCAGCCACTACCAGCTCCATGCCTTTCTCATCATAATGGACCAAGCCGTCTTCCCTTAAGTCTCTTCTTATCAAGTATTTGGCCACAGCAATGAGAAAATAACTAATACATACACACAGTATTACGGTTGGATATCACAGGAATTTTATTTCTATGTTTTGTTTTGCTGTTGAGAGTCTTCCTATGTAGCCCTGGCTGTCCTAGAACTCACTATGTAGTTCAGGCTGGCTTAAACTCACAGCAATCCTCCTGCCTCAGTCTCCTAAATGCTGAAATTACAAGCATCACCACACCCAGCTCTCATTGTTACTTTTATTTATTTTTTATTTTTGTTTTGAGACAAGTTCTGCTTATGTAGCCTTGGTTGGCCTCAAATTCACTATGTAGTTCAGGCTGGCTTTGAACTCACAGAGATCCGCTTGCCTCTGTCCACTATGTTCTATGAATAAAGGCATGTGCCAGCATCCCAGATATTTATTTACCTGACACAGGATCTCATTGTATCCATGACTGGCCTAGAGTTCACTCTGTAGACCAGGCTGGCCTCAAACTCGCAGAGATCCTCCTGCCTCTGCCTCCCTATTGCTGGGATTAAAGGTGTGCCCAGCACACCCAGCTGTTTGTTTACTTTTAGGAGATGCACAGTGCTGTTTTTCACAGTGATTGTGACCCTTTATGCTCCCTTTAGCAGCACAGAAGGGTTCCAAACCTCCACGTTCTCACCAACACAGCATCCTCATTATTTGATTTTAAAACATTTTTGTTAGATTTAGATTTAAACAATTTTATTTGTGTGTATGTGAGTGTGTGTCACTTGTGTGTTAGGTGCCTATGGGGTCAGAAGAGGGTTTCGGATCCCCTGGAGCTAGAGTTACCGGCAGTTCTGAACGACTTGACTTGGGTCTTCTGGAAAAGCAGCAAGTCCTCTTAACCTGTCCAGCCCGCCATTTGACTTTTTTTTTTTTTAAAGGATCCTTCCTAATCAGTATGGAGAAATATTTCATTGTGAATCTTCGAATTTCTCTAATTAGTAGCATTGTTGAGCAATCTTCCATATATCTGTGCAGACATTCTGCATATCTTCTTTGGAGAAATGTTGCTGAAGTCCATAGAGATTCCTGTTGCTAGTGTTGAACTGTAGTTCTTCACATAGAGGTATTGACCTCTTCTCAGACACAGACTTAGATTTCCCCTCTCTTTTCCTTCCTTTGACAGGTTCTTACTGTAGAGGCCAGGCTAGCCCCAACTCTCAGTCCTCCTGCCTTGCTCCCCTTCTGAGTGTCGGGATCACAGGCGTGCGTGGGCACATCTCGCGTTTCCTTCACTTCTGCAGGGGGCTTCTCCCTCTGTTCATTGTTTCCTTAGGTGCACCTGCCCCGCTCTTTTGAGACCTGTTTTAGCATTTCAACTTGCCTTTGAGGCTAATCTTTACCTAATTTCACCAAGCTTACTACAATGAAAAGGCCATGGAGCCAGATGGACTTACACTGCCGATGCCGCCTTTCCGTCTCTGGGTCTGAGCCTGACTCTGTCCCTGCTTTATATGCTTCCACGCAGTCCCTCACTCCATTACTCATTCGTCCAGCACTCATCGCCGAGGGAATAGCAGAGCTTCAGGATCGAGCAGGCTTGTCCGAGTAAGCCTAGCGTTACTCTGTCAAGTCAGCCTTCCGGGTTTCCACTCTGTCTCTGAAAAGCAGGGAGGAAGTTGACAGTGTCAGAGGCAAGATTGGAGGACTGGGGATGCCACTCAAAGAAGAGCTCTCGCCTACCACACCCAAGGTATGCTGTCAGAGGAACTAGCCATGCAATGGAGAGGATCTGCCAGGCTGTTTGCTTCTCAGGCCAGTGCAGGGTGGATACAGGCTTCTCCAGGGACACAAGCACATGCTAAGCTGGCAAGTTGGTGCATGTCTATGATCCCAGGGCTCAGAAAGCTGAGGCAGGAGGATTCTGGGTTTGCAGGCAGCTTGAGCTTTACACTGAGACCCTCCCTTGAAGGGAAATACAAAATAAAGCAAAAAGTCTTGATGTTTCCTGGGAATTCAATTATTTCCCTATGAGGTCATTGGCAAGGTAAGCAGAATCCTGTCTGCTTTTCCCTGGTGGCAACGGCGAGAAAGCTTTTAATTTATAAGTTCTGACCTTCAAGTTTTATGAAGAGCAGAGGGATTTGATTGCCCTGGGTGGAGGAGAAGATAAGGTAAGCACTGCACTCTGTAAGGACAGGGCCTGGAAAGCTGCCAAGACGGGGAGTGGCCTTCCCCGGACCCCACGTCCCATGAGGAGCCTCTGGTCTTCGTCTTTGCAGGCCAGGAGAAAATACCAAGCACTTAAGCTGGGATGGAGAGCCTGAGGCTGGCCCGTCACTTCTGACCTTGGCTCTGAAGCATCTCAGGAACCTCGTTTGTATTACAAACATGAGAAAAATACTAAGGAAGGTGTGCTGCTGGGGTGAGAAGATGCAAGAGCATCCAGCACACAGGAGCTTCCGAGGCAGCGGAGGCCCCGTCTTCCTCCCTCCAGCTCCTTCTTTTCTCAAGCCTCCATTTACACAGGTGTGACAGGTGTGCCCCCTCCAGGCCCAGCCTCCCTCAGGCTCCATGCTCATCACCACGGCATTGAACAGGCCTGGGCTTCTAGAGGGTTCCACCCACCTGCTTTCCACCATGAAAGCTCTCCCTTCCCCCAAAGGTGCACCCTTGGCTGCCAGCCTTGTCTGATGCTCTGGCTCATCTTGACCCAAGTGTTTAGGAATACAGGCCGCTCTGGTCTCTGGCACAACCTGTCCTTTGGGTGGTTTTATCTGTCCTTGGCATGTCCCCAACGGGACTGTGAGAGCCCGGGGAAGAAAGCGGAGCTCAGACTCCCGTCCCTGCCAGAGGTTCAGCCTGTGCTGTAGCTCGGGGCTCTTGGAAGCAGAGTCTGAAGAATGTGGGTGCCAAGCGACAGACACTGCATGGCTGGCAGACAAACATGCTGGACCTCCTCATCCACTGTCCTATAAGCAATCCCTCCCCCCACACACACACATAGTGATCTACTTCCTTCAACAATTTGTCAAAATCGGGCAAGAGATGCAAGCCGGTGGTAGAGTGCCTACCTACGATGCGTGGAGCACTGGGTTCAATCCTAAGAAACTACAATAGTGTGGTTAAAGAAGAAGGGTACCCGGACTGGGTGTGGTGGCTCGAGACTGGTAGTTCTAGTACTTGAGAGAATGAGGCAAGGAGATCGTTGTGAGTTCAAGGGACAGCCTGGTCTACATAAAAATACAAAAATAAAAATAAAAAAAGAAAAGAATGAATGAAGATCAAAGTGTATTATCCTATTTAATTTGCAGAGTATATAGATGCCTAGGATGGGGGCCGTCTTTTATCTTGGGTCCCTCTCTAGTCTTGACACCCTTAACATGCTATGTTGTACCCTTAAAGGAGATGTTCTGAGAATTCTAAAATCCTGCCGCTGGACGGCGCTAGAGAGCATTGTCTGCCGGGGCTCAGAGAATGCAGTCTCAAATCTGCACATTCTGGACTCGTGGCTCTCTCTTTTCTTTATTTCACTACTCACCTAGATTCCTGCCGATTTTCTTTCTCCCGGCTTCCCCAGTGCCACCGCCCTTCCTACACTGACCCCTCTCCACACCACAATTTCATTGTTGCCACAGAACAGAGAGGCAAACGTGAGTGGTCCCCGGCCTCCAAAGCCAGAAGGTAACCGGGAGACCCAGTTCCCACTCCTGGCTGGGAGTGGAAAGGGGAAAAGGCCAAGGCCCATTGGAGATAGTAGGTGGTACTAATGATGGCAAAAGGTCGGAACAGTGGCCTTCTGGCAGAATATGGCCTTGCTTTACACAGCACGTAAATAAGACCTAAATCTCCTAGGAATGCGGTAGGACAGCTCTCTGCTCAGCTAAATTGGGACCCAGCCCTGAAGCACCAGGGAGACTTGCGTGCCCAGCGGGTTCCGCACCCTAGCCAGGCACTGGATCACGCCTCCTACTGGACATCTCAGGCAATGCAAGCCAACTACATGCTTCAAGAGGGTGTCTCAGCACGCTTCGCTTCCAGCTTCAGATGGGATAATGATAATGACGTATATAAAGTTGTTTTTTTTTCTCCTGAAACACCATTTTATAAACACGAAGGCGCTATTGAAATGCCTTTAAGGGAGATGGAGAGATGGCTCAGTGACTAACAGCACTTTTGCTCTGCCAGAGGACCCAAGTTTGGTTGCCAACACCCACAACTGATGACTCACCCCTGCCTGTAACTCTAACACTAGGGAAATCAAGTGCCTCTGACCTCTACGGCACTTGCACACGCATACACATCCACCCTAACCTCGAAAGACACACATACGTGCAGATAATTTAAATAACAAAAATAATGCACATAATCCTTCATAAGAAAAATTATTGCCACTTTTTTGTTTTTAAAACAAAGGCTCACTCTGGCTGGCTCGCCCTGGCTGCCTGGGACCAGGCTGGCATCAAACTCAGGAGAACTGCCTATCTCTGCCTCCCTAGTGCTGGGATTAAAAGTTGTACCACCCTGCCTGGCTAAGATTTCTTTTTATTTATTACTTTCCTTTCTTTTTCCTTTCCTTTCCTCTTATCTTTCCTATTTCCTTTCCTTTCTTTTCTTGTGAATCTGCTTGCCTCACGTGTATTAGGCAAGTACTCTACTATTGAACTACCCTGCATTCCTAGAAGAGAGAATGGTTCCAGCGTCACTCACATAGACCCGTGCTGTGGTCCTCTCAGTGTTGACTAGTTGGAACACACTGCCGTCTCTTTGATAGCCTTAGTTGTATGCTTACATTTGGTGTGTCTGTCTGTATGTTTAGATGTATCCACACGTATGTGGGAGTTATGGTACAGAGTCATGTATCACTTCACAACGGAGGTATGTGCTGAGAGATGCCTTGTTGGGCAATCCGCCACCATTGTGTAAACATAGAGTGTGCTTGGGCAAACTGGGACGGCTACAATGTCACCAGGTGATATAATTTTATAGGACTACTAGCTATAGATAATGGTGCCTGTTTGTAATCCCAGTGCTCAGGAGGCTAAGGCAGGTAGATGAGGAGTTCAAACTCAGTTTGACCTACACAGTGAGAAATCTCCAACAAAGCAAGCCTTTCAGAACTGCCATGTATACATCGTTGACCAAAACATCACTATGCATATACAGGGAATGGGTGAATGGCACTTGCTCGCTCTCTCTTTCTCTCTGTGTAATAGGAAGGGTGACTTATTACATGTTTTTAATATGTATGCATATGAGAACCGTTTGTAACCCAGGATGATCTTGACCTCACTGTGTAATGAATTCATTTATGAACACGGGTGTTTATACTGTGTAGACACGTGTGCTTTTACACGTATGTATTCTAGTGGCTAGGAAAGGCTTGACCAGTCCTCTGTGGAGAATCATTGTACCAAGGGAAAAAGGCACAGAGAGAGAGAAAGATTCTGACAGTTTGCCAGTGGCTGATAGGGATGCCAGTCACCCCAGTTTCCCCAGTTTTAGCATTGAAGGTTGTGCATGCTGGGCTCGTCCTCAGTCCCAGGCAAACCTGGATGGCTGGTCATTGTACTGTCCTAGCTACCAGTATCTATACTGTTATGTTATCTTATTAACTGTGACATTAGACGAGGTGACCACATGTCAAGGACACCGTGCAAGCAGAACTCACCGAGCAGCCTCCCTCTCAACCAGCAGAAATGACTAAGGCACGAGGACCAAAGACCACTCCAAGCCAGCTTTGATCCTCTTGCTTCCCAGATAAGAATAATTAAGGCAATCAGTCATCAGACTGTTCTTGCCATTTATGATGCTCAACTCGGAAAGAACTTGATTCCAGGAATACTCATTGAAGTCACCCAGCACAGTCCCATGCCCTGGAATGACTCTATCTTAACTGGATTTCACCAAGGTGCTCCGTAGTTTATCGGACCCCACAAGATTAATAAGACAAAAATAAAACAAATTTCCAGATTCTGACAATCAGACCCTCAGTTACTTCTCCACCCCTAATGACTGTGATATCTTATAAAATCTTTAGAGCCTACACCCTGGTGACCCATGCACCACTTATCCCGGAAGAACAGCCTCAAGAAAGACAGCTCATGTTGTAAATTTTACTACTTAATAAGGTAGTAAGATGCTTGCTTATCTACCTAAATACAATCCCACAGATAAGACCAAGGAACTTTCATTAACTGTGATAAAAATAGTTCCCATTAGTCTGCCCTCTGTGTCTGTCTTGTAGACTATTTTATTTTTATTTTATGTGTGGGTGTTGTACTGGCATTTACGTCTGTGTACCACATGGCTGCAGTGCTCACAAAAGTCAGAAGAGGGCTTTGGATTCCTTGAGCGTGGAGTTACAGATGGTTGTGAGCTGTCATGTGGATGCTGGGAATTGAACCCTGGTCTTCTGAAAGAGCAGCCATTGTTCTTGGCCACAGTGCCACTCTCCAATCCCTGCGGTATCTTGTCTTTAATAACCTTTCAAGGTCTGCTAACTACATTTGTCCCGTGCCCTTTGTTTACCCCCATTGTTCTTAACACAGCCTCGGTGGTCACATAGGGCACTATCTCCTTGTCTCTCAGGGTCCTTACATTTGGTGCTTGTGGTAGCTATCTGAGAGGTCTGTGGGAAACTGGAGGTCCCTGCTTGGAGTAGCTCTCCAGTGCTCCTAAAATCCAGAACTATGAAGTTACAAGCTAAAAAGTTCCTTCCAGCCCCTTGCAAAGTGCTTTACTCCCTGTATATGTAACTGAAGGACTCTGGTCTTGGCTACAGTTTAACGAGCCCTGAAGGCAACTGGGGAGAATGTCTGTAAGAGGCTATTCCCCCTCCTGTGTGCCCACGCTCAGCATGGGGCAGCAGGCAGCATCTGGTCCAGGGTGTAAAGACTCCCCTTTTCCATCTCTCCCCCACCCCTTCCCCATCATCTCTCCCCCACCCCTTCCCCATCATCTCTCCCCCCACCCCTTCCCCATCATCTCTCCTCTCACTCCCTTTCCCATATTTTTTCTGCATTTACCTCTGCTGTTTGGAGAGGAAGGGAGCAGGGATGATGGCTCACAGTGTTTGTACCTGACATTTCCCCTCCCAGGATGACCTCCTGATCCAAGACACACAGATAACCAGGTGTGCACTTCCTTTAGGGTCCTGAGTCTTCTTTCCCTCCTTACTGACTCCTGGACTGGTGCAGCGTGTAATGTTTGCCCCTCAAAGTCAGTCCAGCCTAACCAGCCAGCCAAGTTTGGCTCCAGAGTGAAACTGGGATTTACTCCCATGAGTCATGAGGGTCTCGTTCTCAGCTGAGAGCACACCCCATCCCAGTCAAGTCAAAGCAATGACACCAGCCTTGCCCTGACAATAGAGAAGACACACTGCCCTCAAGAGACGCCCTCTGGGTGGATGTTGGACCTCCAGTTGGACCTTCAGTGGGTCTTGTATCCTCTATCCCCTCCGAGACATCCTGGATGTATTCTCTAAATCTGGTTCTCACACCCTTAAAAAGAAAAGAAAGCTTAATGTTCCATTGTAACAAAATTTGGCCCTCGTACCCACTTCTAGAGCAGGAAATCTGGTCACCCCACGGCACACTAAACTTTAACTGCATCCTACAAGCATCTCTTTTGCTATAACTTAGTGGGGGTGGAGGGGAACCTCTGCAATCCCTTAGAATCAGACAATTGAACACATGCAGCATTTGTTTAATAATGTAAGGATGTGTGTTTAATTGTATAGAGATATTTACATGTGCTTCACCTTGGCTGCCTAAGGTGCCTGCTTGGTCTAATAAAAAGCTGAATGGCCAGTAGCTAGGAAGAGAAAGGATAAGCAGGGCTAGCAGGCAGAGAATAAATAGGAAGAGAAATCTAGGCTCAAAAGGAAGGACAGGAAGAAGGGAAGAATGAGAGAAAGAGGAGGAAGAGAACAAGAGAGATGCCCGGGGCAAGAAGCCAGGCAGACACCAGGCAGCCAGACATAAAGAAGCAAAGAAAGTACGATATAAAGAAGGAAAGAAAAGTAAAACGTCCTGAGGCAAAAGGTAGACAAAGAGAAATGGGTTAACGTAAGTTAAAAAACCTGGCTGGAAATGAGCCCAAGCTGGACTGAGCAATCCTAACTAACAGTAAGTCTCTGTGTCATGATCTGGGAGCTGATTGGTGGCCTAAAGGAAAAAATCTGGTACAGAGGTTCTCCGCCAAAGACTGGTCTCATACCCCCATCTCTATGGGTGAACCTTATTAATGTCTCTCCTGAGCTCGCTCACTGGTATTGATAGCAAACCCAATCAACCTGCTTTACATACCTTTTAACCTGTATAGCTGACAAATATATATATCTTTATACTCATCCCTTCCTGGTCCCACTTAGATGCCCCCTTCTGTTCCTGCATGGGAATATCATGTCTAAACCTCAGGCTCATTTAAGACTCTAAGGGTTCTTATGTCACTCCAAACACCAAGTATCCTGTCCTGTGATGGTCTGGAGCTGTCTGGAGCCTCCTAGTCACTCCCTATAGAGTCCACCTCTCCGTCATCCACATCACCCCCAAGTCTGCAGCATCTCCACTCCTGAGTGTTCATTTGCAACCACCAGGTCTGTGGGAAACTGGAGGTCCCTGCTTGGAGTAGCTCTCCAGTGCTCCTAAAATCCAGAACTATGAAGTTACAAGCTAAAAAGTTCCTTCCAGTCCCTTGCAAAGTGCTTTATTCCCTGTATATGTAACTGAAGGACTCTGGTCTTGGCTACAGTTTAACGAGCCCTGAAGGCAACTGCCATCTGATTGTCCTGTATTCCAAAAGAACTCGGGAGATAGAAATTGTGAAAGGAAGCTGGGTTACTCGCAGTTTAGCCAAACAGAGAGAAAAAGAACCTACTCTGTTTTCCATGTGTCAGTGGCAGCCTTACAGTTTATAGAAACGATGAGACAGAGGCCAGAAGACCTGTGGTTTCTGCTCTGAGGCATTTAACTGGCCGTTTCTGAGTGACAGGCAGGATTATTGCTGCTGTCCTCAAGTCAGTGATGTCCCACAGATAGAGGCAACAGCTGGCTCCAGCTTCTGTCACCTAGATTCCCAGGGCTGTCTTATACTCTGAGAGTTACCCTTCCAGAACCTTCGACAAATTCCTTGACAAATAAAATACAGCCACTATATAATATGTACATGTATTGAAACTTCAAGTTAGTCCCTTAAAGTGTGTGTGTGTGTGTGTGTATATATATATATATATATACATATATAATGTGTATAGGACTGGAGAGATGGCTCAGAGGTTAAGAGCGCTGGCTGCTCTTCCAGAGTTACTGAGTTCAATTCTCAGCAACCGCACGGTAGCTCACAACCATCTATACTGGGATGTGGTGCCCTCTTGTGGCCTGCAGGCACACATGCAGACAGAACACTGTATACATAAGTAATGACTCAGCCATTAAGAGCACTTGTTGCTCTTGCGAAGACCCAGGTTTGATTCCCAGCATCTCCAAGGTGACTCACAACCATTTGTAACTCCAGCTCCAGAGATCTGATGCCCTCATCTCATCTCCACAGGGACGAAGCACGCGTGTGTGATGCACAAACACACACACACACACAAAACACATTCAAATATACATATAACTGGGCAGTAATGATGCACGCCTTTAATCCCAGCACTCAGGAGGCAGAGGCAGGAGGATCTCTGTGAGTTCAAGACAGCCTTGTCTACAGAGGTAGTTCCAGGACAGCAAGGGCTATCCTGTCTCTCTCTCTCTCTCTAAAATAAACAGCTTGGAGTCAGACTCCCAAAGTTTGAACCAACACTGGCTACCGAGTTGTGTTGAGCTGAAATGCCTTCCTTTCTTCTGAGTCTTGTCGCTCTGCTGGCAGGGAGCATCGCAGAGACTTCCACAGACTGGTCTTTGGTGTCCAGTCTGGGGTGAGTAGCCATCTGTCCCCAGGAAAAGTGAGCACAATGATGGGGAATAGGCTTCCTGGGGAAGGAAGGGAGACTGGTGGGTTGAGCAGAAAGATGATGCAATGTCAGGGAGGGAGGGGTGGCTTCCAAGCAGGGAGCAGTGGACAGGTGTCTGGACTCTGTGTAGTGTGGACACGTGCCCCAAAGTGCAAGGGAGCTCGTGTCAGGTGAGTGAGAGCCTCACACTACTGAAAGTCTTTTAAAGGGGAGTGACAAAATGAGATTCATGCAGAGCAGGGTGGCACCTTTAAACACAGCATTTGGGAGCAGAGATAGGAGGATGGAGAGTTTGAGGCTAGCCTGGGCTACACAGCAAGACCCTGTCTCAAAAACAAAACCTGGGGTTTGAGAGATGATTCAGTGCAGTTCCAGAGGACTACAGTTCCGTTCTCAACATCCTGTTATAGAGCCTGAACCCCAGCGGCTCTGGGGGATCCAACAGCCTCTCCTAGCTTCCCAGGGCACAAGCCCACAGACACACAGACACACACACACACAGAGACAGACAGACACACACACACAATTAAATACACACAAACATGGAGGTGGCACTCTTCACAGTTTTAAGCATTGTTGTAGAGAAAGGGCTGGAAACAGATCAAGATGAGAATGTAGGAGACCCTTTAAGCAGCTGGAGGATCCAGGGAAAGTGGGGGTTGGGCAGGTAGAGAGTAGGGTCTGGGAAAGGATGGGTGAGAAAGGAATCGAGGTAGAAGGACAGGCTAAGGAGAGGAATGGAGGATGTGATCTCTCCCCCCAGGCTCAGACATTTAATGGAAGTGGGCAGCTAGTCTTCCTTAAAAAGCTGTCTCAGTTGTTTACGGAACCCCAGGGTGTACAAGCACTAGCTTAGACCTGCCTGTCCCTCCATAGGTGCTGATCTCAGCCTAGGCTGGGGTGTGGCTTGCCCGCTAGATGCTCTAAGGGTGACCTTATGTGGGGAGTAAGGGTGCGGATCTTTAGCCCGCTGTGATCTAATTTCTGTTTCTTCTTCTCTTACCACAGTTGTTGACACTTCCAACCTGATCACTGTTGACCCCTGATTGCCAAGGTTTCCCTGGGCCTCTCTGGGACTCAGCCACTACCCTAACCAGTAAATCCTTTTCTTGTGGCTCCTTCAGCAATCCTTTCCTTCCTCCTTTTTCCTCTTCCTCCACTTTGTCCATCCTGAAATGGCCCCCTGCCCAGGATCCTTGTCACTCGTCACATCTTTACATGGCTCTCTGCCCATGGCCACAGCCGTATCTCGTCTACTGTAGACAATGCCTGCCCTGCCCTGTGAACTCTGGGCACAGATGACAGGAGCCCCTCCAACCCATCAGGACACAGACTCTCCAACTCCTGTGAAGAAACAAGGTTCCAAAGGCCTTGTCTGGGCTCCTGACCTCCTGAGTTCTCCAGTCTCACTGTCTCCCAGACCACGCTGGGCTGGACACCAAAGTGTTCCCTGGAGCTAATGAAAATGACCTATATTGAGAAAATTACGCTTCTTAGACCCTCGGAAGAGTGGCTTGGCATATCGAGAAAGCCCTGTCCAGCCCTGTAGATCTTTAAGAATCTATTTCCAGATTTGTCATAGCTCAGGGAAGGGGTGGTAAGTGTGGCAGCTGGCAGTAGGTGTTCCTGAGGTGAGTAGACTAGTGGTGAAGGAAGAGAGGGCACAGCCCCTTCCAGCACCCACCAGCCATTGCTCATGTTAATATTGCCACAGTTTCTGAGTTTTCAAGAGAATTCCTGAGGCTAGGTGTTTTAAAGGACTTAAAAAAAAAAAAAAAGAGCCAGGTGTGATGGATCACACTTTTAATTCCATCACTTGGGAAGCAAAGACAGGAGGATCTTTGTGAGGTCAAGGCCAGCCTGGCATGCATAAAGAGTTCCAGGACAGCCATGGCTATGTAGAGAAACCCTGTCTCAAAACAGAAAACAAACCCACCACTTTTGTTTATTTGCTTATTTATGTGTATGGGGGTTCTAAACCACAGAAGGGTGACATCTTCAGAGGATGTGAAAGGAAACAGCTGCCAACCTAGACCTTGGTACCCAGCAAAAACACCCAAGGTAAAACAAAACTATTTCACACAACCAGGAGCCAAGAGGATGCTATGCCAGAGAGTTATTCTACAGGACAAATGGAAAGGAATACCTTCTCTAAACCCAAGGAAGAGGTTGTAGGTAGTCGGGTCAGGAGCAGACAGGCTCAGAACACTGAGGAAAGCTAGCACCCTAAGAAGAGGAGATGAAAGTCAAGCTGTTCATGAGAAAACCTCAGGGGTCAACAGAAGGTACTAGGTTGAGATTGTTGCAAATTGTTAAGGGTGTATCATCCCAAGCAAGCACACACACACACACACACACACAGAGAAAGAAAGTTACAAAGAAGCTAACGGAGGAGGTAGATAAAATGATAAAAAGTAGAGCTAGGTGGTGGTGGCGCACGCCTTTAATCCCAGCACTGGGAAGGCAGAGGCAGGCTGACCTCTGTGAGTTTGAAGCCAGCCTGGTCTACAAGAGCTAGATCCAGGACAGGCTCCAAAACTACAAAGAAACCCTGTCTCACAAAACAAAAATAATAAAAAATACTTCCAAAGAACCAAGAAGAGAAGAGTAAAGAAACAAAGATGGGTAGATAGAGGAGACTTTGCCAAGCTCCAGACCTGAGGGTAGCAGTGAGAAAAGATAGTTTATTCTGGAGCCAAATATCGACCATGGCCCAAGAACACAGATTTAGATCACCCCGAATATCATGTCCCAACTTGGGAGCTTTTTTACACTTTTTCAGTAACAGAACAAAGACAGTCACAAGCTATTCTTTTTAAAACTACACTGGTGGAGGCATTAGAGGGTGGGGTACAGCAAAGACCGGGGAGCCCTCCATTATAGGTCTCAGGTGCTGTGGGGTGATAGCTTAGTTTGGGGGTTGTTGAAGCCAGTGGTCTGCTAAGTTAATATACACTCAAGGGCTTAATCTGATCATCATAGGATATGTTAGATCAGACACAGAGGTGAGAAATGAATAATGGTGGGTGGGGATAACTAAAATAAATTATAATTAGGTTGTGGGCCTGCAACATTCCAACTTCTCAACAGTCTTTAGTCAGCCTTGCGGACAGTCTACCCCAGAACTTTCGTCACGTCATAGTATTTCAGAAGTGCACACAAGGCAAGGACTAATTTTGCCTAAAAGTATGTCTTAGGGTTCCTATTGCTATGAAGAGATGACCATGGCAACTCTTATAAAGGAAACATTTAATTGGGGCTGGCTCACAGTCAGAGATTCAGTCCATTATCACCATGGCAGGAACAGGATGGTACATAGGCAGATATGGTGCTGGAGAGGTAGCTGAAAACTCTACTTCTAGACTGGCAGGCAGCAGGAAGAGAGGGAGACACTGGGCCTGGCTTGAGCATCTGAGACCTCAACACCCACCCCCAGTGACACGCTTCCTCCAACAAGGCCACACCTCCTAATAGTGCCACTCCCTTTGGGCCTATGGAGGCCATTTTAATTCAAACCACCCACAAATTATGACCCAGAAGTGGATCCCACTTGAAGGCTGAAAGAAATCTAAATTGACCAAGCAAGATGGGCGGGGTGTTCCTGGTAAGAAGTCTGTGGTGGTTTTAACCAGAAACAACCTCCACAGGCTCAGATAGTTGAACATGGGGTTGCCGACAGGTTGGCAGCACTGTTTGGGGAGGTCTGTCCAGTCTAACTGGAGGAACTGAGTCATGGGCTGGGAGGATGGGCTTTGTTTATGGCCTTACCCCACTTCCAGTTCTCTCTCTCTTCTTCATGCTTACAGTTAAAGATGTGGTCTCTCAGAAGCCTGCTTCTTCTGCTTCGTCTGCCGTGTGCTGCCATGCCTGCCTGCCATGATGCACTCTTGTCTCTCTGGAACCTAACGGCGAAATAAATTCTTGCTCCCTTATGTTGCCTTTGGTCAGTGTGTGCTATCACAGGAGCAGAAATGTAGCTACTTCAGAGCCATCTGCTAAAGCGTGGGATATTTAAAACGCTGGACAGTCTGTAGGGAGGCTGCAACCGTGCTCAGAGTAGCTAAAAACCATGATGATGCCGAAGCCCCCCCCCCCCTCTCTCTCTCTCTTTTTTTTTTTTGTTTTTGTTTTTGTTTTTTGAGACAGGGTTTCTCTGTAGCTTTGGTGCCTGTCCTGGAACTAGCTCTTGTAGACCAGGCTGGCCTTGAACTCCCAGAAATCCGCCTGCTTCTGCCTCCAGAGTGCTGGGATTAAAGGCGTGCACCACCACCACCACCCACTCGAGAAATGCTTTTTTAAAAAAGATTTTTTGGTTCCCTCCCCCCAAAACAACAACAAAGAACAAAAAAGATGGATTTTCTGTGTTTGTCTGACTGTCCTCTGCCTGCCTCTGCCTCCTAAGTGCTAGAATTAAAGGCATATACCACCACCACCAGCTTAGGTCTTTTTTTTTTTTTTTTTTTTTTTTTTTAACATTTACTTTATGTGTACAGGTGTTTTGCCTGCATGGATGTCTGTGTACCGTGTGCAGTGCTTGAAGAAGCCAGAAGAGGGCAGCAGATTCCCTTGGAACTGGTATTACTGATGGCTGTGAGTCACCATATGAAAGCTGGGAATTGAACCTGGGTCCTCTGGAAGAGCAGCCAGTGTTCTAAACTGTGGAGCCATCTCTCCAGTACCCATATGGAGAAATCTTAATACTGTTATCATGTATAGTTAGGAAATTTTTCTGTCATCATGATTTAAAACATGTTAAAAGATGTATTTTGTGTGTATGAGTGTTCACCTGTATGTGTGTCTGTACCGTGGGTATGCTTGGTGCCTGCAGAGGTCAAAAGAGAGTGTCAGGTCCCTGGACTGAAGTTACAGACACTGAGCCGCCCTGTGGGTGGTGGAACAGCAAGTGCTCTCTTAATTGCTGAGCCAACTCTCCAGACCCTTCACCACATTTTTTAAGGAACATTTTGTGGGCCTGAGGACTTAGCTCAGTGAGAAGTTGCTTGCTTAGTTAGTGTGAGGTCCCTGGTACAAGACAGTAGGGGCTTGGGGGACAGACATTTTTGTACTGCTCTGTTGTATGCCTTTTAACTATGGTGTGAAATTGGAACGGAGCCGGTCTGTAGCCCTCTGTGATCACATCGTTCTTGCTCTGGAGATTTGAAAGGCAGCGTCATTTTATTCTCCCTATCTTCCAAGAGGGTGGTTGACAGGTGATCGCGTGGCTTCCTTCTAAGTATAAATTCTTGGACTCTGTCCTCCCCGGCGCAGCTCCACATGGACAGGTCTCTGCATGGCCCTGGGCTCCAGCTGGGGAACCCTTTCCTCTTAACAGCTTTAGAGCATCTACCGTGTGTGAGGTACCATTCTGGTGGCTGGGGATACAGGACTGAAGGACCCAAGATCCTTGGCGTCTAGGAAAGGGAGACAGACAAAAAACGCATACAAGAGACTCACAATAACAGGAGGAGGGGGAGGGAGTGGCTGTCATAAATCACAGGCCGGGCTACATTTTTAGCAGAGGTGGGGCAGCCAGTGGCACAGACATCTGGGAGAACAGCATTCCGGGTAGACAAAATGATAGGTGCAAAGAAAATGGCAGGTGCAGGAATAAGATTGAGGGGCAGATTGGGAAGACCCCGTGGAGGCCAGGGAAACCAGAGTGAAAGGAAGCCAGAGTGGGGTGGGTGGAGCAGGAGAGGGTGGAGGTGGCCAAGGTGACTGTGGTGTTCAGGATGACTTGACTTTCGCTAGTGAAGTGGAAATCACGGGATGGTCTGAGCTATGTTCAAGGAATGTTGAGCATCCCTCAAAGAAGGACAACCAGGCCATGACTGAGAGTCTGGCTTCTTCCTCCCTCTCGGCCCTCTCCCTGTGGTTTGTAATCCTGCCCCTGCTGCAGGATGCCTCTGGGGGTACAAAAGGATACAGACTGAAGGCTAACTAAAAGGGAGACTCTGGCTCTGCAGCTACCAGACGGCCATCATCCCTGCCAGAGTGAGTCTTTTGATTAAACGGCTGTCTTCCGTGCGCCTGTAAATAAGATCAGTGAACGCACCAAGCCAGACTTGTGTAGAATCATCGTTTACCAAGTGAACGCAACAAAGGGTCTGGAGAGGCCTCTAGTTAATAGACACGTAGACCGAGACACACACACCCTACCCCACTCTCCACTGAGAGACCCTGACCGCTCCTGACCTTAGCTTCTATCTAGGAAATAGTTGCAAGGTTTTAGTCAAGTGGGTCTCAGTCTTCCTAATGCTGCGACCCTTTGGTGACCCCCAAACAAAGAATTATTTTTGTTATTACTTCATAAGAGTAATTTTGCTACTGTGTCCGAATCGTAATACAGATATCCGCTGTGAGATATCTGTGGGGTCGTGACCCACAGGTTGAGAACCACAGTTTTAGCCAGTCTCTCCTGTGCTCTGTATGGGCAGCGATAGAAGGGAGTGTGACGGATGGGTGTGCACAGCGGCCTGGTTACTTGAAGTAGAATTCTCTTTCTCTAGAAGCCCATGTGAGGGTTACTTGACATCCACTTATTCTGAGCCTTAGACTCTTACTGCCTCAAAGATGACAGTCACTGGCCAGGCAGAAATGGAACCACTCTCCACCCCAAGAATCAGGGCCCTTCACGTCACACACAGGACCCTGGTAGTTCTTGGGGACTTTGGTGACTCTGCTCCCAGGTCCCCACATGAGCACAAGGAGCCCGAATTCCTACTCTTTAAAGTGTCTGTCATGTTTGGACTCTACACTGATTACTCAGTCCGGTCTTTGTCTCTTGCCCTCAATCTAGAAGTTGTCAAATTGGGGAGATGGGGAGGTGGGGAAGGCTTTGTCTGTTTCCTTCGATGTTGTGTTCTGATCTCCACAGCCATCAGCTAGGGCGCGAGATGAATGAACAAAGAAATGGAGGAGGGCTGTTACTGTGACTTTCTTTCTCAGGCAATAACACAAAAGCCCCGACAGGCAGGAAGTCGGCGTTGCTCAGCAACAGTGCAGGCGTCTGTTTCCTGGCCCAGTTCCTACAACCCAGAGCACACAAAAGCTCAGGACCATACCCAGGAGCCTCAACCATGGAGCCTCAACGATGCCCTCACTCATCTGGTCTCTGCTCTGCTCTCTAAGGGAACTGCAAAACCAGGAAAGGCTCCCAGGGCGGGAGCAGGGGCAAGGGACAACCTACCAGTCATTAATAGCCATAGCTACTGAGTATAACAGCAAGGGGGCGCACCTTTAATCCCAGGACCTAGGAGCCTGAGGCAGGAGAATCTCTGTGAGTTTGAGGCTAGTCTGGTCTGAAAGTATATACAAATAGTAACGGCACTTCTAAGGTACCAGATCTTGTTCTTTTTCAAGATAAGATCTCACTATAAAGCCTTGATTGGTCTGAAATTATCTGTGTAGACCAAACACGCCTCAAAATCACAGAGATCCCAGCACTCGGGAGGCAGAGGTGGGAGGATCTCTGTGAGTTCGAGGCCAGCCTAGTTCCAGGACAGGCTCCAAAAGTCACAGAGAAACCCTGTCTCGAAAAACTAAAAAAAAAAAAAAAAAAAAAAAATCACAGATGCCCCTAGGCAGCACTGTAGAGGCCACACAGCAGTCTTGCTTTCTAGCCCTGCGTGCCCATTGACCTGACTTCCACATCTCTAGATTCGGACCAATAAATGGCTAGTTTATAAGGTTACCACGAGATAGATAATACAGTCAGAATTTCTGGCCCCAGCATAAAGTGAATGTTCGATAAATGTTAATTATTGATACTCTAATTATTCTTTTGAGTGTTCCTAGGTCCAGGAGGGATGGCTACAGCAAGGCGGTATCTTTGCGCTGTTTGGAGTGAGGTCACCCAGCAAGGATTCTGACTGACTACACCCAGCCGAGAGCACCCAGGCCAAAGTTTTGGAGGCTGAGATCTCATGCCCCGCCCCTCCAGACTTTAACTGGGAGAGGAGCAGGAGGCCCGCGCCGGCGCAGACAGTGCTGACTGACCCGGGCCTCCGGCAGCTGGTTCGGAGGTGCCAGCCCCTCCGCGTTCGTGCATGGAGGGGCGCGTGAAACCCAGGGGCTCGTCCCGCAGCATGCCCGGGGCGGCCGTGCTGTTCCGCGGCCCCGTGGAGCCCGTCGTCTTCCTGGCCAACTTTGCCGTGGTCCTGCAAGGCCCGCTCACCACGCAGTACCTGTGGCACCGGTTCAGCACCGAGCTCGGCTACAATGGCACGCGCCACAGGGGAAACTGCGGGAACCAAAGCGCGGATCCCGTCATGCAGGTAGCGGGGACCACCGGGTTGTGAACGCGGAGCACGGCATGGGGCAAAGCCTGTGGAAGATGGGGTCCCTGGGAGGGGGGACGCACATGCCGGGGAGACGCACATGGTGGGCGGAGCTAGAGCAAAGGGGGCCTCCCGTGCTGACTGCTTTGGGGTGCAGGTAGTGGACTCAGAGAATGCCTGGCCTGGAGGGTTAACCCAAGTGCGGAGATGGAGGGAATGCTTCTCCGGGGCCCGTTTTTTAAGAGTTCAACGAACATTTCAAGAGGCTTAGGGCTCCAAAGCAAAGCCTCAACCCTGTAGCTGCCAGGTTGATGATGGTAACTAACTAAATCAAGGGCCTGCGCCCTGACGGTTCTGTTTTCACAGGAAGTGGAAACCCTGACTTCCCATTGGACCCTCTACATGAACCTGGGCGGCTTCCTGGTGGGACTTTTCTGGTCCACCCTTCTGGGAGCCTGGAGTGACCGTGTGGGTCGCCGCCCACTGCTGGTGCTGTCCTCTCTTGGCCTGCTGGTCCAGGTCGTGGTGTACATCTTTGTGGTGCAGCTGCAACTGCATGTTGGCTTCTTCGTGCTTGGCCGAGCCCTTTGTGCCCTTCTAGGAGACTTCAATGGCCTCCTGGCCGCTAGCTTTGCCTCTGTGGCGGACGTCAGCTCTAAACACAGTCGCACCTTCCGCATGGCTCTGCTGGAAGCATGCATTGGTGTGGCTGGGACCCTTGCAAGCCTTCTTGGGGGTCATTGGCTCCGGGCCCAGGGTTATGCCAACCCCTTCTGGCTGGCTTTGGCCCTGTTGATCGTCTTGACTCTGTATGCAGCATTCTGTTTTGGTGAGACAGTGAAGGAGCCAAAGTCCACCAGGCTTTTCACGCTCCACCATCACCGATCCATTGTCCGGCTGTATGCGGTCCCATCCCCAGAGAAGTCCAGGAAGCATCTAGCCCTGTACTCATTGGCTATCTTCGTTGTGGTCACTGTGCACTTTGGGGCTCAAGACATCATGACGCTCTATGAGCTGAGCACACCCCTCTGCTGGGACTCCAAGCTGGTTGGCTACGGCTCGGCAGCCCAGCACATACCCTACCTCACCAGCCTGGTGGGCCTAAAACTCCTGCAGTACTGCCTGGCAGACACCTGGGTGGCTGAGATCGGCCTGTTCTTCAACATCCTGGGCATGGTGGTCTTTGCGTTTGCCACCACCACACCCCTCATGTTTACAGGTAAACTGAAAACGGGGCCATCCACGCATTGCTCCCAAATGTGGTTCAAGCCTGTGTCTTTGGACCCAGAGTTACACTCTCAGCCTGTGCAGAGGACAGACAACTGAGAAACCCCAGAAAAATACCTTCTCTCATTTATAGAAAATATAAAGCGTCAGTGGCTAAAGTAATTAGTGCACGTTATCAATCATAAATATTGTTAGGAATGTAGAGCAAAGACAAGAGCATAGCTCATGAGCTAATTGCTTCACCCCTTGGCCTCTCGTGGCTTATTTACAGTGTTCTTAAGCAAAGTCCATGCTGCTAATGTCTTGATCCTTGGCTCTTGGATAAGAATCGCAGGGCCCTTCCTCAGGGATCCTTGTTTATTTGTTTAGACGCAGGCGCAGACTTGACCAAGTGATTTTCTATGCAGCTGAAGATGACTTTGAACTTACAATCCTTTTGCCTCTACCTCCCGGGGATTCACAGGCCTTAACAACCTTACTCTAACTTCTTTTGTGTTTGTTAAAACGCCAGACTTTCTAACATTCCTGCTGACTTGCTTCTTCTTCCTTTCCTTCCTCTTGCTGCTGCTCCCCTCCCCGCTCTCCTGAAAAGAGGGGTAACTGGCTGAAAAATGAAGAAGTTAACTTTCTTTTTTAAAAATTTATGTGCATTGGTGTTTTGCCTGCATATCTGTGTGTGGGTGCCAGATGCCCCGGAACTGGAGTTGTGAGCTGCCATGTGGGTACTGGGAATTGAACCTGGGTCCTCAGGAAGAGCAATCCGTGTTCTTAACCACAGAGCCATCTCTCCAGTCCCAGAGGTTAACTTTCTAAAAATAAAAAGTATTCTTGCTGGAGCCTGGATCTGCATTGTGCAGTCATCTGTCTTGACAGCCAGCAGCTATGTTAACTCCGCTGCTGGACCAACAGTGAAGCCATGGGGACGGGGACCATTCACTCAAGGCCACAGCCCTCAGAAGTGCTGAGATAAAGATGTTATATCACAGAGTCTCAGCAGAATTGCAAACATCGTATGCCTATAGGTAGCTGGATGGCAGGAGCAAAGGAACTCACATGGTATGCCCTCAACTCTCGCCCTTCACCGATACCACCTCCTTATCCCAAGGTAGCTGAAGGAAATTCCCACACATTGTGTAGCTGGTAGTCTCTCAGTGCTAAGGCCCGGGCTGAAATCAGAATGTCCCTGCTCCCTCAGGGACACTGGAGAAGCTCTATCCCAATGGCTTAAGACTGCTGTGGCAGGCCTCCTTCGAGACTGGACACATCTTTATCAGTCTGATAGAAGGGAGAGCTTTCCTGAAGGTCCTTCTTGCTTAAACCTGTAAAGACTCATTCTCCACAGAAGACAGGTGACAGGTTCAGGGCCTGTCTTTGAGGCTGTTAGTCAACCACCGTCCAACAGAGGCCTATGGTTTTCCTCTTACAAGTTAGGAGATGGGTTCAGGGAAGTCCAGTAGACAAGGTCACACACACAGTAAGCAGTGGTAACAGGGTTTGAACTCAGGGCCAACCCCAAAGCCTGTACTCATTTTCTGGGTCCTGTCATCTCCCCTGTAGTGCCCCGTGGCCACTGGAGGTGTTCTGAAGAAGCAGTTGGTAGGGCTTAGCTCTCATGTAGAAAGAGTGAGCAGATGAGCTGTGAGCTGGGGAGAACTGCTGTCTTTTCCTTGGGTCCACACCTGCCCGTCCTGGGCTGTATGTAGGAGCCCAGCTGCTCTCAGGACACCCGTCCTTGATGTTTCCTGACCAGTGTTTCTCTCGCAGGATATGGCTTGCTTTTCCTGTCACTGATGATCACACCTGTCATCCGGGCCAAGCTTTCCAAGCTGGTGAGCGAGTCGGAGCACGGTGAGTGTCAGAGTCATCTGTCCCTGGTCCCTTGCGTCCAGTGTTGCCTTGGCAGTTCTGGCCAAGGAGGGTCTGCTTTCTACCCTCAGACCTGGAGGAGTGAGCAGGCAAGACAGATGCTCTTCTGCCACGTGCTCAGAGCTGGCTAGGGACTGATGCTGTGGGGTTTTGTTCCTTAGAACTAAGATGGCAATCGGTAGAGCACAATCCAGTTCTGAGTAACCACAGCAGCATAGCAGAGCTTATCTCTTCAGAACTCATCTTTCCCATCTGTGAAGTGGGTATGATGATACCAGGGTTTCCTGCCATGCTGGGGTCAGAAGATGCAGGCCCAGAGGGAATAAACAGCCTCTGCCAGAGATTTCGTTGTTCCCCATTGTCAGATGAAGAAAGGGAGGCCTGGAGGGTTAAACTGAGTTCTTCAAGGTTGTTCAGTAAACAATGGGTCAGAGATGCGTGCATGTATATGTGTATGTGTTCACATGTATGTGACTTCAGTGTCTTGAGGAACATGGAGTCTTTGACTTGGGCAGTCTAGCTAACTACTTGCCTCGTGGATTTCCTGTCTCCACCTTTCAAGCCCTGAGATTACAGGTGCCCACCACACCCACCTAGCTTTCATGTGGTTTCAGGTTTCGGAGGGCATCCAAACTCTGGTCCTCATGGTAGCGTAGGTGCTTCATCTGCTCACCCAGCTACACACACACACACACACACACACACACACACACACCCTTCCCCACGCACACCTCTGTTCCATGTGTTTTTAAGAGCACTTGGTCTTGTAGCTGGGCTCCAGCCCTGGCTTGTTCTGGACCTGTTTCTTCATCTGTGACATGAGGCCTTTATTCCCCAGGACACTGTAGACCCTTAGAGTCTGGCAGCTGAGTCTGTATCTATTGTGTTATTGCTTAGTTTGCAACAGCTGGGTTCTGGCACAGGGTCGGGTGTCTGCTAAAATGCTTCATTCATTCAATATACTTTTGCTTTTGTTTATTTTGAAACAGGGTCTTCTTGCTAAGTAGCCCAAGCTGGCCTTAAAGTAAAATACTCCTGCCTCAGCTTCCCAAGAGCTGGCGTTACAGTCGCTTTTCACCATGTTTGCGGGCAGTGGATCTTTGCCACCCAGCAGGTTTCACTGTACCCAGAATGGGAAAATAGCAGGCCCTTCTTGGAGGCCACCTGTGATAGGTACTCTCCATTTTAAAATTACTGGCAGTCCGCGCAGTAGCTCTTGTCCTTCGTACACAGAAGGCGGCGCAGCAACCCAGAAAGTTCAGCGCCTCAGCAATTGCATGGCTGTGAGTGTGGAACATGGGATCAAATGATGCTTCAGGAGGGGAAGCCGGCAAGCTCTCGTAGACATCACGTGTAGCATGGCAGGACTCGGCAGGCTTTCAAGCTCTTGCCACTGCACATGATGACCCGAGCCTACTATCTAGGGCCCATGTGGGAGAAGAGAGCCAGCTGCTGAAAGTTGTCCTCTGACCACCACACACACGCCTGGCACAAGCGACGTGAACATAATAACACATTTTTTAAAGAAGCTGTCATGGTGGTACAGCCTTGTAATCCTAGCACTCGAGGCTGAGACAGGAGGACTGCAAGTTTAAAGGCAACCCGAGACCATTTCTTAAAACAAACCAAGCTGGGGCTGTGGAGATGGTTCAGCATTTAATAACACTGGCTGCTCTTGCACCAGGCATGCACGTGGCACGGAGGCACACATGCAGGCAGAGCACCCATACACATTAAATAAAGTAAGGTTTTTTAAAGTAAGAGGCACCACACAGGCTTTTCTGTGAATTTAATAACAGTTGACAGCTATGTCTCTAACAGCCCCTCTGCCAGGCACTTGCTGTGTGTAACGCCATTGAGTCTTTACCACAGCACAGTGTAGGAGGCACAGGTGAGGGAGGCCAGGTGTCTTGCCCAGGTCACACAGCTGTGAGGTGGCACTGCCCTCCCTTGACCCTGGGTTTTTCCAGCTCTGAAGCATGGTGTCTCTTCCCTCCCAGGTGCTCTCTTTTCTGCGGTGGCCTGTGTGAACAGCTTGGCCATGTTGGTGGCCTCTAGTGTCTTCAACTCGCTCTACCCAGCCACTCTGAACTTCATGAAGGGCTTCCCCTTCCTCCTGGGAGCTGGCCTCCTCTTCATCCCGGCCATTCTGATTGGGTAATGGAGGACCCTGACCTTGCCTGCTCATCATGGTGTCTTAATTTCCGAGAGGTTTCCTCCTTCCCCCGCTCCTAACTGAAAATGGCAGCTGTGCCTCTGGAATCCTTGTCCTTTGGGTATAGCATCCAGGGCTGATCCTACCCCATGCAGGAGGCTGCCTGATCTTTTAGGGGCCATCTCCAGAGTAAGGTAGAGCCATGTGGCGAGGGGCCAGGCTAACACTACTGTTTGACAAGGCTGCGTCCTCTCCCTCAGGCCCCTCAGCCTGCCCCATCCTTGAACTGTGCTAACAGAAAGAAAACTTACTCGGCTACTTGTGGCTGAGCCCCAGACTAGACCGACCCACTGAAGTCCTGAGAGTTCTTGTCCAGAGTCCTCTGTCTGTGGACATTGTCCTATGCCTGTCGGCTTGGGAAGGGACACACCTGGAGCTGCTCACCCAAGTCAGTCCCGTGTCACCTCTCTAGAATCAATCCTGAACCATCTCTCTGGTCTCTCACAGGGTACTAGAGAAGGCTATTCCACATCCTGAATTCCAGCAGTTTCCGCAGAGTTCCTGATCTGCTCGAGGCCATGGAACAGTGGACCTGCACCAGCCAGCCCTCTGAGGGCGGTACTCACTTTGGACAGGGTGGTCAAGCCAGTGATGGGCATCACCTGATCTCCCACTGAGCCAGTCCCTGCATAGGATCTATAGTCTGACCAGGATACGCCCACTCAGGGCAGCCATCTGAGGCAAGGGTGTTTCTTTGGTTCCCCCCCCCCCCCTTTTAAACTATTTGTAATTCACAAGCCTCCAAAATGAAGGAGACAGCACTTCAGGGACCAACTGAAGCATGGGGACCGACCTCTCCTTCCAGCCCATGGGACTAGGTCCGTGATGAGTGCTGTGGCCTCCAGTCACCCCTAATGATAAGTGTGGTACCTGTGGGGAGACTTGGCCCCAGAGGGAGAAGCACTGTCTGTGGATGGGAATCAGCCCTTGACCTCAGCCTGTCCACTGTGACCTCAGCCTGTTCACCTTTGACCTCAGCCTATCCACCCTTGACCTCAGCCTATTCACCTTTGACCTCAATCTGTCCACCCTTGACCTCAGCCTGTTCACCGTGACCTCAGTCTGTCCACCGTGACCTCAGCCTATCCACCCTTGACCTCAGCCTATCCACCTTTGACCTCAGCCTGTTCACCCTTGACCTCAGCCTGTCCACCCTTGACCTCAGCCTGTCCACTGTGACCTCAGCCTGTTCACCCTTGACCCCAGCCTGTCCACCCTTGACCTCAGCCTATCCACCTTTGACCTCAGCCCACACTTGACCTCAGCCTATCCACCTTTGACCTCAGCCTGTCCACCCGTGACCTCAGCCTGTCCACCCTTGACCTCAGCCTGTCCACTGTGACCTCAGCCTGTTCACCCTTGACCTCAGCCTGTCTACTGTGACCTCAGCCTGTCCACCTTTGACCTCAGCCTGTTCACCCTTGACCTCAGCCTGTTCACCCTTGACCTTAGCCTGTTCACCATGACCTCAGCCTATCCACTGTGACCTCAGCCTGTTCACCCTTGACCTCAGCCTGCCCACCCTTGACCTCAGCCTATCCACCTTGACCTTAGCCTGTTCATCCTTGACCTCAGCCTGTCCACCCTTGACCTCAGTCTATCCACTGTGACCTCAATCTGTCCACCCTTGACCTCAGCCTGTTCACTCTTGACCTAAGCCTGCCCACCCTTGACCTCGGCCTGTCCACCCTTGACCTCAGCCTGTCCACCCTTGACCTCAGCCTGCCCACCCTTGACCTCAGCCCGTCCACCCTTGACCTCAGCCCATCCACCCTTGACCTCAGCCTGTTCACTGTGACCTCAGCCTGTTTACCTTTGACCTCAGCCAGTTCACCTTTGACCTCAGCCTGTTCACCCTTGACCTCAGCCTGTTCACCTTTGACCTCAACTTGTCAGTTGTCACAGTATAAATCATTTGAGTCAGACTGAAGAGTCACACTGGGCTTTGGGGCTTTCTGTCTTCCCGCTCTCAGCCTGTTTGGCACAGGTCAGACACAAGCAGCTGCTGGGCTGGAGTTCCTGAGTTGCCTGCGGGGATAGTCCCGGGCATGTCCCTTCAAACTCCAGCTCTCTAAGGTTCTGAGGGGTGAAGGGATTGTGAGACATTCTCAGAGCAGCGGAGACACTTGGGCCCCAGCCCTGGCTGCTCCTTCCTGTGGCTCTGTTGAGTCACTACCCTGCTGGCTTCATGGCTCCACCAGCCCCAGCAAGATCACTTTTGGCTGCCATTTGGCCCTCCATGTAGTTCAGTGCTGAGCAGGGCCGTGCACTGGGACCGTCCTTCCTGCCCAGAGCTGAGAGGCAGACTCTGGCCTGTTGTGAAGCCGCTGATTTTTGGCAATTGGCAGTCTTCTTCAAGCCGACCCAAAGTGGGAGGTTTGTTAGTGTTCCAGCCGGAACTGTCTGTGAGACTCTGCACCTGCACCTACCACCCACCCTGCAAGGCGGTTTCCTAGCTGGAAACTACAGGTGAAAGAGAAGTCTCCAGGGAAAACTAAGGTGGCGGGGTCCACTCCTGCCTCACTGCCCCTCTGAGGCCCCCTGAGCTGCAGCGGGGTCCACCCCTGCCTCACTGCCCCCTTGGAGGTGAAAACTCAGCAAGAAGAGGCCTTCTACTGACCCTGCCACTGTGGGGAGGGAAAGGCTCCACTCTGGCACCTTGACCTTGAATAAACCTAGTGAAAACTGGGTCAGCTTTCCACCCAAACTGTCTGGTTACAAGGGCCCCTCTAATTGGATGTGTTAGGAAGCACAGTGGTCGGATGCTCTGGATCCCTCCGTCTTCCTGCACCCCAGGATGAGATGCCTCGTGAAAGGATGATGCTTACCCTCTTACTGTCGCCCACTAGAGACGGGTAGGGTGTAGTGTAGTGACCACACTGACTCAGCCCCAGCTTGGGGCAACAGCTATATAGCCCAGCCAGGTAGAAAACGCTGCACCCACAGACCGTGCAAACCTGGGCAGCCTGAAAGGCTACTGAAGAGCCCGTCTTGAGGTCAGTGTGGTCAGCCTTGCTTTGCTCTGCCTGCTGTATGAGCTGTGTCACCACAGAGCAGAGTACCTCACTAGAGGAGGCTTGGAACTGCTACCCTGACTGGGGCAGGCTTTGCTCTGGTTCCCCAGGAAGACAGGAGGGGACAGGTCAACAGAAGGCCAGACAGCAGAGGTAGTAGTGACCTGTGTCCCAAATAAGAAAACCCAGAAACTTCTTGAGTGCTGCCCACGGGGCCCTCTGGAAAGTGTGGACTGGAGATAGGTAGGTTTCCTGGGAGGAACTCATATACTGTATCGTTACTGACTTTGTCATCAAGGGTACCATTCCGTCTGCCTCACCTCAGAACAGGGTGTGGGGTTGGCACTGTGACAGGACCAGGACTACAGATAGTCACAGCCAGAGGCCAACCATGACCCATGGACGATGGGGTCTTTGGCAAGAAGGACAGTCAAGGAAGGTGTCCCTAGGCCTGGAAAAAGGCCCTTTGATTCTCTGACAGTGGGATCTAAGGGCAAGTAACCTGACCAGCTCCTGGAGAGGTGTGTGACCTCCAGAGGTCAGCAGCAGGGTGATGCCAGCTGACTCCAAGCTGGAGGCTGGGTATTGGCAAGAGCCAATGGTCTGGACACTGGTGCTGGGCGTCAGGACTAGGGCAGAATCTGAGGCTGCCACCACTGATTTGGGGACCTGGGCCTATCACTGAACCATTCCTTTCTGTAAAACTGGGGTGATAGGACTGGAAAAGGCTCCAGGGAGGGTTAGGAACCAGACTGGGGTGTTTGGAACATGACAGGGGCTGGTGAGGACATTGCATGAGCTCCCGTGGGAATCTGCAGATGGCAGCGGCTCAGGAACTTCCTGGATGGCTTGCTCTGTTTTGATAAGATTCCCAGTGGATGTGGACACACTTCTATGGGAGAGACAGCCCCAGGAACTGGCACGTGTCTGCAGAGGTCTTGCCTCTTTCCCAGGGTGCAGGCTCTGCCCTGGCTACCAGTGCTGCTGAAGCTTCTCCAGTCTCCTCTTAGCCCTGTGAGGAGCTGGAGAAGCCAGGTAGAGCAGGCTAGGCAAGAGCCTTAGGCACAGCACAGAGGTTTGAGCTATGGTGGATTCTTATGGTCTCCCTGAACAAGTAAGGGTCCTTTCTTGCACCAGAAAGGGCAGCAAGGCCAGGCAGAGGGCCAGCTCAGATGGACCCTGACTCCCAGTATGGCAAAGGAGGCTGCCTAAAGAAATCTGGCAGGGGTACCAAGTAGTTACAGAGCAAGGCCACGAGGCAGCAGAAATCCAGGTGAGTCAGGGGCCAGGCACAATGTGAGTAGACAGCCTTTGGGGGATCCTCAATCCCAGATGCCTCCACGTAGAGGGCCTAGGCTTTGTCCTGACTCCTGCCAGGGCCTGCCAAGCTCACCCTACTCGAGCTGGCTGCTCTTGGGCAGGAGACCAGAGAACTAAGCAGGGGCATGGGATGTTGGAACTTGAAGGCAGGGTCTGACAGAGGAGTCCTCTCATTTAAGCCCGTGCCTAGCGTCTCTGGGTTAGAAGTGGGCCACTGTGTGGCAGCGGGGAAAGCCATTTCCTGAGAAGGGTCTGGTTTGCCTTAGCCCAGGGCGGCTCTAGAGGAGCTATTCCTTTAAGGGTGGGGAGATGATGGAACCAGGGGTCACAGCAGGGCGAGGGAACTGGGGACAGGCTAAGGCAGACCCATTGGTGCAGTTCCTTCCAGACTGGTGTCAGAGCCGGCAGAGGAGTCCTGAGAGGGGCGGCCCTGAAGGAAGCGGATGATTTTCTCGATGGTGGCCTCCTGGTACTCGTGGGACCATCTGTGGACACAGAGGCCAAATGGGTCAGAGGGTGGGCAGGGGCTGCTGTGGGTCGGCGCCATTTTCTTCACACAGATGCTACACACACACACACACACACACACACACAGCTCCTTAACTCTTCTTGGGTCTTACTTGATGCCGTTGAAGGTAAGCACAGCCTGCATGTCCTCAGGCAGTGCCTGGGGCTCGGGCCACTCAAAGCCATCAATGATGGGCACAATGTTCTTGCCACAGCTTAAAGCAGTCACAATCTCCTGGGAAAGAAAGAGAAAGAGACTGTTGTGGTTTGATCTCGAATAACCCCTGCGAAGCTCATGTCTTGGATGTTCAGTCCCCAGCAGACAACGCTGTTGGGAATTGATGAAGACATCAGGAGTGGGGACTAATTGCATAAAGTAGGTCATGGGGGGGGCAGGAAGGGGTATCCCTAGAAAGGTACCCTGCGCCTTTCCCCCTCTGTGCCTCCTGGCCACTGTGAATGTTCTGCTTCACAGCAGGACTCAAGGCAACAGCCAAGTGACCATGGATCAAAAGCTCAGCATCCATGGACCACAGTAAATCTTCCCTTTCCTGTTGACTGTCCTGGATGTTTGTCATGTGATGGAGATCTGATGGACATAAGACCTCCATCCCACCCAACAGCCATGAGGTCACCACATGTGAGAGCACCCCTGGTTTGAATGTACCCTGGCTGCTCTCAGCTTCACGGTAATTTATAAACCGTGTGTCTTTATCCCGGGACAGGCGTGCCTAGAGCACCTAAAACTACTGGAGTCTCCTGAGTGTAATTTTACTATTGCCATGATCCTAGCCAGAGTTTGGATGGGGGAAGTGGCCTAGAAAATTCCTGATGGGGGCTGGGTATCAGAAAGACCAACCACAGCACGGGGCTTAGGACTTCTGAGGTCCACCCACTTTTCAGGAGGGGCTACAGGATGAGTTCAGTGCTAGTAGCCACAATTTCATCAGCCATGCCTATGTCTAAAACCTCCACAATATCCCCTCATGAGTGGGGGCTGAAGAGCTTCCAGGGTGGTTCCATAGATTATGGGGGTGGAGCCCAGCAAGCACCAAGGTTCTACCACTCTGGTCTTTCATCTTGCCTCTCTTCCTTAGACCGTTGCTCTCCCACCTAGATCCACTCACGGCTTTGGTCTGAGCTCAATCAGTACTTCCCTAAGGAACCTGCCTGCACATCCCGATCAAGTCAGCTCTCCCATGCGGGTTCCCATCAGCTCTGTGGCAAACTTCAACTAATTCAATTCAGGGGTGATTTAGTTGAAGTTTCTTCTCCTTGGTGTCATAAGGTGACTCATAAGGTGACTCAGGGCAGGGGCCATGCCTGGTTTTCATTAACCATACTTCTTGGCATCTTTCACAAAGCCCTGCCCACAGTCAGCCCTTCTTGAGTACTGACTGGACGGATGAATGCATGAAGCGATACACATAGTAGTTGGGGGCTGTATTCCGAAATAAAAAGAATCCGTGTTCATTTTGACTGTTAATTTTGATTGTTGACTTTTTTGGATTAAAAAAAAAAAGTTGAAGGGGAGTGAGAAAAATGTATAGCTAAATAAAAACAAAACAAAACAAAATTACCCAGAAGGTCCAAGGTCAGCCTGGTTTACAGAGTGAGTTCCAGAACAGTCAGAGCTGT
Source organism: Chionomys nivalis (assembly GCF_950005125.1). Lineage (NCBI taxonomy): Eukaryota > Metazoa > Chordata > Mammalia > Rodentia > Cricetidae > Chionomys > Chionomys nivalis. Next base: position 59,279,814 of record NC_080092.1, read on the forward strand.
TACACAGAGAAACCCTGTCTCAAGAAACCAAACAACCAAACAAGCAAAAACCCCAGAGAGCCAGTGAGATGGTTTGACAGGTAAAGGTGCTTGCCACAAAGCCTGACAACCTGGGATCAGTCCCTTCCATGGTGGAAGGAAAGAACTGATTCTTGTGGGTTGTCCCCCATTTCCTCATTGTGCTGTGTTACATGCACTCGTGTGCATGTACATGTGTGTGCACGCATGCTCTCTCTCTCTCTCTCTCTCTCTCTCTCTCTCTCACACACACACACACACACACACACACACACACAAGCAGAATGCATTTTTAAAACACCCAGAACATTAGTGAGGCTCACACCTTTGGGCGTGTTTATTAGGGTGTTTCTACGGGGGAGGGGAATAACTAAGGGAGGGGACGAACTGCCCTGAACGTAGCTGGCACCATTCCATGGGCTGAGGTCCCAGACTGACTACAGGGAGGGGGGAGAAAGCCAGATGAATGGCGTGCCCTCTGCTCCAAAGGTGAGAGCTAGCAGTCTCCCCCTGCGGCTGACCTCTTGGCTTTCCTTACCACAAAGGAGGTCGCCCCTGCATTGTCAGCTACAATAAGCCCTTCCTCCCCAGAGCTTCCTCCTGTCCAGTGTGCGGTTACAACCTCAAAAGAAAGAAGGTGGGGTCTCCGACACAGGCTCTGTGACCCAAGGCTAGGATAATGGGCTTTCAAAGTCTGTTTTCCAATATGTAGCTCGGGGTTAATGCCAGGCAGTGATCTTACAGGGTTGTTGGGTGGAATGATGGCAACACTCCACAGCAAGTGAGTAGAGCAGGGGCTAGCTCTTAAAACTGCACATTTAAGGAGCAGTGGGGTGTGGTGTCTCAGGTCTGTAATCCTAGCACAAGGGAAGGCTAAGGTGGGGGGATTGTGAATTTGGGGCTAGCCTGGGGTATACATAGCTATACCCTATCTCCAAAAAGAGAAAAATAATTTTTTAAAAAAAGGAAATAATGGGCTCCTTCTTTGTAAAGTACAGAGGTAAAACCTGCCCCACAGACTGTTCAGGGGACCTTATTCACCATTAATAGTGATCTGGTAAGCACTTACCAAATGGGTTCTGCCTTTCAAGTCCCATCAGGGATGGGACTTTTTTAAGTGCAGTTCACTTGTGGGTTTGTGTATTGATTAGCCACTAAATGTGGCTTCCGGGAAGGGAGTATGAAAACCAGAGACAATTAGGCCCCGCAAGCAACCCAAGAGAATGACAGAGGCTTTGGGACAAAATCCAAGGAGCAAGCCATGCCAGCTGCCTGGATGCTCCATCCTTCCCAGGCTCAGTGGTGGAGCCTGGGAAGAGAGCTGTGTTCCTGGAGCCTCATCATCGTAAGAAAACAGGGAGGGAAGCCAAGAGCAGAAGGTGCTTCCTCCCAAGCCCCTCAAACATGCAGCCCGGGAGGACTCCAGGCTAAGCCTTCAGAGTTCAAGCGCATCCAGGGCTGTGTCGTCCAAGCCTGGCTGCCTGTGCTAAGCATCTGGGTGAGTCCTTTAATCCCAGCACTCAGGGAGGCAGAGGCAGAGGTGGAGGCAGGAGGATCTCTGTGAGTTCGAGGCCATCCTGGTCTACAAATCAAGTTCCAGGGCATTCAGAGATATACAAAAAATCCCTGTTTTGAATAATCAAAAAAACAATAAATAAATAAAAAATTGCCATGGCCATGGTGTCTTCACATCAATAAGAAACCCTAACTAAGACACGAGGACTCGGGTCAGCTGAGTCCCCCACGTGATCTCAGTTCTGTCATGGAACACGACACAGGTCCTGGGGAAGAGAATAGGCTTTGAAGTCAGACAGTTCAAACCCCAAGCTTTCCAATTTCCACACCACAACTGCGCTGCATCTCTGAGTCTCGGTTTGAAGCCTGGGGGAGCATGACATTGCTGCCTCTTGTCGCTGCTCATCTCCCTCAATACTCGAGCTGTTCCCGGCCTGGAACACCTTCTCTTCCATTCACCTGCATACTTACTTTTTAAAATACACATTTTATTTTAGCTATGTGTATGTGTTTGTGTATGGATAGTTGCAGGTACCCTCAGAGACCAGAAGACGGCGCTGGATCCTCGAGCGCTGAAGGTACAGGAGGCTGTGAGTTTCCTGATGGGGCTGCTTGGAACCGAACCCCAGTCCTCTGTAAGGGTTGTGTGTGCTTTTAACACAGAGCCGTCTCACCAGACCCGCACCAGCGTTCTTAAGACATTTCTCCTTCCTCCATGAAGCCTCCCCTGATCATTCCAGCCCTGGCTTCGTGTTTACATGAGCCACTGTGGGCATATTTTTTACAGTGTTTGCTCATTTTTTTAATGATTTATTTATCTTTATTTTATGTGCATTGGTATGAAGGTGTCCAATCCCCTGGAACTGGACTTTCAGACAACCGTGAGCTGCCATGTGGGTGCTGGGAATTGAACAGGGTCCTCCGGAAGAGCAGTCAGTGCTCTTAACCGCTGAACCATTTCTCCATCCCCATGTTTGTTCATTTTTAATTTTAATTTTATTTTATTGAGACAGGGTCTCACTGTATAGCTGATCCTAACTGGCCTGGATCTTGCTATGTAGCCCAGGCTCAAACACACAGAGATCCGCCTGCTGCCTCCCAAGTGCTGGGATTAAAGGCATGTGCCAACACCTCCAGCTCTATTTTTTATTTTAAATTACATGTATTTGTGTGTATGTCTATGTGCAAATGCATGCTTGTGTGAGAATGTGAGGGGCATGTGTGTGTGCTTGTGTGGCGTGCACATGAGTGCAGGTGCCCTGGGAGGTCAAAAGATTTCCTCAGATGGCCTGGAACTGGGATCGCAGGAGGCTCTAAGTGCTGGGAACTAACTCTGGTCCTTTTCGATAACACGGCATTTTCTCCAGCCTCATTGTCTTGTTCTGTCTCTAAGAGATAAGGTCTTGGGCTCAAAGCCATCATCCAGCCTCCTGAGTGGCGGGGTCTACAGGCCAGTGCCACAGCTCAGGCTCATTGTGGCCATATCCTTGTCCTCAGCTGCATGGAGGCAACCAAACCTCAGCTGACTCCTGCATTCCTCAGCCCAGGCTCCGATTCCGACTGACCGATGCATGACTGATAATCTATAGGTGTGCTATGGATCCGTGGTCTGTGCCTTCTGCGAGGGCTAAGTCATTCACTGGAGGTACAGCTAAGTCATTCTACCACACACTGGAGGTACAATGGGGAATTAAACAGATGCAGACACAAAAATTAAATTAATAATAATCATTGCTGCCATTATGTGCCAGGCTTTCTGCTGAAGGCTTCCTAATTGAGCCCTTTGAGTCCTTTTAACAATATCTTAGATCAGTGGCTCAACCTCCTAATGCTACAATCTTCTTGTACAGTTCCTCATGCTGTGGTGACCCCAACCATAAAACTATTTCTGTTACTACTTCATAACCGCAGTTGTGCTACCATTATGAATCATAATGGAAATGTCTGTTTTCTGATGACTTCAGGTGATCCCTGAGAAAGGTCTTGTTTTGGGGTTTACTTTGGGTTTTGAGAGAGGGTCTTACTAGGTAGCCCTGGCTTGTCCAGAAATTGATAACTAGACATGGCTGGTCCTGAACTTGAGGTGATCTCACCTCTGCCTCTTGAGTGCTGGGATTATAGGATGCACCACCATATGCAGCTCACAGATGTTGTATCTTGCATGCATTTTTATCCCTCCCTGGTCTCCCTGTACAACCTTACACACGAATAGGACAGGTAAGCCTATTGATGAGGGGAAAGCTTCGTCCCCACCACCCACACAGTGTTTCACCACAGAGGCCCAGGCCAGCACCTACCTTGTGCACCCAGTCCTTGCAGTCATGGTCCTGCATGCATTTGTCCAGCGCCCCAGCAGATAGCACCAGAACAAAGTTTCGAGCTGCCATGACACTCTGGATGAGCTTGTCCTCGAACTTGCCGGCTTCCAGCTTCTCCACATCAATGAAGACGCTGAAGCCATGCAGCTGCAGGTGCACCTTCAGGAGGCTGAAGAAACAGGGTCAACACTGTGGCCCGCCCCAAACCCCAGCCACCTGCCCACCCCCCTCACCTGGCCAGCTGGGAACCCGAACTCCTCCGGTAGCTGATAAAGACGTCTGGGGTGTCCCCGCTGGGCTTGCTGCCAGCACAGGGCAATGGCGAGTGTAGCATTTCTGGGGCCAAGAAAAGAGACATGGATGTGAAGGTGGCCCCTCCCCACCTCAGCACGAGGTCTATCCTCTTAGTTCCCTGTCTACTCAAACTTCTCAGGCCAGTCTGGGCAGAAAAGGTCACTGAGGGTCACTGAGATGGAGAAGAGGATCCTATGGGAAGGAAAGTCACCCCTCTGCTAGTCCTGGGCTGGAAGGGTCAGTGGTTAGGGACACTGACATGACTCTCTAGCTCTTCCTGCCTTCTGAACTGCAGACTCTAGCCAGTTGCCCAAAAGCACTCCGAACTGAGCGTAGGTTAAGTCCTTCCTTCCTTATACAAGTTGCCGTGTCATGGCATCTCTCAGCAATAGAAATCCTAACTAAGACAGCTCCCCAAGCCATTTAGGATTAACCATCCCATTTCACGTGCCACATCACCAGAGGAATCTTCCTAAAATTGCCCTCTGAGTATGTCATTGCCCCTATGAAAAAAACAAAGCTAAAACAAAAAACTGCATGGGCCAGTAAGATGGCTCAGTGGTAAAAGACACTTGCCATTAAGTCTGCCAACCTGAGTCCAATCCCAGGAACTCAGGTGGCCAGGAGAGAACCAAGTGACCAAGCTGACTTCGAATGTCCACACATGTGCTACGGCATGCTTGCCCCCCAATACTGACACACACACAAGTGTAATAAGATAAGAAACCATGCATGGCCAGGGAATGTGGCTCAGAAGGGAAACACGTGCTTCTCAAGTGCAAGGCCATTGGCTTGACTGCAATACCACGCACACACAAAAACAATAAAACGTGAAAAATGTAAACCGTGCATGGTGGTTCACACCTGCAACCCTGGCACTGCAGAAGGGGGGAGGGTGGAGAAAGGGGGACCCCACAGAGCCAGTTGTCAGCTTAGCCAATTGGGGAGTTCTGAATTAAGTGAGAGATTTTGTCTCAAAAAATAACGTAGCTGCCGGGCGGTGGTGGCGCACGCCTTTAAACCCAGCACTCGGGAGGCAGAGGCAGGTGGATCTCTGAGTTCGAGGCCAGCCTGGTCTACAAGAGCTAGTTCCGGGACGGGCACCAAAGCTACAGAGAAACCCTGTCTCGAAAAACCAAAAAAAAAAAAAAAAAATAACGTAGCTGTGGTGGCACATGCCTTAGAGCCCAGCCCTGAGAGGCAGAGGTGAGAGCTCTATCAGTCTGAGGCCAGCCTTAGTCTATTTACTGAGTTCTAGGTCAGAGGGGCTCCATGGTGAGACCCTGTCTCAAAACAAACAAAACACAGTGTCGAGCAATAGAGAAAGAAGAAGACACCTCAACATCGGCCTCTGGATTCCATGTGCAGGAACACGCACTCACCCACAAGACATACAAACAAACTATACACATATAAAATAACCAAACAGCCAGATGTGGTGAAGCACGCCACCTTTGATCCTGGGAGGCAGAGGTAGGTGGATCTTGAGTTCAAGGCCAGCCTGGTCTACAGAGCGAGCTCTAGGAGAGCTGGGGCTCTGAGAAACCCTGCCACAAAATTAATTCATTAATAAAACTAAACGAAATAAAAAGTGAAGACTACAGCTTCTTTATTCCTCAGAGTAACAATTATTTTTGTCTTAGAAACTTACAGAGAGAGAGAGAGAGAGAGAGAGAGAGAGAGAGAGAGAGAAGGAAATCTTAGCTGGATGCCTTTAGTTTCAGCACTTGGGAGGCAGAGGCAGGTCAATCTCTGAAGTTCAGGGCCAGCCTGTTCTGAGGCTCGGTAGAGAGATTCTGTCTCAAAAAATGAAGCAAAACAAAACAAACAAGCAACAGCAACAAAAGAAATCTTGGAGTTTCGTTGGGAGCTAAAAGATAAAAGCTGACCTTCTCGAGGCAGAGGAGACAGTCCCTGTAAGATTTAAGACAATCCTGAAGCCATTTTTGACAATTCTGAATCCTCTCAGCCTCCGTGCCACAGTGCTTCCCCTCCTCCCCTGGGAACCAAGGACCTAACAGCTACACTCGCACGTACTCAGTTCCTGAACAATTACCCATATACGTATGTTTTGATTCAGTCCCCTGGGAAACGGGGTCAAAATGACCTCTTACCTCACCTGATTTGGCAACAGCTCTCCAGTCAATTATTGGTAATATCCCTTTTGAATAAGCCAATCAGAATAGTCAAAGAACAACCCCCCTTGCTTCTGTGGCCCCTTTAAAAGTAGACTGTACCAGCTATTCGGGGTCCCTCGGCTTCCCGAATGCTGGGGGACCCTGTCATGACAGAATTAATAAAATCCTCATGCTTTTGCATCGGCTGTGGTGTATGAGATGGTCTCTGGGGGCGACTCCTCCTCGGTGTTTGGACGCTAGACTCCAACATCCCCAGCGCCATGTCCATGCTTAGCAGTTCTTGTTGAACAGAAGGATAAATGAAATGGACTCATCTAATAATATTCATAATTAACACCACACACATTTGCCTGCTTATGATGCAGAAAGAAAAAACAAACAGTGGGCTCAGATCCCAGACGTCATTTAATGGCTTTTATAATCTTGGAAAATGTTTTTAAATTCTTTTATTTTCATTTTATTATCTCTAAAATGAAAGCCTATGATAGAAACATTTGATTGCACAGGGCACACTTTTCAAAATACCTCAAGCTGGACACTGGTATGTTTATTTTTCAAGTTCAGGTCTTTTTTTAAAAATATGTTTTCTTACATTTATATATTCATGGGGTGGGGTGCCACGGAGCCTGTGGAGGCCAGAGGGCAACTTGGGGGAGTGTATCCTCTCTCTTACAGTGTGAGTCATGGAGATTGATCTCAGGGCATAAGGCTTAGCAACAAGAACCTTTGCCCACTGAGCCATCTTGTCTCTTATTGTTCTTTAAAAGTTTTTTAAAAGTTGATTTAAAATACTGAACTCTTACTAGATAGAATGGTTAAAGAAATAAGTGGGTTATCTTTGTTTTTTTGAAACAGAATTGCTTCACGCGGCTTTGGATGGCCTTGGATTCCATATGTAGACCAAGCTGGTCTTGAATTTTCAGTAATCCTCCTGCCTCTGCCTCCCAAGTGCTGGGGTTACAGGTGCATAATTCCACACTCAGTTATGAGATTATATATTAAAAACTTACTACAAGAGCTGTAGCGATGACTCAGAAGTTAAGAGCACTTGTAGGTCTTCTAGAGGACCCAGGTCCAGTCTCTGGCATCACGTGGTGGCTCACAACCATTATAAGAACTCTGATGCCCTCTCCTGCTTTTTTTTTTTTTAAGATTTTATTTATTATGCATACATGTTTGCATGTGTGTCTGCAGGCCAGAAGAGGATGCCAGATCACATTATAGATGGTTGTGAGCCACCATGTGGTTGCTGGGAATTGAACTCATGATTTCTGGAAGAGCAGATAGTGCTCTTAACCTCTGAGCCATCTCTCCAGTACCCTCTCTGGTTTCTATGGGCACCAGAAGCTCATGAGGTACACACACACACACACACACACAGAGAGAGAGAGAGAGAGAGAGAGAGAGAGAGAGAGAGAAACTCTCATATACAAAGTAAAAATCAGGGGGCTGGAGAGATGGCTCAGTGGTTAAGAGCATTGCCTGCTCTTCCAAAGGTCCTTAGTTCAATTCCCAGCAACCACATGGTGGCTCATAACCATCTGTAAAGAGGTCTGGCGCCCTCTTCTGCCCTTCAGGCATACACACAGACAGAATATTGTATACATAATAAATAAATAAATATTTAAAAAAAAAACAAAGTAAAAATCAGTCTTAAAAAAACTGGGATACACAGTTATGGACATGTAAGAGCTACCCAAAGAGTGACTATCCAATGAAAGAAGCCAGTGAGAAAAGGAGACTACCAGTGCCCTAGGCTCTGCTGGAACGTACTGCCAGAACCCAGGCTGTGTAAGCTGCCAGATACTAGGGTAAGCCTTCCCCAACCCTCACATCCCCTCCCCAAACCACCAGTGCCCTTCAGTGTCACCCACGTACTGCCCTACCTGTTCTTATTCTTGCTAAAGCTAGCCCTGCCTGCCTGGTTGCCCTTCCTGTTCTCCCTGCCCGCACACATCCCTCAAAACTTGGACAACACCGCCTCCTCTCTAACTCTGAACCTGGGTGACCAAGACAGACAGTGATTCCTCTGGGCTCCCACAGGAGTCCTGGGAAAGCTTCCTACCACGGCCACCTGCTGATTGTATACCTCCTATCTCCCTCCCTGGTACCCGTCTCAGGTGGAGGACTTCTTAAGGGCAAAAGGCCACAGGCTCATCTTTACATCCTCAAAGCCAGTCTAACCCAGTCAGATGCTTACTCCTCAGGGAGGTTGATTCTCCAGCCGGGGACGCCCCTCCCTTTCGGGATTGGAGCTGGAGTGGGGTTCCCAGGTGGGCGCGCTTACCTCGAGCTGCAGAGAGGATACGTGAGCGATGCACCCCCAGGCGGATGCCACAGTCCTCCAGGAGCTGCTGCTCTGACACGCGGTGCAACAGGGAGCGATCCAGGCCGCAGCTGACCAGGCCGTAGGTGTACTGGCGGAAGCGAGGGTCCAGGCTGCCTAGCCAGTCTGCTAGGTTGCTGCGGTCGCATGTAGCATAGCTGGCAAAGGTCTTGAGCTCCGTGAGCTCCCTAAAGAACCTGCCCAGCAGGTAGAAAACGATGTTACAGTTTTGATGCTAAGGGTGCTAAGCATGGGCTGGTGGCAGAGGGGGAGAGTGGGTTGGACTGGCTGGGGGCTCCTTGCCTCTTGCGGGTAATGCTCGATTTCATGCCCAGGTCTGTCTGGAGCTCTTCCTCTGTAAGCCGTAGAAGCAGGTCACCATCTACCTGCTGATCCTGGGGGAGGGGGAGAGGTGAGGAGAGAACTCCTCACCTCTCCCTCCGCCCCACAGCGCAAGATGCAAGGGAAAGGAACAGGAGGTGGCGGTGGAAGCCTCAGTTAGCTGAGGGTGACTAACAGGGTTTCCCACCCCTAAAAGGCCACGGTGGCGCTGCTGGCGTGAGGCCTACAGGGCACGCGGACGCCTGTGCTCAGGACGCCCCCAGCAGCCGCACGCCTGTCAGGAATGCGCCCACTTGGTGTAGGGGGAGATGACTGCCCGCGGCTCTACCCGAAAGTTCTCGCAGTACTGGGAGAAGCCGATCTGTTGCAGCCAGGTCTGAACTTCGGCCTCCTTCCAGCTGGCCACACAGGGCAGGATGCGCCGGGGTACCTCCTCGCCCAACAGGCGCAGCGCGCGCTTCGCCAGCGCCGATGTGGTGCCATTAGCGGAGTAAGAAACTAGGCGTTTCAAGCTCTGGATGGCACCGATGTCGCTGAACACCTTAGGAAGGAGGACGGATGAGGGATCCTAAGGTTCTCGGCTCCCCAGCTGCCACCAGACGTGCCCAGTCCCATCTCTCTTCTGAGGAAAGGCCCACAAACTGTCCTAGCCTTCATTACTAAGTCACGCGTGTAGTCCTTTCTCCTCCGTCTCCCATGCAGTTTCCCCCCTGAAACGCATCCACTCTTGATTATGACCTCCAACTTCCACGCCCATCGGTCGTGGGATAAAGCCTCAAAATGGACGCTAGGTGGCAGCAGACCCTAAGTCCCATACTCTCAACTCCCACTTCTGTAGTGTTCCTAAATCCAGCCTGATTGGAACCCCACTAAACCATGGGAATCCAGATAGATGAGAGGACCCCCCCCATGCATTCCAGTGACTCCTTCAATTTTACAAAAGGCCAAAACGTGTTCCAGAGGGGGAAATCTAGCTGCCCAAGGTCACGGTAAGTCGGGAAGCCAGGCAAAGGCTGTGGTTTAGATCTTGGCCATAGGGACCCTTTGTGACTCAGATGGACGGCCATTTACATCGAGGTCCTCTTTCTCCAGGGGTCATCTCTTTCCCAGACTCTAAATGCAGGTGGCTTAGCTGCCAACTGAACCTCTGCTGGGAACCCCGGGCTCAGTAGTGCCCGCGGGTCTTCCCCTGTGATCTCTACCCAGTTTACCGCCTCATATTCACGGTTAAGAAGCACCGTCAGCCCCCTCGCCCCTTCCCAAGCATAAATCGCTAATCTGTCTGCTTCTCTCTGCGATCATCCACACTCCTTCCTCCACTTTCTTTGTTTGCCTCCCCAGCACTCACAACAGCCTCGAGCTACCCTTGTCACCCCCACTTCTATAGCAGCCAGGTTGATTTTTGTAAAAATCGAGGGTCTCCTATTTAAAAACTGCTCAGTCCCTTCTCTTGTCCCCAAAGACCAAGTGCAACTTTGAGCCTTGTCTCCAAGGCCAAAATGACTGGTCCCTCTACCTTCTGATCGCTTCATCTAAGTCCTTACACTTTTTGTTGTTGTTGTTTTCGAGACAGGGTTTCTCTGTGGTTTTGGAGCCTGTCCTGGAACTAGCTCTTGTAGACCAGGCTGGTCTCGAACTCACAGAGATCCGCCTGCCTCTGCCTCCCAAGTGCTGGGATTAAAGGCGTGCCCCACCACTGCCCGGCCGCATGCCCTTCATTCTTACTAGTATTCAAATCCCAGTTGCAGATCGCTTCCTCTGAGAAACCTTCCCAGACTCTCTCTAACCCTTGAACCACCTCCTCTACACCAGTACCTTTGTCTTGCCCTGTAGGCTCTTGATGGCAGCCTCAGCACACAGATAGAAAGCCCCGATGCACTGAGCCTCCAAACGCGACGAATCGAGCAGCAGCACCAGGCTTTGTAGGTCGTCGGGTCCGCGACCCTGCCTTGTGTCACTGGCGTCCACCAGGCAGCGGGCAAAGCGGCCAGGGTCCAGCGATGCCACGAGCGGCTCGACGAGCGCTAGCGTGCCAGAGTGCTCAACCTCGCGCTCCACCTCCTTGTTAGTAGCCAACACCGCCACCGCCAGGCAAGCATGGAGCCGCAGCAGCTCGTCCTCCTTGGAGAAGGCGAGAGGGAAGAGCCACTCGGCAGCGCGCTTCTCCACCATGCATCTCTGCACCGCCTGGCCCCCGTGCAGCGCGCAATTCGCCAGCGCCAGGGCGCAGTGGCGCAGTAGCGCCGGGTCGGTGCGGCGGCACCAGTACAGCACCGCGTCCAGACCGCCGGCCGCCACCAGCCGCTGGCACGTCTCCTCCGAGTGCTTGAACATGTGCTCCAAGATGCCCGCCACGCTCCGTGCCAGCTCCACCGGTTCGCGTTCCTTTGCCAGGTTCAAGATCACGCCCAGCCCTATCCGCGCCACACGGTCCCTGCCGGGCGACAGGAGAAAGAACATGATGTGGCTGCAGTCTCCAGAGCTTGGCTTTCTCACGGAGGCCTGGCCTGATCTCTGGGCCTCACTAGACACGGCAGGCAGCAGCAGTCTCCTCTTTACCCTCTCCCTAAAGCTGGCTGAAGGCTTCCAACTCTATAGCCGATCCCTGGGCCCTCCGGGTTCTTCTTTGCTGCTTTCTAATTGCCAACGCCTCATTTGTCAACTTCAGTTTCCTCACCTCATGAACGGGAAAATAATACCTATCTTATAAAAATACATCAGGACTAACATGATAATCCATAAAGAGGATGGAGAGATGGCTCAGCCGTTGACTGCTTGATGCTCTTGCAGAGGGGCCCAGAGTTCAGTTCTCAAAAGTGCCTATAACTCCAGTTCTGGGGAACCTTTGCTTTCTCCTGGTCTTGGAGTGCACCTGCACACACATGCACACACAAGCACGGAGATGCAATAAAAAAAATGAAAATAGATTTTTAAAAAGATCACCCATAAAACGCAATAAACGTGAACCTGTCATTTGATGTGTCACTGGAAGTACATCACTCTTAAGCCTGTCCGCGAATGATTCCTCCCTTCGTAGTCCATGACTGGTGTGTGCTAATTCATTCTCTCGGTCGGTATTGTTTGGGGACTTCCCATGTGCCCGACTTGGCACTCAAGAGGCTGATGCTAAGCAGTGAGTAAACCTGACTACATCTTATTCAGCCAACAAGGCCAGGGGTGGACAAGTAACCAATAAGAGCTCAAGTTCTGAGTTAGTAAGGCACCATGCTTAGCAAACTGGATGATGTCATGGAGTCAGGATGTGTCTAAGGAGATTTTATCTGGGAAATAATATTGAGAAGCCTGCCTGCAAACAACTCAGAAAAGAGCCTAATGGGAGAAGGGGGCGGGGGGACGAGCCAGGACAAAGGCCTCACCATGGATGAGCTAGCGTGTTTGAGGAAGAGAAAGAAGGCCAGGAATAAACAGTGTCTAACGTCAGTCAGGAAAAAGAGAAAATCAATAAAGCGTTTACTTATGCACAGAGTGTGTAAGTAAATATTCAAACCAACAAATGCAGTGAATTCAATAGAAAAATGAGCAGAGTCTTAGACAATATGTGAAGGAGAAAATCCAAAATACGGTGAACATAAAAAGACACTGCAACCAAGAGACACCGCAGCCTTCTGGGTAGTCAGAGGAGTAACGATTGCCTGGCAGGTGGGCAACACAAAGGGCAGGAGGGTTGCGACGGTCCTGAGCACTGTGGGAGGGGTGCCAACTGGGGCAGGTTAATCTGGAGAGCAGGCAATCTCTCCTAAAAAGAGTCCAACTGAGGGCACAGGTGTCAAGATGCTTGACACGTGCTATTTGTGAAGCAAGGAAGTTGGAGCCATCAATACCAAGCCCAGAAGTAACTGGACAGGTGCTCATCCATTATAACAATTGTAACATGAAAAATCTTTTTCATGATTATTGCTTTTGTTTGTTTTTTTTTCCAGACAGGGTCTCACTATGTAGCTTTGGCCATCCTAGAACTCACTAGGCAGACCAGGCTGGCCTCAACTCACAGAGATCCACCTGCCTGTGCCTCCTAAGTGCTGGGATTAAAGGTGTGTCCCAGTACATCTGGTATGTAACATGAAGGGTCTTATGACCCTAACGTGGAGCTGGAAAAGGAAACATAATGCACTGTATACCACAGCGACATTTGTGCAAGTTAAAAATGCCTGAACTCAAAACAAGCCTGGAGGTTTTACCAGGGTGGGCACAGCAGCACACATCTCTAATCTCAGCTACTCCAGAAGTTGAGAATTAAACTGGGCATCGTGGCACACATCTTTATTTCCAGCACTTGGGAGACAGAGGCAGGCATATCTCTGTGAGTTCTACAGAATGAATCTACAAAGTGAGTCCGAGAAAGTCAGGACTGTTACACAGAGAAACCCTGTCACAGAAAACCAACCAAACAAACAAACAAAAAAGAAGTTGAGAATTGAAACTCAACTAGATAGCGAGTTTGAAGTAAGCTTATATAATTTAGTTAGACCCTATGTCAAACAAACAGAAAGTCGGGCAGGCAGGCAGGCAGACAGACAGACAGACAGGCAGGCAGGCAGGCAGGCTGGGAATGTAGCTCAACAGCAAAGTGCTTGTTTAATGTGTTCAGGGTCCTGACTCCAGATCCTAGCATCACAGAAGAGAAGAAAAGAACTCACCAGATACATGAAATATGTTCAATGGTTGCTTAGGGATTAGGTCAGGAGGATGGTTGGGATGTGAGCCAGGAGAAGGGAATCTGGCATTGCAGATGGGTGCAGGCACAGGCTTGCAACTTTTGGATGAGAGCTGGTACCCCCTGGGGAGCTAACCACACTCCCACATGCTAAAGCAGAGGGTCCAAAGAAAGAGTGGGGAAGAAATCAGCCCTGACAGTCTCTTCAGCTTCCCCAAGGCCTCCGTACTTTAAACAGGAAGCTGCTGGAGAGCTTCAGGGAAGGGATGTCTAGTTTGTGTCTAGGCTTTAAGGAACTGGCTGCTGCAGGGAAGGTTTGCCCAAGGCAGATCCTGAAGGCCGCCAGAAGAGTAAGCAAGCTGCCACTCTCCTCTCCAGGCAGAGATGAAGGCTTCCTGCCACACCTACCTCCATAGACGATGTCCCCTAGTCAGATGACTTCCAAAGACTTAGTGGACAACAGAATTCTTGCTCTGTGGATGCCACAGTGACCACAGTGCACAGTGTACAGGGCATTGCATACTTGTGTGACCTGGTTAAGTCCTGGACATGCCATAAGTTCATCAAAGCTTTCTTGAGCTCATTACTCCGCCTCTCTACAGCCCACCCCCAAAGGAACAAATGGTCCTAACTATCCATCCTGGAATCGGAACTCGGGCATTCCTTTCACCAGCAAGGAAAGCTAAGGTCAGATAGAGGTCATGCCAAACCCAAGGTCAGTCTGTTTGTCTCGGGAGTTCAAGATCCTTCACCTTCACTTTGGACTAGATCAGCTCTTAGGCTATCGGGGCTAGATGTGCCTAAGAAATCATCTCAGGACTGGGGAGTTGGCTCAGCAGGTAAGAGTACTGGCTGGCCTTCTAGAGTACTTGGTTTCAATTTCCAGAATCCAAATAGTGGCTCACAATCCTCTATAACTCCAGGCCCAGGGTATCCAATATCCTCTTCTGACCTCTGTGTGTACTGCACACACATGGTACGCAGATATGCATGTAGGCAAAACATTCATACGCATAAAAAGAAAATCTGAAAGAAGAAACCATCTCATCCAACACTCATTTTCAGAGGACTCACCGAAGACCCTGTGAAGTAAAGGCTTACTTGGGAACATCAGTTCACAGCTGGAACTTTATTCCAATCCTTAAGTCTTAGCCTCCAGCCCTTACATGAAAACACAGTTCACACCTGGAACTTTATTCTGACCCCTAAGTCTTAGCCTCCAGCCCTTACCTTTTCCTTCACCCAGAAGGTCTTGAAGTTAAAGCTGTGTGCTAGTTGTGAAAACTGTCAATTCCCTTCCCAATTCTGCTGTCTGAGACTGTGGGTCTGATGAAATGACCATAATCTTTGGAGGTACGCAGCTCTAGTTTCAAATTCCAGCTGCCAAGTAGGAGACAGTTGCTTATATGTGACTATGAGCAAATGTTTGTGTGTGCTCTGCCCCTCTTTGGAAGGATATACAGAAAATTAGTCCAGTGGTTTTCCTCCATAGAGGAGGCTTCGTTGAGAATTTTTAGCATTATACCTTTTTTTGCACACCTTGCATTTTTTGAATTTATGTGCAACATTGTTCTTTCCTTATATTAAAAAGCAGTCTCCTCTATTACTCACTCAGTATTCTGGGGGAGGCCATTTAGCTTCCCTGAGGGTATGTCCTTTAGATTCATTCTGCTCCCCGGGTGGGGTGGCCTACGACTTAGGGAACTG
Source organism: Chionomys nivalis (assembly GCF_950005125.1). NCBI lineage: Eukaryota > Metazoa > Chordata > Mammalia > Rodentia > Cricetidae > Chionomys > Chionomys nivalis. Next base: position 59,295,147 of record NC_080092.1, read on the forward strand.
TGAGATGGTGTCCTCCCTGGGTGTCATGGTACCACCAGGTCTGAAGAGCCCTGCACTGTTGGCAGTTCAGAGGTGAGAGAAAGTCATTTAGGATTCTGGGAAGTGACTGCAGCAATATTCTGGGGAAGACTAAAGCTGCCAGAGTAGAATGGCAAAAAGAGTCAGTGCGGAGGCGGATTGATGGAGGAGGGGAAATCTCACAGTGTAAACCCTCAGTGTGCTCCTCCCTCTTTCCCTTCCAGTCTTATCCCTGCACATTCAGCAAGAACGCAGAGCCCCCGGGTTTCTGGGGCAAGAGCCTGAAGGCCAGGACTTATGCCCTGTCCTTGGTCCTGAAGCAACACCCCCTGTGTTTGCGGACTGGTCCCTAGTGGTTACTCTCTCAGAGCTCTCAGTGGGTGAGGATAGTCAATGTCATTGTTGAAAATATATCAGTATGTTTGCATCATGCAATCCTGCTTCTCCTAGGGTGCTCCCTGTACCCACTTTCCACAGGTACTAGTTCTAGCTTCTTAACCCACATACCAAGCCCTCACCAGTCAAACTGGGCCCCAACACATCTAGCAAGCATCCACTCTATTTTCAAGTTCTATATTCACGGCCCAATCCCATTATAGGACACCAGGTGTTAGATGAGAGAGGCAAGGCAAGCGGAATCTTACCTTGGGTCTCCCAACCTAAACTGTTCTGTATGCACATTTTTGACAGTTGTAGTCTTTCCGCGTGATTCAAAACGCCCCTCGCTCACTTCCCTGGTACTTGTGAGGGCAGCGTGCTGAAAGTGACTTTTCTAAAATTTCTGAGCTAAGAGTCTGAGGTTTGGGCGAGAATTAGGAATGCGACAACCCGTTTTGCTCTGGCACCAAAGGATTGGGAAAGTGAGCTGAGTGCTTCATAATTCAGAGAAGGTCCCAAGAGGTAGGTGAAGGACAGGCAGCCAGGCTTAGTCTGTTCCCACATACAGAGGAAGAGAATGTGTCTCAGTTTTCTCTGCCCCCACCCTCTCAATCCAGCAAAAAAACTTTCTGTTCCTGATCAGACACTGCAGAATGAGGTCATGGCTGGCCTGATGGAAGGTAGCACAGAAGGGCACCCAGATGCAGGGGAGAACTATGGGCTCAGGCGGCTATCAGCAATGGGATGCCAGCTCCAACCACCTCCTCTGCCCTGGCCTCCCCACACCTCACGGCGCTCTCCCTCACCGGTTCTCAGCCACCAGGATCTGCTCCAGCAGGCGCGCGGCCTGCACGCGAGTCTCTAGCTCCGGTGCCTGCAGCAACCGCAACAGCAAGTCGAGGCCACCGTCCAGGCGTATCGCATCGCACAGACCCTGGGCCACCTCGCGACCCACGGCAGGCAGCAGCCAGGCCTCTTCTACTAGCTGGAAGACCTCGGCGAGGCCCGCGCCCACTGCCCGCGCCGCGCTTGCCTGCTTCAGCTGGGACAGCGCCTGCTGCAGCTCCGGCAGCGAACGCTCCAGGGCGCCTTGCACCTCGGTGCCCACCCCGGGCGACACTTCGCGGGATCCACGGCCCGCGGCCCACCACGGGCTGGCGCTACCATTCCTATCCGGCCCTGGCACTGTCAACCGATCGGCGCCCGATCGTGGGCTCGACATGGCGAAGAAGCGGCACAGTTTGTAGGCGGAGAAGAGCAGCGTCAGGACCATGGGCGCGGGGCAGCAGGGGACATGCCGGGCCTGGAGGGGCGGGGCCTGGTGGAGAGGCCCCCGCCTCGGGAGGAAAAAGCAAAAACCAGAACCTGGCAAGGGCGCTCAGCCGCAGCGGCTGAGGAAGGGGATGCGGGGAGAGGGAAGCAAAGGATGGAACCGACGCGGGAAGATAGAGGCGCCGGTGCCCAGAACAAAGCACAGCTCCAGCCTCTTGCTCGGTGATGCTGAGATGCTCAACAGCAACCACGCCTCTGAGTAGCCGAGTCAAAGATTTAACGCCCCGCCTCTTGGTCTCGCAAGCTTGATTTTGCGGTCTGCGTAAGCCCCACCCCAGGCTGGAAGGAGCAGTCGTCGCTCCCCATCGCTGGCCCTGCCCCGGGTCGATGTGGTAGCGAACAGGCTGAATGTACCCACACCCTCTTCGGATGGTTAAAGAATCGCAGCTGAGATTCTCCCCCCCCCCACTTTTGTTTGTTTTTGTTTTTCTAGACGACAGGGTGCAGTTGAATTTTTCTTTTCTCTTTTAATTTGTTATTTTTTTAAACAAAAAACGCTGTCTTTTTTCATTATACAGAACAATCCAAGTTCCCACTCCCTCTCCTCCTCCCTTTCCCTTCACTTACTTCCCACCCTACCCCATCCACTCCACAAAGAGGGTAAGGCACATTGCTTTGGGGAAGGTCCAAGGCCCTCCCTACTGTATCTAGGCTGAGCAAGGTATCCATCCAAAGAGAATAGGTTCCCAAAGAGTCAGTACAAGCAATAGGGATAAATCCTGGTGCCACTGCCAGTGGCCCCTCAGTTGAGATTCTTAAGGTTCTTTAATTCCTGTTTCCACTTAGGCTTCATGTGTCTCTAGGGAGTAAGATTTAGTGCTTTATTTTGTTTATTTTGCTGCGGAGACTACTGAGACCCGTAGAGAAGAGACACCAAAGGCACACTCCCCTGTGATTTCAGAACAGAGAACTTAGGGGCTTCAGAAGCATACTGGTGCTTGGAATTTGGTTCAGTACCAATGAGCATTTTCTTCAAAGAGGGATCACACTTTCTATGTGAGTGTAAAAGTATGCTCAACAAGTCTTTATAGATGGGATCACTGAAGGTGAGTTCAGGGCTGGTCCACTGAGGACCAGTGGATTAGTGGGAGCCTCAGGAATGGGCTCTGGGAGTGGAGAAATGGTTTTGTCCTTAAGTGCACCCATTCTTAGCTGGGTGGTGGTGGTGCATGCCTTTAATCTCAGCACTCGGGAAGCAGAGTCAGGCAGATCTCTGTGAGTTCGAGGTCAGCCTGGTTCCAGGACAGGCTCCAAAGTTACAGAGAAACCCTGTCTCAAACAAACAACAAAAACAACAAAAAAAAAAAAACAAAAACCCTTATCCTTAGGAAGCTGGAGAGATGGCTCAGAGGTTAAGAGCACAGGCAGCTCTTCCAGAGGTCCTGAGTTCAATTCCCAGCAGCCACATAGTGGTTCACAACCATCTGTAATGAGATCTGGTGCCCTCTTCTGGCATGGAGGTGTATATACAGGAGGAACATTGTATACACAATAAATAAATAAATCTTTTTTTTAAGATTTATTTATTTATTTATTCATTTATTTATTATGTATACAGTATTCTACCTGTATACCAGAAGAGGGCACCAGATCTCACTATAGGTGGTTGTGAGCCACCATGTGGTTGCTGGGAATTGAACCCAGGACCTCTGAAAGAGCAGCCGGTGCTCTTAACCTCTGAGCCATCTCTCCAGCCCATAAATAAATCTTAAAAAAAAAAAAAAGTACTCATTCTCACAGAGGATCCCGATTTAATTCCCAGTGCTCACGGCAGCACACAACTGTTCAAAACTCCAGTTCCATGGTGTCCAAAGTCCTTTTCTGACCTCCACAGACACCAGGCATGCACGTGGTACAGACACTCTCACACACAAAATAAAATACATAAATCTAAAGGTAAAGAAAGGAGGCCCGGTGGTAGTGGCACATGCCTTTAATCCCAGCACTTGGGAGGCAGAAGCAGGTGGATCTTAATGAGTTCGTGGCCAGCCTGGTCTACAGAACAAGTTCTAAGACAGGCAGGACTGTTACACAGAGAAACCCTGTCTCGAAAAATAAAAAATAAAATTAAATTAAAAATAAAAAAAAGAAAGAAAGAGAAGAAAGGAATGGGCTGTGACCCAAAGCATTAGGGCCATTGCTTTCTGTGCTGTGAAGCCAAGCTGAGAGAATCATGCTTCCACAAGGAGAGGCAAGAAATGAAGCTTTGTTCTTTTATGATAAGAAGAGAAACCTCCCCCAGAGCGCTCAGCAGCTCTCCTCCCACCCCCTCCTCTCCACTGCCCCAAATATTCGACTGGGAAGTGGGGGTAGGATGGGACAAACATCCTAGTTGGGGATGGCCCTAATCAAACAATAAATCATTAACTGCTTATTTGCTGTTGATGAGGCCAGGCGCCATGGTCCCATTTTATGAACAGCAAGACTTGGAGAGATGAATGTAACCGGCTCACAGAGGGACAACACCTGCTTTCTCTCTGCCTTCCCAACCCACCATACTATCCCAGCTGCCCATGAACTCCTGACTCTGGTCTTGGCCAGGGTTCTATTTCCCAGCTCTCCTAGGGGTAGGGTTCTGGGAATGTGACCCTTTGTTGCAGCTGTGTTTGGAGGAGGGGATTAGGGCTGGGCCAGAGGATGAGCAAACAGAAGCAGAAACCCAGTGAAATAGCAACTTCTCTTCAGTTTGATTCCTTTTCCAGGCAGGACGACCAGGCTCTGGAAGCTCTGAGGCCAGCTTGCCAGGCCCTCTGCTAGAGGCCTGCCATGGCACCTCTGAGGCCCTTCCTCATACTAGCCCTGCTGGCATGGATTTCTCTAGCTGACCAAGGTATGGGGGTGACTGGTGGGCATCTAGGGCATTGCAGGGTGGGCAGGTTGCCTGGCCTGGGCTGTACAGACTGGCATTCCCTCCCGCAGAGTCATGCAAGGGCCGCTGCGCGCAGGGGTTTGTGGCCACCAGGAAGTGTCAGTGTGATGAGCTTTGCAGTTACTATCAGAGCTGCTGTGCGGACTACATGGAGCAGTGCAAGCCCCAAGGTTTGTTCAGAGCCCTGTGGGTGGGTGTGGGGGTCCCTGTGCTCCTGGAAACTCACTGCCGCCCTCTCTGCCTGCAGTGACTCGGGGGGATGTGTTCACTATGCCGGAAGATGAGTACTGGAACTATGAGTATTCAGAGGGGACCGGGAACGGCACCAGCTCCCCTGTGCAACCAGAGAGCATTCCTCCGCAACCCCAAACTGAAAGCACTTCAAAGCCAACAGCTTTCCTGAAGCCTGAGGAACAGGCTCCTGAACCGCAGGCAGGCCTCCCAGAACCTGAAGTGGGGTACCAGGAAAGGCCTGACACTACTGATCCAGGGACCTCTGACTTCCCAGAGGAAGAGTTGTGTAATGGGAAGCCCTTTGATGCCTTCACGGACCTCAAGAACGGTTCCATCTTTGCCTTCCGAGGTGCCTCAGTGGATAAGTCTGGTGGGTGGTGGGGTCTGCCCTAGGAACATCTGTTTCTCACACAGCTTCCCCTACTCTAGGGCAGTACTGCTATGAGCTAGATGAAACGGCGGTGAAGCCTGGGTACCCCAAACTCATCCGAGATGTCTGGGGCATCGAGGGTCCCATTGACGCTGCCTTCACTCGCATCAACTGTCAGGGGAAGACCTATTTTTTCAAGGTACCAGACCCAAGCCTATGAGTCAAGGTAAAGAGTATCAAGGTAGACAGGGGTTTCAGGAGCTGCTGAGAGCCAGTTCAGGATCTAGGACTGCCTCTTTGCCCGGCAGTAGGTCCTCACCTTTCCATCTTCTCTGCCCCTCAGGGAAGTCAGTACTGGCGCTTCGAAGATGGTGTTTTGGACCCTGACTATCCCCGAAACATCTCTGAAGGCTTCATTGGCATACCAGACAATATCGATGCCGCTTTAGCCCTTCCTGCCCACCGCTACAGTGGCCGGGAGAGAGCCTACTTCTTTAAGGGTACTCAGGGTGGGAGGTGCAGGGGCAGGGAGTGGAGGAGTCCTTGCTCTCTTCTACACTTCCCTGAGTCAGGGCTTTGGGGGTATGCTCCTACCCTGCCTCAGAGCTCCCCAGCCCTTCTGATGCCAGCTGTCCTGCTCCTCAGGGAGGGAGTACTGGGAGTACGAATTCCAACAGCAGCCCAGCCAAGAGGACTGCGAAGGCAGCTCCCTGTCAACCGTGTTTGAGCGCTTTGCCTTGCTTCACCGAGGCCGTTGGGACAACATCTTTGAGCTCCTCTTCTGGGACAGTTCCTCAGGTATGGAGGGAGAGCAAGTCTGGCTTCTTTCTCCAGAAAGTGGGTTTGAAGCAGGGCTGGACTATGGTGGTGGGGGGTTAGAGGGGAAGGAGACTGGAATTGTGGCACCATTGATCAAGAGTTGTTTGCTCTGGCTAGACTTTGCTTCTGTTGACTTTTGGGGGTGAGGCTTGGCTCCATTTGGACCCCATACCTTGAACTTTGCCTAACACAGCAGAAGGAGGGGCCAGAGGATAAGGGGTTTGGGAGGGGGCAGAGACACAAGGGATACCATGGAGAGAGGACACAGGCAAAAGCACTGGACAGGGTACTGAGTTCTAGCATGACCTTGTGTATCTTGGGCAGGATACAGCAGATGAACTCTGTAGGCCTGCTGGAGCTGGCTGTAGTAGCACACGTCTTGGGAGGCAGAGGCAGGCAGATCTCTGTGAGTTAAGAGGCCAACCTGGTCTTCATAGTGAGTTTCAGACCAGCCATGGGAGAAACCTTGTTTCAATGTATGTGTGTATCTGTTGGAGAAATCAAAGCCTGGATCCTCAAAATTTATTAACCCCTTCCCTGCTACAGAAGGCACCAGCGGACCCCAGTTCATCAGCCGGGACTGGCATGGTGTGCCAGGGAAAGTGGATGCTGCTATGGCTGGCCACATCTACATCGCAGACTCCACATCTCATGCCTTCCCGGCCAAAAAAAAGAAGTCTAGGCGCCGTAGCCGAAAACGCTACCGTTCTCGCCATGGCCGCCGCAGCCGCAGCAGCCGCCACAGCCTGAACTCCCGTCGTTCATTGCTTTCATCCTGGTTCTCCTCGTTCTCTAGTGAGGAGAGCGATCTAGGAACCTACAATGATGATTATTATGATATGAACTGGCTCGTACCTGCCACCTGCGAGCCCATTCAGAGCGTCTACTTCTTCTCTGGAGGTGGGAGTCCCTGCTACCCCTAAAGCTGGTTTTGCCGGGGGGGGGGGGGTGAGGGGGGAGTGTGGGGTTGGGGGAGTGGGGGGCTGGGAGGGTGGGGGAGTGGGGAGTGTGGGGTTGAGGGGTGGGGGGCTGGGGGGGGAGTGGGGAGTGTGGGGGGGCTTTCCTGCAGGTTTTGGTCCTTGAGTGCTGAACACTACCTGTAGATGATGACCTTATCTGCCTGGTGGATGTTCACTTTCACTTCTGAGAGAAACCCTTGTTTTGTTTTGTTTTGTTTTTTCCAGTGACAGGACCAGGCAGGATCCCACACACTCACACACTTTCTTTCCATTCTCTCTTTCAGACAAGTACTACCGAGTCAACCTTAGAACGCGGCGCGTGGACTCTGTGAACCCTCCATACCCACGCTCTATTGCTCAGTATTGGCTGGGCTGCTCAGTCCCTGAAAAGTAGGAGTCAGCCCACACAGCGGAGACTCAGGAAACCCATCCTCCAGCCTTTTTCTTCCAGCCCAATAAAGTCTGTTGGCCTCGAGTTTAAGACTACTGTCCTGAATAGGGTGGGCAGCCCTGTCCCCTGGACAAAGGAGGACCAGTGGGGCTCTCAGGGCTGATTGAGAGGGACAGAGAAGACCCCACTTGGCTCAGGTGCTCTTCCTAAACCAGAAACACTGGAGGCTTGTGAGAACTATGCTTCCAAGTCCCCATCCATCACATTCGGTGCCCCCACCCCCCAGTCCATCCTGCTCCACAGTTAAACATGAACTCCAGCCCCTGTGGTGATTAGTTACCCAGCCACCCTCTCCAGGCGAGGCTTCTTTGATGGTGGAGTTAACCAGGGCCTCAGAAGAGATGAGGGGCTAGAGAGTGGAATTCAACTCAGCTTTGCTGTCCACTGTGAATCTAGATTACATTTAATTCCCAAATAACAGAGGGATAGACTCCCACAACACTACCTAACGGGGCCTTTTCTCTGAGGCTTCTGCCCTGGGCATAGGGTGGCGGGCAGACAGAACATTGGCATACATCCCCTTTCTCATAGTAAAGCAGCTCAGAGGACCCTCACCGAAGGAAAGCTTGGCTGTAAAAGTGAAAGTTTTTGTGAACCCCTGGCTCACCCAAGGAACCTTCCCTGGCTCCAGGATCCTGGTTTTCAGGAAGCCTTTTAGTTTTTCTTTTTCGAGACAGGTTTCTTTGTGTAGCCCTAGCTGTCCTGGAACTCCCTCTGTAAACCAGGCTGACCTTGAATGCAGAGATTTGCCTGCTTCCGCCTCCCAAGTGCTGGGATTAAAGGCTTGTGCCACCACCGCCCAGCCTCTGTCTGGCCTTTTGAGGAGCCAGAAAGGGTTCTATAGTAGCCCTGAGGGTAAGCTGGTGGTGGCAACTGTTCCCTAGCCCTGCTGACAGTAAGTGGCTCCAACAACATCCTCATCCCACCCAGTTTCACTGCCCAGTCCTCAGAGAGTGGGACAGGAATTCACTCACTTTCCCCTGAAGGCCCCAAGACCAGGGCACTGGGGGATCTTAGAGGGCAGCTGAAGCCCTGGGAACTTTGGGGAGGTAGATTTCTGTGGTTTGGGGGAAGGGTTTCACACAGTACAGGACCAAAAGCAGAGACTGCCAGAGACTGAAGTTTAAGGAGGGAGGTGTGACCAGCTTTTTGGTGAAAGCTGGGATGTGTATCATTCTGGTCCAACCTAGAACTCTATCAGCCCCAATCCTGCCTTGCTTCCCCCTTTTCAACCTCCCTTGAGTGAATGCTAAGCCTCTTCCCTGGAGGCGGAGTCACCCACTCTGAACAGCTTAAAACCCTAAGGCGTGAGCCTGGTGTGGGCAATAGCCCTGGTATGGCCCTCTGCCTCCTCACCCTGTGCCAGCTCCATGGCCAGTCCTGTGGAAGCGGAAGCATCTCCAGGTGATCTGGTGGGGAAAGGGTGGGTAGGGTGAGGGAGAGTAGCAAGGAGGGATGGTGAAGGGTGAGGAGTGTAAGGAGTAGGGGCTGCGGAGGCTCAGCAAGGCTTTGAAGCTGGGCTGAGGCTCTTGCTAGGGAGTCCTGGTTTGATTCCCATCCCGGCCCACAGGCTGTGCCAGTGGGTTGGGTCCCCATCGGAGAAAGAGGACCACTTTCAGTGTTGGGCAGTTGCTGGAGCTGGAACGGGTCTTTGCAGCTAGGCCCTATCCTGACATCAGTACCCGTGAGTACCTGGCCCAGGTAACTCACCTGCCTGAAGCCAAGATTCAGGTGAGCTGCAATAGTCCAACTTCTGGGCTTGACACAGCACCTCTCTGCTCTGGGAATCCTGCCTTCATATTCAGATTTCTGTCCCAGGAGAGTGTGCTGGTGCCAAAATATATCCCTTCATGTTCCCTATGAGGTGTGGTTCCAGAACCGCCGAGCCAAGAGAGTCAAGAACAGAAAGCCAGCAGCCCTAAACCCTAGGCTGAAGCTTCCTCGAAACACCTCTTCTCTTCCAGACACTCCTCAGCAACCCTGGGACCCTGGAACACCAGGCCAGCCTCTACACCCCACCAATTCAGTTCAGCAGGCTTCAGCAGGCCCACAGACCTCCTGTGGAGCTCCCAGCTTGGGTCCAGGGCAGAGTCGAGCAGAGGCTAAAGCTGCAGCCCCATGGGGACCAAGTGGGGCTTTAGGGGTTCACCCTTCTTTAGAGCAAATTGTTCCTCAGACCTCACTGAGCAGCCTGTCTGACCTTATCTATACCTCAGCTGTTGTCACCAATAGAGATCACTCCTAACTTAGCTGTGGAGCTCTTAGGAGTTTGGCTCTGGCTCTTGTAGCCCACTCCATCTCTCCTGGAGTGGAGCACATTAAGAACTCCTGCCTCTTTTTACACAGGGAATATTCTCTAAGAGTCTAGCTCAGAGACCCATCCCTCCACTCCCAACCTCCAGCAACCTAGCTGAAGGTTCCGTGCAGTGGCTGGAGCCTACTAGCTCTTACTACCTGGCACCCTGGTCATTTTGGAGGCATATGCCCATTATCTCATCAGGAGGTATCATCAAGGTAAGGGACCATGTTGTCGACCTCTACAGCCAGACTTGGCTCCCCCATTCCCATTATCTTAGCTGATGATCTCTTCCCTCTGAAGGGGCAGCCACCAGTCTGAGTGAACCCTGTCAGGGCCTTATCTATGAGCCAGGGGAAGGGTACTGCTCCTGTGCCTGACTGCTGGGAGACCCACTTTTTCATGGTTCAGAGCCCCATTGCCTGACTTCCTGCCACCTGGACAAATTAATCGGAATTGTGGATTTAAAGAGGGAATGATATTGAAGTTACAGAAATAGAAGTCCAGGTCTTAGGTTGATTGAATTTCCCCAAAGATCAGATTGGCTGTCCTCTGATGGGGGCTGTGGGGACAACTTGACAGACCAGGGGAGGGGGTGTGGTAGCCTTGGGCTTTTTATCACTGTCATCTGTAATACCAACTAATCTCCAAATAAAACAAAACTCTTTACTTTAATCTGGATTGTTGTATTGCAAATGGTGATGAGGCTTGCTTGCCTGGGAAGTTTATCTCCCACCACCAAATCCCCAAATAGAGCCAGGTGCCACAGGCTCTGGGTAGGAATCATGTCCAGGCTTCTGCTGGGATTAGAGAGTGGTTAATTAAAGTGCTCAGAGCTCGCACAGGCTCTGGGGACACAGTAGCTGGCTTGCACTCTAGGATGTTCTAGTTACCTCCACCTCTGGAGCTGCTTTGGAGAGAAAAGCATGGAGTCTGCAATCAGTCTGTGTTCTGCTATGTGACTACAACATCTGCAAAGCAGGATGCAATCATTCCTGTCCTGGGAAAATATAGGTAAAAACTTCATGTGATGATGTGATAAAAACTCAATAAATGCTAGCTCCCTCTGTTCCATATAGGAAACCATGAGAAACGGGTAAGGCCCCAACTTCCTGTCCCTCTGCCAAGCACTTCCTGGACCCTGGATGTTTTGGATGAGGCAGAGAGGAAGGCACTGGAAGAGTTCCCTCTCCTTTGTTGTGAACTGGCCACCTAATTCCCAACACCCTCTGCCTGTGCAGATGGAAACATCCTTGGAGCTTGCCTCTTGCTTCATTGCACCAAGGCATAAACTAGATCTTGGCTTATTATCTAACAGGAACTGGTAAAAACAACTGACAGAATATCTACTGATCGGTAAGGATATAGGAGACAAAATTAGAGAAAAACAGATGGTCCAGAGGGATGGCTCAGTAGGTAAAAGCAGCTGCTGTACAAGCCTGATGAGCAGAGTCCACAAGAGGTGGGTCCCAGCATTTATAGAGAGACAGGAAAAGGTAGCCTGCAGTAGGCAGCGGAGTAACACAAACAAGAGACTCACTCATATGAAAACTCTGTACTCACATGCATTCACACATGGAAGTAAAATAAATTACAAAAAAAAATTAAGGAAAAAACCACACTATCTGAGCACATCAAGGAAACAGAAAGTCTACAATTAAGAGGGCTGAAGTGATGGCTCAGTGGTTCACGGCTCTTGCAGAGAATGGAGTCTCAGCCCCAGCACCCACACAGTAGCTGAACTCTAGCTCCTCCTCTCATCCCCACAGGCTCCTGTATGCATATATAGCCACACATACACAAGAAAGGAAGGAAAGCAAGCCGGTAGGCCGAACAGATCTCAAAGATCCACCATGACGGCACATGCCTGGATCCTAGGACTCGGGAGGCAGAGGTGGAGGATTGCCATGAGTCTGAGGTCAGCCAGAGCTACATAGTAAGACCCTGTCACAAACAAAAGAAAGGGCAGATATTGAGCAATTCTCAGAATCACAGGAGGTTTTGTGCTTTGTACTCTTATAGGATCTAAAATAAAAACACACTGAACACAAATATTTATTAGACAAATAACATTTTTCAGGGATCTCAAACAGTTTCTCCAACTTAAGTTCTGAACACAGATGCTCTAACTTATCTACGTTCTGAGAAGTGCAACACAGCACAGACAGCAGGACAATGTGGACACCTTAGCTCCACTCATCAGAAGGACCACAGCTGATCATCTGGTTTCAGTCTGTTTTGACTTCTGGAAAATGGTCTGATCCCATTTTCTTTTCTAGAAAAAGTTAGCTGCCTGGCTTCCAGCTCCACCATCCCATATCAACCACTTTTCTTTTATCTGATGCCCATTTTCTGACTGGTTCTTTTCAGGTTCATGCCTTCTGCTTCCTTAAGGTCTTCTGCTCTCAGTTACAGGCCTTCTGCTTCCTTAGGGTCTTCTACTCTCAGTCACAGGCCTTCTGCCAAGATACGTGGATGAAGGATGGTGACTGATTTATGCACCTGGTCCAGTTCACAGCAGTCTGGCCCATTTGGGGAGGTCTGGATTCTTTCTTCTGATGGGAAAACCCCAGACTCAGCAGACTCAGAATGAACCACAGAAGGCAAATGAGCATTGGATTCAGGAGCAGTTATTGAGACCAGTTCTTTCAGTTTTAAAGAATCACTGCTGTCTGAATCTTCCTATTCCTCTCCAAGGAAACTGACAGCAGATATGGTTCCCCAAGGAAGAACTTGACCTGGTCCTCTAACTAACTAGAGCTGAGCACATAGAGCTTCGTGGATTGACTGAGAGTCAGTGATGGACAACGGACAGTCTGGGGCTCCCCAAACTTCTTCCAGACTTTGATGTGAAGCACCAGTTACAGCTCCCCGAGTTCGCCTTCCATCACCCTCACCATGATGTACAGCTCTGCCAAACCTACCACCGAGGCGACGATCAATGCAGCCAGCACTCTCTGCCAATGGGAAGAACCAGGTAGGGGATGCAGGCCAACAACTAAATCTGCAGCCCTTAGCACCTCTAACAAGAATGGAGATTCCCTATCCCAGTCCCTAAGTCAGTGGTTCTCAATCTCAATCACAACCCCATATGACCCTTTCACAGGGTTGCATATCAAATATTTACATTATGATTCACAACAGCAGCAAAATTACAGTTATGAAGTAGCAATGAAACTAATGTTACGGCTGGGGGTCAGCACATGAGAACTGTATTACCAGCCTCTGCATTAGGAAGGACAAGAACCCCTGCCCTGCTCACTGAATGAATATGTGCAACTGATAACCTGTGCGCTTCCACACACATCCTCCCTTTCCCACTAACCCAACAGGGCACTTTGTCCCGCCCAGTGCCTACTCACCGAGGCCATTTCTGTGAAGATATACTGGCTTCCTAGGTAAGTGCAGACAAAGGCAGCTGCCACCGTGACAATGAAGTTGAAGATGGTAATGACCAGAGCCTTCACCGATCTCACTTGGGAAAGCAGTTCAGAGAAACATTTAGGTCAATGTTCTCAGGGAGATCCTATTGCCTCCTAGCTGCCCCCACATCTACTGGGTTCTCCTTCAGAGACCAAGACTAAATATCTTAACCTTGTGCCAAGTGCGCAGTGGGAAGGAAGGCCAGGACCAGTCCTGAGAGGTTTGAGCAGCCTGGGTTCCTAGCACCTCACCTTGTTTTCCTAGGTCACTCAGAGTCCCCCCACGCTGTGCATCCTGGGAAAAAAACAGAACAACAAAAAAACCCAGATGATTTCAGAATGAAATTCTGTTCAGAAATCTATCTTTGCCAGTCTGGTCTCAGCTCTTTCTTCTCAACAGACTAATTCTGCCCTCTCCAGGGATTCTTTTCCCTGGACTTGTATGATGCCTTCTAGATGATAAAAAGGAGGACGCAGGCTCCCAAGATCCATCTCCTTTCCTACCTTACAGCAGAACATGCCAAAGGAGTCTTGTCAGGAAAAATAAAACACTATAGGTATACCTGTAACCCTAACATTTGGGAGGCTGGACAAGAGAATACAGAATTTCAGGCCTGCCCGGGCCACAGAGCCCCTTCCTTAAATCAAGAAAGAGCGCCAAGGCTCACCTCCACTTCTATGATATTTAAGAATTGGTTACCATCTAAGCTGAATCTTGGTGAACACACTCAAGATTATGTTTGCTCTAGATAAAACACAGAGGTCTTTTTTGGTTGTTGTTTGTTTTTAAAGACAGGACCTCTCCGTGTTAACAGCCCTGGCTGGGATTAAAGACATGCACCATCATGCCTGGCAGAACACAGAGATCTTACAGTTCTAGAACAATACATAAAGTGAGCTTGAATTGCCATGTTTTTCTTTCCCTTTTTGATACAGGGTCTCACTATATAGTTCTGGCTGGCTTCAAACTCAGAGATCCACCTGCCCCTGCATCAGGAGTACTTGGATTAAAGGTGTGTGCCACTATACTCTGCTACTGTTGTTTTTAAAATTAAAACTCTGGCTGGGTGGTGGTAGCACACGCCTTTAATCCCAGCACTTGGGAGGCAGAGGCAGGTGGATCTCTATGAGTTTGAGGCCAGCATGGTCTACAAAGCGAGTTCCAAGATAGTCAGAACTGTTTCAGAGAAACCCTGTATCAAAAAACTAAAACTAAATAAAAATTAAATTAAAATTCTGTAGGTATTTCTGCTGCAGGAGTAGGCCTTACCTGACAAGTGACATTTCGAGTGATCCGCTTATATTCCTCATTGGCTAGCTGTATCTTAATCTTCTCTAGTCGGGCAACCAGCTCTGGATTCTAAAGCAAAAACAACCACATGAGAAGAATGAAATTCTTCCACATATTTCTTGATACAAAATATATCATTGATTCCAATGTGCAATGTACTGCTAAGGGTGCTGGGGGCCTCTGCATACTGGTTTTATTTCCATTGCCTGGAAAATGGGTTACTGGATCACAGTTTTCCAAATCTGTCAGACAAATTTTCCTTCTCTGATTTTAGATTCCAAAGATTTTGTTATTGTTGTTTTTCCTTTTTTTCTAGGCAGGGTTTCTCTGGGTAGCCCTGGCTGTCCTGGAACTCCCTCTGTAGACCAGGCTGGCCTTAAACTCAGAGATCTGCCTGCCTCTGCCTCTGGAGTGCTGGGATCTAAGCCATGCACCATGACTGTCTGTTCCAAATATTTTCTTTGTTGTTGTTTAATCCTTTGTACATGTGCACATACAAGCCACGGTGCATGTGTGGAGGTAAGAGACAACCTTTAGAAGTTACCTCTCTCCCTACACCATGTGGGTCCTGAGGATTAAAGCCAGGTTCCCATGTTTGGTGGCAACTGCCCCAACTTGCTATCTCACTGGTCCCCAAATTTTATTCTTTTGATGCTAAGAACTGAACTCAGGGCTTTGTCCAGTACTTTCCACAAAGCCACATTCCAGCTATTCCAAATAATTAAAATACAAGACCTCAAACCTGAAAATAGGTTAATAAAATCCATACCCAACTCAGCATGTACTTACTCTCACATATATATCCCTTACATACCCGAGGAGGTTTCACAACCTCTTGGAGGTAGATTTCACTGCCTTTTAGGAGTTCATGAAGGTACAGGTTGGAATCTGGGAAGAAAAAGGCTCCACATAATGACCCATGAAGCTGAGGCTGAAAGACTAAGTTTACCCAAATAAAACATGGCCATCCCGGCTTACCCATCCCTAGGATATATAGCCCCATAAATATGTATGTGTGTGTGTGTACGTGTGTGTATACATGTGAATACATCACCACACCCAGCCACCTGCCTCAGCCCGTCAGGTCCTAGGATTTCATGCATGTGCCATTCCCAGCCTCGTGATCATTTTTTTTATTAATTTAAATTAAGATAAATTTCAACCAAGACAAATCCAGAACAATTCCGCCTTAGTATTTCCTAGTGCTACACAGTTGACTTTAGCTATCAGTCTTCAGTCATCCCTGTCAATGGTAGGTTAGTCTTGTAAAAATAATAGATCCATCCTAGATAGGACTGGGTCGTTGTGGGGCTAGACATTCAGAGGCCACGGTATTGGAGGATTTTTTCCTAATGTCCTCTTCAGTCCTAATAGCTGGGTATCTACTCTTTGCACTTCTGGCCAGGATATGTTAATTCTGGCAAAACATGTTACATGTCAGTTTACCCTATCCCTCCCTTAGCAGATAGGAAACGGGTCCAAAGAGGAAAAATGATTTCTCCGAAAGGACTAGAACTAGATGTGACTCTCGGTTCAGACCTTTCAATATAGGTTTTTTTTGGTCATTCTATTTCCCTACCATCACCCCTAAACAAGGGCTGAGGCGGGATCAGAATTCCCTTCTTGAGCGAAGAAGAGAGGGAAGCAGAGAAGAAAAAAATACATAGCTCATTTAAAAAAAAAATTAAAAATCCCCTGCCCTTGCCTTTCAAATGAAAGGAAAAATCACTATTCCCAAACAGGGGCTCAATACGTTAAATGGCCCCCCAATGTAGAAACTTAAAATGGTAAATAGTACTGGGCTAGAATCTCTAATTCCTTAAGAGTCAGGTGGACTTAGGTGGACTTTAAAAGAGGGCACTCAACAAAATCTGCACAAATCCGAAGAATTCCCACGGAAATTAAGATGGAAGTGGTGAACCTGGTTTAAGAGGAGTTTGGACTGGCTAAATGAGAACTTTGTAGGCACGCGTGAGTGATGGGGGAAAAAGCCTCAGGAGGGGTTAGATCTGAAAATGAGGCGACGACTCTCGATTGGGGTCCGCTCACTTCTTTCTCTCAGGTGCTGATGTAGTTCTCGGATCAGACGGAAGGGAATCAGGCGCCGGGGGCCCGTGGCGCCATCACTGCTCGTATGTTTCTTCCCCAGAGCAGCCTCAAGCTGGGCACGCAGCTTCCGGGGCAGCTGCTCCCGATCCAGTTCTCCGCCAGGGCCCAAAGCGAGAATCAATCGTTCGCCCACAAGCAAGGAAGACGCCATTTCCACCTCACTCTCTGGTCAGCTGATCCCAGACTGGGACTTGCTGGGACTTCCGCTCACCTGCGCCGGATGTAGCTGGATGAGCCCGCGCGGCCGCGGGGGGCGGGCCCGAGGGCCAAGGGGCGGGGCTTCGGCGCGGGGCAGTGTGGGGCGGGGGCGGGACGCCGCCCCGCCGCGGGTCGGGCCCTGTGTCAGCAGCCGAGCGGGCGCTCGGGCGGGACATGGCAGGCTGTGTGGCCCGACGGGCCCTGGCCGTGGGCAGCCGCTGGTGGTCTCGATCGCTAGCCACGGCCCGAGGGTCGAGGCCGCTGTGTGCGGTCGGTGGAGCAGGGGCCCTTCCGCCGGTGGCCTCAGCGACGACGCGAAGGCATCTGTCGTCCCGGTGAGGGACGGAGCCAGGGGACCAGGGAGCCGGGCCCAGAATTTGGGGAGCATTTTCCTAGCCACTAAGGAGACCAGAAGGCCCGACTGTCTGTGGGCAGCCGGAGTGTCAACAGAGAAAGGATTCCGAGCAGGGAGCCGACATGCGCTGCTTGGGACATGTGCCAGGAGCAGAGAAGGGAGCATGGCCCAGGGCCCTGGCGTGCAGGACACTCTGAGGGAGAACAAGTAACGCTTCTTCAGCGAATCCTGCCTCCCTTGCTGGGGTCTGCAGCACCTTTAGTGGGCTGCCATTTAATACAACTACAGGGATTTGACTTTGATCCCCAGTCCTTATTGGCTCATGACTTCTCTCAAAAAGATGCTGTTACGTGGGAAACAAGTAGACTTAAGTGTCTACTTTTGTGGGTACCTAGGTTTCCGTGTGACCTTGGGGAAACTTGATTTTGCCCACGTGACTTGGGAAAGAGGATTCGAGGCTTGGGAATGGTATAAACAAAGCCTTTTAGGGACCAGGCAGGACAGATCGAATTGGGTATGAAGTCAACATTTCCAAAATAAAATCACAGTGCTTTGATGGGCCCACAGAAAAAGTAGTCCTATTTAAAAAGATGGAACTAACCTGATAGTGGCTGAGGGAGGTATTTGCTATATTTAAGACTTAAATAATTCTGGGGGGGAGGGGCACTGTGTGGAGAGACTGTAGTAGTAAGTGTGCTGTATGCTGTACCTTGGGCAATCTAGAGATGGTAATCCTGAGGTCAGCGGAAAGACGGTTACAATTTAGAGGGTAGATGGATGTGTAGAATTGGGACAGTAATGCTGTGTACCCAGATGGGCCCAGAATTTGTGATCCTCCAGCCTCAGTCTCAAGAGCCCTGAGATTACAGACGTGGGGAGCCATATTCGTTCAGAACAGTTTTTCAGAGTAACGAATGGCAGGTTCATTGAGTGCACTGCAAGTGCACTGGGTAAGAGCAGAAAGAGAATGGCTTGCCTCAGAACAACCGCTTTGTGAGCACTTCTTACGCACCAGGCATTGCTCTCAGAACAAATAGTCTCTCATGGACTCAAGGCCAGGACACCAGTGACTGAAGTGCAGAACAGGTGCAACTGGAAGGACAGTTAAAATGCCATGGGAGGCCGGGGTGGGGGTGGGGAAGATGTACATTTAAACAGGGTGTGCAGGCATGACCTTGGGCATGCTCAGTGAAGACAGGAGAAAGTCAATTTGGAGTAGTTAGATCTGACACTGGGAGACTGGGAAGTCTTCACCAAGTAGACGCCTATGCCTGAGTCTTAGAGGAGGAAAGGCAGCATTTTTGGCCTTCTCTGTTATCATTGCCCTGGCCCCTCCATATGCGAGGGTTTTTTATTTGTTTGTTTCTCCTGATGGGGAAGGACTGTTACCTTCTTAGCATTTCATTTGCTTATTCTTTTCCTTACCAACCAGAAACCGTGCAGAGGGCAAGGTGTTGGAGACAGTTGGTGTGTTTGAGGTGCCAAAACAGAACGGAAAATATGAGACTGGGCAGGTAGGTTTGTGCTGGGTCAGCCCTCGTTTTCATGGACTGTTCTCTTTTGAAATCGAGTCATGTTTGGCCACAGTACTGAATCTCATTGCTATTTCTTTCTTTTCATTCCACATCTCCTTCCCCATAGTGCTAGAGACAGATGCTGTGTCACCGAGCTGAACCCTCAAGCTTCTGTCCGTCTTCATGTTTGGTGGTAGACCAAGTTCATAAGTCTTGATTTTGTTTTGAGGCAGGGTCTTCTATATAGTTTCGTTTAGCCTTGAATTCATTCTATAATCCTGGTTGACCTTGAACTTGTGATCTTATTTCCTTAATTTACAGAATTCTGGGGTTATAGATGTCTGAAACCATGCTCAGCTCAGAATCACAAATTTAAAAAAATTCTTTACATTGACTTAATGTGCATGAGAGAGAGAGTGAGCACGCGCCCATGCCTGGAGATCAAAGGACAGCTTGTGGAGAGTGGTTCTTTCCTCCCACCCTTTGGGGCTCTGATCAGACTCAGGTCATTAGGTTTGGTGGCAGTTGTCTTTACCAGTGAACCATCTAACTGACCCAAAAGAGCTTTCACATTTACTGATTTAGTGTGCCTGGGTTGGTGCATGTGCACACCTTGTGTGCATTAGAATCACAAGCCTTTTAAAGAGGAGGTGTCTGGAGATAGGTGCACAGTAGCATCTCATCCCATTGCTCCAGAAGCAGGAGCAGAAAGAATGCTTCAATTTTGAGGTCAACAAGAGTCCAGTGATATGGCGCAGTGGTAAAGGCACTTGCTGAGGAAGCCTGGAAGTAAAAGTGGCGGAGAGAACCGATTCCACAAAGTCATCCTTTGGCCTCCACACACCATGGCACTTGTACATTTACACCTTCCCAAAGTAATAATAACAACTCTTATTTAAAAAGATCCTTGTTAAAAATATAATCAGGGGCCTGGAGAGATGGCTCAAGGCCTGGAGAGATGGCCCAGCAGTTAAAAGCACTGGCTGTTTTTCCAGAGGACCTGGGTTCAATTCCCAGCATCCACATGGCAGCTTACAACTGTCTATAATACCAATTCCAGGGTATCTGACACTCTCATACAGATATACATGAGGGAAAACACCAGTGCATAAATAAAAAGAAAAAATATTAAAAATAAAATACAAATCAGGCTAGGGATGTTGTTTAGAGTGCCTGGCTTGCTTGAAGCCTTGGTTTCCATTCTCCTACAGCACAGGCTGAACGTGGTGGCCTACTCCTGTGAGTCTAACACTTGGGATGCGGAGGTGGGAGGATCAGGACTCTGAGGTCATTCTTAGCTACCTAGCAAGATTGAGGCCAGACTGGCATACAAAAATTCAAAACCCTCTGAAGCAAAAGGCCATTGTAAGTAATGGAAGCTATTTTTTTTTAAATTTATTTATTATGTATACAATATTCTGTCTGTGTGTATGACTGAAGGCCAGAAGACCCCATTACAGATGGTTGTGAGCCACCATGTGGTTGCTGGGAATTGAACTCAAGACCTCTGAGCCATCTCTCCAGCCCCTGGAAGCTATTTATTTATCTGTATGCCTAAAACTGACCAGGTGTTAAGCTTTAGTGTTCTTTTTGTCCTGGAGTTCACAGCTCCAGGACAATGATAGAGATATGGTCAGTAGGGGCTGGAGAGATAGTCTAGTGGGTAAGAGCGCTTACTGTTTTTCCAGAGGACCCTCCTACAGTTCCTGCTCCAGGGGATTCAATGTCTCTGACTTCCTTGGGTCCCTGCACTCACATGCACGTACCTACATACTGATACATACACACAATTAAAAGTAAAATAAATATTTAAAAAAGACAAAGAAATAGAGCCAGTGACTGTCTATTGGACTAAGAGGAGGGTCAAGGAAAGTTCCGTAAAGGCCAAAGGTGAGTGGGGTCACCCAGCGATGAGGCATGAGCATATTGCAGTTGAGGTTGTGGGGAAAGCTGGCAAGATGGTGCTACAGTTGCCTGCACCCGTGCTACTTCATGGTCAGGTCCCACCTGGATGGATTTGCTGGACTACAGGCTCAGTGAGCTCTCTTTTTCCTTCCAGCTGTTCCTTCATAGCGTTTTTGGCTACCGAGGGGTTGTCCTGTTTCCCTGGCAGGCCAGACTGTATGACCGGGATGTGGCTTCTGCAGCTCCAGAAAAGTAAGTTTCCTTGTCATGTCTTATGGTGTCCTTGGGTGGCCTGACTTGTGGCAGACAGACTCAGTTGGGGCTTCAGGGGGAAAACAGCATCCTCTTGGGCTTTAGAAATAATCCCAACCATGGCTGCGTGGTGGTGACGCACGCCTTTAATCCCAGCACTCAGGAGGCAGAGGCAATTGGCTCTCCGAGTTTGAGACCATAGTAAAGTAAGTTCTAGGATAGCCAGGCCTACACAGAGAAACCCAGTTTTAAAAAACAAAAACAACAATCCCAACCAGGCATGGTAGTGCACACTTTTAATTCCAGCTCTCAGGAGGCAGAGGCAGGAGGATCTCTGTGAGTTCAAGGCCAGCCTGGTCTACATAGTGAGTTCCAGGATTGCCGGGGCTATGTAGAGAGACCCTGTTTCAAAAAGCAAATAAAATAAATAACCCCAGAGTATTTTTCTGGCACTCATAACCATGGAGAAAAAAAGTGACTAATACTAATTATGTAGGGTCTCTTTCGGCCTCCCAAAATGGGCTCCTACTGCTCTTTTTTTATTACTTATTTGTTTGTTTGTTTATTTTTGGTTTTTGAGACAGGGTTGTTCTGTGTAGCTCTGGCTGTCCTGGAACTTTCTGTGTAGAACAGGCTGGCCTTGAGTTCACAGAGATCAGTCTGCCTCTGCCTTCCAAGTACTTTAAAGGTGTGTGCTACCTCTGCTCAGCAAGATTTTTATATAATGTATATGAGTGTTCTGCCTATGTGCATGTCTGTGCACCACATGCACGCAGTACTCCTGGAGGCCAAAAGAGGATGTAGGATACATTAAAAAAAGAAGGAAGTGCCGGGCGGTGGTGGCGCACGCCTTTAATCCCAGCACTCGGGAGGCAGAGGCAGGCGGATCTCTGAGAGTTCGAGCCAGCCTGGTCTACAAGAGCTAGTGCCAGGACAGGCTCCAAAGCTACAGAGAAACCCTGCCTCGAAAAACTTAAAAAAAAAAAAAAAGAAGGAAGTGCCACTGAATGATCCTAGAGCACCCTGGGGTGGGAGAAGCACAGGGTCCTTGTGCCCTTGGGGACTCAGGTAGCAATTGGATTCTTTTGTAATGACCCTCTTGTAGGAGGTGCTCAGAGAGTGGTAACTGCATGGGCCCAGTGGGGTCCATTGTTTGCTCTCACTGGGGAGAGGCTAGCTAGAGGTGGTGTTGAGCAGGTGCTAACCTGACCTGTGCCAAGGCCCTTTCCGGTCATGAACCAGTCCATTTAGGAGAGGAGGTGGTTAGCTGAGCCAGGTACAGCTTCCACTTCTCTGTGGTGATCTGGGCTTCTTCTACCCCACAGAGCAGAGAACCCTGCTGGCCATGGCTCTAAGGAGGTGAAAGGCAAGACGCACACTTACTATCAGGTGCTGATTGACGCCCGCGACTGCCCACATATAGTAAGTCAGCAAGTGCCTGGGCCTGGGGTCCTCTCCGTGGGAGACGTTTTCACTCATTTAGGGACAAAGAGGGCTCACAAAGAGCTCAGATCAGCTTTGGGCCTCAAGGCCACAAAGCTGGGTAGTGGCCAAGAAACCTTTGCGTCACCTTCTGCTTTAGTCTCAGAGATCTCAGACAGAAGCTGTGACCTTCTTGGCTAACCACGATGACAGCCGGGCCCTCTATGCCATCCCAGGTGAGGAGTTATTATGCAAATGGTACCTGAGGTCTGGTGTGTCCCAGGGAGCAGGATCTGATGTCCTGTCATCTGCAGGGAGGGATCATGGTACCGAGAGCTGTGGTGCCAGCTTGGGCAAGGCCAGAAGTATTTCCTCTCTGTCTCATTCCTCTGCTCTGAGTCTTACCAACTCTGCCTTTCTGTGCCAGGCTTGGACTATGTCAGCCATGAAGACATCCTCCCCTATACCTCCACGGATCAGGTTCCCATCCAACACGAGCTCTTTGAAAGATTTCTTCTCTATGACCAGACAAAAGGTAATTGCTTAGGAAGGAAGTCAGGAAGGGAGGGCCCTTTCTTCAAGCAGAGTACCAGAAATAACTGGCAGCTAGATCTAGTCCCGTATCCCTTCTCAATTTCTCCTCTCCTCTGTGCTTGGTGGCTACTGTTTCCTTACACCAGTAGAAACGGGCTGGTGATGAGAAGCAGTTCACAATTGCTAAGTAATAGCAACTAGAGGTCTGAAACCAGGGCCACGGCATCACGCCCTTCAGGACATAATCTCAGTAGCAGCTCTGCACCTTCTTCCTGTCTCTCCCTCTTTTTTTTTTTTTTTTTTTTTTTTTTTTTTTTTTTTTTTTTGGAGATAGGGTTTCTCTGTTGCTTTGGAGCCTGTCCTGAAACTAGCTCTTGTAGTCCAGGTTGGCCTCGAATTTACAGAGATCCGCCTGCCTCTGCCTCCCAAGTGCTGGGCTTATTAGCACCATGCTCTAACCAACTGAGCTAACCGGCCAGACCCGAGTGCTGGGATTAAAGGTGTGCGCCACCACCGCCCAGCCCTTCTTCCAGTCTTGCTTTTGCTGTATGTGTTGTCTCTTCCTTTGGGCATATCTGGGAAGGGGTTTCTGGGAGACAGTTGGAGAGTGAGTGCTGGGCCTAGGACTCTGGGCTGCACTAACCTGTTGTCTCTTCTAGCACCCCCTTTTGTGGCTCGAGAAACACTGCGGGCCTGGCAAGAGAAGAATCACCCCTGGCTAGAGCTCTCTGATGTGCACCGGGAAACAACCGAGAACATCCGTGTCACCGTCATCCCTTTCTATATGGGCATGAGGGTATGTGCTAGCCTGGGCTTCTTCCTGCCAGGCTAGGCCCCAGCTTCTGTGTGATTCCCTGATGTGCCTGCTGGGGTGAGGGTGGGAGTGTATCTGACCCCAAACCCTGCTCGTGGTTCTGCTGTCAAGTGCTCATGTGTGCCATGTGGTTGAGTAACCTCTTGATAATGGCCAACACCATGACTTAGAACGGAAAACCCACAGACCAGGAAGTAATCCTCCAGGTCAGTTCCTCATTTGCCCTTCTGGTAGAGGGACTCTTTCTTGTGAAAAATATCTATACATATACTTGCCTAAACCAATGTGGGCTGATGATCACACTTTGTGTTTAGTAGCCAAATATTTATTGATCCATGTCTTGCCTCACTCCAAGGTAGGCCTGCAGATACAAGTATACAGAAAACTTCTGCCTATTAGGACTCAGGCATAGGGGCTGTCAGCATCCATCAAAGAATGGCCATAAGAGGGCTGGAAGGAGGATGACGGGCTCAGGTGGCAGTAATGGAATCAGGGTTGTCAGGGAGGCTGGTGAGAACAGAACCCTGTAATGGATTTCTCTTGGCATCCAATCTGTTGGTTTTAACAGGATTGGAGAGGGGGCAGAGCAGGAAGGATGCGGGAGGCTGTTGACCATAGTTCTATCACATTCGCCATTGGCTCCCAGACATTCACAGCTTGATCAGTCTCTGCCGCCTTCCAGGAATACTTCATTTGAGATGTGTTGATTGGAACAGACTTAGTCTCATCCTCAAACCTTTTCCCCCTCCAGGAAGCCCAGAATTCCCACGTCTATTGGGTAAGTGTCTCCCTTGGCAAGAGCTCAGGAAGGGCCTGGGGGAGGTGTGGAGGCACAGTGTTTGCCTCTTGGCCAGGGTAGATATAAAAGTAGGCGTCAGCTTTTGTTGCTTTTTACTCTCTGTGGAATCTGGATGGGCTGGCCTAAGGGTTACCGTTTGCCTCACAGTGGCGCTACTGTATACGCTTGGAGAACTTGGACAGTGACGTGGTACAGCTTCGGGAGCGGCACTGGCGGATATTCAGTCTCTCAGGCACCTTGGAGACAGTTCGAGGACGAGGGGTCGTGGGCAGGGTGAGCATCATTGGGCCACTATGGCCTAGCTGCTAGTCCTGTTAGCAGCCCTGGAAACTTCGGGTATGTTTTCTTCCTCTCTGGTTATGGACAGAGTGACACCCTGGGTTCTCTGTGGTTAAAAGTCTTACAACAGCCCTGTGGGGTAGCTTGTCTGTAACCTGTTTCACAGAC
The DNA here is from genome assembly GCF_950005125.1 of Chionomys nivalis. NCBI lineage: Eukaryota > Metazoa > Chordata > Mammalia > Rodentia > Cricetidae > Chionomys > Chionomys nivalis. The sequence continues at coordinate 59,319,935 of NC_080092.1, forward strand.
GAAGAGTGAGACTTAGAAGCTAATTAATAAGGGACATGGGATGTAGCTCAGTTAGTAGAGTGCCTGCCCGGCACTACCAGTACTACATTAACTGAGCACGGTTTTATGTGCCTATACTCTTAGCACTTGGGGAGTTTAGGGTCATCGTTGACTGCCTGGAATACACGAATCCCTGTCTTGAAACACATACCTCTGGAAACCTGGTCCTCCGCAAGAGTTCTTTAACTGCTGGGCTCTCTTTCTGGCCCCAAAGCTCATGGACTTACTCTTGAGCAGCATGTCTTATTAGTCTTCCCACCATACTCCAACGCCTGAGGTCAACTGAGGGCTTTGTGCATGTTAGGCCAACACTCTAGCTACATCATACCCAGATGGCATGCCTTTTAAAACCCTGAATTTGTGGGAAATAGAGTCAGAAGGATCAGAATTTAAGGCTATATTTGGGCTACATAGAAAGTTTGAGGTCAGCCTGGATTACATGAGACCCTATTGGGAAAAAAAAAATAAGGTCTGATAAGATGGCTTAGTGCTTGCTGCCAAGCCTGCTGATCTGAGTTTGATCCCTGGAACTCACAACGTGGAAGGTGTGCACTGACTCCTTCAAGTTACCTTCTGACTTCCACACATAAGACAAGTTGCACACACACACACAATTAATCCCCCCTCCCCTAACAAAATCACTCTGATTTTGGGACATGTACCACCTGTGTTGTGTCTCTTTTTGTATTCATCTATCTAGTGTTTCTTAAAGAGATTTGATTTTATGTTTCCTGCCTATCCTACCCTGTCTCTTGAGAGATTAAGTCACAAATGATACTAGTGTCATCCAGCACCACTTAGAAGACACTTGGGAAAGTGGGGTGAGAAGTCAGTAGGGTTTGGACTGGGTATGTGGCGCACACTTATAATCCAGTACCTGGGATTTGAGGCAGTATTATTGTGGGCTTGAGGCCAAGTTGGGCTATATGGTATGTCTTTAAAAATCAAAAGAGCCGGGCGGTGGTGGCGCACGCCTTTAATCCCAGCACTTGGGAGGCAGAGGCAGGTGGATCTCTGTGAGTTCGAGACCAGCCTGGTCTACAAGAGCTAGTTCCAGGACAGGCTCCAAAACCACAGAGAAACCTTGTCTCGAAAAACCAAAAAAAAAAAAAAAAAAAAAAAATTCTAAGTAGGGCTTGCCTTCAAATTCTAGCCATATACTCATATACTATATAACTTTGGGGCATTTTTTTTTCTTTTCCTTCCCTCCTTCCTCCCACGCCTGCCTGCCTGCCTGCCTTCTTTCTTTCCTTCCTTCCTTCCTTCCTTCCTTCCTTCCTTCCTTCCTTCCTTCCTTCCTTCCTTCCTTTCTTCCTTCCTTCCTTCCTTCCTGTAGTAGGGAGCTGCGGGCCTGCTTTTCGTCCTGCCCTGCTCCTGCACGGTTAGCTTTATACCTGGAATAACAACACACAAACTGTATTCATTTAAACACTGCTTGGCCCATTAGCTCTAGCCCTTACAGGCTAATTCTCATATCCCGATCAACCCATCTCTAATAATCTGTGTAGCATCAGTCTTACCGGGAAAGATTCAGCATGTCTGACCTGGCAGCTTGCTTCATGGCGTCTGCCTGGGAGAGGGGAGCATGGCCTCTGCTCCAGAGAGCAGAGCTGTCGAGTCTGAGCTCACTTCCTCTTCCTCCCAGCATTCTGTTCTGTTTACTCCACCCACCTATGTTTTAACCTATGAGGGCCAAGCAGTTTCTTTATTTTTTAACCAATGACCTTCCTCCATCATTTCCCCTTTTTCTGTTTAAACAAAAAAAAAAAAGAAGAGGGAAGGCTTTAACTTTAACATAGCAAAATTACATATAACAAAACAGTTATCAAGTAAAAATTACAATATTTACATCTATTTTATCTTTATCATAACTAAGGAAAACTATAACTAACTATTCTTCAACTCCATCAAAGACTCCAGAAGGATATAATATTACCTAAGCAAACAAGAAATCCAAAATTCTAGAAATGACAGAGACATCTCGCTGCCTGGACAGTCACCCAAAGTTCTTCTGTACTGTTGGGGCATCTATCTTCAGCCTTCAGGCCCATAGTATCCAGCAGACATTTTCATCAAGCAGGAAATTCCAAAGACAGTTCAGTCACTTTTTGCTGTGTCCTGCAGAATGTCTCACAGACTCTTTTATGAGTCAGGAACCCCGAAAAACCATCTCACCTTTAGGCAAGTTCAGCAGTCCTCTTTCTGTGGGTTCTCTGTGTCCAGTTTATGCAACAGTCCAGGCAAGAGCAGTTTCTTGCCCAAATGGCTATCAAACTCCTTAAGGAGCCTCTTCGGTGCCCATCTTCCTCTTGAAGTAGATTGGTGCTGCCAGGAGCAGACGTGTCTCATTATCATGAAAAGCCCTAAGTTATTAAAACATTAAATGCCATATTCTGCAGTCTTTGAAAGATATGGGAGCTGGAGAGATGGCTCATGGAGCTGGAGAGATGGCTCAGTGGTTAAGAGCACTGTCTGTTCTTCCAGAGGTTCTGAGTTCAATTCCCAGCAACCACATGATGGCTCACAACCATCTGTAATGAGATCTAGCGCCCTCTTCTGGCGTGCGGGCATACATGGAGGCAGAATGTTGTATACATAATAAATAAATCTTTAAAAAAAAAAAAAAGAAAGATATGAAGAATGCCTATCTAGCTGAAATATATCTATGCACATCTAGAAAATCTAACTAACATGACTAAAAGCTTGACAATTATCGATGATTATCCATTAACAACCTATATACATTACATTTTTAAATGAACTATACAATCACAATACCTTAATCAAGATTAGAAATATGCATATACATATAACAAAATTGACCTTCAAATCCACACCAATGCAAATTATTCATATCCTTATCATATCCCCCTTTAAATGTAAAAGAACATTTATAAACAATATTTGGGAATATGGGCGCAGTTTTTTTCTCTCCAAACTGCTTCCTGCTGAATGGGGGCGCTGTTATTCGGGTCTTTTATGGGATAACCTGCCTGCTAGGTTCATCTCAGTTGGCAGTTGAGCGAAGCAATTTTTTAAGGGTGTTCACAGCAACCCTTTAGGAGGGCGTGGTCTATCATACCGTATTGGGATAGACGCAATCCACAGAGTCTCATCCTCTGTGAAAACAAAAGAAGACCCTCTCCAAAGCATCATATCCTTAGACCCAAATTCTGAAATCATAATACCCTTATATCCATTCTAGTTTAGCTTGGCAGCCTATATAATGAAATGTCTCTCTACACTTAGCTCCTTTACAGTCAAAAATTTTAAAGAAAACACAATAATACAAAGAATCCAGACTCTCTGTGAATTTTTCATTTTTATGTGGCTTATTTTTCTTTATTTCTTTTAATCTATAATTATCTGTACTCTGTCTCTTTAAAGACTTTACCCTTTTTTAAAGACATTAACTTTATTCTTTATATATTTTTTTCTCTCTCTCAAGCCTATGTACATTCATCCAACAGTGTCTGGATCTGTACTATTGTGAATCTGTATTTTTTTTACTATCCAGGAGCATTTCTTAAAAATGTTAAGCATTTCTTAAAAAATTAAGTTGCACCATGTACAGATAATACGGTACCACCTGTGTCCTGCTCAGTCCAAACCTTAACTGCGATGTTATTACGGTAATTACGGTAGTTCCTGCCTGAGACCAGCCCAGTTCAGCATGGCGGAGCTGAGCCCTCCTGCCTCAGAGTCATTTGGTGCCCCTGAGCCACACACAGTTCCAGGTTATGTTAGGCCTTAGCCAAAGTTGGTTGACTCAACATTGCAAACGAGACTTTGGGTGATTGCCCAGGTAGTCAGTTGTCTCTGTCAATTGTTGCACATTTTTGATATCTCTCGTTTGTTAAGTAATATTTATTTCCTTCTCAGATCTTTGACGGAGTTGAAGATTATATAATTGTAGTTACTCTCTATGTTATTTAGACTCCTTGAGATAGAATGTTTAGCAAAACTTTTGTTCTCAATATTGTTTGTTATATTTATTATTTGTTATTATTGTATATAGTTGTATTTGGTTTAGTTCTGTCTTATTTAGACAAAAGGGGGAGATGTAGGGATAAGCCCCACCCATTGGGGGCGTGTTCGCCTCGGGCTAATGTTTACTGATAAATCTGCCGGGCGTGATCCAGCCCCCTTTTCTCTGCTTTCCTGTTCTCCATGGGAACCTGTGGTCCTGTAAGTCTATTTCCTCATTAAAGCTGTATATATTTTTATAATCTGTCTGTATTCATTTACGTCGATACACCTTCCTTCCTTCCTTCCTTCCTTCCTTCCTTCCTTCCTTCCTTCCTTCCTTCCTTCCTTCCTTTTCAAATTTTGTAGAGAGTTTCTCTTTGTAATAGTCCTGGCTGTACTGGAACTCACCTTGTAGACCGGGCTGGCCTCACACTCTGCCTTCCTCTGCCTTTCTAGTGCTGGGATCAAAAGTGTATGCCATCATGCCTGGCTTGGGCAAATATGTAACCCAAACCCAAATCTGTTTCTTGCTGCTAACATAGGGATCACACATAGTACTTAATAGTCACCAAGAGAATAAAATCTGCAGGCACAGGCCTGCTGTTGTGTCTGGCAGTTGTTCATGTGAGTAAATACAGGGAGAGATACAGTCAGAGAGTCTGCCTAGCATCCTTCCCTCAGTGCCCCCAGTTTGTTTTTCCTAGAGATAGACTAAGAGGCTCAGGCCACTGCCCTTAATGTAGGAGGAAGTACTGAAAGATGGTCATTGTATGAGTGTCTGCTGTTGTGGTTGCTTGGGTGGAAGGAGGCATCCAGTCAGTATTTGCTAACCCCAGAGTGGAGGGAATGTGTTTCTGGGGCTTGGTCTGACCAATTTCACCTGAATTCTTATAGGAACCAGTGTTATCCAAGGAGCAGCCTGCATTCCAGTATAGCAGCCATGTCTCCCTGCAAGCTTCCAGTGGGCACATGTGGTGAGTGTATTCTCTAGAGTATATGTTGCTCAGCTTCACAGACAGCTGCCAGTTAGAGATGTGAGAGCTGGAGCTGGTTGTGGTAGTTGTATACCTGTAATCACAGCACTTGGGAGAACCCTGAGCAAGCTGAGCTTGTGGTCAGTTCAGAGTGAGATCCTGAGGTGGGCACAAATGGGTGTTACTCACTGCAGTCTGGGGTTTATAGCTATGAGTTCCTTACAATTTTTAGGTTAAGGAAATGGCTCCAAGACTTGGGACTGTACTGTAGTTGGGTTCCCCCCTTAATCTCAAGTACAAGTGGGCTGCTCATATAGTACATATGCAAGTGACAGAATCTGAATAGCTGTGCTTTTGTGTGTGGCCACATGGGGTTCTTGGATCTTTGGTTGTCCTGTCATGAGCTAGGCAGAGGACAACCCCAATCTTTCTTATCCAGCTGTGGCTCTGGATCAGAGGACATGGGTGTACACGGATCAAGAGGGCTTTCATGTCAGCCCTTTCTCCTTCTAAAGCAGCTTCTCTAATCCTTAGGGGCACATTTCGTTTTGAGAGACCTGATGGCTCCCACTTTGATGTCCGGATCCCACCCTTCTCCTTGGAAAGCAATAAAGATGAGAAGACACCACCCTCAGGCCTTCACTGGTAGGCCAGCTGAGGTCCTTGAGTGCTCAGGTTGGGCCCTCAGAATAGCTCTTAACCCATAATTGCTGCAGAACTCTAAATCTCCCTATTAGGGCCAAGTGGGCCTCTTTTGGGATTGTTTTTGGAGGGGATTATAACTTTTCTTGGAAGACCCACATAAGACTCCTCCAAGGTTGGCCCCTGCCCAGGCCCTGCCTACATCATGTTCCAGCAAAACTGTCAGGGAACTATGTTCAGTTGTCACAGGTTGTCTGGAATGTGAGGTGTGGTCAATAAACCAGTGCTCACTTGGCCATGCTGGCCATTTTATCCCCAGGGTCTCAGGCTCCCTGTTGGCCCTCTGGGAACTCTTGGTTGCTTTCAAGTCTCTTCTAGGGAGCCTCTGCTAGTATGACTTCCTCAGAGGCTGGGCATCTCCTGGGGGCACTGGCTGACAGTGGGCTGTGCTAGACTAAGTTCTCAGTCTCTTCTTTACCCTCTGCCCAGTACAGAAGAGGCCAGGAGGCCAGCATTTAGGGTTCGAGTAGCCTGACTGTAAACACTGATTAGCCACCAGCACCTCTGGCTTCACAAGGCCTGGAGAAGGGTGAGGCAAAACCAATCAGGTTTCTTGGAGCTGTGGGCTTCTGAGCTTTGAGCAAAAGTCCGTCAGGCATCCAGACCACAAGTGCAGGAATTCAGCCAAGAAGCAGCTTAAGTTATGGACAGTGACCAAGCCAAGCCGCTTTCCGAGCTTCTGTCAGATCAACGGGAGGCAGAACTGGGCTGCACTTTGCAGCAGTTCTCAGGATTCCTTCACCCCTGTAGTGACTGTTAGAGGCCCTTCCATTCTTGCATTAAATCAGTTCCAGTCCTCGCGAGTGTTGTTCTTACTCTTCCACCAGGGGGAGTGTGGGTTTGTAGGACAAAGGAGCAATGAGTTTTGTGACCTCCCTAGAATACAAGGTCATGGAGGGAACGGTTACCAGAACTGAGCCTACAGCTGTGAGCTGGCCAGGCTCTAATCACTGGAAACATGACTCGGCACCATTGCAGTGTAACACAATTTTATTAGTAGTGTTTACCTCTGTCACTTAGGGTAAGCAATCAAGAATTGCAGGTATGCTGTAAAAGACACATTCTCTCATGGCGGAACCTGTGCTACTCTTGAGGCAGACCAGTCCCACCCACCCCAGTTCAGCAAAGCCAGTAGCTGCTTGGTGTTTGTTAACAGCTCCCAGTTTGACCTTCATCCATGCTTTGTATTTACTCCTCCTGGGCTGCTTGTGATGAAAAATTCATCCTGCCAAGACCTACTGTAGGACTAGGAGTGGGAAATCTCACAAAGTCCAAGCAAAGAAGCTCAATCACTTTGGTGTTAGTGTTTTCTTTAAACCAAGATATTTTCAGTAAAAGATGAATGCCCAGCCCTGGACTCTTGTTACTGTTCTTCCTTAGACCCAAGGACTAGACATCACTGAACACCTGAGGATATGGATGTCAAAGCACCAAGTAGAGGCTAAAGAGGATGTGGAGGTCAAGGAACAAACTAGAAATATGCAGCAGGGAGCCGGGAATCTGAACGTTCAAGGGCTTCTTGGGGACAGCTGAGAAAATAGATCAGTGGCCTCATGCTACAACATTCCAAAGTCTGTGGGAAAGCCTCAAAGCCAAAGCCTAAATTTGGCCAAAAAAAAAAAAAAAAAAAAAAAAAAAAAAATGGATTGTCATCTTCCTTCCAGTGCAATCTGAAGGACCAGTAGCTGCTGGTCGCCAGGCGCCTGACCCGAACAGCTCAAATCTCTTTCTACAGTCAAGGCACATCAAAGGCCTGATTACCAAGTCACACTTCCCCTGTTCTATAATGTCAGGTCAGGGCCTTATGAGAGCCTAACCCTGGGCCTGGCATCTGCCCGTAGGTGAGCTATGTGCAGCCATTTGGCAATTATAAGAGTGGTCAAGGGATGGAGTTGACAACCTGTGTTTCTTGTGAGCACTGTTGAGGGCCACACTTTGTCAGGCTTGCAAACAGCTCCCTCCAGTGACATTTCTCTGGGAGGAATCCAGTTAAGAGGGCCAAGACCAGCAAAGGGAGGAAAACCAAAGCCCAGAGGAATAGTTCACATCCAGTCTAGACCTTGCTACCTCCATGGTCAGGTGACCCAAAAGAAATAAAGGCCTTTCAAAAGGCTTAAGTCACCCTGGTTACTAGAACCACCACCCAGAGCCAGAACATAAACTGGGATATGACATTAGGAGCTGGGCATGGCCAAACCTGGGCCAAATCTGTGAACATTACTGGCAGCATGGGGCTCCAAGAGTTTGTGGTGTTTAGCTGATGGCTCCATAGCCTTCTGCTGCAGCTTATGTTTCTGGCCTACATCATAGCTTTTGGCTTTATGGTCTATGGGGACAGCATGTCTTAGAGCTGAGCATATGCAAGTATGAGACCCAAACCAAACAATTGTATTAGGTCTGAGTCAGTGATGTGACCCCACAGGGGGTGAGGTATCTTTTCCCATAGGGTGCTATTAAAACCACAGCCTCAACTTGGGCATCTTTCCCCTCCTGGTATTCTTTGGCCTGGCCCGTCAGGTTGACAAAGCCAGAGCTAGTCAGTTTACTTTTTTCCTGAGACCGAGTCTCTCTTTGTAGCCCAGGCTAGCCTGGAACTTTTTAACTACATCATTGCACAGACTGCTTTCGAACTTATGATCCTCCTGCCTCAGCCTCTGAGTGCTGGCATCATAGCATCCGCCAGCATACCTGGCGATTAACTGCATCTTTATCTCTTCCCTCAGAGTCTGCAAGAGGGGATTTAGTGTCAGAAAAAGCTCTGGGTCAAGGCAGAATATACTCCTGAATGACGATATACAAAGTGCTTTAAAGATGGGTCCTAGAAGCTGGGTGGTGGTGGTGTACACCTTTAATCCCAGCACTCAGGAGGCAAAGGCAGGCAGATCTCTGTGAGTTCAAGGCCAGCCTGGTCTAGAAGAGCAGTTCCAGGACAGGCTCCAAAGCTACAGAGAAAACCTGTCTCCAAAAAAAAAAAAAAAAAAAAAAAAAAAAATAACAACAAAAAAAAGGGATGGGTCCTAGGGCCTTGAAAAAGTGTAGTGTAGTGTGTATGTGTTCGCCTAGGTGGAGTCCTGGCATCCTGCAGGGGTAACAACAAATGCTTAGTCCTAGGTTCTCCCTCACCAGACTAGAAACTAGTCATTTCCTAGGTGCTCTGTGTGTGTGTGTGGCAGTACTGGGGATTGAACCCAGGGCCTCACTCATACTAGGTAAGTATTCTACCACTAAGCTATGACACTAGCCCTCTCTTTAAAAAAATATTGAGGCAGGGTCTTGCTAAGTTCTCTAGGCTAGCCTATAACTTGTCATGCTACCTCAGCCTCTCCATAGCTGGCATTATAGGCAAGGCCACCATGTTACCATTTAGATTTAAAAACAAACAAAAAAAATCAGGTGATACCTATGCTTAAAACCTTAGGAAAAAAGAAGGCTGCCCTTTCTGTTCAAACTTGAATCCTGCAGCACCAGAGGCCTCCCTTCCTGTAGAACAGAGATGTTCCCATGGACCTCAGCTGAGGAACTGAAGGAGATCTTCAGCAGAGGAAAGGGGCACTCGGCCAAGGGCCTGGGGAATGTTCTCAGCAGGAAGTGGAAGTCCCACTGTCGCCCTGGAGCAGAAGTAGCTCCGTCAGACAGGAAGTGGGGTGGCATCTAGAAGTGATGGGGGAGGAGGACCAGGTAAGACAATGTGGCCTTTCCTTTGCCAGGCTCCCTGACCTACCAAGCAGGGCCTGGCACTGCTACATGCTAGAACAGGCTCCCAGCTAGCAGGAGCAGCATAGGTGGCCAATGGGGTGTGTTCCACAGGACAGCAGACATGGCTTCATGCTCACTTCCTAAGGGTCTCATTAGTCTCGATGAGTAGACTGGTGGCCAAGTTGCCGGTCATCATAAGTACTATAGCGCTTGACGTGAATGCGGCGGACACGGTCCCGCAGTTCAAAGGTATCTTCATCTTCACTGGGGGAAGCCTGGCTGCGGCTCCGGCTTGTGGCCTCCAGCAAGGAATTGTCAGGGACTCGAGGGGTCTCATAGAGTAGGACGTTGAGTGTCTCCTCATAGATTCGGGCCTCTGGGAATTCCACCTGGGGAGAAGGGGACAAGATGGAGGAGTCTTGCTCTTCCACGAAGCCTTGGAAGTCAGGCTGTCCTGTCTGTCACCCACCCACACAAATAAATGTAGGAATGGAGAAGGAGCTCTGATAAGCAGTTCTGTTGCTTTTCTGGCCCAGCAAGCCCATCCCTAGGACCAGTGTGGAGGGAAGAGATCAGGATCCCACAATCCTAGCAAACTTGTCACACTGAGCTGCTGTGCATTCCTCTCCAGCTGGGCCCGTCTAATAGCGGGGGTGTGAGGGTTAGAGGGGTACACGGAAGAAGGAAGAGAGCACCTAGGTAGAAGACAGGCACTGCCACCTCTGCTGTGACTCAGGCCTTGAATCCTGACTTACTCCACTGCACGTCCTGTCGCCCTCATACACACCCACTGCCAGCCTCCCACCTCACATGCCCTCCAGACAATCCTCAGCAGACCGCTCAGCCTCAGGCGATGAGGCAGTCTGGGGCTAAGGTTCTTGGGTCTGGATGCTTGAGCCCTTCTTTTCCTTCACTTCCCAGATAATCTGCTTGGTATTCCACCCAGTAAAACCCTGCTGCTTCTAAGTCTATACTCCAGGGAGGACACCTGCTGGCCTCTGCAGAAAGGGAGGAGGAGCTGAGTCTATGTAAAGCGTCCCTACCAAGTAATTCATACAGCTGATTATAGTGGACCATACCTGTAACCCTAGTAGTCCTAGGGGGCTGAGGCAGGAGTAATGCCATGTGTTTGTGGCTAACTTAGGTTATGTAGCAAGCGCTAGCCTGAGCTTCACTAACCCTGTTCCAAAAAGAAAAGGAAGCATAAGGTGCCTTGTGTTCATCTGGCACTGTGATGCCATCCATGGGCTCAGGAGCCAGCTGACTGGGAACTCCCTGCTGGCCTGGCTGCTAGAGCAGGGCTGCGGTGGAAAGCCGCACCATGTTGCTGCTTTTGAGCTGTACCCTTGCCATGTACTGGCTACACTCAGACTCATCCCCGCATCTCTAAGCAGGAAAAGCAGACCGATGTGGTTGAAATGGCTTCACAAAGTCAGACAACTGAGAAGTGGAGGGACCAGAACTACAAATTGAGTTGTGACAGCTTCAAAGACCTGGTCCTTCCAGGACACCAGAAAGTTCCTTGCTGGTCAGTGGGCTTCTTTCTCAGAGCTGGTAACAGTTTCTGGCCCTCCCCTTTGTTCTGGCCCTGTCCTACCTGGCAGCACCATACCATGTTTGGGAAAGTTGTTACTGTGGAAAGGGCACATTGGGGCAAGAGCAGTTCTCCACCCTGGAGTCTGTGGGATCTGTCTCCTAGCAGAGGAAAGCCCATACCTTGGTCTGCTTCTTCTCTGTGGCATACACGATTGAGGTACAGCAAACCTCTGCCAGCTTGCGACCCTGGCCATAGAAAGACCAGCAGCAAATTTCATCACCAATCACGTCCTTGATGAAGAGCACGCGGCCATTGAAGCGCAGAGACAGCTTGTCGAACAGTTCAATGTTTTTCAGTAGGTGATCATCAGAATTGCTGGAAAACCACAAGGGCCAGCAAGCCTGAAATGAGGTTCCAGCACGAGGGAGGGCTTTTTGAACATTCTGAGTCCCCCCCACCCCCATCATGCTAAAATGAAGACATGGCAGAGAACAGGGAGGCAGAGAGGAACCTGTAGGACTTGGGGCCTGTGAGGGAAAGAGAGGGGTGGAATTGGCTCTCAGTTACAGCAGAGAGCACTGAGGCAAAGAAGTGATGACCCCTCCTGAAGCCTGGAAGAAAGGGTCCCTCACTGCTACTTGGTAATCAGGGTCCTTTTGCTGTGGGGGTGATGCAGTGTCCACAGGGGACCAGGAGACTCTAGAGCTGAGCCTGGGTTTACCTAACCATGGCCTGTCATGTGGACATGGTCAGGAGCACAGGCTTCAGGAGGACTCAGCTCATGACTTCCTAGCAACCCTCTCCACCCACTAAGACAGTAGGGACGGAAATCCCTGGCATGCTCCTGTTACGACACATTATAGGCGTGTTTCACGTTTTATCATCTACATCCCAACCAAGCCATGTAACAAATCCCAAATGTCTCTGTCCCGAGTTCCATTCTATGCCTGTTCATTGCCCTTAGGAAAGGTGGATTCAACCTAGCCCCAGGTTGTGTGTGTCAGGAATCTGTGAAGTCCCTTGAGCCTATTGCCCTGAATCGGCTCTGGCAGCTCAGCCTTTTAGCTGCTTCTGCCACCCTCCCCAGGCCCTAGCAGAGATGCCTGCCATACCTGGTGTACGAGTACTTGTTATTGCTCCTGTTGTACAGCAGCTTCACCACAGGCTGTGAGGGAAGAGAGAGTAAGGGCTGGGCCAGGAGCCTGGTGTCCCCAGGCCCAGGCCCGCAGAGTGCCCAGTACCTTTGTGGAGGATTCGATGAGCCTGTCCTCCTCTCTCAGGGAGGTGATGATGGGGATGTTGCACACAGGCTGGTAGGAGTCTTTCTTGTCCTGGTGACACAGAGCAGAAAGCTGCCGTTAGGATCTTACGCTAGTGAGGTACCTCCCCAGGCCTTCGGCCACTGCCACCCCCTGCCTGGTGAGGAGGTACCAGGCAGATGATGACATTTTTGGTAATAGGTAACTGCTAGCCAGTAAGCAGATCCCCACTGCCAAGTCTCAAGCTTAGCTATCTAAGCGAATGAACTAAAGGCACAGCCTGTTTGTGCTGCCAAGCAGTGTGCTGGGCCTGGGCAGCACCCGCTGTTCTGAGTTTGGACTCATCAACCTCATTCCCAACACAGCTTTGCAGGAGCCAAACCTAATGACCCCAGAGAGTCGATTCCTGACCTGCTAAGCCAACCACCTCTTCCCGTACCTGCAGGGCGGTCTGGCACATAGTCACTAGCCCTTGAATGAGGTAATATTTTGCTTCAGCCATCAATTCCTGGATTTCTTGCCGGTTTTGTGGGAGGGTAATGGTGTCATCTCGGAGGTAATTCAAGATGGTGCCAAAATGCTTTCCACATCTGTCTATGAGGATCCAGCCTAGGAATATGGAGGGATCCAAAAAGATTACTATTAGCCTCCAGCTGTGTCCGATGCAGGAGAGGCCACCTGAGAGAGGCAGCAGGCAGCCAGGAAAGAAGCTCCATCAGAGTGCAGAGCCCAGGCCAGGGATGCACGCAGACTCCAGGCCTCAGGTCTGTGCTGCTCTTTCCTATCCCGAGTCCAGGAACTCATGCACCCCTGAGAGTGGAGGACTGGATGTCTAGGCTTGGGGGTACTCAGGTCACCCTGGTAATACAGAATCCACCAGTCTCTGCTTTTGCCCACTGCCCAGGCTCTACTGTGTTTATAACAATCTTACTTATTTGGGTATGTACACATATATCAGCCTTTTGTTTTTAGCTTTAGCTGTCCTGGAACTCACTTTATAGACCAGGCTGGCCTCGAACTCACAGACATTCACTTGCCTCTGCCTCCCAAGTGCCGGGATTTAAAGGCATGTTTGACCATGCCTGGCCCATATGTCAGCTTTTGAAAGAGGGTCTTGCTAAACTGTCTGGGTTAGCCTCAGATTTGAGATTGACTTGTCTCAACCTCCCGATTGCTGGGATTACAAGCATGTGCCAGCATTCCTGGATTCTATTTGGGGGATAACTTTTTTTTTCTCCTTGAGACAAAGTTTCATGTAGCCTAGGCTGGCCTCAAACTTGCTATGTAGTGGAGGCTGGCTTCAAATTTCTGATCTTCCTGTCCCCATCTCCAAGTGCTAGGGTAGGGTTACAAATGTGTGCCACCACACCTAGCCTGAATATTAAATTTTAAGTATAGTCTTTTTTCCTCTGGATGATATATGAACATACAGCATTCTATGTACAATTTCAAGGAATTCTGAAGCTCTATTAAGACCTGTAAGAAGTGAAGAGGAAAAGATACAGATTCTAGATCTATGGAGCTTAAGCCCTGCCCTGATGACATCTCAGGATGCTCCCTTCCTTCTGTCCCTTGCCCAGCATGCCCAGATACCAGGTCTCACCTTCTTTGTCGGTCAACACCTCCATGCGCCCACTGAACATGGCCTTGAGCATAGTGTCATGCCGGGTGAGGGCCCGCACTGTGGTGTAGTACAGGGAGCCACCCACATTGAGCTGCACGTACTTGTTGCCCAGCCCGCCTCCCTTGAAGCCACTTATCTTGGGCTTGGCCCCTGAGGCTGGGCACAGACAGGTGTCCCCTGACATCTCCCGCTGCAGGTAGATCACCACACGGCAGGAGGTAGGCTTGGAAGGCTCTGCCGTGGTGGAGGTGGTCACGAATGAGTGGCCCACAGAGGCCAGGACCTCATACTCTCAGTGCTGTAAGTAAGAGGCAGAGAGAACACGGGAGTCAGCAGGGTAGAGCTCACAAGGGGACAGCAGGAAGAACTCTGACACAGTTTACTATCTAGATGAGCCCATACATTCCCGAGCAGAGGCCAAGTTCCTGGGTGTGCTGGTTAGTGTTGTCAAGTCGACACAAGCTAAAGTCATTTGGGAAGAGAACCTGAATTGAGAAAATGCCTCTAGCACATTGGCCGGGAGGCAAGTCTGCGGGGGCATTTTCTTGATTAACAATTGATGGGGAGGGCAGTGCCATCCCTGGGCAGGTGGTCCTGGGTGGTATAAGAAAGCAGTCTGGGCAAGTTAACAGCATTCCTCTATGGGCTCTGCTTCAGTTCCTGTCACCAGTTCCTTCACCAGCTTCCCTCAGTGAAGAACTGGGACCTGGGATCTGTAAGCAAAATATAAACTCTTCCTCCCCGAGTTGCTTTTGGTCACAGCATTTTATCACAGCAACAGAAAGCAAACCAGGACACTGGGTAACAGCAAAAACGACCCCGTGATGCTCTCGGTACTCTCTCAGGTCTGGGAGCATAAACCCCTCCACGCTCAGCTCTGCTTTCGGCTGCCAGATGAACAGGCCACCCTGGGATCCACCATACTGACTCCAGAAAATGTTTTACCAATATTCCCAGGATTCCAGACTTCCAGACTAATCAACTGGGAATCTAGCCAGCCTAGGAGTTTCCCCAGAGTCAGAGGGACAGGATGCATTTCCTGTCTCAGGAGTAGCCCGCTCCAGGACTCAGGTTAGCACCAGCTAAAGGAAGCCTAAATCTGGGAATAACATGAGTGGGGTTCTAAGAGAGGTTGGAGAGGGTCAGCCCCTGGAGGCAGCCAGCCAGGGAGCTTGGCAGGGGCTTCCTGACCTTCCCCTTTCTTGGCATTAGCCTTGCCCCAAGTTCCTGTAATTGTCACCATTTTTCAAGGCAGAACACAGGATGACTACTTTGTTTTTTCCTGAGAGCCCTATCTCTCTTCTTTTCCTTTTCACCGAGAATGGGGAGAACAGATATGATGATGACCCTAAAAATGATCAAGGAATCTGGAAAGAAAAACTAATAGTTCAGCGCTCAGAGAGATGATTAAAGGAAAAGTTGGTTCATCCTCCATTCTGTTCAGGCTTGCATTCTGTTGTTGTTGTGACCTATATTCTAAATTCTAAACCCGTAGACTCTGAATTAAAAAAAAAAAAATGAGTCCTAGATGGATATGGTGGCACACGCCTTTAATCCCAGCACTCAGGAGGCAGAGGCAGGCGGATCTCTGTGAGTTCGAGACCAGCCTGGTCTACAGAGCTAGTTCCAGGACAGGAACCAAAGCTACAGAGAAACCCTGTCTCGAAAAAAACCAAAACAAACAAAAAAACCCCAAAAAACTCAGCAGAGACAAGGGACTCTCTGTGACTTCCAGACCAGCCAGATCTATGGAGGGAGTTTCAGGACAGCCAGGACTACAGAGAGACCTTATATCAAAACAAACAACAAACAAAAAACAACAAAACCCTCCAACAAACAAAATTACATCTTTACAGAACAGGACAGGTACAGACTTACTGTGGTTATCATTCCCAGTGTAACAACCAGTTGTATACATATAGATACAACTATGTGTATCATACTTCATGCATTTACATAGTATTAGGTATTTTAAATAATCCAGAGATGACAGAAGAAATTCAGGAGGATGTGCATAGATTATATGTAAATATAACAACAACTCTTAATGTAAGGGACTTGAGCATCCTCAGATTTGGTATTTGAGATAATTGTATTATAATGACAGATTTTTGAAGCAGGGTCTCTTTATTATATACCCCTGATTGTTCTAGAACTCGATATGTAAACTAGGCTGACCTCAAACTCAAGGAGATCCACCTGCCTCTGCCTCCCTAGTGCTGGGATTAAATGTGTGTGCCCACACCCCTGGCTATAATGTTTTGGCTTACCCAAACTATCGCTAACCAGGACAAGGGTGGTGGCTCACACCTACAATCCAGTACTTGGAAGACTGAGGCAGTCTGAACTACAGAGACCCAGTCTCGAGGGAAAAAAAGAAAGAGTAAGTTGTAGCTTAATGTAGTACGCTTTTCTAGCATGTATCAGCTCTGGGTTTGATTCCCAGCAGCATATAAGCTAAATATGATAGCCCTTGCCTATAATCCAGATATAGGCCAATGGAGGCAGAAAGACCAGGAGTTTCTCAGCTGCCTTGAGAGTTTGGGACCAGTCTGGGTTACAAGAGACTCTGCCTCAAAAACAAACAAAACCCCAAATATTATTATGTACTGTGATGTACAGAGGTATACACCTGTCAGCAAGCACTCGGGATTTCAAGTCCAAGCCCTGCCTTGAATACAGAATGAGACAGAAGCCGACCTAGGCCAAATAGTAGGATCTGCGTCTTTAAAAAACAAAAAGAAAGCTGGGCAGTGGTGGGGGCGCACACCTTTAATTCCAGCACTCGGGAGGCAGAGGCAGATGGATCTCTGAGTTTGAGGCCAGCCTGGTCTACAGAGTAAGTTCCAGGATAACCAGGACTCTTACATAGAGAAACCCTGGCTCAAAAAAAAAAAAAAAAAAAAAAAAAAAAAACACCAAAAACCAAACAAAAATGCCACAAAACCCAAAACAAACAAAAAACAAAACAAAACAAACAAGAAACCAAAAAAGAATATAGCAGTAATAAAAAAAGACCACCACACACTGATAAGATGGTTCAGCTGTTATGAGCACCAGCTGCTCTTCTCTTCCAGAGAACCTGGGTACAATCATCTCGTACACCAGTTCCAGGGGATCGGATGCCAAATACGGCCTCTATGGGCACTGCACACATGGTATACAGATAGCATGCAGGCAAAACACCCATACACATAAAGTTAAAAAAAATTTAAAAATAAATTAAAAAATGATATCCATTCACCAAAGAAAAAAGTATCATAGCTAAATTCACTGCATGCTTAGTATGTAGCAGAGAATATTCTAGGCATTGGGTATATATTTTATCTAATTTAATTCACTTCACAATAAAACTATTTGGTACCTGTTACTTAAGCAGTAGGAACCATATAAAGACAGTGTCCTTGCTTCAGGTAATTCAAGGAACACTACATCCCCAGCCCAACCAGACTTTAAAAATAGTAATAAAGTTACCATTTACTATGCTCTTACTGTGTCGGGCACTGGAAATAGAGAAGAACAAATGTAGAAGAGTCCTGCCCTCATGGAACTCACACTGTAGTAGAAGACAAGCTGGGCATAATGGTGCATGCCTTTAATCCTAGTACTTAGAAGTTCCAGGCTAGCCTGGGGTATGTAGTGAGTTCCAGGGTTACCAAGGCTATGTAGAGAAACCATGTCTCAAACAAAAACAAAATACAAACCAGAAGACAGACTATAAACAAGGGAACAAAGAAGCAGATGACTGATGTAACTGAGAATACAAGAATGGCATGAGAATTATCAGGCTTGAGACCAAGGGAGGATGGCATTTCAGCTAAGGCCTGAAAGTATATTCTAGACAGCAAGTGCAAAGTTCCTATGTGAAGCGAGGTTTAGAGGCTGAAGGGATGGCTCAGTGGCAAGAATGTGCACTGCCCTTGCAGAAGACCCAGGTACAGTTCAATAGGCTTACAGTAACCTGTAACTCCTGTTCCAGGGGACCTGACACCCTCTTCTGACCTTTGCTGCCAGCTACATGCACATACACACACTCAGGCACACACATGTACATTTAAATTTTTAAAAATGAAACAAGTTTTATGAAGCTGGAGAGATGGATCAGCAATTAAGAGCACTGGCGGCCTACCGGAATACCTATGCAATTCACAGCACTCATACACTGGCTCACAGTGGTCTCTAACTCCAGTTCTAGAGGATCCGAAGCCCTCTTCTGGTCTTTGTGGGCACCAGTCATAACACGCAGGCAAAGCTACCACACACACAAACTGCTGAAAAGGAACAAGTTTTAGGAACAGTAGTGACATCGTGGCTAAGGTTCAGCTAAGGAAAAAGGAGGAAGGCAGTCTGATGGAAAGCCGGGGAAAGCAAGTGCTACATGACCACAAAGAGCTGGGTTTTCTGTGAATTAAAATATACTTTGGGAACCGACTGGAAGGCTTTAAGCAGGGAAGTGGTATGATCTGATTTATTTCTAGTTTCCAAGAACTACCTGATGCTCTGTAGGACTGCAAAGGTGCATGAGGGGGAAGTGGGGAGATCAGAGGAAGTAGTGGTCCAGACAAGAGATGATGAAGGCATGGATCACAGAAGCAAGGCTGGAGACAGAAACAAAAATCCCAAAGTGGAATCGACCTCCTTAAATGCCAGAACACTCATGGATTCCTGTTACCCCTCATGCCTTCCAGGTGAAACCCAGGATGCTGTTCCTCAAACGAGAACGGCACACTGTTAAGTATTCAACACACATCAGCTTGTTAGACTACAACTGTTTGGGAAAAGATTCAGGTATGTCTCTGGATTGGGAGTGGGGCTGTCAGGGAAAAGCTAGGGTGGTGCTGTGTGATGTAGCACATCCTTCTGGTGGCTTATCTGCTTCTCTGGTAGAATATGAATGAAATAAGCCCCAGAAGACTAACAATAAGTGACACCAGCATGCTAAAATGGCAAGCCCTACCTTTAACAAGTTTTAGCAAGTTCCTCACATGTTTTGTGTTCAATCCCTATTTCCCCGGAATCAAAGGAAATACACACACACACACACACACACACACACACACACACACGTTCTACCAAATCAAAGAAACTCAATGACTAGGCTTGCCAACCAAAGAAATCAAATCCGGAGCTCATCTATTCTTTTCCCACAAAGCAGTCACTTTTGAGTCCTGGGTGACGTCAGATCAAATTCCACCAGACCAATGAGTTCCAAGAGTCCAGTGGCAGGTGACGCCCTAGAAAGAAATTTCTGCGAGGTTGAAGTTTCCACCGATAGCCTCAGTGCTCTTCCCTCGGGACTTCGCTAGGGACCTACACGTGTCTCTACGGGAACCTCAAGGGAAGCAAAACAGAACAAAGGGCAAACGATCGCGGTAGTGCAGACTTGGGGTCCTAAAGGAAGGACACGATGGACAGAGAGAGGGTGGGAAGGCTGATTTTGGCTAGAAAGGTCAGAAATCGTGGGAGCGACGCTTAGGCTTTACCCAAAGGGTCCCCTGTGGAAATGAAGAGATAGCCCACCTCTCTCCTGGCAGTGCAGGGTGCTCTCCCGCCACACCCCTCCTCTTCTGAGAAACTGAGATTCGTGGTCCCAAGAGAGGACCTGAATTCCATCCCGCGCGCCGTCCTGTGCCTTTTGCCCAGGACCCGGCAGAGTCTGTTCTTTCCCGCTGCACCCACACGTCTGGTACTCACCGTCCGCGAAGACGCCCCTTCTCTCAGCCGAGTGGCGAGCGGACTCGGTGCCGCCTCTGGGCCTGTGGCTGCCTGCAATCTCGGCTGTGAGCTCACATCCTGCGCCCGCCAACTCCGGACCTACCACCCAGCCCTACAGCTCGGGAAACATACTACAAGGGCCAGCATGCACAGCGCGCGAGTAGGCGGTGGAGTCGGGAATCCCGCTGAGGCTGGGCTTTCTTCCGCTTCTGGGTATGAGAGCAAATCTACTTCCGCCAATCTCCGGCGCAAAGGCTTCTGGGTCTCGTGGGCCGTTATCGCTCCTCTTGGATTGCCTCTATTTCCCAGCAGGCACTGCGGGCTGGGCGGATGCGAGTGGTTCTGGTGTCAGGGGGTGACGTGTGGCTACCAGGTCCTGTATCCGTGGCAGCGGCCGGTTGTGGTTAGCGTCTGGGCCGTAGCGTGCCGCCGCAACGGGTCGGCAGGTATGTCGTGATTTGAGGTCGCGGGAGCTGGTGGACTTGGGACTTGAGGGCGAGGTGACCCTGCGCTGAGGGTTGGCAGGCCCAGACCGATAGCGGTGGTTTAGAGAGAGCCGGTTTACACCCAGCTCAGCCCTAGAGCGCGGCTTCCTGCCATCTCCGCGGGAAACCGAGGCTCGGACAGTGCAGGAGGATAGCGTAGTAAAGACCGCCACGTCCTTTGCCAGTTGTTCCTGACTGTGCCCGCGCCTTCTCCGCACCCCACAGCCGCAGCTGTCCATAGTGCCTGCGGAGCCCGTCACCGCCCTCATGCTTAGGAACCTCAACCCCAGGTTTCTGGTACATTTGGTGGAAGCTGGGGGTGAGGCGGGGTTCTGTTGGTCCGCTGCGCACCATTTCCCAGCAATTCTCCTTCTTACCCATCTCATTCAACTGTCCTTTCCAGCCACACACTCGGTCCACCCCACATTCATGGCCATCACGCTCGGCTCTTTTTCCTCATCTCCAGTTTGCTGCTTTCAGAGATCTGTTACTAAATTCTGTAGACTCAGAAACCATCTCAGCTCCGAACTCGCCTTCAGCTTCAAGTCTTTTCTTCTGTTAAGCCTACCGTTTCCACATCCATTCATTCCACAAACATTAACAGAGTGCCACTTACCTGCAGGCAGCCTGCTTAGATGCTAGGCTATCAGCGAAGAATCTGGGAGCTGCTGTTCCTCTTCCCTCCCGTAGGCCAAAGCAGTGATCTTTGCTAATCTGATCGACGAGCACTGCTGGAATCCACTGCTAGCTGTTACCGTTATAGAAAGCCAAGTTCAGGGCTGGAGCTTCTCAGCATCCAGCTCTAACCAGTCTAGCCTCGTTGCTCCCTCTTGTCGTTGATACCACAGCCTTTGTGTCAAATTCTAGTTTCAGGATCTTCCCATGCGCTTTCCCCTCTGCCCAGAATGCCTCTCTCCCACCTTCTCATAGAAGATTTTTTGGGACACGTTTAGTTAGTTAGGTTTCATACCGTTTTTTTCCTGAAGACTTTTGTTGACCGCCCTCTGCCCTGTGAGTGCCGCGCTCTTGCAGCGGCTTCACAAAGCGCTGAGCGCTGTTCCTCGTGGTCTTATCACAGTTTGTGTTTATTTGCCTGCTGTGTCTGACTAGAGACACTGTGTTCACTCTGTCCTTGGAGCAGGGATTCCAGTTTTTTGAAGAAATGCATGCAAACGGAAGTCTAGATAGGTGTGTGCACCCTCATATTACACGGACTTTTGTGTAGCTCCTGGTCCAGTTAATCCCTGGTAGCTCGTAAGTGCTCAACTGTTTGTCCAAATAGAACAGCACAAGAAGACAATTTGGTTTTGAGACAGGGCCTCATGTAGCACAGGATAGCCTGGGACTTGGTATGTAGCCCAGGTTGGTCCTAAATTTGTATTGGGGTCCTCTGGCACAACTCTGGGGTCAGAGTCATTTATGACTATAGCTGGCTTTTAGCGCTTTAATTTTTTTAAATTCACTCAGACTTTTTCTTTATTCATTTCAATGCATGCATTTGAAAAGCCTTTTGGAGTGCACAAATGGGGATTTCTAACTATGCTTATGGCTCACAGCTTAGGCCAGATGCACCCAAGTGAGCTGCTGTTTTTACTTTTTTGTTGGCTTAGTGATAGTTCTGTAAAATCACTTAATGCAATATAGTTTTTCAGGTTCCATGGCTGTTTTCCTCCAGCTAAACTGTGCTGGTCCAGGGCAGGCACCGTGTTGCGTTCATCTTCACACCCAGCATCTAGCAGTGCTGGCATGTAGTAGGCACTCAAGAAATGTATGTTGAATGAACGATGCCTGTGACAAGCAACTGGACTTTATTCTTTCCTGATCCTTGCTCCTATGACATACCTCCTGACTGCCACTGTCACCCCTTCAAAGCAGAGCTTCTCTAGGGAGCCTGGAAGGGAAACAGGTGAGGCTGGGTGGTGGAGGCAGAGGGAACGGGGAGCGTGAGGCGGGCTTGCTGTTGGTATCCGGGACTGGAATGGGCTGAAGTCGAGCCTGAATTTCCTTGGGTGTCTGGGCTGAAATTCAGGTTGGGGCTGATTTCTTTGCAGCTATGGCCAAGGACATCTTGGGGGAAGCAGGGCTGCACTTTGATGAGCTGAACAAGCTTCGGGTGTTGGACCCAGAGGTTACTCAGCAGACCATAGAGCTCAAGGAAGAGTGTAAGGATTTTGTAGACAGTGAGTATCACTTGGAGACACAGTGCTTTGAATAAATTCACTACCCCACCTTGACTAGCGCTCTTAGGTCTACCAGAACGGAGTGCTTGCTACCTGGATTGAGCCTAGTCTCTGGATTCCCATGTGTACCCAACCTTTTCTACTTGCCCTCTTGTGTTGCCATGGAGTCCCACATTTAGTCCCCACAACACTAAATGGACTGGGGGAAGAGGTGGGTGTTTTTTAGATGAATAACCTTAAAATTTTTGATAGAGAATTATGACTTGGAGGTGGGAAATAAATTATATATTCTGATTTGATTTCTTGGTAGAATAGTCTTGGTGGCAGGATCTGTGTTATTTGGAGTTAGAGGTGGTAACTGAAGTCTCCAGGAGCAGCTCAGCACAGTGGTGCCCTTTGGGCTACAGATCCCCAGAAGGCTTTCTTTCCTAACTGCTAAGCCAGCTCAGTGCCAATGGAAAAACCCAGATTAAGCTGGAGCAAGGGAATTTTCTTTCTTTCTTTCTTTTTTTTTTTGAGGGTCTCACTGTGTATGTTGTATGTTGGCCTCAAACTTAGGATTCTCCTAACTCAGCCACCCTAGTGCTAGGGTTCCAGACCTGTGCCACATACTCAGCTAAAGCAAGAGATTTATGGGCCATGGTTTTGTGGCAGGTTGCTTGGTGTCTGTTCCCAGTTTAGTGGTTGCTGTATGCTGTGGCCCACTTCTCTGGCCTATTTTCATAAAGTAAAACAGGGCTCCAACATACCAAGAGCATTGAAAAGAGTGACTAGGAAATGGGGCACCTAAATGATGTGTGCTTTTTACCAGCTGTGGTTAGAGGTGGGGATCCCCACACCACCTTCTACTGAAACTTTGGCCAGTCCAAAGACTGTGCTTGTGTCCTTAGAATCCGTTCTGGGGCTTATGCTCCAAGTCTAACTCCGGTATTGGTCCCTCTTCTCTATGGTAGATCAGATGGTGGGAGGCTCAGGTTAGTAGGCACTAGGCTGCTGTTACACAGATTAGAAGGGGCAGTTGGCTTTACCTCCCTAGTTCAAAGAAATGCTAATGAGAATGTTTTGTGCTTTCCCTCAAAGAAATTGGCCAGTTTCAGAAAATAGTTGGTGGTCTAATTGAGCTTGTGGATCAGCTCGCAAAAGAAGCGGAGAACGAGAAGATGAAGGTAAGATCAGCAGTTGGCCTTGGCCAGGAACCCTGTGGCTTTGTCTTTATTATAGGGATGGTAGGCTCATTTAACACAGGTATTTAATAATCAATAGATGCTGGCCTAGTTAACGTGGTGAGCTTATGCCAGTATTTTCTTTTTTCTTTTATGCACATTGGCGATTTGTCGGCATGTTTGTCTGTGTGAGGGTGTCGGATCCCCTGGAACTGTTGTGAGCTGCCATGTGGGGTGCTGGGAATCAAACCTGTGTCCTCTGGAAGAGCAGTCAGTGCTCTTATAACCGCTGACCCATTTCTCTAGCCCCCAGTATTTTTTTTAAATTTATTTCATGTGAACGAATGTTTGTCTGCATGGATGTCTGTGCACACACATGTGCACGTCTAGAGACCAGAAGGTATCAGATCCTCTGAAACTAGAATTAGAAATGTTTGGTTGTGAGTTGCTTTATGTGTGCTGGTAATTGAACCTAGACCCTCTGCAAACACAGCTAGTACTTAATGACTGAGCCATCTCTCCAGTCCCCAGATTTTTAGATTGATTTATGTGTATCTATTTTGCTTACTTGCATGTATGTGCACCACGTGTGTGCCTGGTGTCCTTGCCCTTGGAGGTCAGAGAGGGTGTTGGATTCCACAGAACTGAAGTTATAGATTCTTGTGAGCTGCCATGTGGGTGCTTGCAGCACTGAACCTGGCTCCTCTCCACGAGCAACCAGTGCTCTTAACCACTGAGTCCTTTCCAGCCTGGCCAGTACACACTTGTTACTCCTTTTGATCTTCATGGTAGTACTGGTGGGTGTTTTTTCCCTTCTTTTACACATGAAGATGTGAAAGACTGTCGGGTACAGATGGCTCGGTAAAAGGCGTTTAAGTGATGCCTCCCAATGGGCCACTGCATACACTTGGGCAAGCCAGACCACTTTTTTTTTTTTTTTTTTGCCATTTTTCACCAAGCCCTTTGGGATCAGTGGGTTAACAGTCTTGACTAGCCATTAAAACCATGGGGCTCTTCTCTCTTTTCCCCTCCCAAGTGACTTTTCCCTTTTGAAGAACTTAGGTGAGTTTAAACCATGCCTTCTTTGGCCATGATGTTCCTTAGGCCATTGGTGCTCGGAACTTGCTGAAATCCATAGCAAAACAGAGAGAAGCCCAACAGCAGCAACTGCAAGCCCTAATAGCAGAGAAGAAAATGCAGCTAGAAAGGTAAGCAGCCATGCTAAGCCAGTACTCAACTGCAGACTCTCATTTTCCTTCTCCATCACCTTGTCTTTATGCATCATTTTCCAGGTAGAGCACCTCACTGGGTATTCTGGAGATTTTTAAAAATTACATTTGATAAGAAAGTGGAGACTTAGTTAATTCCAGATGGCTTCCCACAGTCTGAGCACTGGTTCCTGTAACAAGGGCTGAGACCACCTCCTGTGCCTTCCCTAGGGATGGAGGTTTCTCCTGGGTGGCTCTAAGTAGGGCTTTGCTTATTTCACACTCTTGCCCTGGCTTCATAGCTAACCATTTCTTGCAACTATTTAAAGCTCTATACTCTCAATTATCTTGTTTTTATTTCCTTCTTTTCAGGGCTTCTAACAATTTTGTTTTTCAGGTATCGGGTTGAATATGAAGCTTTGTGTAAAGTAGAAGCAGAACAAAATGAATTTATTGACCAATTTATTTTTCAGAAATGAACTGAAATTTTCATTATTTATAGCAGGAAAGCAAAAAAGCACCCAAAACAAACAGAAAAACCTCTGTACCATTCCAGTGACTTGACTGATGACCAAGTATGTCATGGCAGTGTACAAGGAGGCAGTACTGCCATCTGGGGCCCCTGTGGGGCAGCTGCTCCAGCCGTTGCTAGTGGCAGAGGCAGCACAGGGCCTCACCTCTTGCATTCTCAGCACAAACTAAACTTTGATCCACCTTTTTTTTTTTTTTAATTCAAAAAGCTCTCAATGAAAAGCAATAAATACCATTAGCAAATGGCGTGGTCTTTTCTGGTGCTCTGTTACCAGCCTCTCTGAGAACTCAGTGTTCTAACCCCCATTCACACAACAAACCAGGCAGTGATCAGCAGCTACCTTTATTTGGACCAGACACACAGTCAGACAGTAATAACCACAGCAATATGGTAAAAGAACACTTCCTAGCACCCACCAATCTTTCATTTCTCTGAGGAGAGCCAGTGGAACAGCAGACACACTGTTAACCCAGTCTGGACAAGATGGGAAGGACAAAGCTATCTACCACGGAGCCTGGTGGCACTGAGCCACCAGAGTTGGGAAGTACAAGGACTAGCAGGATAACTTGAAGACGGGGCTACCTGTGAGTGGCTACCTTCCACTGTAAACCATTTCTGGCTTAGACTCGTGAGGCAGAGATACAGGCAAAAAAAAAAAACCAGGTAGTTTTTTCATGGATGTTAAAGAGACAAAATTTGTGACATTAAGGTGGCCTAAACACCCAGTGCTCACTGGTTGACAAGTGATCAGCTATAGAGGTAGTTAGGATCTAGTCAGGTCTGTGCTAACTAGCTTGTTTGCCCATTGTTTAGCAATGATGTGGCAGAACTTTGGTACCATTTTGCTGGTCCCTACCCCTGCTGATGGCCTGCTCAGCCCTTGGGAGGTGAGGGCCTGGCATGGTTCTTGCCACTATCTTGTTCTTGTACACTGCTGCTTGTATTTCAAATGCTGCTGAAACATGGGTTCAGAGCAGTTTTTCTTGTATTGTCCAGAAGGCAACTGTGCTGTGGGATCTCCACCACCAGGCTAGCATCCGTTATTTTTTCTTTCTTTTCTCCTCGTTCTTGTAGTAAGGGTTCCGCAACATGAACAGGAGGAGTATAATGGGGATTATCAAGTAGGGGACATAGACACCTATGAGGGTCAGTCGTTCACGGAAATTCTCAGGTCTTACTCCTTTGAAAGCAACAGCTTTGGAGAAATCCTCAAGTAGAAATGTATAGAGGATTGGAATTAATGTCGTTATGGTATGAACTGCATAGATGATGGCAGGGATTCGGATCCACCGGCAGCTTCCTGAAGCAGAGGAAGAAAAAAGGACAATTAGGTTAAAAGTCATGTCTGGTGACTTCCAGGGTGTCTGGGACATGGTCTGCCCCTTCCCTGCTTGTCTGCTCCCTCTCAGCTCAATGGTTCTGTCTCCTCTTGATGGACAGTCAGACTGCACACATGAAAACTAGGCAAGCTTATGTGACAGCTAGGACCCAACTGAGGAAATGGGAGCAGCAAAGCAGCTTGGCCAGTCTGGTCTAGAACACAGCACCCATAAAGGATCCACACGGGCAAGAGGGCACAGCTGGATCCTGTGCCTACAGGGTCCCAGTGGGAAATAAACTTCCCTACTCAATGAGCTTAGTTTCCAAGGATGGCCATGGCTACTTCATAACGGCACTAATTATATGTTGGCATGTAGACTTTTTTAATTTAAAAAAAATATATATATATATAGTTTTGCCTGCATTCACGCTGTGTGCAGTGTCCCCCAGAGACCAGAGAGGGTGTTGGCTCTTCTGGAACTGGAGTTACAGATGGTTTTATATTGCTGGAAACCAAACCCAGGTCCTTTTGAAGAGCAGCCAGTGTTCTTAACTGCTGGGCCATCTTTCCAGCCCCAAGAAAAATTTTTAAATGAGAAGTTAAGCTCTTCAGGGATTGGCTTGATGCTTCCAGCTTCTAAGGCAATATGCTATCCTAAGTGGAAGATAAGGCCACAGATAAAAGAAACTGTGTGTGTGGTGGGTTAAAGGGAACAAGCTTATGCCTGGCCTCAGGCTTCACATCATGAGGGATCTCTAGATAACTGAGGCAGCCCAGTTTACGGGACATCAGCTGAGCCCATTTAATGTTCCCTGTAACATCTATGCTAGCAGACACCAGATCCTTGAAGCTACAGGGGTTTGCTCCTCCAAGAGATTTCTGAGCAAAACTAAGATTTCCCATACTACCAACCTTTGAAGAAGGCATACGCTGCAATGGGGAAGAAGGGCAGCTGGAACACAAGCTCACAAAACACGAAGGACTTGAACCACACTGGGGGGTCTTGCATCAGAGGGTCTTTGAACTCCTTAGAGTACCACTGCAACAGGTTGCTGAACTGGAAAAGACAGGATCCCGATGAGTACTAACACGTGGCTGGCAGAAGTTCAGTGGCTTCAGTGCACCAAGGTCCTCACTGTGCAGCCCTGGTGCAGCAGTGACATACACACATGGCTCTAATGACATCCAGACCAGTGGCTCTCAACCGTCCGAATGCTCTGACATGTTTTAATAGAGTTCCTCATGCTGTAGTGACCCCCAATCATAAAATCAGTTACTTCATAACTATAATTTTGCTACTGATATAAATTGTTATGTAAACATGTGGTATGCAGGATATCTGATATTCAACCCCTGTGAAAGAGTCCTTTGACCCCCAAAGGGGTCATGACCCACAGGTTGAGAAACACTGGCCTAGATGGTCTTAATAAAAACCTCTTAGTCGTGATTCAAATGTTACCTTCTTTGCAGAGTAAGCTTTCCTGGGCTCCTCAATCTCATCTTAGTGCTACTGTGCATTTATCCCTAACTGCACTAGCACACACTAGCTGCATCACTGGGGAGCTACAGTAACTGCCACTTAGGACCATTCTGCTCGCATCTGTTGATAAGGAAATGGAAACCCATCCTGACGACACAACCAGATGCCTAGAATCCTCAAATGCAGACGTCAATGAATTTTCTTGGGTGAGGGCTGAGGGTAGAAGGGAAGTAAATTTAACCTCTGTGGAGACATAGACATTTCAACCTAATGTTACAAATGCATCTATTTTTATTCACTGGCTTCAGTTTTTTTATTAGACCAGCTGGGTATTGGTGGAATTACACCAGAGTACATAGCATCATGGTTGATGTGAGGCCTGAGTCAGCAGTATGGGTCTAGCTCCAGCCTCACACTTGTAATCAACCTAACAGACCAAAGTATACAGCCCCATGCTGACTGGCTACAGGCAGGAGGCGATGGGAACCTGCAGCTGCCCACTCTGGCCTGTCAAACTTAACATCCTAAAGCAAGGTCATGTTCAGTTACATGGTCTAAGGCTAACCTGGGCTATATGTGATCTTGCCTCAAAAATGAAGTGACAAAAAAATAGCCTGGAAATAACACTAATGTATCTCAAAGCCAAGTAAGTGTCAAGATATGATGCTAAAGGTGACTCTGGGGTGTTGATCTTACGATGGAAAATCTAGGGAGGTTTTTTGGTGTTAATTTCCAATCAAAAGATAAAGGCTGGGGTTTGAGAGATGGCTCAGAGGTTAAGAGCACTGGCTGCTCTTCCAGAGGTCCTGAGTTCAATTCCCAACAACCACATGGTGGCTTACAACCATCTGTACTGAGATCTGGCGCCCTCCTCTGGTGTGCGGGCATACACTGAGGCAGAATGTTGTATACATAATAAATAAATAAAATTAAAAAAAAAAAAAGATAAAGGCTGTTGGGTATGGTGGAACTTAGTAATCCCAGCACTTGGGAAGTAGAGGCAGGACGATCAGAGTTCAAGGCTAGCCTAGTTGGAGGCTAGGTCTGGCCTACAGACCTATCTCAAAAACAAAGAAAAATCCAAGTAACAGCAAAGACAGGCTGGCTACTGTGAAATGGAGGCCACGTCACCATGAGCTTTAAGCAAGCACCCAGAAACACTGTTGTGTTGGGGTCACAGGCGTCAGAGCACACAGGTGCAAAACTGGATCCTTGGCAATACCCTTTGCATGCCCTGAGCACTCTTCAGGGCAGTAAGGTAGGGACAGGAAAGGTTAAGTCGGCCTCTCTCGGGTCTCTTTCCTAACCTGTAAATTGAGCAAGTCAGGCTAAATGTTTTTGCCCCTCATTGCATTTTTTTTTTTGTTTTGTTTTTTGAAAACAAGGTCTCTTGTAACTGAAACTGGCCTTGAACTCCTGATCCTCCGCTTCCCAGGTGTTGGGGCTAGAGATGTGCACCACAACTTCACATTATAACTACTTATTTAGCAAGATTTATTTCAGAGTGAAGTACTGACAGGTATTTCTGCCCATTTGAATGCCGCTGTAAACAACTGAGCTGAGGGTGGCCTACTCCGCAGGTCCAGACCAATGTGCAGTACTGCAAAGCTGAAAGGCTGCAGGGTAAGATCAGCAAAGCTGGCTGCCCCGCTCCCAGGCAGCTGGAGCCCATACGGGCTACCACCTACCTACCGAATGCCAGCACAGCCTGGACAAGCAGTGAGTGTGGTAGCTGGCGGCAAGGGCCTGGCTCCAGCACACAATTTCTCCATCTTTGTGTTCAGATGCAGTGAATCCATGTACAACAGCGGTGAACACGGATGAAAGCGTGTGTGCTTGGTCCATAGCCAAAGATGTTCCAGTTTAACACTACCAAATCTAAGCACGCAATTGCTCAATATCATTTAAACCCTACACCCCAAGGTTTAAAAGAAAAAAACTTTCCATTTACACCACACCTACCTGGAACACTGTCTTTCTGAACTGGTCTGCTACAGAATCCTGAAGAACCTCAATTAGGATCAGGACCGACTGCTTTTAGATCTATGGGCTCACACGGTTTTCTTGAGATACTACAAAATGCTTCCTTTCCTTTCTGTTTGAACCCAAGCTTGTCTTTAAGCTCAGGCCAGGTGATTTGATTCAAACAACAAAGTTTAGTTTGCAAAACTCAGCCCAGTCACTGAGGCCTTCCACCTTTTTGGGGAAAAACCCTAGATGATATGTTTTAGCTTCTTATAAATGGTCTTTTTGTGGGTGTAAATTTGGGCTTTGCTGTTTGTTTTACAGACAGTCTTGCTATGTAGCCTAGGTTGGCCTTCAACCTAGTGAGTGATCCTTGTCTCATAGCCTTCTGAGTGCCACCAAACCGGTTCTAAATTCAGGGATCATTTAAGACAATCTGTGACTGACTTAAATCCCCAGATTATTATTTTCTCCACGGAGAAGCAACAAAATCACTCCCCATGCAAATGAAACAAGAGGGAGGAGGGGATAGTGTTGCAGGCAGGGTGTTCCAGGTTTACGCCTTTAATACCACAGTTTCTGGTCAAGACATTAAAAAGGCAGGGCCAGCAAGATGGTTCTGTGGGTAAAGTGCTTGGTGCACATGCCTGATGACCTAATTCCCTATCCAGAACTCCTGTAAAGATGGAGGTGACAATTGACCCTACTAATTGTCCTGTGACCGCCACACAGGCATTGTAGCACAATAATAATGAATAAAATTTCAAAAAAGGCAAAAAGGGGACAGAGATAAAGGGCTAGACATGAAACCCAGCACTGTGTGCATGCTAGACCGTGGCCAACGCTACATCCCTAGCTCGAAAGCTCATCGGGCACGGTGACAATAAACCTAGAATTAAGTATCTGGGAAGCAGAGGAGGGAACCTGAGTTTGAGGCCAGTGAGGTCTAGATACTGAGTTACAGGACAGCTAGAGCACACAGTGAGACCCTATCTCAAAAACAAACAAATGTTAAACTGGTGGTCTGTATGATGCTAGTCAAATTGTAGTTATTTGGAGAGTGGTAAGCAGGATGCGGACCAGTAGTCAGGACAGACACCAGGAACTGTGAGGGAAGCAGAGGCAGCTGTAAGTAATGAGACCCCCATCTCCTAAGGCCCATCACTGGGTGGAAACGGTTCATGTCTGGAAACCCTGTACAGCTGAGATGGTGAATGTTTGGGTCTGAGGCTATCCTCGGCTAGCATGAGTCCCCCCATCCCTTACTTTCTTTTTGTTTTTCAAGACATTTCTGTGTAGCCCTGGCTGTCTTGGAACTCTATCTGTAGACCAAGCTGGCCTTGAACTTCCTGAATGCTGGGATTAAAGGCACGTTGTCAACCACCTGTTGAGACCCTTTTTCAAAATTACCAAAATACAAAAAACCAGGATTGGCTTCAAAGCTACAGAGAAACCCTGCCTGAAAAAACAACAAAACCATGCAAAAAGGCTAACTAATAGCTAGTGCTGTTCTGATGGCCTCTTCAGGGTGTCAGGCCCCTTGGTGGCAGGAGACCGATGGCACTCAAAGGTATAATGTCCTTATCCATGTCCAACAGGAGGACATGGATGCATCATTCAAAGGAATCTTCCTGTTAGATGGTGGACCTTCAATGCATCACAGTGACCTTTATAAAAGCCAGAGGGAGATGTGAATACCTTTGACGTGGCAATATGATGCAAAGACTGACGTGAAAGGGGTGCAGCTCAGTGGGTAGACTG
Source organism: Chionomys nivalis (assembly GCF_950005125.1). Taxonomy (NCBI): domain Eukaryota; kingdom Metazoa; phylum Chordata; class Mammalia; order Rodentia; family Cricetidae; genus Chionomys; species Chionomys nivalis. Next base: position 59,351,545 of record NC_080092.1, read on the forward strand.
TGTGGCATGCCTGGGTCTAGGTGTGACTCTCAGCTCTGTAAAACAAGCCATGAGACACTGGCAACCACCACAAAGCTGCAAGCAGCAAGGAGCATAGTCCTCCTTACAGCCCTGGGACCTACCATTTTAAATTCCTAACTTCCAAACAGCCTAAGAATAAATCTAGGGTAAAGTAAGCCACTGCATTTTTGACAATGTGTTAGAGCAGTGATACAAAATGATATAACTTGTATACACATAACACACACTGTGTTTTAGTGCTGGGATTTGAATTTAGGGCCTCATGCATGCTGTTTTTGTTTTTTTTTAAACCAAGGAGCCACATGTTAATCCTACGATTTATCTTTGCGTTTACTATCTAACCTGTTATTGCAAAGCTGTGGCTGCACGCAGTACCCTAGTTACAGCCCTCTTGCAGTGTACTCAATGAACTGTTATTTTAAGGAAAAAAAGTTGGAGCCATAGAGCTCTAAACATGCCAAGATACTCAGCCAGTTCTTGGAAAAACCAAGTGTTCTTGCCACATACTATCTAGAGTTTCCCATGGAAAAGAAGGTCAAAGGTCTTCCTAGTTATGTGGTTCCATAAACAAATCAAAAGGAGACTTAAGGGAGTGTGTGTGTGTGGGGTGACATTGCTGACTGTGTCACTCCTAACCTATTTGTGTGGGTGGCACTCTTCCGGTGATGGAAGCTACAGTCTCCCCCTCCTCAGAGGGCACAAGATACATGCAATTTTGCAGACACCATTGAGAACTCCTGGATTTCAAAATTAAGAACTGCCCTACAAAGAAGATAACATTTAAAGAGCATTTCAGAGGCATTTCTTGTTTCTTTTTTTTTCTAGTCAGCTTTTCTTTGAGTAGCCCTGGCTGTCCTGGAATTCTCTCTGTAGACCAGGCTGGCCTCGAACTCACATCAACCCACCACCTGCCTCTGCCTCCCAAATGCTAGGATTAAAGTCATGCGCCACCACAGCCCAGCAGTTCAAATTTTTATGTGAATAAGTCAGTCCTGCTTACAGCTCTACCCGTAGTTTGGAGAAGCATGCTGACATTCCCTGGAAGATTACAGATTCTGATAAAGTGGGGTCAAAGAATGCAGCTCCCTTCAAACCCAATTCAAACAGTGTACTTGAAAAGGCATTTCCTCAACGCGCCTGCAGCTAGATCCAGACCCAGGAGTGATGTACCACGCAGCATTAACCAAATGCTAAACCCTTTAGGCAGGCTCGATCCTACTGGGTTTTTTTCTCTGAGGTTACGTTGGAGTTTTAAAGCCCATCCACACAACTTTAACCAAGTCCAACAGCTGACAGACATTGATTCACCCAGGCCACTTCCCTCAGCCACCTGCCGGAGGTGGAACTAAGCGAAACACACCCCGAGGACAAAGGGTTTGCAAAGGTTTAGGGAGTAAATGTAGCTTGAACCCAGGACTTCTTGAGTGCCAGGGATGCTCCTGAGAGGAATAAAGCGTTGGTCTTTGGCTTGTTAGACCTAGCTTGGGCCCAAGTCAGGCACCGAGCCGACGGGAACCGCGACGGCACGTGGGGGACCCCTGAACCCTCACCTCCTGCGGGTACAGTTCGGCCGGCAGCACCGCCTGCAGGTCGATGAACAGCGTGATGGGGATGTGCGAGACAAAGTAGAGGCCAAGCAGCCACTCGACGCAGCGCCTGGCGGCCACGGCCCCCATGTTCGTCCTGTCGGTTAAGACGCAGCTGACACGCCTGCACCGGGAACCCGCGACGTGGGAAGAAACCTGGCGCCCGCGCTGTGGGACGCGCTGATCACCCCCGACCTACGCAAGCCGCGACCATTGGCCGAGAGAACACAGGCGCGGCGCGAGAGTGGGCGGTCGCCCACGGGCTCCGCTCCTTACCTACCCGGGCTGTAGTTTGAGCGACGGCCCACCAATAGTTCCCATTGGCTGTTGGGAGCGCCGCGCGACGGGGCGGGGCTCGAGCCGTCCACGTCGGCGGGCTCGCGTGTACGGAGTGGTGCTCCGTGCGGTGGTGTCCCGCGTGATGCGTAGCTTTCATTATCTGCGTTCTGTTCCGGACCCGGACTTGTGGCCTGTGGCGCCGCAGTGACGGTGCCGGAGCTCCGCGAGCCTCGCCTTCGTGCTGGCTCCAAAAATCACTGTCCAGCCCAGAAATAACGATCTTATATCCTGGGTCTTGCTAGGCTCGGGACAAGATGGGGGCTGCCATTCGTTGAGAAGAGGGGGCACAGGAAGTGGGTTCAAAGGAAATTAATTCAGTTTGGGCTTGCAGACACTTCTCAAGATTAGGACTTGGCTGTTGCTAAATGGTAGTGCTCTTGCCTAGCGCTCAAGAAGTCTGGGTTCTGTCACCTGCAGGATTTGAAACAGACCCCCACTAAAGGGCTGGGCGTGGGCGGACCTCAGTGAGGTCTAGGCCAGCCTGGCCTAGGTCAGCCAGGGATAGAGAGACCCAGTCTCAAGCCAAAACATAGAAACAGATCTTGAGCAGACTGCAGCATCTGGATGAACACGCCTAACCGGAAGTTGGATGAACCTGGTGACTAGATCTGAAAGACAGCATTCGAAGCGGGTGGAAGGTTAGAGAGCGAAGTGCATTTAAGATATCTTACAGAAGGTCCAAGCCGGGCGGTGGTGGCGCACGCCTTTAATCCCAGCACTTGGGAGGCAGAGGCAGGCGAATCTCTGTGAGTTCGAGACCATCCTGGTCTACAAGAGCTAGTTCCAGGACAGGCTCCAAAACCACAGAGAAACCCTGTCTCGAAAAACCAAAAAAAAAAAAAAAAAAAAAAAAAAAAAAGAAGCGATCGCAGGGAGGAGTGGAGCAGCTCCGTGGGCGGAGAAACCCTGTCTCAAAACAAAACAAACAAAAAGCCAAAAAACAGAAAAGAAATGGGTTCGAAGTTTCTGCCCACAGAGAAATTAGTATAGTTAGGGGAGTGCAAAGATTAGGGTTAGCCAAAATTAGCCAAGATTAGGGTGTGCTTGAAGGGATCAGGGATCGACAGTGATGAAGCGGGTGGGTGGTCCTTGACCCGGACACCCGAGTCTCCTAGGCCGTTTCCTGCAGTGTGGGGTCTGCTCAGGAAAAGGATGTTGGATGCACCAGGGAGGGGATGGTTAGGAAGATAAAGGTGATCTGAAGAAGATGGACAAGAGTGGTTGAAGCGATCGAGTGTGGGACCCCAGGAGGGAGAGATGAGCCATGGACACTCGTGATGGGAAGAAAATAGAGAGGTAAATGGCGGAGGCCCTGCTGAGAATGTCAGTGCTCCAGGAATTTGGGATGTTCTGCCTTCAAGAGGGCCTGGCCATAGTGCTTTAGAGGGAAGGGCTTTGGGAGACGTGGCCTATGCACAAAGTGCCCAGTGCTAGAAGGCAGTAACAGAGGAAGGTGGGTGAGGGTGGAGATGTGGCCTTGGGGAGCAGGAAGGCTGGTGAGCTGGCTTCCAGTTATGTGGGAAAATGAACAGCCTGCGCTGTGGGGGAAGTGAGCCCTAGACAGAGCCTGGTGCCAGTTTCTGAGGTGACTGCTGAGGGTGTAGACAGTGAGGAGGGTCGGGAGGGAAAACAGCAGCAGACGTCTGAGTAGATGACCATTGCCTAGGCCCTCGAGGTCAGAGAACGAACGCTCAGTATCCAGAACCTTTTAGAGGTGCTCCCAGGTAATTTTTCTAAAACAAAACAGGCAAACAAACCCAAAATAGGACAAAAGGCAAGTACCAAAGGAACCTTAGGCTGCTGAGGAGAGTTTGTGTGAAGTTAAGGCTTTCAAGAAAGCTATTCCAGTCCTCAGCTCAGGCCTCCAGGTCTATTTGAATAGCTTCCCTTCTCTCCAAACCATTCATGTGTGTGTGAAGCCCTTGAGGGCCCAACGCCTTGTAAGGAAAGAGACTCTGTCCAGAAGTAACAAGGCAAGAGCTGCACCAGCCTCCAGCCCCAGACTCTTAAAACTGGCGGGAATGGTGTTTAGTTCAGACCTTCCCCTGGTTCCTTCTTCACAAGGTTTGTAGTCCTTTCCAGACCAGGGACCAGGAAAGGCCTGGCCAGGCTGGAGAGATGGCTCAGCAGTTAAGAGCACTGGCTGTTCCATAGGACCTGGGTTCAATTCCCAGCAACCACATGGTGGCTAAGAACCATCTGTAATGAGATCCGGTGCCCTCTTCTGGCCTGCAGGCATACAAGCAAACAGACCACTATATACATAATAAATATTTAAAAGAAAAACACTTCCCAGCACTCAGAATAGTCCTAAGGAAGGAGTGGCTGTTCTGAGTTCTGCTTAACCCTGTACTGTGAGTAGACCCTGTACTCCATCCTGTGGCTTCCAGCTTCGGACATGTGGGGCCCCAAGCAGGCTTCTGCCCAGGGAACACAGCAAGTGTGCAGCTGTGAGTGTAAGGCTGTGTACACGGCCAGGTTGTTATCTATAGATAAAGATTTCAAGGCCAGATGCTTCCAACTGGAAGGCCCTTCCTCCAAATGAACACCACCAGCCCCAGTCTTCTTAGTTCCTTTAGGAGAGAGCAGTTCGTTTTTATTTTTAAATTTTTGTTTGTTTTTGAGATAGGGCCTCTTTACATAGCCTGAGCTGTACTGGAGTTCATTCAATAGACCAGATTGCCTCCAACTCACAGAGATCACCCTGCCTCTGCCTCCCTAGTGCTAGGATTAGAAGCGAGTCACACCTGGTTCTTTTTCTTTTCTTTTTTTTTGGATTAAAAGCTTTGTTTTTTAAAATAGTTTTAAAACTATCTTATAAAATTATTTGTTTATTTTACTAAGCTGTGTGAGGGTGTCAGATTCTCTGGAATTAAAGTTAGAGACAGTTGTAAACTGTCATATGGTTGATGGGAATTGAACCCAGGTCCTCTGGAGGAACAGCCAGTGCTCTTAACAGCTGAGCCATCTCTCCAGCCCCTGGCTGTTTGTTTTTGAGACAGGGTTTCTCTGTATAGCTCTGGCTATTCTGTGTTTTTTTGTTTGTTTTTTGAGACAGGGTTTCCCTGCATAACAGTCCTAGCTGTTCTAGAACTAGCTCTTGTAGACCAGGCTGGCCTCAAATTCACAGAGATTCTGCTCTGGCTACTCTGGAACTTGCTTCGCAGAGCAGGCTGGCCTAAAACTCAGAGATCCATCTGCCTCTGCTTCTGGAGTGCTGGCATTAAACCACCCTCCCCAAAATTGTTTTTTAAACCAATCTCTCTCTCTCTCTCCTCTCTCTCTCTCTCTCTCTCTCTCTCTCTCTCTCTCTCTCTCTCTCTCTCTCTCTCTCTCTCTCTGTGTGTGTGTGTGTAGGGTACAAGCATGTGGGTACAGGGCCCACAAAAGCTAGAAGAGGATGTTAGATGCCCAGGAACTAGAATTAGTTACAGGTGGTTGTGAGCTGCCCAGTGTGGGCGCTGGGAACTGAACCCAGGCCCTTTGAGAGCAGTATGGTTCGCTGGTGAGCCATCTCTGCAGCCCCCAAACTGAAATTATTACCGTGGGGAAGTCACGTGGCCCTGGAGAGACTGGATGAGGAGGGGCACACAGCCGCTCTGCAGTCATCGCCGTGTTCAGTGACTTCCTTGTTCTTGTGGAAAGAGGCTGTGCTTAAGGCCTCGGTAAATTACTTGCCTACCAGGCCTTTTACATTGAACGCAACAACAAAAACAACAACTAGACAAAGCAAAAGACCTCAGTGGCTCTGTGGGATTGGTGTATCCAATCGACCCAAGTGTTGTGATACACAGACACTATACAGTGATGAGTCCCGGATGAGTGTCACCAACAAGTGGGATTAATTCAGATAAGGCTTTAGCTTTCTGAAAACCTTAGTAAGTGGGTAGCCTAGTTATTGGACTTAACAAAAGCTAGCAGAGAAGGAAACACGCTTTATAGCCTTACATTTGCTAAAACCGCAACAAGCAATGCTTCTTTCTACTAAATATATCAGCAAAAAGATCCCTGAAAAATTATTTGCAGGCTAAGCATTGTCTAATGTCATGTCTAATCACAACCCTGAGCGGCAGAGGCAGGAGAATCGGGAGTGCAAGGGTGTACTTACTTGACTACATGGCACGTTCAAGGCCAGTCTAAACTACGCGGAAACCCTGCCTTTGAAAAAAAAAAAAAGCAGGGCTCTTTACCTCCAAGAGGTTTTACTCCCAGCCCCACAGAGCGGCTCACAACCATCTGAAATGAGATTTGGTGCCCTCTCCTGGCGGGCAGACAGACATGCGGGGAGAATGCTGTTAACACAATAAATAAATCCTTTTTCTTTGGGGGGGTGGGGGTGGAGAATGTTATTCCAAATTAGGCAAATAAAACAGAATTCTTTGAACCAATATTCTAAGAGATTTGTAATTTCTTCTTAATCTCGTTGAAGAATCTATTTAAGATGACTAGCCCAAACTCTTTGTCCTCTTCAATGGTAACTTCATACTCAGCCACGGCATCCAAGAATTCAATGCATCTCTTTAGATCTGGTTTTGTATCACAAAATTGTCTGAAAAGAAGTCTTCCTATTGGCTGCTTGTCACAAAGACTGCTAAAATCCTTTTCGATGGGGCATCTTAGGTCAGAGCACAGGATAATAAATAAATCTTAAATGTGTGTATTATTTGAGACAAGCACCTCAGTGACCCCTAGCGGTAGGAAGGGAATCCTGGCATTATAAGTACCCCTGCTTCCCTCTGTCCTCCATTTAACCTACATTTCCCTCCTCACCACGCAGCCTGCCTCCTCCATCCTGTCCTTGTGTATTTAAGCTCAGGTGACAGTCACTCTCTGTGACCGTCTGTGGCGTTCTGGAAAGAGAGCTTGTCCCTTTCCACTACGAGCATTGCCCTGGGCATGTTTTCCACTCGACCCTCTGCCCCATGCAGACTGTGGCCTACGGTGTAAGACCAGATTCAAGACAGTCCAGTGAGCCGGGCGGTAGTGGCGCACGCCTTTAATCCCAGCAGTTGGGAGGCAGAGGCAGGCGGATCTCTGTGAGTTCGAGACCAGCCTGGTCTACAAGAGCTAGTTCCAGGACAGGCTCCAAAGCCACAGAGAAACCCTGTCTCCAAAAACCAAAAAAGAAAAAAAAGACGGTACAGTGCTTTGGAAAATGGTGAGCCCTGGAACTGCTGTGGCTTCTCACTGATAGATATACTCATACCTCAAAATGAAACCATGAGACGGGCACTCACCAAAGGATCGCCATCAAACCAGAGCTAGGATCGTGCCAATGCTAGAGATTCGGTATGGGGTGTGGGGGGGTGGGGTCTAGGAGACTGAGAACCATCCCCTGAGCTCCGTGGTTTCACCAGGCTGCTAGGGCTGGGCTGCCTTGAGAGGTTATCCTTTTTTGTGACAAAGAATCAGTGTGTGCAGAGAAGGCAGGGGTTAATCCTGAAGGACAAAACTGTTTCATCCTTAGCTCTTCTGGAGTTAAGCTTTGGAAGCTGCATTAGCCAGGGCCTGGCGGTACCTGCCTTTAACCCCAGCAGTCCCAGCACCCGGGAGGCAGAGGAGGGACAAACACTTGACCACTGAGCTCCACCCTTTAATGCAGCTTTCTTTCTCTTTTTGGGACAGGGTCTCACTGTAGAGCTCTGGCTGGCTTAGAATTCAGTTATGTAGACCAGACTGATCTTGAACTCTGAGATCTTGCTGCCTCCCAGGGGCTGGTATTAAAGGCATGTGTCACCACACCTAGTTTCCAGCATTAGGCATTTTCAGCTACATGGGTTTCAAATTTTAAGTACATTTTGGTGGTGGAAGTGAACTTAGTGGCCCATTCCTTTATGATCTGCCCCACGTCCTCCCAACTTCATGTCCCCCGTTTTTATAGTTCACTGATTATGCTGACCAAATATATACATGAGTGTTGTATCCATATACATGAGTATATATATCCGTCCATGTACATAAGTATGTCCATCCATATACACGAGTGTGTCCATATACATGAGTGTGTGTGTGTGTGTGTGTGTGTGTCTGTTCACTGGACTGTGGTCTTCTGACCAGGAGTCATATTTTTTGTTTTGTTTTTTGAGTCAGGGTCTGTGTAGCCCTGGCTGTCCTGTGACTTGCTCTGTAGACCAGGATGGCCTGTGATTAAAGGACTGATCCACCACCGACGGACAGGAGTCATACGCGTAAGAACACTGACTTTCCTTCTCCCAGAAGCCATCAGCTGTCAACAGACAAGCATGCTTCATCTGTCCCGGACTCTCTGAATGTGGCTGACAATGAGGGCTGACTGAGAAGCCAAGGACAATGGCACTGGTTTTTTTTTTTTTTTTTTTTTTCCGAGACAGGGTTTCTGTGGCTTTGGAGCCTGTCCTGGAACTAGCTCTTGTAGACCAGGCTGGTCTCGAACTCACAGAGATCCGCGTACCTCTGCCTCCCGAGTGCTGGGATTAAAGGCGTGCGCCACCACCGCCTGGGTGGCACTGGGTTTTGATTCTACTGCATATACTGGCTTTGTGGGAGCCTAGTCTGTTTGGATGCTCACCTTCCTAAGACCTGGATGGAGGGGGGGGAGGACCTTGGACTTCCCACAGGGCAGGGAACCCTGACTGCTCTTTGGATGGGAGAGGGAGGGGGAGGGGGAGTATAGGGAGGGGAAGGGAAGTGGGAGGAGGTGGAAATTTTTAATAATAATAATTAAAAAAAAAAAAACCCAAAAAGCAGACAAGCAATTTCCACAAAGCTAAGAGTGGAAGTCAGAGCAGAGGCTGCACTGAAGAGAAACATGGTGTGTGTGTGGGGGTGGGTGTGAGATGGGATGTGTGTAGGGGTGTGTGTGTGGGGGTGGGTATGAGATGGGTGGGGGGTGGAAGTAAGACAGCGACATATCATTTTCAAATGTCACATTTAATGTTTTCACCACTGTACTTCAAATCTACATTGTACAAAGTGACCAGAAAGTGTGCCATGGTAACTGACCAACCTCTGAGATTGTACCTTTCATACCAGTGTCTTCTCGGGCTCTTTTGATACTAAACACGTTTCTCATTCAAGTGAATTGAAATGCTTCAGTTGGGTTGATTCTCAGGAGCCTCATAAAAAAACAAAAACAAAAACAAAGATATTGCACCATCTTTGTTTAGTAATTCAATGTTTGTTTCTTTCACAGCAAATAATTACTTCATTGAAGTTAAAACTTCCAAACATAACTTAATAGTCTTCAAATTCAGCTCAGATCACTCAGATGAAAATACTCTGCTAAATACAGATAACTTACAATAACTTTAACAGTTAATTGTCCATAACACACACCAAGCTTTTCCTAGACCAGTTTTAAGACGATCCGTTAGTACTCCTTGTACAGGTGAAAAACGCTCTTCGATTTTCTTGTCTTTTTATTTTTAATATAAAAGTTGGAAGGGACATTCAAGTCAAGTCTCCACATTGAACTTAAAAAAAAAAATAGTCATCATCAGCGTGTGGAGGTAAACAAGCCAAGTTGTGTAACTCCAGGAGGTAGAGGCCTTCGATTGGTGTTCGTATTTACATATGCACAGTTCAGTGTTCCAGCAGGAAAAAGAATTTGTCGAAAAGCGGTAAGCTATTTACTACTGTGACATTTCAAGACTCCCACAGCTCTGCCTAAGGACACAAACACATTTGACAGGATTCCCTATGTGCCTTGGTGGCTTTAATTTTTTAAAAAATTTCTTTTTGTCTTTTATTTATTATTTTTCACTGTCCAGTGCAGGAAAAGTCTCACAGAATTTCACAGACCTAAAATGTGCAAGCTAGTTCTCTCTATACAGCAGTGTTGGGGTTCTTTTGAAATTAGCACAGAGATGAATTATTTACACACATGAAGGATGCATGCTTGGGTCTTTTTTCTTTTTATGTAAGAAAGAGCAGAAAAACTTCTAATAAAAATAGATTAAATATATATATATATATTTATACTGGGTAAGGAAAACAGGGTTAGTCTCTCTACGCACGACATTGGAGTTCAGACAGCACACATCACCATCACGGCTCTAATGAGAAGCCAGGTATAGGGCTTGATCATTAGGTGGCGTGCCCCTCCCGCAGCCTCCCCCAGGTGCAGCCATGATCAGCTCCCGTGGCTCCATGATTGGTCACAGGCAAGCTTAAAACTAAAGTCTTTAGGAATGGCTCAAATATCAAAATGTATGACTATTTGTGTGTGTGTGTGCATGTGAATAATCTCGCTTCATAAAAAAGAAAAAAAGAAAAAGAAAAACAAAACATAAACCCCAAACGCCCAAATTTGGTTCAATTCTCGTTTGTTCTGAGTCGAGCCATAACAGCTGCACCGAATTCTTTAACCATGTGCAACTCTGGGTAAAATATTTTTTTTTTCTTCTAAAAGCACAACCACTTTACAAGATTAAAAGTCTAGTAACATTTCTAAATATTATTCATATCATACAAGTAGTGGTTGTTAATTTAAAACTTCATTAGTAAAATTACAGTACAAGCATGATTAACCCTCCAGAATTGCAAATCCCAGACTCCAGTGAAAGCTACATTACATCTTCAGTAGTACAGTGTCTTCCACTATCACTCCCACACCAGAGGAGACGGTGGCATCTCAGACGGCTGAGCAACGGTGGAACTGGAAGAAAAGGGAGAGCCCACAATCAGTGCCCCTCAAGGGTGAGAGGGCAGCTCCACTGGGCGCCCAGGAACATTTCTGCATTTTTTGTTTCTGTTGCTTTAACTTCTCTCCACTGACTTGTTTGCCAACATTCATTAGAGATCTGTTATCCTCAGTGGTTTACAGGGACAGAGAGGGTCATCTTATTTAGACAGGATCCCGGCCGTCTACCTCTATGGAAAATACACGCACAGTGCCTTCCATGGAGTCTACTTCATGATGTAAAGTAAATGGTAGCTATCATAAACAACGTTATCCATATTCAATCAGGAAATCCCCGTAAGAAGTACCTCTCACACCAGTGTCAGCTAGAGAGGGCCTATGAGAAGGGCCTCGTGAGCACTCTCGGGGCATTACTGGTGCGGATGAGCCGGGGTCCAGCAATTGTTATCACAGACCTGGTATTGGTTGCAGAGTCTAGGGTTGCTTATTAGAAAGGAACGGTAATCACTTTCCCGCCCAGAGCCCAGGAGAACAATGAGTAGCACCTGGAAGGTGGTAGAACACCTAATCTCCTGGGTCATTGACTCTTCTGGGAAAATATTAAACAAAGTAATTTAAAATCACAGAAAAGTCAAGATGCAAGTTAATGCCAGCTTTCTACACGGAAAAATGCAAGGAATGAAAGGCAACTGATCTTACTGATTTCAGACACGATTCTTGAGTTTGGTTCAGAAGCTTCAATGCAGGGAAGGCCCTACTTCAGTGTGGGAAAAGGAAAGAGTCGGGAGTGGGGGAAAAGAAAAGAGAGAAAGGCCAGAGGTGGGGGGGGGAGTGGGATGAAACTCAAATCCACCCTTTGTCCTATGTCGTGAAACAGCTTGTGGTTCTTTCTACCTGGCTTCATATTAATATTTGCCAATAGAGGGCGCAGGAGGGCGCTGCAGGCTGGAGCACCAGGCAACAGCTTCTCTTCGCGCGCTTCTCTAAATTTCTCCGCGCCTTTCTGACGGGCCAGTTCTGCCCACCTTGGTACATCTCTCCGCTAATGCCGTATGCTCCAGAAGATGCAGACCCTCTTCAAAAAGGCTCCCGGGCAGGGGACCTCTGAGTTCAATTTCTTCCTTGTTTTTTTCCTCTATTGGTGTATACGGGGTAGCTGCCTTTTGCACTTGCTACTTCGAGACCCCCACCCCCACCCCCGAAGTTAATTTTGTATTATTTTAGAAATTAGATGTCTTCTCCTGGCTAGCAATCCCTAGGATTAAAATCTCCCCACATTGTTAAAGTGGCTTCTGTCTTCCCACTGGAAACAAGGGAAAGACAGAATGACGCTTGCTAGAATCCAAAGTGAACTCAGCTCCCCACAAGCATCCTGGATGCTCCTCTAGATAAGTCATCTACCTGTTTGCCCCTTACCCACCCCAAAAGCAACCCACCCAGGCTTATTGACACGGAGACTGAGACAGGAAGATGAATAGGGGAGCATCCTGGGCTACAAGGTGAGAGCCTGTCTCAAAGAAACAATAAAACAAGACAAAACATGTGAACACACAACAAAGAGGGAGTCAGGTGGAGTACACGCCTGGCTGGCAGTGCTGAGGCAGGAGGATCAAGAACAAGGTGGGCTTGGGCTCCCCTGGTGAAGACCCAGATCAAACTGACCAAATAAATAAACTAACAAACCAATAAATAAATAATAAAGATCAAGCCCACTCCCAGCGTCCTTGGCTGTGTTATCAAGAAGATGGGAAGGGGGTGCTGGAGAGATGGCTCAGCGGTTAAGAGCTCTGACTGCTATTCCCGAGGACCTGGGCTCAATTTTCAGCACCCACATGGCAGAGCTAACAATTGTCCGTAATTCCAAAATCTGACACCCACATACGGACAGATGTAAATACAGGCAAAACATCAACGCACATAAAAAAATTAAAAATTATAATAAAAAAAAGATGGGAAGCTGGCAGGACTCACACTGGTGCTGCAGAGACCCACTCCCCACCCTACAATCGAGCAGCATAGTTCTATGGGAAAAAACAAAATTGCTAAACTCACTATGGGAGTCAGTCCCAGGAAGAAGACAGAGGCTTACTGATATTTATTACATCAACTTTCTATTGAACTTTTTGGGTTTTTTTGAGCTGTGGTCTCATGTTGCCTATGCTTGAACTCACTGTGTTGCCCAGGCTGACCCTGAACTCCCTTCTTGACTCTACTTCTTAAGTGCTGGGATGATGGTATGGGAGGTCCTCCTGTCTATGTGATGCTTTTATTGGTTGATGAAAAAAGAAACTGGCTTGGCCTGACAGGGCAGAGTAGAGCTAGGCGGGGAAAACTAAACTGAATGCTGGGAGAAAGGAAGGCAGAGTCAAGGAGAAGCCATGTAACCCCGCCGGAACTTTACCCAGTAAGTCACAGCCATGTGGTGATACACAGATTAATGGAGATGGGTCTATTTAAGATATGAGTTAGCCAGAAATACGCTTAAGCTATTGGCCAAAAAGTATTGTGTGTGATTATTTCAGGGCTGAGCAGCCAAGAACAAGCAAGTGGCCCACTACAGTAAGATGAGAGGCATGTGATACCATGCCTAAAATCTCTATTATTAAAAAACAAAAAACAGGTGGGTGGTGGTGGCTCACACCTTTAACCCCAGCACTTTGGAGGAAGAGGCAGGCGGATCTCTCTGAGGTCGAGGTCAGCCTGGTCGGCAAACCTTATACCAAAACAGCTAGAGCTGTTAAGCAGAAAAACCCTGTCTCAAAAACAAAACACAAAAACAACAAACAAGCAAATAAAAAATAGGGCCAGCAAGACAGCTTAGCAAGAAACAGTGTTTCCTACAAACCCTGATGACCTAGGTTTGCTCCCCAGAATACACATGATTCACACAGAGAGAACTAACTCTCACATACATACACATACACAAAATAGTTAAAAAAACAAAACAAAACAAAACCAAACACCCCCAAACACCCAAACCATGCTGAAGAACAAAATCACAGCACCCTCTTCTAGCTCTGAGGTGCGAGCTGTGCAGTTACCTAATAAAGCTCTTAAAGGCAGCAGACTGCGGGTTGATGCAGAGAGGCACTCTGTTTCCTTTCTGCTGTTCCAAAATGAACTGGTGGATAATTTCTGTGGAGAAAACAAACACTGTCCATGCCACTGCCAAACACAGGCTGGAAGCGTGGATTCCCAGCTAACGCAGCGGCCTGCTGGGTAGTTAACTCAAACGCACATCCTCTATCAGTCCCAATCAAGTTCTACTTTTCTGGAGCTGAAATGATGGTTGTTGCTAAAAACAGACAAAAACTTCCCTGAGGCACTGCCCAGGCTGGAAGCTCCGCCAGCGGGGAGCGTCTGCGTGCACAGCATTACAGGGGATCCCCTTCACCCTCTACCCCAGGGAGAATCCTCGGTGCAACTGCGTGAGTAAATTTTCATATTCCCTTTCTCATCACCATTCTCTTTAGCGGACTCTTTTACTCTTTTAAAAACAAAACAAAACAAAAACCCATCAGATGTACATAAAGAAGTCCAGTACGTTTCATTTACTGAAGTGAGACTGTGAACTCAGATATATTCTGAGTCTTTCATTATAAACTGAGTTTTCATTCCCCTGGAAATAATGCTAACTCGCCATTCACTGCACACACACATGCTCTGCACAGACAGCTACATGCAAAGCCGAAATAGACATGGGCCAGCTTTGGCAAGCCCCTGACTCTGGACCACTGCTGTGTAATCAAAGACGTCCCTGATCACCATGTCTGACTGGATGACAAAAGGCACTCACCTTTAACCTGTCGGACGGAGCTGAGGTTCTTCTCAAAGGTATCATCAAATTTGGGGTTGGTGACAGGCTCAAAGTCACTGGTGTAGACTCTTCCCGTCGAGGTGGAGAAGCAGCACTTACACATACACGTGTGGTATCTCAGCCGCCCTTCATCTAGGTAGGGGTGGGCTAAGGCATCCTTAGCGGAAATCCTTTTTGACTGAAATCAAATTCAGAGACCAGCACATCAACACTACAGATGAGCACGGCTGTCCATGTAGAATCTTTCACAGACTGAATTACATGACGCAGCTTATACTCGATGCACAGAACATGCTGGGTAGAGAGGGGCAGCTGAATTTAGGGGTGGGTGACAGGAGACTGAGTAGACTCAGAATAACAACTGTCACTTCGAAACGTCCTTCTGAAAATCTGGGAAGTTCCTACCTTGAGACAGATGTGCACAGGGCCCCAAATGACAAATACCATGACATTTAAATATGCAATGCTTTGCGTTTTAGACAACAGGCCACACTTTGGAGAAGTGTCAGCATTTAGGAGATACGATCATACTGGCAATTTTAGGAAGCTGCTCAGAACTTCTATTCTCTTTGACTAAAGAGCGACAGGGCAAAGCTGAGGGTTAGCAGAGGCGTCGGTGTGAATGTCAGACTGAGACCAGTAGTAGCAGCCCTAGCAGCAGCAGCAGCCGCCTATCCTTGGGCTTCTGAAGTCTTCCAATTCCAATTCCAACAGTTAACACACCAGCGCACCAGGCTTACTGACCCATACACTTCAAACTCCAGCAAAAAAAAAAAAAATAATAATAATAAAGGAAAACCAGTGTTTAATGAACTACAGAGAAGTGGCTCTTACAGGACTCAAGGATGGGCTCCATGGGAGACAGGGCAAAGATGACTCACTGCCTTGATTACAAGATGTGTAGCAATTCATACAACCTCAGGCTTTCTGGTTCCTAAGGCCACAAGCTAAATCATCTTACTATCCCAAGGGCTCACGGGAAGGTGGCTTTAAATTCACCATGTGGCTAAGAGGACCTTGAAATCCCAACTTCATCCTGCAAGTGAGACTGGTTCAAACCCAACAACTTTGCCCCTAATTTCTCTGTCTCTCTCTCTGACAAAGCCCTGGCTGTCCTGGAACTCACACCAAGCTGGTCTTGAACTCACAGAGATCTGCTGACCAAGTGCTGGGATTACAGGCATGTGCAGCCACACCCAGCCCCTTAGTGAACCTACCTACAGACAGTCATGTGGATCATGAGAAAGATGCTCTCTTCTCACCACAGACCAAGGTAAACTTACTGTCCATAATTTTGTGGTTTTTTTTTTAACATTTTCTTTTTTAAATGCTTCCATTTTCAGCTTTGTTGACAATAATTATTGCCACAGATATGAATGATAAATAATCTTTGGATGAATGAACAAATAAATGGCAGATATCACAGAGCAGTTGGTAGCCCATGTCCAGCCCAGAAAAGAGGTTTAGGAAAGTTATGGCCCTCAACCCAAAGAGCAGACATTTCCACATGCCACATAGTGGGTGATTTTTCAAACAATCAAAATTTCCCCCCTTTGCTTAACGTTGGTGTCAAACCCTTTTATAAACACCAGGATCATAAAAATGGTAATATCTTCTAGGTCTCTGCCTAAGCTCTGCTTATATCTGAGCACCAATGCTCAAATGTCCATGTAATGGGTTAGCATGGGGAACACAAAGTGGGCTGGAGCCTGTCATCCCAGTCATCCTGACACGGCCAGTCTACTCAACGCCAGGATGCTTCTTAGAAAACTATTTTAAAATTTATTTAATAAATCTAAAAATAGGAGCTGGAGCAATGGCTTGTTGCTCTAACAGATGACCAGGATTCAGATTCTAGCACCCACATGGTAGCTCACAACCACCTGACTCCCTCTTCTGACCTTTGAGAGCACCAAGCATACATGTGGTGCACAGACATACATGCAGGCACAAGAGTCAACACACAAAATTACAGAAATAAAAAAAGATAAAAGTAAACACACTTACTGGATCAAAGACCAACATCCTGCAAAGTAGATGAACAGCTTCATGTGTGGCCTGGCTGGATAGAGTGTAGAGTACAGGAAGGGATGGCTGTGAAAAGAGAAAAATTTCAACCATTTAGGCCTTTAGGTATTATATATGGATATGGAATATAGCCAATTCACAGCACAAAAATTAGCCAGCTAAAAAGATGTTGTGAGTCAGGTGCACTGGCGCACACCTTTAATCCCAGCACTCAGGAGGCAGAGGCAGAGGCAGGCGGAGCTCTGTGAGTTTGAGGCCAGCCTGGTCTACAGTGTAAAGCCAATCAGGGATACACAGTGAGACCCTGTCTCAGAACAGCTCAAAGGGGGGGGGGGATGAAAGGCAGTCTTCAGAAGGGACAATTCTCAATGACTTCCAGCAACATACCTAATCAGAGTACAAAAAAAACATGACAAATGAAAACTGATCCGATAAGCAAGGAGGCTGCTTTGACAAAGAAGGGAAGACTAACATGTTTAAGGATGGGAAAAGAAAAAGAGATAAAAAAATTTCAACTGGGTGGTGGTGGCACATGTCTTTAATCCTAGCACTTGGAAGGCAGAGGCAGAAGGATCTCTATGAGCTCGAGTTCAGCTTGGTCTACCAACTGAGTTCCAGGACAGGCTCGAAACCCTGTCTCCAGAGAGAGAGAGAGAGAGAGAGAGAGAGAGAGAGAGAGAGAGAGAGAGAGAGAACATTCGGACCACACCCTCATGAGTGTGCTTGTGCTATGGTGGCTTTCACCTGGCTGTACAAGGGTCTTTGGCAGGTGTTCCTTTAGTTCCCACCCAACCATCAAAAGGTTTACACTCTGGCTGACACCAATGGGCCTGTGGCTGAGTCAGCATGTTAACTGAGAACACTCCATGTATACTGGACAGCAGGATGCACATAAAAGAAACCTCCAGGGGCTGGAGAGATGGCTCAGTGGTTAAGAGCATTGCCTGCTCTTCCAAAGGTCCTGAGTTCAATTCCCAGCAACCACATGGTGGCTCACAACCATCTGTAATGGGGTCTAGTGCCCTCTTCTGGCCTTCGGCATACACACAGATAGACCATTGTATACATAATAAATAAATATTAAAAAAAAAAAAAAAAAAGAATCCTCCACCAGAAACCTCCGACTCTGCTGATGCCAGACAAGGTCCCTGCAGGAGACAGGACTGTTTTTGACTAAGCTGAGCTTTCCTCCATCTAAGACTCTGAGTTGTAGAAAAGAGAATACAGTAAGAATGTCATATAGTGGTTTTGCCTGCCAAGAACCTCTGACTTGCAGTGAACATTCTTTCACTTTCAAAACCAGGGGTTTGGTTGGCTTGACTTCATTCTACCACCTTTGCAGACAGGTCCAGACAACTGAGTAATATCATTTTTTTTTTTTTTTTTTTAAGAACCGAACCTGGCTCCAGAATGGATTCATAGTTTAAACCCCTAAATGGGCAATGAGATGGCCAGGTCCAACACACCCAAGCTGCCCCTCCCATTTAGAATCAGAAAGCTGGCCACTCATCTTTTCAGCCTGCTGTGTCTACAGACTCTCCTGCCTCAGCCTCTGAGTGCCAGGATTTTAGATTAGCAGCACTATGCTTAGTTAAGAGCTTAATTTTGCTTTTAGAGACAAAATTAGGGCATGGTGCCTGGCTCAGATTTTTACAAAAAACATCTACTGCCTATAAAACCCTGTACAAGCTCAGCTTGGAGGGTGATCACACACCCAAGTGCCTATAATCAGTCAAAGCCTACACCAACTTTAGTGTCGAGAGGGATGCTCTGAACCTTGAGACAGCTCGCAAGACCAAACAAATAGATGAGGTCATCATCATCAACATTCTGACTAACCACAGCAATGTGCAGACAAGACACTGTCTTTGCCTATCAGCGCTGAGGGCAGCCTTATCTGGCCACCTGCAGATGGTGATTTTGGGCCTACTGGAGACCCCTACTTAGTATTGATGCTAGAGAATTGACTTGCCACTAATGGACCCCTAAGTTTTGCCCTGTGAAGATGACAATAGAGACCCATTCCCCATCTTAGCTGCCTTAGCATTGCCTGGCTTTCCCTTCATTCTCTCCTCTATGCCAAAGAAGTGAATATTGCAGGGAGTTGGATATGCTGTCTGTGATATGAGACACTTTGCCTCTTGTGTACTGTGCCATGAATAAGCTACTTTAGAAAAAGGAAGAGAGAAAGAAATAAGTTTAATTTAAAGATCAGACTTATAACCTAAAACATTATTTAATCTCTGCAGTCCTCTCTCTTCCATAGACAAAGGATTAATAGTGGTAATAACTGTTTTTATGAGTAGAATATAAGGTATTTATGAGTAGTCTCGGAACATGTCAGAGTGAATTTCTAATCACTGCTAGAAATCACTACTAACAAAATAACTATTTCCACCTAACTTGGAAGAGTTGGTAAGGTAAGAAGAGTTTACATAAAAACTATTTAAAAGCTTAATGTGATGGCTAGCGTTGGTTGTCAACTTCATACACCTGGGAAGGAGGAGGCTCAATGAGGGACTGTTTTTATCAGCCTGGCCGGTAGGCATGTTTGTGCCATTTTCTTGATTATTGACTGATGTGGGAGGGCACTAATTTTATTTTTATTACTTTGTGTGCGTAGGTGTGTGGGTGGGTGCTGGTGGCAAAGCACATGTGCAGATGTTAGGGGACAACTTTTAGCAGTGAGTGTTCTCCACCATATGGGTTCCAGGGACTAAAAGCAGGCCCTGAAGGTTGGAGGCCAGTACGTCACCCAATGCCCTACCTCATCAGCCAGAGAAACAGTTTTTATCTCTTTTTTATTGAAGGCTGACAGAGGTTAAGTAATTTGCCCAAGGTCATAGAGTGAGTTATCAATAGGGCCAGGGTCCTTACACAATCTGCCTACACACTGCATTGTACAACACATGGGACACTGTAGCAGGAAGGCTGCTTGGCCGCTTGTTCATTTACTGGCTGCCCAGACCCTCGAAATAATCACAGAGAGACTGTATTAATTAAATTACTGCTTGGCCGGGTGGTGGTGGCGCACGCCTTTAATCCCAGCACTCGGGAGACAGAGGAAGGCGGATCTCTGTGAGTTCAAGACCAGCCTAGTCTACAAGAGCTAGTTCCAGGACAGGCTCCAAAACCACAGAGAAACCTTGTCTCGAAAAACCAAAAAAAAAAAAAAAAAACCAAAAAAAAAAAAAAAATTACTGCTTGGCCTATTAGCTCTAACTTCTTATCAGCTAGCTCTTACATACTAATTTAAACCATTTCTATTAATCGCCAAGAGGTCGTGGTTTACCAGCAAAGTTTCAGCATGTCTGTCTCCAGCAGCAGCTCCATGGCTTCTTCCCTGACTCCACCCTTCTTTCTCCCAGCATTCAGTTTAGTTAAGTTCAGTTTAGTTTAACACCCTGCCCAGCTCTGTTCTACCCTATCAGGCAAAGCCAGTTTCTTTATTAACCAATGGTATTGTCAGCATACTGTGGGGAATCCCACATCAGGAAACCATTCACCTGCTGGGTAATGTGATAAGCCTGAGCCTGACACTACAGGCTGCATTCTTCTTCAGTCCAGTCCAGAGAAAAACTTGAGTGTGCATATCCCAAGCCAAACTCTGAGCTAACTAAACATCATGCATTTAGTGGAACACCTATGACATATAAAACTACACAAGCTGCACATTATATCCTAGGGACCAAATTAAGTTTTTGAAGCAGAGTACATAAACTGGGAGGAGTAGCATACACATATAATCCCAGGGCTGGAGAGGCTGAGGCAAGAAGGCCAGATTCTAGTTCAAAACACTGAAACAAAACAAAACTCAAATAGCAGCATAAGAAAAACTACAAAATGAAAAACAAGTAACTAAAAACTAAAATAAGAACAGAAAAAAATGTGAAAATACCGAGTTATCTACATGCCAAATAAGCTTGTCTGCCGTTGTGTCTTCTAACCTCGGCGGTAAGAAGTTAGGACACGAACAGAGATAGCTTCAGTGGAGCGCTGGCACATTAACAGTGACTGGATGTGTGGAGGTGGGGGTGGAAGGGCAGGACGGTCTTCTAATTCTCACCCTACTTTTTCTTAAAATCAAATATTCTGAAGCCAAGATGAAGATTTCTGTGGTGCTCCCCTCAGACCACCAGACAACCTGGTGAGCAGAACCTTAATCTTCAGGAGGTACCCCTCCCTCTCACCAAGAGACCAAGCCATGTGAGAATGTACAAGGAAGTCCTCTCGTAGAATTCATTTAACTTAAGTTTATTTAACTTAAAATAAAAATAAGACTTTCACATTTTCCTTTCCTCCCTCTTTTGTTTTAGAAAATAATGTGATTTTTTTTTTAATTGAAAGATCTAGGTTTTGAAAAGTCCTTTTTTAAAACAGTGTCTGTGGAGGGGGTATCACAGGCTGGTTTCCACCCATAGTCCTCTTGTCCGTTTCCTGAATGGTGGGAGTTGTAGGAGTGCGTCACTATACCCAGTTGA
The DNA here is from genome assembly GCF_950005125.1 of Chionomys nivalis. Lineage (NCBI taxonomy): Eukaryota > Metazoa > Chordata > Mammalia > Rodentia > Cricetidae > Chionomys > Chionomys nivalis. The sequence continues at coordinate 59,372,437 of NC_080092.1, forward strand.
AGGCTCTACTTTCACAGCTGCTGGGCTCAAAATTTTTATGAGAAAACCAACGCATTTGCCCAGAACGCTCAAAGGAGCGCACAGCGACTTTGGTGCAGTAAGGCAGTTTCAAGCTGCTTTGGACATGTCAGGAACACCTCAGAAAGGCCAGCCCTCTAGGCTGCTGCTCATAACACTCTGAGGACACCAGGGGCCTGATCCTCGCATTTCATTACTGTTTCCCTTTAGCCAGGTATATTTATTACACTGATGAGGTCAATAAAGGAGTAAAACTATTCTATTTACAAGGACACACTTACTATAAGACACTAACAAATTAGTTTAATGTTCCTGAGGGCCTGCTGTGAGCTTGAGGCCAGATTGATCTACACAGTGGGCTACAGAGAAGCTATATCTCTATATATGGTGAAACCCTGCATTCAAAATAAACAAATGTGAATTTAAAAAAACTATAAGCACCTATGTATCTCTATTTATTGGCCTGAGCCAGTGCTGGAGAACACATTCCCTTACTACGTTCACCTGTGGACACAGGAATCACTGGGGTTATAGAGAGGGACTGAAGTGGAGGGCGAAGCCTTCATCAAATGTCTGCTGGGCAATTTCAGGGGAAGAATGCCAAACTCCATCTGTCTTTTTGATCGACCAATCTGTTCACCTAAACAATCAATCAGATCACCTAAATGCCCAATTTAAAAGAAACTAAGGCAATGCCAGGAAAACTAGCCTTGGCTAAAGCCCTACTGGCTCTGCTTGTTTCCTGCTCCCGGGAAGAGCAATCCCCTCACGCCCCCTCACATCACTAAGCTGTTTTCTCTAAAGGGGACTCGGAAAGTGCTGGCAGAAAAGACTGCTTAATCAAGAGTGCAGACAGAAAGACCTGGGCTTCTCAGCATGATTTGGCTGGCTGCAAATGATATTGATTAGAAAGAAGCAGGCATTCCTTCTTTGTACTTGGGTCTGATTTAGTGGTAAGAGCGCAACAGCAACTGCTTTACATCCTTGCAAGGCAACCAGCTATTTGGGCTCAGTATCTGGACCGGTATCTTGACTCATACACACTGAGGCCAAAGCTTTCTTCCCATATACTGGTAAAGCAGGAAACCACCAAGGGGTCAATAAATAATAGGGCTATAAAAACATGAATTCTCCTATTATACCAGGCATGGCTATAAGTCACTTTCTATTTATGGTCATATGCATATAACAGAGATCCTGTGGACTATCTCTGTGTTTATGTCCTTATATCTATATGTGTGTCTATTATCTATAGCAACATCTTTGCAATAGAAGTCCTCCCCACAGTTAGCTGCCAGAGACAGACTGTCCCCTCTTTACCTCTTTACCTGTTTATGAGGACCCCTGAGTATGTGTGCCTTAGCACCTTCACAAGCCGTCCTCATTGCTTCCAGTGATGGCGTGCCCAACAGATCTGTGATCAAATCCAACTGCAAGGAAACATGAAATACAGGTTGACAGTAGCTCACAGAAACAACTTCATTCGACCCAAGTTCCAGCCTTAAAGTGAGTGTCATTTTTTTAAGCCTTAGAACCACAAACCTTCAAATAAGCTCTGCTAAGAGTCCTTTCTCATCCGGGTGGTGGTGGCGCACGCCTTTAATGTCAGTGCTTGAGAGGCAGAGGCAGGAGGATCTCTGTGAAGTTTGAGGACAGCCTGGTCTACAGAGTGAGCTCCAGGACAGGCTCCAAAATCATACAGAAAAACCCCGTCTTTAGCACTTGGGAGGCAGAGGCAGGCGGATCTCTGTGAGTTCGAGACCAGCCTGGTCTACAAGAGCTAGTTCCAGGTCAGGCTCCAAAACCACAAAAAAACCCTGTCTCGAAAAAAAAGCCAAAAAAAAAAAAAAAAAAAAGAAAAACCCCATCTTACAAAACAAAACAAACAAAAAAGAATCTGTTATTTTACTTTCTGCCCCCTGTCCCCCTTTTAAAAATCAGCTATAATTCTACCACTTGGGAGGCTAAGACAGGAGAATTTTGAGTTTGAGGCCAGTCAAGCTACATTCCATGGAAAACTGGACAGTGTTCTAACACTAGGGTAACTTTGGAGTCTGTATCTGTATGCCCTACTGTTCTAAAACTATAACATGTTGGGTGGTGGTCACATATGCCTTTAATCCCAACACTTGGGAGGCAGAGGCAGGCAGATCTCAGTGAGTTCGAGGCCAGCCTGGTCTATACAGTCAGTTCCAGAGCTGGATCCATAGCTACAGAAAAACCCTGTCTTGAAAAAACAAAACAAAACAAACAACCTATAGCATTTATTATCTTTGCAGACAGTGGCTTAATGCCTGTTCTTTTCAAACAGTTAATGAATAGATTTTAATGCTTCAAATGGATTTAAGCCCATCAAGCTAATCTACACATCAGATATATGTGATATAATAAACATTCAAAACATTCACACCTGAAATAAAAGTTAAGCACCCAATGTTTGCACCAGCACAAACCTCTTACATCCTAGAAACCTCTTACACTGGCAGAAAAATGTGAAACCTAGAAAACTACGATGCCACATTTATCTAGTTGGGCACAGTAAAGGAGACTAGCCTTGGTCTCCCTGTAAACAAGTCTCTGCGGGTAGCAAGCCACCTCACCAGTTTTCTGAAGTGCTAAAAGTGTTCTGACTCTATCAACCAATTAAGAGCAATGTTTCATGTGGATCCCCTAGGAAGGGGAAGTCATACATGGAGAACACCATTGCTCACACTTATCTACACAACAGGCGGCTGACATGGAGAACACCACTGTCTGCACTTATCTACACAACAGACGGCCAACAGAAGCAGTACAGTATCGAGGCAGGGGAACTTCTTGAGACGCTTGCTGTCCCCTGAAGATCTCTGGCCAGCCTCTGAGGGAAGCATGGCAGTGACACCTGCTGGGCTCTAAAAACCACACTAATGGCAGAAGGAAATGACTGCCTAATGGACATGTTCAAAAGCTGCATAAAGCAGGACAGATCTATGGATGAGAAACGCTTTTATAAAGTCTGCTGGCTGTCCAGTACCCAGATATCAAAAGAGATATCAAGAGATACCACTCCCCCATGGAAGACTACTTGCGTACACAATGTCTGCTCTGTGATGATGAGCAGAGCAGTCCTCCAGTGGTTCGGTGAGACTGGAGAGCTCATACTGACACTTCTCATACTTCTCCAGGACCTGCTATGTGGACCAGGCTGGCTTTGAATTTACAGAGGCCTTCTCTCTCTCTCTCAAGTGCTGAGATTATAGGGATGTGTTACTACACTTGGCTCTAAATGAGTTTTCTTCTTTTTCTTTAAAAAAAAAAAAAGATTTATTATTTTTATTTTATGAATACTTTATCTGTGCAACAAATGTATGAAGTGCCTGAAGAAGCCAGAAGAGAATGTCAGAACGCCTGTCACTGGAGTTACAGGCAACTGTGAACTGCCAGATAGGTGCTGGGAATCAAACTCTGGTCCTCTGCAAGAGCAGCCAGTGCTCTTAACACACTAAACTGACCCCTAGCCCCCTTTTTGAGACAGGTCTCTTGGATGGCCTGGAACTCTCTATGTAGACTAGATTGGCTTCAAATTCATAGAGATTCACTGCTTCTGCCTCCTAAGTACAAGGATTCAGACATATGCCAACATGGCTGCCTTCAATTTATTTTTAAACCTAAAGTATTATTTTTAATTGTGTGCGTACACTTGGGTGAGATCAGAGAAGGTGGATCCCCCAGAGCTGAAGTGATAGGCAACTGTGGGCCACCAGAAGCGGCTGCTGGGAATCAAATTCAGGCCTGTGGGAGAAGAGCAAGTGCTCTCAACCACCAAGCCTTCTCTGCAGCTCCCTCCACCCCTTCCTTCTTAAGACAGGGTTTCTCTGTGCAGCTCTGGCTGGGGTTTGTTCTCTAGAGCAGCCTGGCCTTGAACTCAGAGATTTTCCTGCCTTTGCCTCCTGAGTACTGGGGTTAAAGGTGAGCACCACCAGTGCTCAGCCCTCTTTTTATTGAGACAGGGTCTTACTATACGGTTCTGGCCAGACTGAAACTTTGGAACTTGATATGTAGATGAGGCCTGCCTGAAACTCACAGAAATCCTATGGCCTCTGCCTTAGGGGTGCTGGGATTGAAGGTATGTCCCAACACACCTGGCCACAAATGGTTTCTTTCTTTTTTTTTTTTGTTTTTTGTTTTTTGTTTTTTTGAGACAGGGTTTCTCTGTGGCTTTGGAGCCTGTCCTGGAACTAGCTCTGTAGACCAGGCTGGTCTCGAACTCACAGAGATCCGCCTGCCTCTGCCTCCTGAGTGCTGGGATTAAAGGCGTGTGCCACCATCGCCCGGCTCCACAAATGGTTTCTTGAATCTATATTTTAATTATCTTCTGGTGTTTTATGCTGTATCTAAATATTTTAGCAAAATAATAAAGTTTTTTTTTTTTTTTTTTTTTTTTTCCCAAGACAAGGCTTCTCTGTTTAACAGTTTTGGCTGTCTTGGAGCTCACTTAGTAGACCTGGCTGGCCTTGAACTCACTGAAATATGCTTGCCTTTGCCTCCTAAGTGCTGTACCACCATCGCCCAGCTTGCTTTGAGATTTGAAGAAATCAATAGTGGAAATGTACAGTTTGAAGTCGCAGCCACTCAGCTGGAAGGACTCAAGGTCATACCTATGCAATGGGAGAGCTGAGTCTGCTGCCAGGCACCAATGCACAGGATAAAGTCAACACTTTCTCTAAAAGGTTTCTAACTGAACGAACCTCTGCAGTCTTCAACTTTATACCTTTCTGGCTTTCGAGTGAACCTGATTTGTTAAAAGTCAATTAAGACAGTACAATGAACAAACTCATGATGTGTGCAAAATGGTATTCCCTTCAAATCTACAGTGGAATTAAAAGCAAGTAAAACTGTGAAGCACAATCATACCTGCTGAATGGGACTCTGTGCCTGAAACAATATTCTTCGGCCCAGTAGTTCTGCGAAGATACAGCCCACAGACCAGATGTCAATGGCATTGCTGTAATGTCGGCTGCCCATCAGGATCTCCGGAGCCCGGTAATACTGAGTAACAACTTCCTGAGTCATATGACGGGATTCATCTAATTCTTCCACTCTGGCCAATCCGAAATCACAAATCTAAATAAAAAAGACAATTAAGACATTATCAAGCAGACACCTACCTTCCTTTCTTCATTTTTGAGACAGCAGAGATTTAAGCCTACCATATAGCTGAGGATATCCCTGAACATCTGATTCTTCTGTCTTGTACTTCCCAAGTGCTAGGATCACAGGCATGTGCCACTATGCCCAGTACTCTGGTTAGATTTTGTCAACTTGGCACAAACCTAGACACATCTGAGTAGAAGAAACCTCAAATGGGGGGAAAAAAACCACATAAGATTGGCCCGTGGGGCATTTTCTTGATGATGATTGATGTGGAAGGGTCTAGCCCACTGTGGGCCATCTCTGAGCAGGTGGTCCTGGGTAGTTAAAACAAGAGGAGGCTGTCAAACCAGCACCCCTCTATTGCTTCTGTTTCAGTCCCTGCCTGGAGTTTCTGCCTTTGTGTTCTTTTTTTTTTTTAAAGATTTATTTATTTATTATGTATACAACATTCTGCCTCGATGTATGACCGCAAGCCAGAGGAGGGCGCCAGATCTCAGTACAGATGGTTGTGAGCCACCATGTGGTTGCTGGGAATTGAACTCAGGACCTCTGGAAGAGCAGCCAATGTTCTTAACCTCTGAGCCATCTCTCCAGCCCTGCCTTTGTGTTCTTTAATAGACTATGAACCCGAATATTTAAGCCAAATAAACTCCATCCTCCCCAAGTTGATTTTAGTCATGGTCTTTATCACATCATAATAGAAAGTAACTAAGACGCTCAGCTAGACAGACACATTTACGGCCAGAAAAACAGCAGCAGCACTAAAGAAAACCACATAACACATACACGAAAAAAACCTTGATGGGCCCATGAGCTTTAAAAAGTGATATAGGTATATTTCTGTCAGTGTAAAAATATGATCTTATTTATCCCAACTTTAACGTTTCTATATAAAATTATACGTATGTGAATTTTGTATTATTTTATGTGTATTAGAGTTTTGCCAGTATGTATATCTGTGGAACATGTGTGCCTCAGTAGCCAGGGAGGCCAGGATCTGGCATCAGATGTGGAGTTAACACACCATTATGATCTGCAGTGTAGGTGCTTGGACTCTAACTCCGTGCTTTAACCACTGAACTATCTCTCTAGAGTCCCTACCCCCTTTAAAATTATGTTTCTTTTGAAAAAATATTCTCCAGGTTCATGTGTAAGGATGTGAGTTCAACGCCCAGCAACAGATAGACAAAAACTTTCACCTACTCTAAACTGATAATTAAACCAAAATCAAGACCAATGAACTCCCAACATAGCTGAATGTATGCTTCAGGCTTAACCAAGCTACTTTCAGATGGACTCATAGGAGGAGGTATAAAAAGGCCTCATAAGAGGTCTATTTTGCTAGACTTGGCACAAATACTGTTTTTCTCTTCTGTTTCCCCCCCACCCCTGCTTTTTGGAGATAGGGTTTCTGTGTATAGCCCTGGCTGTCCTGGAATTTACTCTGTAGATCAAGCTGGCCTGAAACTGAGAGATCTGCTCACTTCTGCCTCGCAAGTGCTGGAATTAAAGGTGTGTGCTACTACCACCCAGCTTCTACTTTTCTTTTAAGAAGTATTTAATTTTACGTGTATGTATGTGCACATGTGTACAGGAACCCACAGAAGTCAGAAGAGGCATCAGATGCTCTGGAACTGGAGTTTGCCTAGCTGTGTACCACCAGGTGGGTGCTGGGAACTGGACCTGGAACTGGACCTGGTCCACTGCAAGAACAGTAAGCTTTTTAACCCCACAGCCTACTCTCCTGCCCCTATTTCTATCAAGAGGAAAATTATGATGAACCTTCCACTATTCAGGAATTTGGAAAATATATTTGTATATTAGAAGTTTGAGAAACGCATACTATGGATCTTGCTATCAGTAAGTCTCTTTTAACTAACAAAGGACAGTGAGAAGAACCAGGAAAGTAGTAAAAATTAAGTTGATGATTTGAGGTTTGGGGATATTAGGCGTTTTTCCCTCCTGCCTTTACTTCTGAAATACTGGGGTTACCATCATGCAAAAGCATGTGCAGCCTTGTTAAGTTTTTGGGACATGGTCTCATTTTGGCACCTAAACTGACACCTGGGGATTATTAAATATAAATTTATTCAGAGGGGGAAGATATGACTACCATATTGTAGAAGTACATTCATCTGCCTTTTCCTGGCACAGCACTTTAACTTTTAAACACGCTTGTGATGCGTTTTGCTACTGAAGTGCAACACCATGTAGTTTAAGATGCAGACACCTTCCTAAAAGCCACACTTCACTGTCACAGATGAAGAAGCTAAGAGTCTAATTCCTTCTGATAAACAATTCTGTGGTGGTTTGAAAGAAAATGGCCTCCATAGGCCCATAGGGAGTAGCACTATTGGAGGTGTGGTCTTGTTGGAGGAAGTGTGTCCTGGGGACGGGCTTTGAGGTTTCACAGATATTCAACCTAGGCCCACTGTGTTTCACTCTCTTCTTGCTGCCTGTGGATCCGGATGCAGAGCTCTTGGTCACCTCTCTTGCACCATGTCTGCCTGTCATGGTTCCACTAGGGCGATAATGGACTGAATCTCTGAACTGTAAGCCAGGCCCAATTAAAGGTTCTCCTTTATCAGAGTTGACATGGTCAGGGCTGGAGAGATGGCTCAGAGGTTAAGAGCATTGACTGCTCTTCCAGAGGTCCTGCGTTCAATTCCCAGCAACCACATGGCGACTCACAGCCATTTGTAATAAGATCTGGTGTCCTCTTCTGGCCTGCAAGGAGACATGCAGACAGAACACTGTATACATAATAAAAATTAAAAGAAAGGAAGGAAGGAAGGAAGGAAGGAAGGAAGGAAGGAAGAAAAGAAAGAAAGAAAGAAAGAAAGAAAGAAAGAAAGAAAGAAAGAAAGAAAGAAAAGAAAAAAAGAGCCAGGACTACAAATTAGTTCCAGCGGCTTTGATAAATGATGGGGCTGAAGAAAACTGTTCTTTTTATTTCTGGTGAAGTAGGGAAAATAATACTTTTGAGCCAGACATTTGATTTCTCTAGACCTTTAAATAACTGAAAAGTTACCTTTAGAACACAGTTGCTGTTCACAAGGAGATTCCCTGGCTTAATGTCTCGATGTAAAATGCCAGCCGAATGGAGATATTTCAAACCTGAAATAATAAACACATTTAATTGCAGATATTTAACCTTAAATGGAAATGGACTAGAAGAATTAAAATCATTCCCCAAACAAAAGCTAAAGAATATTACTGAAAGTTTGCCTTAGTCCCCTTTAAGACACTGTCATTTTGTTGCAGTAGGGTAAAATGTCACAACAGTGTCTAACCCCGCCAGAGACACTGTCTATAATTGAAAAGATTACATGGCTTGAAGCATAGGTAAGGCTGTCAGGCCATGCTCCTCCATGTGGATGGAGCTCTGCTACTGATACGCCCAACCTATGACTCTGAACCTGCTCCAGGGAAGAAGTTTCCATTAAGCTGTGGGAGGCTTTCCCAGGATAGGCATTTCAGTGACAGGACAAAACTCAGGGTCGTGCCCAAATCTGCCAGCAGCACTGTGACTGCTGACAGTCAAGAGGACACTAAGTCATCTCAAAATCTATGTGACATCTTGAAAGACATCATCAGTACTGCTCTAAGCCTCAATCTTACACTCATTCCTTTCTTCCTTTTTAAAGAAATGAACCTTTGTAAGACATTTTCTTCACAACTGTAAATGAGTCAAGAACCTTTCTCATTTCCGCCACCACAGAATATCAACAAATTCATTGTAGGTGAACTTTTTGTTGTTGCGGTTGTTGTAGTAATATTGCTTATGCATTTTAATACTTGGAAGACGTTTTCAATTTTTTTTGTTTTTGTAGAATGTAATTCTGTGAATACTGTTAAAAAAAATGTATTCACCAGACAAGAAAGTGGTTTCACCTTTAAATAATTCTCCGTTTGTCAAGGTAGAACTCTGGACACAGCTGAGGACTAGAGGAGGCATCAGTCATAGTGGCCTAAATTGCTTCTCAGTCAGGTCTGTGCTCTTCATGCACAGTCTGGAGTTACCTAGCTGCTCTCTCTACCAGTCTTCTCCATCTGCTTTGGGCTTTAATGGTCATTTTGAGCTAAATGGGGCTCAGTTATGCCAGGCGGTACTCAGACTTGAAGGATGGATGTCTTCCATAGAGGACAGTCACTTTTTAACTTAGTCATCTGATGCCATAGGCTGTGAAGAGCTAAAGGCAGTTAGTGGGATTTGTGACAAACCACTGTTTACTTGCCTTTCTACATCAGCCCACTCGCCTGCCTTCTCTGCCTTAATAAAAATAAAAGATACTTGGCCACCTTAAGAACCTCTGGTTGGCGGGATGTGACTAGCATGCTCAAGGGTCCAAGGTCAACGCCTAGTGCCTCTAACACCCACGCCTCTTGTTTAACATCAAATAAAAAAACAGTGAAACAGCTTTGCTTCAGACAAAAAGATCTTTGGAGAACAAGGCTTGAAAGGCCAGAATAAAGTTCAAATGAAGAGCAAGATGACTCATTCATATCCCCACACTGTCTTTTTCTTGGTAAAGGAAAAATCTTACCTCGCAAAATCTGATAAAGAAAAACTTTGACATGATCTGAGCTGAGTGGCTGAGGAGAGACGATGATTTTATGTAGGTCACTCTGCATCAATTCTGTGACAACGTATCTTCAAATCTTAAGTTAAGGAGATGTCAGAGAATTGGCCCCAACCCCCTCAGTGAAGTCATCAGATTAAAGAATAACTTCATTCTCAAGGCTGGGAAGTGAAGACAGCTAGCTTTTAGACTGATGAAGGTGAGAATTCCAGACACTACAGGATTAACAGTGCCTAAATTAAAAGAATTCACAAGTTTAAGAACTGAAGTAAAAAACCAGCGATCCTCTACAATAATCACAAACAAGAGAAATGTACATGTAACCACCAGGCCAAGGAGAAGTACGAAGATCCATTAATCTCAAGATTTTGGTGAGCAACTGGGGTGTCCTTTAAATGAAAATATGGGGTTGGTGAGCCCATTTTAAAACACCAGCAAAAATGATCACAATCTACCCATCAACTGTGGTTTAAGTACTTTATAAAGTATGGTACTGCTCAAAACACATGGAACGGTTAATTCAAGCCTCCTCACAATCAGAACAATGTAGCCTTCCACTTACTTAACTCTGCATGTGTTTATGAAAGCCTATTAGCACATGTAGTTCATGCTTCTGATACTTTGTGCTCAGTTGTCTTCTCAGGCGTTTGTTCAATTGACACATGGCAGGAGATCAAAAGCTGGAGACTAGGGAGCCAAGGAGAAGTGGAATCCAGAATTTTGACAAGACGCATCAATGTTAAGGAACCCCTTTGCTATATTTGTTAGAATAATAGACTTATGATTTACCCTGGATGTAATTAAAAACTCACTAAAAGTTTGCATATTATGATTTAACCGGAACTTTTCTTTAGATAATCTTCCCTTCACAGCTTTTAAAGCTAGCAGATGAGGACAACACAGAGGCAGGGGAGAATCTGTGCTAACATCTGACACAATGGGTGAAAACTGCCCCCTCCTAGAGATACTTTTAGATGGCCTTAGGACACTCGGGAGGCTTTGTTCATCTCTCACTGGCTGTTATTTCTGGCTGTGTTCTGTTCCTTCTCCTTTCCTCTCCTCCAAATGTTAGAACATCCCAGCCTTGGTCCTCCGTTCTCTTCATCACACTCACCCTCTTGAATATTCAAATCCAACCTACTCCTTTTCTTCACACCACCAAACACAAACCTGGAAGGCATCCTTGGAATCTCACTCTCTCCATCTTTCCAAGAGAAAGCCCTGCTGGCTTTACCTTCAGAGTTTAGCTACAATTAGGCCTCTTCTCATTCACCAACCTGTTGTCATCACTCTCACTGGAGACCCTACATCCCTAAAATACAGCAGCCAGTATAAACCTGTGTTTTTATGTAGGAACTGGCATTTACTGTACAAAACTCAAGCCCTCTAGGAAGCAGGTCTTAAGCAGAGAGGGCTGCAAGCAGGCTGGGGATACACCCAGCCCCAGTGCGATCCAGGCAGGAAGTTATGTGAGTAGTCACATCTTAAAATCTTTTTCCCCGCTTTTCTAGACAGAATCCATAGAGCTCTGGCTGGCCTTAAACTCAGAAATCTGCCAGCTTCTGCCTCCAGAGTACTGGGACTAATTGGCAGTGGTCACTCTTGAAGATCACATGTTAACCAAACCCTATTCCTCTACCCAGAGAGTAACCACTATCATACAGCCTAAGTCACATATGCTCCCTTGCCTGCTTCCTCAAAAAGTGCATGTGATAGACAGAGGGAAGGCAAGAAGGGATGCTTGGGATCAAAGAGAATCTAAGAGACTTAATAACCGAGTACAACTATGTGGGTTCTGTTTAGAACCTGGTTCAAAGAAAGCCCTGGGGGCAATTAGGGATGGGTATTAAGGATAAACCAATGTTAAGATACCATAATGACACATTCATATGTTCTGATGAGGGTCCTTATCAAAAACACATAAATCATTTATAAATTAAATAATGTGATGTTTGCAATCTATTTTAAAAACAATCCTGCCCTCCTCCAAGGAGGGGTAGGGATAGAGAAGAATGGAAAAAAAAAAGAGAGAGAAATATTGAAGCTGGGCATTTCAGGAGATTTTTTTGTTTGTTTAGTTTTCTGGCACAGAGCTCTGTGTAGCCCTGGCTGTCCTGGAACTCACTCTGTAGACCAGGTTGGTCTCAAACTCAGAGATCCACCTGCCTCTGCATCCAGAGTGACATAGGAGTTATAGTCTTATCTCTACTTTGGTGTATTTTTGAAGTTTTCTATATTTTTTCCCTGAAATACATAAGCAAAGTAAAATAAAAACTTCCTTTGTACAAAACTTGGTAAATGAAAGAGAAGATGAAAACTACCTAGGTCCCCCTTTTTTTTACAAGACAGTCTCATAGAGCTCAGACTGGCCTTGAATTCACCATGTATCAGACAGCCTTGAATTTCTGTTCTGCCCCTTACCTCCCAAGTACTGGGAGTACAGGTTTATGCTACTATCCCCATTTCCAGAATTTTCATTTAACTCATCCATCACTGTTGAAAATCTAAGTTATCTTTAATTTTTTACTGTATTAAACAATCTTGAAACAAAAGTTATATACAACTTTATGTAAATCTAATCAATTTTTTCAAGCAGAATTACAGTACATCATTTTGAAGTTTAAAATATAGTGAACAATTTCTCATGCTATTCAGATCTTTTTATATTAAGTGCTTATTTAATATTCCTCTTCTATACTATGCCATGAGTTGCTCTTGAAGCTGTATGTACTGTTATCCAAGAGTACCTCAATTATGTGTGGCTCCTCTCTGATGAATTCATTTTCCATTAAAAGAGCCCTATTAGAAGCATAGGCTGGGATGCCAGGGTCCTGCGTGAGTGGGGTGAAGAGTCAGAGATGCCAAGGATCAGCATGCTGTGTGTACTCTCCTGCAGGTTAGGCAATGATGCAGTCTTGGTACTTCCCCTCCCCCCACCTTGTGTAGTCAATCTTTTTGATTCATCTGCATTCCTGCTTTCTGAGGCAACACCTAATGCCTCCAGTTCCTATGCTTTTTTTATATCCTGTAAAAATGAACCTGTTTTGTGTTTTCATTATAACCAGCTTAGATTTCTGCCCTTTTAAGTCTTAGCTTTTAATCATTTACTAACATTTTTGGATGGGTGTAGAAAGAAATGAAAACCGACAGTTTCAGGTTGGAAACCACTTACATGTTTACAGGTCACATGTGTGAGCTGGAGAGAAAAAGACGAACATGATAACGAGAGCCAATTTTGTCCCCCCCCCCTTTAAAAACAGGATTTACTACAGCCCAGGCTGGCCCAACTTGATAGCCAATGGTAACCTTGTGTTCTAGGCACTAACATTCAGGTCCTCTTGCTGTCACTGAGTCATTTAAAAGGTTTCCATGTCTCAAAAAGGAGGGCCTCACTATGGGGCTGAGAATGACCTTGATTCCTGTTCTACCTCCTCAGTACTGGGATAAGCACCATGCCTGGTCCATGAGATGCTGGGGATGGAAACCTCGGGGCTTAAACATGCTAGATGGGCTTGCTACTTTAATGTCAACTCGATACAAGCTTCTGAGAGGAGGGAGCCTCAGTTGAAAAAATGTCCCATAAGACCGGACCGTAGCCAAGGCTGCATGGCATTTTCCTAGTGATTAACGGGAAGGGCCCAGTAAGAAAGTAGGCTGAGCAAGCCACGGGGAGCAAGCCAGTATGCAGAACCCTTCTGTGGCCTCTGCATTTATTCCTGCCCTGTTTGAATTCCTGTCCTGACTTCCTCCAATGATCAACAGTGATTTGGAAATGTAGTCAAATAAACCCTTTCCTCCCCAACTTGTTTCTGGTCATGGTGTTTTACCATAGCAATAGTAACCCTAACTAAGGCACTAGACAAACACTCTTGCAGCTGAGCCATATGCCCTGGCCCTTTGCTGTATTTTGTACAGTGTAATACATTTCATTTGTAAGGCAGATTCCATGTTAAGAATATTAATCCTTCTGTATATATCATTTTTTCTAAGAAATACTAATCACAGGACAAAAAAAAAACCTACTACTTTGCACATACACAAACAGAAATTTGAGACAAGGTTTCACTAATTATATGTAGTCCAGGCTTGGCTCCAACTTTCACAGCCTCTCCAATGCTGGGATTACAAGTGTGTGTCGTCTGAGACAGTGGGGCCGATCTATTGGGAGCTCACCAAGGTCAGCTGGACTGCTACTGAAAAAACATGGGATAAAACCGGACTCTCGGAATGTGGCGGACAATGAGAGCTGACGAGAGGCCAAGGAAAATGGCACAGGAACTTTCAACTGGCGATAGATCGAGAGAGAGACAGAGACCCAAATTGGAGCAACGGTCTGAGCTCTTAAGGTCCAAATGAGGAGCAGAAGGAGGGAGAACATGAGCAAGGAAATCAGGACCATGAGGCGTGCACCCACCCACTGTGACAGTGGAACTGATCTATTGGGAGCTCTTCAAGGCCAGCTGGACTGGGACTGAATAAGCATGGGTTGAAACTGGACTCTCTGAACATGGCGGACGATGAAGGCTGATGAGAATCCAAGGACAATGGCACTAGGTTTTGATCCTAATACATGAACTGGCTTTGTGGGAGCTTAGCATGTTTTGATGCTCACCTTCCTGGGCCTGGATGGAAGTGGGAGGACCTTGGTCTTCCTGTAGGGCAGGGAATTTGGACTGCTCTTCAGTATCGAGAGGGAGGGGGAATGGACTGGGGGGAGGAGAAGAGGAGTGGGAATAGGGGGAGGGGAATGGGGGGAGGGGGCAAGGTGTGGGAGGAGGGGAGGGAAATGGGAAACGGGGAGCAGTTGGAAATTTTAATTAAAAAAGAATTAAAAAAAAGAAACATCAAAAAAAAAAAAAAAAAAAAAAACAAGTGTGTGTCGTGACTGAATTCAATTCTTGGCTCTCTTAAGTTTCAAGGATCAAGTAAATGAACATTATATAGAGGAAAACTACATGAAACAGAAAAACCTGCACAGATGCCATTATTGTCTTCCAATGGTTTGAATGCTGATGCCCCCCCCCCTCAAAGCTCTCATGCTGAAATCCTAACCCCAGAACACTGGGAGGGAGGGCCTTTGAGAGGTGATTAGGTTATGAGGGCAGAGCCCCATGAATGGGATTAGTGTCCCCATAAAGGAGGCCCGAGGGAGCTCGTTAGCTCCACGAAAATTGCAGGTTATAGTGAAAAGACTCTTCAATAGGAAGAAGGCCCTTACTGGACATCAAATCCACCAGGCGCCTTAACTCTGAACTTTCCAACCTCCAGAACAAATTCCTGCCATTTATAAGCTACAAAGGTTTCAATTATTTCTTTATAGTGGCCCAAATGGAGTAAGACAGTTGTCAAGTTGAGGTTTTATTCAGGGGAAAGAAGTCCTAAAGGATACACTAAAGCACTCATCTGTCATATATGCTGAGTTTACGCACAGCTTTCTTCTCCAGCACTGAATGCTTTTTTCTTGCCTGGATAAAGAACAGGCTCTCTCTGTTCTGTCTTCTGCACTACAGGACTGGCAGCCCAGTTGTGATGCCAGAAACTTCAGAGTTAGCATGGCAAGCAGAGGGCAACAGCATCATTTTCACATTATCAGGGTATAGTCATGACGATAGTCCAGTGGTTCTCAACCTTGATAATGCTGAGACCTTTCAATACAGCAGTTTGTTGTTGTGATGACTGCCAATCATATATTTTTTTCATTGCTACTTTGTTAACTAAATTTTGCTACTGTTAGGAATCATAATATCTGATATGCAGGATATCAATACAACTCCTGTGGAAGGGTTGTTTGACCTCCAAATGTTGAGAACCGGTCCCCTAGACAGAGAGATGGTGGCAATAGCTGCATGTCATTGTGACTTGGAGAGCAGGAAGCACTTTTGCCAGCTGAGCCATTTCTCCAGCCACAACAGATACTTTATAACTAATTACTAATTTCTGAATAAAATATGACACTTCATTCAGCATTTACAGACACCAAGTCAAGATGAGGCTCATACCTAATAGAGCTAGATGAATCAGACAAAAATTTCATACCATTAAACAGAGAGTGGTTTATACAAATCAGTTCTTCCAAACAAAGACCACAAATTCAAGAGCAAAATCCCCCACAAAACATAACCCAGCTGGCATTTCTTCTGCTTAGCCCAAGCAGTTATATCACTATACCATTGTCTCCAGGATCGAGGGACTTGAAAACCCTTCCAGTTTTCCAGGAGATGTTTAAGGAGAAATTTAAATGAATGCTTACTAAGCCTTGTTCAGGAGAAGACAGGCTGGGTTAGTAAATTCTAGTTAAGCCAGAAGTCTAGGCCAAATGACACAGAGCTCCTGTCGACTTCTATGCTTCTCTGTCACCTCTGTATAGAAATGTCTTCACTCCCTCTAATCCCTCTTGAACATACAACACTGAAAAGTTTGATATGAGGTTTTTTAATTATTAAAATGGCAGAAAATTAGTTTTCTATACTTTAAGTTTAGCACAGTAGATTTTAAGAGAAATATATCTTTATTCCATGAATGGAGCATTTTTACAAAATCACACAAAACAAACCACTAGGACAAAAATTTTAAATTTTTCTTGGAAAACACAATTGCTGAATTTGAAAATTTAGCACTGTAACTGCACAAACTCAGCGGTAACACATATTGCATTATGATATCTGCTTTGCTCTGGCAAAATCCTCTGAAGTCTCAATCCCCAGCATACTGTCTCCCAGATGTCTAAACTAGTTGCCATGCCAACTAAAGCAGCTTAAATTAAATGAGGGCCTGAAAAGGCACCTGCATCACTCCAGGTCTGTTGCACATTAAATAAAGCTCTCTTGACAGGGCCTCAGAGGTGCCATTAACTTGAACAGAATCTATCTGATTATTGTTTGACTAATTTAATGAGGGGCTCCACGCAAGAGTAGAAACAGGGTGCTATCACTCTCTCTTGGTCCTTCTAAATAGGACAGCCTCTCTAACAGCTGGTGTACCTACTGAGTCAATGGCTTTGCTATGGTCTTTTAAGTTATGATTGGGTGAAAATGACCTACAGAACCAGAGCTTGGACTTCCAGGAAAATATCAGCAGATTAACCATTTCCTAGATAAAAACTTATCATTAAAAATAAGTCCGTTAAAAACACACTGTGCATGGTGAGTCAACCTCAGAGTGATTTGAACAGCCCTGGTATAAAATAAATTGCTGCTGATTGCGGCAATTAGTTAAGTAGCTCCATGAAATATGAATTTCAAAATGTCCTGATTTGTTTCAGGAAAATGAATGATGCAAATGAATGACAAATGGGTGAGTTTGGGAGCAGGCACTGCAGCTCTTAAGCTCAGGTGCTGAAGACAACAAAGCCTCTGTGCTGCCTTAAGGAGTTGATTTCCTTTAAAAAGTTACCGTTTCAAACTCCTTTACTGCTTTCTCAAATACTGATTACCAGAGGATGTTATTTAACAGGCATGCAAACCGAGGCTAGAGGGTTTATGTGACTTACCCCAGGTCACACTTCCGGTCAGCATAAAGTAAAGACTATCTTACATTTCTTTCTTTTATGTAAAAGGATTTATTTTTATTATTTTAAAATTATATATGTATACAGGGTGTCATCATGCAGGGAAGTCAGGGAAGGACCTCAAACTAGGAGCCTGGATGTGGGAAGTGGTGCAAAGGCTATGAAGAAATGCTGCTTACTGGTTTGCTCAGTCTGTTTTCTTACACAGCCAGGACCACCAGCCCACAAGCGGCATCAACCAAATAGGTTGGGCCTTTCCATATCAAGCATCAAGAACAGTGCCTCCCCCAGGCTGGCTTACAGGCCAATCTTAAGGAGGCATTTTCTCAATCAAGGTTCCTTCTTCTCAGATGACCCTAGCCTGTGCCAGGTTGACAATAAAAACCATCCAGGGCTGCAGACTAGTTTGAAATAAAGCATGCTTGAATTCTGAACTTTTGGTTACAGGTTATGAGGATTAAAGCAGAAAGTATCTTGGCCTTTTTTATTTTTTTTTTTCAAATTAGAAAACCTGTATTTGCTTCTGTGTCATTTCATTCGTAACTAACTTGCAACTATTCCTATTTAGAGACACAGTATACAGAGGCTGGGAGTGGCTAAGATGCTAGCACAATATGCGCTGGTAGAAACAGTGTTGGCCTTCTCAGTGATGAGCAGCAGACTGATAGATCAAATCATGCTACCCTTCAGCCCTATCTGAAAAAGAACCAAGGTTAAAAAGTACCTCAGCGAACATATCTATTTTACTATCTTTGTCCACTTCTACCTCCTGAGTATCCTCTGTCTCCAAACTTACTCATTTTATCCTGTTAGGCAAATTATAAAACTCTGACAACTCAAAAAATATTTTTTCAGCCAGGCAGTGGTGGAGAACACATTTAATCCCAGCACTCAAGAGGCAGAAGCGGGCGGATAGTGTTTAAAGCCAGTCTGGTCTTCAGGGCTAATCTTGTCTTGAAAAACCAAAAAAAAGAAAAAAAGAAAAAAAAAATTTTCTTTCCATCTATGAATCATATGTGGTTACCCAAACCACTCAGTCTCTATTAAAATACTTTTGAGAAAACTAAAAAGAATGTGCCCCCTCCATGTATATATGTTAACATTTAATTGTTTGCTTATTGTTTATGTGACAAGATATTCCAGGGAAATTTTGGGCTGTGGTAAAATAGAGGGGATGGTTATTGGCCCTTGATAGAAAAACAGAAAAAAAGGAAAAGATTATAAATTAGATTATTGGAAATATTAAGTCAAGCCTTAGATGAGAAGTCAAAGTTGAAATAAAATATAAGTTTGGGAATTATTAGATATGATAAAATGAATTAGAGTAGGACTAGGGATTTACCTTCATTAAAAACTTCTTGCTTAGGCAGTGTTAGGGCCCTGGGATTCCATCCCCAGCAGTGGTAGGGGAGAGAAGTGTGGCTACTACCACTGTTAACTCTTTGGGCCAGGGATGGAACTTAGTGACACCATGAGTTCTCAGGAGGACTTCAAGTCTGAGTTCTGTGTGTACCACACTGTAAATTCAAGTCAGCCTGTACAACTCAGTGAGACTCGGTCTCAAAATACGAAGGCGGGTGATGCAGCTCAGTAGAAAAATACATACAAGGCACTGGCTCAGTCTCCAGGACCCAAATCCAATCAATCCAACAGACAGAAGGAAAAGGAAAAAAGAAATAGCAATCTTTACTTTCTATCAAGTGAAAGGTCATGTGAAGGGCGTTTTCATTTTGGCTACTATCTCACATTTCTCTGTAAAAGAAATTCACACTTTTTTATCCTTTTATTAAAAAAAAATCTTGGCATGAAAATCATGGGGCTGGAGTGATGGCTCAATGGTTAGGCGCATGTATTACTCTTATAAATGGGTTGAATTCATTTTTCTGGAACCCAAATTGAGCAGCTCTCAACCACCTGTAATTCCAACTCTAGGGACTCTGCTGCCCATGTCTTTGGACCTCCACAGGCAACAGCACCGTGTGCATGTACTCCTACACAGACACAAAGGGAAACCTTAAAAAGATCATGCAGACAAATCAGCTATAAACTGAGTTAGAAACTCAACCCTGATGACAGGACATTTTAGATAGTACACACTCATGTGTCAGGGGCTGAGCTCCGAGCGAACACTGTCCAGATTCCCACAAAGGAGGCTTAGGACAGAATTAGAGGAAAAGGGCGGGCTTAAGAAACCTTCTCGGGATCAAGCAAATGAGGTAGGACAGAAGGGAAAAGAAAAAAGAGGGCTCTCCAACAACAACACCTCAATGTTGAGCCTTCCCTGACCTCATGCTCCAATTAAAACAAATCTGAACTATGATCAATATTTATTTAACACATTTATCTCTAGGATGCTACATCTCCTTCAGGAAGTAATTTAAGAACACAGGAATAATCAGCTTCATGCCAGAAACCCCGAGTGCCCTAACTGTCAGAGATAATGCTGCAGAGAAAAAGTGGCACAATCACCACAGAAACAAACGCTGACATTAAATTCTGACCTTCGATTAGAGTACGATGATTGAACGTTTCTGTTTTTAGGAAGTCATGATTACTCAAGCAGTCTCAGAGGCTGCAGGACTGATGCCAAGAGCATCTTTGTTTAACCATCATCATTAACATCAATAAATACTGACTGGGTACCAAGTGGGTGTAGAGAGCATGCTGGCTCAGCGACGGGACAGAGAAAAAAGACACATGAATGCAAGGCAAACAGTCACGGGACTGGAGAGAGACCAACACTGACATGTAAAATGATGCACAAGGACAAGGCAGCTGGATTTTTTTTGTACATGGACACAGTTGTTTGACTGAAAAGGAAAAACAGTTGCTATATACTTGACATTTTGTTATTTTGCTTTGTCTTGTCCACTAACTCCAAGAAGTCAGTCCTATTACCAAAATCACCACGTAAAGAAGCGAAAGGTTTAGAAGGGAAGGGTAAATGATGAATCAAAGGTCACACCTAGCTTGAAGCTGACCTCTGGTGCTAGACTCCACCCTTGTCCTCAACTATACCCTGTCTGCTAAAAGATGAAGCAAACCCCAGAAATATAAAACCATACGACAAGCTAAAAGCAAAAATAATTACACTTCAGAAGGAAAAAGGCCTGCAAACTGATCTTTGAAAATGAGAGGCTGAACAGATTTAGCCAGTGGGAAGGTGGTGTGATGTAGAGCCCAAATGATCAGGGTTACTACAGTCTTGACTGCCATTTACCAGCTCAGTGACAGTAGGTATGTTACGTAACTTTTCACAGTTCTTTGCAGATAAAATCGGCACAACGCTGTTCTCGCCAGGATTTAGACATCGAGGTTTAGAATCACATGGAGTCTGGCACAAAGGGGAAAGGAACGGGGATGCAGTCACCCCCATCATTGTTCCAGGGAGGAGAAGGGTGAGGAGTTTATTAAACATTAGTGCCAGGAGTTATGCTGGGCGCTCTGCATTATTCATTCACTCCAGGAGGAAGAGTGCAGGCTTCTCATCATTGAGAAGAACACTAACCTTTTCAAGGTTAGCAAGCTGGCAGGGCAGCGGGAACTCAGGACAACTTGAAATACAAATGTCCAGTCTCTCCTCCTACCAGGTGTGTGTGGGGGTGAAGTAGGGGAAGACTTGGGGCAAACTGAACATGGCAGGTAAAAAAAGGAAACCGACAACAAAGTTCTTCTAAGCCAGTGCGATCTCAAAAGAGCATCACTGCCAAAAGAGAAGGAAAACTACTCACTCTTAAGTAAGAGAGGTAAGACTTTGTAGCCCAGGCTAGCCTCTTTGTCTTAGCCTTCCAAGTGCTGAGATTATAAATGTGCCCACTCCTGGCTCTTCACTTAATTATCTTTTTTTTTTTTTAGATTTATTTATTTATTAAGCATACAATGTACTGCTGGCAAGGAAGGCACCAGGTCTCATTACATTATAGATGGTTGTAAGCCACCATGTGGTTGCTGGGAATTGAACTCAGGACCTCTGGAAGAGCAGCCAGTGCTCTTACCCTCTGAGCCATCTCTACAGCACTTAATTATCTTTTTTAACTTTCTGATGTTACAGTACACTTTTGGTTTTGTTTTTGCTAATGTTATATGTATGGGTGTTTTGCTCACATGTGTATCACATGCAAGCTTGGTGCCCAAGGAGGCCAGAAGAGAGTGTCAGATCTCCTGGGACTGGAGTTACACATGGCCGTGAGCCACCTTGTAGGTGGTGGGAATTGAACCCGGTCCTCTGGAAAAGCAGCTGGTGCTCTTAACCACTGGGATGGCTCATTTTTCTGGCTCCCACTGTTCACGCATTAATGCAGTCTTACGTGAGATTTTCTGACTGGAAAATACGTTTTCTTTAGCGTTCAGTCACATATGGGCAAAAAGTTCTTGAGTCAGAACAAAGTTTTCTACAGGACGTGTCACTTTAAGAAGTAGGTCTATATATAGTTGGTTTCATTCCAAGAATCAATCTCTGAGAACTGAGGGAACTTCCTGTGTGGGTTCCTGGCACTGGAAAAGGGTCCTGCAGCCGTGGGCTCACAGTGGTTAGTATCTTGCAACCGAGCAGCACACACATCCAAAGTCAAACCCAGGGATGGCAAAGTGGTCTGGTGGGGTGAAGGCAGCTGCCACCAGGCCAGACTGACCAATTTCTGCAAGTGTTCTTCAGCCTCCATATGAGCAACCCTCCCTCATAAATGGATAAAAGTAGTAAAAAACAGCTGGCCTTGAACTTACTTTGTAGTCTAGGCAGGCCTTGCAGTTTCTAACTCAGCCTCCTCAGTAGCTTTCACCCCAGGTCCAGTATAACCTAATCCTATTTTCTACCATCTGGTTTTCCTGCCTCCTCTAAGTGAGCACCAGTAAGAGGAAAAGAGCTCTAATTAGACATGTAACATTAAACCTACAGCCAATTATGTGATCCAGGGGTATTAATATTTAACAACATGCATAGAGCAAAGCACAGAACCAGTAGCATAGAAATAAAGAGCACACTGATAAAATGCAGACCTGTGCTAGTGTCAGGTCTATTAAGTTTCCTGAGGTGCTGCTCTCGAGTAGAGTTGATAGCAGGAGACACAGCTGGTCTGTGAAGTAGCTAAGCGCCCCACTGATTCCCCACATCCTCCAATTAAGGTGAGTCTGATATATTTATAGTGGCTTCTGAAACCTCCAGGTCCCCACATAACACATGCATCCTAAAAAAACAGAAGTGGAGTAACAACAGTGGGAAATGACAGAAAAGATCAAATAAATACAGTCCCACGAGTTTCCTTAAACCCTCACACCTGAATTAAGTTCGGCAGGCAGCTCACAATCAAAGGTTAAGCAGAAGGCTAAGCACTTTGGGGATGATAATAGGTTTCTCAGGCTTTTCAGAGGCTCAAATTAGGTGTGCCTTTGTAGATCTGATCCTCTGAAGTTGAGAACCTGATGGCATTTCCTTTGCGCCAGCTGGCAGTTTTAGATATATTTATATTTTAATAGAGAGGTGAAAAGACGAGAGTGGAGGACTCCCCCCACAGCCCCCCGATTTCATCAGGAACAGAAGTGCTTCAAAGAGCTGGTGTGAAAAAGTTGTTGCAGCTGTAGTGGCTCTCTTAAAAGGAGAAAAGGGAAAAATCTGAGTGAGAATTTTTAAACAGGCTCTTTTTAACACAACCCTAGGATTCCATAACGAACCAAGGCCTGGGTGATCTTCCCGTGGACAGGAAAGCCCTAAAGGAGACGGCACAACTGCCACAGGGAGGAGGCTCTTGAGGTTTCAGGCTGATGGAGCAATTTATGCCATAATTCCTACATGTAAGAAAGGCTTGGTAAAGGTAATGGAGAGGAAGAGAGAGCTATTGCGGAGTTGGTCTGGACGGAGGTTTGCAGGTTTAGGAGTGCTGCTGAGCTGAGCTGAACCAAGGTTAAAGAACACAGGTATTAGTAAGTCCACTCCAAATTAAGAGCTAACACCTCTAAAACTTTATTTTAAAGAAATGCTTATTTTTATGTGTGTGGGTGTTTTGCCTGAATGTATATCCATGCTCATGAATGTTAGGTGCCCGCAGACACCAAAAGGGGTGTTGGATCCCCTGGGACTGGCATTACAGAATCAAACCTGGATAGCCTAGAAGAGCAGCAAGTGCTCTTGATGCTGAGACATCTCCCCAATCCAGCTAAAAATAAAAAATAAAATAATAAAAAAATTAAAAAAAATCTTACTTTTACAAAAGTCTGTTATTATATGGCTAGACAGATGGCTCAGTGGTTAAAAGCACTGGCTGCGCTTCCAGAGAACTCCGGTTTAATCCCCAGAACAACGTGAAAGTTCACAACTGTCTGTAACTCCAGGGGACCCAACACCCTCACATCAGATATACATGCAGGCAAAACATCAATACACAAAATATAAAAATAAGTCATTAAAAAAATCTCTTCCAGGGACTGGAAAGATGACTCAGTGCTTCCTGTTCTTACAGAAGAACTGGGCGGGCAGCTTACAGCCACCCATAACTCTCACTCCAGCCTCCATGAGCATCTGCACCTACACGAAAATACACACTTATACACATAATAAAAAAAAATAAAACTCAGGGACTGGAAAGATAGCTCAGCGATCAAAAGCAATTGCTACTATTCCTGAGGACTTTGATCTCCAACACCTATGTTGGACTTCAGGGGATCAATGGGCATGAACCAGACTCATATATAGAAATAAAAATAAGAATAAAACTTAAAAAATTACAAAAAGAAAAGACTTAAAACTTTCCCCACCACATGCAGAGTAGGTTTATTTCTAGACTTTTGCAAAAGTCCATCTGGGCACCATCAACTCCCAGCAGTTGCCTGCACAGACCCGAATGAGATCAAGCCAGTCAGCTTGCCTGTATAATGGAGGGGCTCTTTACAGTTGATGATTTATTTCTTGGAGAGAGGAAGTCAGTTTTCTTTAAGGAAATGGAATCTGGTGGTGGTGGTGGTGGGTAGCTGGGAGGAGTAGACAGTAAATATGATCAGAATATAAATATATTTAAGTCCACCCGCTTATGTTAATGCATCAGACCTGTGGATGAACACACCTTGCTGCCTTCAGGTCTCATGAGGTCTACTCCTGTGTGACCTCCCTGACTACTCTGCCAGCCTCGCTGCCGCACAGTTCCAAATGCTCTCCTGCCCATCCATCTCATTTTAATCTTCAAAATAACTCTGAGGCAGGTACCACTATTATTCAAATTTTATTAATGAGGAAACTGAGGCACAGAGAGATCAGGAAGCATGCCCCGAGATCACATAAGCAGTAAGAGGTAAAGCTGATATTCAAACCTAAGAGTCAGCTTCAGAATGGCACAGCTTCTGGTACAACAGATTTTTCTTCTTTGACCTCTGGCGAGCAAAGTCTAAATTAATCACAAGGATTTTTCCTTTTTCTTTTCTTTTTGGTTTTTCAAGACAGGGTTTTTCTGTGTATAACAGCTCTGGCTGTCCTGGGAACTCATTCTGTAGACCAGGTTGGCTTCAAATTTACAAAGGTGTTTCTGCCTTTGCCTCCCAAGTGCTGGCATGAAAGGCGTGTGTGTGTGCCACCATTGCCTGGCAAGGATTTTGAAATGAACATAGAATAATTGTCTTATTTTACACACAACACACACACACACACACACACACACACACACACACACACACGCCTTTAATTTCAGCACTCCGAAGGTAGAGGCAGGAGGATCTCTGTGAGTCTGAGGCCAACCTGGTCCACAAAGGAAGCTCCAAAACAACAGGGCTGTTACATAGAAGAACCCTGTCTCAAAAAATAGAACAGAAAAACTAGGTGGAGAGCAACTGAGGAATCCAGCTGATGTTGACTCCTGGCTTCCACATGTACCAACACACATAGAGAATTAAAACAACTAAACAAAACCAAAAGAAACATAACACACAGAATGATAAGTATTCGAGTCCATAAACTATTAGAAACTCTTCCTCTACACTGCCACAATGTTATGCAAGTATGTTCAAATAAAATATGGCCAAGCAAGCATTGGGCTAATCACTGAAGCAGTTGAAGTTGAGCACAATAGAAAAGTTGTGATACAGTCACATAAAAATTACTTAGATGGGCAAGATGGCACTTGGGAGGCAGAGGTAGGCGGATCTCTGTGAGTTCGAGGCCAGCCTGGTCTACAAGAGCTAATTCCAGGACAAACTCCAAAGCTACAGAGAAACCCTGTCTCAAAGGAAAAAAAAAACTATCTAGAATTCAAATGTAGAGCAGGCTAGCTTTCCTATTCAACGGAAGAACACAATGTTCTCTATATGCAAGGAACTACTGATGCTATATACTTTCACAGAAAATCAGTGCCTCTAAATGGATTAGGAAAACCGAGAACTCATTGTATCGAACTATTTCCTGTAGAACGAATATGAACAGAAAGCTCTGAAGAGCTAAAACTAACCTTAATCACAATTTTTATTTATTTATTACTGATTTTTGTTTGTTTGTTTGTTTTCCAAGACAGGCTGGTTCGGGCTGGCTATTCCGGAACTCGCTCTGTAGGCCAGTCTGCCTCTTCCTCCCCAGTCCTGGGAGATTAAAGGTGTGTGCCACCACTGCCCAGCAGTGCTTTTCTTTTGTTTAAACTGATTTTGAATAATAGAAACATCAGTCTAGTTCCAGTTTATACTGATAGCAACCAACTTTAATAGCAGGATATACAAAAGAAACCTTGTAGTATTAAATATTAAGTAGGCGCCACACTTGGAGAGTTCTATAATTATTATTTCTTTCTTTCAAAAGAATCTTCATCTTAAACTAGGTGCAGTAGTCACATGTCTACTCCCAGAACAGAGGAGGCTGAGGCAGGAAGACCTCTAAATCTAAGGCTAGTCTGTGATACATATTGAAATTCTACCTCTAAAAAATAGTCTTTCTCATTATTATTATTGTCATCATTATTCTGGTGTGCCAAGGTCTGATCATGCAGCCCCGGCTGGCCCGGAACTCACAATGCAGACCAAACTGGCCTCAAACTCATTCAGATCTGCCTACTCTGGCTCCCAGGTGCTAGGATTGAACCTGGTCTTCATTTTCTGGATTGATCAAGAATCAGAGTGTGAGTCTGTGTGTGCAAGCACAGACCACAGCTTGCCTACAGAGGTCACAGGACAACCCTGGGGAGTCAGTTCTCTCATTCCACTATGGGGGAGACCTGGGGGCCAAACTGAAGTTATCAGGCTTGGCTCAAGCACCTTTAAAATGTCTTCATCCTGATGTGATACATGCTGGAACAAATATGGCAGCCAAGAGACTTTCCCAAAGGACACAGTAAATTCTCGATTTGTATACTATAGTTTATTAAACCCTCCAGCCAGTTTCTCTTATACATGAATGAGAGTTAAAACATACTCTAATCCATTTCAGATATGAATTCTAAACTCCTGCCGTTCCTGGTTCAAAGAACATTCCAACCATAAATACCTAAGACTTAATAAAATTTCTTCCTTTAATTTCTCTATCCTTTTCAAATCAAGTCCAGAGAAGGAAATTTCAACTTAGATTTCATCTGAAATGAAAACGAAAGCATTAAATACATGGACAAAAAGACTCTGGTTTGTGGACAGTGTCAATTTCAAATAATGCTTTCTGAAGAAAAGAAAAACAGCAACATGCCAGAGTAAGCAAGTTATGTTCTCTTTTAACAAATGGTCAGCCCTAAATCTCATCATCATCCCTGCAACAAAAGGTAGAGAGAAATCTGTGTGTGCTTCAATTAGAACCACTGACCTTTTCTGAAGCTACCTGTGCTTCTCTACAGAAATCAATGGGATAAAAGGTCATTCTGTTCAACTATTTGAATGGCATAGCTTTCCCAGGCAAAGACAAAGTCCTTCCCCCCTAAAGCAAACTAATTTATTGTACAGAATGTCAAAAATTAGAACTACCTCAATTTCAACTTAAAACTGACTTAAAAATCATGGGGGCTGGTGAGATGGCTCTAGGAACACAGACTGCTCTTGCACTGAACCCAAATTCTGTTCCCAGCACCCACAGCAGGTGACTCATTACTGCCTGTAACTCCAGCTCCAGAGGGATGAGACATCTCTGACCTCATGTAGACAGACAAAACAGGCAGACAGACACACACACATCCCCAAAAATAATTTTACAAAACTGACTAAAAACCTACTGTATCAACAGAAAAACAGTGAACAAGACAGAAAGCTGTCATTCTAGCTTACAGCTGTCCAGGAAAGCTGTTGGCTGAGTCTTTGTCACTAAAACTCTAAGTATACACATAATAAGACAAGAGGGCTGGGGATATGTCTGCCCAATTGATGAAGTGTTTGCTTAGCTTGCACAAAGCCCTGGATTCAGTCTCTAGCATTGCATAAAACTGGATGCGGTAGTGCATACCTGTATCTCATTATTTGGGAGGTGGAGGCAGAGGATCAGGATTTTGAGGCTAGCCTGGGATTCAAAAGACCCTGCCTAAAATACAAAAACAAAAAACAAAACTCAAGAGCATCCCATAGAAAAGGGTGTTATTTCAAATCCTAGGCTTTACAAAGCGCACTGGGAAGACAACAAGCTCTGCGTCTGTCAAATGTGGATGGTAGAGCCTGATGATCACCAACAGTGACCACCAACAACATACACACGTGCACAGATCCAGAGCCAACAAACCCCGGGTTGAGGCCAGCCTGGTTACAGAGTAAGTTCCAGGACAACTTCAGCTAGTTGAGACCCTGATTTAAAAAAAAAAAAAAATTCAAACAACTAATCAACAGAAGCCATAGAAGCCACAAAGACTGGAATAGTTTTGTTTTGTTTTGAACGAATGTAACAATTTTAAGAGCTGTAGATGTAGCTAGGCAGAATGTTTGTTTAGCTTACATGAAACCTTAGGTTTGATCCCAGCACTACAAAGTGGGAGGATATACCTGTATCCCAGCAACTGAGAGGTGGAGGCAGCAGGACTAGAAGCTCATGGCCATCCTCAGCTACACAGATGTCTCAGAATATAAACACCTAAAACAGGGTGTTGTTTTTTTTTAATAAGCCTCTACACTGAGAACATTTTATTGCCCCATGATTTTCATTTACAAAAGTCAAATCTTCAATGATCTCTTAATATACTCAGAGTAAAAGATGAACATTATCAGTCCACAAGCCGCAAAATATGTAATTTTTTTTAAACCAATACAATAAGTGTGAGGAAGGCAAGCATAGGGAATAGTTTAGTAACCTGGGACCCTATTTGGTTTTGGTCATGCACATGCCTCCTCCCTCTTCTAATCTGAACTCCTTTATCTGCGTATACTATGCTCATAAGCCATCCCCCAAACAATATACCCAGTAACATCAGACCCTTAGATCGCCTGAATTGGGCTAAGTATACACCTCTCTGAACAACAATAGTGTATGTCCACCCTAACAACAATCAAGTTTAGACAACTTCTACTCAAATATATCTAGGTATGAAGAATGGGAAGGCTGATGTGGCCTGAGCTGGTTTTGAATGCATGCAGAATATGGTAGACTGTGTATGAATCAACAGAGAGATCTACCCAAACTACACCTCTTAGTAACCACACTCTCCTTACAGACACCTTGAGAAGGGGTCATTGACTGTGGCTCTAAAGAATTCTCCTTATGTGTCCTGCTGTCAATCTTAACAGTGTATCTCTCTAATCTGTACTGTTGTCATGCTCCAAGCAAAGTTACCATACCTTTTTGCATATCTGTGTGAGCCCTTATTTCAAGGAGGCTAATATCCTGGAAAACATTCAACCTATGTCCAGACCACAGCTAACAAGTATGAACCCATTCTCCAAAAGCCAACAAGAGCTCAAATTAGTCTAAGCAGACAACAGGTCTGAGAAATCTACTTCTGTGTCCAGATAATTTAGCTTAAAATGTCATTCTGAACTTGAGAGCATTTACTCCAGTCTAATTTATTATGAAACTGCATGCTAATCTCTAGCCAAAGACTGAGCATTCATTAAAGCTTGCTTCTGCTACTCCAACTGGAACACCCACCCTCTTCAATGCTACTTGTCCAAACTCTTACTATTCTTTGATGAAGATCTAAAATGTCTTTTCCTCAACACAAACACATTTACTTTTCCTGTTGGATGCAACAGTACCTCCACCTGTAAAGTCTAACATCACTTGTCTGTATTCCTTTGGCATATCCTACACAATCATTGGTTATTTTATTTCTTCCTTTTTAATTAAAAATTTACGTTTTTTCTTTTTTGCCTGCATGTATGTCTGTTTACCACATGTGTGCATGGTGCCCAGGGAAGCCAGAAGAGGTTGGATCCCCTGGAACTGAAGTTAGCAGACAGTTGAGCTACCATATGGATGCTGGAGATCAAACCTGGGTCCTCTACAAGAACAGCCAGTGAACTTAACTACTGAGCCATCTTTCTAGACCCAAGTTCCTTTATCTTAAAATGAAGAGAGGGGTAAAGTATTTAGGACATATTAAATGTCTTTAATTTATAAAGTTTATATTCACAGAAGTTACTTTAAAGTCATACAAATAACAGTTGTTTGGCTGAATGAATAAACAAGGCCGACCAGACACAGAAAAAATGATCATTGACTGGGAATCTGGCTACTCCTTGTTCACTCTGATATATTCTTCTCGGCATTGCCTCTACCTCTGTCCTATGCATCAGCAGTAAAAGGTTATGCTTGGTGACACTATGTAAGTGAAAGCTTCTGCTTTAAATCATCAAATGCTTTTCTTCCAAGTAACCCAGCTTGTAAAAATTAAAACGGGAACAGTGAAAATCAGATCTCCAGTGTCTTCACTCTACCTGTGTGTTTCTGGAGACATCATGTAGCTCAGGCTATCACTGAACCCTTGGTTCTCATTCCTCTGCCTCCTAGGAGCTGGAACTACAGGGACGTCTCTGTTTTTAAATCATCACAATACGTTCAGATCTGTATTCTAATCATTATATTTATGATTGAATGTACACTAGATTATAAAATTTGTAATGCAGAGACTTTTGACTTTACCACTTTAAAATGCTGATTTTGTACATACTATGTCAGGTACTATTCTGAGTGTCAGGAACACAGTCCTGTAAAAGGACAAATTTCTGCAAATAAGGTTAATAATGCTTATGCTCATGGAAGACATCAACAAGAAACTTTTAATATGTCTCTTTAAAACTCTCAGGGCGAGTTTCTGCTTTGTGCCATATTGCTGCTGTGTAGAAGAGTGAGATTACACATATACTTCATTTGCTGGTTCTCTCTGCACTGGCGCCTAGATTTTCCAAAGGCTAAAGGGCTGTCTTCCAGCATCAGAGGTTTTAATGAGCTGGAACTACTATCATGAAACACTCCTGTAATACCAAGCCGACTGTCCAAAAGCTGGTCATAGTGGCACACACCTGTAACTCCCAGCACTCAGGAGGCTGAGACAGCAGGATTTTGAATTCAAGCCCAGCCTAGGCACAGTAAATCATGTCTCAAAACAGACAACATCCAGCAAAGCAAACCAAGCAAATCTAGCATCCAAAGAGGGGTACTTCTGAGAGTGAAATAACTAACTGATAACTAGACCAGGAGATGAAGGCAAAATCCAAAACTGGCAACAGACGAGGACGTGTGTCACTCCATTAGACTTCTCATCCACCAAGTGAAGGAGTAACTATGTCTAGCCCAGAAGACCTCATCACAGGCATTTTACCACAAGACACCAAGACAGCATCTCAAGCTAAAAATAAGCCTTTTTCAAAACAAACTAGTATTTATTTCTAATCCAGTAATCATTTGGTACCGTGTTGGGCCTGTTTATGTGCACTGCACAGAGTGCAGAATAATGACGGAAGAAGATACTGTCTCTCAATCAAACAAAACTGTTTCTGAGTTTAACTTCAGCAGCCGAATGTAATTAAGCTGCAAACTGTTTTTATACAGTTAGTTTTCCTAGCAGAAACTCAGAGAACAAAATAAAAATGTAATCCATTCAAAGCTAATTCACTAGTTTAGAAAAAAATATATAATCTTTAAGAAAGTCAAATAATATACCCAAGTTGATACTTTTCTGTTAAAAACTGGGACTGGCTCGGCAGTGGCAGGCCATCTAATCCCAGCACTTGGGAGGCAGATGTAGGAGGATCTCTGTGAGTTTGAGGCCAACCTTGTCTATAGAGTGAGTTCCAGGATCGGCTCCAAAGGTACAGAGAAAATCTGTCTCAAAAAACAAAAACAACAACAACAAAAACCCAACAAAACAAAACAAGACACAACAACAACAATCTGGAGCTGGCGAGGCAGTCCTGTTGGTAAAGGTGCTTGCAACCAAGCCTGACATCCACGTAATTGAACTGATGTCTGCAAGTTGTTCTTAACCTCCACGTGTGCACTATAACATGAATGTACTCACACCTACTCTAACACAATTTTAAAAACGTAAAATAAAATAATACTGGAAGGTATAATAGGTCTTGGTGGATGGGACTTCCTGTTACTTCTGCACTTGACTTGGGCTGAATCTGCTGCCTTCTACAGGGAGGTATGGAGACAATTATAATTTATATACTGACTAATTTTTAGTTGCTTGGATAACTTCAAAATCATACTATTTAAAAATATAAGCAAAATTCCTATAAGGCACCAATATAATAATTTTTTAATTAGTTTCAGTCTCTCTGGGGAAAAAGATAACCATACAAAGCTATATATTGATTCTGTACATCTGATTACATTAAAATGGTCATAAAACTCCGATTTTCTAGAACAATATTAACTATTCAACTAGGGCTTTGGGGAAAATAGTGGGAGATTTTAGACAGAGTCTCATGTGACAAAGGCTGGCTTTAAACTCCTGGTCCTCTGCCTTTCCCCTCCCAAGTGCTAGGATTACAAGAATTTGCTACCAGGGCCAGCTTTCAATTAGGTCTCAAATCATCTTTTGGTTTTAAAGGTTTACTTTTATTATTTTTAATTACATGTCGGTATGTGTATCTGAGGCGAGAAGGGTAGGATCCCTGGAGACACAGTAGTTGTGGGTCCACTCAATATACACACTGGATCTCAACTCAGGCCCTCTGAAAGATCAGTAAGTGCTCCTAACAGCTGAGCCATCTCTCCAGTCCCACCTTCTGGTTTAAAGATATTTGTGTATTAAAAGTGAATTACACAACAATTTTCCTTACCTTAGACAAAGTGTAACCATGTGGTAAATGTATGTACAACAGGAGATTACTTCTTTCCCCTCACAACTTGGGCAATATATGTGTGAGCACACACAAGAGGTAAGGGCGGCGGGGGAGGGAGAGAGTCGAAACAAAGAGACAGACTGACTCTAAGAACTGATCTCTTCAATTAAATATCCAACAAACAAGTCCAGTATGTGTAAAAATAAATATATTTAGAACTTGTCTAAGACAAGTCTCAAGTAAGCTTCAGAAACAGTGTCTAACAGCACTATGCCATGACTATATACAATGTGCTCCCCGCAGCATCTTTGTGAGCTTGTTTCTACGCCCTACATCAGATACTAAAATCCCTCAAATACATGGTGCGTATCATCTACATAGATCCTCCTGTGCAGGGATGCTGAACCCAGATCCCTGTGCACGCTAGACAAATGTTCTAAGCACTGGTCTATATTGCCAACTCCTCTCATTACTTTAGGACATTTCAGGTTGATTTATACCTAATGTAACATGTACATTGTGTAAATATCTGTCATACTGTTTAGGAAAAAATGATAAGGAATTTGTGCACACTTGTTACAGATGAAGTTTTCTCATGAATATTTCCATCTAAGGATGGTTGAATTCTAGCTAGTGAACGCACAACCAGAAGACGGCCAGTTGTATTTAAAAGCCAAAATATTATCTCCTCTAAAATTCACAAAGACATAGCAACACTCCAAAAGAGAAAAACAACCCACTATCTAAAACCATGTGTATAATATGTGTGCATATTTCTGAGATACCATAGAGGGGGCTCTGACATAGGCAAATAATATATCCAGTTCATATGGTAACTTGAGCCTCTATTAATCTTTAATATAGCTGTGTTTTTAATATATAATCTTTAATATATCTGTGTGAAGAAAAACTAAAGACTTTTTTTCATCTGCATCACAGGAAAACAAAAGCAGATAGCTCCTTTTAGGACACTGAAAGCTTCAGAATGGCAGAGCACACATGGAACCAAGGCATCTCCTTCACTCTCACCTGCCAGCTGCTCTCCTGCTGTCTAAGCTAACCACACCTTCTCGAACAATCTTTACACCTGTATGGCAGCCACAGGTATGGCCCTCCTCATAGTTAAAGCATACAGTTTTTACAAATAACACCACACAAAGATTAATTGCCTTTTTTCTTTTCATGATTCTATATATAAGCAAAAATTATAGGACAGGAAACATAAGAATACTGAGGTTTAGAGTTAAAAGATTTTTTTCCATTACTTTAAGAGCAGTGAGTCAATATTAAAAGAAAGCTACAAAATGATACGATGAAGCAGAATAAAAAGAGTAAATATTTAAGAAAACGTTAAGAAGACTCCCTGAGTATTTATGACAAAGGTCCTTTACTTGATGAATCATAAACATGTACTAATTAATAAAATGGGTTGAAAATGACTACTGGCACTACTAAGATAGCTATGCCACTCATGATTTTAAAACTTAACTCTCCTAACTTTTCTTTTGGAAATATATGAAATCATGATGAATCAAGATTTTCTCAGGAACAATGAAATGGTGGTTGATAATAAGTGACCAAAATTCCCTCCCTGATAGAGATTCCATGCCATTACATTTTTGTGTTTATTGTGTGTCTGTGAGTGTATATGAGAGGTGTGCATGTGTGGAGGTCAGAGGCTGGTTTTTTCTTTCTGACATGTGGATCCCAGGATCAAATTCAGATGGTCAGGCTTGAAGACAGTGCCCTTACCCTGCTAAACCATCTTCACCCTTTTTAAAGGACCAACAAACCTTAGAAGACAAAATCAATCCTTCATCTAAACAATCTGTGACTGAACTATAACGCAGACAACATGGCTACTAGAATCAGACAATGTTCAATGAAGTCAATTGGAGTGTGCTACTTTCGCTTCACTTGAAGACTTTAAACGTGCTGTTTAGTGTGCTCGTACTCATTTGTTTTCTTCTAAATGAAAACATTCTTTCTCCACAGATAATTTATGGACACCAAAGACAAATTCAGTCATCCACATTTAGTCAAACCCTATATATTCCAAAATCTTCAGGCTGGGAAATCACCTTTGAGCCGCTAGAATATCTGCCTGATACTGATATCACTGTATCCTTGGGGGTTTTGGCTATGGCACATTAAGTTTATGCTTACAATATGATTCCTGTTGAGCACCTGTTTTTGTATGCCCAGGGCTTTGTGTTGTGTTGTATTCTTTTGGCCTCTAGCAGGGGAGGGAGAATCGGCGGAAGATGAAAGTTGGGTACATGGGTGGTTCCATACTAGGCATTACCCACAATACAGGCTCAAAGGAGCCTTCCTGGTTGGCATGACTTTCCCTCGTTGTTATACATCAAAGCTGGGACACCTGTTCTACTCAAAGAGCACAATTGGAACCCCACACCCGCCTGATGAGCCTTCTCCTTTGCTCATTGTAATCTGTAGTCTTTTGCTATAATAAACTATAATCACGAGAATAACAGCTTTTCTGAGTCCTCTGAGTTCTTCCAGAAAGTCTAACAATCCTGAGGTTAATCTTGGGAACCTCTGATACAAACTATAATATAGTAAAATATGTATCTAAAAGAACATTTCTCTTGATAGAAAGGTTTGTTTTCAACAACTTCATTCCCAAAGAGGTAGGAATACTACTTCAGACTGAGAATACCAACTTAAAGGTTAAAGAAGGTAGCTCCTGGGCAAGCCTAAGAGGGCACTTCTGCGGGACGAGAGAAGTGCTGCTCACTCCCTTTCTTTTCTCCAAGCAACTTCACGAAGCCTATGAAATGCAGTAATTAATGCTTCTGCCTGAGTAGCAAACTGAGTAGAAAGTACTTTTCCAACACTTGTTCTTTCAGACACTTAGGTAATTTTTCTTTCTCCTCCCTTCCCCTCATCCATCCATCCATCCATCCATCCATCCATCCATCCATCCATCCATCCATCCAAGATATGGTCTTAAGATGGCTTTGAATTCACGATGTGGTCCAGGCTGATGTTAAACTCAAGATCCTGTCTCAGCCTCCTGAGTCTGGGATTATGGATGTGTGCTGCCAAACTGGACCAGTCTTATGCACTCAAGAATGATCTGGCTTGGTCCAAAAGTATTAGACATGCAAAGTCTCTCTTATCAACTAGGAGCTGGACAAGGGACAAAAGTCAGAAGTTCTTTCTTTGGAATGTATATTACTGAGGCACCTCAAGTGCACCACGTTGAATTGCAACAAAGGATCAATTTCATAAATGATGCATGGATTAAAATGTTGCCAAGGATGACAGCACTTAAGAGTTTGGTTTATCAGATTGAAACACTCTAGCTGTGTGGCTCACTGCCTCCACGATCACCTTCTAAGTTTCCTCATTCCCTAGCCCACTGAGCTGCTCTCTTACTCTTTGGGAGCACTTCCCAGTTACAGTTGTCTAGGATGGGATTACCAGCTATTGCTACCAGTAAATATTTTCATTTCAGTGCTGAATTAGAAAAGAAACAGATAACTGGCTTTCATTCTGAATAACTAAAGTATCCATAAAAACCCTTGTAACAACAGACCATACAATCGGGACTTCACCCAGCTCCCATCTTTAATGTGCTGCTTCACTGGGTTCCTTCAAATGGAAACTGGTGACACCCAGCCTACGACTATCAGACAGCCTTGTCTGTATTTCACTTTTTCTCATGTAGTCTCAAAAGCTGTTACATACATTATTTTACTGTTTGTTATTACTCTGGATACCTAACAAGCAATCTATAGGCAGCATTAGTGAAAACGGAAGAGATTCACATAGGCAGGAATTGAGAACATGATACTTTCAAGCCAGACTGAATTAAACATTGATCCCAATATTTTCTAGCTCTGTGAACTCCACCAAGCTTCTTACCTTTTGTGCCTCAATTTGCTCATCTGTAAAATGAAAATAAATACAGTACCTCACACAACAGTTTGTTAAAGGAATAAATATGTGTAAAGAACTTAGTGTGCTTAGCGTCTAGATAGTAATAGTTACCACCACCACCACCACCACTACCACCACCACCACCGCCACTGTCATTTTGTTTAATGGAACACATTTAACTTCACCACACGTTGAGTGTTAAAAGCAAGCACAATATTATCCTGCTGACAGACAGCTGTTGGTTATGACAACAAAGCCACTCATTCCATAGGGTTTCTATACAATATGGCTGCCTCTTTGGTTGCCTGCCAAGTGGGATAGTAATCACGTAGCTGACAAAACCACATGGAGAATAAATACAAGATCTGTCCAGACATCCATCTGCTACCACACAGGACCTCTTGGACCTCTTGGGAACAGTGAGCTCCTCCACATACTTAGAATTTAAAATTACCTGGTTTTCAGGTAGGTACTCAACCACTTCTGCAAGGATGAGACAATGTAATTTATGAGATGAACCACCAAAAGGTGGTAAAACAGGTTAAGCAATAAACAATGATAATTTTAAATGTCCCCTTCTCTTACATTCCCTGGTTAGGATACATCTCTTCAAAATAGTCAATGTGTGGAGGTTGGAGTATGTCAAGGGCAGAGAGTACCTGAGAAAAGGGAAAAAAACAAAACAAAACACAAAGTCAACTTTAAAGAATGAAAAAGAAAACAAAGTTTGACACAAATGCAAGTAAATGCTGTTAACTAATGACAAGTAACAACTGGCTACTAAAATGAACTGCTTATTAGTAAAAACATATAAATTATGATTGATTATCATTTTTAAATTTCAATACAAAGATTTCTCTTCTACCCCTTTTCTTTCCTTTTGTAATTTAACTGTGCAAGAAAACTTGTTTAATGGTTGTTCTTTTTTTAAAAAAACTACTTATTTTTATTCCATGTACATTGGTGTTTATACCTGCATGTTTGTCTTATGAGGGTATCGGAACCCCTGGAATGGTTGGTGGCAATTGACCCCGGGCCCTCTGGAAGAACAGCCAGTGCTCTTAACCATTGTGTCATTTCTCCAGCCCATGTTGCTCTTTTTTTTAAATCACATGTCCTTCACTTTAAATTTTTATTTATAGTTTTTTAATGATTTATTTTTATTTTATGTGCATTGGTGTTCTGCCTGCATGTATATCTGTATGAGGGTGTCAGATCCTTGGAACTGGAGTTACAGACAGTTGTGAGCTGCCTTGTGGGTGCTGGGAATTGAATACCGGCCTTCTGGAACAGCAGCTCTTAACCACTGAGCCATTTCTGCAGCCCCACTTTAAAATCCTAAATTAAGATGTGTTGTCAGGTAGGTAGCACAAGCCTTCCATCCCAGCACTTGGGAGGGAGAAGCAGCTGTCTCTCTCCGAGTCTGAGGCCAGCCTGTTTATACAAGGAACTTAAGGTCAGTCAGGGCTGCACAGTGAGACCCCATTTCAAAAATTTGTTTTCAGTTAAACCTTTCTTTAATGAAAAAGCCTTCCCTCAAGTTAAAACCAGTTGAACATAGAGGTTTTTAAATAGTCTGGATGATTCTATAAGGATTTCTTTTTAAATTAAAATGTTTATACTTAGAATTTTGATAAGCCGAAAATGTTTTCCAGTTTCTTCAAAGGAAATTTTTATCATATCAAACAGTTACCTCACTTTTATATACTTTAAAATCTTTAGTTAGTGTAGAAATCTGTATAACTTTCCTACTTGTGCCACATCAGGAAAACTAACAGAAATGTCTGAAGCTCGGGAGTGATTGATTGGAAAGCAGCATGTCACTAGGTATCTTTCAGACTCTCAACTCTGCACCTGAGCAAGACGCACTCCAGACGGCTTGGGAGAAAACAGATGCAGAGCGACAGTGTCTATTAGGCACAGCTACTTTACACTTCAAATCTATCTGTGCTAATTAGAGGTTATCTAGTGGGAAGTGACAACCCTATTTTAAGAAGAATGAGGCTTTCTTATTCCATGCTGGATGAGGCTTCCATAGAAAAGCCACAAACACTGTCAGACGTTTGCCCCACCCCATTTCGTTGCTGACTGGTTTAATTCTGCCTGGAAGTTTTTATGCCTGTTGTTTTGTTTTAATCTAAATGTTTACTAGCAGTGCATAGCACAGTGTTTCCACGAACAAAAGCAGTACTCAGACCAGCAGAAAGGGCCTAGGACCTCAAAAGCAATGTGGATGAGCAAGTGATACAGGACAGGACGCTAGAGATCGCAAACACTGAGCTTCTGCGCAACTCTCCCAGCTAAACAGCCAGGAATTTCTCGACTCCACCATCACTTGGGGAAATGGAAGAAAAATTAGCCTTTTGATGTAAACAGAAAGGCACTTATAAAGGTGCCTTGGAAGGAAGCCAAGTATCCCCATCACCCACAAGGAAAAAAAAAAACCAAAGGAGTAAAATGTAGCCAAGTGTGGTGAGACTCAGGAAGAAACGGGAAGATCTCTGAGTTCAAGGCCTAACCGATTGGTCTACTTGCTTCAGGCTGGCCAGAGCTACATAATGAGATCCAGCATAAAACAAAAACTACTTTTTAAAAACGATGGTCATGACGAGAAGTGCACACTCTTCAATTCTCTGAAGAACTGGTGAAAAGATGACTTAGAAGATTCATGACAGGGTTTCCATGGTGACCATGTAACTAAGTTCCAGTTGTCTTTTTATCAGTAAAACCATTACGAGGAATGATCTTAAGTCTAAAGACAAGAACTTTAGCCATTTAGCTCAGTGGTAGAGCACTTGATCAGCACGCACAAGCTCCTCTTAGGTGGTAGTGGAGGTGACAGAAACCTAAGTATTCATTCACCAAACAAACAAGAGTTTCTACTCTGCCAAGGATGCAAAGACAAGAGTAAAACACAAACACACCAATGAAGTTCTATGACTGGCATTCTCTTAAGGCAGAGAAACTATATCATTGCTACACGTTTGTAACAAAGTGCACAAATTCTAAGAACATAATTTGATGAATTTTATGCATATACAGTCATGTAAAAGTTACAAGAAATTAAGCATTTCAACATCTTAGAGAGTGCCTTTCCTCCCTTTTAGAAACAACCCTAACTTCTGTCACTATAATTCTTAAACCTTACATAAATCGAATCAAAATTACACACACTCTCTTATGTACAGCTTTTAAGATGTTCTTGTTTTCTGTTTTTTTCTTTTCTTTTTTTTTAAACCACACTTTCAAGCTGGGCATGGTGGCGCACTCAGGAGTAGAGGAATTAGACAGAGGTAGATGGATGTGAGTTAAGCCTAGTGGGATTTACAGAGTGAGTTCGAGGGCAGTCAGGGCTACAGAGACCCTGTCTCAAAAAACAAAAAGATCCCCCCAAATTATACTTTCATTCATTTGTGTGTATGTGGAGGGGTGAATGTGTGTCATGGCAAGTGTGGGGGTAAAGGACAACTTGTGGGAATCAATCCTCTCCTTCTACCACGTGGGTCCTAGGGGGTGACTCAGGTTGTCCAGTTTGACAGCAGGTATCTCTTTTGGTTGAGGCGTACTGTTTGCTGGTCTACACAGTTTCTTTTATATACATATGCCTGTAAGATTTATCCAAGTTGCTATGTGAATTAGCAGCTCATTCATGTTTGGAGCCAGATTTTTAACTGTGACCAAGATTGTGGGAGATAAATCGTTGGTTTCTTTGTGAAGTGGGATTAACGAGTCCTACTTTGTAAGATTTTTATGAAGTAAATAAATTAGTGTACATAAGCATATAGCACACTTTTCTATACATAACAGTAAGCGTTAAACAGCTGGATTTGTCCCCTTCAAAAATGACAGTGTTTCAAAATTGTTTTTGTTTGAGACAAGCCTCACTACACAGCCTTGGCTGGTGTGGAACTCGGTATTACACCAGGCTGGCCTTGAACTCAACAAAGATCCCACCTGCCTCTGCCTTCAGAGTATTTAAAGGCAGGTGCCACCACGCCCAGCTCTTTGCATCCTCAATCTGACCTGTTACTGCACTTTCCCCACAGGACCAATTGTGGCTTAGCTACATCAAATATCGGTTGCCTCTTAAGATTGGCATTCTACATATACCAAGCACATTGGTGCTGAGATAGACAGATCTGAAACAAAGGAGAAACTGGTTATGTATAAAACGTGTTGCCACACCGTCTTCACATCCTACTAGTGACTCACGTCAAATATTCCTACGGATGTCACAGGTACTTTTCTGGCAGAGCTTGGGAGCTCTAAGAAGTGTTTGTGTATACCTGTCCATATCATGAAAAAAATTTAGTTCCTATAACACTCAAGACAACTATTTCTGTTTTTATCATGCTCATTTTGCAAACAAGAAAGCTCAAACCTTGCACAAACTAAAGACACATCATTAGCAAATTATCAGAACTACAGTTCAAACCCAGCTCTGATCTTAGGGTGCCTCTTACAAACCCCATTAGAACTGGCTGTGTGTCTAACCTGGGGCGATTTTCTGAATTCTGTTTCCTTTCTCGCACTACTTACT
Organism: Chionomys nivalis; assembly: GCF_950005125.1. NCBI lineage: Eukaryota > Metazoa > Chordata > Mammalia > Rodentia > Cricetidae > Chionomys > Chionomys nivalis. Next base: position 59,413,277 of record NC_080092.1, read on the forward strand.
CTGGCACTGCCTTAGGAACTGAATTATTTTATGGGAATGAGTTGTGAGCAAAGCTAAACATCAGCTTGTGATACCACTGCCTTTTTAAAAATTCTCCTCTGAAAGAAGCATTTATCAGGGGAAGGGGCATTGGACAGCAGGTCTGTGCTCTGATGTTGGGTGGTACTGGGGTGAATTCAAGAAATGAGGAACTAAGCAAGCATGAGACATCATTCTAGCTTACACTTCCAAAATCTAGGGGCCTTGATTTATAAAGGTATAAACCAGCAACTTGAATGGCATTTTGAAACTTAAACAGACGCCAGTGCTAGGCAGTTTGAGTGGGCTACAAGAAGCATTTCCCCAAGGCTGAGAATTAGATTCAGGGCCTTACCATATGCCTATCCAGCCCAGCAATATTTTTTAGAAAAATTTAATAAAATGTGATTTTTGCCAAGCAGTAGTGGCGCACGCCTTTAACTCTGGCACTTGGGACGCAGACGCAGGCAGATCTCTATGAGTTCGAGGCCAGTCTGGTCTACACAGTGAGTTCCAGGAGAGCCAAGCCTGTTATAAAGAGAAACCCTGTCTCAGAAAAAAAAAAGTGATTTTAGTAAAGTATGGTGGCTCACAGCTATAATTCTAACCCTTAGAGGATGAGGCAGAAGGACTGTCATGAGTTTGAGGCCAGCCTATGTGATAGAGTAAGGCTCTGTCTTGAAAGAAAGAAGGGAGACAGGGAGGGAGTTCATGAAGGATAATCAATAAATCAAGACATGTCAAGCCAAGCAGCTTCCAGTGAGCCATACAATAAGTCTTATAGTCTTAGTTCAAGCAAATACATTTTAGCACGTTTCTTTCTTAAGAAGTGAGACTGGAACTTAGGCCAAAATTACTAAGGTTTCTGTGCAGTCAAGCACAGACTCACAAGGAATATTTTTTAAAACCTAAGTACTATGTGAAGAATGAGGCAGCTCTTTTCACATGAAAACAAAACAGTTCAATGCTAAGAAACTCCAAGTAAACTTAACATGAATCTGATGCCTAACTCAGATTAGTTGAGGAGATGTGGTTTCTTAAAATGCAATGAGTCTTTGTATCTCTAAACAGCCAGAAGCAAACTATCTATCTTACCTTCAGGACTATCCTGTCTTTATAGCAGAAACTGTTTTTCCTACATTCTAACCTAAACGTTAAAAGATAAAAACAAAACATTTAAAATCAAGGGCCAATGATTCCTGAACTTAAATTACCCATATAAATACATGCTTTACTTTTGTGCTGAATATTGGAATTATTCCTCAACTAAATACCAACATTTGTTTTGCTTCACTTAATATTAGTTTGTCAGTTAATAGATCTAGAACCCACTTAAATTTGTTCATGGTTCAATCACAGAAAAAGTCTAATTTGTTTCAGTCTTGGCTATGTTTTTTTTTCTAATCTATTTTCCCCCAAAAATATGTTCCTTTGTGGAGGGCCTTTAAACTTATTTAGTAGCTTAAATTCTTTGAATCAAAAAGACAACCCAAGCCAGGTGTGGTGGCGCACGCCTTTAATCCCAGCACTTGGGAGGCAGAGGCAGATGGATCTCTATGAGTTTGAGGCCAGACTGGTCCTATATGGACAGTTCCAGGACAGCCAGAGCTACATAGACCCTGTCTCAAAACACAAAAACAACAAATGGAGTATACACTGTAATTCCAAGCTACCCTGGAAACAAATGTGCGTGGTGTTTCTAATTTGGGGTCAGGCCTTGTGTAAGTCAGAGCTGTGCAGTAGAATTTCCAAACCTCCAAGTCAAATTTTGCAAAAATGGACTCTGAAGTGATTCTAACACACTGTGAAGCTTTGAACCACTCACCAACAGTGGAGACACAAGACTCCTCTGTTGTGACCTTTTCAGCAAGATCACATGGAATGAAGCCTGCCAACGGGTATTTCAAAGTACCACACTGTACTTTCTGCTCTGAGTTCGACATAAAACTACAGCTGAATTCTATTCCCTCTGAACTCACTGTTGTTCTCAACTGAGCCAGCGAACCAAGTCTAGTAAATAGTTTCCCCCAAACACCAATTGCACTTACATTATCATGTTTAAAAAAACACAACATCTTCAATTCCCGGAAGACTCTTTTGCAAGAGACCAGATTCTGGAAGACGTTGGGCATCTTTTTGAGTGCTACTCTCTTTCCATCTCTTGGATCTGTTACTGACCTAAAGAAGCAATATTTGGGGGGGGAAAGGAGGGAAAAAGAGAAATCAATTCTAAACCTCATTCTCCAATGTTTCAGAGATAATGACAAATATTTTGTATCTTAAAACACTTGTTATCAAGTCCACATAATAATGCTAAAAGGCTTCAGTGCAAAAGATGACAAGAGTACACATGCAAAGAGAACGTCTAACCACCCCGCTCAGCTGTCGTATTTTGAAGGGAAACCTTATCTGAAGCCAAATATGGTGGCCACTAGTTTGCAATTCCAGAATTTAATACGACGCTGAGACAGGAGGATGGTGAACTTAAGGAAAAACCTGTCTCTAAGAGCTCATATATTCTCTCCCTCCCCCCATGCCCTCTCTCATTTACATTTCTATGAATACTCTTAAAGATCACTTAATCCAACTGAAGTGGGAATATTAGTGGGAACGCCATTTTGAAGCAACAGCATAGGACAACATGATAAAATAAAATCTTATTATATTTTATTTCCAGAACCATTTTCAAGACTGAAGAGATAGTCAAATACAACTTATATAATTTGGTTTCTCAAACAGATGGACATCTGTAATTACACAGTGATGCTCTCTCCTCAGAAGCTGCAGTGATGGGTGGGGAGCCCTGAATGATGGTGACCTTCTTTGCTTCAACATTCTTATGGCATGGGCTGTCCTATGGTTACAGTTTCTTCTTCTTCTTCTTTTTTTTTAAAGATTTTATTTATTGTGTATACAGTATTCTGTTTGAATGTACACCTGCAGGCCAGAAGAGGGCACCAGATCTCATTACAGATGGTTGTGAGCCACCATGTGGTTGCTGGGAATTGAACTCAGGACCTTTGGAAGAGCAGGCAGTGCTCTTAACCACTGAGCCATCTCTCCAGCCCCTGGTTACAGCTTCTTTAACAACTAGCATTCCCTTTCACCTCACAGCCTTCTAACCACCTGTATAACCATGTTCCTGACGACTCAATCCATACTAAACCAAATACTTTAAATCATTAACTGGCTCTTTGGCAGCCAAAGACCCATAAGATGTTGCTTCTTTCTGGCCGCTGTCCACCTGAGTTAGGACCCTGCTGATCATTTTCAGTTCTTGCTCTTATCACCCTGTGCTTTAGGTTTGGGTCACCTACAACTGAGACCCATGTGCCTTTATTCAAGTTACTAATTAAATCTTAGAACAGGATTGCAAGTTGCTCTCAGCAGCTACTACAGCACCAGAAACCATTTATGGAACTAACAGCCAATCATAATCTTGGGTACAGTTGTCTGATTAATTAATTTATCTAATTAAATTATTCATTCAATTAACTACAATCACTCAATTCCCTTATCCCGTTTGCACAAAAATCAGATGACCATCAAAGTCTACCTTCCTGCAAATGAAGCATCCCATTATCTGCCTGTCTAAGACTCACACTGAACTCCTTAATCTTAGTGGCCCTACTAAGTGTTCATGAGACTTAAGAGATACAGGCTCATATTTGTAAACAAGAACACTGCTCTTGGTCCTACCAACTGAAAATTTGGTAAAACAAGAATTATCACATTTTACTTTACTTTCTTTTTTAAACAGCATCTTCTGATGTAGGTCAGGCTGGCAGTGATCCTCCCATCTCGGCCCCCTAAGTGCAAGGATGGCTGGTGTGCACCACACAAAAGCTGTTTTTGTTTTTGCCTTTCAGTCCTCGAGCTCAAATCCAGGGCTCTGTGCACGCCAGGCAGAGCTCTCCCACTAAAGCTACATCTCTAGCCTGAGTTTCCAACAGCTTACAATGTAGCTAAATTAATGCAGTGATTGATATTATAGATTGCTGCACAGGAAATAAAAAGGAAAATCTATACCACCACTTAAAATCCATATAAAATCAGAGAGTAAAGGAGGAGAAAGCAAATGTAAGTTACAGTCAGACTATTAACTGAAAGTCATTTCCCCTTTTCAGTATAGAACAATATCTAGTACAAGATTAAAATAGCAATAAAATAAAAAGGAAGAAAAATTTTGGATCAAATTTGTATTTGAGTCTGTTCAGATCCAACAGTTACTTATGCCTACCATTTTTTGAATACAGGTCAGTCACTTCATAGATTGTCCCTCAATTTGTTTTTCTCTGGTGTTTTCCCATTAGAGTCAGATTACGTACTGCTGACAAAGAAGTACCTTCAGGAGGTGTCATATTAGGAGGCACGTGGTGTCACCATTGGTAATAACGCTAGTCACTGCAATGAGGCATCTCCCAGGTAAATCTAGTCCTCATCACATTTGTAGGCATCCAATGACGAATTTTACCAAGTCAATTGTTATTATGATGGTTGCCAAACAGTACTTTGATGATTTTTAGCATCTTTAGCAACCCAGTCCAATAAATACTAGTTTAAAAATGGACAGCAAGGTTTCGTACTGTTCTTCTTAGCCTGACTTGTTCTACTGGTCACCCTGTTGTGGTAAAGTTGCTCTCAGGTGAGCCCACACTGTAAACACTTACATGGGGTCAAAACTACTATTGTGCCTTGTGTAACAGTTTAACTCTTACTCATGAAGAAGTCGGTCAAGCTTGTGGTTGGTAAAATAGAACTATGATGAATATGAATGGCTGTGCTGGAATTCAGGCCATGTTGAGTTTGTTCTCTTAACTTGAAGTAGCAGATACTTCAGTAGAAGCAATACAACAGAGCAGAGGCAAACGTGGAAGAAGAATGTAGGTATTCCTCTATTTGCTCTGTTACTCAAAGGCCTGCTGTATTTAGTTTTTCTGCATGGCAATGTTGTGGCTATTCCAGCTGCACCTGTTAATGAGGCTCCACAGACACAGATAACACTTAGGGCACCTTTATTTTGGGAAAAGGGAGCCATTTTTAGAACTATAATTCATTGAGCGGTCAGTCATTTTCCCTGCTAAATACTAGAGGCCCGAAATAGCACACTGCCCTGTTCACACAGTTGACCTCCTAAAAGCATTCCCATATTAGCATGTGGAACTTCCTAAGTTTTAAATTATATTTGATTCATTTATTTCTTCCTTCTCGCCCTCTTTCCTTCCTTCCTTCAACAGTCCCACATATGCCAGGTTAGCTTTGAACTTGCTAAGTAGTTGAGGATGACCTAGAATTTCTGGCCCTCTTCCCCCTCTACCTTCTGACTACAGGCATGTGCCATCGTGCCCGGTTAATGTGGTTAATGTGCTGAGGAACTCAACTCATGGCCTTATGCAAGCTAGGCCATAACTCTTTATCAACAGAGCTACACCACAAACCTAATACTCAAATTTTCAAGCACCATGATAAAAATTAAAAAGGTTTTGAGAATCACTCTTTGCATCTGCCCAAATTCTATCAATCCTTCTTTGCATTTAGGACACAAGTTCAACTATTTTTAAAAGTCAGAAGAGACAGAGGTTGTCAAGAGTACAACCACAATGCAGGAAGCTTTTTAGACCACTGTGGTCACTATGAAATAAAGCTCTCTTAGTCCAGGAACCTGGATATTGAAGCATATCTGCTTTGATCATAGACAAATCCAAAGGCTAGAAGGAGCCAAGATGGAACTTATCCCTAGAGATACTTTCCTGTGCATTAAAATGCCACTTAAGATATTGTTAAACCAGAAAAACATTTAAAAACTGTTGTTTAAGTATTACTGGGCTGGTTGGCGAGAATCTCCAAGAAACTGTTATGCTCCTCATTCAGTTTTATGTGAAGAGTCTTTTTTTATATGGCACTCTTAAAGTTTATCTTTCTGACACAGGCTTTTAGCCATTCAAATCAAATAATTTATAGTGAAAATGATTTAACAAAATCAGGCCCTTCTCATTCTGCTCCTGTTACACTGTTATCCCCAACTGGCTGGGTTTTGTCACCTACACAATTAGTCTCTCAACTACACCAATGCAGTTTACATCCTGGCAACAAAATCTCTTTACTAAACTCTAAACACTATGCTTTCATATTAATTTTGAAAATAATTTATTTAGAGACTATTTTTACAAATAGGTTAAGTCAGCTGGGCGGTGGTGGCGCACGCCTTTAATCCCAGCACTCGGGGAGCAAAGGCAGGTGGATCTCTGTGAGTTCGAGGCCAGCCTGGTCTACAAGAGCTAGTTCCAGGACAGGAACCAAAAGCTACGGAGAAACCCTGTCTCGAACCCCCCCCCCCCCCAAAAAAGAAACAAATAGGTTAAGTCAACTTAAGAAAATAACAAACTGTGGTAAAATTTCTGACAAATCTAGAAAATGTATGTTTTACTTTAGTCCTTATTATATATTCAAGGACACAAGAAACATAAGGACTAAAGAATATATTTTCATGTCTCACTGTTCTTCCTCATCAGAACTTCAACAGGTAAGTCTGTGCCGAGCTGTGGTCTTGCTAGCTGGGGACTTCAAGTTTACCAGCCTCTTACCCCTTCATATCTTCCTTACTTAGATCACTTGCTCTAATCAGGTTTTTGTTATTGCTGTTGTTTTTTAATTTCTACAATTCAAACTTGGAATCTGAGTTAGCTATATGTATAAGAAAACAATCTCTATTGTGAGGAAAAGGGCCTTCTAAGATAGCTAACCTAAGGCAGTGAAAATGTTCATTCTTCCCCACCCCCCACCTTCCAGATAATACTGATTAGAAGAAGCAAACATCTACCTTTAAATAAAAGAGTTCAATGTGAACTTAAATGTCCTCTGTGTTTTAGTAAATGGCACTGCCCACCACCACCTGCATCTGCAGTGAAACCCACGCGTGCAGATAAGGAATAGGCAGGCCATCCAGCCGGACTGTTCTAGCTGTATTCAATTACTTTTGCTAGTAAGACCTCACTTAAAGAAAAAACCAAAGCCGCAGCATATGTGGAAGTCAGAGGACAACTTGTAGGAGTCAGCTCCTTCCTTCCACTCTGTGGTTCTGGGGATCAGACTCATGTAGGTCTTCAGCTGGGCGGTGGTGGCACACACCTTTAATCCCAGCACCTGGGAGGCATAAGCAGGTGAATCTTTGAGTTCAACACCAACCTAGTCTACAGAGTGAATTCCAGGATAGCCAGAGCAATACAGAGAAACAAACAAACAAAAAAAAAACAAAATAAAACAACAACAACAAAAACCCTGCAGGTCTTCTGGCCTAGCGACAAAGACTTTACCTGCTAGCCCACACTTTACTTTTAACACTTCTTCTGTCCCCAATTAATAATGCTGAATAAGTTAAAATATAACTAAGAGCCATTTTATGTTAATTTCTGTGGTCTTGAGACCTTCTGATTGTTTATGGTTTTTGAATTTTTATTTTATTGGTGTTTTGCCTGTATACGTGTTTGAGGGCGTTGGATCCTGGAGCTGCGAGCTGCAATCTGGGTTCTGGGAATTGAACCTGAGTCCTTTGGGAAAGCAGTCAATGCCCTTAACCGCTGAGCCATCTCTCCAGCCCCCATCTGATTGTTTTTAAGATCATAAATTAGTTCCATCTCTATTACATATTGTTTAGTTGGAACCTTCAGCTCACCCCTGCATGATCCAGAAAGCCCCATTCTCTCTCGCTCTCTCTCCTCCACCTGCTCAGAGTCTCCAAACAAAGAAAAGGTGCCAAAAGGCCCAGTTCTGCATTCTTGACTTTTGAAACTGCCTCTCTTGTTGCCACCAGCAATCCAAATCCCCATCTAACTGCTCAGCTTTTGGCCATACTCAGGCACAAACCCAACTTGTGGTGGACACGTCATCACCCTTCGCCTAAAGCCTAAAGTCTCCCTGCTTCAGCTCAAGGGTGCAGCTTCAATGGCCTCTATCTCTGGGACTAGAGAACACACTCGGGAGTTGCTTTGCTCCAATAAACCTGTTGTTATACTGTTTCAATACGCCTTGTTCTGGCTTACTGTGTCAGTGGAGAAACCTATTATGGGGGTTGTGGTCTATGTGCAGCCATTGTCAGGTGGCTCTGTGAAGAGTCTGTTTTGCCTGTAAGAAAGTAGCCACCTGGGCTGGAGAGATGGCTCAGAGGTTAAGAGCACTGACTGCTCTTCTAAAGGTCCTGAGTTCAATTCCCAGCAACCACATGGGGACCCCCAACCATTTGTAATGAGATCTGGGGCCCTCTTCTGGTGCTGCAAGCAGAATACTGTACACATAATAAATAAATATTAAAAAAAAAAGAAAGTAGCCACCCTGATATTTCAATAGGCATCTTCTTATGTCAGAGGGTAAATATGACACAGGCCAGTTTGCCACAAGAAGTTCTCATGGCCTTTTGGTCACTGTTCTCTCTCAGAAACAGACCTATAAATATTACATGGGTAGGAAACCAGTGGCAATGAAGGAAAGGTTTCACAAAGCCACAGTGGAAAATCATTGACATCTCTCATATGCATTTCAACAACTGCGGGAAAGAAGGGGTCACAACAGGCAACTAAAAATCAAAACATTTTAATCCCAGGGATGACTTCCTAAAGACAGGTGTTTAATAACAGTTTGGAATGGAAACTCCAAGCAAACAGAGAAAAAACAAAACCCTTAAAAGACTAGGCAGCTTTTGTGGTATATTGGGTTTCAAAAAGACAGAAAATGTCAAAGAACAGTTACATTAAAGCAGCAACATGTCTACAACTGTGCAACTTTGCAGACAACAAAAAAAATCTTAAAGTAGGCTGAGGATCTTACCAGCAGAGTCATGGCATAGGCACGTAACAGTTCAGTCCCCAGCAAGGGGGGGTGAAGGGAGATTCACTTATCTCAAGATTAAAAGAAAGGAAAAACTAGGGCTACAACTTAGTAGCAGACAACTTTCCTGGCAAGTATAAGGACCTAGGTTCAAGCTCCAGAATCATTAAAATATAAAAGAACAATGTTAGAGAAACCATCCTACTACATACAGAGAATTATCAAGCAATAAACCTCATGGTATGATTTTGACATAACTACAGACTAATAAAACTTACAGGAAAATTCATAACACTTGTCTAGCAGGGTGATGGAGGTGGCGTACTTGCAGTTCCATCATCTGAGGTGACAGTAAGATCAGCAGTTCAAAGCCGGCACCAGCTACATAGTCAGTTGATGCAGCCTGAGAACCACAAGGTGTCTCAGCAACAAAAAGGCAGGCATCATGGCCATACCTGTAATGGCATCACTATGGAGGCCGAGACAACAGACTGCAGAGTTTCAGGCCAGCCAGAGCTACCCTGTGAGACTCTCAAAGCGAGAAAGTGTTTCTGCAGAACAGGGGAGGCAGGAAAGGCTGTGCCAGTTACTAAGTTAACTTCAAAGTCACCCAGTTTAACACTGCTCTATGATATTGGGGGGGGGGGACGGGGACGACTAATTCTGTACGCTATGCTTTGTCAGCTGGCTCAGTTCTCTAATAGGGAGGATGCAAGGCAGAAGGATGAAGAAACTTGTTCTTTCCAGTGGGCTTCCTATCTGTGTTTTGTTTCTCTAATGCTACCTGGCACTACTCTTCACTCTCAGCAGTAGGGGCTTACTACAGGAACAGGTAAATTCAGTTTACAGTCTGACTCTTGACTGACTAACTTCATTGCATCCTCTACGCTAGATACCAACACTAGCAACCTTCCTGTCCTGGAACTCACTCTGTAGACCAGGTTAGCCTTAAACCCACAGAGATCCACCTGTCTCTGCCTCCCAAGTGCTGGGATTCAAGGCGTGCACCACCACCGCCTGGCTGTGTGACAGCAATTCTCACAGACAACATTCTTACGACAACAAGTACGGGTATAAAATGGCAAATCATTTGGAAAGCAGTTGGCATGGTCTACTAAAGATACACAGACCCAAAATCTGACTCCTTGGTATATACTAAAAAGGAATGCATATGTATGAAAAAACACATATGCATATGTTCATAGCAGCAAACTTTGTCATCCTTAATAGTGAAAATAATTCAAATACAAACAGTAGAACAAATAATAACTGAGAATATTCTACACCAATTAACATGAAGTACTGCTATGGCAAACAATAAATAACAAACATAATTTTGAAAGAAGGAACCATACTGTAAAATTTCATTTCCATAATACTAAAAATATGAGCAATGCCGAACTCAAGATGCTCATGGAGGCATACTGGAAGGCCTTACCACAAGTCAGGACGGTTGCTGCTCTGGAGGGGCAGTGGCAGGAGAAGGCACAGAGACATTTTGGTGCTAGAAAAGTCTTGTTCCCACTAGCACGGTGGTCACAGAGCTCTGGACCTACTATAACCCACAGAGCCCAGCATTCCATGTACTGCTCCTGCACATGTGTTATTATGTAACTAAAAACTAAATTGTCTTTCTTCAAGATAAGGTCTTACTATGTAGCTATGGCTGGGCTGAAACCTATGTAGGCCAGGCTGGCCTTGAACTCAGAGATCCCCAGCCTCTGCTTCCATAGTGTGCCACTTTGCCTGGCCTGGTTTTAAAATTTTTTTATTTTTTTTGGTTTTTCGAGACAGGGTTTCTCTGTAGTTTTAGTGCCCGTCCTGGAACTAGCTCTTGTAGACCAGGCTGGCCTCGAACTCCCAGAGATCTGCCTGCCTCTGCCTCCCGAGTGCTGGGATTAAAGGCGGGCGCCACCACCGCCCAGCTAATTTTTTTTTAAAAAGATCTACTTATTTTTATTTTATGCATAGGAATGCTTTTCCTGCATTTGTTTCTGTATGTACATACATGTAAGTATGCATGTACATGCCAGCTGCCCACAGAGGCCATAAGAGAGTGCTAGGTCCCTTAGAGTTGGAGATGTTTTAAGTTTCCACGTGGGTACTCATCCAAACCTGGGCTCCCTGCAAGAGGATCTCGATTTTTTTTTAAAGATTTTATTTATTTATTATATATGAATGCCTGCAGGCCAGAAAAGGACACCAGATTTCATTACAGAAGGATGTGAACCACCACGTGGTTGCTGGGAATTAAACTCAGCCTGCAAGAGGTCCTCTTATTTGCTGAGCCATCTCCCGTATCATACTCTCATCCTTTTTTGAGATAGGGTCTTACAATGTTAACCTGGAACTCACTATGTAGATTAAACTAGGCTTGAACGCATAGAGAGCCTCCGCCTCCCAAGCGCTGGGATTAAAGGTGTGTACCACCACATCTGGCCAAAGGTTTTGAAACAAACTGCCAAGTTTAATTTCCTGGGGGGAGGGAAGTATTTCAGCTTCATAGTAAGCAATTTTTTTTAAAAAAAGACGATCCTGTCCATTATTTTTCTCATGTACACACATCTACATTAACCCAATGGATTTGATATTTTTTCTTTCTATGCTGAAGATTCATTCTGCAGAGAGGATTAGAGGGCTATCTTTTCTGAGTTTTGGTAGAGTTTCAAAAGAATTTGCTTGCTTAAAAAATAAACATTTCTTCATCGTTACACAAGAACATGCTATTAAAAAGCATTCCACAGGAGAGTTGTCAGCAGAATTTAAGACTACAGTCCCACCCCGATCTGCTCTAATCACAATCTTCCAACTTCTTCCATTGTGAAGCAAAATGCTGAAGCAGCCACAATATATAGATGTGCTTCAGGTTTTTAATTAGTTAGCCTGTTAAAAATAACAAAACAAAAAATACTGTAAAGACAAGAGGCAAGACCTCCAGCTGTGGCAAACTGAAGAGGTCAGCAAATCCTCTGCTGAGAACAAGCAGAAAGCAGACAACATGGAAAAAGACAATGTCAGGGCTCTAGAAAATGGCCAGAATCAAGTGATACATTTACAAGTGCTTATGAAAAATGACCTAAGTGTGAATAAGAAGGGAGGTCACTGGCTGCTGCAAGGGGCTGCTCTGGAGCCACCCTCTCCACCTTCACAGAAGCCAGTGTCACCTGAGCAGGGCGACGGTGAAAACAGCCTCTCTATCCAAAGGCAATGTGACCTTAAGTGAAGAGTGGACATCAACACCCAGTGGACCTGTGTGCTCAGGCATCAAGTGCCACTGAAGAAGGACAGAGAAGGCTAACATCCCTGCCAGACCCAGACAGCTGTTCCAACAGGTAAACACAAACCTGGAAATCTACAAAGATACTCCACTTCCTAACCCTGACACATCCCTGGAGGGCTGGAGAAAATCAACAAAGATACTCTGCTTTCTAACCAACATGTCCCTGGAGGACTAGAGGCTGAGTACGTGCTCAAAAGATACCAGAGAAGGCTCAACCGCCACATACATCAAGCCAACTCCAAGCTTTTGAAGGGTGAGGAAAAGTGCTAAGCCAAAGGAAACTCAGACCAAAGGAAAGCAGTGGCTCGGCCATTAGGAGCCAGGCTTCTCTTCCAGAGGACCCAGGTTTGATTCCCAGTATCTATCCACATGGGAGCTCACAACTGTCTGCAACTCCAGTTCCAGGGAATCTGATCCCTTTTCTGGCTTCCTCAGGCACCAGGCACACATATGGTACACAGACAAACATGTACACAAAACACTCATACACAAAAAAATACACACAAATATCATAATAAAATCAAATAGGACAAACACAAAGAGATCCACACATAGACACTTCACTGTCAAACATATCAAGGTGAAAAAGGAATACCAGAAATAATAAGAAGACATTAATAAGTAACCAGAGACAGCAGAGGCCAGACAGCACTGACTACCATGCTGGAATTTGTACTCTGTGTTTTTAAACTGTGCTGAAACTGTGAAAGACTATGGGACTTTTAAAGTTGGATTAAATGCAGTTTGCATTATGATATGGTCACAAGCTTGTGTGGGCCAGGAAAAGGAATGTGATGGTTTGGTGAAGAATGGCCCCCAATGGCTCTCATATTTGAATATTTGGTTCCCACTTGCTGGAACTGTTTAGGAAAGATTAGGAGGTGTTGCCATATTGAACATTATGGACTCTAATTATGAGCCCCAAATTACTTTCTTTTATAAGCGGCCTTGGTCATGGTGTTTTGTCATGACAATAGAAAAGTAACTATGACAGCCTCCAGCCCAATCCACAGATAAGAACAAACCGACCACTGGGCAGTAGTGGCACAGGGCTGTAATCTCTATACTTGGGAAGCAGAGGCAGGAAGATCTCTGTGAGTTCAAGGCCAGTCTTGTCTACAGAATGAGCTCCTGTACGGACAGGACTGTTACACAGAAAAACCCTGTCTTCAAAACAAACAAATAACAACAAAACTGACAATACCCAAAGGACTCCACACCTTACTACAGAGATATTTGTTCATCCATATTCATTACTGCTATATTCATAATATCCGTAAGTTGGAAATAGCCTAGAGATCCATCAACTAACAGATAATGAAAGTGTGATACATTTATATAATGAAATATTTCTCAGTTATTAAGAAAATCAAATTATGAAATCTTCAGGTAAATGGTAGAGCTAAAAACCATTCCCAAGAAAGATCTAAGACCCAAAATAAAAAGTTTTGCATCGTTTTTCTTATGTATAGATGTTATATATATATATATGTGCTACAATCCAAATAACCAAAAGGTTAGGTTCTGAGTAAGGAACCAGGGGAAAGAGGGTTTCACGAGGAAGTGGAAATAGAAACTATAGAGAGTCACAAGAAAACCAGAATGAAGGATTAAATGAAGAACAGGATGGGAGACAGGATTGTGGACAGGGACTGCAGTATTGCTGTGACAGGCCTGACCATGTTTTTTTGTCTTGTTTTGAGGCATTTGAACACTGGTACTTTGGATTCAGAAAGCAGTGGAATGCTTTAAGCATTGCTTAATGGGCCATACTAGTAGGAACATGGAAGACAGTGGTGCTGATATGATTTGAGCTGTGGGGGGCTGTTTTAAGAGATTTCAGAGGAGAAGAATTTTAGAATGCAGTGTGGTCTATCATTCTTGTAATATTTTGGTGACAAAATGCCTTTCGCCCTTGTCTGAAAAGTTTGCCTAAGGCTGAAGTGAAGAGTTTTAAATTAATTCCATTGGCAGAGGAAATTTCAAAACAGCCAAGTATAGACTCTTGTATGGTTATTAGTGTTAACTCTAATGAAGATTTATAATGAAAAGGAGCAAGCTGAGCAAATAAAAAGTAGAAAATGTACAGATTAAGAAAATCCTGTGTTCATGGAGATAAATGGACTAAGAAATGAAATAAAGGAAGTGGTAACCTCAGGGTAAGATCCGACCCAGCTAAATTTCCAAACTGTATTAAGGAATTAAGGAAAAGCTTAGAACCCAGGTATGGTGGTATATGCCTTTAATCCAGGCACTGGGAAGGTAGAGGCTGTCAGATCCTGAGTTTGAAGCCAGTCTGATCTACAGATCAAGTTCCAAGACAGCCAAGTTTAGGCAGTGAAGGAAAACAGAAAGCTAGTGCAGATTTAACTGAACACGAGCGTCATCTTCCAGCCCCAGAAAGCAGCATAACTTGGCAGCTTCAGTCATGTGATTCTTCTGGCTTTAGAGTTAAGGATAGAAGAAAGGGGTTACAGGATTTGCCTCCATGACTAAGGAAAACTGCTGTGTCAGGCATGTGTCAGGGGTGCCCCTAAATGGAGGCTTAAAGAGGCCATTGCACGAAGCTGTGATGTTGAAGCCTAGATTGCCTTGGAGACCCCAAGATGTTGGAGATTCCATAGCTAAGGGATACCTGCCAAGGAGAGCTGCTAACAGGGAATGGGACCAGCCCAAGAAAAAGAAGTGTGTTGCCATCAAGTTGGAGAGTGCTTTGACATCAGAAATGGAGTTTGCCCAGCTGGTTTTTGGCTGTTTGAAGTTGGACTGAATGCATTTTTGCATTAGGATATTGGCTAAGCCTTTGGGAGCCAGGGAGAGGAATGTGGTAGTTTGAAAGAAAATGCCCCCCCCAAAGGGAGTGGCACTATTAGGAGGTGTGGTCTTGTTGGAGGAAGTGTATCACTGTGGAGGCAGACTTTCAGAGTTCACAAATGCTTAAGACACACCCAGTGCATCAATCTGTAGCCTGAATCTCAACATGTAGCAGCTCCTTCTCCAGCACCATGTCTTCCTACAAGGCACCATGTTCTCCACCATACTGATAATGGACTAAACCTCTGAAACTGTAAACTGCCACCTTAATTAAATGTTTTCCTTTACAAGAGTTGCCATGGTCACAGTGTCTTCTTTACAGCAATAGAAACCCCAACTAAGACAAGCATAAAGGAAGGATTATGGCTTTCCAAAAGTCATATGAAAATCTTACTACAGAGCTGGGTGGTACACGCCTTTAATCCCAGCACTCGGGAGGCAGAAGCAGGCGGATCTCTGTGAGTTCGAGGCCAACCTGGTCTACAAGGGCTAGTTCCAGGACAGACTCCAAAGCTACAGAGAAACCCTGTCTCGAAAAACAAAACAAAACAAAACAAACAAAAAAATAAAAAAAGAGAGGGAGAAAATCTACTACAGAAGCTTCCTAAAATATATACATACATGAAAGGAATTTAAACACTCATCATATGAAAAAAAAATGCCAACTAGACATCTTATGCCAACCAAGTAAAACCTCCAGTGCCAGAAATGTGTTACATCTTGTTGAGTTGTGGCCAAAAGGGTCCCATAGGCTCCCAGCTCCCTCGCTACATGGCACTGCCAAGGCTATGGTCAAGGCCCTGTTCTCCCAGTACTCGTGGTGCTGGAAGGTACTCTGCATACTATAATTCAGTTCGGGGTCTCCGTGTTAATCACCACCTACTTCAAGAGGAAGATTTTCTAATGAGGATTGAGTGATGGATGCACTTATCTATGGGTAAAGCAATGTGTCATTAGGAATAATTTTATTACTGTATTCCTTTTACAGAATAATAGCGGAAGGTTTTTCCTGAAGGCCCATGATTATCTAGTTTTAGCCACTTCAGCAGTGTAAGGTTTGGGTTTCATCTCATGAAGTGGTCTTTAAATCAATTTTTTAAAAGTGGCTGGTTACTCCCATAACATTTCTTCTTCTCCTCCTCCTCTTCCTTCTTTTCTTTCTTTTTTTCTTTTTCTTTCTTTCTTTTTTTTTTTTTAAAGATTTTATGCCTGCAAGTTAGAAGAGGGCACCAGATCTCATCATAGATGGTTGTGAGCCACCATGTGGTTGCTGGGAATTGAACTCAGGACCTCTGGAAGAACAGCCAGTGCTCTTAAACTCTGAACCATCTCTCTAATCCTCCCATAACATTTTTGAGCCACTGTTAAACAAGTATAACTTGCAGGTAGATCACTATCATAGGTGGCAGGGTTTATTCTCGTGTCGTATCTATTACTACTTTTTTGCTCTGGTAGTATGGAAAATGCCTTCCAGCAATGTGAACGCTAGTCAGTGAGGGTGAAGCTTTAGTTGGGCACCAGCTCAATTTCTTAATTTTCAATGACATAAGTAAGTTGTGTCTTCTGGAGGTTTTACTTGGTGGCAAGAACAATACCCACACTTCTAACTGCTAAGCTATCTTTCCAGCCCCCGAGCAAAGTAACTATTAATAGCAGACTTCTAGAGATGATTAAAAATTAATACAAGCCTCTGTATTTTGATAAAAAATATGGTTCAAGTTATTAAAAAGTGAAGAGGACAGGAAGTGAGGAAAATCTAAAAATGTAGACGAGAACAGAAAACGAAACTTCAGTATATCACTAATTACCTTAAAGGTTTATAACCTGCAACCTCCAATTAAAAAAAAAAGGGCAGGAGGCAGGGAGCAGACTAGCAGGGCAGGTAAGCATACACCTGTAATCCCAGCACTCAGAAGGCAGAGGTAGAAGAGCAGAAAGTCTAGTACACACCAAGACCCTGTTGGAAACAACAAACAAAAAGACAAAGACTTGTCAAATCTTTTTAACATAAATAATGTCCACCTGCACGCTGTCTAAAGAGATACTTTAAACATAAAGACAGGTAAAAATTAAATGAAAACAAAAAAAGACACCAAATAAAACACAAGCCTGAGACAAGAATGCTTATGTTAAATTTAGATGAAATAGATTTCAAGAGAAAGTTTTTAGAAGAAATCAAGGATTTTTATATTCATAAAAAGGTAGTTTATGGCTGGGCAGCAGCACTTGGAAGACAGAGGCAGTTGGATCTCTGTGAATTCAGAGCCAGCCTGGTCTAAAGTTCCAAGACAGCTAGAGCTACACAGAGAAACCCTATCTCTCTCCTCTCTCTCTTGGTTTTTGGTTTTTCGAGACAGGGTTTCTCTGTAG
Source organism: Chionomys nivalis (assembly GCF_950005125.1). Lineage (NCBI taxonomy): Eukaryota > Metazoa > Chordata > Mammalia > Rodentia > Cricetidae > Chionomys > Chionomys nivalis. The sequence goes on from NC_080092.1 coordinate 59,430,579, forward strand.
CTTTGAAGCCTGCCCTGGAACTAGCTCTTGTAGACCAGGCTGGCCTCGAACTTGCAAAGATCCGCCTGCCTCTGCCTCCCGAGTGCTGGGATCAAAGGCATGCGTCACTACCGCCAGGCCAAGAAACCCTATCTCAAAAAACAAAACAAAACAAAACAAAACAACAACCCCCCCCACACACACAAAAGGTAGTTTATGAGCAAGAGCTAGCAGTTATAAATATATAAAGGATATCTATCCAGTGCAGAAGGATCAAAGTAAGTAAATAAAAGGCACACAGATGGGGAGAAAGTTGGATGGTCATCACTGTTAATATGCATGATAATTCACTTAACAAATCCTGAGGAATCTATAAAAATGGTAAATTAATAGAAGAATATATCAAGATAATATATCAATCTACAAATTATAATGTTAAGAGTTTAAGAGAGAGCTGCAACTAATAAATTTTCAGAAGAAAGAGAAAAACAAAATTGCATAGAGAAGATTTTGTGACTTCAGGCTAAAATAAGTTTCTCACCAGGACCCAAAGAAGCGTGTGTGTGTGTGTGTGTGTACGTACGTACATACATATATATGACGAAGTGGAGTTTTTAATATTAAAAATTTGCTTATCCAAAGACACTGTTAAAAAATGAAATGGTAAGCTACTAAATCAAAGGCAGATTTTAAAATCCTATCTAACAAGGTTCCTTTATCCAGAATTACTAACAATCTAATTCAAAATGGGCAAGAATTTTGTACACATTTGTAGATAGGCAATAAACAAAGAAACAAACAAACTCCAATAGAACCAGCCAGAAAAATGGAAATTAAAACACAGCAAAATCTCACATGGACAAGAATGGTGAAAGTTAAATATTGCCATATGTACCTCTAGCAATACTGTATTTCTGACTGGATTCATGTTTCTCTGCTCCCAAGACATGAGTGGATGGAGAAAAAAAAAAAAAAGACTGAAAAATAAGTAGCAATAAGGATGTGAGGCATTTTGAACTTTTCCTCTATTGCTGGTGGGAATGTCAAGTGTACAAACACTTTGTAAAGCAGTATCACACTATTGTACAGGGATAAATAAATATAGTTATGTGATCTAGCTTTGCTATTCCTAAACAGTCACTCAAAAGCTATGAAAATATATACTCATTTAAAGATCTGTGCGCAAAAAAGCCAAAAATTCAGCAGTCTAGACTCATCAAGTAACCAGTTGACAAATTTTAGTACAGCTATATTGTAGAATATAACTCAGTAATATACACAGCTGCCTTTTGTTCATGTGTATACCCACGTGCATGCATTTCTACGTGACTATAGGTGCTTTTGTGCTATGTGCATGTGGGAAGCTGAAGACTTCATTTCCATCTAATTTGAAACAGGGTACCTTGGTTGCAGTTGTAAACGCTAGGGTAGCTGGCTAGTGAGCCCTGAGGGATTCTCTTGTCTTTGCCCCCATCTCACTGCAGGAGTGTGGGAAGTTGCAGGTGTGCATTACTGTGCATGACTTTACATGAAATCTGAGGACCAAAATTCAGATCATCTTAATTGTAACAACTGAGTCGTTTCCTAGGTCCTCCCTGTTTTCTTTTTTCTCTTACAGGATCTCATATAGCTCAGGTTCATCTTTAACTACTGTGCAGTCTCTTCCAACCCCCTGCCTCTTCCTCCTACATGCTGGATTACAAGCACGCACCACAATGATCAGTTTACAGAGTGCTAGGGCTCAAATCCCAGGCTACATGTATGTTAGGCAATCACTCTAGCAACTGAACTATATTTCTAGCCTATATTCTATGTCTTGATTGCAGTGAAGACCCCATATTTATACAGAGTCACCAAAAGTTATTAAACTGTACACTTAAAATAGGTAAATATTATTGTATGTAAATAAATGTTAATTTTAAGAAAAGGCAAAATGAGGAAACAAAAGAAACGTTCTTTGCACTTTTATTAATTAAGAAATTAAATTGAAACTATGAGCTATTTTCTCATGGACTTAGAAAATTTATTCTCATGATGGAAGGTGTTAATTAGCACAATATTTTTAGAGAATAAATTGGTACTGTACACCTAGATCCTAAAAAAATGACTGGAACTTCTGACCTGCAATTCTATTTCCGTGAAGTCTAACTACAGGAACAACCAAATCAAATGAAACTTATGCAAGAGGGTCACCGAAAAGCTTTGTCTAGCTGTGATAAATAGTTGAGTCGGGGGAGCCTTGTACACCCAAGTTAGATGTTTTCTTAAATAACAAGCTATCCATCATTAACATATATATGTCTTTCTGAGGAATGAAGATGTCAAACTTTTGTCAATTAGTACAACAGACCTCACAGAAAAAGAAAGGAGTGGGCCCATTTTTAAATCCTGGTGAATTTCAACAACAAATAGTACCTGTAATCCCAGCACCAAAGAGGCTGAGTTCATTTCCTAGTCGAGGGAATTGTAAGTTATTGCTATTAAAGCATCCAGATTTACTATTAGAAGAAAATTCTTAATTCCTACCCTCTACCCTCTTTAGCCTACCATGAACACAGAAGGCCATAACTGCTTATTTCTTTTTTTTTTTCTTTCTTTTTTTTTTTTCGAGACAGGGTTTCTCTGTGGTTTTGGAGCCTGTCCTGGAACTTGCTCTTGTAGACCAGGCTGGTCTCGAACTCACAGAGATCCACCTGCCTCTGCCTCCCAAGTGCTGGGATTAAAGGCGTGCGCCACCACCGCCCGGCTAACTGCTTATTTCTTATGATAAATGATATGGGGGGGTTAACGCAGCACTTGGGAAGCAGAGGCAGGTAGATCTCAGTGAGTTCCAGACCAGCTAGGTCTACACAGTAAGACTGTCTCAAAAGCAAAAACAAGATTTAGCACCAGGTGATGGTGACAGTGGCGGGGCCAGCACATCTTTAATCCCAGCACTTGGGAGGCAGAGGCAAGCCGATTTCTGAGTTTGAGGTCAACCCAGTCTACAGAGTGAGTTCCAAGACAGCCAGAGCTACCTACACAGGGAAACCCTGTCTCGAAAAGCCAACTGTAAGTAATTTATGAAACAGTTTGCTCTCAGATATGAGTAAAAACAAGCTGTGTGTACACCTTTTAAACTAGGGTTATTGGAACTGTAATTTATCTATAAAAGGAAAATGTCACAATGCTAGAACCAGTCACTTCATTAGAACAAGAATGACTAATTAATCTATTAAAAATCAGTTAACGTCTTTGAAAATTTTAGAATCGGAAAGTTCGAAATGCCGAGAACCAAACATTTTGTCAACAAGCATAGTTGTTAAATAGCTCTGTGGCTGAGGGGTGGGGACAGGGTCCTTATATTAAATCTTGGTGAAAAACAAAACAAAAAAACAAAACATGGTTGAACTTAAATGCAGAGAACCATGACTTACTCCTGAAATTCAATCACTGAGGAAGCTGAGACAAGATTGCTTCTAGTTGATTCAGGCCAGCCTGGGTTACACAATAAACTCCAGGCCAACCTGGGAAAATAAGATAAATAAATAAGGCAATAAACAAATAGAAAAATAATTAAAAACCCAAGTGACATCTGCCATGAAACAAAAATGGAAATTCAATCTGTTACAGAAGCAGAGGCAACAATGTCACGTGATGAGCATGTGAGTTTGTAAGTATAAAGATTTGAGCTTTATTTACCCATTGAAAAATAAAACATGTTAGGTACACCTATACACAAAAAGATGAAACTCACTTATTAAACCTTCTTAAATAAAAGAAACATTAAAAACGTGGTCAATTATAAATAGTAGTGTAGTTTAAATTTTTCCATTATCAAAAAGAAACCCTCTGCTCTATGGATTTGTTTGGCATTTACATGAGTTATATGGTAAAAATAACTTACATGGTGGGCGCACTGCTTTTTCCAAACGTGACACAGTTTAAGGTGAGCACGGGGGCAAGGGGCAGGCACATCCTGCTACTGTGTCTCTGCAAGCAACTGCTGTAGAAGAGAATGTTTCTGTTTTGCGACAGAAATTATTTTCATCTGCCAAATTGGTAAAGGATTTCATCAACCGTGTTCCTGATCACAGTGTATTAAAAAGTAGATTCATTAAGGATCATTTCTTTTCAACATTTTAAATTATATTTATTTGTGGTATGTTAGTGTGTACACACGTACCATAGCTCACAAGGCCAGAGGAAACTTGGCAAGAGTTGGTTCTCTCTTTCCACTATGTGAGTTCCGGGGATCGAACTCAGGCTATCAGGCTCAGTAGCAAGTGCCTTTACCTATCCAACCATCTTCCCAGTCAGAGGCCTCATTTCTTTTTTCTTTTTTGTTTTGCAGGGAGGGTGTGAGTTTCCAGACAGGGTTTCACTGTGTAGTCGTGGTTGTCCTGATTCTCACTCTGTAGACCAGGCTGACCGCAAACTCAAAAAGATCTACCTGCATCTGCCTTCCTAGTGCTAAGATTAAAGGTGTGTACCACCACCACTTCTCCCCTCCTCCAGAGGACAGGGTTTCTCTGTAGTTTTGGAGCCTGTCCTGTCCTGGAACTAGCTCTTGTAGACCAGGATGGCTTCCAACTCACAGAGATACATCTGCCTCTGCCTCCCGAGTACTCGGATTAAAGGAATGCAGCACCACCTCCTGAGGCCTCATTTCTTTACTAAGAAATAGTAAGATGACATACGTACACACAAGTGCATTTTTCCTCTGATACTTGGAAATGGAAGTCTGAATGGGGAATTACAGTAGTGCCTTTAAGATTTATTTTTATTTCACGTGTGACTGGTGTCTTGTCTGCGTATGTCTGTGCACCATGAATAGGCAGTGTCTGTAGAGACCAGAAGAGGGTGTAAGAATCCCTGGAATTAGCCAGGTGGTAGTGGTGCACGCCTTTAATCCCAGTACTCGGGAAGCAGAGGCAGGCAGATCTCTTTGGGTTCCAGGCCAGTTTGGTCTACAAGAGCTAGCTCCAGGACAGGCTCTAGAACTACAGTGAAACCCTGTCTCGAAAAACCAAAAAGAATCACTGGAATTAAAGTCATAAAAAATTGGCAGCCCAAACTGCCAGTTGGGGCTGTGAATCAACACTGGTTCCCAACCATTGAGCCATCTCTCCAGAGCCTTCATGGACTTTTGACAGATTCATCGATGGCTCGTTAAGCTTCCCTTTTGATGCTCAAGCATCAGGTTCCCAATATTAAGGCTCTTGAATCTTTCTCCACCCAAATATAAATAGCAGACATTTCACTTCTTTCAATACTCCTTTGATTTTAACTTTAAGCTCCAGAAATCTGAGGCAATACTGAAGGATTGAAAAATATTTAAGAAATTTTCCTTAAAAAAAAAAAAAAAAAAAACAACTCAAATTTCTAGCCAATGAGTTACAGGAATAGTTCTGCGAGCTTTGGTCCCTTCTGTGTTTCTGCCTTAATCATGGCAACCAAAACTTTAAAGGTAAACTTTACACACTAAAAGCAAGGATGTAGACCTTTTCAAAAGTTCTCTTCAAAAATTAGTCCCTATTTCACTGACATCTACTTGTTATTTAAACCAGATTTGCCTGAAATGTTACCACTCAATAGACTTTTCCAAACTAAGTATATCATTGACCTATACAAGAACACCTGTACTGACAATTTCTGGGATGTCGTTATTTAATAAAGCACAGGACATTTTGGACTTCATGAATTCTCCACTCTGGGGGAAGGGGAATGCATGAAAGAATCAGAGAGTGGTAGAGAGTGAATACAGCTGGAACAAACGTGTATATGGAAATGTCACAGGGAAGCTCATTAATCTGTGAAATTGCTATACCTAAATAATTGTGATTTTAAAGTAAAATAAAACCTAATTTAATTCTCAAAAAATTTCTCCACTCTGGCATTATGATTTTAATCTAAATGCAATAGTTAAAATGCACAAGTAAGATAAAAGGATAGGAATACATTTAGGGAGAAAAGGCGGCTTTTCTATTTCTGCCAGCTATTTTAGAAAATCCTAGAATACTTAAAGTGAGTGTCTCAATGCCATCTGTTGATGTAATTCTAAACAGCTACTTTAAAGATTTGTGCATATTTTCCTTTATAAGAGCAGACACACTAAAAGCTACACCAGAGTCCAGTGTGGTGGTGCATGCCTTTAATCCCAGTATTCAGGAGGCAGAGGCAGGAAGAATCCTTTTTTTTTTTTTTTTAAGATTTATTTATTAGGTATACAGCATTCTGCCTGCATGTATGTCTGCACACCAGAAGAGAACATCAGATTTTATCATAGATGGTTGTGAGCCACCATGTGGTTGCTGGGAATTGAACTCAGGACCTCTGGAAGAGCAGACAGTGCTCTTAACCTCTGAGCCATCTCTCCAGCCCTGGCAGGAAGAATTCTAAGTTCCAGGCCATCCTGGGCTACTTGGTGAGATCGTGTCTCACCCTATGCCAACGTCACATAAACTTATGTCAGACTAGTCCTCGGCATGACGGGAAGGGTCATCTAACAGAATGTTCAACTGTAGAGATGTTTAATCTTGATCAAGAAGTGAATTCTACTCATGCCATGCTTTATTTTTTAAAATAAAAAAAATATTATTTTAGCCAGCTGTGCTGGCACACTCCTTTAATTCAAGCACTTGGGAAGCAGATGCAGGCATATTTCTGTGAGTTCAAAGCCAGCCTGGTCTAAACAGTGAGTTCCAGGACAGCCAGAGCAATATAATGAGATCCTGTCTTGAAAACAAAAACAAACAAACAAACAAACAAAAAACCGAAAAATAAAAACATGTATTATTTTATGTGTATGAGTGTTTTGCCTGCCCATACATCTGGGTACCATGTGCATGCCTGGTGCCCACATAGGTCAGAAGAGGGAATTGGATCCCTTGTAACTGGAATTATGGATAGTTGTAAGCCTCCATGTGGGTACTACGAAAAGAACCCTGATCCTCTGGAAGAGCAGCCAGTGCTCTTAACCACTGAGCCATCTCTCCAGCCCTGCACCTTGCTTCATACTAAAGGTCCTGACAATAGCAGTATACAGCCACACTGCAGCACTGGTATTGGTGCCTCTATAAGCAGAAGCTAGATAGAGATATGCATCATCTTTTCCCATGAGATCTAAATTTCTTCTACAATGATGTACAGTATGAAAATTAAAAAGAAAAAAGGGAGAAAGTAATACAATTCCAACTCACAAAGCCGGTTAATCTCAAACTACGAATGGAATGAACCTGACAATGCTGCCACGTAGGATTTTCAGCAAACTCTTCCCCAGGGTCCGTATCACTATGCAAATTGACTTCTTCACAGCTGGAGAAGCACTGCACTCTCCAGAGGAAAAGGGAGCTAAGGGGCCTAAGACAGGGAGGTGGCAGCTGCAGCATTAACTAACACTGTGTCTCACCCCAGTCTTGTCCCACCAAGACAGTCAGTCTTTCCCTGTCACTTTCCGCTTCAGGTGCCTACTGTTTCTTTTCTCAGTCAACGTTTTTTTTTCCCCATTTTACTCTGCCAGTAAACATATCACAAATCCTCCATCAACCCCCAAAAGACTAGAACAGTGGGACAGGCCCCTTTTACTCTGAGTAAAGAAGAGCTGTAAGGATGCAGATGGAGTGCTTCTTGGTTCACTGAAACAATCACACAAGAAAATTAACACAGTCTGCAGATAAAGAAAACAGGAATCTTAGTAATTCAAATTTCTGCATTCAATATATCTAAGGCTACTTATATCCACCCTCAAGTCTGATTATGTAAATTAAGAGATTATGTTGATAATCTTTTTAATACAAGTACCCAGCTTTTACACTCACCCTCACTTTCACCTGCACAAAACTACACTTTCTTGTCTTCATTGCCCTGCCTTCAGATTATATACACTGAAACAAATTCTTGCTTTTAGGCTCCTAAAAAGGAAATAATCAGACTCACAAACTATTTGTTCAGAAACCTAAGGAATAACTAAGTTCTGGAAAAATTACAACCTTTCAGAAACCTTAAGTTTACCTAATATAAATAAGAACAAGTTGGTTCACTTTAATCTCTACTCAGGGGTGTGTGTGGTGTATGTGGTCATATATGTGATGTATGTCTTCCTCTAGTTTGCTCTGCTGAGGATCTCTCTCTCCAAACTCAACATTCCAGAGAGTTCCTAGGACCAGCGTCTCTCTGCCTACCAATTTTTGAAGTCACAGGCACATGCAGCAATGCCAGCCTTTTACATGAGTGCTGGGGATTTGAACTCGGGACTCTTGCCTATTGAACCACCTCCTCAGCCTACTATAGCAAGACCTTTTATGCATTCAAAAGATATTAAGGATCACTTGACGAAAATGTAATTAGCAAACTCTGTGAATCAATCACACACTAGTAAGCAGGAGTCTTTTTGTTTTCAGCTGTTTTTGTCATCCTTTGTCGAGACGCTCGGTTGAAATGCTAACATGCTACAGTGCAGACCATATCCTGATTTAAGCAGTCTGACAGCAGGATAAGGCTTGACATAACATTCATCAATTGTTAACAGTAGCAGAAACCATTCAAATGTCCAGTACAACACCAATAAGTTTGTTGAACCAATGAAATAACGAATAGTGAGAGCCTTTGATGTGTAATTTTCATGGCAAGGATCATTACCTTCATTTTTCAAACTAGAAAAGTGATGTACAAAGTTAACAAACTTGTCCTGGGTCACAGACAATGAAGCTGACCTGGGATTCAGTTAGTCTACTGGGCTCTACAGTTAGTATCCTTTGTACTGTAGGTCAGCTTCTCTTTCTGAAGTGTGAAGTTCTGTAAGCAGCAGTTACACAGCTTTCCAAGGACTTTTATGGGCCCTCCAACCACAATTCTGTTACTAGACTCCTCTTTTTACTATAAACTGTGATCCTCTTGGGATGCCTGTGAAGTAAGTTAAAGAAGGCACAACGGGAACATGGAGGGAGCCTTAATGGAGATACCCACAAAAGCTCTAGTTTTAGAAATGCCTGGTATATACAGATCAAGCTACTTTGGAAGAATGCAATTTTGGTTTCATTAGGTTTGTGTGTCATTCAAACAGGCATCTGATTAATTCCAGCATTCGGGAGGTTGACACAGGAGGATCATAAGTTAGAAGTCAGCCTAGGTAACACAGTGGGTGCAAGACCCTATCTGGAAGAAGAAACAAAGGAACGACATGCATACTTCAGAGTCAGAACCACTGTATTATTTTTTGCAATATGTGCTCACAAGAATATTTCAAAGAAAACAGAACTGTTTGTTTTATTAAGGTATATCACTCCAACTCCCTTACTGCTCAGTTATTTATGTGTGGGGGAGAATATTTCTGAATCTAGTTTAGAAAAACTTTTTAAAAGACAACCAAAAAAATAAGCAATTTAGTTTCTTACTTGCTTCTCCAAGGGCAGGATATACAGTGCATTTCATTTCACTTACTATTATCTCCTAACCATTTATTACATAATAGTGTTTATTGAAAGAGCAACTTTAATAACTTAAACCTAATTAGACAACAGAAATTTTATAAAATACGGTTTATTAAATTTTAGCCTACTAAAATTCCTACAACACTGTTTTATGGTTTTAAATTTTAAAAAAAGCATGTATATGTGTGCATGTCTGCGTGTGGATATGTTCATGTGAGTACTCATGTCCATGGATACCAATGTGTCAGGTCTAGAAGCAGGAGCTGGAGTTACAGGTGATTATGAGCTGCCTGATATAGGTGCTGGGAACTGAACATAGGTCCAACAAGGAAATTCCCAGCCCAGGGCTTCCTAAAAGAAAAACAAAACCAAAATGGAAGGAGTGCCATATATTAAGTAAATGTTCTAGATTTGTGCATGTGTAGTTTATTTATTTTGTTTTTGTACTGCTTGTCTTGTTCTCTAAATCCATTTTTTGTTATAAAGAAATCTATGTGATACTGCATGCCCATAACCCTAGCACTTTTTTAAAAAAAGGCACAAGGATCACGAATGCAAGGTCAGTCAGAATTATACAGTGAGTTCAATGTGACAGTCTGGTAGGCACATCGGAACCCTATCTTAAAAAAAACCAAAAAAACAAAAAATAAAGGGTTGAGAGGCTAGCTGTAGCTCAGTTGTAGGCAATCTGTTTAGGAAATATAAGGCTAAAGGTTCAAGCTCCAGTACTGTTGAAATGAAGAAAATCTTAGCCTAATGGTGGCATACACTTATAATCTCAGTACCTGTCAGGGTGAAGTAGAAGATCACTCATAATAAGATTGAGGGTGAGGTGGGAAAACAAACCTGAGATGTATGCCTACAACCCAGCACTTGGAAGATGTAGTCTGAGGCCAGCCCAGGCTACAAAAGACCCAGACTCACACAAACCAATGATAAAAACAAAACCAACCAGCCAACCAACCAAACAAATAAAAACCCACAAATGAAAACAAAAGGTGCTGGCTTGTAGACTAGTTGTGGAGCATTTGTAAATATGAGCAAGACCCTGGTTCAGTTCCCAGCACTGGAGGAAAAAAAAAAAGAGAGAAAGAAACGGGCACCATGTTTTCCAAAACTGATAATGTTTCAAATAACATGTTTCAATAACCTAAATTCTTCTTAGGAGAAAAATTATCACTACTGTCTCTATACCCTCACTTATCCTGATTTCCTTTGTCCGATGAGCAACACACCAATCTTCCTGCAGTAAGAACAGAAGCATGCGGCCAAAGACAAGTTAGTGCTGCCAGGGATCCTCACCCCTTCCATTAGAAATGGACAGAGAAGGCTGCATGTGCCACATAGCAGCAATCCAAAAAGGTCATGCCCTTTGGCAGCACATGTAAGAAAAATCTGTGTGTTGTCAGCTCTAATGATTTCTGGTCTTTCTGGTTCAACATGGGGCACCTACCTGGCAATATTTCAAAAGATGATAAAATGGAATTCAGAATACAGAAGCAAGCTGGTTGTCAAGAAAAAAAAAATCAGATGCCAGCATGACAAAAGGTTTTTTTGGAAGACACATGACAAGTATGTTAGTAAGAAGGAAGGGTAAAGAGACCAACATTGCCCATATGATGTTTTACTTGAATTAAATGCCATGAAACCTGCGATGTGTCTTCTGGGAGACTTCAAAGTAAAATTAACGAGGGTCTCTTAACATCAGACAGAACAGGCCCACTGAGAAGGCAGCTTTACCAGAGTTCCATTTGAATACGGTCGAACCCTCTTCTCTACAGGTTGGTTTCTGAATTTCACCTAATCACAATGAACTACAGTCTAAAAAAATTAAGTGAAAAATCTAGAATGAAGCAAGTTACATTTTAAATGAACGAATACTGCCTGAGCAGGATGACGCAAACTAAGGTTTCCCATCCCACCTCTCACTAAGACGTGAACTAAGATGTGAACTACCCCTCGGTCAGCACTTCCACAGTACACATACTACCTGCCTCCTTGCTGCTTTGTACCCTTTTGGACTGTCAGGGCATCACAGAGTTGCTCAATAATGTTCGTGGAACACAAAAGTCATGATGGAAATGAGACATCTAGGCAGAGAACTGTGGTACTAACACTACCAAGCACATAGGAAAAGCACAGTACATATAGCCTTCCGTGGCTCAGGCACCTACTGCAGAAGTGGAGGGTACTACTATACCATGAACGTGCACATAACTACTTTTTAAGAAAATAAGTCTTACATTGATAGTAATAATTTTTATTTGATAGTTTACTGAAATGTAACTACTGGATGAAATTTATATGGGAGAAGTTATTTTACATCTAATAAAATAAAGCAGGTCATAATAACTCTTTTCTCAACTCAATGACATACATCACTAAGGGAAGTTTATGCTTTAGACACATCTGCAAACAGAAATTCATCATAAGTCACTGTCCACATAAAATGTCACATGTGTATCAGATACATTTTATTAAGATAGCACACGCTATCAATGTTATCTATATGTTATACCTGTTTCTGATACACTTTACTATTAAATACTCTCAATGTATGTATCAGCCGAAAGAATGATACTGGGTGAAACACTGAATCTTCACAAAGGAATGAAAAGCACTGGAAACAAGTGCTTTTTAATGGGAAATATTAACAATACATAGCTGAATAAAAACAGTTTCCCCTTTACCTAAATCTTAAAAGACAGTTAGCTATGCCAGTGGTGCACACCTTTAATCCCAGCACTCACTCAGGAGTTCAAGGCCAGCATAGTCTAAGTTCCAGGACAGCCAGGGCTACACAGAGAAACCCTGAAGGGATGGAGAGAGAGAGGCAGACAGGCAGGCAGGCTAAAACTGTGAAACATGTAGTGTGGAACTTAAAACAAATGGAATAAAACATAAGACATGGCAGCAGCAGCAGGACCAGGTGGATGATGGCTAAGTTTTATTCTGTACATAAAGTAGTGTAATAGCAAGTGAAGGTATACATGTGATGTGTACTGCGAGGGCTGCACAGTTCCCAGCACCCCTATGACCTATAGTTCCAGTTCCAGGGATCTGATGTGCTCTGGTCTCTGAAGGCACCTGCATGTAACATGGTACACATAAAGTCATGCAGGCACATATATACACTTAAATAAAAATAACTAAGTCTTGCTGGGTGGTGGTGGTGCACACCTTTAATCCCAACATTCGGGAGGCAGAGGCAGGCGGATCTCTATGAGTTTGAGCCAGTCTGGTCTACAGAGTGAGTTCCAGGACAGGCTCCAAAGCTACACAGAGAAACCCTGTCTCGAAAAACCAAACAAGTAAACAAACAAACAAACAAACAAAGAAGAAACACCTAAGTCTTTCTAAAAGTGTATATTGCAAATCCTCAATCAATGAAAGTACACAACAAAAAGTTAACAACTAAAAAGCTAACGAGGAGGATAAAACAGAGCCATAAACCACTCATGAACCATAAATATTCTTGATAAATTTGGTAGTCATAAAATTGAAAATATCTGCTCTTCAAAAGACACAGTTAAGAGAAAGCAAGAGACAAGTCACAGCTGCACATGACAGCACCACAACTGTGGTCCCCGTGCTTGGGAAGCAGGGGCAGGAAGACAGGGAGTTTGAAGTTAGCCTGGACTATTGCCTGAACTACAGCCAGGGCTGCTCAGAGCCTATGAACACAAGCCACAAACTAGGAGAACTTGTTTCAAATAATACAGTTGATTTGCAAGTTTAAAAAAATTCTTAAAATTCTATTAACACACTTATAAGAAGAGACTTGAAGAGATATTTATCCCAAAAATCCAGTTAGCCAAATACTAATAGTAAAATCATACCACTAACATAAGTATTAAACTGTCTAAGTTACAAAATCTTCAACCTAAGTGTCAAAAAGAGGAATGAAAAAAGTTAAAGTTAAGGTTAAAATATGTTCACTGTGTTTTTCAATTATTCCTCTCCTACATGAAATAAAAGTGTATGTCCACAGCCACTTTATTTGTAAGATCCCCAAACGAGAAAAAAAAAATGTCTATTGACAGGTGAATAAATGAAGAAAACCATGGTACAGTCCTATGAGATTACTCAGGAGATCTTGTCTTTTTCTACCTTCTACTTCCCATGTAGATTAGATCTATGTAAGTCTCTTATATAATCTAATCTCAGTGTGCAGAGGAGGTCTAACACAGTCACATCTAGCTTCCAGATTACTAGGTTTATGTCAAAAGGTCTTAGGAACCTAGGGGCCAATTTACCAAATGACATCCTAACTTGTGAAGATATGAACTCTAGGAATGTTAGAAATGAGGTAGGAATGTTCACACCTAGAATGTTCATATCTAGGGGCTTAGACTTTCTGCCTCTTGAAAACCCACTTATTTGCTTACTTGACAGTAAAATATTCACCAAAATCCTTACAAAAATTATTCTGCCAGCTATGCACCCATTGTAAATTTAATTCTCATTTTAAAATGAGACATAAGTGTAAGAAGGGTCTATCTCCATTAGGATTCCTATGTGCTTCATATACAGTAACCAACGTAAGCATAGCTTTTTGTTTGGTGGTTTGTTTGTTTTGAGACAGGGCTTCTCTGTGTAACCACGCTGGTTCTTCTGGAACTCTCTCCGTAGGCCAGGCTGGCCTCAAACTCAGAAATCTGCCTGCGTCTGCTTTCCCTTCCCAAGCTTAAAGGTATGTGCTGATATCACCCTACATAAACATACTTCCATATTGTGTTGGTGAATACAGATCAGAAGGGTCTTCCACACACTTCTGTTTGCTAACAGTATATTCTCCCTTTCATCAGAAGCAGAACTGTAAGCTTTGTAAAGGCAACAATACATCCAACTAAAAAACTGGGTTTCCCTTCTCTCACAGCCATAATGCTGGTGTGTCTTATTTTTGGCCAATTAAGTATAGATGGAAGGACCCTAAAAAACACAAAAACCTCAATATCATTTTTCTTTGCCTCTAAGAGGGTAACTGGGTGAATCAAGATATGAAAAAAAAAAACATTCTGTGGCTTTTGAATCATAAACAGATGTCATATTGAAAACACACTAAAAAACTATAGTTATGAGGCCAGGTAGTGTATGCCTGTAATCTCAGCACTGAGGAGGCAGAAGGACTGTGAACTGAAGCCAGTCTGGGCTACACAGAGAGACCTAACCAAATAAACAAACAACCTAAGGCAGACCCAAACAAACAAAAAGATAAACAAGGGGCTGGAGAGATGGGGCAGCGGTTAAGAACACTGGCTGTTCTTCCAGAGGACCTAGGTTCAATTCCTAATACCCAGATGGCAGCTCACAGCTGTCTATAACTCCAGGTCCAGGGGATCTGACACCTTTACACCAATGCACATAAAATAAAGTTAAGTAAATTTTTAAAAAAAGACAAAAATTCTCATGGCTGCTTTTAAAAATTGTGATTTAGTGAAGAGAAAGATCAAGATTAGAACTGTGTTTCTCAGTAGAATTTGTTAACCCACATCTAAGAGTGGTGATCTGTGGAGACAGGGGTGCAGGAAGGTGAGTACACCTGTATGTGGTGGACAGAAGGCAACCCCAGGAACCAACTTTCTTGTTTTTTTTGAGACAGGGTCTCTCACTGGACCCAAGGCTCACTCATTAGGTCAGCCTTGCTGGCAGATAGCCCCAGTGCTCTGCTTCCCTGGCGCTGGGATGCTTTTTGGTAAACAAGCAGGGTTCTAGTTCCTTTTATTTCTTTTCTCTTTCAACTACAAGTGCACACCAGCATTTCTGGTTTTTTACATAAGGTGCCAGAGGTTGGATTCAGGTCCTCATGCTTGCACCAGGGGTGCTGTGCCAACTGAGCCATCTCCTCAGCCCTAGAAGTAGGAACTCTGAAGGCAGCACAGTACTCAGGTAAACACTCCAAATTAATACATGTGAGTCCAGAATATCCACACAAACTCTATTTATTCTTCCAGAAGAAACCCAAAACATTTAAAATAGGTATTTTACCTACAGTTGGGTATGAATTTAATTATTTACTTAGAATGATGCTTTGGAAAATGCCCTTGGTAGGGAGGGGATGAACAGAAACCTCCTTTTGCAGGATTCAATAAACTGTTTCAAGCCAATTAGTCACAGAAACTTGCTAACAGAATAGTGTTTTCAGGGGAGGGCACATAAGACAACAATTTTAACTGGATCTGATAAGCTAAAATTCTTTTTTTTTTTTTTTTTGATTTTCAAGACAGGGTTTCTCCGTAGCTTTTTTTTGGTTCCTGTCCTGGAACTAGTTCTTCTAGACCAGGCTGGCCTCGAACTCACAGAGATCCGCCTGTCTCTGCCTCCTGAGATAAGCTAAAATTCTTAAGCACATCCAGGCGGTGGTGGTGCACAGCACTTGGGAGGCAGAGGCAGGAGGATCTTTTTGAGTCCGAGGCCAGCATGGTCTACAGATAGAGTAGACAGGCTCCAAAGCTACACAGAGAAGACAAACCCTGTCTGGAAAAACCAACCAACCAACCAACCAACCAAACAACCAAACAACCAAACAAACAAGATATCTTAAGCACTTCAAATAAGAAATAAAGTCACTGCCGCAGCAACACTTTTTGTGATGAATCAGCTGAACTTCAATGTGCTGACATTGACTTATACAGCACAGGCCAAACCTGCAGACACTCAAAGGCAGCGGAGAGAAGTCTCAGAATTCTAGGTATGAAAACCTTATCCTCCATTACTGCCTCTCTGTTTTTTTCATTTTTCATCTGTTGCTAACTCAGTCATTCATCAGTTTTCACACACTTAATAAAATAGTATTTTCTAATTCAAAACTTTTTTTTTTTTTTTTTTTTTAAAAAAATCACTGAGCCTGGTGGCACATGCCTGTATTCCCAGAACTCAGGAGGCAGAACCAGGAGCCATGCTGGGCCACATAGTTAATACCACAGCTGACTTGAGTTCTTAGAAATAGAGATCCTGTCTCAAAAACAGACAAACTAACAAAATGAGCACAAAGTCTGACAGTGTTCCCCTTTTCCTCCTTAAAAGCCAGTAAAGGTTATCCATAAAAACACTGCAACATTTACTGAGGACCTACATTTATACTTTCATACTGTTCCTCATTTAATCCCTGTGTAAGCTAGAGCAGATTTTCTTACTGTCCCCTAATCAATGAGAAAACAACGCCCAGACGTATTGGGTGTTCATAGCCAGGTTGCTGCCTCTGAACCCCGCCTCCAACTCACCAGAACTCCAGTGGGCCTTTGTCTCCTCACTCTGAACCCCGCCTCCAACTCACCAGAACTCCAGAGGGCCTTTGTCTTCTCAGATATTAGGCTGGGGTTTTTTGTCACAGTCCGAAGTGACTGTGTCATGATAAAGTTTCTCTCATAACTGCTTTGTGTTAGATAGGAACACTCAGTATCTAGAGGGGGAGAAATCTGGGAACCAGTGTGTTTAAATTTTTCCTTTATGGCCACTTCTATATAGTCTCTTCATGTTTATTCCTTTAAGATCAAAGAGTTTTCATGGTCATCTAGCAGCATGAGACTCCTACCTCTGAAAGAAAAGGCACTTCTACTGAATGTTCAGAGAGATCCATAGTTAATATATGCAAGTATACAGGAGGCTTATGGCCACGGAGCTTTTTTCCATGCTGCAGAAAGAATGCTTAATTGCTATAAAGCCATCATCTAACAGTTCCAACCATAGTCCACAACAGGATTACCGGCAGAGCTCACATCTAGAATTCCAGCACTAAAGAGCCTAAAATAGAAAGACTTCCAATGGTTTGAGGCCGCCTAGTCTACAGTGTAAAACACTGTCTCAAAAAACAAACAAACAAAACAACAACAAAAGTAAACAAGGCCTGGTGACGCAGGCCTGTAATCCCAGCTACTTGGAAGTCTGAGTAAGTCAGGGGGACTGAGTTCAAGGCCAGCCAGGGAAATTTAGTGAGATTTGGCGTCAAAATTTAAGAAACGGGCTGGAGAGATGGCTCAGACGTTAAGAGCACTGGCTGTTCTTTCAGAGGAGCCGGGTTCAATTCCCAGCACCCACATGGCAGCTAACAACTGTGACTCCAGTTTCAGGGAATCTGATATCCTCACACTAATGTATATAAAATTAAATAAATTATTTTTTAAAAGAAAGAAACATAAAAAGACAGTTGGGGTTGGGCAAGGTGGCACAAACATAATCCTAGCACTTGGGAGACAGAGGTAGGTAAGTTTCTATGAGTTCAAAGCCAGCCTGGTCTATATAGTTTAAGGACAGGGAGGGCTACTTAGAGAGACCCTATCTCAAAAAAAAAAAAAAAAATTCAAAAGACTCTTGAATCTATATAGAAATCTCATACAGAAGGTTTACCCTTTCAAATGTGACTTCCTGTTAATTAATAACACGTAAAATAATATTCTCCATCCCAAAAACATTTTTTTGTTGTTGTTGATAAAAAGTAATAAAGAATGCCAAGTGGTGACAGTGCACACCTTTAACTCCAGCATTTGGGAGGCAGAGGCAGCCAGATCTCCGAGTTCAAGGCCAGCCTGGTCTACACAGTGAGTTCTAGGTCAGCCAAGGCTAAACAGAGAAACCCTGCCTCAAAAAAAAAAAAAAAAAAAAAAAAAAAAAAGGAAAAAAGTAATAAAGATTTCTATATACAAATTTATTTGCTATGCAAAAGGGGAGATACATACACCAGCTTCCTTACTCAACAAGGTTCTGTGCTAGGAGGCATCATCCCAACAGCCACCATCTTCATATCAGGACTGAAACATTAGATTCTAGAGCTCATGCCACTTCCTTGGCTCACAGCGCTCAGAAAACAAAGGCACAGGCAGCAAGCAGAAGGCAGCATGGAGGAGGGGAGATTTAATAAAACATGTGCTCCTCTGCCTATTTCTATTCACATGACCGTTACTCCAATAGTCCTGATAGTTTTATGACCAACTAAAACACCCTTTAGCAAGAACTACAAAAGCTCACACTAACTGCATGGTAAAAACCCCCATAGCTAAAAGTTCTTTTAGGGTTAATGAGGAAATTCTAGGATGTGCTCCTCCTCATGTTCTATTACTCAGCCCTACAAACATGTTATCCCTCAACGTTTACATTTCAAAGCTTTCACAGCCAAAAGCACTCTAGCTAACTCAAAACCTGAAAAGTTTCGGT
This sequence comes from Chionomys nivalis, assembly GCF_950005125.1. NCBI lineage: Eukaryota > Metazoa > Chordata > Mammalia > Rodentia > Cricetidae > Chionomys > Chionomys nivalis. The sequence goes on from NC_080092.1 coordinate 59,449,118, forward strand.
GAAGACAAATAAACCTCTTTGGACCATCAACTTTAGAGGTCATTAAGAGACTGCATTCTTCAACTGCAGCTCACAATCCAAACTGATCTTTTGATAAGAGGAGCAGAAGGGAACAGAGGGGACTGTACTTTTAACTCCACCTGACCCTTTGCAAAAGGCTGGAGATGTGTCCTAACTTCAGAAACAAGGGATTCATAAAAGTGGAATGAATGCATCAGCAGAAATTCATACTTAAGCATCAGTCTTGTAAAGTTGCATTCTGCCAAAGTATTTTTCTTATAATTCAGCTAATGCAGATTTTCTGTATTATGGCAGACACACACACAAACACACACAATACACATGTATACAAACACAAATGTGTATACACATGCACAAGTATGAACACACATGTATACACCCAAGCACCTTTAAGTAGCTAATAGCAGTTAATACACAAGATTACACAGAAAAGTATTGTCTTTGGCCAAACTTGTCAGAAGAAACCAATCTTAACATGCTGCAGCAGCAAGGTTGCTACTTAAGGGTTTACTTAATAAGCAGAAGCTGTCAGGAGGGAAACTTCCTTTTATGCAGGCAACAAGGCTTCAGCGATGTGGGCATAAATGTGTTCCTACCTAACATGTTCTGGCAGCTGATTTGCTACAGGACACAGAATTTGCTTAAAGAGGTCAGTATCAAGTGAAAACCAGAGAATATGTAATGTCCAAATCAACATAAAACCCAATTATTTCTACGAATACAGCAGATACATCACTGCCATGTAAAGGGTTAATAACACATCAGAATAAAGTCTGCCTTGGGTCTTCACTCAGTCTTGTCCTCTAATAGAAGACTTCCCTCTAGTTTTTTGGTTTGTGCTTGCAGTTTTGATTTGATGTATAGTAAGAAGTGGTCAACAAGCTAACTTTAAATATATTTACTGTTGATAGCAACTCAAGAATATATGACAATTATCACATATTTATTAAAATTTCACACTTAAAGGCTCCTTTAAAAAAATTAAACAAGCCGGGCAGTGGTGGCGTACGCCTTTAATCCCAGCACTCGGGAGGCAGAGGCAGGCGGATCTCTGGGAGTTCGAGGCCAGCCTGGTCTACAAGAGCTAGTTCCGGGACGGGCACCAAAGCTACAGAGAAACTCTGTCTCGAAAAACCAAAAAAAAAAAAAATTAAACAATTAAAACAACTCATACCAAAGAAATCTTTTCAAGCAACTAATGCTAACATTATGGGTGTACAATTTGGTTTCAAGGAACTTCCAAAATATTTGACAAGATATGTGCCACACTGATCTGCTAACCTTGGCTGTGAGAAGCCACCAACAAACCAAAGTGGCTGCAGGCTGAATCTGACACTGGTCCCATCCTGCTCCTCACCAGGCTCTTCTGCTTCATGAACAGATGCATTTGCTCCCTTTGTTCCAATGGTAGCCACAATGTGCCCAATGTGCTTGGGAGGCAGAGGCAGGTGGATCTCTGTGAGTTCGAAGCCAGCCTGGTCTACAAGAGCTAGTTCCAGGACAGGCTCCAAAGCCACAGAGAAACCCTGTCTCAAAAAACCAAAACCAAACCAAACAAAAGAGCAAAGCTGTTATGAGTTGTGAATGCTGTGTGTGCATGGCAGCAGGAAAACAGACAGGAAAGTTGTATTCTTTTTTTTTTTTTTTTTTTGGTTTTTCGAGACAGGGTTTCTCTGTAGCTTTGAAGTCTGTCCTGGAACTAGCTCTTGTAGACCAGGCTGGCCTCGAACTCATAGAGATCTGCCTGCCTCTGCCTCCGGAGTGCTGGGATTAAAGGCGTGCGCCACCACCGCCCGGCTTGAAAGCTGTATTCTTGCATCAATTTAGTCATAAAATTAAATTTAATATAAACTACAAAGATCAACTGTTGTGAAAGTAAAGCTAATCTGAAAACCTACTCTTTTTAAAACTGGTATCTATTTTATAAGATAATCAAGAGACTTTTTTTTTGTTTTTTGAGACAAGGTTTCTTTGTGTAGCCCTGGCTACTCTAAAACTCTGCCTGCCTCTGCCTCTGCGAGCTGGGATTAAAGGTGTGTGCTGCCACTGCCTGGCAAAATTAAGTATTTTTAACATTTATTTAGTGTGTGTATGTGTGTGTGTCGTATGTGCACCAGGGTTAGTATGTGAAGGCCAGAGGACAACTCTGGGGAATCAGTTCCATCTTCCACCATGTGGACAGAGATCAAAATTAGGTTGTCAGGCTTGGTATACGTGCTTTTCTCCACTAAGCTATCTCACTGGCCCTCAAAGGAAACTTGAAAGTTATTTTTATTTCAATGCGAAAAAAAGGGATATTGTCCTGTTATTTCAGAAGATCTAATAATGAATTTTTTGAGGCAGGTCTCACCCTGAAACCTAGGTAAGTTTCAAGCTTTCAATGAATTTCCCTCCCCCAAGCCTCCCGAGTGCTGGGGTTACAGATGTGTACACTATGCCTGGATAATTTGATTTTATTTATTTTATATTGGATATGCAAGGCTCTAAATTCATATTTAACTGCCTTCACGACAAATAACTGCACGTGCCCTCTGGGAGCTTGGACTCCTAGACTGCCAGGATGAGCACTTCTGAGCCGGTCCCAGCACTCATTAAATGCCCACTTTTGTTGCAGTTTTTCATTTGACATCAAACCTGTGCCACTGGAGATGCTGCAACGCTGGGCTGAAGTCTGGGGCCTCAGGCTGGCTAACTGGCTCCACGTTGTGCCTCCTTTCCCCTTCCTTTTCTTCTTGTTATTCTCCTCAGTGCACAAGTATATATTAGGGTAGGATGTCCTAACAACTCCAATGGGTTGTTTTCCCCTTTTATTTTTGAGACAGTCTCATGTAGTCCAGGTTGACCTCAAACTCACGACATTGACAAGACTGGCCTTGAACTCCTGATCTTCCAAACTTCTACTGCCCAAATGCTGGGGTGACCTGTGTGTAATAATACATCCAGTTTGATTAATAAATTCTAATGATAACATATTTGAGAAAAAAAGTACTACTTTCTTTCTTTTTTCCTCCAAAACAAGGTTTCTCTGTGTATCCCTGGTTATCCTGGAACTCACTCAGTAAACCAGGCTGGACTCCTTGAACTCAGAGATCTGCCTGCCTCTGCCTCTCAAGTGCTGGGATTAAAGGTGGTGCCGCCACCACCACCACCACCACCCCACAGCTATGAGTGGAATTTTCTTTAAACCTGCATTTCCTTTAAAATAATTAAATTTCAAGATTACAGGAGGCCTATGATAATTGAATGAGAATGCTCCCCACAGGCTCACGTATTTGATTGCTTAGTCCCAGTGGGTGAACTGTTTAGGAAGGATTAAGATGTGGGGCCTTGTTGGAGGAGGTATTTTGAAAATCCACACTAATCCCAATCTTCCTCCCTGTCTCTCCCCCTCCCTCCTACCCTCCCTCACTCTGGGTCAGCTACTACTACAATGCCATGTATGTCTGCTTCATGCCATGATAATCACAGGCTCATCTAAAACTGCAAGTAAACCTCCAATTAAATGCTTCCTTTTGTTGCCTTGGTCATGGTGTCCATGCAGCAACAGAACAATGACTAAGACAGTAATGCAATGTTAATGTTATAAAAACCTGAAAAATCTAAAGTTAGTCTATCGTCTCTAGTATGAATGAATTTAAACACAGCATGGTCAAAAATATGAAATGCCCACAACTTAACACAAGCTTTTAGCATCTGCTTCATCAAACTGATCAAGACACCTAATGTTATCGCTAGATTAATGTCTTTAACTTAGAGATGGTACAGTTATTATTTAAATATTCCCAAAAAATAAATTCTCGGTAACAAGTTTTATACCAAAGGGCTGGCAAACAAGGGAAAGGAGAAAGCAAGAAATGAGGTTTGTACCCAGTGTGAAAAGAAAAGTGTAAAGCAAAGCAAAAGACCTGGTGGGTGACATACAGCACTCAACTGGGATCATTTCATTTGGGCTCTTGGTTGAATATGCTTCACATGAAGTACAGCTGGGGAGAGATCCTGTGGTGACAGGAGTCCAATTACAGTTGTGAAAACGCATGCTTTAAGCCAGGCCATGGCGGCTCGTGTCTATCATCCAAGGACTCAGGAGGCGGAGGCAGGAGTGCCATGAGTTTGAGACCAGTCTGGACTACAGTGAAAATTTGACTCAAAAACAAAAGTAAACAAACAAACAACAACAAAACTATCAAAAAACCCAAACAAACCAAAAACCAAAAAAAAAAAAACCAAAAACCCTCAACAAATCAGGTATAGAGAGAATACACCACAACACAGTGAGAACTACCCACAGCCAGGCATGATACCACGCATGTACACCTGTAATCTCAGCACGTAGGAGGCTGAGTCATCTGAGTCAGGATGACGGTATGCACCAGAGCAGCCTAGTTTACACAGATAAATATCACTTCCACAGAAAAAGAGGCCCCCAGAGGGCTCCTGCTCATAGCCATGTGAGGACACAAAGTGTCTGGAATCAAGACAGGATCTTGGACTTCTGAGCCACCAAGAAGTCTGCTGTCTATACACTACACAGCCTATGCATCCTGTTGTAACAGTCCAAACAGAATTCAACAATAACATTTAAAACCATACAAACTTTTATTTAAACTATTGTTGAATTTATGTATATGTCTCAGTGCTTGTACAAACACACAGGCCAAGATGTGAATGTGGGGTCAGAGGATGATAGGTGTCCGTTTTTCTTTCCACCAGGTGGGTCCTAGGGATCAAACTCAGGCCATTATGCTTGGTGGCAAACACACCCTCACTGGCGTAAGCCATCTTGCCACTCCTATCCTAACTTTCAATTATCATTTTCTGTAAAGGTCCCATTTCTCTATCTTAGAAATAACTTGAAAACTCACAACAGTTTTGAGAAACCCCACATGGAAATTCTTTCTTCAAAACATCTAACCTTATTTAAGACACAGAAAAAACAAACTGGACTTTTCACAAGCTTCAATTACTGTTTTCACTATATGCAAAACACTGCTAAAACATAGATTTTGTTTGTTGCTGTTTTTAGCTTTTATTTATATCCCACCCATTTCAAAACAGATGGAAGGTAGCTAAGAAAAAAGCACATAGTGTATGTTTTAAAGAGAGAAGAAACAGTCTGAGGAGAGGAAACTGAGTCAGAATGATGACCTGAAGGTGAGGGTACTGTGAACATGGTCTATACTGAAAACCTGGGCTTCCAAAGTCCTCAACAGAGGAGGCTGCACACCAGCTCGGGGTTTTGCAGTCAGAGCTCAAGAAGGAAACTGACTGTAGTTTTAAGTTTTAAGGCATTTTTTTTCACTCTAATGCCTATTTAGCAAAACAAGAGAAGGAAGTTTGTGGGCTCCAATTATGCCAAAGATTCCAAAAGAAATTCAAGACTAGAAACAGATGAAACCGAGGCACAGTGTACAGAGACATAGCCTAAGCAATGCCAAGAAGCTGCTGTCCGTGCCACTCTTGCCTAATAATTCGTACACACTCCATGAGCAGCCCCTCAGAGGCAGGAGCGGGGGGTGGGAGAGTGCATTTCTGACTAGTGACTGCCTGCACCGGAACAGTCTGCTCAGCAGGACCTGTATAAAAACCACTACTAGTCACACACAAATCACCTCAGAGCTGTTCCCATCGGAGTAGCACCACAGTGTCCGCAGGAGTTTAATGCTCAGAGTCTGTTTCTGAATGCTTTTAAAACTGATTTGTCTGCCAGATCACATAGCATAAATACAGCCATTTCCCTGATGAGCAATAAGATTATCCCATATTTCATTAACAAAGTCTCCACTAGCAAAAAATGTCATTATTGGCTGGGCAGTGGTCACACACACCTTTATTCCCAGCACTTGAGAGGCAGAGGCAGGTGGATCTCAGTGAATTCGAGGCAAGCCAGGTCTACAGAGCGAGTTCCAGAACAGGCTCCAAAAGTACACAGGGAAACCCTGTCTCGAAAAACCAAAATAATAATAATATTAATAATAATAAAAATAAAAAAACAGTACTTCTTAATCTACAGGATGTAAATTTTAAGAAGCATCCTGATTTGGGAAACATTAAGCAAAAGGCTCCTATTAGAAAAATGTTTCTTAAAGTGAATTGTGCTCCTCAGAGCACCACGAACCAGCTTGTCATCATGGTACCCGCATGTCTCCTATCCTTCCCTCTGACCAGACCTATGCTTTCTCAATAAACAGCTAGTTTTCCCAGGAGGAACTCTTCTCAACCCTTCTGCGCTACTGCTTAGCTCATGCTCTTATACACCTCCAAATACGTGAAAAGATGCTGAGCAGAAAGGATGCTTTAAAAACTCAAGTTTCTTCCACAACAGCCTCAGAATGGCTTCATGATCACCACAGAGGTGATGACTGAGATCCATATTGGTAGATAGGCTAAAACTAAGTAAGTTATACTATAGGATTTTGTCCATTGTAAATTCTTGGCCACAGATTTGTATCCTATGAGGTTAGAATTGAAGCAAGTTATTTGCCCTAAGAAATTCAAGGCAAGTATTTACTGACTCATTGGTGGGGCTGGGTGTAATGACACACATCTGTAATCTGAACTCTCTGGAGACTGAGACAGGAGGATGCCATGAGTTCAAGGCCATTCTAGGACCCAGATCACCTCTAACAAACAAACCCCCTAATTTCCAGCTTCAAAAAATTACCAGAAATTCTAATGACTGTGAGGATGCAATACAAAAAAAAAAAAACAAGAAAGCAACAAACACTTAAGTCAGAGCTATTGACCAACAACAGAGCACATCAAAAAGACTGCAGGTAAGAGGCTTACACAGTGCAAAAAGGAAGCATCCTCAACATGTCCTAAGAAATACAAAAGGAGGAAGAAGGATGCAGCAACTAAAATATTCGTGAGGGAAAATCTGTACTAAACACGTGTAGTGAATGGATGTGTCTTGTCATTATTCCCTAAACAATATAGTATAGCAATTGTTTACAATGAATTTATTTGCTCTAAAGTACACAGGAAGCTAGACACCTGTTACTTCGGTACTCAGGCGGCTATAGCCGGCAGATCATGAATTCTGAGGCTAGTCTAGACTACATAGTGAGGAACTGACAAAACAGCTACAAATAAAGATACATACAAGATGTATGTAGATTATATGGAAATACTATGATATTTACTTGAGTATTTGCAGACTGATCACAGAACCAAACTCTGAAACATACAGAATTATTCATAATTAACATAAATTGATTAAATGCTTCACTCGAAAGATTGTTAAACTAGACTTTACCAGACACATAAAATAAAACACACAGAAATGTCAAAAGTAAAATAATAGGGATGAGGAGATTGCTCAGTGGGTAAAGTGCTTGCTACACAAGTCTGATGACTTGAGTTCAAATCCCCAGAGCCTATGTAAAAGCCACGGTGGAGACAGGAGAAAGCCTGGAAGTTAATTGCCAGCTAGCAGCAATTAACAAGAGAGATCCTATCTGAAGCAAGATGCAAATATAAGCTGAGGCCTGACACCCACAGTTGCCCTCTCATCTCCACATACACACTATGTCATGCATGCATATACACATATCACACACACACACACACATAAGAAAAGTATAATAATGGATATTAAAAACCATATGAAAATACTAAAACAAAGAAAATTGGTTAAACATTTCTAGTTAGGATTAAAAATAAAACAAGAGACTAAAAAAAGACTGGGTATACAACAAAGTCAAGCTTTTGTTGGCTGGCTGGCTGGCTAAGTGACTGTACAGAGAAAGTTGGAAGCTTAAGGAATGTGTAAATGAACAAACTTCCAGAAAAAAAAAGGGAAGCCCTTGCTAAAAGAGAAAACACTAATCCTTCTCATTCTTAAGAACAGTGAACAAAGACGTGTGTGTGTGTGTTGCTAGGAACTGAACAAAGATAGGGTCTTGCACATGGACTTACATTTCTAGCCCTTAACAAAATCATTTAGCAACCTTTCCTTGTTGAAAACTGTAGGTCTGATTCATCAGAAATCTGAAGAGTCTGCACCACACCCACAGGTTCTTTCTCATGGGGCCTTCATGTAGAACAAAGAGGGCTGCTGAAAAAGATTTCCCTCAAGAAATACGATGTTTTAATTGAGTTTAAGATTGGGAGCAAGCCAGAGGGCTTACTTGCCATTGATAATTGGGAGTAAAATTGAAAATAAAATATTACTTCTACTAACATTGAAAATCACAAACTATCTAGTACTAAAGTTAACAAAACGTGTGTATGTGGAAGGGGTGCTGGAGATTGAGAGCAGGACCGTACACATGGTGGGTAAGCACTCTATTAGTGAGTTATATCCACACCCTCTAACAAAATCTTTGCACAACCTTTCATCCAAAACCTTAAAATAAAACTCCCAAACACTGTCAAGAAATATAAGGACTAAATAAGTCAGCAAATATATCATGTTCATAAATGAGAAAATCCAACGTAAGAAGTAAAATCTCTTGAGCTATAGGGTTAACATTTTCCTGATAAACAACTTTGTATTTTTTTTTTAGAAACTGACAAACTAATTCTCTAATAATTAGAAAGTTTCTAGAATGAAAACACTTTTTTTTTTTTTTTTTTGGTTTTTCGAGACAGGGTTTCTCTGTGGTTTTGGAGCCTGTCCTGGAACTAGCTCTGTAGACCAGGCTGGTCTCGAACTCACAGAGATCTGCCTGCCTCTGCCTCCCAAGTGCTGGGATTAAAGGCGTGCGCCACCACCGCCCGGCCTAGAATGAAAACAAAGGAGCTGGAGAAACGGCACTGATTGCCCAGGGTTGCTTTAACCTTGGTGAATACACTAAGGGTTGCTTTTGTCACTCCAAAGTAATTTGGTATTAAATGAAGACAGGTGTTGGCTGCTACAACTGGAGAGACTGTCACTAGTAGGTACGTAGAAACTAGGAATGTTGTTCACCTTATAAAACAGAGAATAGCCATCCTCCAAAATTATTAAGCCAAAATGTCAACAGTGCTAAGATTGAGAAATCCTATCCCAAAGCTATAATAATTGGGATAATGTGGTATTGGTAACAACAGACAAGATGGGCACTGGTGGTGCACACCTTTAATCCCGGCACTCAGAAGGCAGAGACAGGCAGAGTTCCAGGCCAGCCAGGACCACACAGGCTCAAACAAACAAACAAAACAGACAAAAGAACGACACGGAATAAAAATATAAAACTCTCCAATGCCTACATAGTCAACTAGTTGGTTCTCCAAGCAGATCGAAGCTATTCAATAAGAAAGTTTTTTTTTTTAAGTTGCAAAAATAGGTCAGTGTTAAGAGAAACAAAACAAAAAGGAATCAACAGTAACAACAGACTCTTTAACCCTGTTTCATTCCATAGGCCAAACTAATGAGACAGACACTGCTTTGAACATGAAAACTAAAGCTATAAAATTTCTAAGATTAAAAAAAGAAAAATACTTTCATAATCTTGGAGTAGGCAAAGGGTTATACAAACCAAAGATACTAACAGTACAAGAAGAAAAAATAGTAAAAATAGTAAGTTTAGCTGGGCAGTTGTGGTGCACGCCTTTAATCCCAGCCCTTGGGAGGCAGAGGCAGGTGGATCTCTGTGAGTTCAAGGTCAGCCTCAAGTGAGTTCCAGGACAATCAAGAAAAACACACAGAACTGTCTCAAAAAAAAAGTAAGCTTAGTTTCTTCAAAATAAAAATTTCTTTTTTTCTTTTTTTTTTTTCTTTTGGTTTTTCAAGACAGGGTTTCTCTGTGGTTTTGGAGCCTGTCCTGGAACTAGCTCTTGTACACCAGGCTGGTCTCGAACTCACAGAGATCCGCCTGCCTCTGCCTCCCAAGTGCTGGGAAAATAAAAATTTCTTATCACCAAAAAATACTTTAACATGAAAAGGCAAATTAGAGACTAAGAGAAAATATGGATAAAGGACTGATATCCAGAAAAAGAATATAAGATTCCTAAAAGTATAGTGATGATAACCAATTCTTTTCATAGGGCAAAAATTGTTATTTTCATAGGGCAAAAATTGTTATTCTAACAACCAATAAACACACAAAAATGAGCCAAATATCATTAGTCACCATGGAGATGCAAATTAAAACTAAAACAAGATACCATTTCACACACTAAAATGGCCCCATTTAGCACTCGGGAGGCAGAGGCAGGGGGATCTCTGTGAGTTCAAGGCCAGCCTGGTCTACAAGAGCTAGTTCCAGGACAGGCTCCAAAGCCACAGAGAAACCCTGTCTCGAAAAAATAAAATAAAATAAAATAAAATAAAATAAAATAAAATAAAATGGCCCCATTCAAAGACTATTATATGCTCCAAGTATACACACACAGTCAACTGGAACCTCACTTCTGGGGCAGTGGTATACAACAACAACAACAACAACAACAACAACAAAAACTACTTTTGAACACTGTTTGGCAGTTTCACTAAAGTTAAATATATATCTACTCTACAGCTCAGCAATTCTACACCTAAATGTTTATCCAGAGAAAAGAGAACAAATGTAACAACCTGAAACTGGAAACAACATACAGATGAATACATTGTGCTATGTGCACACACTGATGTGATTCAGTACATGAAAGAAAGCAAAAGCAAAAACACTGATAAACACAAGTGTCATACATGAACTGTAAACACACAGCCAACAGCCTGATCCCTAAGAGTATACACAGCTTTACTGCATGGGTAGCTGTATAAAATCCAAGAGACAAATGCTAATCAAAGATGGCATACCTCAAAGTGTTTGCCTAGGGCAGAAAAAGGGAGGTGCATGGTTAGAATTCACTGGGGTGCACTTCCTGTGGAGATAAAAATCAATTTTGATTGAAGTATGACTGAATTCTGATGAAAATGTTGTGAATCTTAGCTGACTGCTGACTAAAATCCATCAAAATGAGTACTTGAGATCTGTTTAAGGCACATCTTGCCTCAACTCAATCCCCACACCCAACACAGTGAGTTCAAGGTCAACCTGGGCAACTTAGCGCCTCCCACGTGCTGGGATTAAAGGTGTGCGCCACCACCACCCAGCTTGAGAAAAATATTTTCATCACAGTGTGCATGTCCTTCTCCAGGGTCTAGACAGATAAGTGAAGTATTCACTCCTCATTGGGGGAACCATTACAGAAAACCACAGCCAATCAAAATGCAGAATTGTGGAGCCCAGTCAACTGGCACATCTACAATACACCTCCCACACCTAAGGCTCAGGGATCAGTGTTGAAGAGGATTTTAAGTGCCAGAAGACAAGGAGGCTGCTCCTAGGAATTTTAAAACTACACCTATAAAGTTTCACCAAGACTGTCAACCTAAACATGAGCTCAACAAGAGACATGCTAATGTGGATTATCCAGTACCAAAATGTCAGCCCTGAAAACATACATACAAACTGAAGAGGTTGTATTTATGAATGAATATATATCTATATGTATACATATACACATATGCACATAAATGTAACAATGATAAAAGAGGGCAAGAATTTGGAAAAGAGCAAGGAGGAGTATATGGGAATGTTTGGAGAAAGGAATGGGAAGGAAGAAATGATTTAATATTATAATCTCAAACAAAGAAATAGTTTTTTAAATTACAGTGTAGAAGAAAATATTTATACAATACACATTTAAAGATCACTTATATCTAGAATATCATAAAGAGCATTCAAAACCTAGGACTGACTGAGCTAGGAGCATAGCTCAGCAGCAAAGACCGCCTAGCATGTAGAAAGCCATGATATAGGGAAATTTCATGTACAAAACTACTGGCACATGAGAGACCATGGTATGTTTGAAACCTGAAATCAGTTCACTGTGGTTAGATGAAGGCTGAGGGAGCACTCGCTAAGAAATGAGAGTCAGACGTCAGATTATGCAGGCCCTTATTTGCTAATATCTCTTTATTTTACCAGAATCTAGGAAGCTACTGGATAGACTCAAGCAGATGATTAAAATGATCAGATTTCTCTTAAAAGGTGGCCCAAAAAGTAGTAAGGAGAATGGTCTAGAGTCAGGTCGACCTGTAGATCTCAATCTCTTTGGGAAGCAAATGGCCCTTTCACAGAGGTCATCTAAGATCATCAGAAAACACAGACATTTACATTACAATTCCTAACAGCAGCAAAATTACAGTTATGAAGTACACTGAAATAATTTTATGATTAGGGGTCACAACATGAGGAACTGTATCAAAGGGTTGCAGCATTAAAAGGCTGAGAACCACTGGTAGAATAACCAGAGATCTGGAAGCTGGGAGAATGTAGTGTACTATAGTAGTCTGGGTCAGTGATATTCCCATTGTGCACCCAGATTGTATGACAGATTGGCAGTGACATGAAAACACATAACCCATAACATGCAACGCTCTTATCTCCAGACACTGAGAATTTTTTATGGTTATTTGACGTGGTTCATAGTTTTATATTTATACTCTTGGCGAGGGGACCCTCAAAGTTCTCTCACAAATCTTAGCACTAGTCTCAAGTTATTTCTTTTCCTGACTCCTCACTTGACTGTTTGAAGCTCTGCCTCTCTCCTTAGGTTCCTAGTGTACCTTTTCCTCGCTTCTACTAGTGATGCCAGCTGCTCTCTTACAGAGAAAATAAAGCCAAAGGATGCAAGGACTGGCTAGCTTTCTGTTCCACCCTCAGTCCAGTTTATTATTAATATACTTAGCATTCCTCTACTTCTTGTCTCTGGATCTTATTCTCTTTTCATGTTCTCTCTCCAGTATCATTTGATCCTCAGTTTTCAACCTCTTCCTCTCTATGGTACTTCTCTTTACTCTGAAAATCGGCCCAAGGCTCACCTCTCAATTCAACCCTCACCTAGAGTACCAACTGAACTTTTCTTTCCTTTTACAGTCACCTTTCTGGGAAGAACAGCTGTATCCTCAGCCCTGTATACATATCATAGCTGCAATTTATTTACAAACAATCAAGTGTGTGTCAAGAAAGCCTCCTTGTCCTCACACAAGAGGCTATACAACCATTTTCACACATGCCACACAGTTCAAACTGCTCTAACAAATTCCCAGTAACTTTTTATCCAGCAGTTAAAGGTACCCTGTCCAGCCTTCAATCCTTATGATCTGCATTATATTGTTACATGCACGCATCAACACCAACAGTTTCTTATCATTGCATTTGTACACTGTAACTTAAGACCTTTTCACCAACACTTATAGTTTGAGGTTTTGTTGTTTTGAGGCAGGGTCTCATTGTACAGCTTTAGCTGGCCTGGAACTCACTTTACAGACCATGCTGGCCTCAAACTCAAGAGATCCACCTGCCTCTCTGCCTCCCCAGTGCTGGGATTAAAGATGTGCACCACCATGCACAGCTAGTTTTGGCCTTTACAAATAAAGCTGTGATGAACATTCATTCATATTTATACATCTTGTATAGGTAACAAATCCCATTTCTTCTGGGTTAATATTTAGAAGTGTAATGGCCACGTCATATTTAAGTTTATAAAAAACTGGAAAACTGTTTTCAAAATTGATTATAATTTTACACACACTCACCCTACCCCCAGCAAAGTATGAGTTTGATCTGCTCCACATCTTTGTAAATATCTGGTAATGTCTATGGTTCTTCTCTTTAATTACTGCTACTTTAATAGGTATGTAGTACTGTCTCATTGCAGGTTTTTTCTTCCCAATGATTGAAGATGTTGAACATCTTTTCAAGTGCTTTTCAGTATTATTATTATTAGCAAAGCAATTCTATTCAAGTCTTTGCCCACATTTAAGGTATGTTTGTTTCGTTACCATTATTTCCTTTGGATAATGCTGGGATCTAGCTGATGGCCTTGCACATGCTAGGCAGTCTATCTGGTACTGAGCTATGCTCCTTAGCTCAGTTCTAGGTTTTGAGTGCTCTTTATGAATCCAACTATAAGTGATCTTTCAGATGTGTGGTGTACAACTATTTTCTTCTACATTGTAATTTTTAAAAAGAATTTATTTGTTTGATGTACAAGAGCGCTCTATCTGCATGTATGCCTTTATGGTGGAAGAGGGCATCAGATGCCACTGTAGATGTCTTTGAGCCACCATGTGGATGCTGGGAATTGAACCTGAACCTCTGGAAGAACAGCCAGTGCTCTTACTGCTGAGCCATCTCTCCAGCCCCAATTCTGGTTTTCTTTATTTTTTCCTCCTGAGAGTTGAGATTAAAGACATGCACCAGCACCACTCGGCTACACTGTAACTTTTAAGAAATTTCTGTGTCCCACCTGTGGCCTTTGGGTTACAGATGCTAAAGCAGCTATGAATGTAGCTCAACACAAAATCATAAACATTGAAATATTTTTCTTAAAATTCGTGTGGGGCAGGGCATTTGTATGTGTACAAACACACAGACATTCATGGAGACCAGAAGAAAGTGTAAGACTTCCTGGATTTGGAGTTGCAGGAAGTTGTGAGCCACCTGATTTGGGTGCTGGGTCATTCATTCCTTATGGAAGAGCAACAAGTGCCCTTAAAAAGTTCTTGAGTAAGCTTTGCAAATGACAATGTCGTGTTGCAACATAAAAAGTTGGATGTGCCTGCATCCTTTCATCATCAAAATCTCATTAAAGAGTCATTCCCTTAATCGAGCCTAATTAACAAGATAATTATAACTGCCAGGATACTATGGACAACGTAATGCTGGAAAAGTGTCCTTTAAGATTTGCCCAAACTGAAGCCCTGGGTATATCATTCATATCTTTTCACAATAAGCAGCCTGTACATAATGTAACCCTGTATTTACTCTTGTATGCGCCATATATATACTAAGCAAACATTCTACCACTGAGCTACACGTTCAGCCCTGGATGTACACTTTAACTACAGTTTATTTACAAATATTCAAGTACTTAGGTTTCTTCCAGATAGGGACAGTGCCAGAAAGGACTGGCCTCCTCCACAAAACTAGTTACCACAATCACTCATTCTTCTCCATAAAACCAGGATGAGATGTGCTAATATATAATAATACAAACAGCTAATGTCTTGATGTTTACTAAGAATAAAACACAGCAGTATTTTATGATCATCATTACACTAAATTTTCACCAAAAAAAAAAAAAAACCTGAGTTAAATACCATGGGTCTCTACTTTATAGATGAGGAAATAGGAGATACAATGCAGTGAAGCCAATACACCTAAAAATTACACCACCAGCTAAGCACCAGAAGTTCTCTACAGACTCAAGAACTTAAAAGTAACCTGTTTAATGTCTGCCTTCCCTGTACAACATTATATTAATTTTTACCCAGTTTACTTCAATGTTTAAAGCCTAGTACATAGGTCTTCAACAAATCTGTCCCCTAACCTTAATATGACACCAAGCTCAACAAGCCCCCCCATTAAATCCACCTGTAACCCTTACTCCATGCTGAATAGCTGTCATTTACCATGTTTACAGCCATCTTTTCTTGGTTCCCAATGATCTACAAGTCTGATAAGCTTTCTGTTAGTATCCAAATTATCGATAAAATGTTACAAACTCCTATAGCTGGGTTTGAAACTTTGCTTCTCACATCTTAAATCTGAACATCTTAAAACCATTTAACTGAAATCATAGCTATTTAAGCTTTTTAAAGGGCTAAAAGCATAGACCTCTCTTATGCTAGTTGGGCTATCTATAAAGCGTTACTTTACCCAAACTTTTCTCCGGCTTGCCATTTCCCATCTCATTCACTTATTTCTTAAGGTTCTTATTTGGTCCTAAGTCCTTTCTGCTAATCCTCATTTGTTATAAATAAAAATCCCAGGAATGAGAAATGAGATGTTCCACACTACTAAGTAAACTTCTATGAGGACAAAGGAGTTGACTTGACAAGCAACATTTTTTGAGACAGGAATTAGGAACCTTATAGAAGACAAACAGAAGCAACATAAAAGAACTTTTAGATTGTAATATTATCTTCTCTTTAGGATGTCATTTCAGCAAATACTTTTTAGGGAACAAATGTCAGCAAGGAGTGACTGAGGCACTTTGCACCCTGTTCCTTGTACTTTCCTTTGCCTTCCATCACTGTCTTGGATAAAAATTTAAAATATTCTGTAGCATCTTCATTATTTCTCTTAGTATGTTGTACATGTGTGTGCACGCACACACACAGACCACATAGATAAAAAATTCTGGGTTTGGGGCCATCAAAATGGGTCAACTGGTGAAGTAGCAAGTCACCAAGCCTGATGACCTGAGTTTAATCCTTGGACTGACACGGAGGAAGAAGAGAACCAAGTCCTGCAAGTTGTCCTTTGGCCTCTATATGTACACCACAGCATAAGCCCACCCCCCAATACAAACATGATAAAGACTAAAATAAGGTGGTACATGCTTTTAACTCTGGAGGCAGTGGCAGACAGATCTCTGTGGGTTCCAGGCCAGCAAGGGCTACATAGTGAGACTGTATCGATCAATCAGTTGGGTCAGGGAGATAGTTTATTTAGCTAAGGGAGTTGCTGCCAAACCTTCTGACCTGAACCCCAGGAACCCACATGGAGGAGGGAGAGAAGTAACTCCTGCAAACTGTCCTCTGACTGCCACAATGACACTGTGTTACTCATACACCCACACAAAATAGATAACTAAATACAATTTTTAAGATCAATTAATACAAGGATTATTCAATTCTCAAAAAAACTAAAATTTCTCCCAAACTCAGATTCAGGTTTTTTATTTTATTTTATTTTTTAAAGATTTATTTATTTATTTATTATGTATACAACATTCTGCCTTGATGTATGCCCGCACGCCAGAGGAGGGAGCCAGATCTCAGTACAGATGGTTGTGAGCCACCATGTGGTTGCTGGGAATTGAACTCAGGACCTCTGGAAGAGCAACCAGTGCTCTTAACCTCTGAGCCATCTCTCCAGTCCCCTATTTTATTTTTTAAGGTACCATCTCACTCTGTGGTCCAGGCTAGCCTAGAACTCACTATTATAGCCCATGCTGGCCTAAAACTGCCTCTCTATCTGTTTGCACTCTGTTCCCTGTACTTTTCTTTGGCTTCCATCACTGCCTTGGCTAAAAGTCTAGGGTATTCTGCAGCCTCTTCATTATTGTTTCTAGCATGTTGCTTCTTCTGACCAAAACACCATGTTTGTATTACAGGACACAGACTAGCAAGAGGCTGAGTCTTGGGGGCTTTGGTTTCTGTTTCTTATCGTTTTAAAGGGATTTTAGACAATAGATTGATAGACATTTTGTTTAGAGACTGAAAGTGGCAAGTCCTGCAAGCTCTTTCATTGTCTTAGGGTTACTATTGCTACAACGAAACACTAAAAGCAACTTGGAAAGGAAAGGATTTATTTCATTTATCAATTAATCATCAAAAGCAGTGAGGGCAGGAACCTTGAGGCAGGAGCTGATGGAGCCATGGAGGAGTACTGCTTACTGGCATGCTCAGTCTTTCTTAGAGAGCCCAGGACCACCAGTCCAAGGATGGCACCACCCATAACAGGCAGTGTCCTCCCCCATTAATCACTAATTAAGAAAATGCCCAACAGCTGGTTCTTATGGCAGCATTTTTCTCAACTGAAGTTCTCTCCTTTCAGATGACTCTAGCTTGGGCAAATTGACATAAGACTAGCAAGCACAGTCACAGATCAGAAGCAAAGGAGTTATCTGAAAATCCAGGAATACTCTCTCCTTTGTAGTAACAGTCAAGTTGAAATCACTCAGATGGGCATCAACTAGAGACACCAAGAAGATTTGCACGCTCTCTCTCCAGCTCCCCTGGGCTATAGCAGGAGTGCCTCTTACTTACTAGTAGGTTCACCTGGTCATGCATCAAGACACCTTGCTTCACAGGAAAACTGTTGTTTCCAACATTGATTCAAACCACACAATCCTTCCATTCTTCACCCCAAGCATCAACAGCAACCTCTGCGGCCAAACGGTTCACATAAAGTATTACATTTATGTTCATGGTCCACTCAATGAGCTTCTGGCAGTCAGTGGAAGGGAGACATGAAGCTTTACCTTCATGAGCTGACTGCCTCGGAGGCTCAAGGAGAAAAAGTTCAAGTCTAATTTTTTTTTAAACCAAGTTTTATATGGTGAAAATACGCAAACAGTACACAGTGGTGGATACCACAAAACTTAGCTAGAGGGGCTGGAGAGATGGCTCAGTGGTTAAGAGCATTGCCTGCTCTTCCAAAGATCATGAGTTCAATTCCCAGCAACCACATGGTGGCTCACAACCATCTGTAATGAGGTTTGGTGCCCTCTTCTGGCCTGCAGACACACAGACAGAATATTGTATACATAATAAATAAATAAATATTTAATTAAAAAAACTTAGCTAGAGAAGAAAAATCATGGGTATACCTGCCACAAAGGAGTATTTTTGTCCACTTACATTTTTTTTTTTTTTGAGATAAGGCCTCACTACGTACCCCAGGCTAACTAACCTCAAGCACACACACGGTTCTCAGGACTCAGATCTAAAGAGATGGAATTACAGGAGTGGGCTGTCACACTTGGCTCTCAAAAGACATACTTAGCCCCTTCAGCCTCTCCTCTAGCTTGTGGAGCCTAAATAGAGAGAGAGTACTCATGCTATGAGGTATTTAGTAGATCCCTTCATTTTTCTAAGTTTTCATAATTTAAAAATGTATTATTGTGTGATATGGATGTATTTATATACATGCGTGATGGTCAGAGGACGTTGGGTGGCAGTTCTCTTCCCACTGTGAATTCCAGTGATCAACTCAGGTGGCCAGGCTTGTTGCCACACAGATTCTGTATAAACCTTGAATCATTTGTTTCCTCACAGATTCATTAAAATGTTGACACAGAATAAAGCAAACCCATTTCAATTCTTTATTACTTTCGCTAATTAAAAAACGAACAAAAAATTATTAAGTTTCACACACACTATTTATATACTTTCCTCTAAGCCACTTAAAATAAAGAAACTTAATCTTCATAATTTATATAAAGCCCTCAAATAAGCAAAATTAAACAACACAGTTTAGGTACTTTGGTGAGATATTAACAGAACCGTTCT
Source organism: Chionomys nivalis (assembly GCF_950005125.1). NCBI lineage: Eukaryota > Metazoa > Chordata > Mammalia > Rodentia > Cricetidae > Chionomys > Chionomys nivalis. Next base: position 59,468,136 of record NC_080092.1, read on the forward strand.
ACAACTGGATGTCGTGACGTTGGCACAACTGTCTAAGAATTCACTGAATTCTGTAAATAAATTAAATACCTCAGTCAAAGTGCTTTTGAAATAAGCCTCAAACGAATGAGAAACAAGGCACAGGCTGAGAGTATGTACTTACATAAGGAGCAAGCAAGGGCTGCTCTGGATTTCACACTCTGCTAAGCACACCGTGTCTGTCTAAGGTGCTCAGTGGCACCAAGCCATCACTTATTGCTAAACTTATAAAACAGAAACAAGGAAATAAGAAAAACAAGCTCAGAATTAAAGTTTGCCTATGTTAGCAGCATCAGTGTGCTTTGGCGTGTTCTTGATGTTAGACGTGACTTTGAACAGTTTCTGCTTACTGGCTCTCTCAATTTTCTACACAAGACTCAGCACTGTACTGAAGTGCTATTCTCCCTAACAATCCAGCAATATTCTTTATGTAGATCATAGAAAACGGATAAGAAAGGGAAGCGACTTCCTTTTCAAAATAAAGGGCTGTTTTTGAAAATACACTTGATTTATCCTATATTATTTTTAGATTAGGGCTGTTTAAAAAGACAAAAACCAAACTCACACAACAAAACCATTACCAGAAGGATCGCTTTCCATTGCATGAGGAAGAAGGGACCCTGAAATATATGACAGCACTCGTTTTTGAGAACCACCATCCCATACCAGCTTGCACTAGAAACTTTCATCTAAAGACCAAACAATAAGCACCCGGCTCTGAGGAAGTGAATGAGGTCTGGGCCCTTTCAGGGGATCCCTGGGGAAGATAATGTGCTATGGCGGTTTTAAGTGTTTAGTTTTCACTTCATTAGCACTGAAAAAGAAAAGAAAAGGCCAAAGGCCAAAGATTAGCCTTTATGTGTCTTCAGGATGACCATTTACATTAGAAGAAAAAGAAAATGGAAGTTATGAAAACTAGATTCCTGGAGTTTAGTTTTACTGTGTGGCACAGGCTGGCCTCACTTCAGCTTCCTCTGCATGGGGATTACAGACTAGAGCCACACTCCACCTAAAACCTAGCTCTTTAAAGCTTATCCACCTACAGAGACGGCTAACATACACACTATAACCAGTTAACCCAGTTAACCAGTCTAGTGTTCCTATTTTTGTCTTGACTGCTGAGGGACTTGAGGTGATTTATCTGCAGATACTGGTATCAACTGCATCAAGTAACCATTAACTGTGGCCTATCAGTCATTTTGATTTCAACTCCAATCACCTTCTTCTAGGTAGTTACCAAACTCTGTCCTAATAGTATAATTGTGCTGACAACAGAAAACCCCTTTCAAACTAAATCAAAAGATTTCATGGTTCAAGTCTTGCTGTCAGCTCATTTCTGGTAAAGCTAGGATATCATGTGGCCCAGAGCTGACACAGCAGCTGCCCTTTCATACACAGTTGTAGTTTAACCTACAGAATGACGCGACAGTCACGCCTAATCATTAGCTAATGTTGTAGACTGAAAAAGTTATTTCTTAGGGCTTTGTACTATATATAGAAATAATCATTACTCTTTGGGAAACAATGATTCATTTACTGAAACTGAGTTTAACAAAGGAATTATTTGGTATGGATGGAAAAATACAGAGCAGCGAGTTGGGTGACACAAATCACATCAGTAGCAGTTCATGTGACTAGATTAGGGCAATTTACTTTAAAAATTTTAAAAAACTATGCTAAGTTAAACTTTAGCTTTGACCACATAACAGTCTAGATCATGTCCTCTATCCCCAAAGCATGAAAGTCAGGGCCCATATTCTGAAAAAGCTCTCTGACCTCCACAAGAAAGAGCACCCTTGCAGAGTGAGCTATTCCTGCTCGGGTGCTTGGCTCTGACCAGCACGCTTCCATTCTACATGTGATCTGTACTAGATGGCATGCTAAGGGTTAAGAAATCAGAATTCCAAGAGACACAAGCTCTAAGACCCTTGTCTAGAGAAAAGCTTGTCAAACCTACTATGTAACAGTGAGCTGCTGATGCAATGACCAGAAATTTCTTAACATTTTAAGTGTAAATTAACTCAGTCTCAGCCATTTCTGTAGAAAGTCTCAAAGCAGATAAATCCAAAGTCATAAAAGATGATCTAGATAGATGACTGAGTAATCCTTAAGTTTCTGGGGCTTACAGTGTTTTTAAAAAAATAGAGGATGGAGAGATGGATCAGCAGTTGAGAGCACTGGCTGCTCTTCCAGAGGACCCAGGTTCATTTTCTAGCACCCATATGGTGGCTCACAACCACCTGTAACTTCAGTTCCAGGGGATCCAACACCTTCTGCCTTCCTTAGGCACCAGAGACACACACGGTATACAAGCATCATGCAAACATTCATACACATAAATGAATCTTAAAACAAAAGGGGGTATGCATGATACAGCATCCAATAGACATACAAAACTGTTACATTTAACAGGATGTTAAATTGAGATGTTCTCAATTGCTAGCCATCTCTCCAGCCCAGCAGGTCTCAGCCTTCCTAATGCTGTGACCCTTTAATACAGTTCCTCATGCTGTGGTGACCCCCAACCATAAAATTACTTTTGTTGCTACTTCATAACTGTAATTTTGCTACTGTAATGAACTGTAGTGTAAATATCTGTTTCTGATGGTCTTGGGTGACCCCTGTGAAAGGGCCATTCAACCTCCAAGGGGTACAACCTGCAGGCTGAGAATCACTGCTCCAGTCCCTACTACAGTACTTTACCTAGAAGTTTTAGTTCTTGTGACACCAAACCAAACCTCAAGTCACTGGGACACACAAAATCAATAGTGTGTTTTAAATGCCGTCTGTAGGTTTCAGGTATAGTTGTGTTTGCTTTGGTCCAACTTTGCTTTAATACGGGGACCTTATTTTTAAAGGATATTAGCTGGAGAAGTATTACTAATGAGAACAGGGAACAAAGGCTTTGGCTCGCCATTGGCCAGCTATGTGACTGCACAAATCTCAGGAAGCAGGCTGATGTATTCTAAGTATGACTCCTCAAGACATTCCGCTCAGGTCAAACTCAGTGCTGCCCTTGGAGCTGTAGACTATAAACACATTTTTCTTTTGGCTTTTCTGTACTTTTCAAGCCTACAATAAACATTATTACTTTCATAATGCAGAGAGAGAATCAAACAGGCAAAATCTCTCTTTTATTCACTAAAGAAAATTTGTGTCTGGAAAGCAGCCATTCTAAAATCAGAATGACTTTCTTTAAAAACATAACTGAAAAAAAATCTCAAGTGGAGGCACATACATAGCCTGTCAACAAACATTAAAAAGTGCTGGATTGGCACGCTTTCCATAAGTTAGTAAGTTACTTTTACTAAAGTGGACAGTAAGTGACAGCTAATGTTTACATGGTAGCAGGCACAGTTCTAAGCTTTCACTTACTCCTCGATGGCCTACTGTCACTGCACACGCTATTCGATGCATGAAGACTGTGGGGTACAGAGAGAAAACAATGTGCCCACATTCAATGAGGGACAGAGCCAGGACCTAATCAGAGGACAGACACTAAGTCACACTGCCACTGTCCCTCTGTATTTAAATGCTGCCCTCCATTTGTTCTCGACTTTTGTTCTACAAGCTCTTCTACTTTTCCTAAACTCGGGGAAAAAAAGAATATAGGGAGTCTAGGTGAACTTTTACTATTTAAAATTATGATTCATTTCCTATTTCCAAGTCATTGCTTCAAAGCCACAGAGAGTATAATTTAGTTGCCATACATGCCAGTAAATGAACAAAACTGTAACATCTGTGGTTTTGAGCTACAGGATGGACCTGTAGCTCACAGGTAGAGCACATGTGTGACCTTGGATCTATCACCAGCACTGTTAAAGTCTTTGTGTGCACAAAGGCACACGCACAACTAAAACATGAAAGGAACTGAATGGCATTCTTTAGTAACTTTAACACTGAAATATTTTAATAAAGAAAGGTGCCTTATTGATTTTCCAATTTCTTGGAAACAGTCCCTAAAACCAATTGCTGTACTTTTCTAAAATTTCTATTCCATTGAAATGCTTTAATCACATCATCAATTTTTTAAAAACCACATCAATTTTTACTTCCAACTGTGGCTGTAGTACACACTTAACTAAATTCACAATCCCAATTACGATAAAGCAAAAGGCCTGGTAAAACAAATACAAACAGCAACCAATTAAGCAAGGTTAAAAGTTCTCACATTATTCTTAAAGACTAACCCAAGCACACCTGTAAATGCACAGAACCCACATGCTTATTAATTGTTAAGCTTCTAGATTACTTTTAATATGCTTAAATTCCCCCCACATTTGTATTACTAAGCATACAGTTTTGTAGAAATAAAAATGAGAAGAGAGGAAGGGTTGGCAGCAGCGTCCCAGAGAAGCACTTGAGAACTCCACCCTCTGGGTGCTTCTGTACAGTGAGATGATACAGTGAAATAAAGTCACCTGCTTTATTTCAATTTACTTACACAATTTGCAACTCGGTAGCTCTCTGCTATGGAACATTAAGAAAATTAGCATGTAAGAAAAAAATCACCTGCTTATGTAAATTGGAGGATGATTTTTATCCATGCAGACAGAAGGGGGAAAAGCTGCAATCTAGGTCAAATGACTAATTTTATCTATTTGCTCAAATGCCTCATTTCACCTTTCTCTGTAGCTCAAAGCAAGAATTTTAGGTCAAGGAATAGATAAGCAAAAGCTTGCATTGTTTATTCCCCAGTAAGGACTTAGCTGTCTGACACCACTGAGTTCTATATTACTTGAATTGAAGACAAAACTGAGAACCTCATCTAGATAATGAACTACAACACAAAGAAAAGAAAGGAATCAATTGAGATATCTGCTCTAATTGACAGAAAGCAAACATGGCAAGGACTGGGTACCAATGTTACATTCTGCTACTTTAGAAAGCTCCAGATCAAAGGAAAATACCCCCAAGTAACTCAGGACAGACACAACAATTCCTCTACAAAGAACAAGATTCTAGTTTGTCTAAGTCTGACATAAATTGTTACTTCATGTTACCTTATGGGGGGGGGGGGGTCGGTCAGCCCTTCCACCACTTACAACTGACAGCCAGGAAGGTGTGGGTCAGAGTGCTCCAATTTTACACGGTACTAGAGATAAAACCCAGGCTTTGTCCTTGCTAGATAAGCACATTACAAACTGTACTGTATTCTCAGGCTTCATTCTTCCTTTAAACTTTTTAAATAGTTATCTTTAACATCCTATCTCCATTAACAGGGATTGGTACAGACCTGTGTATGAATCCAGGAGGGGCTAAAGACCAGAACTGTGTTGGTCAATGAGGCAAACAGAACATGTGGCTATTAAAAACCTATTCTAGCCGGGCGTTGGTGGCGCACGCCTTTAATCCCAGCACTTGGGAGGCAGAGGCAGGTGGATCTCTGTGAGTTCGAGACCAGCCTGGTCTACAAGAGCTAGTTCCAGGACAGGCTCCAAAACCACAGAGAAACCCTGTCTCGAAAAACCAAAAAAAAAAAAACACCTATTCTAAAAGTGCCTAGTCCAAACTGAAATGTGCTCTAAGTAAATGGATTTTTGTAGTGTTAGTATGAAAACTGTAAACTATATCATCAATAATTTTTAATAGAAATAACAGTATTCTCAATATAATGAGTTAAATAAAACCTATTACTAAAAACAATTTCACCTGTTTCTTTAGCCCTCTTTTCCCACTGTGTCTACATAACGTAAAACCACACTCATAGCTTTCATTATTTTCCTTCTGGGCAGCACTACATTTCACTGAATGCATCCATGAAAACTCCTTCCCTTGCAAAATCACTATGGGAAGTCACAGTCTCTCCCTGCAGCAACCTTAAAGCTGGGCCAAAAATCATTTTCTAAGAAGTCCATCTGCAAATTAGTAAGTCCCTTACCCAAGTTCAGAACTTAACTTAGAAAGCAATGTAAACACACACTATTGCCCCATCATCTTACTTGATGATACACCAAAAACAAAACAAAGCAAAACAAAACAAACCCAAATATTTATTATTAGGTTTTATTTAAAACTTTAAAAACAAGAGCAGGGCCTGATGTTGACAAGTCTATAATACTAACTTCTTGGAAGCTTGAGGCACTAAGACGCGGAGGCAGTGAGCTCAAGGCCAGCCTGGGCGACTTTGTGAGTCGTTGTCTCAGAAATAAAATGTATAAGGAGGGCTTAGAATGTACGTAGCTCAGTGGTAAAACTCATTAAGCATGGACAATGCCCAAGGTTCATTTCCCAATTATGCAAAAAGCAAATTTAAAAACCAGTACTGGCAGCAGAGAGGCTAAGATGGGACACAAGGAGTTTTTAGCCAATCTGGGAGACAATGGTGAGACCCTGTCTTAAGAAAAAAAAATATATATATATTAATAAAAAAGAAAATCATCTCAAATGTTTAAAAAAACAAGCAAATAAAGGCTGGTGGTGCAGGGCTGGAGAGATGGTTCAGCAGTTAAGAGAACCTCCTGCTGTCCTTGAAGAGGACTTGAGTTCAGTTATCAGTAGCTCATAACTGCCTATAACCTCAGCTTCAGAAGGGGCCATCAGCAGGCCCCAACACGTACATACTCTCACACACACAATTAAAAATAAATATTTTTTAAAAGGTTGGTGCGTTTAATGTCTAGTAGAAGAGAAAGGGGAGGGGAAAAGAAAGCAGGGAGAGGGAGAAACTCTTATTTTCACTGTTAGTATTATTATGTTGGGGGCGGGGGCATTGCGCATGCTCCATGGCAGGCCTTTGGATGCCAGAAGACAACTTGTGAGTTCTGGGTACTGACGCAGGTCTTCAGAATCACAAAGTAAATACTTTTACCCACTGAGCTATCTCACTGGTCCCAAAAGAGGAAATCTAAAATCTAAAATCCTGTTTCACTACCATAGCTTCTAACTGCCCAAACAGGAAGGCTTTTCTCTGCTACTGAACATGTACAATTCTCATCAATCAGTCAGTAATAGGAGGGCAAGAACAACTGAATATTTAACATCTGGTCTCAATTGCTCAGCGGTTAAGAGCACTTGTTGCAGCCAGGTAGTAGTGGTTGTGGCGCACACCTTTAATCCCAGGATTTGGGAGGCACAGGTAGGCGGATCTCTATGAGTTCAAGACCAGCCCGGTCTACATCATGAGTTCCAGGACAGCCTAGGGCTACACAGAGAAACCCTGTCTGGAAAAACAAAAAGAAAGAGCACTTGTTGCACTTACAGAGGACCCAAGTTTAGTTCCCTGCACCCATCACAACCATGTTTAATTCCAATTACAGGGAATCTGCCCCACTTCTTGCTTCTCCAGACCAGGCACACATACATACATACATACATACATACATACATACATACATACATACATATGTACATACATGAAAGCAAATATTCATAATTTATTACAACTTGTTTTAAAATCTGATCTCAAAGTTGGATAAGGTGACATTTATCTTACACACACACACACACACACACTTTAGACAGTATCTTACGTACTCACGTACCTCATGCTGGTCTCCAACCTCCAACTATATATATATATTTGAGGATAAGCCTCCTGTTTCTAGCTCCCAAATGCTGGAGATACACAAGCTGTCACACTGACTGCCTTTCTGTGGTTCTGTGCATGCTAGGCAAGGACTCGACCAACTGAGCGTCATCCTAGGCCTTCACTCTTGCTTTATACCTTTGAAACAGTTACCTTTAAACATTTCCATAGTTACCTGTCCTGAAGAAAATTGTTGTGTGGTCACTAGCAGATTTTATTTGCCCACAAATAATGTCACTGTGCTTTTCAAATATTAATGCCATTTTATAAGACTCTTAGGAAACAGGATTTTTATAAACAAGGAAACCAAGGTTCAGAAACTTTTAATAACTTTAGTAGAGTCACAGGATTGTTGATAGCAAAGTCAGAATGAGACTCTATCTTGTCTTCTGGCGAGCTTAGTTTAGTATTCTATTATGTAATTAGCATCAACAAATAAACTTCTCCCAAAGAAAACAGTATCTGTACACAATAAACATCAAGTTTTCTGGCTTATTAAACTACAAACACAAACTTAGGGTCTAAAAAATGTTAGTAACAATAAAGTGTGGCTGATACTTAGAACATTTAAAATCTGGGGCTGGAGAAATGGCTCAGTGGTTACGAGACCTCCCTGACTGCTCTTCCAGAGGACCTGGGTTCAACTCCCAGCACCGCCCCCCCCCCCCGACACACACACAAAATCCCTCAATCTCTGCCTCTCTCTCTCCCTCTCTCTCTCCCCCTCTCTCTTTCACACACACACACACACACAATTTGAGGGAGAAACCAGATACAATCATTCTTTCGAAAGCCATCAATGATCTCTTAATAACTGCAATGGCCTTTTCTCCATGCTAATTTTCCTGGACTTTTAATGTGAACCAACTCTCACCCCTATTCTAACAGCCTCTTACCACACAGGGCTGTCACCCTGGGGAATGCATTTCCTATCTGACTGAACTTTAGTCTGGCCTCCAGCAACTTCTTCCACCACAGCAGAACATACCCCAAGGCTCAGACAGTCCTTAGCAACTCTACCGTTTAATTTAAACGTTCAAAGAATTAAATCTAATCCATCATTCTCTTACTTAAAAACTTTTAAGAGCTGTCATTTACAGGGTTTCAGTCTTTTTTCCTTTCTCAATGCCCCCACAAGAAATTCATTTTATAAACTGGAGAGGGAGGGGCTGCTTCAATTGGTAAAGTATTTGCCATGCAAGCACAAGAACCCGAGTTTAGATCCCCAGAACTCATTTTAATCAGGGTGGTAGCATGAACCTGTAATCCCAAAGCTGTGGAAGCAGAAGCAGGCTCTTAGGGCTTGCTCTTCAGTAAGAGACCCTGTCTCAAAAAATATACAAGACACCCAGTATCAACATCTGGCACGCGTGTGCACGAGCACAACACACAGCAGCAGCAGTAGCAGCAGCAGGAGCACAAAAATAAAAAATTTTAAAAGTTCCTCTAATCATTTCCCTTGTGTGATTTTAATACTATAGATGCCTTGTATGTATATAAGGTACTTTCTTCATGAAAAGATGAAGATTCTTGCCCTATCACCCTTGCCACATCAATAACCTCCACTTCAGCATGACAGTCCAACCTTCTTTGGCTCTAGCTTGCATCTCCTACCACCCAATGTGCAACATTTTCTGCAACCAAGTGGTTTCTTGCATCTGGGCCCATTCACCTACTATCATAAAAACACAACACAAATTTACATAAAGAAACTGCCTATTTGCCAATAAGCAGGCTTTCTTGCATGAATAGCTTACCTTCCACAAGAAGCCCTTCTCTACGCTCTCAATAACATTCAGGGGCTGGCCACCTAGCTTGCTGCATTCATGGCACTAAATTATAACTACCCATTTACAACTTGCTCTCCCTAGCACAGTGACTAGGACACACACAATACACTAGTATTATCAGAAGTGAAAATACTGCATTGTTAAGATTGTTGTTTCAGTTTTATTTTGCTGAACTTTAGTTTTGCTTTTTTTAGATAAGGAATCCTTCTGAGCCCAGGGTAGCCTGGAACTCAGCACTGGTCCAGATTGGCCTTGAATTTACAGTATTCCTTCTGCCTCAGTCTTCTGAGTGGTGGGGTTACAGACAAGAGGTTGAGACATTATGTTCATCTTCCTAACTGGTTTCAGTTACTCTTAGGTAGTTCATAAAACACATTTTTCAAATTACTTAGCTACTATAAACTCCTTCAAGATAAGATCAGGACCTTTAGAAGACAAGCTAATTCCCTGTAGCTCAGGACAACACACCACAAACAGAAATGACAGAAGCAGCTTCAAAGGCTTCCAAAATCAGCCGCAGAACTAAATCCCCTTACTTACTATCTCCTAATAGTGCCAGTTCATAGCAAACAACAACAACAAAAATATGAACTAGTGAGTTCCAAGTACCAAAAACTTTCACTGTCTGACAGTAGATTTAGCTAAACTATCAAAATACAGACGAACCTAGGTGTAAGAAGACATCCTACTGCCCTTGTCAGACATTGCTGCATACACTACTCCCGCTCACACCAGTACAAGGAACTGCTGAAGTTCACTCTCAGAACAGTTGTTCCTTAGAAGTCATCTTTCCTGAGTTTCAGAGTGCTAGAATTCTGCTGCTTTTTCTTGCCCATGCGCTTCTGAACTCCCAATGAAATCTATCATGACTTCTCACAAACTCGAGTGCACTGTCACTGATGCCTCAGGCACTCTTTCCCTTATCCCCAGCAACAACAGGATCACAGTGACAAGCTCTTTTGGTTAGGAAATCATTGTTGATGTGCATTAGATGGCCCAGTTAACAAATAATTCACGGAAGTAGTATGGACGCACAGGGAATCGTAACTAAAACTCAATCTGCCAAGCAGCTTCATTCCACTTACTGGTTAGGAGACAAATGGAACAAATTGCTTTAACCTTGACAATTTCCATCAAATAAAGTAAATCAGCATATTAAGGCAACATACCCTATATGAAGTTGATCCTTAAAATGCTAGTACATCAATAAACCTGATTTTGGTTTTTCAAGATAGGGTTTCTCTGTACAGCTTTGGCTATACTGGAACTCATTCCGCAGATCAGGCTGGCCTTGAACACACAGAGATCTACCTGCCCCTGCCTCCTGGGAATAAAGGCCTGAGCCACCACCACCCAGCTATAAGCCTGATTTAAAAAAAAAAAAAGATTTAAAACAATAAGACAACCGCCACTCGATCATACCACGAAGTCAATAAAAACTTGGACAAGTTCAAGTTATAAAGGAAAGCATTCCAGTAGGCTAGCAGAGATCATTTTACATCAAAGAATAAATTTGATCTTCAGATGTCATGCTTTGCAAGAAAAAAAAAAACCAAAATCTATATTCACACATATTAATGCATTTGACAAACATCTTCCTCTGGCACAGCAATGGAAAGGAGGACTGTATCAGCCCCCAAGCTGGTGCCCAAGAAGACATTTAACTTAGAGATATTGTTGTTTTAGCTGGTCTGAAAGGTAGTTTTTGAAACGTACTTCTTTTTTTCAAAGAAAATGAAAAGTCTTTTTGCCAGACAGTGATGGTGTTGCACACCTTAAATCCCAGCACTTGAGAGATAGAGGCAGAAAGATCTCTGTGAGTTCGAGGTCAGCCTGCTCTACAAAGTAAGCTCCAGGGCAGCCAGGGCTACACAGAGAAACCCTGTCTTGAATAAAACCAGGAAAATAAAAATATGTTTTTCTAAGTTGATATTTAGTAGTATATCATGAAATTAATTTCCAATAATAAAACAACTTTACTCTTTGTTATACTGCAGGGTTTTTTAAAACACAGTATGGACAATCTCCACAGAGTTGAACTCTTAAAATCATTTTGAATGTTACAGACTACAGGCTCTCAATCACCAAAAACAGATACAGTAATATGGGACTGTGTAACTTTTCTCCTCTGACTCTTCTTTGTTTATGATCAAGAACCTGGAGTTTCTAAAACTACGTTTATTTGTAGTTGAATTAACAATATAGATTTCCACACTGCTAGTTTCAGACGGATGCTCTGTTATGTCTACAAGAGCAACCATTTCCTTTTTATGGCGCAGGCTCTGCTTCTTCAAAGCTCTCTGCACAAAGCAGACTCCTCTCTCACACCCCCCAGAACCACAGTGCCTGTTAATCTCAGCTGATAGAAAAGAAATTTCTCGACGCTGCAGATTCTTAACCTAGAAAACAATTAGTAGCAAAATACACTTTTAGTGTACTATTCTGAAGTAACTAAATCAAGGATTTTCCCCAAACATCCCAAAAGCATTCCCCAATTTTTCTAACATTTAATTTCTTATTTACAGAGTAAGAGGACCATAGAAAACACACTTCTAATTTTCACAAGATGAACAAGTTAGGAATCTCTGCCATGCATGAAAGTTTACACTGAATAATTTTTCATTTAATCACACACATCTCCCCACCTCACAGGAAATTTACTTTTCATCTAAACACAAGTACATTTCCGCTAAAGCAACTTAGACAGTGATGACATCCTTCACTTGTTACTTCCCAGCATGTAAATCCACAGTCGTTTCTACAGTGGCTCAGAAGATGACAAGAACACTTGCTAAACTACCCATACTACCTGTTTTGTTGTTGTCTGATTGAGAGAGCACAAGAGTATTTTCTCCTTGGCTCTGAATTCAACCTTCTTTATCTCCTTGGCATGAGTATAACTGAGAGGGACACTGTATGGTAGTTTAAAGTCACGCCTCCTAAAATAATTTCCAGATTGATATCACATGGAAAATCTGACAACCTAGGAAGATTCTTTCAGAACATTAACAAGAGCATTTTGTCCTTTTTTTTTTTTTTAACCAGCAATAACTACAATAGCATACACTAAGGATTTACAGTATACTAGATATATTGGTCTGTAAGGATCACCTCAGGTAACTCCCTACCAATTCTAACATAAGCACTATGATCCCCATTTCACAGATGAGGGACTGAAATAGTAAATTATCAAGATCACAAAGCTTAGCAATAAGTCACTAAGTGTCACCACAGCGATGGTGAAGTTTTGAAATACAGATAAAAGTAACTTGCTAAAGGTATTAAAATAAAAACATTCAAAGCTTCCCAACTACATTTGAAGTACAAAGACAACAGACTGGATGAATCCAAGGATCTTTGATCTTTTAATTAATCAGACAAGTCAAAAGCTAAAACATTAATTTTATAAAGTAGAGGCTTTTCTTGGACTCACTTTTATCAAGGAAGCATGTAGCATTAATCCAATCCATATTTTATGTTGACAGTGTCAAAACTGCCTAGGCTTAGCAGCCCTCAAACTGTTCTCATGTGGTCAGCTTACTCCAATTCTTTAAACTATACACTTTATAAGACCCTAAAAAGCACTTTGTCCCAAAGTTGTCACATTGGTAAAGCATGGTATTTTTCTCTAGCAAAGGGAAACTACAGACAAAGGGATACATTTATATTATCTTTACCAAATGACAAAAATTAGTGTTTGTGTTTTGTTTATGTATTACGAAAACATCCATATGAACACACAGAAGTCCTGACATTTGATAATGCAGGTCGAATTATATATGATGTTTTAAGAGCCAATGAGCAACATCTATCATTGGCTACCCCTGATCACATTACCAGGTAAGCTGGAACCTTTACTCTGAGATAAAACACAGCAGACAGTTGTTAATGAAACCTTAATTGAACTGTCAAAGCACCATCTTTACCAGCAAGCTAATGGGTAACTCACTATTTTTACACAACTGTCCAAGACTGATATGTTATTCTACTAGTAAAATTCAGAAGAAACATAAATCAAGTCAGGGACACTAAATTGTTCAGTAATAAATCTGAATGGTAAAATACTGCATCATTTCTATGACTATTGCTCCCTGGCTGCACTGAAGACTAGTATAAAATACTTATATCCACTTTTTGGCTATTACCTAGTACCCAAAGGTGCATGTCCATAAAAAGAAATGGGGGCAGATATAATTCCCTGTCATAAACTATGCCAGAAAAGTATTCAAAAAATAACTGACTGTTTGAATCTAAGTGAATCTTATGATACCCAGATAATTACATATACAGTACTGGCTTAAATGATGTATTACTAAAAGGATATTTTTATCTTCTGTTTAATTATTTTAGGAAATAATTGTTTCAGGTGCAAAAAGAACTTTTTAAATCAAAATGAAAAAGCCCGTTTTAATAGGGTAAACGGTGAAAACCCTCACCAATTTCAGTACACTACTGGCAATTTACTCTGGTTTGGTTATCCAATCTCTAGTTTTAGCGGTCTTAGGTCACACTGCAGTTAAATTCCAAGTAAGCAATTCAGACAGTAAGTCATCAATATGTAAATATAAAAATAGAAAAGCATTTGCATACTAAAAACACACACCTGGTACTCTTCCCCTTTTTCAAACTAAATTGTATTTCACCTAAAACAGCTAATAAAAACATCCCTGCAAGAACTAGCAAAACCTGACTGTGAAATAAAGACAAATCAAAAAGAAAAAAACCATTTGGATTTAAGAGAAAAAAAAAAACCCAAACCATTCGAGGACACAGCAAGATGGCAGCCACTGACAAACCAAGGAGAGAAGCCTCAGAAGGACCCCAACCTGCTGTCACCTAGATCTTGGATTTCCAGCCTCCAGAACTGAGAGAAATAAATGCCTGTTGTTTACGCCAAAACAAAGAAATCAGTAGATCAATCAATCAACCAACAAAGAAGTCGGTAAGTCAAAAAAGCGGTAAGATGCACCATCCTAGGTGCTAACAGAGAAAAAAATGACTTCTATACCAGGGGGTCTCAACACATGGGTTGCAAACCCTTTGCAGATGGAAGGACGTTTCCACAGAGGTCACCTGAGACCACTGGAAAACAGGCATTTACACAGCAGCAAAGCACAGTTATGAGGTAGCAACAAAACTAATTTTATGGTTGGGGTCACCAGAACATGAGGAACTGTATTAAGGGTCACAGCATTAGGAAGGTTGAGACTCGCTCACTGTTCTAGACTAAACATAGTCTGGTACTTCTGCAATCCCAGCACTCAGAGATAGCAGGATCACACCAAACTTGAGGCCCAGTGCTCTATATAGTTGAGCTGCAGGCCAGTATTGAGACTTTGTATCCAAAAGTTACAAAAAAAAGTACCTTGGTATATAATTCTTATTCTCAAGGAATTTACACTGTATTCAGTAAGGGAAAGCAAACCCAAAACCACAGAAGATGGCCGGGCGGTGGTGGCGCAAGTCTTTAATCCCAGCACTCGGGAGGCAGAGGCAGGCGGATCTCTGAAAGTTCGAGGCCAGCCTAGTCTACAAGAGCTAGTTCCAGACCAGGCTCCAAAGCTACAGAGAAACCCTGTCTCGAAAAACCAAAAAAAAAAAAAAAAAAAAACCCACAGAAGATGGTGTCAGAGGTGTATGTCAAGTTCATGGTGCAAGGGCTAGCCTATGAATCTCCAGGCCGGATTCCTGCCGAGCACTCGTGCATTTTCAGATATGAGCGACTGCTAACACCCACTAGCACGTTTGCCAATGAGAAGCTAGAGCACTCCCTTTCAGTCTTCTTTATTCTTGCCACAAACCTGAAGTTAAAACTTCTACAAGTAATCTGGCCTTTTGACAGAAAGGTAGTGAGTAAATTCTAAAAACCATTTCCCTTTTTGTATTCCTGGTTTTCAGCACGGACACAACCACACCTAGAAAATCCAGATACTTAAAGTTTGTAAAATGGCAAGAGTCAAAGGAGGAACCAATTTTCTCTTGCTCTCCTCCCATCCCCCAGAGTTTGGAAAACCTCAAGGGTTAGGCAAGGAATGGAAGTTCATAGTGAAGTCCCCGGGGAGGGTGCTGTGGAAGAGAAAGAGGAAAGCAGGAACAGGCAGGTCCCTGAACAGGGTGACTGGAAAGGAACCATTATGGCCTACACTCTTTCCCACTAGGAATCCCACAGTCCCTGGAGAAGCAAGAAAGCAGCAATAACCTCCTTGCAGGCTAGCTGAGGAAAAACTGGACTCTGTTTTCTTCATTTTAAAAGAAGAATTAAGAATCAGCTCACTTAGGTGCCAAGACTATAAATTCTGAAATATGAAGATAGCTAGCTATTATGCAAATGATACCTAGCTGAACTTCAGCCTTAAAAACAAAGACAAAAAGAAATTATTTACAGACTAATTTGAAGGAGTTCCTTTTTTTGTGACAAGGACTTTGCTGGACATTAAGAATCTACGTTGGCATGCACTGAAAACAGGAAATCATCTCTCTACACTCAAATTCTTAAGGCTTGGGAGGGAAGAAGAAATCCTCAGTTCAGTCTGTGCTTCACCAACCTTCCTAGGAAGAGCAAATACGCAAAGAGGTTGCATCTAAGAAATCTTCAGACTTTTAAACACACCCGACTACTAGCAAAAGTTCCTACCAGAACAACTGGCCAAAGACTAAAAGCACCCTAAGAGTCAGTGACACCACATCACCACAAATGTGGGCCACGGCATAGCTCCCGTCTACTAACCTCATTTGTGCTGCTCGTGTGTGATGCTATATTTAATGCATTCTTATCAGGTTAAGCTACATACTTCCCAACTTTAGCTTCACGGTTTAAAATAAGCCACTCAAGTGATGATTTAAAAAAAAAAAAAAAAAACTGGTTCAACAATGAAACCTTCAAAAGGCTGAGATCACAAAGTAAGGGATGAAAAGTCATAGTGGGCCAGAAAGTTGATGATACTAAGTATATTCTGCTGGGGACTACCATAAAGAAACCAAGTTGGGGGAGTCAGTTGTTGACGCCTTCTGTAACTGAGCGGCCAATCAAAACTACTGCACATGAGATGACCACGGTCTTTGGAGGAGTATCTAACACACTCACTTACACTACTTTGTAGGAGTATCTTACACTCACTGAGGTTCTTCACAGGCACGTTTAACCAACCGTCTGCAAACGTGTGTCACTCGGGTGACAGGGCTCCACTACCACTTGTCATGACTCAAAAAAGTGCAGGCCCAGAGAGCCAATACACCAGGCCTCATCACCAACGAGGGTGGCTCCTCAAGGGGAGTTGAGCAGCTTGCTCTCCTTTGGTCAAGAGGAAGTAAACCAGGAACCGTGGACTGCCCAGTGAGGACCATGTGGAGCTGTGGTTTTGATACTCACCAGACAACACCAAAGGCTCCATATCCAATAGGTCTATCCGGCTCAATGTCCAGCTGCTGTTGATGATGCGAGTGTTGATGATGGTGCGCCTTCACGGTCGCAGCTGCAGCAGCCTGGACCTGAGCGGGGGCTGCCGCAGCTGGTCCAGGAGCCTGACCCGGTGCCGGCGATGGGAAATATGGCTGTTGTTGCCCAGGGTTTAACATGGCTGCGGCTGCGGCTGCTGCTGCGGCCGCCGCAGCTGCCGAGGACGTGTGCTGCTGCACGGGGTGGACAGCAGCAGCCGAGCCCGGATGAAGGTGGTGCTGAGGGTGGTGGTGGTGGTGAAGGTGAGGAGGAGGAAGGTGTGGAAGATGGTGGTGATGGTGGTGGTGGTGACCTGCTGCTGCTGCAGATGTACCGCCATTATAAGCCGCCATCATTTTTGCGTTGGCTCTTGCGCCACAAAGAGACATTCAAAACAAAAATGCCCTTTGATTGGAAAGCAAACTGGGTCAAGCTGTCATTTGGCCATTTAAAAAAAAATGAAGAAAACCACTCACTCCACCTCAAAAAACATAGAGTGTAACTGGCTTTATGTCTTCATCAGTCAATCCAGAGAAGTTAGAGGATCTTGGGTGTTTGATCTTTCGGGTAAGAGTGTGTGGAAGGGTGTGGGTTGACAAAATAAAAGTTAATAACATAAAATAAGGGGGGGAAGGAAAAGAAAAAGGAAAAAGGGCCCCTTCCCCCCAGGATTCCTGCCACAAGTGGATACTAAAACTCCATTCTTAATGGGGGGGAGGTTCCAACTTTGACTGTGGGAATAAAGGCCAAACCTCCCGAACCCCTGAACTCCACACACGGAAAGGATCTGGTAACACACCACCCTTGGAATCTTGTAAGAGGGTTGGCTCATCTACCCCTTCCATTCCCACATCCTTTTCTAAACACCTCCCACCTCCTCAAAAACACAATTAAAAAAAAAAAATCCCAACCACTCTAATAAATCAAAAAGATGAGGGGAAAATTGTCAGGGAAACCAGCTTCCAGTTCCCCCCCCCTCGAATTCTCAGGCCCTCCTACATCTCCCCCTACTCCTAGTCTGGTTGACCTGTCTGGGGGTGGGGGGTGGGAGGGTGCACCAAACTTTACTGGGCAGAATGAGCCAGGGAAGGAGGTTGGAAGAAGAGAGTGAGGCGAGGAGGCGACAGCCAGGACAGAAGAGGAGAGAGAGAACCCCGGCAAAAGTGAAGGGAAGGAGGTGCAGGGAGGGAATGAAAGAGCGGTGGGCAGCACTCGGACGCCCAGACACAGGGAACCGCCCCGGGAGGAGGTGAGGGTCCCGGGGCCAAAGAATAGGAGCCCCGGGAAGCGGGCGGGGGACGGTCGGAAGCAGGCTGACTCCTGCCCCCGCCGCCGCCGGCTGCTTGTGCTGAGGAGGGTTGGGGGGGAGAGCGGGTGGGTCCCCCGCGCGACGGCCCCTGCAGGGCTCAAGGCTGCTCCGTCTCCCCCCCTCCCCCCCACCCGGCTTCCGTGCCCACGGTCGCTTTCTCCACAGCCGCCGTGCCCGCTTTCTCTTCAGCCGCCGCCTTCTCAGCCGCCAGTGCCGCCGCGGCCGGACTCACCTCCCCTAGCAAAGCCGGATAGAGCGGAGCCAGCGGCGGACACGCGCAACCAGCAGCCGAGGCCCCGCCCCCGCCTCACATTGACCGGCTCCCCTAGCCAATCCACGCCCACCTGTCCGCGACCGCCTCCAATCCCTGGCCGGAAGCTTCAGACAGGCGCACTGTCCGACCAGTGGTAACCAGGTGTGGGTCTCCTGGGGAAATCCCACCCCCGATTCGGGATGGGCAGAAGGCAGACCAATCAAAAGGCAAATCTTGACCTGATAGACAAGGCTGAAAGCCAATTAAAAACCAAAGCTCTCCGTGACTTTTTTTTTTCTTTCGCCGCTCTCCTCTTTTCTTTTTCTTCTTTTATTTTTTTGGCAAGAGCAGGAAGCTGCGTGCTAATCCCGCCTGCAAGATCTAGAAGAGAGGGGCGGAATGAAAAAAACCAATCATGAGCCAGGAACAAAGAACAGAGAAACCAATCCTTAGGTTGAAGACCAAGTGGGATGGAACTGAGTACAGATAGACATATAACTGGACAAATAAGAAGAAAAGATTGACATAGGTCCCGCCTTTCACATGTCCTATTGGGCAGGATTGTGGAGAATTTGCTGTCAGATCGGAGACGACATTTTCAGGAGGCGGGGTCGATAGAAAGGGGTGTGGTTTGGTGTGGGCGGGACTTAGACGAAGAAGGCGGAGTCCAAATCATCACTGGTCCATTGATAGGAGCCATCTACAACTCTAAGGCATAAGATATGGGGAAAAATAGAAGGAGCAAAATAGCATATTGAGCTTCAGAAACTCAAGGTTCAAAGTTACTTAATAAGAAGAAACTCAGTAGATGCGTCGATTAACCTTGATTTTGACCAAAAAAAAAAAAGGTTTTATTTTCAGTATGCCCTCTCAACAGACTGCAAAATTTATACAAATTAAAACCCAGAAGAAAAAAAAAACAGTTACAGTTAAAAAGTCCCAAGCAGTAATATTCTCTCAAAGTTTCCTGGTCAAGTAAGTTCCAGTTATTGACATTTTACTAGATCATCATTCTTTGGTATTATTTCACTTAGACTGAATTTACTCTTAAATATTTAAGCTAACAACTGTTATTCTTAGTAAAACTGTGTACCAAAAATCCTGCTGGCTGTCTTTTACTCCTCTTTGCCCTTCCACTCCTCCCTTCCTATCAAGAAAGTAGTCTTAAACATTCTGAACATCTTTCCATTCCCACTTCTCATTCACCACAGTACCACCCGAACTTAACATAGTAGCATATTTAATGCTTCTCCCTCCCTGCCGGCAGCTTGCCTTTAAACCAATGGTTGTTGAGGACACAGTAAACTTTTCAGCTCCCATCATCTGTACAAAGGTGTTGGTGCTGCCCATAAGTTTGTTCATTAAACCAAGAAAGAAGGAATGGGGTTTTTGAGAGAAATCATGATTCATGAAAGATTCTGGGGACATTTCAGAGTTCAATGTGATTTTGAAATGTAAGGAATTGCTTTGGGTTGAGTTTCATAGGAGCTTGTTACTGATCTGTATTCCTGAACTATTAAACATAAATATGTAGCCAGGCATAACGGCACATGCCTTTAATTCCAGCACTTGGGAGGCAGAGGCAGAGGCAGATGGATCTCTGTGAGTTCAAGGCCAGCCTGGTCTACAAAGAGAGTCCCAGGATAGCAAGGGCTACATAGTGAGACACTGTCTCAAAAAACAAGCAAACACACAAATATCAATAGACGTGATAAGGAATAGTTTCTCTTGAAAAACAAACCATTTACAAACAAGTAAATAAATAAGGAAAAAACTTCAGTAGTCTACTTTTATCTGAGGTTTCGGTTTCTATGATTTCATTTATCCATAATCAACTGTAATTCAAAAACATTAAATAGAAGATTCCAGAAATAAACATGTTTTGAAAGGCGCACCATTCTGAGCAGTGGGATGAAATCCTGACTTGGCCCTTCAGGCGTCAGGTCATTTCCCACATATTGTAGGGCTTATGTAGAAGCAGCACCACGAGGCGGTCTACTCATTCATCCCAAAGCACAAGGCACTTCCCCTCACTTCCTCTATCTCACAGGCATTGTATTACCTCAATTCATCCCAAGAAACATGGGAGAACAAGTTTTTGAAAGTGGGGCCACGTTCACATCACTTGTGTTACAGAACACAGAATACAACCTGAACACCCTTTAATCTGAAAATCCAGAACTGGAAATATCCCTAATCTAAAACTTTTCAAGGGTCAGCGTGATACCACAAGTGAAAAATCCCTGGTCAGGAGGTGGTGGCGCATGTCTTTAATCCCAGCTCTCAGGAGGCAGAGGCAGGCGGATCTTTGTGAGTTCGAGGCCAGCCTGGTCTACAAGAACTAGTTCCAGGACAGGCACCAAAGCTACAGAGAAACCCTGTCTTGAAAAAAAAAATCAAAAAAGGCAGGCGGATCTCTGTGAGTTCGAGACCAGCCTGGTCTACAAGAGCTAGTTCCAGGACAGGGGACAGGCTCCAAAACCACAGAGAAACCCTGTCTCGAAAAAACCAAAAAAAAAAAAAAAAAAAAAAAGAAGAAAACAAAAAAAGAAAAAGAAAGAAAGAAAGATCCCATCCCCGATGTCCCGTGACAGATCACTGAAATATTATTACCTTAATCCTTGAAGTTGCCTTAAGGCTATGCATTTAAGGTTTATGTGAAGTATAAATGAATATTGAGTTTAGAGTTGGATTCCAGCCCCAAGATATTATTATATGTAAAAAGGTATCAAAATCCTAAAAACAAAAATCCCAAATCTGAAACACTTCTGATCCCAAGTATTAAAGCTAATGGCTGTTCAACTGTTCTAGTTCATAATTATTGTTATTTCATCTTATTGTGCCTAATTTATAAATGAAACATTATCAAAGGCATGTATGTACAGGAAAAAAAAAGAATATCTGTAGGATTTGGTACTAGTCATGGTTTCAGGCTCTCACTTAGGTTTCTTGGACTCGTTCCCTGTGGTTAGTGGAGAACAGTGTACAAGTCTGACCATGCCTCTAGCCTTGAATAAAGTCAATAAGCATAAATAGCCTGGCATGAGCTGCTTCCTGTCTACTCCAGGGGACCTCCCTCTCACTTCTACCCTCTCTGCTTGAGACAGTCTAAATTTCCTTCGCTTCCTAACACGCTTTGATGTCTCTAAGACGTCACGGTTCATTTTCAGCTTTAAAGATCTCTCCACCATGCTCCATCTTCTGGTGCATCCTTCGGGCTTCCGGGAATTTTACGTTTTCTTTTGGAAAGCTCTTTACTGCCCCTCATCTAGACTATGACTCTATTATAGATCTTCATGGCACTGCCCCCCTCAAGCCCTGAGAACTCTATTCTAATTGCTTATTGAGTTTGGCCAGAACAGAGAGCTTGTCTGTCTCACTTAATGTCGGACACCCTGTTCATAGGACAGTGCCTGAAAAAAAGCAAAGAACTGGAGATCTGTATGAGCCGCTCGGGTCAGGGAGAGTCAGTACAAACCGAGGGCTGTCATTTGCTAGCTCCATGTTTCTGGCAACTTAACCAGCCTTTCTCAGTCGCCTCCACTGAAATAATGATGTGTGTTTCATAAGTTAGGATGAAGCGAGGTGACATGCTGAAAAGTGCTTAGCAAGGAATAAAGTTCAATATTCGTTAATTCCGGTCTCCTCTCACTCCCAAGCAATGCTTGGGACACCTTTGCAGTTTTCTGGCCGCACAACAGTCTCTTCTAGTCTAGTTTTTGAGAAGCTTCTTAGGCACTCAAGGTCTGTTGAGTCGGTCCAAAATCTACTGAGTTAGAATTTGAATGGGAAGGAAGAACTGGGCTCTGGTTAACCAGCCCTCCGGGTAATGTTGTCCTGAGGTTAGAAGGTCACTAGACCAGAGGAAAGGGACTTAGTCTTCTTAAAATTGACTTTCAGCCTTTTGAAGGGATTCCACTGGAATGCCAGTAGCTCATTAAGGAGCTATATGTCTATTTAGAACAAAAATTTCCACCTAAAGTGAGCAGACTCCAGGTGCCGCCCAAAGGGAGCCATTAGACTCCTGAGAGATTAGTACAGACAGCTTCTGATGGGGGGTGGAAGTGGGCATCTGTAGTACCAGCAACTAAGTAAAATGCTGAGGCAGAGAGATTGAGTTCCCCACCACCCTGACATGGTGAGACTCTTGTCTCAAAAACAAAAAAAACTAACAAACAACAACAAACTCCCAAGAAATCATTATAGCTTTGATTTCTAATTTTTTGAAGTGTAATTTAAAATGCCTGTTGAAGCTGGACGTGGCAACTAATGCCCATAATTCTGGCATTCTGTAGGCTGTATCAGAATTGCCACAAACAAGATCAAGGCCAGTCTGAGCTCCAGAACAAGAACCTGCCTCAAAAAGAAAGCAAGAAAGAAAGCAAGAAAGCAAGAAAGCAAGAAAGAAAGAAAGAAAGAAAGAAAGGAAGGAAGGAAGAAAGAAAGAAAATAAAAAAGCTAAAAGGAATACACAGAATTATCTGGATATGATTTACTTAACCTGATATATGATAAATACTGTAACTTTAATATGCAATAAATATTTAAAAAGAGACATACACACATATGCTACAAGGTCTTTGAAATCTGTATGCATTTTCACTCACATAAAGTGCCACCCAGTTAAATTAAAAGCTCAGTTTCAGGTGACACATTCCTGTAAACCTAGGTGTTCAGATTGCTGAGACAGGTAGAAGCTATCTTGGATGACATAGCAAGTCCCAGAACAACCAGCCTGTATAGGGATGCCATGCCTTTAAAAAAAAAAAATCCATTCCTTCATTCTAGTCCTCTTTCAAACACTAGTTATTTTCTGAGCGTTCATTAGCCACTTGTGGCTAGCAGCTACTTCATTAAACAGCAGAGATCTAAACCTTGGCTTTGAAACTTTGCCCTGCCCCTCCCTTACTAGTTACTCGACCTTGGCAGGTGCCTTAGCCTATCTTGGAGAGACTGCGTTTGTCTGAATAGAGAGGATCCCTCTCTTCTTCAGCTGTGGTGATCAAAGAGGCAATCCACAGAAAGTATGTAGCCCGGGGCTTGTTGGCTCCTCATCAATGGCAATAAGTGGGATGGTTATTATTAGTATTACAATCCAAGGTCAAGCATCACAAGTCAGATGAGAAATAGGCTGTGGGCTTGGCTCAGCTCATAGCCCCGGCATTCTAGCCACATAGGGTGCCTGTCCCCATAAACATCTCACCAGACAGTATAATTTCCGGCCCTTCCCATCCTATTCCATTTTCAGGAGCTGAGCATGATGAACAAGGAGAAGTCGGAAGTGAGTCAGCAGGATAGCACTTAGAGCCTAAAAAAGCAAGCAGGACATCAGAATGCATAAGCAGGAATATAATGTGCAGGAAGTGGGAGATATCTTCCCTCTCTTCTAAGAACTGGCTCTCCTCAGGAGTTGTCTGCAGCTTCTTTGTACAGGATGGGCCGGGACCAGGGGAATTAAAGGACAGCAACACCAGTTATCCCATGTGATACATCACCAGTACAGCCATTCTGCAAATAAAGAAGCAGATTCAGAAGCCTTCGGAAAACTCCTACAGCTGGTGGGTGACAGAGCTGGGACTGGCCAGCTCCTGTCATACCTCTCTCCTTTCCACTGAGGCTCACAATTGGAAGGAATAGTCAGTTGGGAAGCGAAGCTTTGGAAGAATGGGCTAAAGGAAAGGGTATCCAGAAAGTGCTTTCCCTTGGAAGCCTAGCAGCTTTCCTTACCAGGTACATGAAACATTAGCACTTTTGCTCAAAACCTTGCTTGGTGGCCAGGGAGGAACACCTGGGACCGTGCCCCCCCCAACCTTTTCCAGGTCATACTTCCATTATGTCCAGACTATCATCCTTCTGCCTCCCAAGTTGTGCTCAGAGATCACTCATGAAGACTTTCTCTGATAGCAGGTTCTCTAATTTTCTCCCTTCTCTTGACAAATTCACCCATGAACGGTGAGCTTGCAGCGTTGATTGGAAACCCATGTTCTGGCAGTGTTTCTAGCTGTGTGACCTTGGGGGAAGAATGCTTTTGAACTTTGGTTTCCAGGTCTGTGTGGTGAAGATCGTGACCTGGAGATGATTAGGTAACTTCAGTGTCTGACTCAGCCTAGGTCGCTTCCTTCCTCACGTCTCTCCCTCATTCACTCACCATGTCCCCAACATCTCCATCCCCTGGGGTCTGGGGTTGTTCAGGAAGTTGGCTCTTGGACTGAAAAGTGATGCTTAGATCTTAGTCAATTGTAAATACGTCTCCCCATTCCCTTCATCCATTTCTTATTTATCTTCAGGTCTTCTATCAGTCTGTGACAGGGACATAAAGTTGTCACTACCGTCACTGGAGACACTGGAGAGTAAGCAAGGCTGCAGACCTCTAAGGCATTTGGCAATGCTGCATGACAAAGGGCGTGTCCAGGACTAGATAAAGGAAAGCTCTAGAAGAAAAGCCACAGAGGTCCAAGAAAGAATTTGTGATTGGCAGGAGAAAAATGGATGGAGGTAGGGATGGGAATACAGCAAAATGTCAGGAGGTAATAGTAACTACGACAGAGACAACAAAGACCAAGAATGTTCATAGCCGTGTGCTGGAGATCAAACAAGTCTGGGTTCCTCGCTGCCTCGGCTTTTGCAACTACAGCTAACCCTTCACCTACCTCAACCACGCAGCCTCGAAGTCCCAGGACAATTCCCTCTGCATGTCTCTGAGGACTTTGGCCTCATCTTACCTCTCCCTACCTTTTAGCCCTGTTCCAAATCTCAAGAGCAAACCTTAGCCCAGACTTGACTCTTTGACCATGTGAATCAGCCAAGTACCTACGTTTCCTTCTTAGGCAAAACAAAGATAAACATTTTTAGTTAAGGTTACTTTTGTTTTGTTCTGTTTTTAATTTTGGCTTAGTTTGGTTTTTGAAGTGGGGTCTCATTTTGCCCAGGCGGATATTGATCTCTCTATGTAGTCAAGGTTGATTTCGAACTCCTAATCCTCCTGACTTCACCTCCTAAATGCTGAGATTACAACTAGGCACTACCATGCCCAGTTTTACAATGGGTTTGGAGTTGGGGAGATGGCTTAGTTGGTAAGGTCCCTGCCATGCAAGCATGAGAACCTGAGTTTGGATCCCCAGCACTCATATAAAAGCTGGGTGCAGTGGTAACGCTAGCATGTGCTGGAGGGAGACAGCTGGGTTCTGGAGGTTCATTGACTAGCCTCTCCAGTCAATTGGAGAGCTATTGGGCCAGTGAGAGGTCCTGTCTCAAACACAAGATGGAGAGAGATTAAGGAAGACACTGGATGTCATCTTGTGGCCTATACACATACATGCACACATGTGCATGCACACCCACAAGCATATGTACACAAACAGAAGCACATAACACGCACATACAAATTAAATTCAGTTGTAAAAACTAGTTTTAAAATATACTATAGGGCCGGGCGGTGGTGGCGCACGCCTTTAATCCCAGCACTCGGGAGGCAGAGGCAGGCGGATCTCTGTGAGTTCGAGACCAGCCTGGTCTACAAGAGCTAGTTCCAGGACAGGCTCCAAAACCACAGAGAAACCTTGTCTCGAAAAACCAAAAAAAAAAAAAAAAAAAAAAAAAAAAAAAAAAATATACTATAGGATCCTGATAATGGCTAAGGATGTGTCTCTGCAGTAGAGTGCTTGCCTAGCATGTGTAAGACCCTGGGCTTGCCCTCCCAAGCACTGTAAAACAACAACAGTGATGATAACAATAACAAATAAATAAATCAGCCGGGCGATGGTGGCGCACGCCTTTAATCCCAGCACTCGGGAGGCAGAGACAGGCGGATCTCTGTGAGTTCGAGACCAGCCTGGTCTACAAAGGGAGTTCCAGGACAGGCTCCAAAGCCACAGAGAAACCCTGTCTCGAAAAGCCAAAAAAAAAAAAACCAAATAAATAAATCATCATGCTCAACCTTTAGAGGTGTCAATTATTACTTTGACTTCTTAAATATTTCTCTTCCTTTCTTTCTTTTTTTTTTTTTTTTTCGAGACAGGGTTTCTCTGTGGCTTTGGTTCCTGTCCTGGAACTAGCTCTGTAGACCAGGCTGGTCTCAAACTCACAGAGATCCGCCTGCCTCTGCCTCCCGAGTGCTGGGATTAAAGGCGTGTGCCACCACCGCCCGGCCTCCTTTCTTTCTTTTAACTAGCTCTTGCTATGTGACTTAGGCTGATTTGAACTCAAGAACCTCTTGCCTCAACTTCCCAAGTACTGAGATTATAGTTGTTAAACTCCACAGCCAGTCTTAAATCTTAATAAACAAAAGTATAGCTCATAAATATTAGACACAGCAATAATATGAGAGACATTCATGATGTAATACAAGGAATGTGCTATAGATCTATTTTTCATCTTGGAATCCAATATAAGACAGGCTTTTGGTTTGGGAGTCTTGGGGGAAGGGGTTGGTTGGTTGGTTTCTGTTTTGAGACAGGGCCTTATATTATAGGCTGACCTTGAACTCACTATGTAAACTCCTGATCATACTACCTCCATCTCCCAAGTGTTGAGATTATAGGTAAACAATGCCATGTCCAGCTACAAGATACCTTTCATCAAAAGAGCAGCAATGAGTCATACACAAATTTCTACCTATCCACCTCAACACATCAAGTTGAAAAGTTCAACTTTCAGGATAGAATGAAGGTTACCTTTCTGAAAAGTCCTCCCAACAGCAATCCTAGGTTAGGAGGAAAGCCACAGTTTCAAACAACTGTGTCTAGACTGAGCAGAAGCAACCAACTTTTCCAAGACTAGTTGGAGCACTGTCTAGGCAAAGACAATGGTGATGCCCAGGGCTTGTTGCATACTGAAGCCTCTGGTGGATCTTTAAAAACACTGATGCATGGCTTCAGTAGTATTAAATTATGTCTTGCCAAAGGTTTCATAATGTGTATTATATGCCTATATTTGTAGCCCTTGGGAGGCAGGAAAACCCTGGGTTGGTTTTTGCAGTGCTGGGTTTTGCAAACCCAGGTCCTCCGTGCATTATGGACAAGTCCTCCACTACTGAGCTGTAGCTCCAGCCTTAAAAACAAAACAAAACAAAACAAAAAAGCTGGAGGCTGAGACCAGCCTGGTCTACAGAGCGAGTTTCAGGACAGCCAGGGCTACAGAGAGAAACTTTGTCTCGAAAAACAAAAACAAGCAAACAAATAAACAAAAAAAGCAGGATGTGGGTACCCAGCACTTAGAGGCAGAGGCAGGCAGATTTTTGCGTTCAAGGCCAGCCTGGTTTACAGAATGAGTTCCAGAAAAAACGAGAGCTACACAGAGAAACCCTTTCTGGAAGGAATAAACAAACATGCAAGCAAGCAAACAAGCAAAACTTGAGATGGGATTCTCATTAAGTCCCAAGCTGGCTTTGAACTCACCCTGTAACCTAGGAAGATGTTGAATTTGCAACCTTCCACCTCAGCCTCTGAAGTAGCTGAGATTACAGGTCTGTACCACCAGGCCTGGTTCACAATAAGCTATTTAGGAAAGAAAAAAAAAAAAAAAAAAAAAAACGAAGAAAGAAAGGAAGGAAGGAAAGAAGAAAGGGAGGGAGGGAGAAAAAAAGCATTGCTGTAAGAATGGTGGTGCACACCTTTAGTTTCAGTACTCTGGATGCAGAAGCAGGGCAATCTCTGTGAGTGGAGGCCTGCCTGGTCAGACCCTGTCTCAAAACACCATTAAACAAATGAAGAAGCCAGCATCTGCTATGGCAGGAGAAGGTCACACTCGTGTAGGGCGTGCCTGAAGCCAGTCAGCAAGAGTGTACACACTAGGTGCAGGCTGTTACCCTTCTCCCTGCATGTTAATAGACAGGAGGTGTGACACAGCCATTAGAATGACAATGCGCAGCAAAGTTGGAGACCACCAGGCTAAGCAGGCTCCTGATAAGGCCCCTTCATTGCTTCACAGTAGCGGCTGTATTATCATCTTTGGCGCCTCTAGAGGGTATGTTTTTCCTTCTAGCAAGTCTCCTTGGAAATAAGCCGTCTACAGAAGGCTGCTTGGCTCAGAGCACAAGGATGTGACGGACATGAAGAGAAGGCTGACATGAGGGGACTCCAGGGTCATCCCATGAATGTAATTGTCCAACCGGAAACTCCCAGGGTGCTGGAACCACTAAATTCTTAAGACAGGCCATCATCCTTCAATTAAAGTTGTATTTATTCTGATTGGGTGGCAAGCATTGATTTGCTTTCTTTTCTAAAATTTTTTTGTTTTAGTTACATGTATGTGTGTGTCTGTGTCTGTGTGCACAGGAGTGTAAGTGCCTATAGAGACAAGAAGAGGGCATCAGAGCCCAAAGAGCTGGAGTCACAGGTTCTGGCCAGCTGATGTGTGTGCTGGGAACCAAACTCAGGTCCTCTGCAAAGCAGTACTCTTAACTGCAGAGCCATCTCTCCAGCACCAACTTGCTTCATTATTATTAGCTATGCCTTCAGCTCTGCTAACAGCTCTTTGCTCATTCCCAGCACTCGGGAGGCAGAGGCAGGCGGATCTCTGTAAGTTCGAGACCAGCCTGGTCTACAAAGGGAGTTCCAGGAAAGGCTCCAAAGCTACAGAGAAACCCTTTCTTGAAAAACCAAAAAAAAAAAAAAAAAAAAAAGAAGTGAGCCTGAGCCTTCGTGAGGCAGAAGGGAAGATGATGCACGAGGCTGACCAGACTTGACCTCTGGGCTCCCATGACCCTGCTACTTACTTTTCTCCTGCTCCTTGTCACGTGGGCTCATGGATAAACATCTGATGTTTTTGATGCTCTGAGAACTCCCTAAAGGCAGAGACTGGGTTCTTATATTAAATGTTCTGTGTCCCTAGTGCCCAGAGTTGGTCTTTCTTTTTTCTTTCTTTCTTTCTTTCTTTCTTTCTTTCTTTCTTTCTTTCTTTCTTTCTTTCTTTCTTTCTTTCTTTCTTTCTTCCTTTCTTCCTTCCTT
This sequence comes from Chionomys nivalis, assembly GCF_950005125.1. Taxonomy (NCBI): domain Eukaryota; kingdom Metazoa; phylum Chordata; class Mammalia; order Rodentia; family Cricetidae; genus Chionomys; species Chionomys nivalis. The sequence goes on from NC_080092.1 coordinate 59,497,415, forward strand.
CCTTCCTTCCTTCCTTCCTTCCTTCCTCCTTCCTCCCTCCCTCCCTCCCTCCCTCCCTCCCTCTCTCTCTCTCTTTCTTTCTCTCTCTTTTTTTTTTTTTTTTTGAGACAGAGTTTCTGTGTGTAACAGCCCTGGCTGTCCTGGAACTCACTTTGTAGACCAGGCTAGCCTCAAACTCACAGAGATCCACTTGCCTCTGCCTCCTACGTGCTGGGATGCTGGGGTTAAAAGCATTCCCCACTTTGACCAGCTTCAGAGTCGGTTCTTACACCACTTTCCTACTGTGTCATAAAGCATGTTAAACTTGTCTTTTTGCAGGGGAGGAGCCAGTCAGTGCTGGGTTCAAAGACAGGCTCTCACATGCAATGGGCTTGTGATTTAAGCTTTCTCTCCAAAGCAAAATTGGAAATATGGCTCAGTAATAGAATGCTTACCTACTATATACAAGGCCCTAGGTTTATTCCCCAGCACCTCCAAAGTAAAAACAAACAAGCTATTCTGGTTGTGTTTTTGTTTCTAAAAATTCTAAAATTTGAGCTGGGAATAGTAACAAATGTCTTTAATTACATTATTATAGTTGGTATAAGAGGATTAGCAATTCAAGGTCAGCTACAGCTACACAGTAAGTTCAAGGATAGCCTGGTCTACATGAGCCCCTGTCTCAAGAACCCAAAATAAATAAATACAACCCAACAATTTTATTTTATTTTTTTTAAATTTTTTTATGGGTTAACTTTATTTTATGTGCATTGGTGTGAAGGTGTCAGATCCCCTGCAACTGGATCTTCAGACAGTTGCGAGCTGCCATGTGGGTGCTGGGAATTGAACCCTGGTCCTTTGGAAGAGCAATCAGTGCTCTTAACCACTGAGCCATCTCTCCGGCCCAACAATTTTATTTTTTGAGGTAGCATTTCACTGTGTAACCCTACCTAGCAGAGACCTCTGTTTATAGATTTCCACCTGTTTTTGGCTCCTGAGTGTTAGGAGTCAAGGCATGTAACATTATGTCTGGCTAACCGCCTACCAATTTTTTTTAATAAGAAGAGTTTCAGAGTTTGCTATTTTAGAAAAACTCCCCTTCCCCTCATGCTACTGGAGTTGTTAAGGGTCAGAGTCTCTTTAGAATATCTTCATCCCTGCTAACTCAGTTACAATCCCGGGAAATACGAGCAGAAGACTGAGGAAGAGAGGAGAAGAAGGGAAGGAAGTCATCAAGGATATTTTTATCAAGCAAGCTGTCACTGTAGATGTGGTTTGAATGAGCAATGCTCCCACAGTCTCAGGATTTTCAATACGTGGTCCCCAGTTGGTGATGCAATTTGGAGAGGCTTAAGGAAGTGTGACCTTCTTAGGAGGAATGTCACTGGGCTTTTGTGCTTTCGACTCAGGATATGAGCTCTCAGCTTGCTGTTCCAGCCATCACGCTGCAGGCTGCCATGCTTTCCTGCCAGGATGCTGATGAACTCTTTCTTATCCATTGGGAACTGAAGCTCCATATTCTGTAAGCTGCTTTGGTCATGGTCTTTTTATTCCAGCAATGGAAAAGTAACTGATCCAGGGGGAACCATAGCTCATCCATGGGGGACCTTCTGGAGCCGCTGTACTACGCGGTTTTGACCCCTTCTGTGGGAGAGTGTGGGGTACTTGCCCATCAGCTCCCCTATGCCATTAATTGAGGCGGTTTCAGAAGGCTGTTCATGCCCCATTACTAGTGGTCTATGTTACAGCTGGGCAGGAGGTGTAAGAAAAAGCCCTGAGACACGTGCTAGCTAGCAGGTTATAGATACAGGATAACTCTTGGGTAAATCACGCAGATGGGATGCTGCAGAACAGATGTGCCTCATTTCATTAAACCCCTTTCCATTTGAGTTGCAGGCTTTCTTAGCTTCTACAAGTTTTTTTTTGGGGGGGGGGTTGTTTGTTTGTTTTGTTTTGTTTCTCAAGACAGGGTTTCTCTATGCTTGGAGAGCCTGTCCTGGCACTCACTAGACCAGGCTGGCCTTGAACTCACAGAGATCTGTCTACCTTTGTTTCCCGAGTGTTGGCATTAAAGGCATGCACCACCATCACCTGGCTACAAACAAGTCTTTAACAAGTATTCCCAGTTATGTCTTCTTGTTCATATTGCAAATAATTTTTAATTTAGTGCCTACAAGTGACTATCCATTTCACACCTCTCTCTAATGTACCTTCCTGGGCTAGAGACTCTCTGATCAGGATCTCTGAATTCCCAGATCCTGCCTGTAAACGTCCTTCTTTTTATTTCAATTCAGCCCTTTCAGGAATTCTTTCCAAGGTTGGGAATAAGGGTCTCCAATGGCTTCCGCCTGCCCTGTGTGAGATTCCCACAGCCTCTATTCTTTCCATGGGCCCTTCCTGTGACATATGCCCTAGTTTTGCTTAAGAAGCTGTTGCCATAGGTACATTTAAATTATGAGCAATACCTTACTCAGGTGATAGAAGTCATGTTTTGGGCAGCTTCCACTTGAGATACTTCTCTATTTGCCTCTCTGGGTGATTACTTCCTGATAAACTAGACATTTTAACAATCGAGGCTGGATCTCAGGAATTCCTTTTACACAATTCCCAGGACAAAGATGCATCTAAAAATTTATAAGAATTTTAAAAACTTTAAGACTTATTTTTACTTTTGTTTTTTGGAGACAGGATCTCCCATAGTTCAGGGTAGCCCCCCAACATGCTATATTGTTGAGAAAGGCATTGAACTCATGATCTTGACTTTTACACCCAAGTTCTGAGATAAGGGACATGCAATACCATGTCTGGTTTTTTCAATGAGTTTTGACAAACATGTCCTGTGCAGTAACTACCCATGTCAAGACAAAGTATATTTCTATGTTTGTTCCTTAGAATCAGCCCTCCCACCCTGTACCTCATAAGAATCACTTACTTTTCATTATTATGGTATACTTTTGCACATTCTTTTACTCAGGATGTTTTTAAAATTCGTGCTGGTGTGTTCTCAGTAAATTCTTTCTTTTTATTGCTTCAGCCACCAGTTGATAGACATTGGGATGATCCCCAGCTTTTGACAGTAGGACCAGAATTGCTTGTGGACAGTAGGACAGTCCACGAGCAGGTGTCGTGCAGAAGTATGCTGTTTTTAATAAAGACCTAGAAAGAGTTCTGGGTCATAATGGAAGTTCATGCTTAACTTTAGAAAATATAGCCGAATTCCCATATAATGTCACTTTACAGTTCCATTGGTAATGTTTGAGAGTTATCATTCTCGCCTTCATTTGAGACTGTGGAGTTTTTTCTTTTGTTTCTTTGCTTGTTTGTTTGAGGCAGGGTCTCTCCGTGTAGCCAAGACTCACCTTGAGCTCACTGTAGAACCAAGCTTGCCTTGAGCTCTTCTTCCCCTTCCTCACTTCTTTTTTTTTTTTTTTTTTTTTTTTGGTTTTTCGAGACAGGGTTTCTCTGTGGTTTTGGAGCCTGTCCTGGAACTAGCTCTTGTAGACCAGGCTGGTCTCGAACTCACAGAGATCCGCCTGCCTCTGCCTCCCAAGTGCTGGGATTAAAGGCGTGCGCCACCACCGCCCGGCCCTTCCTCACTTCTTGAGGGTTGAGTGCATGTGTCACCCACCAGTTTTGGCTAGGACTAGGGCTTTTTAATTTTAGTCATTTTAGTGGGTATGTAGTGGTACTGCTATGTGGTTTTAATATATATTTCTCTTAGTCCTAATGATGATAAACATATTTCTGCGTTCTCCTTAGTCATTTGTATAGATTCTTTTCCAGTATTGGGGGGCACGGTAGAACAGCACCAGGACACCCCCACCACTGAGCTAGTCTTTTCTCTCACTTTCATTTTGAGATGGAGTCTTACTAAGTTGCCTAGACTGGCCTTGAACTCACTCTGTAGTCCAAGCAGGTCTTGAACTTGCAATCTTCCTAATTTGGTCTTATTAGTAGCTGCAATTATAACCCTGTACTACCAATTTGACCATTCACATATATTCTCTTCTAACATTTCCTTTCAAATCCTTAGTATATTTAAAAAATCGGAAGTCAGGTAGTGGTGGTGTACACCTTTAATCCAGCACTCGGGAGGCAGAGGTAGGTAGATTTCTGAGAGTTCGAGGCCAACCTGGTCTACAGAGTGAGTTCCAGGACTGCCATAGCTGTTTCACAGAGAAACCCTGTCTTGGGAAAAAAAAATCAAATGTAAGTGTTCATATGTCTATACAGAAGCCCTTTACAGTTTATGCCTTTGTGATTGTGTGCACATGCATGTATGCTGGCTTGCCTATTTATTTTCTCAATATTGTTCCTTCAAGTATTATATGGGGCTGGAGAGATGGCTCAGCAGTTAAGAGCACTGACTGCTCTTCCAAAGGACTTAGGTTCAACTCCCAGCACCCACATGGCAGCTCACAACTCTCTGTAACTTCAGATTCAGGGGATCTGACAGATACACATGCAGGCAAAACACCAATGCATACAAAATAAAAATAAATCATTTAAAAATAAGAGTTATATTACAATTTTAGCTGGACTTGGTGTCCCTTACCTGTATCTCAGCACTTGGGAGACTGAGGCAGAAGGATCACAAATTGGGCACATGGTTGAGTGAGCTTCATAGAGAGGTGGTCTCAAAAGAACAAAACATGCTCAGGAAATGGCTTCATGGGTAAAGTGCTTGCTATGCCAGCATGAGGACCCGAGTTCAGATCCCCATGAGCTACAGAAAAGGCTGGATGTGATGGGCATGTAACCCAGTGTTGGGGTGGGTAGAGACAGGAGGCTCCTGGGTTTGGTATGGAAACTCGTGGGCTCACCAGAAAGTATGTACCTAAGATAATTAATCCCCAAAACTCCTTGCCAAATCTGCCAATAGCCCATTATTTAGCAGGCTGGGACCTCATGAGCTTCTCCCCAAGCCATCAGTGGCTTTGACAGGCCCAGAGCAGGCAACTGTGGTCGCTGTGTGTTCTTGGTAAAGATGCCCACATCATGTCCAGAAGACAACATTTTGCAGACCTTCTCCCCATTTCCAGCACTTACATCTTTCTGCAGCCCCTCGCCGCCAATTCTATGCTGTCCTTTGAGTCTTAGCGGGGATGATATGAATGTCCTGTTTAGGGCTGAGCACTCAACTGTCCTTTATTCTCAATACCGTGAGCAGCCATGAGTCTCTGCATTCACAAACTACCATTCCAGGCAAAGAAAAGCTTCTCTGATTAAGGCTGAGAGCAGTATTTGTCTGTGCATATAATAAACACAAATGTTTAAAAGGCAATTTGATGCCAGGTCAGCTTCACCAAACAATAGCAGGAAGTTTTCAGGCAGGGCCTGTGACCTCCCCGGCCTTCCCAGTGGATTTTTAAAGAGGCATAAATTCCTTTTGTGGAATGAGCCTCAAATTCAAGAGTAGAAGGCCGGGTGTAGTGGTACATACCTTTAATCCCAGCACCCAGAAAGTAGATGCACAAGGATCCCTGTGAGTTAGAGGCCAACCTGATCTACATAACAGGCTCCAGAACAGCCAGCTCTACATTGAGAGACCCTGCCTCAAAAAATGGGTGGGGGTGGGGTGGTGAGGACGATTAGTTGTCCCCATAACAGTCTTGCCACGCTGTTGCTGCTGGGCACATTGGTATTGTAGTTTGTATGGTTCACAGCTGGGTCAGCTGACATGTGTTCACTTCCAGAGGTCTGCTTAACACCTCGAGCACTCAGAAAGCTAACCAGCAGAGGAGAAGCTTCCAAATCAATTCCAACTTTTAAAAAATGCTTTTCAATCAAAGTAATGTCTTCAGCAATATCATCTGGTTCTGGTAGGCAGCCAAGAGAAATGGCCAGATTGTATTGTTGGGCCTTTCTAATCAGCAACTCTTAGGAGGTATCCTCTACCTGAAACTGGGCCTTTTGTTTAACAACCTGTGGTTTGTAGGAGTAGCTTATCCAGCTATGAAAAAGATACCTCCCTTCCAACTCTTTTAAAAAATCTTTTTCAGGTGGGTGGTCCTTGGACTTCCCACAGGGCAGGGAACCCGGATTACTCTTAGGGATGATGAGGGAGGGGGACTTGATGGGGGAGGGGGAGGGAAATGGGAGGTGGCGGGGAGAAGGCAGAAATCTTTAATAAATAAATAAATAAAATAAATTAAAAAAAATCTTTTTCATACACTGTGCTGGATGGTTCTGTGTGTAAACTTGACACAAACTAGAGTCATCGGAGGAAGGAGCCTCAGTTGAGGAAACGCCTCCTTGAGATCCAGCTGTAAGGCTGGATCATCATTTAGTGATCAACGAGGGAGGGCCGAGCCCATGGTGGCTGCTGCCCATGGTGGCTGCTGCCATCCCTGGACTGTTTGTCCTAGGTTCTATAGAAGGTGGGTTGAGCAACCCATGGGAAGCAAGTCAGTAAGCAGCTCCCCTCCATAGCCTCTGCATCAGCTCCTGCCTCCGGGATCCTGCCCTGTTTGAGTTCCTGTCCTGACTTCCTTCAGTGATGAACAGCAATGCTGAAGTGTTCAGTCAAATAAACCCTTTCCTCCCCACTTGCTTTTTGGTCATGGTGTTTTGGCGTAGCAATAGAAACCCTAAGACATACACCTTTTGTTTTGGTTAACCCTTCTCCTCCCACCCCCTTGCCTGCTCCATCCACCCTCATTCCTGTTTAAATCTCCCCACCCATGTATTCCTTTTCTCTACTTTCATATCACCTATGACCTACTATCCCCCCACTTAAAGTATCTCTACCCCAAGATCCTTTCCTAATTTCCTAGTGTCTATAAGTACTCCAAGTTAAACATTTAAATTTAAAGTTTTGAAGCTGGGATCCAGAGAGGAGAAAGGACATGAAACGCTTGCCTCTCTAAGCCCTAGTGACCTCACTCAGAATAGTTTTTCCCGTTTAATCCATTTACTTGCAAATCTCACAATTTCATTTTTCTTCACAGATGAATGAAGATCCTCTGTGTATATATGTATCACACTTTCATTATCCATTTGATCAGCTGATGAGCCTCTAGACCGAATCTATTTTCTGGCTAGCGTGACTAGAGCAGCAATGATAAGAGGCAAGCAAGTATCTCTGCTGCAAGACACAGAGTGCACTGGGTATCTGCCTGCGAGCGCTACATAGTAGTTTCAGCTTTGGTGCTGTTGCTATTGTGTTTTATTGGTTGGTGGTGGTGGTGGCGGCTGTTTGTGGTTGTCTTTGTTGCTTTTCATAGACAGGATGAAGCCCTGGCTGGTCTGGAACTCTCTGTATAAACCAGGCTAATTTAAAACTCACAGAGATCCACCTGCCTCTGCCTCCCTAGTGCTGGGATTAAAGGAGTGTGTCAGGATACCTGCCCAATTTCTAGCATTTTTAAGAACTTCTCTACTCATTTTTATAATGTCTCCACCAATTTCCACGCCCATCAACAGTGAGTGAAACTTCCTCTTGCCGGCATTTGTTTTCCATTGATTTATATATGTGTGTGTGTGTGTGTGTGTGTGTGTGTGTGTAATAGCCATCATCTGGACGAAATAGAATCTTGAAGTTATATTAACTTTCACTTCACCGATGGCTAATGATGTAATTGCTTAGTATCCATTTGCATGTCTTCTTTTGAGAACTCTCAGTTCAGACTTACGGTCTAATATTTGATTTGGCTGGCTGTTTTCTTATTTTTTATATTTTATTTTTTGAGTTCTTTATATATTGTAGATACTAATTTTTGTCAGACGTCTAGACATCTAGCTGGTAGTGATTTTCTCCTATTGGCAGGCTGTCTCTTCACTAGATTGACCATTTCCTTTGTTGGTTTCGTGGTGTCCCACTTGTCCATTGTTGGCTTATTTGCCTCTCTCCTGTAACATACTACCTACAGTTTCTTCTCGCCATTTCAGAGTTTCACGCTTTACTTTAAGGTCTTTGATCATTTGGAGTTGATTTTTGTAGAGAGTAAGATATAGGGACCTAGTTTCATTCTTCTATATGTAGACACACATTTTCCTCAACCCCATTTCCTGAAGATGTTGTCATTTTCTACAGTGTACTTTTATTAGTTTTTTTTTTCAGGTAGCTATAATTGTGTAGAGTTATAACCTGAACCTTCTAGTCTTTTTCAGTGATCTATGAGTCTGTTTTTTCGTGCCGGTCCACTCTGTTTTCATTCCTATGACTCTGTAGTATAACCTGAGGCTGGGAATGAGAATGCTTCCAGGATAATTCTTCTTGCTCAGGATTGTGTTGGCACTCTAGGGCCTTTTGTGCTTCCATGTGAATTTTAGGAATTTCTTTTCTAACTCCGTGAGGAATGGCATGGGGGTTTTAGTTGGCATTGCGTCGAGTCTGTAAACGACTCCTGGTAGGGATGGCCATTTTCACAGCAGCCATTCTCCCGATCCAGGAGCGCGGGAAGTCTCTCCGTCTCTAGAGCTCTCTTCAATTTCTTTCCTCAGAGATTTTGTTTGTTTGTTTGTTTCGAAACAGAGTTTTGCTGTAGCTTTGGGGCCTATCCTGGAGCTAACTCTTGTAGACCAGGCTGCCTCCCGAGTGCTGGGATTAAAGGCGTGTGCCACTATCGCCCGGCTTCCTCGGAGACTTTTGTAGTTTAGTTGTCCTATGACTTCATGGTAGATGCTCTTCGCCACCTTGGTCAGGTTTCAGAATCACAGTTTTGAATGGACTTGGTGATAACTCATCAACATTTTTACCAACACTCATGATACAGAGAAATCATGAGTTTGAGGCCAGCCTGGCCCACGTCAAATAAACATGATAGTCAAATCCTTGACCACTGAGCTACATCCCTAGATCCCTTATTTGAGGTTAAAACCTTTTTTTTTCTGATCAATGCCTTGTGCTTTTTTCAGCATACAGGTGCTGGGACATACTATATAACATTTATAAAGTATTTAAGATTTTCAATATTGTTGTAAGTGGAATGGTCATTCAACTTCATTTTCCAGTGATTCATTATGGCTATATAGAAATATATTTTCAGCTGGGTGGTAGTGGTGCACACCTTTAATCCCAGCACTCGGGAGGCAGAGGCAGGCAGATCTCTGTGAGTTGGAGGCCAGTCTGGTCTACAAGAGCTAGTTCCAGGACTTCCTCCAAAGCAACACAGAGAAACCCTGTCTCGAGAATTTGTATTTTCGCCTCTATAAATTCACTTATTCTAGTCACTTTTTACAGGGTTCTTGAGCATCTTCTCATCTTTTTAGTATGTGAGTAAAATCCATTTTACTTTCTCCTTTCTAAAACTTAGATTAAATTATTTATTTATTACTCTCACTTTAATACATTTAACTCATTGGCTAAAACCATAAGTGAATTCAGCAGAAGTTATGAGAGTCTTCTACTATTTAATCTTCTGCATTTAAAATGCCATTGGTACTTCATTTGGTTTGGTTTGGTTTGGTTTGGTTTGGTTTGTCATGAGGGCAGGAGCCTCATGTGTTCAGGCTAACTTTGAACTCAATAAGGAGCTGAGGCTGTCCTTGAACTTATGACCCTCCTATTTTAGTCGTTTAAGTGGTGGGGTGATAGGCATGTGCCACCACACACAACTCAGTGTAGGTTTTAAATTTACATCGATGATCTTTATTTATCAAGTTCAAAAGTTCCCCTCTAGTTTTATACTGCGAGTATTTTTAGTTCCAATTGTCTGTATTTCATCACGCTGAAAAATGCTGGGGTTGTACATCTTGGTTCTTTTTTCCCCCTATAAGCTTATGTAGTGAGCATTGTGTCAGAGTCAAATAATCTTCCTTTCTACCAACCTCCAGTTTCGTGACCTTGTTCAGGTTCTGTATCCACCCTAAGTTCCTCGCTTGTCTAGAAAGTTAACTACTTTATCATTCAGGGTAATTGCAAATGGTATTAGTTTTGCTTGCTTGTGTCTCACACGGGTAGGGGCTCAAAAATACTATTACCTTCCTCCATCCTTGTTTGGGCTTTATAATGACATTCATACCTGCCTCATAGTTCACGATAGGGAAGGTTCTTTTAAAGTGGGGTTTGGTTTGGTTACGTACAAATATGAGAATCTCGCCTGTGGATGACAGATTACACCTGGGTTTCAGTCACAACACAGTATCCATTCCTATATTTGCCTCTGCTGACTTAGACTTCACAATTATTCCCAGGCCAGACTTACTGGGATTAGTATGCTGTCCCAACCATTACAACAACAGAAGCCCTTCTTCAACTATACCTAAGGACATCATGTTCAAAGCTTTCAATTATATACCCAGGAAGAATGAGCCACAAGCCTTGGCACTTACTGATGCTGTTGTTAGTCCATCTGTGTGTCTTCTAAGGCTTGATTCTCCAGATTTTAACACAACCAGAGTCAAGGGTACTGGGTCAAGGATATCACATAAAAATTATATTATAGCTCCCAGAGCAGTGATTCCACATGCCAGTCCTAGAGCAAATGCCTGATAAAGTGTTTCACTCAGATTTCTATAGAACAAGAAATAACAAAATGATTTATAAGTTCATAAAGCTAAATCAAACTAAATGTACTATCCCTTATTCTGTGATTATGTCTCTTCTATCTTTGGGGTGTAAAATGTTCCTACATGGTATATGTAGTCCTATGTGTATTATTTGCATGTATGTGTGTTTGTACACATGTGTGCACACATGCATATGGAGACCAGAGATTGACCTTGGGTGTCTTCTTCTCTCCCTGTCCAACTTATATTTTGAGGCAAGGTCTTTTGGCTGAACCTGGAGCTCACTGATTGGTTACATAGGATCCAATGGTCTCCCTATTTCTACTCCCTTTCCCCAAGAGCTGGGGTCACAAATTCACCCTACTCGATTGGCTCTAATATATGGGTCCTGGGAATCGGAACCCAGGTCCTCATGCTTGCACGGCAGACCCTTTACCTACTGAGCCATCGCAGACCCTCTGCATTGTCTTATGAGTGATTATTTTTTGCCCTTACTTGATATAATAAATTAGCCAACTTGTTTTCCCCCTTCCTCCATTTCCTCCAGTCCCCCCCCGCCCCCCCGCCATCCAGGGTTTCTCTGTTTAATAACCCTGGCTGCTCTGGAACTTGCTTTGTGGTCCGGGCTGGCCTTGAACTCACAGAGATCTGCCTGCCTCTGACTCTAGAGGCCTGCAGAGGCCTGCACTGCCATGCCTGGCTAGCAAATTTATCTTAATCTACCACATGCTATCCATCTTTAAAAAATTATTAGCTTAAGAATTAGCCAGAGAAGGGGCTGGAGAGATGGCTCAACAGTTAAGAGCACTGGTTGCCTTTCCAGAGGACTCCGGTTCAAACACCCCCAGCACCCACATGGCAGCTCACAACTGTCTGTAACTCAGTTTGGATCAGTAATCTCACACCATCACACCAATGTGCTTAAAATTAAATAAATTATTTAAAAAAAATAATAATAATAATAATAATAATAATAATAATAATAATAAAGAATTATTCAGAGGACCTCAGGATGCCTAGAATTGTGCCGTGGTAAAAGATCACTTAGGGAAACTATGAACTTGTTTGAAGTCACTTCTGAACTCCAGGCTTTTTTTTTTTTTTTTTTTGGATTTTTTGAGACAGGATTTCTCCGTAGCTTTTGGCTCCTGTCCTGGAAGTAGCTCTTGTAGACCAGACTGGCCTCGAACTCACAGAGATCCGCCTGCCTCTGCCTCCCGAGTGCTGGGATTAAAGGCATGCGCCACCACCGCTGGACCTGAACTCCAGTCTTTATTCCACAACCAAATGGTGTTAGTTTCCACAGGAGAGGGTTGCAAGGGACTCTGTGCAGCAGACCTGGTCTGTTCTAGACTAATGTCAGCCCATCTGGCTTGAAAAAAAAAACTGAAATTAAGCCAGGTGTGGTGACCCATACTTTTAACCCCAGCACTCTGAAAGCAGATCTCTGTGACTTCAAGGCCAGTCCAGTCTGCATAGCGTATTCTAGAACAGCCAGAGCTGTCTGCCTCTCACACACAAAGGGAAATAATTAATTCAGTGGCTCTGGATGCTGGGAAGATTTGGACAAGTTGGAAAAAAAAAAAAAAAAAGAAGGATGGATAAATACCAAGATAGAGAATGGGGAAACATAGGTTTCTTAGGTAGCCTGTGGAGGGCACAGAGATAGAGTCCTGGGTGAGCAGAAACTCTCAGCAAGGTGGCTGAGGCTTTAAGTTTCTTTCTTTCTTTCTTTCTTTTTTTTTTTTTTTTTTGGATTTTCGAGACAGGGTTTATCCGTAGCTTTTTGGTTCCTGTCCTGGAACTAGCTCTTGTAGTCCAGGCTGCCCTCGAACTCACAGAGATCAGCCTGCCTGTGCTGGGATTAAAGGCGTGCGCCACCACGGCCCGGCGGCTTTAACTTTCTAAGTCCCCCTTTTCCCAGCTAATCAGAAAGACTCCCTTGGCCTGGCCTCTCTGAGTGTTTGCCTGCTGAGATAATACTAACAGATAGAGAGCAGGGCACCCCACACAGGCTTGAGAAGAGACTATTTGACTTCGCTGACGATTGAGAAGACAATATTTCCAGACATGTGACGCTGCTCCAGGCAATCTCTCCACCAGGACGAGTTGATGGAAACGTACAGGGCCTGTAGGCTAAACACTGTCAGAACACATTATCACCAAATAAATCTGGACAATCCCATTTTAAACGTCCTGTTCCCAAACCTAATGACTAGGCAGAGAGGCTCAGTTCTGTTGGGAGGAAGGCTATAATGTGGGGTCAAAGGGTCACAAAAGGACAGCCAAGGGCTACATTCTGCCTCCAGATTCTGGGTAAACGTCTCTGACACTGGACTGCAAGATGTGACGACAGAAATTCAAAAGCTATTTCATTTGAAGACTTATCCTAGCAACAACAAAATAAATGATTTTCATTGCCCAGAGGCCCGTGTTAGATGGTATTCAGACCATAGCCGGTCTGCTCCCCCTTTTTGTTTATTTTTAAACAGGATCTCACGTAGCCCAGGTTAGACTTGAACTTGTTTTGTAGCCAAAGTTGACCTTCAATTCCTGATTCTCCTGCCTCTGCTTCTTGAGTGCTGCAATTACAGGCATATAACATCACTCTTGACCCAGTTGGAAGAAGTTTAAATTGTGTGTGTGTGTGTTTCTTATTTCATTTTATTTTGACAGAGTTTTATGGAGCCCAGGCTGACTAGGCTGACTCAAAATCACTAGCTTTGAACTCTTGAGATTCTTCCGCTTAAACTATAAGAGTGAACCACCACACCAGCTGAAGTTTCTTTTCTTTCCTTTTCAGTCTTTAATAACAACATTATCACTGAGTGCTAAGCAGAGAATTTAGGTGCTGTAGTATTTACTCATTTAGTCCTCCCAGTCATCCTGGGAGGAAGATACTCTCCTTATCTCCATTTTTAAGATTAGTAAACTAAGGCATTAAGAACTAAGTAAGGACCTAGGCTGGGCAGTGGAGGTGCGGGCCTTTAATTCTAAAACTCGGAAGTCAGGTGCAGGTGGCTGTCTACAAGTTCACGGCCAACTTGGCTGTGAATGAGTTACAGAAAGCCAATGCTACATAGAGAAACCCTGTCTTGAAAATCCAAACCAAATCAGGCAACCAACCAAACAAACAAACAAAACCTAAGGACCTGATATGAGGTCACAGTTTATTTTTGTCTTTTTGTACAGCAGTCCTAAACCTGTGGGTCTCAACCCTTTTGGGGTTTAAGTGATCCTTTCACAAGGGTACCCTAAGACCATCAGAAAACACAGATATTTACATTAAAATTCATAACAGTAGCAAAATTACAGCTATAAAGTAGCAACAAAAAAAATTATGATTGGGGGGGTCACCACAGCATGAGGAACTGTGTTAAAGGATCTCAGTGTTAGGAAGGTTGAAAACCACTGGTTTTTGGAGGTTGTTTTTTGCTCTTTTTGTTTTGGGTTTGTTTGTTTGTTTGTTTTTTGAGAGCTGGGGTATAGAGTTTATTTAGTGGGTTATGGAGAGGGAAGGGATGGGGAAAAGGGGGAAGGAGGGGGGAGGGAGAGAAGCAGAAGCTGCCACTCCAGAAAAAGGGCAGACAGAGAGCTGTTTCTATATTTTTTGAGACAGAATCTCAGGTAGCCCAGGCTAACCTTGAGTTTGCAACATAGATGAGATAACCTTGAAAACCTGATTTTCTGCTAGGATTAGAACACGTACCAACACACCCAGTTTATGCGCTACTGAAGAGTGAACACAGGGTCTCGTGAATGCTAGGTAAACACACACTACCAGCTGAGCTACATCCCCAGTTCATGTACCTCTATTTTTTTTTTCCGAGACAGGGTTTCGCACGCCACCACCACCCAGCATGTACCTCTATTTTTATTAACTACTCTATTCCAGACACTGTAACAGGTTATAAGGATAAAAAACAATTGTGTTTCCTCAAAAACAGGCAGCCAGACGTGAAGATGCAGCTCAGTGGTAGAGCACATGCTTATCATACACAAGAGCCCTGGTTCTGTCCCTAGCACCCAAACTAACCAAGCCAACAAAAACACCAGTCTATATACCTAGCAGGGAAGAAGAAGGCACTCAATTGTAACCCAACTTTTGCAGGGGTGGGCAGGGCCCTTTTAAAAGGAAACATAGTCAATGTGCTCAGGAGGTGTTCTTAGTGGTTGCAACTGAGGAGGTATCCTGTCAGGACCTCAAGGGCAGGCCAGTACAGATGCCTGAATACTAACAGGAGGGTCTTCACTCTGTTCCTCTAGAGGACTGACAAATGAGTAACTCGCTCAGTAGACCAGGCTGGCCACTAACTCCGAGATCACCTGCCTCTGCCTCCTGAGTGCAAGGATTAAAGACATGTGCCACCAAGGCCCAGCTAGAAGGCACTTTCTCTTACAATCACAGTGTCCCCCAAAAACTACCACGAAGTCCGCACTTGTATGTAAAAGCGAAGGGCCTTTACTCACGCTTAAACTTGGACTCTATCCTATGCAGCGATTGAGAGCAGACAATGCCAAGTCCAGCTGGGACAATTGGGACAAGATTTTTTTTTTTTTTTTAATCATAGTAGAGGTTGGGGTGAGGGGATTTCCAGGGTTCAGGACCCTGTTTGGCTGACGTTTGTCTAGAAGTCTTGGCCAAAGGGGAGCAGGTGAGTCCTGGGCTCAGGGACCTCTGCTGATCTTATCTAATCTTATGTAAGGGTTGATCTGTCAGGTACTTCCCTTAAGATGCTGACCCTCCTTGCTGTTAGTTTAGGGCTTTTCCTGGAACCCAGTGCTGCCTGCTACAGCAGCCATGCAGCCTAGGCCCCAGGTTTAACCAGGTTGCCCAGGGTCCCACATGGCCTGGCCCCATTTTGTGTGGCCAGGCTGCTTTGGGCTCCATACTTTTAAGGAATTATACTTGATGGCCCTTGCTTATATTCTTAGCAATTGGGAGGCAGAGAGGCGGAAGAACTGGTCTAAGCTGTAGGTCTGACTGGGCTATCTAGTGAGACCCTATTCCTGCAAAGCTAAACCAAACTAGCCGGGCGGTGGTGGCGCACGCCTTTAATCCCAGCACTCGGGAGGCAGAGACAGGCAGATCTTTGTGAGTTCGAGGCCAGCCTGGTCTACAAGAGCTAGTTCCAGGACAGGCTCCGTAGCTACAGAGAAACCCTGTCTCGAAAAACCAAAAAAAAAAAAAAAAAAAAAAAAAAAAAGCCTAAACCAAAACCAAACTAAACCAACAACAACAACAAATCAAACAGAAACACAGATGGTACCTCAAGGAACAGGAATGGAAAAGAAATGAAAATGGAGGGAAACGTTGGTACTATTCCCAGGTAACTTGGGCTGACAAGCTGATTGTGGGATGGAGCAGCAAAGATCCTAGAAAGACATGAGCTGGAATTTAGGCTGTGAAGTTGCTCTTGAAATGTTCTGGAATTATGTGAGGCCCAGTGTGTGTGTTCCAGTCAATCCTGCCACCGCAGTGCCTGCAGCCATTGGGAGCTGGTCACTGGCTTCTACAAACTTACTTACTTCTGCGTATTGTATTCCCCTCCGTGGAGGGTGTTCCACTATGCCCTCCTCCCCTCCCCCTGAACAGTCACCTCAGTTGTGTCCTTCCAGGCTCAGGTCTCCTGTTACTTCACTGGGACACGCAGCTTTGGGCGCTCACAGCAGTCTTTGTTAGCTCCTCAAATCCTGTGTTATTTGTCATGGACATACATCAAAGTCTCCTCGAAAATAGTCCATAGGCTTCCAGAAACAAGCATGCGTGCGCGCACACACACACTCCAGGAATTATGTCTTCTAATTCCAGGACCCCTTTCACTAAGATAATAATAAAAAAGACTCTACACAGTTGTCACACCAATTCTAAGTAAACACAACCAAGACCACAAAGAATACCATGTAATCAGTAATTGTGCTATTAAGTACACAGGTACATCACAAGCCCGCACAAAGCTATGTCATGTGCCAACTGGACAAGAGTAAACAAGCAGACATTTTGAAACAGAATAGAAAGCCTACGACAAATATTATTCTATGTAAGTGTCATTTCACAACAGTGACATTTTCCAGTCAATTAGGAAGTGATGGGTCATTCTAAGGATGCTGGGAAAAATTCCTTAAAGATCTGGGATAAAAAGAAAACTTAAACCCCTTGATCATACCATATACCAAAAGAATCAAAGTTGACTTCAGTAATAACTCGTTACAGTCCACTCTGTGCCAGACCTGATGCAAAGAGCTCACTAGTGTGAACAATATGAAGCTCGCGGGGATCCATACTGTGGGTTTTATTTTTATTTATATTTTCAGATGAATAACTGAGGTTCAAAGAACTTAAATTCATTAATGTTCCATGATTAATAATCAGGAGAGCTGGCACTCAGATGCAGGGCCAACGAATCCTATAGCTTTTACTCATTTTTATCCTTCCTTCTTTCCTTCTTCCCTTCCTTTCTTCCTTTCTTTTTTCACCATATAGCATCTCATGTAGCCCAGGCTGTCCTGAGCTTCCACCACATAGACAAGGATAGCCTTGAACTTTTGATCCTCTTCCCTTTACCTCCCAAGTGCTGGGATTACAGGTGTGCACCATTATGCCCCGTTTATACTGGAGAGTGAACCCAGGGCCTTGTGCATGCTAGGCAAGTACTCTACAAGTGAGGTACATCCTCAGCCCTCACTCTTAATTGATAGTCATAGGTATGTATGTGTCTTAAACTTCTTTTAAATTATTTGCATTTTTCTTAATATAGACTTTTTAAAAATTATATTTATTTTATGCACATTGGTGTTTTTGCCATGGGTATTGGGTACCCTGAAACTAGAATTATAGACAGTTGTGAGCCGCCATGTGGTGCTGGGAATTGAACCAGGTCCTCTGGAAGAACAACCAGTGCTCTTAACCACTGAGTTATTGCTCCAGCTTTCCAATTATTTGATTTTTAATTGCCAAATTATGATTGTATATTTTTATGGAATGATGCAAAAAATTAAAGTAACCTAATTAGCATCCATTATTTCACATATCACTTTATGGTGAAAATATTTGAAATTTCACCTCTTAGCAATTTTTAAATTTGCAATCACTATTATAAACTATAGTAACCATATTGTGCAATAGGCATCAAAAATTTATTTCTAAATTAACCAAAATTTATTCCTGCCATCTCTAACTGAAACTTTGTACCTTACAGCTCTTATTCCTAATCACAATAATCTTTCTCATTAAAGAACTGTTTGCAATTAAACCACAGAAGAATTACCAGTAAGTGGAAAAATTTGGAGTCAGATGTAGTGGCACAATCCTATAATCCCAGCACTCAGGAGGCTGAGGCAGGAGGATTAGCAGGAGTAAAGGGAGAAATCCAGCTGAGCAGTGTCATTTCCTCTCTCAGCTTCTTGTACTTCTACCACAGGCTCTGACCACCACATTGGGCCCAAACACCCGGGCCTAAGCAGCCCCAAACTAAACCCTTGGAAATCGTGTGGCCATAAAAGCCTCACTCGTATGCTGTTTCGCTCAGTTACTTTGGTCACAGTAATGATAAAACTAGCCAGAGGGGACAAGAAGGCATGACTGGCTGAAACCTGTCTTTCTGCTACGACCTTAATGGCCATATCCTTTTTATTTTGGAATAGTTGAAAACTTATAAAAACATTCTTTAAACAAGAATTGCAAATCTGCGTATGGTGACTCACGCCTCTGATCACAGCACTCAGGAGGCAAAGGCTGCTAGATATCTGAATTCCAGGCCAGCCCAGTCTACATAACTGGCAAGTTCCAGGCCAGCCTGATCTACATGGCAAGTTCCAGGCCAGCCAGTGCTACAGAGCGAGACCCTTACAGACTCCACTGCAGAAGTATGGGCTGGAGAGAGGCTTCACAGTTAAGAGCACTAGCTGTTCTTGCAGAGAACCTGGGTTCACTTTCCAGCACCCACATGTGGCTTACAAGTGTCTTGACCTCAAATTTCAGGGGATTCGATACCCTCTTCTTGCCTCTCTAGATACCAGGCATGCATGTGGTGCATGCAAAAAAAAATGCATACACCTAAAAATAACTTTTTAAAAATACACATTAACATAAATAAATAAACTGTAAAGGTAGTACAGACTTCCCAAATAATTCTTCTTTGGTTTTTCCTACTGTTTACATCATATATTACGTTGATATTTTTGTCACAATTAAGGAATTGATATTGATGATATATTAACTGAACTCCACACTCTAACAGATTTCCCCAAAAGTTTTTCCCTCCCTAGAAAATATCCCTTTTCTTTTCCAGGATCCAGGACACTGTACTTCATTTGGTTGTCATTTGGTCTATGACAGTTTTCCAGACTCTCCTTGTTGTGTGAGAGCCAAAGTTACACTTTAAATTTTAATTGCTAGGCCTAAGAGATCCGGGAAACAAAAATGCCCCTGATCTGCAAGCCCCTTGCCCAAGGACAGACAGTTCCTGAAATGCTGGAGGCTGTTGTTTATGGGAAATAACAATCCATGTGTTTTCACTCCCTAAACAAGTTTGTTTGACCCTTCTGCATTGGATGTGCTTGATCACGCGTGGGCAGGAGGTTCACAGCCTGGAGGTCCATCAGGATGTCTGCTTGGACCGGATGGGTTTTTCTTTCTTTCCTTCCTTCCTTCCTTCCTTCCTTCCTTCCTTCCTTCCTCCCTCCCTCCCTCCCTCCCTCCCTCCCTCCCTCCCTCCCTCCCTCCCTCCCTCCCTCCCTCCCTTCCTTCCTTCCTTTGTTCTTTACTTTTCTTTGTTCTATTTTTTTTTGGGGGGGGGGTTTCGAGACAGGGTTTCTCTGTAGCTTTGGTGCCTATCCCGGAACTAGCTCTTGTAGACCAGGCTGGCCTCGAACTCACAGAGATCCGCCTGCCTCTGCCTCCCGAGTGCTGGGATTAAAGGCGTGTGCCACCACCGCCCGGCTCTTTTTTTTTTTTTTTTTTTTGATTTTCGAGACAGGGTTTCTCCGTAGCTTTTGGTGCCTGTCCTGGAACTAGCTCTTGTAGACCAGGCTGGCCTCGAACTCACAGAGATCCGCCTGCCTCTGCCTCCCGAGTGCTGGGATTAAAGGCGTGCGCCACCACCGCCCGGCCCGGCTCTTTTTTCTATTTTCTATTTTTATTTTTTTATTGTTTGAGACAGAAATTTTATTTATTTATTTCTCTGCAGCTTTGGAGCCTGTCCTGGAACTAGCTCTTGTAGACCAGGCTGGCCTCACAGAGATCCACCTGCCTCTGCCTCTGCCGCTCAATCCTGGGATTAAAGGGGTGTGCTACCAACCAACTGGGTTTTCCTTCTTAAATTTCTACAAACTGTGATTTTGGGTCATTTTCTAGGAACCCAGGTACAGGCCTGGCCAGAACCTATCCACCTGACTAGTATTTAACTAAAGCTTGCTTCAAATTCGGCCTTAAACTGTGGTAGTGGTCTTATTCTCAATTGGTAGGATTAATAGTTGATGACCCTAAGTGTTTTGAGAAATATTAGTCAAACAATGCAGGATGTCTCTCAGTGTAGATTTGTCTGTTTTGTTTTCTAATGGCTAAACTGGTACCATGAGTCTACGGTGTTAAAAAACACAAAAGTAAGGTGCCATTTGTTAAGTGTTTTTTGACCAACAAATCTCTCCACTGATGCAATAATCCCAATCAGGCCAAATCAGACCAAATTTGAAGATGCCCAGGTTTAATGGGTGCCAGTGCTCCCGGGTTGCCCCCGGAAAGACACGGAGCCCCCTGGGAAAACACCGAGGAGGGGGAAAAGAGAACTGGAATGGCCCCCTGAGAGGGAAAAGGGGAGACTGCATGTTCATTCTCTGGGGGGCAGTTTAAACAGCCTTGGGGAGTGGTCTTGACACTCCCTGGGGAGGGGTCACTGTTTGGTGAATTTTCTTGGAAGTGGAGTCTGGACTGTGGCCACTCCCAGGGGAGGGAGCTTTGAAATGGAGCTTGCCACCCAGCATTCAAAAATGGATGCCAGGGGCTGGGGTGAAGCCCCCCAGTCAAACAACATTCACACTACATCATATCTCAGGTCTAGGCTAGGAAGAGGACATCTATTGGCTAGCCTAGAACTTCCTATGTAGACCAGGCTGGCCTTGAACAGAAATCCATTCACCTCTGCCTCCAAAGTTCTGAGATTAAATATGTGTGGCACCACATCCAGTAATTTTTTTTTAAAGACATATTGAGGACTGGAGAGATAGCACAACAGTTAAGAGAAATTACTGCTCTAGGGGAGTTGGAGAGAGGGCTCAGTGCTTAAAAGCACTTTCTGTTTTGCTGAGGACCTGGGTTCAGTTCCCAGCACTCACGATGAGTTCCAGGACAGCTGGGCTGCTACAAAGAGAAATTAGTGCTCTTGCAGAGTATGAGCTGAGTTCCTAGCACCCAGGCTGGGAACTCACAACTGCCTGTAACTCCAGCTCCAGAGGATCCTATACCCTTTTCTGGATTTCTCAGGTATCCCCACATCCAAATATATACACACATACACACACACACACACATAAACAAAAATAAAACTTTTCAAAAGTCAAGTAGTGGCCCAGCATAGTGGCATACTCCTGTAATCCAGCACTCAGGAAGCAGAGGAAAGAATTGCCATGAATCTTAAGTCAACCTGATCCACATAGTGAGTTCCAGTTCAGCTAGGAGTTAACCCTTTTCCAAAACAAAGAAACAAAGTCAAGTATCTGGAAAGACCAGCTGGCCCTGGCCTTGCAAGCTGATTTACTTCAAAATATTTAATTACAATCTCTGTTACATCAGGCACTGTGTTAAGTACTGCAGAGCAAAAGGAAGTAAGACAGAGTTGGTTCTTCTCATACTGGGATCTCAGTACTCAGGAGGCACAGGCAGGAGCAGCAAACATTTTAGGTTGTCCTCAGTTATAAACTGAATTTGAGGCCAGCCTGGAATCTCAGCACTCAGGAGGCACAGGCAGGAGCAGCAAACATTCTAGGTTGTCCTCAGTTATAAACTGAATTTGAGGCCAGCCTGGGATACATGAGGCCCTGTTTGTTGCTTTGTTTTTTTGTTTAGTTTTTCAAGACAGAGTTTCTCTATATAGCCCTGACTGTCCTGGAACTCACTCAAGAGAGCAGGCTGGCCCTGAACTCAGAGATCTACTCACCTCCGCCTCCCAAGTGCTGGGATTAAAGTCATGTGGCACCTCGGTCCAGCAGAGGCTCTGCTTCTAATAAACAACAACAACAAAAAGGCTAATTTAGGCTGTGATGGTGGTGCACACTTGGAATCTTAGCGCTTGGGAAGTCGAGACAGAAGATGGAAAGTCCCAGGCCAGCCAGGACTATATTTGTGAGAAATGATTTCAAAAACAAACAACCTTGAAAAGCAATAATGTACACATTAAAAAAGAGTCACATTTAGTCACTCTTCATAGGATGAGCACTTAGACACCATCAGCAGAGCCTTGGAACCAACCTTAAGACGATACAATAATAACCAGTCAGAAGTTGCTTGCTGTACAAAGCTTCTAGAGCCAGAAACTTCCTGTATGAGAAAGGAGCCTCAAAGATTACTTGAAAGAATAAGGAAATGAAATGAGGGTAATAGGTTGATAATCTTCACCTTTCAGTGGCTTGATATGTTAATTTAATCCCAAGAGGGATAATAAAACCACTACCACAACTTGAAGCAAGCTTGAATTTTTCTTTATTGGGGTACACTCAAGAGCTGGCCAGCCACTGCCTCCTGGGCCCAGTTAAGGTTGAAGAGAGCAGCCCCAGTCCACTTTTTGGAAGTAAATCTTGAGTAGTTACAAATCAGGTTTACAGAAGACAGACAATAGGGCAATAAAGAAATACATAAAAAAAATCCCCCCAAAAAACATCATGAGGTCACCACATGACTAGGGAGGGTCAGGGAGGTGAGAGTATTCTCAAAAACAAATCAAGGTCATGGGTTGGGGAAGGTCAGGTTCCAGGAAACAGAGAGTAACTCAGCTCTTACAGTAAATAGAAACTTATTTTTAACAGGACAATATAATGGCTCCTGCCTTCAAAATGGAGTCAGGGGGGGTTCTTCAGATATAAATATATATCATGCAAGCAATAGTTTTGCCAAGGACAATGAAGTTTCAAGGTCCAATTGTGGTTCCCTCAGGGATGGGTTCTAACAACCTGTGACCCTGTAATTTGTCTAGGCTCTATGTTTTTAATTTTTTTTAAAGATTATATATCTTTTATTTACCTATTTGTTATGTGCATGTGTGAACACTCACGCATCTACACACTTGCCAGAGACAAGCACCAGGTGGAGAGGTCAAAGAATAAATAGCTTGAAGGAATTAGTTCTCTCCTTCCACCATCAAACTCAGGCCATCAGACTTGACAGCAAATGCCTTTACCCGGTGAACAACCTCACCCAGCCTCATTTGTCCACGTTCTCCTAACTGACCAACAGTCTCATTTGTTTGCATTTCAAAGTAAATCAACTGGACACTTTCCCTAAGCTTAGTGATGCCGTCAGTTATGCAGAAGAGCCAATGTTGTCTCCTTCAGCCAGTTATCAACGTGTCTAACCCCATCCTAGCCTATTTAAAATCAACTCATGGCTATATTTTCACCTGTACCTCCTGTATATCACCCATGCAGCCTCACCAGTCCCAAAGTAACCCAGATGGCTAGGCAAATCTCACCTCAATGCTTCTCAACTGGGATTAGCAGCAAGGTGTTGTGGGAGAGGAGGGAGTAGTGAATTGGAACCAGGAGCTTTTCCAAAAAGTATGTGGTTGATGCCCTACCCCACTGCCAATTCTGAGAAACCCCAGGGCTGGCATGTGTGGAGTAGGCAGACATGAGTCGTCTGGGTAAGCTCTGCATGCAGTCCCGAACTCTTCTTTTTCCTCTCCCGTCATTGAGAGCAGTCGCAGGTACTTCCAGGAACCACTGACTCTGAACGTGACCCACATACACGTCTTCACCAAAGGATCTAACCCTCTAATCTGTGCACCCAGCGCCTGCTGCTTTAGAAGACACAGGAAGAGCCACAAGACTGCCTGGGATTCTTCTCCATCAGGAAGGTCTTTACCTCTATTTTTGTTTCAGAACCACCCACCTCGTTGAGGCTTTCTTCCTCAGGGAAGGCATTTAATACCAGAGTTCTCACCCACTCCAGAGTGGGAAAGAAGAGGACACTGGCAGTAGAAGGCAGAATGGAATATTCTCACTCGCTGGCCAACTCTGTTCTTCCACTATGGTCTCTGCATCAGGAAAGACTGGCGTTTCAGAAGTCAAAAAGTAGTGCATAGTCTCTGCAGTGGTGGAGGAGAGAATGTCTTTACAAATAGCTGAAGCTCACAGCTTTATTTCATCTGGAACCTGGGGGTGGGGGGAGGTGAGCAGAGAGCAATGCCAGCTTCGAGTCATCCCAGTCACACACAGAGCCTGCCAGTGGACATGACCCTGTCCCAGGGGGCATCTGGAATCCAAGAGGGAAAGGGATAGGTATTACTGTTCAAATTCTGCTAGTTCTGGCTTGGCCACATGACTTTTCGAGTCCGTATTACAATAATTTCGGAGTGGCTTTTAGTAGTGGAATTATTATTATTTTTTCTTTGTTTGGTTTGGTTTGGCCTGAAACCCTGAGATCTGCCTGCCTCTGCCGGAATTAAAGGCATATCCCACCATGGCCAGGACAATAGGGAAATTCTTTTACTTTTATTTGTGTGACCTGTACATGAGGTCAGGGTCAATCTCAAAGAAACCAGGGACAAATAGCTAACTGCTATCAAAGCAGGTGCTGGCCAGGCCAGTTCTCCCATTTTCCCTGGATATCTCTGGCTCCTCCCAGCACTTCTTACCTGCCCCTTAGCCTAAACCTCTCCAACCCAGGGGCTGTGCTTCCCTTCTCTTCCCCAAACTCCTGATCACTATATAACTCAGCCACTTTTGGTTCCCATGTGCTATCTTGGCTCTTGACTCTACTCTTGATTCTTGCCCCCCCTCTTCTGTTCCTCTTGGCTCTACCCCCATTTCTCTCCTTTGATGGTCTGCTTTAGTCTGGACTCTTTCAGAAACCCCTCCCTCATATCTACATAACCAGATGTCATATCTGCATTTTCAATCAGAAGACAATCTGTAGAAGTCAGTTCTCTCCTTCCACCTTGTGGGGCCTGGGAGATCAAACTCAGGTTCTTGGACTTGAAGGCAAGAACCTTTACCCTCTGAGCCATTTTGTCTACCCGATCAGTGGAATTTTAGAAAGATGTTTCAGAGCAATCTACTAGGATCTACCTGGTGGTAGTAAGAGTCGGCTTTTCCCCAGCACTTCTGTCTCAATGCAAAGACCATCCTAAGAGCACCATTCTGCTAGTCAGCCAAATCTGCAGACTGGAGTGAGTGAGTGCAGCTACCAAGACACAGCAGCCGACCCTTTGACAGACATGCCCAAGAAAGGAAGGCTGCTCTAGAGCCAAGACCAAGTCTCATTATGTAGCTCCAACTGTTTCTAGAACTTTCCATAATCCTCCTGTCCTAGTCTCCCAAATGATGAGATTACAGGTGTGTGTCACCTTGTCCAGGTCTCTCTCTCTCTTAAATCATGGCCTTTGATAATACCGAGCCTGAATTTATCCATAGTGAGGATTGACTGAGAGTAAGACATGACATTGTCTTGGTTCCATAGTTTATAGCATATGAATATACTTTTGTACCTAGGGCCATTTGATCTTGGTCCTCTGCTCAGTGTGCTCTAGGTCTCTTTCTTTTCTTTTTTTTATTTATTTTTATTCTTTTTTAATTAAAATTTCCACCTGCTCCCCGTTTCCCATTTCCCTCCCCCTCCTCCCAAATATTGCCCCCTCCCCCCACTCCCCTCCCCTTATCCCCACTCCTCTTCTCCTCCCCCCACTCCATTCCCCCTCCCTCTCGATACTGAAGAGCAGTCCAAATTCCTTGCCCTGCGGGAAGACCAAGGTCCTCCCACTTCTATCTAGGTCCAGGAAGGTGAGCAACCAAACAGGCTAAGCTCCCACAAAGCCAGTTCATGTATTAGGATCGAAACCTAGTGCCACTGTCCTTGGCTTCTCATCAGCCTTCATTGTCTGCCATGTTCAGAGAGTCCAGTTTCAACCTGTGCTTATTCAGTCCCAGTCCAGCTGGTCTTGGTGGACTCCCAATAGATCAGTTCCACTGTCACAGTGGGTGGGTGCACCCCTCGTGGTCCTGACTTTCTTGCTCATGTTCTCCCTCCTTCTGCTCCTCATTTGGACCTTAAGAGCTCAGGTCAACCCCAAAACACTCCCAGGGGAAGAAATAATAGACACCTCTCCAGAAAAGCCCAAAGGGACTCCCCATGTAACCCCTGTTGTAAGGGAGGCAGCACAGGGGAGGTTCCCTAGAGAGAAAAGTGTTTCTAGAAGTGCCCAGATGGTGGAGAAGGTCTTGGATTCAGTAACAGTGCAGAAGTGGCTAGCATCAGTGGCTGAGCCTACAGGTGTCTCCTAGCCCCATAAACTTATCTCTGGCCTCATCGGACCAGTGTAACGATTCTCAACTGAGTTGAGTGTTTGGGGGTTGGAGAGTGTCCCAGGCACACATGGCATCTTTTGTGATTGAGAATCATTGGCCCAAACAATTCCAAAGCATCCTCAGATGCCTCCAGGGGATGCTGGCTCCTCTTTCAGAACCGTGCTTTGGCTCTGAGAAACGTGTATAACAACAGGCAGAAAAGGAAACCGTGGGCTCAGAGGCCCCTGAAAACAGAGGTTCCCACACTTGTCGGTGCCTCAGAATGACAAACAATAATCTTAAAAGGTTCAGATTTCTAGGCTCTGGGTACACACCCACTGAACTTGTCGCGTGCCTACCAGGTGACTCTACTGCAGCCATCCTAGGTTTGTTCAGTCTGTGCTTCCGAGTCAGCTTTTTCTCAGGCCATTTTATTAGCACAGATTAATTATACAAAATAATAGGCTTCATTGTGACATCCACTATGTGGCCTAGATTCTCTGCAAACTTGTGACAATCCTCTTGCTTCAGCTTCCTAAGCACTGGGATTATAGGAATGTACCACCACACCTGGCTCTAGTTCAACTTTTGAGAGGCAGCTGCTTACAAATACAGGGATGCTCCTGAGCTTTCCATGTTCAACTAGGGCCAGCAACCCAGGCACCAGGGGCACTTTCTGCTATGCCACCAGCACCTTTTCTTTAATGGAGTTCCCAAAGCTACAGACAGTGGTTTAGAGACAAAGTTTACAGACAGCACGGTCTAGTGTTAAAACTGACCTGAGATTGAATCTTAGCTTTGCTATCAGCAGACTAAGTGGTGATAAGGTATGACTCCTTCTCAAGCCTCAGCTACCCCATTAGTGAGATGGTGATGGTAATTCCTGCTTTCCAGGGTTGCTGGAAGGATGCCTTGAGATAACACACAGAAAGTGTCTGCTGGAGACTTGGGCACATGGAAGTTATGCAGAAAACGCTGGTTTCCTTTCTCAGCCTGCTAGAAGAGGGGTCAGCTGAATATTCTTAGAGGTTGTCAACTGGAATTTTCCACCACACACACTAATACTAGAGTGTTGTTCTCACTCGCTGACAGCCAAATTTAGAGAAAAAAGACCTCAATTTAAGGAGTTCTGACAACTTGAGTACTCCCCCCCCCCCCCCGTTTGTTATTCAAGACAAGTTTCTCCACATAGCCTTGGCTGTCCTGGAACTTGCTTTGTAGATCAGACTGGTCTTGAACTCATAGAAATCCACCTGCCTCTGTCTCCTCAGTGCTTAAAGGGATTAAAGACGTATACCACCATCACCTGGCTCTTTCTATTTTTCTTTCTTCCTTTCTTGTAGTCAGACTTTCTTTTGAATTGCCGGATCACTCCCAAATAATGACACAGAGACTTATTATAAATTATAAAAGCCTGGTCTTAGTTTAGGCTTTTTCCTAATTAGTTTTATTTCTTCCTTGGTTTTTTGAGGCAGGGTTTCCCTGTGTAACAGTCCTAGCTGTCCTGGAACTAGCTCTTGTAGACCAGGCTGGCCTCCAATTAGCTCTTATAACTTCAATTAACCTATTTTTATTAATCTACATTCTGCCACATGGCTCAGTTACCTCCCTATGTACTGTATGCCCAACTTCTTCACTGTCTTGCTGGCATCTTCCCTATGCCTAGATTCATCCCAAGTTCCTCCCTTGGCCTGGAAGTCCTGCCTATTCTCTCCTGCCTAGCTATTGGCTGTTCAGCTCTTTATTAAACCAATCAGATGCCTCAGGAGAGTGAAACAAAACACAGACACATCTTCACACAGTGTAAACAAATATCCTGCAGCACTCTCTTTCTGCTTAGTTTACTATTGCTATTTATTATTTGTTTGTTTGTTTTAGACAGGGTCTTATGTAGATCAGGCTGACTTTAAACTTACTATGTACCTAAGGATAATCTTGAACTTCTGATAATCTTGAACCTCCCAAATGCTCAAGTAACAAGCATGTGCCATCATGCCCAGCATGACTTAAGCTTCTGCCATTTTGGCATTGTAACTTAGATTTTAAGAAATCAGTTGTTCATCCGTGTATGTTACAGTTCTAATCAAACCAAACAGAAACTACTACATGGCCATGGTTACCGTTCTCCTCCTTCCGTAGCCCACGCCTGCCTTTGGCGGGAAGTGAACAGAGCTACTTAAGCTGCATATTCTTGAGATTATTTAAACTACATGGGCTCCCCAAATGTGTCTTTAATCCCCTGGTAATTCGTGAAAAGCTGAGGCAGCTACATAAGCACTTTCCTGAGACATGAAAAATAAAGCCAAGGAGAGTGAAACCATCAGAGACATTAATTCCAATCCAGTAGAGACTTGTTAAAGAAAAATTTAAAAGTTATACCGTTTGCAAAACACAAGTGCCTCTGTAGATAACAATGCAACATTTCCTAGGAAATGGAAGTCATATGTTCAAGTTTAGAATGTCTATTATCTAGGGCCTATGGAAATGCCTCTCACACGTGCCTCACACAAACCTGAGAACCTGAGTTTGGTCCCTAGAACCTACACAAAAATGCTAGGAATGGCAGTGCACACTTGTAATCCCAGCAGCAGGAGACAGGAGGATCTTTGGGGCTTGCTGACCAACTAATCTTCCCCAATAGGTGAGCTCCAGGTTTAGTGAGACACCCTGTCTACAATGAATAAGGTGAAGAGCAATTGAGGGAGACGAGACACCCGCCGTGGATCTCTGGCCTCCACATGCATGGACCCAAATCTGTACACATGCAAATACAAATACACAGACACACATAATGCATACATACAACCCACACAGAGACGGGGTGGGAAGACAGAGTGTCTGTTTATTTACTTAACGGATTTTAAAATGTTGTTTAATCTGGTTTCTTTTAGAATCATGAACCTCAAGACACCTTCTGGAATAACATTCAGATAGATTCTGACTCCAGTGCCTAAAGTTGTGGCAAATAGAGCAAGGAAGGCAGGGAGGGATATCTTGAGCAGAACCTCAGGCAAGACTAGGTTTTGAATTAAGGCACGAGGAAGGAGCTGTCCGTGAATTTGGTGCTGACAGTCCAGTGGGTTAACACCATGAGCTATAGGCAGAAGTGGCAAAGTAAGCAGTCCTGGGGTCCTGGGAGGGCCTTACCTACTGAGTTGATGTATTCTTTTTTTTTTTTTTTTTTTTCTGGTTTTTTCGAGACAGGGTTTCTCTGTAGCTTTGGTGCCCGTCCCGGAACTAGCTCTTGTAGACCAGGCTGGCCTCGAACTCCCAGAGATCCGCCTGCCTAACCTCCCGAGTGCTGGGATTAAAGGCATGCGCCACCACCGCCCGGCTGAGTTGATGTATTCTTAAATGAGAACAAGATATGTATTCATAGTCATCTTCTACAGCCAGCAAGATGGCTGAGAGGGTGAAAAACGCTTTCAGCAAAAGCCTGGCATCCTGAGTTTGATCCTCAGAATCTGTGGCGAAAGGTGAGAACTGAATTCCTTAAGCTGTCCTTTGACCTCCACACTCACTCCATGGCATGTGCGTGCTTGAAAAATGTGTACAACAACAACAAGGACATTATAAAAGAAGTCATCTTTTCAATGAGCCTTCTCTTGGCCAACCTTTTAAAAATGGCATCCTCAGGTGGCCATGGTGCACACACCTTTAATTCAAGCACTTAGGAGGCAGAGGCAGGCAAATTTCTGAGTTTAAGGCCAGGCTAATCCACAAAGTGAGCTCCAGGACAGCCAAGACTACACAGAGAAACCCTGTCTTGAAACACCAAAACCAACCAACCAATGAATACACATGGCACCTTTTTAAAATACCACTACACTCTCTTCCTGAATCATTTTTCTTCCACGGTAATCACATTGCATGTTCCATATAATTTCCCATTGTGTCCTTTTCCTACCTCCACTTGGATATAAACTGCAGGACAGTGTAATTTCTACTGCTGTACCATAGAATCAAGCTGAGCGTGTAGCTCATCCAGAAGAGTACTAACCCAGCATGCACAAAACCCTGGATTCTATCTCCAGCACCATATAAAGCAGGCATGGTGGCACTCTGCTGTAATCCCGGGCTCAGGAGGTAGAGGCAGGTGGGTGAGAAGTTCTAGAGTAACTTATGTAGTGAGGTCAAGTTCAGTCTGGGATACATAAGACCTTGTCCCCTATCTCTACCACCAAAACAAAAGAAGTAGACTTGAAAACAAGGTAATATTCCAAGGATGGCTTCAAGCGCATGCAACCCGCAGTTGCATGAGGCTCCTTCTCCAAAGTGGGACATACACTTCAAGCTTAGTACTCAATGATCACACCACCTTGATAGTCTTAAGAATTCTGTGTTTGAATCTGTATATGCCAGTATTATTATGCCCCAAGGATATTGTGCAATATCAAGCACGATAGCACGAGGAGAGCAGAGAGACTAGATGGAAGTAAAAAGCTTCCTCTTGTTTTGACCAAGGTCTCACGTTGTCACAAGTGCACTGGAAATCCTTCGCAAATCATGCAGCCAGCCTTACAATGCTCCGTAAGTATTTGTGGCATGAGAGAATGAAAAATATGTGTAAATCTCTTAGAAGTGTCTGGCACGTGGTAGGCATTCAATAGAAGCTAGCTATTGCCAGCTATCACTTTATTAACAGCTACTACTTCTCAAGTTCAACACTATGGTTTCCTCCACATTTGGTGATGTTTTTAGCAGACGTGTTTACATGTGTTGTGTCTGCTGGGAATTCTCTTCTCTGCTTTCACTTAGACCACCACTCAACACGGTCACCCGTTCCTCCAGGACACCTTCCCTGATATCTCATGGGTCAGATCTTGCCCTCTGTGCTCACCAACCGTTCCTCCTCTCCTATTAAGCGCAATCCTCCTGAGGTGGGTCTGTGGCCAGATTTCATCTTTTTTTAGAGCTTCATTTGGTGGTTTTTGGAAGAGGTTGTGCCACCAGCCAGTCTGGGGACCTAATTTGCAAATAGCGCCGTCCGAGGTCCTTAATTTAAGTATACCCTTCCCCTGTCTCCTCTCTTGCCTGGAGCCAGGTTGATTGCTCTGCATTAGTCTCCAGTGTTCCAGTAGGATAGGGATTTGCCTACTTTGGGGACCCAGATGCCTGTCCTAGTTGGGCATAAATGACATTTCTTCTGGAGCTATAATGAAGTGCTGTTAGCATTTGCAGCCTTGTGTGTGTTTCTGTTTTGTGCTTGCCGTTGGCCCCTTTGAATCTCAGAGTCCTCATCTGTAAAATGGGAACCAAAATGCCCATCTGGCAGGGCCATTGAGACATTTAAATAACTAATGCCATGGGCTGGCAAGTAAAGGCACCTGCTGCCAAGCCTGATGATCTGAATTCAACCCCTAGGAGAGAACTGACCCCTCAGGCTGTGCTCTGGCTTTCACACGTGCACAAGGGCACATATATGCACGCATGCGTATGTACATGCACACATACACACACACACACAAATTTTTAAAGCTCACACATATTATCCTGGCACTCTAGAGGTTGAAGCAGGAGGGTTACTGAAGCTTGCGACCAGTCTGAGCTATAGAATGAGATTTTGCCTAAAAATAAACAAGACTAAGACCCTGAAGGCTGGAGCTGAGCGTATAGTTTAGAGGTAGAGCACTTAGTTAGGCTGCTCAAGACACTAGATTCAATCCCCAGCATCTAAGAAAAAGGGGGACGTCACCCCTCCTTAGAAGATCAGAAAATGTTTTCTTCCTGTTCCATCATGTACAGTATAAGCTTCGGGCATGGGCCCCTCTCACTGGCAAGGGCCCCTGGTGTCTGGCTGCAGCCCCCACCTTTAGTTACCATCTCCCCAGTAGATCCTCCTGACCTCAGAGAGGAGAGTGTGGGGGAGAAATCATTGTTTTGGTTCAAGTGTGATAAACAGTGATTGACAGGCCTGAAAAAGAAGCTGTTGAATAAGGAGAAAAAAGCCTGTAATTATTCCCCTTAACCTGCCTGTTATCCTGTCTGCTCAATTCAGTCTCTGACAACTGCCTTCCCCCCCCTCTTCTTTAGCTGTTTAGGAATAAATTATTTTGGAGAAATGTGTTTTCAAATAAATTTGTTAAGGCTAAACTGTTGACATTTTGGAAATTCTGCATGTTCTGAATCTGGGCTTTTCTCCCCCACCCCCACTCCACCAAAAGAGTGGAGTAGTTCTCACTGGGGAAACAATGATAATCACGGCTCACGATCCCAGGTTCAAGAAGAGGAGATTGCTTCTAGTCCATCATCCTTTGCAATTGGGCAGACCCTACAACACTGGTCCTCCCATCCCAGCTTCCTGTCTGTAAAATAGGTGCATCTTCCTACCTCACGGAACAATGGGCCGAAAGGCATTTTGGAAACGGAAAGGATTATTTGTTTGTATGACGTGTGGAATAGCAATCAAAGGCTGGGGATAAGTCTCTCAGTAAAGTGCTTGCTGCCCAAGCATGAGGATGTGAGTGCCCTGCCCAGCACCCCAGAAAAAGTGAGGTGTGGAGGTGAGAACCTGCAATCCCAGAGCAGAGAGAGGAAGATGAAAGAAGAGGACCTAGCTGGGCGGTGGCAGCGCATGCCTTTAATCCCAGCACTCGGGAGGCAGAGGCAGGCAGATCTCTGGGAGTTTGAGGCCAGCCTGGTCTACAAGAGCTAGTTCTGGGACAGGCACCAAAGCTGCAGAGAAACCCTGTCTCGAAAAAACCAAAAGAAAAAAAAAAAGAAAGAAGAGGACCTTGTTGGCCAGACAGTTTCGCTGAACTGGTGGACTCCAAGTTCAGTCAGAGACCCTGTCTCAACCAGTAAGACCTGATATTGCTCTGGCCTCCACTCACTCACACACACACACACACACACACACAAGCATGCACACACATACACACACATCTGGACACACTCATTTTAAAATGCTTGACTTTCGTTGCAGCGCCACTGTAGCGTGCTAATCCCTGACATTTGACACATGTGCTGTGTTAACCTTAAGGAAAGCTGCTATGCTCTCAACTCTCTATGAATGTTCCATAAACATAACATTCTTTTAAAGTAAAAAGTTTACCTGTGGGGATTACAAAATGGCCCAGTCTTGTAAAGATGCTTGCCTCTGAGCCTGATGGTCTAAATTTGATCCCAGGACCCACATGGTAAGAAGAGAGAGGCAACTCCAGCCGGTTGTCCTCTGGCCTCCTCATGCATGTCTTGGCACACGAGCCACCTCCTACCCACGGAAAATAAATGCATGCAATTTGTTTGTTTTTCTTGCTTTTTGAGACAAGGTTTCTCTGTGAAACTGTCCTGATCGTCCTGGAACTCACTTTAAGGAACAGGCTGGCCTCAAACTCACAGAGATCTGCCTGCCTCTGCCTCCCGAATACTGGATTAAAGGTGTGCACTACCACCGCCCAGCAAATATATGTAATTTGTAAGCTGAAAAGAAAAATTTTCCCTTGAAAAGTCCCTTCTCTTCTCTGAGGAAGCTCTGGCACCACCCATGGTCCCACCTTCCACCTTAGCACTTCTCAGAATGGTTTCTTGGCAAAGGCAGTCCTCTCCCTAATAAGGTTTTTGGGATCAGCTGATCTCATAATACAACTTTCTCCTCCGCCTTGCTTCAAATACATACTAATGTTCACTAACCCCGTGGCAGGTATTACTCCCAATTTCCCTAGGTCATAAAATCGAGGCTTATGGTCATTTGGGCAAAACAAGCTACAGAGACAGAAATTAAAGGTAGATTTTGATTCAAAATCTCGTGCTCATAAGTGATGCACTAGCTTCCTTCTGGCTCTTCTGAAAGAGACTCATCTATTCCTCACATCAGCATCTAACTTCCTAATTTCATAGGCCAACCACTCTGTCAGTCATTGGTGATCAATACTTGAATCCCACCCATCCACTCATTCTACATGTACTGAGCCCTCCATCCTGGTTGCTGGCTGTGTTCTAGGTGTGAGAGTTCCAGAAATAGGTAGGACTTGGCTCCTCTCCTCAAGATGCTCTAGTCCAATGGGAGGAGACAGACAGGATAAGAATTTTAATATAGTTAGGCAAGGGTGACTATAAAAAGCCCGAGAGCTATGAAAGGAGTGGTCACCTAACTCCTTAGATTCCAGGAAAAGCTTTGTTGGGGGAGAAAAGACTTCTCCCTGATCCCTAAGAATGAGCGAGCAGCTTCCAGAAAGAGCCTACAGGGCTAGGACACAGGGGATCAAGAGACTGGGGGTGTGAAGGCTCATCCAGATGGTATCAGGGCTGCAGGGAAACAGCATTCTAGGGTAAAGGTGAACTCACCTTTGGGGCTGCTCTTGGGAGATCCAACTTTATCCTATGAAGATGGGTTCTTAGAGAATGAC
Source organism: Chionomys nivalis (assembly GCF_950005125.1). Lineage (NCBI taxonomy): Eukaryota > Metazoa > Chordata > Mammalia > Rodentia > Cricetidae > Chionomys > Chionomys nivalis. Next base: position 59,531,686 of record NC_080092.1, read on the forward strand.
AGTTAGATTTCAGGTTCCAGCTTTTGGAAGAAGACTGAAGAGACAGGGGGAGGTTGGAGACAGTTTAGGACGCTGCAGGATTCTGGTGAAACACTCTCAGTCAGAAGCATGGGAGTGAAGATGGAGAGGGAGTGCATCTAAGAGAGATTAAGAATGGCAGCCCCAGCCGGGCGGGGGTGGCGCACGCCTTTAATCCCAGCACTCGGGAGGCAGAGGCAGGCGGATCTCTGTGAGTTCGAGACCAGCCTGGTTTACATGAGTGAGTTCTAGGACAAGCGCCAAAGCCACAGAGAAACCCTGTCTCGAAAAACAAAACAAAAAAGGCAGGGGATGCGTCCCAGGACAGCCTGGGCTACACAGTGAGACACTTAAAAAATAAAAAAAAAATAAATAAAAAACAAGGCCAGCGAGATGGCTGTGCTGATTCAGTTTCTTTGTTCTTTGTCAGTTTGACAGGAGCCGGAGTCAGCTCCGCAGCAGGAGCCTCAGCTGAGGAATTGCCTCCCTCAGACTAGTCCATGGGCATATTTGTGGGGGCATTTTCTTGCTTGACGATTGATGTTGGAGGGCCCACTGTGGTCCTGAGGTGTCAAGAAAGCAGACTGTGCAAGGCAAGGCTAGGAAGTCAGTGAACAGTGTCCTGTTCTGGTCTCTGCTGCTGGTGGCCTTTAACCTGGAAACTGAAGGAGAAAGAGAGAAAAAAACCTTTCCTCCCCAAGGGCTATGGTGTTTATCACAGCAATGGAAAGCCGCCTGGGACGTGGCTCCGCAAGCATTGGCCCTGCTTCTTAGCCTTATACCTGAGTTCACGTCCTGGAACCACGTGTCTTAGAGTTTTATTGCTGTGATAAAACTGAAGCAAAGCAACTTAGGGAGGAAAGGCTTTGTTTAAGCTATAATTTCGCACCACAGACCATCATTGAGGGAAGTCAGGACAGGAGCTCAAATAGAGCAGGAACCTGGAGGCAGGAGCTGATGCAGAGACTATGGAGGGATGCTGCTGACTGGCTTGTTCCTCATGGTTTGTTCAGCCTTTCTTATAAAACCCAGAACTACCAGCCCAGGGGTGGCACCACCCACAGTCAACTGGGCCCTCCCACATCGGTCATCAATCAAGAAAAGGAACCACGGGCTTGCCCACGGGTCAATCTGGTAGGGGCACTTTCTCAACTAATGTTCCCTCCTCCCAAATGACTCCAGCTTGTGTCAAGTTGACACAAAACTAGCCAGCACACCATGTAAATGCAGAAGAACAGATCTGACTCCACAAAGTTGTCCTCTGACCTCTATGTGTACGCCGTGGCAGCCCCCTACGCACACATACTAATAATAAATAACACATGCACACAACAAAGCCAAACAACAAAAGCCACAGGATGTCATGGAGTCAAAGAGGCCCTGCGTTGGTTCCCAGCACCACAAAACAAACTAGGTCCAGTAAGCTGGTTTGAGCTGGGATGTAGGATGCAACTGAACATTAAAATTATTATTAACATTAATACAACATGTATTGTTTCAGTAAATTTCCCCCGTTTAAGGAAGCTTGAGTCTGTAGTTCACATCCAAAGTGAATTGCAAAGGGCAAGGGACACATTTGAGGTGTTATTTCACAGAGAAAGAAACAGGTCACAGAACTAGAACCTGAGTCCAGAGATATGTTTAAAGCATAGGAATTGGTTATTTCTTCAATATTTCCCTACATACCTCTCCAGAAGATTCGAGTGATGGTTGAGAATAAACCATGAGTGTCCTAGCTCCAAAACTCATTTGTCAAGTCATTGACACTCCCCAAGCCTCAGCTTCCCTTTCTGTAAGATGGGGCAATGATATTCTACCAAAGTTATCTTTGGTAGAAATACAGTAAGAATCCAATGAGATTCTCACTATCTGAACGCAGATATTATACAGAGAAAGAGAGAAAAATAAACACATTGTATGCATCGTGCGGTGTCTGGCACACAGAAAGCCCTCAATAAGGTTAGCTATTATTATGATAATTATCACCACCACCGTCATCATTATCATTAAACTCCTGGGCTTAAACCCAAAGCTGTCAATCTGAGCCCACAATCCCTGCTGCTAGCGAAGGGACAGCTGCATTTGCCGTCAACTTAGTCTCCAAAGGCTCAGGATTTGGCTGTTGCTGGCAGAGCATTTTAATGTGGCTCAGTGTTTTCATTTCTGTCATTTTGTTGTACCTGCCCCCCGAGGTGGCTGAAGCAGAGAGATCTTCTTGAAAATGAAAATAAGCTATGAGGAGCCCCCTTGCTATTCCCTGTGCTCGAAGCTGGCTTTCAGAGTGTCTTTTAAACAGGGGAAACCTCAGACTCCGGGGGATCAGAGCACAGATGTGGCCTCTGGTAGGGGCAGGCTGAGTGGGTTGGGGTCAGTAGGTAAAGAGGACAACCCAGGGAGGCGTGGCAGACAACAGCCGGGAACACCGTGCTTTGAGGAAGCAGTAGTTTTTAAATTCATCTAACAGCAAGAAGATTGCCCATCAATTAGAGCCACCAATATTCAGAAGCCAGCTTAGCAAACTCTAAAGATTATTTTTAACTGTGCACACCAGACAGCCGGGTTGGCTCCTCTGGCAGCTCTGTCAATCTCAGCAAATCTGAACTAGAGTCATGGAAGGTGACAGCAGGGGAGCCAGCATGTCAGGGCAGCGTCTCTCCTGGGTGTGCAGACAACTGAAAAAAAACTTTCCAGGGAGGCTGACCACCCAGGGACCCACCACCGCAGCAAGAAGCGCCTTTTTGCTAGAGGCGCTTGTCCAGGCATCCTTCCTGTCCTCCCTTCACAGATAGAACAATCTATGACCTTCCTGATCCTTAGACATTGCCACTCGCTCTCAGTTCTGCTTCGGAAAATTCAAAGGCGACTTTCAGCATTTCTCCTCTTTGACCTTTGGTAGTTTCAAAGCCTGGCCTGCATCTCACTCGGTCTGCGTGCTCCGGCTAACACCCTGTTTGGCTGGAGTGGCATCGTGCACAGGTCTTGCACACTGGTCAGCTTCCCTGTTCTCCCGCCTCTTTCTCTCAGGATCTGATCAAGTAAGACCCAAGGGAAGCCTGAGCATCTAAATTTGCGCAAGTGCAACAGGTAGTGCAGATTGTCTACAATCCAGCTTCTTAAACCATAGGTATCTCCATATGGGGTAACATGACTAAATATGGGGTCAAAGTCTGGCAACAGTAAAAGTGAATAGACAACCACCAAAATTTAATTCAGAATTGAACCAGTGATGAAGCTGAGGCGTTTCTGGCCGTGCTCACTGGTGTTTTGTTGCATGACTTCCCTGCAGCCTTGGTTCTGGCCGTGCCCACTCGTGTCCCATTGCACACCTTCCCTGCAGCCTTGGTTCTGGATGCGGAGCACCTGCGCTTTGTACTGCATGTGCCTCATCCCATATTACGATAAAGAGCCCTGACTCAAAAGCCTCAGCTCAGCTCTGAGACTACTGGGTGCTGGGAATCGTAGTTTTTATTGTATATATGAGACTTTCTGCTTTTACAGGAATAGGAAGGTTTAATTACAGAAAGAGTTTTCCTTCCATCATTCCGCAGCATGTAAACATCAAGTTAGTATATCTTTAGATTGAATTGTGTGAGAATATATGGTTTTAAAATTTGGTACCTGGGCAGTGGTGGCACACTGGGCAGTGGGAGGCAGAGGCAGGTGGATCTCAGTGAGTTTGAGGTCAGCCTGATCTACAAAGAGAGTTCTAAGACAGCCAGAGCTGTTACACAGAGAAACTTTGCCTTAAAAAAAAAAAAACAAGGGGCTGGAGAGATGGTTCAGTGGTTAAGAGCATTGGCTGCTCCTCCAGAGGACCTGGGTTCTCTTCCCAGCAACCACATGGTGGCTTACAACAATCTAAAATGCATTCTGGTGTCCTCTGGCCTGCAGTGCAGGCATACATACAGGCAGAAAGCTGTATACAAAATAAATAATTAGATCTTTTAAAAAGAAAAAGCAAAAGCAAACAACAGTAACAAAAAACTGTTGCTTGGCCGGGCGATGGTGGTGCACGCCTTTAATCCCAGCACTCGGGAGGCAGAGGCAGGCGGATCTCTGTGAGTTCGAGACCAGCCTGGTCTACAAGAGCTAGTTCCAGGACAGGCTCCAAAACCACAGAGAAACCCTGTCTCGAAAAAAAACAAACAAAAACAAACAAACAAACAAAAACTGTTGCTTGCCGGGCGGTGGTGGCACAAGCCTTTAATTCCAGCACTCGGGAGGCAGAGGCAGGCAGATCTCTGTGAGTTCGAGGCCAGCCTGGTCTACAAGAGCTAGTTAGTTCCAGGACAGGAACCAAAAGCTATGGAGAAACCCTGTCTCAAAAATAAAAAAAAAATAAAAAATAAAAAACAAAAAAGCTGTTGCTTGTGTACTGATGAAATGGTTCAATAGGTAATGGTGCTTCCTGCCAAACCTGACAGTGTGAGTTCAGTCGCTGGGAACCACATGGTGAAAGGAAAAGACCAACTCCTGGAGACTGTCCTCTGACCTCTACATGCATGTGCGTGCACACACACACATGCACACACACATAAACACACTGACTCTACATGCACACACACACACACTCTGACTTCTACACGTACACACACACAGACTCTGATCTCTACATGTACATACAGACACACACACACACATACACACTCTGATCTCTACACACACACACACTAAATGTAAAGAGCCTTTTAGATTGCTACTTGAATTGCTGACTTGAGTTTCATTTTAAAAAATTGTTAAACGGGTTTGGAATTGCAATCAAGGACAGAATTCTCAACAATTTCTGAAATGGCCCTAAGCAATGTTTTTGCCATTTTGTGCTGTGAGTTTTTGCAGAGTAGTGTTCTCAGCATTGACAATGAGAAAATCAAAGTATCAATCAATTCTGAAATATATCAAAGATGCTGTGCCCTGCAGCATCAAATACTCAGCCAAGATGTAGCGCTGGTATAGGCATAAACAGGCACATTCGTGGCATTAGTTAGCATTGTTCATCTTTAATAAGGGCTTAAATTATGTGAATGCCAAGGAATTGTTTTAGAATAGATTTCTTTATGATTCGTTTCAGCAAATGCTTTGTCCATTTATATATTTCTGGTATGTGTGCTCATGCTCGTATGGGGGAGGTCGAAAGTCAATGTCAGGTATCTTCTCTAGTTACTTCCTGCCTTATTTAACTGTTTTTTTTGTTTGTTTGTTTGTTTTGAAGGCAGTTCTGCAATTTTATTTGACATTCAGCAGATTAGTTCTCATCCACATTGACTGACTAAATGTGGTGACCGGCACAAATGTTACCAATATGTCGAGCTTGTTAGGTGAGTCCTCATCCTCTTTGTGTTCTCTGCACAAGCGTACATGGATACAATAAGGAACATTCCCTATCCCTTTGCCCCAGATGGCTTTATTAAGACTGATATCAATGCACACATCTGGAGTCCCCATCTCCTTCATGGCCAATTTCCGGCTTTCTTTGACTTCCCGAGGAGAACACGATTAAAGCCCCCTCCACGGATGTACTTGTGAATGACAGAGCTGTAGTCTCTGGTCACCATCTCGTCGATGGCAGAACAGATCTTTTTCTTCTTGCCACCCCTCTCTGTGGGAGCCATTCTGCCAGACCCAAGTGGCAAAGGACCAGTGTGAGGGATTGTGGAAAGGAAAGCCGTGTTGTAAGTATTATCTGCCTTATTTTTTGAGACAGAATCTGTCCCTGAAGTTGAAGCTTAATGACTGAGCTAGACTGACCAGTCAGTAATTTCCACTCCCCCAGTGCTGAGATCATAGGTACCATGGATATGCCTGGCTTTTTATGCCACTGCTGGAACTGGAACTCAGGACCTTATGATTGAATAGTGAGCGCTTTATCAATGGAATAGTTTCCCTACCCTGCCTCTGTAAACTTACATAACTACACACCCGGGGTGACATTTCCTGGGAAAACAAAAGACCCTGAGTATAAACCGTTTAAGAAGCCCTGGTCTTAGGCCATGACCTACCAATCACGCTGCAGACCCTCCGCTTCACCGACTACAAATGTTCTCTTCGGTATTTCCATTACTTCTTCAAGGACACTTCCTTCTTTTGTCATGGCCTTTAAGGTCATGCAGAAGATAAATATAGTTTTCAGAGATTAATGGAATATATTGTCCTTGTGAAGCCCAGAGGCCACACAAGAGGAAATCTGATACCTCAAGTTCATGGATGAAGGTATTTATTTAGTATTATTATTTGTATTATTGTTACTATTTATGTGTGTGTGTGCACATGCGTGTGTGTGTGTGTGCATGCCAAAAGCTCATGTGTGGCATTCAGAGGACAACTTTGTGAAGTCAGTTCTCTTCTTCTAGGTTTGTCTGAATACCAGGGATAAAACTCAGATCCCCTGGCTTGCACAGCAAACTCTTCCAACCGAGCTGTCTCACCCACCCCCTTTTCTGTTTTAAACAGCTAAACCTCCGGGTAATTTCTTACATAGACGTAGCTAACACAGCATCTTTGCCATGTGGATTTTTAGCATCCCTTGCTTCCTTTGGCCTACTCCAAGGTCCCAGTCAGCCTGGCGATGATTCAAACTGGGCGGATGGACCATTGAGGGTCTACCAGAGTTGGAAGAGAGTGCCTAGAGAGAGGGAAGGACCTCTGTGATGACCTCATTGCTAGGGGAAGGCAGTGGAGGAACATGGGCCTGGAGAATAAAGCCTCTCTGTCACACAAGGCCAGTTGGCCTGAGCAAGTTCTCAGTGACACGCATGGGCTGAGAGTGATAAAGGCTGTGGACCTCCCTTTGTGAGACTGGAGCTCCTAGCAGGTTACAAGGGACAGGATGAGACTCGAGATGGGATCAGGCAGCCACCCTAAGACCAGAAGCTGCTATTAGAATCCAGGCATCTGGGCCCTTGAACAACTTGTTTTACTTTCTGGATAATATCTGCTTTGTAGCCATATCTCCTTTGATGGGGTTATTTTTCAAGATGCATGCAATAACGCAGGTGAGGCTTTCTACAGAATGCATGAAGATGCATGTGGTGATGTAAGTGAATGCGCATGGAAGACTGATTTTGTCATTATTCTTGGAAGAGGGCCAAGTTGAGGGTCTGCCTAGATGTTTGTCATGAGGTCCAGGTGAGTGGGAGAAGCCAGCAAAATTCTCCAAGGCAGGACTGTGGAGACCAGTGTGGCGGTCCTCTCTTCAAAATAAAAGACCAATGAGTGTTCCGAAGACCACTTCCAAATGGAATTGGAACCACAGAGAACTTTTCTGCAAAAGCCCCATTGCTTACTGAACGTGAAGAAAGCTTTCAAAGATAGTTCGTTCCATTTTGATATATGAGCTGCAGAGTGAGACTATATAGTTCAAGCCCCAGTTGACACAAAGGCACTCTTACAGACGGCTTCTTCCAAGAAGTCAGGGAATGAAAATAGACCAACATTCTCATCTAGAAGTCATGACTCATGGTTCTCCAGAGAATTCACACAGGAGCAAACCTCAGGAGGGTGGAGTCACACCTCGTGGATGTCCGCAATTTCACACTGAGGACAATGTTTCCGTCTAATGAATTGGAAAATCAGATATCAGACGAGAAGTGACACTTCAGAAATGATTTAGAAGTTTTGTAGAAATCATAAAAATTCATGATCATAAAGGGCAGGCATAATTGGTCACAGGTAAGTAGAAAGATTTTAAAAGCTGGGTGTGGTGGTCCATACCTTTCAGGAGGCAGAGGCAGGCAGACCTCTGAGTTTAAGGCCAGCCTGGTCTGCAGAGTGAGTTCCAGGATAGCCAAGGTTACACAGAAACATTCTGTTTCAAAGAATAGCACTTATTGGGAGTTGGAGAGATTGTTTGGTGGCTAAGAACCCTTGTTGCTCTTGCAAAGGACCTGGGTTTGATTCCCAGCACCTACATAATGGTTCACGACCATCTGGTTCACAACGCAGTTCCAGGGGGCCCAACAAGCACATACACTGTACAAATGAAATATTCATACACACAAAGTAAAAAAATTAATTTAAAAGAGAGAGAGATTTTAAAAGGTCCCAGGAATGGTTGCAAATGCCTTTAATTCCAGTACACAGGAAACAGAGGCAGCTGGATCTTTTGTGGACTTTGAGGCCAGCCTAGTCTACATAGTGAGTTCCAGGACAGCCAGGGCTATGTGGAGAGACTTTGTCTCAAAAAAATAATTCTTTAAGGTGAATAAGATTACTGAAACAGGGTATGGTGGTCCACATCTTTAATCCCATCACTTGAGAGGCAGAAGCATGCAGATCTCTGTGAGTTTGAGGCCAGCCTGATCTAGGACAGTTATAGCTGTTATACAGAGAAATCCTGTCTTGAAAAACAACAAAACAAAACGAAAATTATTAATAAGGACCAGGCAGTGGTGGCACATGCCTTTAATCCCAGCACTCGGGAGGCAGAGGCAGGCAGATCTCTGTGAGTTCGAGGCCAGCCTGGTCTACAAGAGCTAGCTCCAGGACAGGCTCCAAAGCTACAGAGAAACCCTGTCTTAAAAAACCAAAAAAAAAAAAAAAAAAAAAAAAAATTACTAATAAGAACTTAAATGATGACTTCCGAAGTTTTCAAGGGTTATGCATCTGAATCTGCAACATTTCTAAAGAATCCACACTTCTCAGTTTAACCCCAACACAATTTCTAAAGCTGAAATAAAATACATAAGTCCTTACAGAGGCCCCTTTCAGAGATGGACCTTACGATAGTGGCATTAGCATATGAACTGTCCCTAAAGTGGTTCCCCCCACTCACCCCCACCCCTGAGACAGGGTTTCTCTTTGTAATAGCTCTAGTTGTCCTGGAACTAGCTCTTGTAGACCAGACTGGCCTCGAACTCACAGATCCACTTGCCTCTGCCTCACTGAGTGCTGGTATTAAAAGCGTGCACCATTACCGCCCAGATCAGTCCCTAAAGTTTTTAAAGCAGCAGTCAGTACTGATCTGTCTGTCTGTCTATATCTCTGACAGTGCATCAATAGCCCAGGCTAGTTCCACTCATTTTGCAACCCAGGATAACCATGATCCTCCTATTTCCACTTCTTGGGGGCTGAGATTATGGGTATGCGCTATCACACCTGTGTGCCATCACACCTAGTTAATACATACAGTGCTAGCAACTGAACCCAGGGCTGAACTACATCCCCAGGCCCCAGGAAAGTGTTCAGTTAAAGCATATACCTCATTTTACACCTAGACTTAGAAACGTAATTCACATTTGGGGATAACTGTTGCTTTAAGAGAAATCGCAGGACCAGAGAGCGCGAGAGAGCTCTGTGGTTAAGAGGGCTTCTTGCTCTTGCAGAAGAACCCAGGTTCCTAGTGTCCACATTGGTGATCCACAATCATATGTAACTCTAGTTCCCGGGTTTCTACATCCTCTTTCGACCTCTATGGGCACCAGAGTTACATGTAGGCAAAAAACTCAGACACATTAAATAAAAAAGTATTTTTAAAAGTTTTAAAATCTCAAATTTAACTATCCAGATGTAAAGTATTGTACTTATCTGTTTTTCTTAAGTGAAATGGTGACATCTTTGTTAAACTAACTACAGATATTGAGACTGTAAATTACGACTCTGCAAAGTGCCGTTTACTAAGCACTTACCAAGAAATCATAAAAACTACCTGGGATGTCCATTAAACAAATCAATAAACAAACAATACAGCTTATGAACCCCTTCCTGGGAATTGTTTACACTGGGCTTAGGCAGAGCCCTGGAATTCACAGATTTAACAGCCTCCCTGCCCCCTTATGGTCACTGGTTTCTTTGACAGAACCATTTTGTGAAATGGTGCTTTATATGGCTTATGTTAAATAACCTTCACAATAACCCTCCAAAGGGGCCAGGGAGGTGGCACCAAACCTGAGGTCCTGAGTTTGATCCCTAGGACCTACATGGTGGAAGGAGAGAATTGATTTCTGCAAATTGACCTCTGTGTATACACGTGCACACACCCCCACCCCCACCTCACACACAAATAAGTAAATGCATTAAAATAAAATCCTCTAAAGCAGGAGCCATTATCTCTTGTATTTTCAAGGTGAGGAAACCAGTTAGCAGACAAGGTAGTAGCTGGCATTAGCCAGAGCTGCCTGTCCCAAGTGAGGTGCACAATCACCATACTGAACTGAGGGTGTCGGGGGTATGGTTGGAGCTAAGCTCTTCATGGCAGGATGGGCACCTTCACACTGGGTGGGAGGCTGACGGGGAGGTGAGCCACAAAGCATGAGGCCTGAAAATCACTTTAATGACTCCAGGGTCTCTGGGTTTGAGCAACACATCTTTGGGCCCTGGGAGACAAAAAAAAAAGTGACACAGGGTTTGTCTTTTAGGCTCTGGGTGTCCTGGAAACCAGGGCTTGGCAGGTTAACTACTCCGATTTACCTAGATTTGCTGCTTGGTTTCCTTCCTTCCTCTTAACTCCATCCTCATTGGTCCCAGCGATGACAAGTGGGTCCTTTACCTCGGGGAAATCCTACTCTGGGCCCTGGGTGTTAGTGACATCTTGGGTGTCAGTGAGCTGTGACTTTTGTCACCTTCTGGGCTGTCTCTGAGGTCCCAGCTGCATCCCATGACTGTAGATCACCTCTGGTGTTTTACAAGGTGGCCTCCTTGCCTTAGAAGGAGGTGAGAAGCTAAATTGCCACTGTCCCACGGGCTCACTCTCACTGGGGAGCTACCACCCGTACAGCCCTGAGTCAGGACTCTGAAGGGCCCTTGGACACAGTGGCCTGGCCCCAGAGGCATAAGCTCCAGTCAGGCTGTGCTTTTCCAAACAAGGCTAACACCCAAGGCTTTGCCGTCACCATCTGTCCAAGCCCCTGTATGTCAAGAAAAGAGAGAAAGTTGGAGGCCATCTTCTAAGTACCGGGGTAGGAGCAGAACCCACACTGACCAGATGCTTTCTCAGGCATGTGTGAGATGCCTGTTGCAGCATGGAACTCCCTGGAGAGTGGCTCAGGGAGGACCGAGACAAGAGCTGCATGTTACTTCTACATGAAGTAAGCTTACCAACCATCTGATGGGCCAGATGTTAGAGGCATTTGTGAGCGCCTGGGAACCAACCTGAAAGACAATCCCTTTGTGTTACCAGTCCCTATCATTCCACTATGGGCTTCAGACACTACTGAAGGTTCATTACAGAGGCTGCCAGCCCAGACCAACAGAGACAATTCATTTTCCCCAACTCTCCTCTCCTTCATTTCAAGGTGCTCGTGACTTGATTTCTAGATCACTTTCTAGCCCATAATATTACCTCAGTTATGAGTTTTGACCTCAGTTTCCTTCTTTTCCTCTCTTCCTTTCCTTCTTTCGTTCCCCTCTCCTCTTTCCTCCTGAGACAATCTCCCATAGTCCAGGATGCCCTTGAACTGACGTTGAAATTCTGACCCTCCCCTCCACTGGATACCTGCGATTACAGGCCGGCACTATCACCACGCCTGGTTTATGCAGTGCTGGGGATCAAACCCAAGATCTCATGCATACTAGGCAAGCAATCTACTAACTGAGCTACATCCCTAAGCTCTTCCTATTTTCTTATGCAATCAACAGGCACTTCTAGAGTGGCTTAAGCTGCTGCTGTCATTTTACTCAGAGTTCCCGAGCCCAGAGTTGTGTCTGACACTTGGTAAGGATGTGGAGAAAGTCTGTTGTGAGCATGAAGAGATAAATGAAGAAGCTATTCACGAGACTCATGGGGCCCCGGGTCTGCTCCCAATACCTCCTTTCCTTAAGTTTTGTTTGTTTTGCTTTTTGTTGAGACAGGGTCTCTCTGTGTAGCCCCGGCTGTCCTGGAACTTGCTCTGTAAACCAGACTGGCCTCAGAGAGATCTGCCTGCCTCTGCCTCCAGAGTGCTGGGAATAACAGTGACTGCCACCACTACCCAGTCTATTTGTTAAGTTTTTTGAGATAGGGTCTCACTCTGCAGCTCAGGTTGACCTGAAACTCAGGATCCTCCTGGTTCCCCAGGCTCAGCCTTTCCCCCTAGTCTTTAAGCGATCACTTACTCTGTTCCCCAATGCCATCATCCGGGAAAAGGAGGCAGTTAACACAACTGTCTTCTGCTTAAGGGAAGTCCATTGTGTGGAAATTTATGGGGATAATAAATTATGATGGTGGTTCTTTTAAAGAGACATCTGTAAAGAAAGATAAGCAAGACTTCACCATAAAGGTCCATACTCACGGGCAGGGCCCAGAAGCACTGTGGAGAAGGCAAACAATGAGTAGCTGTAACAAAGACAGAACCTCTTAGTCATCACTATGCCCCCCAGGATTTAAACCTCCCCAACTAATCAATACTTTGCTTGCCTATCTTGGTATATTTCTTTTTTTGTAAAGATTATAGTGCATCTATGTTTTTGAATCCTATCTTTTATGCTGCCTAATATGAACCCTTACCCACACTGTTATAAGCCCTTAATAAGTTTTAGAGGTTGAATAATACTCCATTTTATGGATGTACCATGCTTCATCAACCATTTCTCCAATATTGGTCATTTATTTTCCAGAATCTCCACTACTGTAACTAAGTAAAACCACAAGCAGACTTTTGGCCATTAATGTTTTCCCATATTTTATTTGCATAATTTTATTAAACAAAATAAGATTCCATGTTACACATTCATATTTCTCCAAATCTGTTTTTTTTAAAAACGCCTAAGAGTGCAGTCCCATCTATTCTGTAACCTGCCAGCCGGTGACCTCACACCTCAATTGCAATGGTCCATGTCTCAAATGCAGCATCTTCTCAAGGGGCAAAAATTTGATAATGCTGCCACTTCTAAGAAGCTGAATATGTCCTGCTCACATGGAGGTTCTTGGCATTATTTGGACGAGGGCTGCTGGGAACACAATGACAGCTGAGACCTGCCATCACAGCAACTTGGTGGCACCATACCAGGCTGCTGATAATACTGGTCTTTGGTCAGGCCTCGGCCAGGGCCTTAAGGGATCTCTGTATCCATAGTATAAATCTGAATGAGATCAGACACAATATTATCAATGATCGGCTTGGTGAGGTCGTCACTAAACACTTGCCACCAAGGCTTCTCGGCCTCACCCTCTGCAGGCACCTCGACTCCATAGACCTGTAGGGCCAGGTAGAGCACTGCCACGGCTAGGTGCTGAGCCTGGAAGCGGAGGCACAGGCCCCCATGGTAGCTATCTCGTAGCAGGGCCCAGGCTGTAACAGAGATAGGGGTTCGCTGCCAGCTGTAACGATTCAGCCAGTTCTTGAGGGAAATCAAGTAGTGCAGCAGGTACTTGTGCGGGTGCTGGAAAGAGACCTGGAAGCGCAGAACTCGTAGCATAAGAAGCTCACATTGCACAATGCTGTCTCGCAGCTCCCAGAAACGGGAATCCAGCTCCAACGGCTCGCTGCCCGGGTTAAAGTACCTGTGCGACACGTTGATGATGTCACGAGTACGCAAATGTTGCTCCTCCACTTTCCCGGCCAAGTAAATGGAAGACATGGCGACCAGGTAGAGGTCATAAGCGTCCAGGTTGATCTCGCAGAAGAACTTATGGTAAATGGTGCACGCGGTGGCGATGGGGATGGACTGCATGCCTAGCTTGACGCCTGCCTCCATGATAAACCGGGTTACTCGGAAGTGCACTCTCGCCTCGGGCACCGGCCTCTCCTCAGCTCGCGGCGCCGCCGTCCCTCTCTCGCCGCCGTCCGGCCGAACAGCCTCCATGAGGCCCAGCAAGCCGCCCCGGAAGGAGAAGCTCTCCGGCGCGCCGAGGCCGGCTCCGGGGGTCCTCGCGGAGGGGGCGTGGTCGCTTGGCGACACGCCCCCGTCCCGCCCCGTCGCCACACCCACCCTGTCCGGTTTTTTCCCTAGATTAAAAATGAGATCTCAGGAGATTCTTGCTGGAGCCGAGGGAGTGCTATTTTTCAGACATTTGAGACTATACCATTTATAATTTAAGGGATTTTTCTCACTGTCCTTGAAAATCCAGGTTCTGGACAGGACAGGATGAGAGCCAGCCCTCGCCCTAGCATTCACCTCTGTGTCCTTGGGGACCTTGGTGGACCCTCCGTGTTGTGTCTCAGTTCATTAGGTGCAAGTCAGTGTGGTTGACTGTCCCCTCCTCAATGAGCACTTATGAAAAATGAACAAGTGATATGGGCAAATCAAGTGTGCTTTGATTTGTTTTTGAGGAAGGATTTCTGTACTTTGTACAGCCTGGCCTTGCACTTTTGAGCCTTTAACCCTAGCCTCATGGGTTCTGGGATTTCAGATATGCACCACCGTAGTCAGCTCATAAACTTTTTTTTAGAGACAGGATTTCTCTGTGTAGCTCTAGCTGTCCTGGAACTCACTCTGTAGACTTTTGGCCTAGAAATCACAAAGATCTCCCTGTCTCTGCCTCCCATGTGCCATTATGATTAAAGGTGTGTGTCACACCACCCTGCCTCAGCTCAGAAACTTTAGCTATTACTAATTTGTTTGTCTTTGGTTAGCATGGAAGATGGACTTTTTCACTTAACATTTGTGTCTTTATATGTCTGTATGAATTAAGACATTATTTTATTTTACTTTGTTTTATTTATTTATTTATTGAGACAGGGTTCTCTGAATAATAGCCATGGCTGTCCTGTAACTCGCTTTGTAGATCAGGTTGGTGTTGAATTCACAGGGATCCACCTGCCTCTGCCTCCTGAGGTGCTGGGATTAAAGGTGTGTGCCATCACCACCTGACTCAAACATTATTTTAAAGTGGGAAAAAAAAATCTAAGCTATAAGGGACTCTAAAAAGAGCTTTATGTATTAGACTATGTAGCAGTAAGGATTTCTTTCTCAGAATTCATCTGTCCCCCAGGAAGAACAGGTCCTAGTGCCCTCATATTCCTACACATCTCTCCATTGACCACTTTTAGCACAACAATACCTTCCTTTTAAAATTTTTCCATAAGACTTCATTCTTTTTGTTTATTGGTTTATTGGTTTATTTTTTATTTTATTTTATTTTATTTTATTTTTGAGGCTGGTTTCTCTGTAGCTTTGGAGTCTGTCCTAGAACTCACTTGGTAGACCAGGCTGGCCTCGAACTCACAGAGATCCACCTATCTCTGCTACCACCACCTAGCTAAGACTACATTCTTAAGAGGTTTTGTTTGCTTGTTTGTTTGAGACAGGGTCTCACTTGTAGTCCAGGCAGGCCTGGGACCTGCTATACAGAGCAGGCTGGCGAACACACAGAGATCTGCCTGACAAGTGCTGGGATTAAAGGTCTGGGCTACCACATGCTGTATTAATTGTTAGTGCTGGGGATAGAACCCAGCACTTTACCCATGAGCTAAATGCCCCACCCCTTCAGTATGATTTTTTTTTTTTTTTATGTCAAAGGATCCTCTTGGAACACACCAGCAGGGGTGGGAAGTTTAGAGGGAAACTGGACTGTTTCCAGAGCTCTGTAGCACCCTGACGTCTGTGGGAACCCATTGTCTGGTGAAGTATGTCTTTCTTGGGTCCTGGGGACTGCATTTAGCCCTTTAGGCAGGAGGGCAGAGCAGCCTGTGTCTGCTGCTGCACCCCTCCCTCTGAAAGCAGCTGTAAATCCGTTTCCTGTCTTGTAATTATGTCTCATGTAGTAATTAGCCTCTTCATATCAATGAAGCTGAATTTCCATGGGTAATGAAGTGAAGCTCCAGTGTGTGAGACAAATTGAAATGTGGCCCGGGCAGGTGATGGCCTCCCAGATATCCTTGGGGACAGAGGTTTTTTTAACCCTTCCTATTCAAAGGCCACTGTGTGCCAGGCCTGGTGCTGGGTGCTCTTCCATTCTCTGAACCTTGCTGCCCAGAGTCTGCACCTTTCTCTCCTTGGCACAGGCCTCCTTCAGTCATTAAAGCATCAGTAGCACCCAGGTGAGCACGCAGGCCTGCTTTCAGGGTCTCGCCACAAAGGAGAAGCAATAGCCACTCTCTAAAGCTTTGTTCCCGGGGACCCTCTTCCTCCCTGGAATGTCTCCTAGACGCTGTCCTTCAAAGGCAAACAGAGTTCTGTGAGTTCAAGATCAACCTGGTATACACAGAGAGCTCCTGGATGACCAGGGCTGCATAGCCTGCCTCAAAAAACAAACCCAGCACTCGGGAGGCAGAGGCAGGTGGATCTCAGTGAGTTTGAGGCCAGTCTGGTCTACAGAGTGAATTCTAAGACAGCCAGCCGGGACTGTTACACAGAGAAACCTTGTCTCAAAAAACAAAGCAACAAACAAAACATACAAAATAAAAAAAGCCCCGAGGGCACAAAGGCATTTTAAGGTCCTGAAGCTCTGAAGCCAGCACTGAGCCAGCTCTTGGGGAACGTATTTGGGCTTTCCCTGTACTCTTAGGTGGAGTGAGGCTGGGAGTATAGATGTAGCCTCATAGCCTTGTGGAAGAACTCAGTCTTGGGAATAGAGAGCACCAATCCTACTTCCTATCGTCCCCTGCCCACCCCCCAGATGGTTTCTCTGTGTAGCAGTCCCAGCTGTTCTGGAACTTGTTTTGTAGACCAGACTGACTCATCTTCCTTTTTTTTTTTTTTTTTTTTGAGACAGAGTCTCACTATGTATCCCAGCATTGGCTAGCCTGCCTGCCTCTGTCTATCAAGTACTGGGATTAAAGGTGTTCACTACCATGCCTGCCCTCTTCTTTCTTGTCCTTACTCCTTTCCAGGCTTCTCTCCATTGTCAGGCTATTTTGGGGGATACCCATTATTCTTTGGCTTTACAGAGAATGGAGTGGAGTATACAGAACGTATCTAAAAGGATAATTGAGAAAGAGGACATTGAACTAGCCTTAACCCCCATTTCTTTTCTTTATTTCTTTCTCTCTCTTTCTCTTTTCTCTCTTTTTTCTTTTCTTCTTTTTCTTTCCTTCTTTCTCTCTTTATTTTTTGAGACAGGGTTTTTCTGTGTAGCCCTGGCTGGCCTGAAACTAACTCTGAAGACAGGGCTGGCCTCAAACTCAGAGATCTTCCACTCCCAGCCTCCTGAGTGCTGGGGTTAAAGGCATTAAGGGCATCTGGCTTCTTTCTTTTCTTTTCCTTTTTTTTTTTTTTTTAAGACAAATCTTGTGTAGGTCATGCTGGCCTTGAATTCCTTATCTTCTTGTTTCTGCCTTCCTGGGGTTCCAGGCGGAGCCAGGAGCCACCACACCCAGCTGATCCCTTTTTCTTTTCTTCCTTTTTTAAATGTTGATATATACTACTTCTAATTTTGTGTAGGTTTGTGTGTCTGCTTGTGGGTATGTGCATGTGAGTGTAGGTGCCAGCACAGGCCAGAGGTGTCAGATCTTCTAAAGCAGGAGTTACAGTCAGTTGTAAGCTGCCTAACAAGGGCGCTGGGAATCAAACCCAGGACCTCTGGGAGAGCTGTAAGTATTCTTTAACTGCTGAGCCATCTCTCCAGGTCCCAGCCTTTCCTTCCGAGATGGTCCCATTGTGTAATTGGCCCTTGAACTCCTACTGTTTCATCCTTGCAAGTACAGGGATTATAGGCATGCATGACCCTGGCTGGCCTAGCCTTGAATCCTTGAACAAGCTACTCAGCTGCTGATTAAGTCCCTTAGATCCCTGATCTCTACAATGAGGACAAGGATTACTGTCATGCATAACTCATTGGACTAAGGAAGAGGCAGGGAGTTTCTGGCTTTTCTAGGACATGTCTAAGGAAGCATATCCACATGTTGGTTGTGCATTCCTAACTCAGCACACGCATGGTCAACTGAATGTAACCGTCCTTTTATGTCTTAGAAATGTAAAACTACCAAACAGGATGATAAACAGTATATAAAAATGTCATAATGAAACCCATTATTTCAGGTTCAATTAATTGAGAAAAAAATAGTAATAAGGGGTCCTAAAGAATTAGGAATTCTCTAGAAAATTCCAGGCTTTATGAAGAATAGCCTGGAGCCCTGGAGCCAGAGGAGGAAAAATCTCTGAGAGAGTTCCAATAACTTATCTCAGAACTAAATCTAATATGCATATTTTCTGTCTTGTTTCATCCTTTCTTTAAATGGTGGCGCTGCTGAGAGAAGCAAAGAATTTCTCTCTCCCTGGTCTGGCCAAAACTAAACAAATCCTTTTTTTTTCCCAATTCCTGTCTCACAGGTTCTTGGTTAAGTGGCAAGCAAGGGCACTGAGATCTTAAAAACACAGGTATTTTCTTAATAGCTGCTCACTCTAGCCCCTACCTAGACCTTGCTCGTTTGTTCTGTTGTCTAACCCAGGCATTCTATGACGGAGGTATCATTTATCTTACATGGGACTGAACCCATGGCTCAGGGGCTAAAGGCACTGGATGCTCTTCCAGGGAATGTGGGTTTGATTCCCAGCACTCATGTGGTAGTTTACAACCATCTGTAATTCCAGTTTCAGGGAAGGTGATGCCTTCTGGCCTCCAAGGGCATCAGACATACACATGGTGCATAGACATACATGTATGCACTTATACATATAAAAAATAAAATAATTCATAAAGAGTAAAAAGGCCACCCATGGTCTAATGAACATTACATCCTTTCTTGAGACCAGCATTAATGATTATATTGTGCCTGTGTGTGTGTGTGTGTGTGTATGCGCGCGCGCGTGCACTTGCGTGCACACATGCACACTCCTGCATGTGCCAGGGCAGACCGGAGCAGACCAGGGGACAACGGTATCCTTCCTCAGGTGCTGTTCTTCAGGCACTGTCTACATTATTGTTTTCTGTTTGTTTGGTTTGGTTTTCCAAGACAGGGTTCTTGGTGTAGCCCTGGCTATTCCGGAACTCACTCTGTAGACCAGGCTGGCCTTGAACTGACAGAGCTCCTGCCTCTGCCTTCCCAGTGTTGGGGTTAAAGGAGTGGGCTACCACCCAGCTTAGTGTCCTGGAAAGGTTAGGGTGTCTGGCCAGGGAATCCCAGTGATCCCCCTGTTTCCACTTCCCTAGCAGTGGAATTACAAGCACGTACCACCACGTCTGCTTGCACTCACCTCCCATCTCTCAATCTGTATGTGTGTGTGTTGTATAAGTGTATAGGTATGAGTGTATGCATGTCAATGAAGGCCAGAGGTTGGTATCATGTATCTTCCTTGATTGTTTGCCATCTTTTTTTTCCCTTGAGACAGAGTCTCTCACAGAACCTGGTATTCATCAATTCAGTTGGGTTGACTAGCCTGTGAGCCCCAGAGATCCACTTGTCCCTGCTCCCAGCACTGGAGTTACAGACTCTCTGCCACAGTCCTTGTGTTTGTCAGGCAAGCACTGTGTTGTGATTAGTTTGAATCGTTCCGTTGACCCAATCTAGACTCACCTGGAAAGAGAGTCTCCATGGGAGAGTGTCTAGATTATGTTGACCATTGCACAAGGTCTGACTACATTAGTTGATGTGGGGAAACCCAGGCCACCTTGAGTGGCACCATTCCCAAGGCTTGAGCCCTGGACTACATGTGAATGGAGAAGGTAAGTTAGCTAGCAGACCCGCACACATTCCTTCTCTCTTTTCTCTTGCCTGTGAATGTGACTAGAGCCTTAAGTTCTTGGTGACTTGATTTTCCCAGAGTGATGGACCATAATCTGGAATGATAATAAAATGAATCCTTCCTTCCTTAAATTACCTATTTATTTATTTATTTTTGGTTAGGGTATTTTATCACAGCAGCAGAAACAAAACTTAGGATCCTAACAAAGTATCTCCCCAGCCTGGTTAAGCTGTTTCTAAGAATTTGGGCTTTTGTTTACATCACAGACACATAGCCTTGGATTCATACACAAACACCAATTTTCCCAGCTTACCGGTGTGCAGGTTTCATTATGACTTCAACAGAAAGTGACCTAAGGCTTGCCATGAGTAAGCTGTGGCTTTTATCTCTGCGAGACCCCAGGGGCTTTCTCAAGCTGCCCCCTTGATACCGAGCAGAGAGAGCCTTAGTCTAGTCTGTAGCCTTAGAGTGGGGTTCCAGGGCTCCTTCCCTACCAGAACACTTCATTTTATCCTTTTGGCTCAACTAATAACACCTACCTTTTAAGATTGTTGCTGGTATTGAATATTTGCACATACAGATCAGTGCCGCTGACTGGAGTGTAATTCAGCTGTGTATGTGTGTACCTCCCCTTGAACGTACACAGTCACATCCCCAACATGCAATGAGCCTTGGGTGCCACTGCCAATACCATAAAAAGATGGTTGTGATAACACATAATCCACATCCTTTGGAGGATGAATTTGGGGCCAGCCTATGCTACAAGAGCCTTTGTCTCACACAGACAGTACTGGGTACATATTAAGTGCTTGGTCACTGTCATTTTTGCCACATACCCCCTGTCAACTATCTTATGAATTAGGCATACAGTTCTCATTTAGATGGCACCACAACTCTGTACAGTGGATGGCAGCCTGGGCAGATGGTAAGTTCGAGGCTAGCTTGCCCTGCACAGCAAGACCTCCTCTCAACAAACACACAGCGAGGTCCCTATACTCTTAGGCATCTCCTTCATCCCTTCCTGGGCCTTCTTCAGGAAGAACTCTGGAGTCTGAGGGTGGCAGCAGTTGACTTAGGTACTTGATGAGAAGTCAGGGTGGGGTGGTGCTGGGTGACCTCGTGGTGAGCTGGATGGACCCTGCTGTCTCTGCCCTACTTCAACTAATGGTGGTGGGGACATTGTCCTTTAAATGACTCGTAAAGGGTCTCTTTTCTTTCTGGGTTGCCAGGCAAAGTCAGGTTAAGCTCTGAAGAGTTTTAAGGAGTGAGAGCAGGCGGGGTAAAAATAAACTTCCACATTAATCCATTATCCTAATGATCGTCCTAAAGATAAGCTTGATCAGATATGAGCATTGCTGAGATTGATTTGCCTAAAATAAGAAGCTCATTTGCATTTTTCTGATTTTCCTCTACTTCATTTAGCTACATTAAGGGACAGCTGCAGCTCTTGCCAAGGACAAACATTTGAAATATATGGATATTGCCTGTGTGTATTTATGGGGCTCAGTGTCCTTCCCACCCACCTGTGGGCATTGTAATCTAGAGGAGGCGGGGCAGCTGAGGGAAGTTCAAGGTGACAGCTCTGGTTTGCTAAGGCAGAGAAAGCTTTTGCAACTTCCATTTGATCACATTTTACAATTGATACATTGGTGGAATCAAAGAGCATATCTGGTTCGAATGGCTTGGAGACGATCCTAGTCGGCAGTCTAATATGAGGTCATTAACACACATCCCTTCGTTAATCAGTTATGCTTAACCTAAAGAGACAGCTAGGAGAGATACCTGCATTCCCACTTACAAATGAGAGAACTGAGGTCCAGTGAAGTTAAAATATATGGTTTGGGCCTCATCCACAGGGTGTAAGATGCCCCAGACCTGGGTCTCAGTGCCTTCCAGGTCAGAATTCTCTGAGATGGGACTCAGGTGCCAAGACCAGCTCTGAGGGCACATTCCTCCGAGGGGAGGGTAAAGTCTTAGCAATGCATGCGACCTCCAGACATAAATGCATCTGTGAGCCCGCAAAAAGCATTTGTGTGTGCTTCTGGGCAAAGATGACTGTGAATGGTAAAGACCCCCTAAGCCATAGCCTTTGAGTGTCAGGGACCCCACTGGCCAATTCCACCTTCAGCTCCAGGCCTCGCTCCTCTGCAGCCAGCCACTCTTCAGTGTGATTCTGTGATTCTCCCAAGGGAAAGAGCGTAGGCTGTGGCGTCAGATAGTTGTGGGTGGAGGCTTTGCATGACTGTTAGCTGGTATTCCTGGGGGACTTTCCATGTAGAACTGAGCTTATTACCTGTGCTGACTAGTTTTATGTCAACCTGACACAAGCGTGGAAAGGAGCCTCACTTGAGAAAATGCCTCCATACAAGACCAGGCTGTAAGCAAACCTGTAAGGTATTTTCTTAACTAGAGATGGATGTGAGAGGGCCCAGCCTGTTATGGGTGGGACCACCGTAGGCCACGGTTTTGGGGTTTTGGGTTTTGGCAAGCAAGGTGGAGCAATCTAGTCAGCAGCACCCTCCATGGCCTCTGCTTCAGCTCCTGCCTCCAGGTTCCAGCCTTTAGGTTCCTGCCCTGTTTGAGTTCCTGTCCTGACTTCCTTCCATGATGAACAGTGATGTGTAAGTTTAAGCCGAATAAATCTTTTCCTTTCCAAGTTGCTTTTGGTCATGGTAGCTTCCTCATACCAATGGTAATCTTAAACTGGGACATTGTCCTATTTAATTAATATGCCACTGAACTCCTGATCCTCCTGCCCCTACCTCCCAAGTGCTAGAATCACAGGTGTGTTACTAAAATTCCTTCCCTAGGGGAAATCTAAACAATGTCTACCTGTTCTCCTAACGTCTCAAAGACAAACTGAATTCCACCAAACTTCACTGGGGTACCATTGAGTTTATTAGGCTTATTTATAGAGCAGAGGTGAGGGGTTACAGGTAGAGATGTGGGTGGCCTTAAATTAGCCATCCTGGAAGGTCTGCTCCCAGCGTGGATGGGGACTCTTCCTTAGTCTTTTCCAGTTGATATACTCTGGCCCTTCCTTGAGTCTACAGGCAATTAGGACAGAATTGCATGCAACTTGTTGGAGGGGTGGGCCCTCGGGTGAAGACCCTCCCCAACCCTCCTTCTACGAAGAAATTTTAATACATAGTAAACCAACCTAGCTCGGAAGACCTAGCTGGGAAGACCTAGCTGGGAAGCCAGCACAACTAAACTCAGGACATTGGGGAAATTTTGGCTGGGAGGATAGTCCTGCATCATGCAAGGCTACGTTACCTTATAAAAAACTAATAATATAGTTCTTCAAGTCAAAATCACACAGGTACAAAAAATAAAAATAAAACAACAGCTGGATGCAGTGGTTATTGCTGTGAACCCAGAACCTAGAAGGCTGAGGCAGGAGTGGAGAGAATCCAAAGCCAGCCGGGGCTGGTAGCAAGACCTCATCTTTTGACTGGAGAGATCATTAGGAGTTCTGAGCACTTGCTGCTCTCTGGTGAGATCCAGGCAAGTTCAGCACACACATCAAGAGGCTCATAAACACTTGTAATTCTGGCTCCAAGGGATCTGACTCCCTCTCCTAGCTTCTGTGGGTACTTGCATGCACATGTACACACACACACACACACACACACATACACACACTAAAAATAAAATTTAAAAAAGGTAGCAGGGGGTGGGGTGGTACAAACCTTTAATCCCAGCACTCGGAAGGCAGAGGCAGGTGGATCTCTGTGAGTGCAAGAACAGCCTGGTCTACAAAACGAGTTCCAGGATAGCCAAAGCTGTTTCTACACAGAGAAACCGTGTCTTGAAAAACAAAATAAACAAACAACAATAACAACAAAAACAGGTGTAGAAGGCCATATCTTATAAAGAGAGAAAGTGGGGAGGAAGAAAATGGTCAGGTGTCTTTGCCAATCCATCCTTCAGATCCGAGTCCACTTTCTTGGACTCGATTTTGGCAGCTGCATGTATGTACTCTTAGAGATTGTGTCTAAGTACAAGCAGACAGGTGTGCCATTCAGCTCTGTGTGTGATGTGGGGGGCGGTGAGTAAATCCTTTCATAGTGGGAAGAGTTAAGAAGTTGGAAATTCTATGAATAAGACCACAGCTCAGTGTCACGTTTGCAGTATAGATATGCAGGCTGGTTTTAGGCAAATATGCTATATTCCTCTGCTTTGGCTGATTTTATGTCTCCTCTAACAAACAGTGCTGGACTTCTCACTCATCTGTCCCCTCGTCTGGCAAGCTCCCAGACACCCTTGGAATGCAGCAGCTATTGTCTCCACGAGAGGATGTCCTCCCTCACTGCCCTCTCCCCACGAAAGGCTAATCATTTCCTCCCTCGCCCCCATACCTCTCACTAGCTATTCCTGCTGCTGTTATTGTGAATTGTTGATAGTGTTTGTGGTGCTGAGGCTCAAGCTTAGGCAGTGATGTGTCTTTCAGCCTCATTTCCAGCCCCCACCCCGTGTATAGACTACCCATATTCCACATAGTTTGAAAGGTCCCAGGAGAATATTCCTATCCCCCTCTCCCTGACTACCCACTCATCACCAGTTCGAATAAAACAGAACAAAACAAAACAAACAACAGAAGCAACAACAACAACAAAAACCTATCAAGCCAGGACCACACAGGCACTTGAATGACTCCTTCGCTTTTCTGTCACCTAACAATGCTCTTGGAGTTGTTTCATAGTGGAGCATAAAGAACTCCTTTATTCCCTTTCCTATGGCAGAGCGCTTTTTGTGTGAGTACACTATCATTCCCGGAGCCAGCCTCCTGTTGGTGGACATTTAGGTCATTCCCAACCTTTTGCCATCGCAGACAATGCCGCATTGAATAGCATTGTCTGTGAGTCATTGTGCCCATGTGGGTGTGTATTTGTGAGATAAATTCTTGCAAGTGGGATTTCTGGGTTGAAGGATGTGTGTAGTCTTGATTTCAGGGATCATTGCTGGGCCAGTCGTCTTCAGGGCCTCACCTGCCACTGACGCTTTCACCATCGCTGCAGGAAGGAGTCTTATGCCGCTGGGCTTCCCTGGAAGGGCCTGTCTCACCCGTCTACCTGGTGCTATTATTTCCTAAATGTCAGCTCTAAGACCCCATCACAGCACACATCACTCTGGCTCCTCACCGACTCATCTTTCTGCTCCATTGATTCCTGAAATCCTTAGGGTACAAAGGGACCAACAGGTCTCTGCTAGGAATTACTTTACATAGGTGCTCAATGACTGGGCAGTTAGGGCTTATCTGTGGGTCTTGGTCCAGTGGAGTTTAGGGACTTTTGTTCAGTTTGCTTAGGTATGTCACCCTTTTTGATGGGGTCTGTAGCTCAGGCTGGACTCAAAACCTCTTTGTAGCCAAAGATGACCTTGAACTTCAGATCCTCTGGCCTCTTTCTCTCCAGTGAGAGGGTTACAGGCAGTTTCCACCACACCTGGTTTAAGTGGGGCCAAGGGTGGAACCAGGGACTTCTGAGTCCTGGGCAAGCCCTTTGCCAACTAAGATATACCCCAGGCACTATTCACTTCTGGAACTTTGGGGCCCTCAAATACTGGAGTCCAACTAAAAACTCAGTGCCACACTACCCCAGAGATACCCACAGCAGATGGCAGGGTGTCTCTGAGGCTGCGGGTTCTGGTCGTCGGAACCCCCCTCTCCTAAGAGTTTCATCTTTCAGACTGTTTCCCATTTTGTCTGAGCTGGAAGACTAAGCCTCGTCTCGTGTAAAAACCTATGCCGCCCCACCCCCCTCCACTCCACAGATGAAACTGTCATCCTCCAGATTAGTACTGTCTGGAGGGACAGGAGCAGAACTGGGCCCCAGGAAAGCGAGCGCAGTGAGGCAGGTGGGAATAATCCCCGGCGCCTGGGGTGGGGGAGGGGCAGCAGATGGCTCCCTGGGCAAGCCTTGAAAGCCGGGATTAAAGAGTAATTTTCAGCGTGATTTAGGTCACCGCACTTAACTCTTTCCTGACCTCAGGGCCTAAAGGAAGAGTTCTACCTAGGCGTGAGGCCCGAGGAAAACTTCTTAGTCCCTGGCTAGAGGCCTCGGGGACAGCACCTGGGAATTTCACAGACCGAGTCAAGCCTCTTCACAGGGACAAACCCAGGAGCCTGTCCCCTTGAGTCCCTCCCAAGTGTCCAGGTACTTCCTGCGCAGCTGTTCTTTCTCCAGATAAGATCTTTTTTTTTTTAATAGTGAATTTTTTCTTAAAGATTTATTTATTTATTATGTATACAGTACTCTGGCACCAAATCTCAAATCTCATGACAGATCATTGTAAGTCAGCATGTGGTTGCTGGGAATTGAACTCAGGACCTCTGGAAGAGCAGCCGCTGCTCTTAACCTCTGTCTGAGCCATCTCTCCAGCCCCCCAGATAAGAGATAAGTTTGGGGGTTGTTTTTTTTTTTTTTTTTTTTTTTGGCTTTTCGAGTAGTTATGGAGCCAGT
Source organism: Chionomys nivalis (assembly GCF_950005125.1). NCBI lineage: Eukaryota > Metazoa > Chordata > Mammalia > Rodentia > Cricetidae > Chionomys > Chionomys nivalis. The sequence goes on from NC_080092.1 coordinate 59,557,641, forward strand.
CCTGAAACTCACTCTGTAGACCAGGTTGGACTTGAACTCACAGAGATTCTCCTGCGTCTGCCTCCCACGTGCTGGTATTAAAAGCGTACACCCCACTGCCTAGCTCCAGATAAGATCTTTAGTACCTGGTCTTGTTCCCCTTCTCCAGCTCACCCCCACCCTACCCCATAAGTATTTATCCAAAAGTCAATGTATTGAATTAGTTTCCACAAGCAATAATTTTCCTCCCATACTGTTGAAATGTGAAATTTTTACAGTTTCCCCTTTTCTGTTGCCAGGAAACTCAAAGCCAAATTCACCAATGAATCCCATAATCTCTACGAATGCATTTTCTTTTTCTACATGTCTCATTAATCTATTCTAATTTGTTTCTTCTTGGTCCTAGTTGTATTTTTCTGTTTATATTCTGCTGTATTGTTTTTTTTTTTTTTTTTTTTTTTTTTTTTTTTTTTTTTTTTTTTTTTTGGTTTTTCGAGACAGGGTTTCTCTGTGGCTTTGGAGCCTGTCCTGGAACTAGCTCTGTAGACCAGGCTGGTCTCGTGTTGAATGAATGTCCTGGATGTTGTACCAAACCCTTTGTGAAACTAGGTGAAGTAAGTATATGCAGAAATACTTCGTATGAAGTCATTATTCATCTTTTAAGATCAGTATCTGGTACATGCTTAATCCTGCAGGAGATTAGTGGCTGATGCAGATAAAATTTACTTAAACATTTATTACCTATTACGTGCTGGGCATTATGCACAAGACCGTTTCTGTTATCTATTCCAGTGATTTTCTGACAGACATAATTAAGTGAGACCCCACAAATTGTTTAGCCCTCTTCTAGCTATTCTTTCTGGAGGGAGAGTGATGAGAGCAGGATCTTGATAGGTAGCCAGGCTATCCTTGAATTGAGAATCCTCCTGACTCGGCCTCCAGAGTGCTGGGATTGAAGGCCTGCACCACCACCTCCAGAAATAGTAGCTATCAGCAGATAACACTAATGTGTGTGTGTGTGTGTGTGTGTGTGTGTGTACTTTTGTTAAGTTTCTGTACACCACATGCATGTAGATATGCGAGGGGGCCAGAAAAGTGTTTTATCCCCTGGAGTTGTAGTTATGGGCAGCTGTGAGCTGCCTGGTGTGGATGCTGGGAACCGCACCCGGGTCCTCGGCAAGAACAGGAAGTACTCCTAGCCACTGAGCCATGTCATCGCTCCAGCTCTGCACCTGTGAGAGTTTAGTGGCCAACAAAACAAAACCGGAACTGAGAGAGCCTGGCACAAGTGGGTAGAGTAGGCATTCCTTGCTGCATTCAGTAATCACCTCTTTATCTCTCAACGGGAAGCCACTTCTGATACATCTGTGGTCCCTGGGCTCTGGGTCAGGCCTTATCCTATGTGCAAGTGACCCAGATGGGGCCCTTAGTGCTCTGTGTTCACCACCGGAACTGGTTCAGCATCTAACATGTGACCCACGTGGGTCCCTGTGGGTGTTATTGGGAGGAGTGTTGTTTTCCTTACTGCGGAGTGGGAGTCTGGCCATATGTATGACTGAAGTTTGGGCAGCCATCCTCCCACCCTCTGCAGATGCCCATCTGACAGGGGGCCAACACAGAGGAAGTGGAGTCTAGAAGCAGAGGGAGTGATGACAGGTCCTGAGGACTTTGTTTAGTTGCCTAGATGCAGCCATACCCAAAAGTCAGCAAGACCTGTCTCAGGATGCGATGCATGACTACTCAGTTCTAAGCCAGCAAATTCTCTCTCACGCTCTAGCCTGTCCTGCCTTAAGCAACTTTTGTCAACTATTTCGTGACAACCACAAGAAAAGGAACCACTATAGTTTCTATTCTATAGCAACAACAAAACACCCTAACTCCCATATAATTCTCAGTACATTTTCATTCCCACTTAATGGACCTGCCCAATATTGAAGCTAATAAATGGCAGTGTTCATATCTGAAGCCAGTTCTGGCTGCAAGCCTGTGCACGTGTTCATAAAAACGCTCAGTTGGGGTGCCAGACAGAAACGAATGAAACATGGGGGTTCGGAATTACCAAGGATGGCCAGCCTGCTGGGGCACCACCTCTCTGAACTGTCTTCCTCAGACCTGTGTGAGACATGGGACAAGCACTCGCGCTGATTCACAGACCCACCAGCTCCTCTTCCTCCTGGACCGGGAGCTCCGACCTCTGCTCTCTTAAACGAGAAAGGTACTTTGAGGACACCCCAAGGACACCCCTGAAGCAGCAAGGCTCCACTATCACAGGCTAAGCGGGGAATAAATCAGATCTTCTGCGGTGGACACTGTGAAATGCCCGGCAAAGGCTCATGTGTTTGGATACTTTATCCCCAGCTGGCTGAACTTTGGAAGGTTGTGGAGCCTTTTGGTTTTTTTTTTTTTTTTTTTGGTTTTTCGAGACAGGGTTTCTCTGTGGTTTTTTGGAGCCTGTCCTGGAACTAGCTCTTGTAGACCAGGCTGGTCTCGAACTCACAGAGATCCGCCTGCCTCTGCCTCCCGAGTGCTGGGATTAAAGGCGTGCGCCACCACCGCCCGGCCTTGTGGAGCCTTTTGAAACCACCTGGAGGAATTGGGTCACTAAAAATCGGCTTTGAGGTTTTATAGGCCACGCCCAATTTTGATTTGCTGTCTGCTCCCTGAGTGTGGCTGCAGTGGGACCACATGCCTCATAGTTCTGCCGTTCTTTCCCTTCCCTGATGGAGTACTCCCCACTCTGAAACCAGAAGCCAAAGTAAACCTTCTTTCCTAAAAAAGTAGCCTCTGTCAGAAATTTTGTCATAGTCGTGAGAAAAGTAATGAAAAGTAACTAATTTTGTTTGTTTGTTTTTGTTTTTCAAGACAGGGTTTCTCAGTGTAGCTTTGGAGCCTGTCCTGGCACTAGCTCTTATAGACCAGGCTGGCCTCGAACTCACAGAGATCCGCCTGCCTCCGCCTGCCTCTGCCTCCCGAATACTGGGATTAAAGGTAAAGCCACTGCCCGGCTCAAAGTAACTAATTTTGACAGTTACCCGGGGACTTGTCTCTGTCCGAGCTGCCTGCGAGTAAAGCTTTCCCATGTGTGCACTCATGTAAGCACTCAGAGGTTAGGGTTAGGACCTGACCTGAAGCCATGGTCCAAGAGGGTGCAGCTACAGGTTGAGCTGGAGCAGGTCTTCCATGTGGTCCTGGAAACATCATCAGTGTGATGCTGATTTGGTTGGCGGGCAGATTGCGAGAGTTCCAGGGTCACCGAGGCTTCCAGCTGGATTTCAAAGGAAAGACTTAGGAAGCCAGGCAGTGTGTGACAGAGCCTGAGTCCCTGCAGGCAGCCCCTGAGGGATCAATGCTGTGAAGGTCAAGCCATAGAGACCCCAGGAGAGCATTTTCACGGAACCTGCAGGAAGAGAGCACTGCAAGCATAGGGCAGAGGCCATGCAGGCGGCAACTAGAAAGTCTGGCTGGGCAGAGCTGCCGAAGCTTATTGGAGGTCATATCAGGACACCACGTACCCAGATGCCAGGCATAGAGCTACAGCATTTGAGGTCTTCCTTGCTGGGTTTTGGTCTTGCTTTGATCTCATCCTTCCTTCCTAAGCTCCTGTTTCTCCCTTCAGGGATAGGAATGTGTGTCACCGTATATTAGAAGCAAGACTTCACTATTTTACAGGTTCTCACAGAAAATACTTTTGCTTGAGTCTCAAAGAAGACTTGGAACTTGAATCTTTAAATAGTATTAAAACTGTTAAGAGCACCAGAACCCTTGATGATGAGCTGATTATATCTTGCATTATGAAGTAAACAAGCTTGAGCCTTTTGAGGACCCAGGTGGAGAATGATGATTAAGAAGTTCTATTTGGAGCCGGGCGGTGGTGGCGCACGCCTTTAATCCCAGCACTCGGGAGGCAGAGGCAGGCGGATCTCTGTGAGTTCGAGACCAGCCTGGTCTACAGAGCTAGTTCCAGGACAGGCTCCAAAGCCACAGAGAAACCCTGTCTCGAAAAACCAAAAAAAAAAAAAAAAAAAAAAAAAGAAGTTCTATTTGGGTGTTGGAGTCATGGGGTAGACTTGTGATGATTGATATTTATTGGTAACCTGGTCAAGTTGAGAACCACCCAGTTCAGGAAAGCATGCCTCTGGGTATGTCTGTAATGATGTCACTAGAGAGAACTCACTAAGTGGGCAGACCCACCTTGACTGTGGGCAGCCCAGAGCCTGGGAGTACAGATGGGAAGTAAGGAGAAGGTCTGTTAGCAACAGGCTTCCTTTCTCCCGGTCTACTCCTGGGCACCATGGTATGAACTGCTCTGCTCTGTCGTGCTCGCCCCAAGATGATGGGCTGAAGCCGTCAAAATTGTAATCCAGAAATAACCCCTTCCTCCATTATACAATTCCTCTGGGCATTTGTCACGTGGCTGATCCCTTTGGCTGTGCCATCGCCCTTCCTAAGCCGAGCATCTTCATAGAAGAAGGAAGATGGCATTTGGCAGATGAAGTACAGATGAGATCCCATCCATCATCAGAGCAGCAGGTAGCTGCAGGACAGCCCTTTCTGGGCAACTGCAGGCCTGGGCCTCCCTTCTCTGGCATTTCAGGGAGTTCTCAAGGGTGAATGGGCCAGTCTCTGTGGCTCCCGAAAGACTCTGCTCCCCGAGCGTGAGGCTCTGTGTTGCCCACACTGTCACCAGTGGCTGTCTCTGGGCTGCCCCTCTGCATGCTGTTACCATTCACCTGGTTTCATTCGCCTGCTATTTGTGCCATGGTAACCTTGTAAGAGAAGAGAACACGGTGAACTATTGGGAAGAGGGTGTCCCTGGGTCTCTTTGCCTAGGGAAGAACACCACGTTACCTGGCAGAAGCAAAGAGCCAGAAACCCACTTAAGGCCATTTTCTACAAGTGTTACAGAAATCACATTCAAGAGAAATCTATCCATTAGGACAGAATTCTGTAAAGAGTTCTGGACCAGTTGTGCTCGCTCCAGGCAAGACTCGGCCCAAATCTTCAGCCAGACTCGCCTGTTCAGAATGTAAAGAACAGAGAGACGGTGAAGGCAAGGTTTAAAAACTGGCTCTAAAGACTAGGATGATGCCCTGGTGAGTAAAGTACTGATGAGTAAACATGAGGACCCAAGTTCAAATCCCCTGACAGCCACATTAGGTAACAGACATGATGGTGTCTGCCTGAAACCCCAGTGCTGAAGGGGCAGAGACAGGAGGATCCCTGGGGCTTACTGGCCAGCCAGCCTGGCCAAAGCAGAAAACTCTGGGTTCAGTGAGAGAGCTTGCTACAAATAACTAATTTGGAGAGCAATAGAAGAAGATACATGATGTTGATCTCTGGTCTATCCACAATCATACACAGACACACACACACCACACAAAGAGGGGGGCAAGTGCACACACAGAAATAAAATTTAGCAATTTAAAAAGTGCTTAAAAACACTAGCTTTCTAGAATAACATAAAATTCATGTCTATTTATATATAAGCACTTACTATTGACTAAATATGCGTGCCCCTCCCCTAGTTTTTACATGGAGCCCTAGGTTCCAGTGTCTCTGTACTCTGAGGCTTAAGAAAACAATTAAGGTTATATGAGGCGATTAGGATGAAGCCCTGATCCAACAGAAACTGGTGATGTCATAGACAGACACTAGGAGGAAAAGGCTGTATGAGGACAGAGAGAAGGGGGCCCATCGGGCCAAGAAGAATGGCTTTACTAGAAACTAAATTAACTAGAGCCTTGATCTTGATTTGTAGCTTCTAAAATTAAGTAATTTTCTGTTGTTTAAGGTTCTCAGTCTATGGTACTTTGTTGCAGTGGCCTGAGTTTACGAATATATATGCACAATATACAAAGAGAAATAAAATTACAGAACGGAAAGTCAGGTCAGTGGTTAAGAGTTCATGCTGCCCTTCCAAACCAGAGTTCCGTCCTGGGATTGGGCAGTTCCCAACTTCCTGTGACTGCAGCTCCAGGGAGACAGGACGCCTCTGGCCTTCCTGTGCACTTGTATTCATGTGCATATATCTACATGTAGACCACACACACACACACACACACACACACGCACACGCACACACACACACACATTTAAAAAGAAAAAGAAAAATTAAAGTATACAGCTTTTTAAAGAAAGAAATAAAATTGCCTTACTTAATTGTAAATTCCACATCGCCGATTGAATCTCACAGTACTTCTCTTGCCTGTTGCTAAATTGTTTGAATTAAACTGGTTTTAATTCAATCATGATTGGACAAAAATCACACATGCATGTATGTGCGTGTGCATGCAAACATGCACGTACACACAAATCTGGGTCAATTGGCAAAGTGCTTGTGCCATTAGATGGATGAGTCTAATTCCAGAATGTTCAGTAGTAAGCACTTATTTAGCATTTAAGAAGCCTGGAGTTCAAGCCTTAGTGCTGGGGAAAAAAAAATGGTGTTTAATAACAGTTAACCAGTGTGGGGCGGGCCCATAACCCCAGCACTCGGGAGGCAGAGGCAGGGGCGTGAAGAGTCTAGCCAATTTGACCTACTTACCCATACTCTGTCTCCACTACCAACAAAACAGCTTGCAAATTTTCTGAAAATGCAGCAGCTGGCTCCTGTGACTGTCAAAAGCACTTTACCGACAAGGACTGTTGTGCCCAGCTCCACCTTTCAAAGCAAACGAGATCAACAGACCAGCATGCTATTACCAAGTGAACTCTGAAGGCCTGCTCCACTCCCATACATGACATCGTTAGCTATAAGACTGAGTTATTGGGCCTAGTGTGGATCCCCTAGGCCAATGCCTCTTACAATGTCATCCCTGTATCAGCAGACTCAACATCACCTTAAACTCTGTACAGATGCAACTCTGGCCTACTGTGGACTACTGAGTCTGGGCCTCCGGGGACAGGGCCCTGAAATGCGTCTCTGATGCTTCCGGTGATGTTCAAGGTGCTTCTGATGCATCTTCAAGTTTGATGTTCTTTTCAGAGGAAGGCAGTTTGAATTGTCCTAGCCTTTGGTGGCGCATACATTGTTCTTGCCCCCCGCTGCAGGTGATGAGTGTCAGCTTTAATATTCAGAACTCTCGTTACTACTCCAGGCCTGCTCACACAGAGGTAGTTAGGAAGAGTTCTCATCAATCGGTCCCCTCGAAAGGCTTCACCTCCATCCAAGAGGCTTTACAAAAACAGTGCTGGAGTAGGAAGCTGCGTGCAGTCTCTCTGTCCCCAGGGCTCATGCTTGTGTCTGTGTTCTCCTGAGCTGTGAACACAGCGGGGGCTGTTTAAATTGTCGCAGTCTGCAGAGGGGCTTCCTACCTGCATTCAGAGCTCACTGCAGATGCCCCACTTATCCTGGCCTGTGACCCGGACTCTGCTCTGAAGTGGAACATTCTTTTTGCTGCAGATGAACTGAAATCAGAGAAATCCCGGGTCAAATCAGCTTTAATAAGTTGTCCCATTATTTTCCATGGATGTTCCTCACACATGTGCTTTTTTTTCCTCTCTCTCCTTCTTTTATTGCAGTGCTGGGTATCCATCCGAACCAAGACTTGCCCATGCTAGGCAAGCAACTTGCCACTGAGCTACTCAACCAGCTGTTACTAGTTTTCACAACCTAAGTTCATGGGTTCCAAGTTCTTTTAAAGTATTTATTATCTGTTTGTTTGTTTGTGAGGGCCATGTCGCAGCGTTCATGGGGGCAAGAGATCAACTCTTTGCTGTAGTTCTATCTCTCTCTCTCTCTTGCACGCAAGGCCTGGATGTCAAACTCAGGTTTTCAGGCTTGGTGGCAAAAGCCTTTACCTTGCCTGACCTGTTTCCAGAGGATGTTATGCTGAGTTGAACCTTAGAGGATGAACAGGTTTTAGAATGAATAGCCAGGAGAAAGAACATGGAAAATTGCTGTAGAAGGCTGGAAATATCGTGAAGGCCAGAGCTGTGAAAGAAGGGGGTGGATGGTTCTAGGAGTTTCATTCTTGTCAAGAGAGAGTGAGGAGGAGCTGGGGTCGCTGACCTGGGGCACCATCATGAAGTGCCTGGAGGCCTGATGTCGGTGTTAGATTTTTATCTAGGTGCATGGTGCGCGCCTGTAATCCCAGCCTTCTGGAGGCTGAGGCAGGAGGATCATGAACTTCAGGCCAGTTTGAGCTGCATAGTTCATGTATCAAAAAATTGAGCCGGGCGGTGGTGGCGCACGCCTTTAATCCCAGCACTCGGGAGGCAGAGGCAGGCGGATCTCTGGGAGTTCGAGGCCAGACTGGTCTACCAGAGCTAGTTCCGGGACAACACCAAAGCTACAGAGAAACCCTGTCTCAAAAAAAAAAAAAAAATTGAAACCACCTGAAATATAAAAATGACAAAAGAACATGGCCTAAACTGAGTATGATGGTACATACCTGCAATCCCATTGCCACTAGGCAGAGGGAGGAAGAGCAGGCTTTCGAGGCGGTTATCAGCTACAGAGGGAGTTCAAGACCAGCCTGAGCTAAAAATGAGACCACATCTCAATAAAAATAATACACTATAAATGTATTCTAGTCACATGAACAGGCAGTTTCTGATGTTTTTCTTTTTTTTTTGTGGTTTAATTTTGGCTTAGTATTTTGAGACAGGGTTTTTCTATGTAACAGCTCTGACTGACCTGGTACTCACTTTGTAGACCAGGTTGGCCTCGAACTCAAGGAATCCTCCTGCCTCTGCCTCCTAAGCACTAGGATTAAAGGTGGACACCACTACCGCCCAGCTTCCTGCGGAGTTTTAAGCAGAGTGCTGATATGATCCTATCCATTCTTTCTGAAGGATCATTCAGCTATAGTGTAGCAAAGAGATAGAGGGAGGACAGCCGACAGGAGGAAGGCACTTCTGAGACCCTTAAGCCAGGAGCGGCAGTCTGAACTGAGTTGCTAACAGGGGCTGGAGGAGAGAAAATGGCCTTGACAGAGCCTATTGGACACTGCAAATGTGGCGGTTACAGGTAAGCAACATCTGTGGCTTGGGCCAGGGGTGGGTGGTGGAACCTTTCACAGAATCAGACGGGAGGGGCTGCAGCTGGAGTGAGTAGAGTCAGAGCTGGACTGGAGTGATAGGACCTCACTCCTTTCTGGCCTTTCTTGTGCCCTTGATTCCCTCCCCACTCATACACACACCCACACTGAGGTATTCCTCAGCATTGCCGGGCTTTATGTTTCCCCAGCTTCCCCGAAGAAACATGAAGCTGAAGCTGAACGTTCCAAGCTCTTGGCAGAAATGAGATGTGATGAAAAATGAACAGCAGCCTTCAATGTGATTTTTGATTAATTTCTCCAAAGATGTCACACACACACAGATACATACACACACACACAAACAAAACAAAACAATAAAGCCACTCGTTCTATTTCCTAGTGTACCAGGAAAAAGATTTGTAGAAAAATAAAATTGTATTGTAATTAGGGTCTTTTGAATAAATATGAAGGGAGTCGGGTATACAGGTGCACTTCTTTAATCCCAGCACTGGAGAGGCAGAGGCAGAGGCGGGAGGATCTCTGAGCTCAAGGTCAGCCTGGGCTGTGAGTTCTAGGGCAGTCAGGGCTGCACGGAGAAACCCTGTCTCAACAAAATCAACCCAAAAAGAAGTGTGAGGGAAGTGACACCTAGTACTTTACAGGGAGGTGCTAAAGACCTTAGTGTGTGTGTATGTGTGTGTGTGTTGTCTGGGGGACCCTATTCTTGGTTGGCAATGGCCAGTAAGATAAGAGTTATTGATGCCGGTGTTAATAATCAATCATGCAAAAGAGGAGTGTTTCTCTGACCCCTTCCAGTTTGGCTTTTTCTTGTGTTTTTTTGACTTCTCTTCGCTGCTTACATATACCCAAGTATCTACCAAAGTATACTTGTAATGTGTGAACCTTTCTTGCCAAATCTAAACTGGCCATTGTTAGTTCCTTTCTGTAAGTATTCATTCATGTTGTTAGTTTTCTGTTTTGTGGTGGTGGATGGTTAAACAACTGTCCTTTTGTTTGTTTGAGAAAGACTTTTTTTTTTTTTTTTTTTTTTTGAGACAGGTTTCTCTGTGTAGCTTTGGAGCCTGTCCTAGAACTTTTTCTGTAGACCAGGCTGGTCTTGAACTCACAAATATCCACCTGCCTCTGCCTCCTGAGTGCTGGGATTAAAGGTGTGTACCACCACCGCCCAGCTGAGAAAAACTTTTTAATTATAATGGTATAACTAAACAAATTCATAGAGACCTGCCTGTCTGGGCCTCCTGACTGCTGGGTTTAAAGGCATGAACCACCATGCCTGACAACAATTGGAACTTAATTTTTTTTAACATTTATTTACTTTGCGTATGTAAGAATCCTGCCAAGGTGAGGGGTCAGGGGCCGACTTGTGGAAGTCATTCACTCCTTTCACCATGTGGGGCTGGGAGCAGAACTCAAGTCTCCAGAACTGGCAACAACCCACTGTAAAGCCTATTTAACTTTGAGCCAGTGTAGCTCTGTGTGGCTCAGTGTCTCTGTGTAGCTCAGGTTGGTCTCATTCTGCCTCTGCCCTCCACCCCACCCCGCCCTGCTCTCCCGGGCACTGAGACTGCAGGCATGCAACCCTTTCCAAGCATGCACACACATATGCGGTTGGCTGTGGACAGCACTAGCCCAGGTCCTTCACAAAGAAGATGGCTGGCCTGAGAGAGCTCGTGTCACAAAAGGTTACAGAGCACAGGTCCCTCCGACCTGACTTGGCCCAGTCTGGGCCTCTTCTATTTGTTCCTATTTTTTTTGTTCTCTCATTCGGGCCTCTGTGTTGGACAAAATGTTCCAGTTATGCTGATTCTGTTTGCAGTGATGACAGGCAAAGGCTGCTGCCTCTCACATGACTTTGGCTGTTGGGGGTGGAGGCGGTGGCGGCGGCTGCTGCTTTAGGTGTCACCTGGGTGGGTGCCGTGGTATTGAGACCGATGGATTCTTTCACACGCCGTGCACTTGTGAAGGCGTTTCGTGCTGAGAACTGTTTGTTTCTCCGCCTTGCAAGCTGTCGGATGCCTTCTCTCCGCAAAGCTGATTCCCAAGAATGTAACCCTGCTAAACACTGCCCTAGGTACCTCTCTTCCAACCAAGCCTGTGTCTATGGCTCTCACTCTCTCAGTTCAGTGGGTCTTATCTAGCCAGAAGCAGGCAGGCAGGCTGCTGTGGCTTCTTTAGTAGGGTTACCGCAAGTCAGGAAGGCAGGAAGTGTCTGAAGGCTTAAGATCATCAACTCATTATGGATAGGCAACTGGCTCCAGGGACCAGGAGGGTAACCAAAGGATATCTCCAGTAAACTCTTCATGGGCCCAGGCCACTTGTGCTCCCAGCCTTGGTGATACCCTACGGTGGTAAGGAAGATTGGTAATCTGAGGAGAGTAAAGATACCAAACAGTGTTCTCAAAGTCTGTTCTCCAGACCATTGCTGCCATTGGACCAGAAATGGATACTGTCTCAGGTCGAGCAGCCTCAGAGACTGCCATACTTCACAGAAGAGCACTGTAAATTTTTTAGAGAGGGATGCAGGGTGTCCAACCTCTAGACAGGGATGCAGGATGTCCAAGCTCTAGACAGGGATGCAGAAATATCTAACCTCTAGACAGGGATGCAGGAATATCTAACCTCTAGACAGGGATGCAGGAATATCTAACCTCTAGACAGGGATGCAGGAATATCTAACCTCTAGACAGGGATGCAGGAATATCTAACCTCTAGACAGGGATGCAGGAATATCTAACCTCTAGACAGGGATGCAAGAATATCTAACCTCTAGACAGGGATGCAGGGTGTCCAACCTTTTGACATTGACACTTGATGGTGTCATCTACAAAGTTCACACTTCAAAAATGATGCAATCGAGTTACCAAAAATAGTGATAATAATAATTTTGAAAAGTCTCAAGTAGAGTGTGGTGACACAAGCTTTTAATAGCTTGGGAGGCATAGACAGTTGAGTTCAAAGCCAGACTGGTCTACACAGCAAGTTCCAGGCCATCCAGGACTGCATAGTGAGACTGTGGCTCAAAACAGCAGCAAATCTCCTAACGTTCTGAGTAAGGATGGTTTTGTGTCGGTTGTATCCACACTTGCATGTTTCTCACTTATTGGGCTGTGAGAGCCTTTTCTGATATAACATTTCTTAGATGGAGTATTCAGAGCACACTCTATGAAACACTGTCCCAGGTCTTTCTTCTATTCCAAATGTATACAACCAATCAGGGTGCTCAGATATTGGTGCCAAGATGTTTGGTTTTGAACCCAGCTGTTTGTGATCTTCCTTTAGGTCTTCAACTCTGGTGTGTCTTGTGTGTCTTGTGATATAGTCCTTCTGTACACTGTGAATATATATTATCCTCATTAGTTAATAAAGAAGCCAACCAGATAATAGCTGAACTGGATACAGTTAGGTGGGAAAGCCAGACTGAGAATGATGGGAAGAAGGGCAGAGCCTGGAGTTGCCAGCCCAATGCAGAGGGAGCAGGAGATGAATGTCCCATGTTAATAAAGGTACTGCCATGTGGCAAAGCATATATAAGAAGTATGGGTTAACTTAAAATGTAAGAGCTTGTTAGTAATAAGCCTGAGCTAATGATTGAGCATATATAATTAATATAAGCCTCAGTATGTTTATTTGAGAGTGACTGTGGGGCAGGAAAACTTCCCACAGTCTTGTGATTCCAGTTAGTGAGTGTGCCACAGACAGTCCTGTAGGAGCCCAGACTTCCTGAGATTTAAATATGTTCTTAGGGCTATCGAGATGGTTTAGAGGGTAAAAGCTCTTCCTATCAAGCCTGATAACCCATTTCAATCACCAGGACCCACATGGTGAGAAGAAAGAAACAGAAGGTCGGTGGGCAGGTAGATGGATTGCTGTGATCTGATGTAAGTGTGTCCCCTACTTCCAGATTCACATGTTGGAATCCGACCCCTCAGGGTGATGATATCATGAGGTGGGTGTTTGGGGAAGCCATTAGTCATGGGGATAAAAGCTTCATGAATGAGATTAGAGTCCTTATAAAGAGGCTTGAGAGAGCCCTTACCCTCTCTCCACACGAGGAGAGAGTGAGAGAAGGTGACGTAAGCACCAGGAGACAGAGTCAGATAACAAATTTGTTAATCTTGGACCTCTTAGACTCGAGAGCCATGAGAAATAAATTTCTGTTGTTTATAAGCTTCCTAGTCTCTGGTGTGTTGCTGTAGCAGTCCCAACAACCTAAGACAATAAAGTTATCTTGTTGTCTACTGAATGTGTGAGCTGAAGGGAGTGAGAGGCATCGTACAGAATACATTTTCTTCTGTAGCTTGAACTCTGCTTTCAGCAGTCAGTGTACTGGAGGGAGAAAACCACTTCTGTGCAGTAAACCTTAACCTTCACTTCTTGGGACCTAGAATTGTTGCTATGCCAGGTGGTTCTGTGGCTAAACTCTGGGCTGGGGAGGGATTCCAGGTATCACACAATCTAGAATGGATATGTCAGAGGGAAGGCAAAGGCCACTGGAGTTTGGGATGGCTAGAATCCAGCGAATGGCAGTTCACTCTCTGGCTCTAGAGTTCCCTCTCATCCTAATGGGAGGAGGAGTCTTAGTAGTCCAGACACAGGCAAGTTGAAGAAATGTTCCAAGGGATCGAAGTGAGGCCTGAAGGTGATGAAGCAGTTTATACCACGTAGAAAGAGCAGGGAAGAGGCCAGCTGGTGAGCCGGCGAAGACTCTCTGGTCAATTTCAAAACACACTGGAGATGAACAGGCTGTCCAGTGTGGGTTGCAGAGCACAAGCTATGCAGAGGTTCTTCCAGGGTGTGAAGGCCATGGGCTTAGACCATGATGTGCTCAAGCCAGAAATAGCACCAATGACCAACTTCCAATGCCATGAGCTTTCCTGTTTTTGAATTCGCTGAATTCTACCAATGCTTAATGTGTGTAGTGAGGGGTCTTCTCGTTATCTCCTTTGACAATGGGGAAACCAAGTCAAGGACAGGTTAACTTATTTGTAAGAGGTCCTAGTGGTGTTAAGAACTGGGATCTGAACCCAGACGGTGTCACAGGGGTGCCCAATTCCAGTGGTATTTTGGGACTAGGCAGAAGTAGAGTTCATTGGTAGTCAAGGTCACATTGAGTAAGCGGGAGTGTGAGCCCCTTGACTGTTTGGTCTGAACTCAGGCTGTGGTGGGGAGCAGGCTTGGGCTCAGGGATGAATTTGGGCCTGTACTAAATGTCTGAAGTTCAATGTCTTGTAAACAGACACCAAGCACCATTAACTAGGTAGGGGTGGGAGCGAATAATTCTTACACTAGGGAGGCCAAGGCTGGAGGCCCATGAGTTTTAGGCCAGGCCAAGCTACATAGCAGAACCTTGTCTCAAAAAATAAACCAGGAAGAAGAGGAGGAGTGCTGTGTGCGGGGAAGCAGTCGATTACCTTCACCTTTTCTTCCATCTATTCAGCAGTGGTTGAACATCTCAGGCCTCTAAACCCACTTCATGCATAGGCTGCTTTTTCAGCCTCATTAATAACAGCACACTTACCAGCTATGTGGTTTTGGCCAAGCCACCGAACTTCTCAAGATTTCAGGTTCTACAGCTGTCTCCAGACTTAGAAGACACCTGCTCTCCGTGTAGCAGGCACACAACGAATATATCATCTTTCCTGTTTACCTCCTCCTATCCAGATGTTTGCGGAGGGAGGCAGGCGGGACTAGAGTTGCCAGCACTCAAGTTTGTGTGACTTTGGGGACGCAGGTGGAAATGCTGCCAGAGGCTCAGGTTTGTCTCCTCTTGTTCTGCTAGCCCTGCCTGATTCAGGTGTGTATGAAACAGTCATTGGATTGCAGCCCGTGTGTCTACAGGTTAAATGTGGTAGATAAAGTGGATCTCATTTTGGCCAGTTGTGTCCAGATATTTGCTGGAGCTGGACTTTTTCAAAGCCTTCTTCACATGTGTGACTGACATTGTAGCTGGCTATTGGCTTGAGCCTGTCATGTAACCTCTGTTATTCTTTTTTTAAAGATATGGTAGGGGGGATCAGTCCCATGAGGGGCTGCAGTGGGCCACCTGGGGCCTTGGTGTGTCACCTTGGCAGGTGGGAGACTGCAGTAGGTAAGAGACAGACAGATATGCCATGCAGAGACAGTTTGGGTATAGAGTTTATTTAGTGGGTTATGGAGGGAAGAGGAAAGGAGAGAAGGGGAAAGAAGAGAGAGAGGCAGAGAGAGAGGGGAGGGGGGAGAAAGTGAGGAGAGAAAGCAGAAGTTAACTCTTCAGGAGAAAGATACAAAGAGAAAGAGCAAAAGAGAGAGAGTGCAGGCTGAAGGAGGTGGGAGATCCTCTTGCCTCGGTGGAAGGGGAGGGTTGGGAGTGGGCAAGGCTTGTCTCTTAAAGGGACAGGGTACCCACCCAGGTGACAGGACAGGCCAGCAGATCATAACAGCCTCTCTATGAGTGCATAGCAACTAGACTCCAAGAATAAGAGTTTCTGTAAGCAGAGACTACTTTATTGTTTCCTGGCCACCCAGACCCAAATAATCACACAAAAACTATAATAATTACAATACTGTTCGGCCAATGGCGCAGACATATTTTTATCTAGCTCTTACATCTTAAATTAACCCATCTCTATTATTCTATGTATCACCATGAGACTGTGGCCTACCTGTAAGCTTCCAGCATCTTTCCCCTCTGGCAGCTACACAGCATCTCTTTGACTCTACTTACTCTCTCCATATATCTCTGTTTGGCTTTCCCACCTGGCTTTATTCTGTCCTGCCATAGGCCAAAGAAGCTTCTTTATTAACCAATGGTAATAAAACATATTCACAGCATACAGAAGGAAATCCCACATTAAGTTTCTGAAGACTAAGGGGAAGCAAAAGCTTTCCTTCCATCGTAGTCACAAGTTAGCCTAGATTCAAGTAGAGGAAAGACAGGCCACCTCTGCCACGGCAGGATGGGCAGTGTCACTGTGAGCATATGGGAGACGGGAGCATTAGTTGCAGCCATTCTGGACAATACAATCTGCTACTATGACCCAGTGGTAAGAACTTACAGAAGGAAGGCTGTGGCCCAGCTTCTAGGGCTCCAGTTCCCAGGGCACAGAAAAAGTGTGAGTCCTCTGAAGAAGAGACCGTTAGTGGGATGAGGAAGAATTCAGTGATGCCAACATTGTTTTTGTTTGTTTGTTTATTGATTTTTCAAGACAGGATTTCTCTGTGAAACAGCCATGGCTGTCCTGGAACTCACTCTGTAGATCAGGCTGGCTTCAAACTCACAGAGATTCGCCTGCCTCTGTCTTCCAAGTGCTGGGATTAAAGGCGTGCGCCACACCTGCCTGGCTAGATTGTTCTTTAAAAAGTTATTTAAAATAAGTTTGTTGATGCATCTAGTATGTGTGTGCAGAGGCCACTGGGAGATGGGAGTTCAGTCTAGAGGTAGGGACTTCAGATTTCTATATAATTCAAACTCAGTGCTCAGTAGGAGCTGGCCACCCCCAACCCCACCCTCCCACCCCCCACAGGCTCAGATTTATTATCCAGACTGTGTCCCGACTCCCTCGAATAGGGACAGCTGCACCTGGAGGCTCCCTGTTCCAAGCCCCAGGCTGGGGGCCGCTGAAGAATGGAGGTGCTGACTGAGACTGTAGAGGGTGCCTAGTGGGTGCCGAGGCTATTTTGCCTCCTGCTGACAATAGGAATTCTTTCTCACAAGCTGTGTGGAGCATCTAGTGCTGGGGGCGGTCATCCTTCCTCCACTTTTCAGTTCTCTAGGCTTGGTGGCTGTTGTTGCTTCCCAGCCCCTCCCTGACAGTACTAATGATGTACAATTAATTCAGCATAGCTCTGTTCGTGCCAAGTCCTTGGGTTGGCGACCGTGTTTTCCAGAGCACAGAGGTCATCTTGGACTTTCTCAAATGGCCTCAGAGTCTAGGAGAAGAGGGGGCTGAGTACCATGTATCTGGCCAGTGGATTCCAGGGAGCTGTGGAGACTCAGACACAGCCTAGGCTGTGCTCACCCCAGCAAAGTATAGACTTCCTGGCGCCCCCACAACCCTGGTTAAAAACAGAACAAAAACTCAGGCATGGCAAGACTCCCTAGAGGGAATATTAGGCCATTCTGGGACTGCCACTAGGCACCAGCTGGGAAAACCCATTCTGCAGCCAGTGGGCCCTACCTTGATGGCCCTGAGTTCCCATTACAGCCTGTGAGAGCAGGGGAGCCCCCGTGTGACTGGGAAGGTTTGTCCTCTGGGCTCTAGTCAGGAAGATAAAATGGACTTGATGGATAAAGCCCAATGGACAGCTTGGGGTGCAATCCTGGCCTCTTAGACCTCAGTTTCCCCAGGTTGCCTATATGTGCCTTGCAGGGGTGTCGTAGGGATTTGATGTAACAGAGACAAAGACCTGAGTAGGCCCCGAGATCTTAGCACAACTGACTCCATGATGGAAGTAAAACCCAGGCTTTAAAACTTAGCATGTAGGCAGCACCACCTGCAAACATGAAAACAAAACCTAACCCATCAAAGTCCATAATGGTCCTGGTAAAGTCTTTAAATGTACTATCCTTGCTTCTTGGCTTCTGTAGTTCTGCTTCTGGCTAACTGTTCTTGTTAAGTGAAGTGTGTCAACTGGGCTATCCTGGGATCCCGAACACCCAGTGAGAAGTTGCTGGCTGGCTAGTAGTTTCTATTGGCTTAAGCCCATGTCTGAGCAGTCTTCTCTGGTGAACACCTCACAGTCGAAGGTCCTCCCACAGCTGCTGAGAGTCTTTCATTCCTGGACAAGATCTCATGTAACCCAGACTGGGCTCCTCAAGTTTGCTATGAAGACCAGGATGACCTAGAATTTTTGCCCCTTGACATCACCTTCCAGGTGTTGGGATTGTAGTTGTACACCAGCATTCTCTGATTAGGAAGGGCTGGGAATCAAACCCAGGATTTCCTTCATAGTAGGATAGGCACTCTACTAACTGAGCTACTCCCTTGGTCCCACATAAACTATTATTTCCATTGTTATCTCATGTAGACCATCTATCTGGAGCATCAAGAAGAGTCTGAGATGCTTTTCAGCCCAATGATTTAGAGTCCTTATTTATTTGTTTGTTCTCTCTATGTAACCCTGGCTGTCTTTTTGTAGACCCGGCTGCCTCAGAACCCCAGAGTTCCCCCTGCCTCTGCCTCCTGAATGCTGGCATTAGGTGTGTGCACCACCGTACCCAGCAGATGAGTCCTCATTTACATAGGATATTAGCAGGGACAAGAGCGTACACCCACAGTCTGGGTTATCCCAAGCAGGAGGATCATGTGAGTCTGAGAGCGTGCAGTCAGCCTAAGTAACATAGCAAAGCTCCAACTGACGATTTTTATCCCTACTCATCTCAAGCAAGATTTTCCAGAGAATCTCTTGTGAGCACTCTCCTGGGCCTGCCTCAAAGACACAGACTGCTATCCTGACTTTGCGGCATAGGGGTGAACCATCCTCCACTGGGGAGATCTCTCAGTATCCCTGAGACTCACCTGAAGCCAGGTGTTCGGACATTCAGTGAACTAGTGTGAGTCCCGGGACGATGCAAGCTGGGTCTTGTGGGGAGGGCGTCACCTTTCAGACTGTGTGAAAAGGTGCCTAGATAACAGCTTTGTGGAGGGTATCCCCAAGAATCCCACCACCCAAAGCTCCAGCCTGCCTTTTCCCAAAGACCAAAGTCTCTGAGGCCAAAGGGACACATCAGAGGGAAGATTGACAGGGGAAGGATGACACCACCTTATTCCTGCTCATCCTGCATCCCTCTGCCTGGTCCTGTATCCTTAATTAATCACCAAGTCTGCAGTGTTAAAATCCCTAGAGAACTATTCAAACCCCAAGTGTCTAGGCACGGCCCGGACCAGTGAAATCAGAAATCCCTACCCATGGGGCCCAGGCATGCATGTTTTCTTTTAAAGTCCCCAGGTGATTGCAGTGTGCAGCTGAGGTTAAAAATACCAGATCACCAGGGAAGGTATAATTGCCCAGCCTTAGGAATGACAAGTGTGAGGGACTGTATCCAAGCAGCCCCATTGAGTCTCACACTTCCTGCATTGTTGCTTCAGAGAATGCTGTTTTATTGGGCCTTCGAGGTGTTCAAAACCTGTGGCTGGGTGCTAATGAGACAGAGCCATAAGCTATGACAAAGCCCATAAAAGCATCATTTGTGCCACGCCTGTGGTACACTAATCCTTACGCAAATTTATAAACCGGTTCCCCTGTCTTAGAGATGTGTAAGTTGGGCATTGGGGTTCACGCCTCTGATCCCAGCACTCGGGAGGCAGAAGCAAGCAGATCTCTGTGAGTTCAAGGCCAGCCTGGTCTACAGAGTGAGACCTAGGACAGCTAGAGATACATAGGGAGACCCTGTCTCAAAAAGGAAGAAAAAAGGGAGGAAGATGCAGTGGAAATTAATGTTTTTCTCATAGTGCCCTCAAAACATCCAAGACTGCAGGCATTGGCAAGCTTGAGGGGAGTTTTTGTTGTTGTGGTTTTGGATCAAGGGAACATGTGAGAACCACTCCGAAAAGCAATTAAAGGGCTGGAATATAGCTCATTTGGCAGAGTATTTGCCTGTGTCTGAATCCCTGAGTTTGATCCCCAGCACAGCGAAAACTGGGTATAGTATTGTACACTTGTAACCTTAGCAACTCTGGGAGGTAAAGACAGGAGGATCAGGATTCAAAGTCCTTCTTAGATTTATAGCAAGTTTGGGGCCAGCCTGGGCTATATGAGACCTTGTCTGAGGGTGGGGAAGAGAAGCAAGAAAAAGGAAAGGAGGAAGAGGAGAAGAGAAGAGGCAGCTGGAAATGTAACAAAGATAGTCTAGGTGTGGATAAAGACTGTAGGGTGTCACCTCTGCCTGGGGCAGCTTTGTGTTCTAAACCAGCAGTTTCGCATTGGGCGGATCATATGGACCCCCACCCCTACCCCGACACACACACCATTGCTATCACCACCCCGGAATCATAAGAATAATCCAGATGTCAGGCTACCTCTCCACCAACTAAATTCCCACTCTCGGATTTGCTTGTGCACAGATGTCACATGCCCAGGCGTTGTAGTGTTCAGCTGGGCCAAGAAGCCGTGCCCTCTGCGGCTCCCAAAGCCACTGTGTGACCCATTGCAGCTAACGAGGCCTGTATGGGTTCTCTCCTTTTCCTCATTTTTCCATGGATACTGGATGTCTCAGGGTTCCATTACAGGGAAGAGACACCATGGTGATAACAACTCTTATAAAGGAAAGCATTTAGCAGGGGCTTGCATACAGTTCCAGGGCTTCAGTTAATTATCCTCATGGTGGTGAGCATAGTGGCACCGAGAGCTGCTGCAAGTCTGTTTCCTCGCTGGCATTAGAGCCTAATTCAGGATTCCACTGTATACTGAAGACCAACTGAGACACAAGTTAGGCACGATAGCTCACTCCCATAATCCCAGTGCGCTCAGGAGGCTGAGCAAGAAGATTGCCATGTGTTTGGGGCCAACCTAGGGTACACAGTGAATTCTAGATGTCCCTGAGTTATAGGGAGGGCTTGTCTTAAATAAAAAAAAAAAGAAATGCCACCCCAAAATCTCAGACAAAGCCAAGTGTGGTGGCAAACGCCAATAATCTCCCAGTTGGGAGATGGGGACAAGAGGGTCAGGAGTTCAAGTCATTCTTGGCTACACAATGAATTTGAGGCCAACCTGGGCTGCACAAGACCATGTCTCAAAAAACACACAAACCAACCAAACTAACTGGCAGTCCATTCCAGCAGGTTCTAGAATCTAGACTCAAAACCTTTAGGAATGTCTTTATGATGAGCAGGATCAGGGTTCAGGAGTGTCTTCCCCAAGCTGGGATCCTCTACACTGAGCAAATGGGAGGATTTCCATAAGTGAAGGCATGAGACCATTGCCAGTGTTAGATCAGCTAGAGTGGAGGCCCAGGGCTGAATCCAGGGCAGAGTGGATCAAGCTCATGGTGCTGGGGTTGAGGTGAACTCGAGGAGAGGAGAAAGGTGGGGTGAATGACTCTTGAGGATCAGACAGCAGTGCCTCCAGCCTCCAGGGTCTTGCCCTAATCTTCCACCCTGGCTCTGCTTCCAAGGCATGGCTGGGTAAGAGTCACACAGTTTGCACCTTCTACCCAGACTGTGGGGGCATGGAAGCATAACCCAAAGCTGAGTCTAGAATTGTGAGAGGGATAGGGGGAAAAGACAGACCAATGTCAAATCCTGTTGGTCAACCTGGGCTGTTGATACAGGACAGCCACCCCAGGGGGACAATGGTGAGGGGCCCATTGGATCTCCTCTCCTCTGTTGAGCCACATAGCCCTTCTTACAGTCCCAGAGGCCGAGTCTGTTCGGAGCACAGGGCCCTTGTGGCTGCTGTGCCATCTTGAAAGCTGTTCCCTCAATTCTCAGACAGATCAGTCCCTTTTCCCCGTTACTGAGAAAGCTTCTAAAATGTCATGTCCTCAGAGATGCCCTCCTGGGCTTCCTTCCCTCACCCCCTCCCTACAAGTCTCTCCCATGATCTCATTTTCTGTCCTTATTGCACACACAAATCTGTAATTCCCCTTAGGTCTATCTCTCGTGTCCTCCCTTATCCTGTCAATCTCCTTCTAGACTACGTGATAGGAGGAAAATTCTGTCTTTCTTGGGTATGTCTGTCCCCTAGCTCCTAGGACACATAATGATTGGACTAGGCAGGCCCATGGAGCCATGCAGGAGGGTGTCTGGGTGAGCTCTGAGAGCTCTGAGAGGGGCTCAGTAGTCAGGCTGATCTAATGAGCTGATCCGAACAGGACCAATCAATACAGACAGAGACCTAATCAGGTTACCACCCATCTCTCCCTGGCCAATGTCACACCCTGAATGGCTTCACAGCTGCTCAAGGTCAGGTGTGCTTTTCTCACCCTGCTCCCATCCCCCACTGCCTTCCCAGGAAATCCATACATTCCACACACCCGTGTGCAGCCCACATTGTTGTTCTGACTGCCTCTTCCTCCTCCTCATCTCACACACTAGAATGTTCCTTCCCTCCGCATTTTATTTCTAGACCCAAGGTTTGATGTGGTCACGCACACTCTGACATTTAAAGGCTCAGTCTAGAAATCAATCATCATGGTCCGTCCTTCAGCACTTGGGGACCTCCATGGCGGAGCCAGGGCCCTTCTGGCTCACAACTCATTGATTTGTAATACAAGCTGTGTGTGCTAAGGTGACATCAGAGACTGCCTCAAGAAACACAAGGGACTGTGGAGCAGAACGGCCGGGAGTCCCAGGAGCCAGAATGGCCAGACTGGAATACTAACTTCTGTCATTTGCTGTCTGGGTGACCTGGGCCCCTTTCCCTACATTTCTGAGTCTCATTTAGTGGGCAATGCTGAGAACATCTGCACTATGGAAGGCACAGTGACAGAAAAATGAACCAATGACCCTAGGCATGGAGAATAGCATCTACCCCGTTCTGTCTACCAATGGTCATTGTTGCTGCCGTCTGCACTCACCTCCCAAGACTGTCGGTATGAAATGAGGCTGCTCATATATAATCCACTTAGCGCATTGAGCATGCTCTAGCAAGACTAGCTCAACTCCACAGTAGAAGGGGATACTGTCTGAGACTATAAACAGTGGATAAAGAGTCTGTGAAATGATATGCATGATTGGGGTAAGAAGATTTGATCCATGCATTCATGTACTTCCCAACTTGCCCAGGAACCGTCACCCTGGGGAGCAGATGGAGCCTGAAACTGGTAGTCAGACAGTGTGTCCCAGCTTCATCCAACCTGCAGGGAGACATGAGACCATCTGGGTTGGGTTCACGGGATCTCATGTGACTCTGCAGACCTGATTAGTGTTTGTGGGAGGTAGAAGAAATCTGACCCCTGGAGCTCTGGACTCAGATACAATGTCCTTTTCATATCCACCCTGTGTCTGGGGCCAGGACCCGATCATATGCCTGTGTGGATTGAGGGCAGAGGGGATGGAAGCCCTGAGGAGAGAAAGGATGAAGTCACCCCAGGTCCAGAACTGTGACCGGAGATAACCCTGAGACCCGGAATGTGACCAGAACAGAGACTGTTTGTTGCCTGGCAGGAGGGAAGGAGGGAACCTGCAGGGACTGAGCTCTGAGCTGAGAGGGAGGGCCACAAATATTTGGGGCACAGAAATGATGCTTCTCAAGTCTGAAACCTCAGCTTTAATAAGAGAAATCCTGGGATTCGAACTGAGTTCCACGGATTCCCGAATCTAACACACTGATGGTGTGGGTAGGTACCCCAATAGAGAAGGGGCAAGACAGAAAACTTACACAGCTGATGCAGCCTCCACAAGAGCAGGTCTTGAAAAGCGAGGAGAGCCCCACATTAGGAGGCAGCAGGGTTCTGCTACAGGTCAATGCCAGTGGGGTCCTGATGTGGGCACTGAGTGTCTAGGATGTGCTGTTCCCTCGGTTTTTGTCCTTTCTCATCTTCAGACAGGGTGTAGTTTCCCCTTGCCGTTGCTAACACTCACTTCTCACACGTGACAAGTTTTGGACCATGTGGCAATGTGGTGAAGAGTCTGGCTTTTCTAGTCAGTTTTTCTGCATTCATGAGCTGGCCCATTCTTCCATCCCATTAAGCTTTGTTACCTTCAAGCCCTGCAAGAGAGGGTTTAATACGGGGCTAGTGCTATTCTTCAGGGAATATAACTAAGTACCTGGTGCACAGCAAGGCTCAACAACAGCTAGATTTTCTTTTAAATGCAGTGTCTTGCTGTGTAGCCCAGGCTACTCTGGAACCTAAGACCCTCCTCTGCCTCTTAAATGCTGGGATTACAGGCATGCACCACCATACCTGGCTTTAGGAGTAGATATTTTAAGACATATTGATGTAGAAAGCTTGTAGAAAGCTTGTCAATCAGATTTTTGGTTTGTTTGTTTGTTTGTTTTGGTGAGGGCTGTTGTTGTTGCTTGTTTTTGTTTTGTTTTGTTTTTGTTTTTGTTTTTTGAGACAGGGTTTCTCAGTAGCTATGGAACCTGTCCTGGAACTCACTGTAGACCAGGCTGGCCTCAAACTCACAGAGATCCGCCTGTCTCTGCCTCCTGAGTGCTGGGATTAAAGGCATGCACCATCATCACCCAGTTGGCATTCAGATATTTGTGAGTTGATTACGCAGCACCAGGTAACAAGGGTCAAAGTAAGAATTCTACCAGGTTCTTGAAATCTAGGTTCAAGAAAACAACAACAACAACAACAACAAAAAACCTCTAGGAATGCTTTAAAAACAATCAGGCAAGGGCTAGGCTCGTCACTGTGGGAGTCTGGATGGGCAGGCTAAGGTGGTCAGAGATTCTGGGCATGGGATGGTTACCTGAAGGCGCTGGAGGTGACCTGAGTGGAGGACGAGGTCAGAGGAGTATTTGAAGAGACCTGGGAGCTCTGAGAAGACCCTGAACAACAACCAGGAGGAGGCAGGAGGTCCAGGGAACTCAGGAATGTGGGAAACCACCAGCCACTGGGCAACCCATTCTATGCCAACCACTTGCTTGCACATGCACAGTCCTGGGTAAGCCTCAAGAGAACAGATTCCTGGGCCTCACCCCCAAAGCTCTGATCAAGTAGATCTGGGTGAGGGCACAAAACTGTAGTTTTAAAACATCAGAGAGGAAGCTGTAGCTCAGGATAGACTGCTTGCTCATGCACAGCCCTGGGTTCCAGCCCCAACATGGGATAAACTGGGCATAGCGGTGCATGCTGGTGATCCTAATACTTAGGAGATGGGTCAGTAGTGCAAGACCTGCCTGAGCCATGAGAAACATTCTCTGTGAAAGAACATTGTGCATCTATGCTTCTACTTAATATATGTAGAAACACGTATGTACATACATATCATAGACTAAATTCTCTCTGAACAAATACACAGATTTTCTAACAATTGCTTATGAGGAGAACTAAGTGTCAGCTAAAAAAGGAGACTCCTCAATAAAAATCAATAAAAAGAAGAGGAGTCGCCAGCTATCTATGGGACTGGAATTTTCTTTTTCATTTTTATTGTACTGAAACAATTATATTAACACAGTTAAACATCTTTTTTAAACATAAACTTATTTTATGTTCATGTGTGTGTGCCAAGATTCTTGTAAGATGGTCAAAGGACAACCCGGGGGGAGTAGGTTCTCTCCTTCCAATGTGTGAGTCCTGGGATTTGAACTCAGGTTATCAGGTTTGGCAGCAGGTGCCTTTGAAGCCATATTGCTGGCTCAAATTAACACAATTTTAAAGATAATATATCAATGTAGAATTCACATCATAAAATTAACCTTAAATATTTTTTTTTGATCCAGGCATGGCTCATGCCTTTAGTCCCAGCACTTGGGAAGCAGAGGCAGGGGGATATCTGTGAGTTTGAGGCCAGCCTGGTCTACATAGTGAGTTCCAGTCAGAGCTACACTTTTTTGTTTGTTTGCTGTTTTGCATTGGGGATACCCTGCAAGGTCTTTACCACTGAGCCACACGGCTAGCCAAAGGGGTATCTTAAAGTGAATGACTCCAGAGTGTGTCCTAGATATAACGTACAACTACCACTCCTACTTAGTTCCAAAACACTTCCAGGATTCCAAAATGAAACCCTGTACTCAATATAAAACTTTCCTTTTCTCTCCAGCCCTAGCAACTGCCAATCTTCATTCTGTGCCTACAAATTAACCTATCCTGGGTTATTCTGTGTAAAAGGAATCACACCACATATAACCTTTGTGTCTGGGGTCTCTTCAAGGTGCACACATGTGGTAGCAGGTACCAATATACCCTTCATTTTTATGGCAGAATAATATCCCACAGTATAGCTATACCACAATTTGTTTATCCATTTGCATATATCCATTTAGGGTAGAGAATAATGGTGCAGGCTGGGCGGTGCTGGCGCAGGCCTTTAATCCCAGCACTCAGGAGGCAGAGGCAGGTGGATCTCTGTGAGTTCGAGGCCAGCCTGGTCTACAAGAGCTAGTTCCAGGGCAGGTTCCAAAGCTACAGAGAAACTGTGTCTCGAAGAGAGAGAGAGAGAGAGGAGAGAGAGAGAGAGAGAGAGAGAGAGAGAGAGAGAGAGAGAGAGAGAGAATAATGGTGTAATAAATATCCCTGTGCATGGAATGGCTTAAGACTGGTTTTCAGTTCTTTTGGAAATATACCTAAGTAGTGGAATTAAAATAAATATGATGTACACATGTGCACACGTTTGTGTGTATGCACATGGGCATGGGTGTGCAGGTCAGAGCACGACCTCCCTGTTTAAGGAAGAGTCTCTCTGCTCATCGCAGTGTACTCCTGGCTCGCTAGCCCTTCAGTTTGGGGGGTTTCTCTTGTCTCTGCCACCCATCTCCTGGCAGGAGCACTGAAAGGGTGGTTACTGTGCCTGCCTTTTACATGGACTCTGAGGATTTGAACCCAGGTCCTTGTACTTACATGGCAAATACTCTACCAGCTGAGCCATCTCCCCAGCCCATCCACAACAACAATTCTCTTGTATTTTATGTTTTAGGAATAATGGTTCATTGAGTGCCCTCAAAGAGAAAAAGAGAGGGGCAGTCACCATTTGCCACAACACTGCCTGAATCTACCCTATTTAATTATTCAGAAATCACAGGAAGATTTTTACGGGTATAAGAACAAAAAGAAGCAGAAGGGAAGGTTTGGGGTGAGTTGGTGAATCAGGCTGAGGCTCATTTTAGCGTTTCATGTCCTTTCAGATTCCGGTGTTCCTCGGCAATTATATTCATCAATAAAACTGCTATTTCCGTAATGAAGGAATCCTTTTTTTTTTTAAGCATATATTAATTGCACAAAGTAATGGGCCTCATTTCCATATGTGCATATAATATACTTTGATCATGTTCACCTTAAAAATTGAAAGGTTCTAAAGAAGGCTTTGTACACAAAGGGGGCATAGAGGCTCTTTTATTCTTGTTTTCGAAACTGAAAATCTTTCATCATTTCCCTAAAATCTAAGCAGGCGCTTAGCCGACCATCTATCGGGCCCTGTGGTCTCTGCTGGCACAAAGAGCAGGGCTGACCGCCCACCCTCTCCTGCCCACCTTGCCCCGTCCTTCACACACACACACACACACACACACACACACACACACACACACACACACACACACAAAGTCACTTGTAACATTCATTGTTACTGACTTTGAAAGAAGCTTTCAGCTGTTCCATTCTTCCTCTGTGTGTTGAAGGCCTGTCAATGGGGCGGGAATTACAACCCTGGCTGCTCTTATCTGTTGCCTGGCTGGCTGGTGTGTTACTGACTGCATGTCCCGGGAATTAATCCCCTAAGTGTGGAGAGCAAATGATGAAAACCTGGCGCATAAATAAGGCAGCAGGCTGTGCTCCACTGACAAACCCTGGTTTGCGACGGTCTGTCTTGTCCCTGTACTGCACACTCAAGGCCTCTTAGCTCTGGGCCATTCATCTGCAAGGAGACAGCCAGGCTTCTCTCATTCATTCCTCAGTGAACATTTGTGGATCTGAGCCCCTGCTTTATACTACAGTGGTTTGTTCTTATTGTCATTGCTGGTGCTGTTGTTAATTTATATATTCTTTCATAATTTCATAAACATGAAATATAGTTTGATCATAGTCCCAGCACTTAAATTTTTATTTAGTTACTTATTTAGTGTGTGTGTGTGTGAGAGAGAGAGAGACAGAGAGAGAGAGAGAGAGAGAGAGCTAGCACACATGTGAAGGTGTGAATACAACCTTCAGGCATTGGTTCTCTTTCTAACCACATGGGTCCTGAGGATCCAACTCAGGTTGCCAGGCTTGGTGGCAAGCACCCCAACTCACTGAGTCATCTCCCCAGCCTCCCCATGATCTCCTGTTACCTTTTCCCTCCCACAAGTCTCTTCCTCTTTTACATCTCTTGTTTATGCCTAGCCTGCTGCATTTAAAGTTGCCTACGTACACATGGGTTAGGGTTATTTTCTTGAGCAAAGGCAACTTAGCAGTGAGCATGACTCTTGCCCTCAGCAACCAATAACTGCCTGTTTTTCCCCAGGGGTGCATGGGGGCTCATGAGGTGACCCTTCCCTGCCCCCCAGCCTGCCATGCAAAGTGGAATGTTGATGTAATCTTATGCTGGCCACGGCTGCTATGAGTTCATGCACACAGCAGCCATGCATCCCAAAGACAGGGATTCACAGCACTCCGCCCCATCCTCTGGTCCTTATCTTCGTTCTGGTCCCTCTTCCACAACCTTGCCTGAGCGTTGGCGTTTTTCAAGACAGGGTCTATGTAATCCAGGCTGTCCTTGAGTTCCTAGTAATCCTTCTGCCGCTTGTTCTCAAGTGCTGAGACTGGAGATGTACACTTGAACTACAGGGGTCTAGATTTGTGGATTTGGGCTGTGCTGGGAATCTAACCCAGGGCCTTGTGACTCCTAGGTAGGTACTCTACACTGAGCAATAGCTCCTGCTCATGTATATGAGTCGTATTGTATAAGAGTCATACGAGTCTTATGATAGGAAGATGTTGTCCTTGATTCAAAAGGAGAAAATGAAGATTCAGAGGAGTGAAGAAATTTCCTTCAAAGAAACACAGCTTAGAAAGTGGAACTGAGACTTGGAGCTGGTGCCCCTGTGTTCCAAGCCTTCAATATATGAGACTTTGTGGGGGGCATTTTCATATGAAATCCATAATATCCTCCAAGAGAAATTTGTATCTAAAAAAAATGAATGCACCCATTAATAACGCCAAAGACAACCTTGAACTTCTGATTGTCTTGTCTCTACCATCCACCACCACATCTGGCTTCTGTAGTGCTGGGACCCAGCGCTTTGTGGTTAGTAAGCTTTATGGTTACTAAGCAAGCACTCTACTAGTCAAACTACACCCCAGTCCTAAAGCAACTATCTTTAAAAAGAAAATCTTTTTAATTATGTGTGGGTGGGAGGTAGTGCAGGTGCCCACAGAGGCCAGGAGCATCAGATTCTCCCTGGAGCTGGACTTGCAGGTGGTTGTGAGCTGGAGCTTGGGAGAAAGAGGGGGTGATAGGGCGGAGGGGGGAGCTTCCATTTCCATACTACATACGCAAATGTGCACACACAAGCTTGTGCACACACCTTTTCCTTCTTCTTGGCTTGATTCTTCCATCTTCCCAGCTCCACTCAGCAGAGCTCGGCAGTCTTCAGATTGTATCTCTGGCTCCACGGGCCTCGGTTTTTTGTGTTTATTAGCGTTGCTTGGTCTCTTGGGTCTCCAAGGGTAATTCCCCCAACCCCCGTTTGTGCCTGGCCAGCCTATGCCTGCCACCCTACACCTGTGGAGGGGACGCTTCTGTAGCCTTCCTGTCCTGTCTCTGCACATGCTCACCTTCCATTCTTTGCTGACAGATCTCCTGCCCGGGGCCTCACCACCAGACCTAAACGAAGAGAACAATTATTCCGATGAGTCAAACACTCACTCGAGCAAGAGCGATTCTTCCCTTGAACGACCCAGATAATTGTTTGTACTCTTTACCTCATTTTGTCTCCCTGGAGCTGGGACTTGTTCATCCTGTAACTCCAAAGTTGGTCCCAGTGCTCAATAATTCTAATAATTCTTATCAGATGGTGTCTTTTGACATTCCTCAGGAGTTATCCTCCGAAAAGAGGGTCCGTAGGTAGATGAGAATTAATTTCAATCCTGAGAAATCAGAGGATGAAAATGAAGCCATCATGGCAAACGTGCTGCCTTCCACCTTCCTGAAGGGACCCCTTTATTACACTCCCCAGCTCCCGACACGCGTAGTGGCAAGGAGCAAATTACCATTTATTAAACTCTAATTATCACTCCTGCTTTTCAATACCGTTCTCTCTGTGTGTGATCTGCACACACACCCGCACTCCTATGCTGCTGAATTAGCACCAAATCTCGTTAGCATGGCATCATCATTTATGGGCAGGCTGGATGATGCCAGGTGACACAGTGCAGAGTCTGGCGCCCTTAATAGAAGGTTAGGTCCACGACCTGAGTCTGAAGTGGTCCAGCCACAAACCGTGGGGGACTTGAGGGGACTTGATACAGATTTATGGTCTTTTAAGACTTTTAAGCTTTTCATGGGAATCCATACATATGCAAACAGAAAAGATGGTTCACCTTTTTTTTGTGTGAGGGGGTGTGGGATTTTTGTCATTGTCTCTGTTGTACGTGTGACAAAGTCTCGTGTAGCTCACGCTGGCCTCAAGTTCACTATGTAGCCAAAGATACCTTCAAGTCTTAAAATTTTTCTTTATATGAGTGCATGTCTGAGTACACTTCCAAGCAATCACGTGTGCAGCACCATCAAAGGTCATGAAAAGACATAGGGGCCCCTGGAACTGGAGTTCCAGACATTTGTGAGCCACTGTGTGGTGCTGGGAACTGAGCCCAGGTCCTCTGAAAGAGCATTAAGAGCTCTGAGTCACCAAGCCATCATGCCAGCCCCAAGCTTGATCTTTTTTCATCTTTTGCCTCCTAAGATCTAGGAGCATAGGCGTGTGCTTAGATCATAGAACTGCCTCTCTCAGGCGCTGCTCATTCTAAGAGGCCAGATCTCAAGGCTTAAAAAAAATCGGACCACACCCTCCCCCCCAGAAATGAAAATACTGTGCCGAGGCCTCGCAGCCTCAAATTTAGGGTCGGAGTCAATACCTGTCTCCTGCGTATTCCTTGCCACATCAGCCTCAGGCTAAATCACACGGCGAGAAACTTTCTGCTACCTCCTGGAAAGATATAAAAGTCAGATATGTTCCTCTGTGGGATTTCTCTCTGGTCCTTCCCCGGCCACCTGGCTCTCGGCTCTAAATCTTTCTTGCCCTTACTTTCAGCTATCCCTCTTAATGATGCGTCCCTCCGGGCTTGAAAGGGCAGCCTCTCCTTCCCTTTAAGACTCGTCATGCTGCCTCTGGTACAAGGCTCTGTCCCTTTCTAAGGCTCTCCCTACAGAGCTTGATTACGGCCTCAGGGCTCTTTCTCCTAATAAAGCTTATTCCTAAAAGGTAATTGTACACCAGCTCCTTCAGCACCAACCTGCCGTGCCCCTCCTCATTTGTTTAACATGCTCTACCATGCCCACTTTATGCCATGCTGAGATGGACCTTGGTTCACACTTGGCAGACTCTCCACTGTCTGAACTACCTCCCTATCCCCAAAGTCATGCTTTTCATCTAGACGTCCCAAAGACCAGGAAACGGGTGGGAAGAGAAGAGTGGGAAAAGGAAAAAGCCTGGGGTTGCTTTGTACTACCTCGGAACAACTCAGAGAGTACTTTCCCAATCTGGCTTAGACTGGTAGTGAGTCTGTTGTAATGACTTCCTGTGGCAGGTAACCCTCGAGTGGATGAGAAATATGCCACAGGCCAAGTCTCATAATCTATCAAAAAGGGAAGGCTGGCATGGCAGTGGGCACCCCATCAACTAGCATTCATGGACACAAGGCATCTGATAGATCTGTCTCAATAAACTCAGGTCTGTAAAATCAAAGGTCTGTGCCTTTTCTAGTAATACGGTGTTTCTCTTCCTACAACCACAGATGCCTTTAATCCCAGTACTCAAGAGCCAGAGGCAGGAGGATCTCCGGTGAGTTTGAAGCCAGACTGGTCTACAGAGTGAGTTCCAGGGTGGCTATGGCTACACAGAGAAACCCTTTCTTGAAAATACAAACAAACAAACAAAAAAGCAGATACCACTGCCTTCTGCTTTCCCTCACAGATCCTTCCCTTGGATTTCCAGTTCCTGAAGTTCCCAATCACTGCCTAGAAAAGTTGGGGAAGGGACCTGAGCCCTCCACAGGGTCCCACTTCTGTCTCAGTTGCAGGGCATTTGCCCAATACCACCCACTGGGGAAGCTATGTGCTGCAATGGCTCACCAACAGCCCTTTTGGGGTGCTGGAGAAATCAAAAGACTGTGGCAGGTCCCTGACCAGACTCAGATCTTCTCTGAAGCTGCCGTTTCTCACCCCACCCCCAGTGGATTCAGACACCAGCATAGCCTGCCTTGCCTGTTGGAGAGGCTGAGGCAGGGGGCTGGAGGTGAAGGTTGGAGATCTTCTTTTTAGACCTATTGTTCGCTCAGGCTGGCAGTTCCCTGCAGCCTAATCACCCTCAGCTTATTAACAGGCTCACTCATTTGCATGTCTAAATATCCCTGCACAGAGAACACAGACCAGTAGTCTCCTTATACCCACAATACAGGGAAAGGGCAGCGAGGGGGCAGCTAGGAAAGGCGGATCCCCATGCCCGTCTCTGGTCCTCGAAGCCCACCTGGAGGCCAGCTTTATTGTGCTGTTTCATTTTTTCTGAAAACCTGGTGGTTCTTACAGATTGGAGCACTGCTATTTTGGAACGACTGCCTCCTTCTCCCTTTGGAAAAGCTGTGGTCCTTTCCTAGTTTATCTCAGTTATTCTTATTCTCATGTCTTTCCTAGCTCTGCTTCTGGGAGGACCCAGCAGCCCCTCAAACAACAAGCAAACACTCCCCCAGCCCCCAGCCTTTCCACATCCATCAGCTTTCTGTAAATGTCTCAGCTCACCCACCCTCTTTGCGCGAGCTCGGAAACGGGAACTTTCTATGTATAGATTGCCAATGACGTTTCATTTTTATACGGTTTGAGAAGCGTGAAAAGTCACCGGCTTGGATAGCACAGTCCTAAGAAGCACAGACCGCCATGGCACCTGTAGCAGCGTCACTGGCCTCGGGACCCTCAGTTGAGCATTTGATTGAGGCTCCCACGATGCCTCTTGCCCTGGTAGGCATGAATGCATTGGGCACCGTCTTTGCTTAGTTACCAGCTTCCTCCAGCCCTGGAAGATGAAATACCTGGAATGAAAGCTTGCTCCTGGCTTAATCACCCTTGCCACACCAACAAATACGAACACCACGGCACAGAGAGGTTGAACAAGTTTATGAAGCCGCAGGGCTTAGCAGATCTTGGTACGCCAGAATCCAAAGGCAGCCAAGCTGGCTCCCCCTGTGGTTTCAGTCACTTTGGGGGGTTCCTGCGGGTGTGATGGTGAGGTAGCTGAAACAATGAGGGAATGTTGACTTTGCTGCTTGCTTCTCCCACATTCCCTTACCCCTCCCCTGCCTGGCATCCTGTTCTTCTCTGAGGAACTCACTTCTGTAGTTGGTTGGGAAAGAGTGTTGCCCTCCTGGGTGCGTGTGGGGGAAATGTTGCTTTTAGCTTCTGCTGGTCTTCATACCTCACTATCAGCCATCCAGATTGGCTGGGGGCAGGCAAATGGCCACAGAAAGTCGATCTTCCTGGAGGAACTCCGGAAAGAGAAACTCCCTTCTCCCCAGGCCAGTGAGGCTGTCAGGAAGATGCCTGCAGGGCTGCAGGGTAGAGAAGTGAGAGAGGAATGGCCCCTGTGCAGAGCTGAAGGAGGAACCCTTCATTGGAAGGCAAAGCAGGGAAACAGAGTCATTGGTGAAGCTACAAGTTACTGGATAAAGCTTTGCCTGAAGCAAACACCACCTCCAAACTCTCCAGTTGCCTGACACACAGTGGGCAAACAAAAACAAGTCCCTTTGGTGGTGGATCTGCTTTGAATTTCTATCACTGACTTGTGAAATGAAAGATTCCCAATGAATACATATGTCCACTCACAGCAGAGACAAACATGAACCAGGTGGACACTGCATTCTGATGGAAGTTGGCCTTATTACAACAATCCTCTGTAAGGTGGGTTTTTGCCTTTGTGTGTGTGTATGTGTACAGGTAGTGTGACGTATGTATGTGTACATATTTCTGTATGTAAACCTGTGTGGGGGTGAGTGAGTGCACATGTATTGGTGTGGAGACGAGGGATTGATGCCAGAGGTCTTCCTCCGTTACTCTCCACTGAACCTGCAGCTCACCCATTTAATACCAGCTGACCGGCAAGCACCAAGGAGCCCCCTCTACCCTCCTCCGCAGCAGTGGAATTACAGGCTTTCCTCACCACACCCGAGTTTTCACATGGGTTCTGGGGATTCGAACTCAGCCTCTCATGCTTGCTTGGTATGCACTTTCCCACCCAGCCATCTTCTGTCCCCAGTATTTTGCCGGTGACAAGCATGGGGCCCCGGCCCAGAGTCTGTGAAGTAGCGGAAGGCTTCTTTGAGCTAGGGACTTGCTGAAAGTGACGGGAAGGCTGTGAAGGGGAGGAAGCCCATAGTCTACTCCAGTGAAGAGTTTAGTGTGATGCATGCTTAGAGGCTATGAATTCTCGGACCCCACGACACTCCGCACCAGGTCTTCACACCTCAGACATGCAGTGGTCCTCCTGACATGACGGGCGAGAGGGTGTTCATGGCCTGCCAGAATTTGTTTTCTGGGTCCCCCGCCTAAAGGTTTCACGGCTCTGAAGACAGTGCCACCATCTTGGTTCCGAGCATTCAAGCACATGAGCCTATGGAGTACATTTTATATACAGACTGTAGCACTGCGGATTTACCTGCGTGCTCAGAGCTGGAACTCAGCTGGTGTCTCCCTTTTGGATGGTCTTAAAGCCAGGCACTTGGCTTGTCACTAGCTTGGAGCTCAGCCTGTAAGAGCTGAGTATCACCAGGTCTGCCCCTTACTGAGGGCTCTGGGGAATGTCAAAAGGAAGGAGCTTTTTACATGCAAGGCCTAGTGGCCAGCAGTTGACTTGTCCATTTTGTTTGTTTGAGGCAGGGTCTCACGTAGCCCAGGCTGGCCTCCAATTCACTGTGTAGCAGAGAATGAACACCTGATCCTTCTGCCTCCACCTCTTAAGTGCTAGAATTACAGGCACAGACCTTAAACCAGATGGTGGTGCTCTTCTGTAACCCTAGAGCTCAGGAGACAGAGGCAGGAAGAACAGAAGTTCAAGGTCATCATCTGCTATATAACAAGTTCTAGACTTGACTGGGTTACATATATAACACCTAGTCTCAAACAAACAAACAAAACACACCCAGCAGCAGAAAACAGGAGTTTTCTGTGGGGATCCTCTGGGCAGGTGCATTCTCCATGTCTGAGAGCACAGCAGTGGCCAAGTGCATCTGAGGTTCACACAGTCATACAGCAAGGGTGTGGTTTCCCAATGTTAAAGGACCTTCTCCATGCAAGGTCATCTGCAAAGACCTAACTGGAGACTATTATGAAATAAACATAACCCTCACCTTTCTTAGAGCAAGAAACCTTAGGATAAGGTGCTTAGATCTGTCTACTGTCTGGCTCACATCTTGTGTGCATCAGATCTCTGAGTGTCCTCCAGTCTCCTTAGGCAGTAAGTCAAATACAAGTCCCCTAACAAACACCAGTGCTCCTTTTACCTTCCTCCCCATCGTGAGAAGCCCAGCCTCTGGCTCTCCTTTCACATCGTGATGGTGAATTCTGATGATGATCCTTGAGTCTGACTGCATCCTCACCATCTCCACACTCCTAGATTACTGTACTTATTAGCACTGTTTCCTACTAACATGAGTGGCACTTGTCAGATGGACACCATGGCTGCCAGGGCCCTCTGCTAAGGTTATTGCTTCTGTGTCAGGGACCTTGCTTCCTAAAGCATCCAGGCCCATCTGGGAGTCAGCACTAGTTGTGATCTCAGCTTGTACCCAGGCTGAAGTGACTTAGGCAAGAGTTTTGTTGGTGACCGGTCAGAGTAATTGTAGCCTCATTGACTCTGGAATTCACTTGATTATGTTGAGTGAACTCTGATTCCAAAGGGGATAAGAGATGGTTCATTCTGGAACCAAATATGAGTGATCACAGGACAGGAACATAGATTTATGTCATTCTAAATTCCATGTACCAAA
The DNA here is from genome assembly GCF_950005125.1 of Chionomys nivalis. NCBI lineage: Eukaryota > Metazoa > Chordata > Mammalia > Rodentia > Cricetidae > Chionomys > Chionomys nivalis. The sequence continues at coordinate 59,593,377 of NC_080092.1, forward strand.
GTAGCAGCAGTTTGATGAGGATTTTATAGTGACATAACAAAGAAAGCCACCAATCTAAGCATTTTGCAGATACATTGATAGAAACATTAGGTAGGTGATTCACAGAAAGTGGGAAAATCTCAGATGTTACCTGTTCCCATTCTTAATCTTTTGGTTGGTAGAAGTTAAGTGTCTGTACATCCCAAATGATTTACATAATTATAACAAAGATATTAACTCATATACAGAGGGGACAGTAAATGGCTGTTAAATATACTTTTTAAAAGATTTATTTGTTTGTTATAAAGAGAGCACCAGATCTCATTACAGATGGTTGTGAGCTACCATGTGGTTGCTGGGAACTGAACTCAGGACCTCTGACAGAGCAGTCACTGCTCTTAACCTCTGAGCCATCTCTCCAACCCCAATAAATGGCTGTTAAGAGAACTACAGATGGTCCAAGATAATTTGGTTCTGGACTTGTAACATTCTAAATTCTCAATCATAAATGAAGTTCTAGCCAGTTAGTCAGCCTTGCAGGAGGCTTGGTGGAAGGTAGAGCTTTGGGGAACTTTTGGTCACAATCCCCACCGGGACCCAGTAAAGGGCAGCAGAGGAGGACACTTGGCTGTACTCTCAGCTCAGACTCTGTCTTTGAGCCAAGCTCAGTGGCCCTAACTCCAGAACAGACTCAACTCCTGTTAGCTGGGTGGCTGTCGGCCAACAGCTGTGCTATTTGACCATACTAGTTTGTTTGGGTTTTGGCAGTGCTGGAATAGAACATAGCCTCATGCATGCAAAAGAAGCAAGCATCCTTGCAGTGGGTTCCATTCCCAGCCTCTCCAGCTTTGATCTATAATTTATGCACACACACACACACACACACACACACACATTTTCACATATGTCTAAGTCAACAGAGCACCACCCAATGCCAAAGTTTAGACTCTCTTTGATTCCCTGGCTGAGTTCCTCGGGCCTCTTCTCAGTTCTTTTGGCAACCATCACTTTGAGTTTCATAGCCCCAGATGAATCTTGCTTTTCTTGAACTTCACGTAGCAAAGGAATCTAATGTAATGCCTGGCAGTGGTGATGCACACCTTTAATCTTGGCACTTAGGGGACAGACACAGGTGGATCTCCATGAGTTTAAGATTGGCCTGGTCTACAGAGTGAGTTCCGGGACAACCAGGGCTACACAGAGAAACCCTGTCTCAGAAACAAAAACAAAACAAAACAAAAAAAAAACACGAAAAAGGAAAGACTCTAATGTATCTACACACCATGTGTGACTGTACACACCTGGTTTATCTATCCTACTGTTATTGACTAGGCAGGTAGTTTTGATTCTCAGCTTCTGTGGAGAATTTCTGATTAGCAGTTTTCCATACTTTTTGATGTGTAAGCACAGGAATGCACATTGGCACTCATTTCTTTCGGGTACCCAGGTGTAAAATCGCTAGAACTCAGTATCTTCTGTCCTCCATGCCTGAGCTTCCTGGAAGGATGATCACCTCCACTGTTGCCACACCCTCCCCCTCCACTTTTCCTCATTCATCTTCCTTTGCTTCTGCCCTTGCCCCTCTTCCTGTCAAAGTGTCTCTACTCAAGCCGTCAGAGAAGAACCCTGCACTTTGGAGTCCCTGCACTTGACCTACGGTGACAATGGCATTTGATGCTGACTGCTTTTCCATGTCCTGTGTACCCCACTTTCTCTTGGTTTCCTGCTGCCTCTCCCTGACTACCCCGTTTCTTCACTCTGCTGGTGTCCCTTTAACGGTGGTGCTCTTGGGGTGGGCTAAACAGAGAACTCCTCATTAGCTGTCTCCAATTGGCAGCTCATACAAGACTAGCTTAGCTTAGCTTGGTGCCATAGTGTTTAGACAGTGTTTGATATAAATATCTTTAGATACAGGGCACCCCTTTTTTATTGCTATTACTTCTTTCTATTATTTATTTGTGTGTCTGTATGTGCACCATGGCTCTTGTGTGTACGTCAGAGGACAACTTGTTGAAGTTCTCTCTTTAAACCACATGGGTTCAGAGGATTAACTTCAGACCACCAGTTTTACGGCACCTTTACTTGAGGAGCCATCTTGCTGGCCCGAGGGGACTTCTTGCCTTCATTTCTCGCTACAGTCTCCACGAGGTTACAGCTTTCACTCTTCACGCACCTAGGTTCCTTCCTTCTCTTCCCTTGTCTTCTTCCTTTCTTTTCACCTCCTTTCCCCTTTCCCTTTCCTCATCTCACACATATTTACCAAGGGCCTGCAATGCACTGAGTACTGTTCTATGCACAGGAATTAGAAGGAGGCATAAAATGAAGTAAACACTTTCTAAGTTGCTTTGGCAATGGTCTTATCACAGCAATAGAAAAGTAACGAAGACAGAGCAGGCAGTATCTTAACTGGTCATTCAGAACACAGCCACAGCAAGCATGAGGATGCAGGGGTCTCTGAAGTAGGTGCCAGGGATGGAGATCAGAGAAGTTTGGTAACCACACCCACCCTTGCTCCCCTGGTTCCCGGTGGAAGTTCAGCACAGGCTCTGTGTCTCCCTGTGACTGGCCTGCCTCCACAGCTCACAGCTCACTCTGTCGGCTCTAACTTACCTCTTCAACTCTGACCTCTGCCTTCAACTGACCCCTGTTCCTGGACTCAGAGTGTCATCTCTGCCACCGCCCACACTCTCTTCTATCACTTGTCCCAACCCTGACCTCCAGCCAGCACGTGGCACTGGCTGCCGCATCTCACCAGCTTGGCACAACTCCCGGAAAAGCCTGCCCTTGGCTCGTCCTCCTTTGTTTCTCTCCCTAATTTGATGCTGACATTGACAGATAATGACAAGAGAGGCAGCCAAGCCCCAGGGTGGGACCAGAAGGTGCCGTTCCTTTGCATTCTAGCAGCATTTTAGTTAGTGAACCCTCGGGAGCTGGGTTCAGGCCTGCCTTGAATAAGAACCGCCACCCCCTGATCTGGAAGTAGACCCTGGCTTTAGGAATCTCCATACAGAGGAGTCATGTGTTCATCCAGGAGATCCTGAACATCGGGTCTGTGGCTTCCAGAGTTCAGTGTCTGAGGAAAAGAGGAAACAAAGTGATACCATGGAGGAGCAAGAACATATAGAGAAGGGGCTGGAGAGATGGCTCAGGGCTTAAGAGCACTTGCTCTTGCAAGGGACCTGGGTTCAGTTCCCAGCACCCACATGGTGACTCACAACTCTCTATAATGCCAGAGGATCCGATGTCCTCTTCTGACCTCCAAAGGCAGCAGTCACACACATGTTACACTTTTGTACACACACACAAGCAAAATGCTCATGCACATAAAATGAGGTAAATCTTTTGTTAAAATGACTTTAAAAAAGAAAAAGATAGGAAAGTGTGAAGCTTCACCAAGTTCTGCTTAATTTCTCCTGCGTGGCCCGCGGGCTCCTTCTGAGCCCCAGGGAGAAGTGCCCAGAAGCACTTGCTGCATTGGCATTGTCTTCTACCCAAATGAAAGCAATCACAACTAAAACTCTTTAGCCTTTGGTTTTTCTGCAGCTCCCCTGCCCCCACCGGCTGGTCTCCTCTCCCTTCTTCCTCTTCCTGTCAGGGCTCCAACCCAGAGCACGTGACCCCGAGCCTGTGTGCTAACAAGTGTTCTGTTGCCGACCTACACCTCCCACTCCTGATTTCCAACACATTCCTGAAAAAGAAAAATACCCACCACAAAGGAGAACTCCAGCAAACTGCAAAATTGGTCTGGAAGCTGCCTGCACACCCCGAGTTCATAATGGAAGCAGAATTCCCCGCCCCCCCTCCCATCTCCCATACTTGCCTGGTCCTTACCCCCAACCCACCCACACCAGAGTGTGGACACCAGGAGGCCTCCTCATAGCCTAGCCTGACCAAAGTATGGCCGCTTGTGACGTGTTGGATGCTTGCTCTTCTCTGTAATAGTGGGGCCTAGAGAGAAGCACACAGAAGGGAGGAGGAACCTCCAGACAGGAGAAGTGCCAGGGCCTCGGAGCCTCCTTTTATGTCTATCTCTTCCTCAACCCCATGTCTGCCCCCATGAACAGTCTTACGTAGCTGAGCGTGACCTTGAATTTCTTGCCTCTAACTCCCAAATGCTGGGCATTAAAGGTTTGCACAACCACGGCCTGGCTATGCAGTGCTGGGAATCAGACTCAGGCCATTGTGTGTGTGAGTCAAACACTGGGCCGATGGAGTCATAACCCAGCCCTCTAATTTTTATTCTTTTTTTAAAAAAATATTTATTTTTATGTGCATTGCTATTTTGCCTGTATGCATGTCTGTGTGAGGAACTGGAGTTACAGGCAGTTGTGAGCTGCCACATTGGTGCAGGGAATTGAACCTGGGTCCTCTGGAAGAGAAGTCAGTGCTCTTAACTGCTGAGCCACCTCTCCAGCCCCTAACCTTTTTTCTAACATGTCTTTACTTAAATAGAAAGTGGGTTCTACCTTTTGGATTAAGACGTTACACAATCACCCACTGCAGGAAAGCCACAACCGATGATGCGCGACTTCATTCCTTTTTTTGGAAAGTTCACTGGTGGCAGTGGGCAGAACGGAGCTTTTCTGATATGGGGAGGGAACCTCTGCCAAGCTTTCTTAGATGGAAAGGTGTTGGCTTCTTGTCACCCCGGGGAGACAGTGGCAGAGGAGGGCAGAGTGTGGAGGGGGTGTGATATTCTACCCTAAAATATTTTTTCTGAAATATGCCGGTAGCTAAATCTGGCTGTGTTTGTGCGATTGGGTGGAATTTTCCTTAAAGTGACAAAGCCGGGCACCTTGTATCTAAGGCGCTAGCTGTCAAGGGTACTGGAAGGTGTCCTGTGGAGACCTCTCAGGTGCCATCTGGTTAAGAAGGGGGTGGCTAGCGGATCCTAGCTCACTCTGTGCTTGCTCTGTGACCTTGGTCATATTAGTTACTTTTCTCATCACAGGGACAAAACAGCTAGATGGAGGAAGGATTTATTTCCCCAGTGTTTTCAGTCCAGAGTGTGAGCGAGTGGGTGACTAGGCTGTTGCAAGCAGACTGGAAGCAAAGAACGAGGGAGAGAGAGAGACCCAGGAATCCAAGTGGCATTCAAAGGCCCACGCACTGGGACGTAGTTCCTCCAGTGTGGCCTTGCCTCATAACCCTCAAAATAGTACTGCCAGCTGGAGACCAGGGGTTCAGCACAGGAGCCTGAGGGGGTTGGGTGTGGGGTGAGGTGTGGGCATTTCATATTCAAACCATAATAGTGCGCAATTATGTAATCTTTCTAGTTCATCATCTAAATCATATTACCTCATTCTTAGGACTAAATGACACCATTTAGCTTTTACAGAGTGTCGAGAATAGAGCCCGGGCTTTGCGCCAGTGTCCTTCCCTGCCTCTCTGATAGAGTCCACCAGCTGTCTACTCAGCCTACACAGGTTGGACATGTTGAAATCATTTAACCCTGAGGATGTAAAGTCATTCTATGTTCTCTCCAATGGCTGAATTGTATTTGTATCCAGTTACATAACCACACACTAATCCAGGAGTCATTGTCCAAATATTTTGTAGGTGTGTTAAATAAAAGTTTTCAGATTTACCAACCCCATCATCTTGTAAACTGATTCCTTAAGTGTCTTTAGTACACACATACACACTCACACATACACACCGACACAGATGCAGAGACAATACACATACACAGACATACACAGAGAGACACCCAGGCACACACACATGAATGAGTATAATATATTTATGCATATCTGTAAGTCTTGCTACTTAGGAGGCTGAGTTAGGAGGCAGGAGGATTGTGAGTTTTGAGGTTAGCCTGGTCTATGGTGTGAGGCTCTGATTTAGAAAAATGATATATATGTGCATATACACATGTATGCATTTGTATGTGTATATACTGAATGATGGAGGAAGGTTATTGGTTAAAAAATAAAGAAACTGCTTGGCCCTCATAGGTTAGAACATAGGTGGGTGGAGTAAACAGAACAGAATGCTGGGAGGAAGAGGAGGTGAGCTCAGACTCGATAACTCTCCTCTCTGGGGCAGATGCGATGAAGCTCCAATCAGGGATCGACGTAGGCTAGAATCTTCCCAGTAAGCGCACCTTGGGGTGCTACACACATTATTAGAAATGGGCTAGTCCGGGTGCGAGAGTTAGCCAAGAAGAGGCTAGATATAATGGGCCAAGCAGTGTTTAAAAGAATACAGTTTGTGTGTTATTTCGGGGCATAAGCTAGCCAGGTGACCAGGAGCTGGGGCGGCAGGAACACAGCCCGCAGCTCCTACAACAACTGAAGGTCAGGGAAATTGGGGAACTCTACACGTCCTTCAGCGGAATTTGGCAGGGTCTGAACTCTCACTACAGAATCCCACTGTAGGAGACGGTCTCTGACCATGACACCAGTTGCAGCTGAAGGAATCCCGATTTCAGTCTGTTTATGGACCATGATTGCCTTTTTATTTCCTCCCTCCCTCCCTCCCTCCCTCCCTCCCTCCCTCCCTCCCTCCCTCCCTCCCTCCCTCCCTCCCTCCCTTCCTTTCTTCCTTTCTGTCCCCTTTTTCCCCCCAGTCGGGGTCCCATTGTGTAGAGTACCTGTTCTCACAGAGATCCTCCTGCCTCTTCCTCCCTCCCAAGGGCCTGGATTAAAGGCATGCACCACCATGCCTAGTTTGCTTTCTATTTTCAGAGAAGTGAGATTCTCTCAGTTGTGGAGTCTGCTTGCTCTTTTAATAGCATTTGGAGGAAAGACGGGAGTGGGGTATAGGGGAGAAAAGAGTGGTGAAGATTCTATTTGTGGAGTTGGGTTTCTTTAACCACAGAGGTTACACACCAAGGTAAGGATTGGCAGGGGAGGGGGACCACTGCTGGGACTGGGCAGACCACAGGGGACAGTGCTCTGAGAATAAGACCAGTAAGACGAAGATGGAGACGGGTTGTTAGGAATAGAAGTGGATGCTTGATAGCCAAAGTAACAAATTACCACTATAGGTAGTAGGAATGGATTCTTAGACTGGATTTCATCTGGAAAGTGATTTAGAATGTACTCATAACTAAAACCCACAAATGGCCCTTAGAATTTTGGGGGTGTTGTGAAGTGCATCTCTCATTTTAAGCTTTCTAGGCTGTAGGGAAACACTTTTTTATGTATTTGTTTGTTTTACTTTTTGAGACAGGGTTTCTCTGTGTAGCCCTGGCTGTCCTGGAACTCACTCTGTAGATCGGGTTGGCCTTGAACACACAGAGAGCCACCTGCCACTGCCTCCCAAGTGCTGGGATTAAAGGTGTGAGCCACCACCACCCAGCCAAAAGGCTGTTTTTACACAAATGTTTCTGCATGACATATAAATGGCTGTTAGTAATAACCATGGATCTCCATCCAATACCGCAGGCTGGGCTCTGTTCTAAGTATTTTTGTTGTTGTTGTTGTTTTGGTTTTTTTTTTTTTTTTTTTTTTTTTTTTTTTTTTTTTTTTTTTTTTTTTTTTTTTTTTTTTTGAGACAGGGTTTCTCTGTGGTTTTGGAGCCTGTCCTGGAACTAGCTCTTGTAGACCAGGCTGGTCTCGAACTCACAGAGATCCGCCTGCCTCTGCCTCCCAAGTGCTGGGATTAAAGGCGTGCGCCACCAACGCCCGGCTGTTCTAAGTATTTTGTATGCGCCAATCTCCCCTTCACAGCAGCCTGGTGGGGGCGGGAGCAGTTGTTACCCTGGCCTTACATATGAAGAAACTGGAGAATGTGGATCTTAACGACAAGCAGTCCACAATAATGCCCATTTACCATCTGCATCCTAGAGCACTGAAGAGGATGAAGACGTCCTAGCGTCCTAGCCCGGCAGCCAGTGTATGTCCACTAGGCAAGACTTTCTCTAGTTGGAAAGCTCCTGGGGGCTGATGCTGGGCTTCAGATTCCTCCTTGATGTCTGATGTGTGGCACTCAGTTCCATTTTCTTAATGGCTGTCAATCAGCTCCCCACTGTTTCCCCTGAGGCTGGACCAGCAGGGGAGTCATCAGCTTTGAGGAATAGCGTTAAGAACAAAGCCAGATCTGGGCTGTTTGTTTTTCCCCAGTGAGATCGCCCAACCCTCAACACAGCCAGGAATGAGCCCAGATGTCACTCAGTGCTGAATGAATCACTTCCCAGATCACCGGGCTTCCCAGAGCAAGCAGAAATGAGCCCAAGGAATGCCTACTATTGCTTTAGCTTCCAGGCAGTTTCTGATAGAAATAGAACTTGTGGGCTGAGACTATAGCTTGGTAGCTGGAACATCTAGCATGCACGAAGCCCTGGGTACAATGACTCCGTTACTCAAACAAGAAGACTCCTGAGGTCCCAGGGTCTGTGCTGTCAGACTTAGAAATAAGTATGGGATAAAATGGATGGTGGTGGCGCACGCCTTCAATCCCAGCACTCGGGAGGCAGAGGCAGGTGACACTTTGAAATCAAGGCCAGCCTGGTCTATAGAGAGAGCTAAGACAGCCAGGGCTACACAGAGAAACCGTGTCTCAAATTAAAATAAATAGATAGATAGATAGATAGATAGATAGATAGATAGATAGATAAAAGGGTCTCAAAGAAAGAGACCACCATTCCAACTGAATGTCTGGACAAAGCAAACTTGAGCTTGCTCACTCTTTTGAGTCAGGGAGGGATTTGGTTTTTATTGTAATTCACATGACAGTTTTACCTTTTCCCCTATTGGCTAGGAGTCAACCTCACAGTCTTGTATGATTGGCTAGTCTGGCGCCTAAGAAATGAAGCAGGAAGGGGTCAAGGGTCCCTGCTCCAGGCTATCAAATTCCTAGACTTCTTAGAATTGTGACTTTTGTGTAAACAAAGGTTTTCCTGGGTGTGGAGGATTCAAACATAAAAGGATTTAATCTCTTGTCCTAAACACAAATTTCACAGTTTTTGATAAAAGAGACTCATTGGTTATTTATTTCACTACCAGGAGTCTGCATTAAAGGAAGGAGAACACAATAGAACCAATAAACAAGATCATTCCAGTGGAATAAACCAGAAAAGACACCAGGTGACCGAGTGACTTGAGGGCTCTTGGGAAGGGGGTCAGGTGAGGAGACATTTGAGCCAGATTGAAGGACCAAAGAAGGGCTGTGAAGACAGGGGCCTAGTTCTGACAGGCTACAGATGGTACAGGCTGGAGGCTTTGATCTAAGGAGTTGGGGCCATGGGACTCTGGGCTTGGGAGTTTGTCCCAAATGTGCAGAGGGAAGGAGTTGGGATAGACTCTTACAGCCCTTCTTTGGTTTCGCTCTGCTGGGGACCCAACCCAAGACCTTGAGCATGTTAGACAAGCCCCCTGCTGCTGAACTACACTTTGCCCTACTTCAGGTTTTAATGATGTCCAGAAACAAGGTAAGTTGATCCAGTGGGCCTCCTTTGCTTTTACACACCTCTGCTCTACCACAAACATACAGAAATGACTTTCATAGTAAAATCAGAAAGCTTAACAAAACTAGATTGAACAGAGCTATATGTTTGAGTTTGATAGAAAAGGGATTAATAAGGCCAAGCAGCAAGACCTCACGGCTTCTATTGCTGACCAGACTCAAGATGGGGACTGAGACACTTTTCCAGAATGGCCTGGCCAGGTGTTTTCATGACTGCCCAGGGCAGAGCGGCTGCGGGGTGGGGGGAGGGTGGCTGAGTCTGCTTGAAAGCAGGATTTGGAGCAGGGGTCCTTTCCCCAATGCAGGACCCTGAAAATGATCTCTCATGTCCAGGGAGGTAGTCCAGAATATTCTCCCTTACCTACTCAGGGAGAGAGCAACTCAGGTCTCTTTGTCTTGTGGGAAAAAGAAATCTCTAAACAAGCAGAACTATAGTTCTGTATGGTGGGCAAGAATGAAGTTTAACATAAAAAAGTCACACATTTTCAGGGTTGTGGAATTCTTAGACCAGACCACTATAATGGAACAAACTAACACTGGAGAGGGAAACTGGTTTATTGGGCAGCGGAAGGGGGGGCATTACTATATTCTAGAACTCTTGTGTATCTCAGACTGTCCTCAAACTCACTATGTGACCTTAAACTTCTGATCTCCCAACTCTACCTCCCTAGTTCTGGGATTGTAGCATACTACAACACCTGGTTTTTCCGTGCTACACACATGGTTTTCCCCCTCTACCTGGGGGTTGGGGTGCGCTCTAACCCAGGGCTTCATGTGTGCTAGGCAAGCACCTACTGAGCTACCCCTCCAGGCCCTGTTCTAGGACATCAGTGTGCACACAGGTCACTTGGTTATCTTGTTAAAAGCCAAATTCTGACTCCCTACCTGGAAGGCTGGACCGAGCCTGAGCTTTTGCATTTTTAGCCAGCTCTCAGTGATGATGAACCAGAGCTAGGCTGAGGAGAGAGTGGACAGGAGTTACCGGAACACAGTGTAAGGGAATGAGATACTGGAGGCTGTACCCTGGGTCTTCGGTTTTGGTAACCGAGTGCCATGGTGCCATTTAGCACCACAGGGAGGACAAGGATAAAAACATGCTTTCAGGGAAAAGGAACACTTGTGAGTGAGTGTGAGAACGTGCGTGTGGGTGGGTGAGTATGAAAATGTGTGAGGGTATCTGTGTAAATAAGGGTGTGTGTGTGTGTGTGTGTGTGAGAGAGAGAGAGAGAGAGAGAGAGAGAGAGAGAGAGAGAGAGAGAGAGAGAGAGATGAAGACAGAAAGAAGACCATTTCAGTGAAGGACACAGAAGGGACCCGAGAGGGTAGTGGAAGACAGATCTGAGCAAGGTACAAAGATAAGCATTTTGAAAATGTTATAATGAAACCCATTATTTTGTACACTAACTAAAATATTTAAAACAAGAGAAACATGGCCAGACCAGGCAAATGCAATTGGGAGCGCTCAGCCTGCTGCTAGTGGTCTGTTTTCTCAGTTTGAAGTGCTGACAGCCATCTTTTCTCTAAAGGCTGACTCTGGTCAGTCCTGCTGGCACAATAAGTAGCCAGCTCTGTACGTGAGTCCGGAAATGACCAGCAAGCTTTTCTATCTGCATCTCCTGGGTCAACATCAGTTCAGGGAGAGACCTTGACTCTAAGGACTAGGAGGAGAGTGAAGAAGAGCACAAAATGCCCTATTCTCGCCTTTGAATGATGGCACCGGCAGACATACCTGCACACATAAACGAACACATAAACACATGCATAAATAAACACACATAAATAAACACATATATACATAAATAAGAATGGCTAGGACTTGAAGAGAAGAGAAAGCCCAGTTGCAAAACCAGACCCAGTAAGGTAAAGGCACAGCCTCTGCTCACCTCCCTCTGCACCATTAAAATCTGAACTGGCAGCAGGGCGGTGGTGGCACACGTCTTTAATCCCAGCACTTGGAGGCAGAGACAGGTGGATCTCTGTGAGTTTGAGGCCAGCCTGGTCTACAGAGTGAGTTCCAGGACAGCAAGGGTTGTTATACAGAGAAATCCTGTCTCAAAAAACAAAACAAAACAAAAAATCTGAACTGGCTTTCCAGGCCCGCATCTCCTACCCTCATCCCCTAGGGGGTCTTCTGTTACTTGGCTGTGTCCTCTTTGTTGGTTGACTCTTATGCCCGACACACCAAAAGTCACTGTTTCAGTGATGTAACCAAATAGTGCATTGCTGCCACCAAAGAGTGGTAAAAACAGCAGGGTGACACTACCTTCCCATGATCCCAGAACCAGGAGAGGGGAGGCAGGAGGATCAAGAGTTCAAAATTATCCTTGGCCACACAGTATGACAAGTCTGAGGACAGAGGGCACATTAGACCCTTTCTCAAAGGGGATGGGAGTGCTGGTTCCAGGCTAGCCTGGTCTACTGAGTGAGTTCCAGGACAGCCAAGGATACAGAGAGAAGCCCTGTTTCAAAAAACTGATGTGTGTGTGTGTGTGTGTGTGTGTGTGTGTGTGTGGAAGCTGCCTCAATCACATCTATGGCAATCCATTACCAAGCCCTAGGCGTGTGGCCCCAAAAGCCGAAGCCAAACTGGGAAAGAGCTGTATGTCTAGGCAATAAGCCCAGGCTCAATTTTCTATTACCAGAGAAAGAAAGTGAAGATAATGGGGCATGGGGAGGGCAGAGACAGAAATGGAGTGTCTGCCTCACTTTTATATGTTATTTATTAGGGACACTTTGATCTCATTTTGGTCATTTATAAAAAAAGAGGCATAATAATGCTCACTTTATGGGGTGGTTGTGAGCATTGACCAAGATAATGCCTGTACATCATGCCTGGCATTTAGAAAGACTGTTAATAAATAATAGCATCCTTTTGCTACACTGCCGCATGGTAGGTGTCTAGACAGTTCCTCATGATATACTTGACCTATTCTTCTCTTTCTGAGGTACATCTATTATTGAATTATAGTTGCTCCTCTATATCTGCAGGCTCACATCCTCGAGTTCAACCAACCACAGATTGAAAATATTCAAACAAAAATGACATCGTGCTGAAGGGCACATTTCTCTTGACACTATTGCCTAATAATATTAAGTATTTACATAGCATTTACATTGTTCTGGGTATTACAAGCAATCTAGAGATGACTTAAGGCATTCTAGAGGAGATGTGCGGGTTATATGGAAATTCTGTGTCGTTTTATATGAAGGATTGGAGGATCCACAGATTTTTGGCATCTGTGGTCACAAAGAAAGCCATGTGTGCAATCAGAAAAATCACACGCATTCATCTTTCCTCTGCCACTATGTGTTCTTCCACGGCAGAGGCTGTAACTCACACAGCCTTGCTCTCCTGGCACGCCTCTCACCTAGTGTTCAAGCTGCAGTTGTGGAGTGAGCTCAGCGGTGGAGAAGAGGAGAGTCTTCCTTGTTTGTTATACTCTGACTCTCTTTCTATAGAGTGGGCTGTATCAATGACCTTGAAGCCACAGATAAATTGGTCTGTATTCTCAGGTTGAGATCCCGAAAGATGGCACAGCATGGGCCTACATCCTCAACCCTGGGCTTTGGAGCCAGGAAAGAGCAGGACCTGTGGCCAGAAACTGCCCAGCACACAAGTCACAATGTTGGGTTTACCTCTGCTGTTTCCCTGCCTTTCCTTCCATGGAGACCACTCTTCCTTGCATGGTTCTAGACAAGCTGTAGTTTAAAGAGACCGATAGCCGACAGAGGGAGAAAAAAGCAATCTCAAAGACCAACAGTTTTTAGATTCGGGACCCTGCCCTCCTGTACATTCTGGTCATTTGATGTAGAGATAAAAATCCTGCATTCTGCCTTGGGAAACTGGGTTACATTTTGTTGGTGACAGGCCAGATGACCTGAGAGATATGTTGCCATGGCAAACAGTAAGGTCACCTTGTGTTTGCTCACTTGACCCAAGCTTGCTAGGTCTAGACTTCCATGCTGGGGATGACCACACCCTGGAAGAGAGTCCCTGACTCCTCAGGTTGTTGGTTTGTCTCATTTTCTCCAGCATCTTGGACTCGGACAGGGCTTCCAACTCCTTTCATTTCCTATTCAAGCCTGGCATTTCCTCCCTCTCTGTACTCCTGGGGCTTGGTGGCTCTCAACAGATGCTGCCCCCTCCCCCATCTAGGAGGGGCCCTGGCCTCTGTGACAGTAAATCCATCGCTCCACTTAGGTTTAATTAGAGCACAATGAAGGATGATTAGTTTACACATCAAAGCACTGGAACAACTCTACAAATTGGCCCCATCCCAAAGCTCCCCCCTCAGCCCCCCAGGAGCTGGCCTTGAACTCCCAGGCTCTGCCTGCTGGGGCTGGGCAGCCAGCAATGAAGGTTTGGAGCGCCTTGCAGCAGCACAGCGCTGAAGGCACTCTGCTGCTCAGAGGTGGAGTCCAGCAGCTTGTAGTCCTAACTGTGCCCCCGCCATGCCCACTGTGGCTTTTCACTTCCTTAGCCTTTGCCTGTAGTCAACTCTCCATCACTTGTAGACTGATTCTACACTCTGTGAGTCACCCTTCTACCTTCGAGTGAGGGCGTCACTCTTTCAGGACACCTATCAGGGAGTGAGAAAGACAAATCAAATGATCATGCTACCAGCCGGTGATTTCTTTGTTGCTGGAGGAAGAAGGAGATAGGAATTCTAGGTTGTGCAGATGATGTAGTGTTGCTCGCTTGTTATCCTAACACTCGGAAGATTGAGGCAGGAGGATTGTAAGTTCGAGGCCAGCCTGGGGCTACACATTGAGATACTCTCAAAACCAAACCAAACATAAAGCAAAAATAACGCCCCCTCCCCCCAAAAAAAACCACCAAGAAAGAAATTATAGGATGCAGTGAGGTAGATGAACTATGGCTGGGTCTCCCCAACATATGCTTTCTTGTTCCTGTGGCTGACCAAGAGGCAGCTAAACTCTCCATTAGACTGTCTTCATGACTTCTTACAACAGAGCTCTTATTGTCAAGGTGTGAGAGCATGGGTGTGTGTGTGTGCATGTGCAAATATGAGTGTAAGCAAGTACGTGTGTGTGTGTGCAAGTAGAGGCCATAGGTATATCTTCGGCATTGTTCTTTGCCATCAACCTTTTTATTTCTTTTTCTTTTCTTTTCTTTCTTTCTTTCTTTTTTTTTTTTTTTGGTATTTTGAGACAGGGTTTCTCTTTGTAGCCTTGGCTATCCTGGAACTCACTCTGTAAACCAGGCTAGCCTCAAACTCACAGACATCTGCCTGCCTCTGCTTTCTGAACATTGGTATTAAAGGTGTGCATCACCACCATCACTGGGCTCCACCTTGGTTTTTGAGACTGGGTCACTCACTGGCCCCAAACTCAACAAGTAGTCTATACTAGCTGGCCACTGAGCCCAAGACCCACCCATTTTTGTTTCCCCAGGACTGAGATTATAGGCATGCACCGCCACACCCAGCTTTTTATATTGATGCTGTGGCCCAGCTAAGGTCTCCATGCTTTCCAGGGAAGTAATTTGCCTTCTAAGCTATCTCCCTGACCCCAGATCCTTTTCCATGATGTCCAGCACCAGAGAGGTTGACCAAGTGCTTGGAGACAAAAATGTATTTCTTTTGACAGAGAAGACTAGTGTATACTGATGACCAGTTGGCTAACTGAAAACAAACCCACGTTCACCCAGAGAGTCAAGCTGATACTCTGTCTTGACGGACAGACATGTCCACCGAAGCAAGCGGTATGCCTTTCTCCAGTCAGTGCAGAGGTGCGTATCAGGCTCCCTCATGGTCCATGGCCAGGGATTGGTGATTCTTTCTGTCAGAAGCAAGAAGACTGTGGCTACAGGAGAATTTCATGCCCACAAAGGCTCGGGTGTCTTTCCTGAACAACTGCTGGAGATAAAGCACATGGTGAAACCTGGTTCCTTGACTGTGGCCTTGAGGGGGAACCGGAGTCAGCTTTACCACCGGACAGACAAACGCTGCACGAGATGGTGGGTGGGGGCTGAACTGGGCTCAGACTGGGGGCTGCAAGGAGGCCCTTCCCGGGGAAGATGAGGCTGCATTGTTAGCATAAAACCTGGAGCCTATTGATCTGGCTGATTAGAAAGCCTTCCAAGGCACTGGGGTAATTAGCACAATTTACAGAGTAGCAGTTATCAGCTTCATTGCCTAATTAACAATGTAAATATCTTTCTAAATGACATTTTATAATCACCGTTAGACCCTCTAGCACAGGCCCGCTCGCTGCTGATCCCTTCTTCTCAGGAGTAGAGTTGCCCACCCCCCCCCCCCGCCCCCAGCGTGGCATTTCTGCATCACGTGCGATAAAACGATTGTATATGCCCCACATCTCCTCATTTGTATCTTACTAGGGGTCTACTCTGCCTTCATCTCTCCAGCCCCAAATATGCAGTCTACCAATTGAATTGCCAATTAAAAGTACTTAATTAGACGTGAAAAGGGAGCTCTGTCGTGTTCTGGATTCTGAACTGTTTTTTATTTATGCGCTTAGCGGGATAAGTCATCTTAAATTAGCGTCACATTTTTCCCTCTGAAGAGCATGTGAGAAACGAGGCTATTAAGAAAGGGGGCTCAACACCGTATTTGCGCGCCCTAGTCATGGGTACAAAGGCTCATCCCAAGCACATATGTTGCCTTGGCAAACAAGGTTCTTCTTCATATTTATTTTATTTCCTTATCATCTTTATGGAATTAATATTGGCCATAGACTATATAGGACCTGCCTTATAAAGCATATGTGCAGAGAACTGGAAAAAATTACTTTAAATTCACCTATTACTCAGAATATCAGGGACATATTAAAGATTTATCGTCTTCTGTTCCAAGTTCCAAATGCACACAAAGAACTGTGAGTGTCGCTTGGTGATAGACGGCTGGGAGGCCTAAGGCTCTGGGTTCCGATCTCAGTATCGGGGAAAACAACAATAATAATCATAAAAACCCAGATGGTATACGCATCAATCTTTCTTGGGAATAGGAGCTGTAGCTTCCTTGGGAAGAATGCTATAAAAGTTTCCGACCATTAGGTTGACGATGGCTTCAGTTTTCGGGTTATTCTCTCTCAATACTTTTGCTCCGACGAACTGCCTGATGGTCATTGCAGTGACACAGCTACAAAGCAAATAAAAAAGAAGGCGAATGAATTTAACGTAAGCCAGTTGTATTGTATTGGTGGAAACAGAAGGGGAGAAGAAGATGAGTCTTTGAAGAATTTGCCGTGGGTTTTAATTAGCCACCTTGCCCTGGTTCCCCATTATCATTGATTTGTGTGATAAGTGACAATTATACGTGTCATAAGTAGACTCCTTTTTGCCGAAGACAAGAGATCTTATGTGTGATGCAAATAAGGGCTCTCAGAATGCTAATTTTGTAATGAGCCAATGCATTTTTCAAGGAGTTTATAGTCTAGAGGGGGAATAAAACATGTGCATAAATAATTAGAATGCAAAGTAGGAAACTGGTGTGTCCTGAGACAGAGCTGAAAGAATTATAGCAAAGAGAGAGAGAGAGAGAGAGAGAGAGAGAGAGAGAGAGAGAGAGAGAGAGAAAGTGGAGAGCGGGTAAATAAATTCTAGTTGAGAGGTTCAGGACAGTTTGCTTGAAGGTTGGGGGAAATTGTCATAAAAGTACATGGAGACCTTTGGTGTGGTTTACAGAGGAGAGGAACACTGGGAGAAACCACAGAGGTGAGACAGCAGGAAATTTAAATGAGGGAACAGGATTTTTTCGGGGTGTTAGGTGAGTGGGCTGAGGTAAATCTGTCCTCAGGGCTGTGAGGGTGGGGCAGGGCTCAGGGCTCCACCCTGGTCTTTGCTGAGCCCCGGCTGTGAGGCTGAAATATTGCAGTACTCTCTGTAGACTAAGGATCAATGACTTAACATTTATAAAGGGCCCGATAATAAGTAAATGGCTTTGCAGACTGTGTTGTCTCTGTCACAGTAGCTCCTCTCCACCAGGGAAGCACAAAGGCCACCGTAGACAACGTGGAAGTGAATGGGCCTGGTTGTGTCTCGGTAAAACTTGCTGACCACTGAGCTGTGAAGTTCACGTGATTTTCACATATCACAAAGATCTCCCGATGCTTCTATTGTCTTTGGCTATGGAAATAGGCAGGAGCTGCAGACTGCCGGCTGCTGACTGTGAGGGAACCCAGAGGGCCACAGACCTCCACGGTCCATGTGTCAAGTGGTCATGACGCTGTGTATGGGCGCTGGTAGTCATGGCTCCATCACTGCTGGGTGCTGGGATCAAGCTTCAGCGTGTAGTCAGGAGGCTTCAGTGGGTGGGTAGGGTATATGCTCTTGTTGAACCCTAATAATATTTACTAATGAAAAAGAAATACCCAAGTGTTCTGACCCTTCTTATAGGCCAAAGGGACGTGCAGTCTTCTGCACTGAGGAAGCCGAGAAGCCCACGCTGTGGTGGGATTTATACTGATCTCCTGAAAGACCTCCCTGATCTGAATTGGGACTTTCTGAGCAGAAGCTGGCTAATAATAACCTCCATCCATCCTTCTCCCCTAGAAGGTTCTGCGGTTTTCAGCAAATGTCATTTTGCTCTCCCCACAGCTCTGGCTGCATAGCCTGCCCTTCAGGGAAAAGGGAAAGTGGGAGATGGGTTCTTACTGCTGAGCTGTGGGAGGCCAGCTCGCTCCCTAAGGCTTTCCTTCCTGCTCAGCTACTCTGAGTTCCATCTTAGGAAGCCCAGCTGAGCGGAGAGAAAAGGTGGGGCCAGCTTTGCCGTTTGTGCCTGGATCAGAGAAATAGCTCCCACTTCCAGATACACCAGAGCCAATACAGGGATTAAAAAGTAAAATAAAACAAGAAACAAGATAAAAGCTTAAAATTCCAGTACCAGGGAGGTGGAGGCAGGAGGCTCAGGAGTGTATGCTAAGTTTAGGACCACCCTTGACTACATGAGACCCTGTCTCAAAAAACCAAACGAACTCAAACTGAAACAAACAAAAACCCAAAAGACAGAAACTAAAATATATTTTTAAGAAAATGGAATGGAGCCGGGTGGTGGTGGCACACGCCTTTAATCCCAGCACTCGGGAGGCAGAGGCAGGCAGATCCCTGTGAGTTCGAGGCCAGCCTGGTCTACAAGAGCTAGTTTCAGGACAGGAACCAAAAACTACAGAGAAACCCTGTCTCGAAAATAAAAAAAATAAAAAAAGAAAAAAAAGAAAAGAAAAGAAATTGGAATGGCATTTTCATGTTTGAATAAAATTTCCTTCCCCTGATTGTCTCTGCTTTCTCCTCTTTTATCCAGGAAAGTCCTCGAATTTCATTTTAGTTAGAGAGGGGCAAGGAAAGGGTTAAGTAGGTTACTTAGTTTCCAATTGGAAGGAAAGTCTGGTCAGATGACCCAGGGGCTACTGAAAAGTCTAGGAAGTTAAGGGCAGAAAGGGGGCCTTGACCTATGATACCACAGAAGTCACTGGAAGTCTTGTTCAGAGCAGGAGACAGGTATTGACTGCAGGGTAAGCTGGTGTGAACAGCTGTAACAGTGTGTGTGAGTGTGTCTGTGTGTGTGTGCTTGTGTGTGAGTGTATGTATGTGTGCATGTGTGTGCGGTGTGTTTGTGTGTGCGTGTGCATGTCAAAGCTAGAGGCTGGCGCTGGGTATCTTCTTCAATCACTTTTCACCCTGCTTCTTGAATCTGGCTCTGTCATTGAACCTAGAGCTCACCAACTTGACTAAACTGGTGAACCAGCAAGCCCCAGATTACATCCTGTCTCTGCCTGCCTGTGCTGGAACAGCAAGCCCGGGCTGCTTCTTCCAACTCTAATGTGGGTGCTTGGGATCCAGTTCAGGTCCTCTGTACCCCCTGAGCCGGCTCTTCATCTCTGGGTGGAGTGGCTGCTTGTCATTTAGGTCTCCGTCTAAATGTCACATACTTAGAATGGTACAGTAGCTATTGGATGATAATCACCTTTTTGGTAACAAGTGCCTTTACCCTCTGAACCGTCTCTCTCACCCACACTGCCATCTTTTATCTGACTGTAGATCAGTTGTTTATCATTCATATTCTTTCTTCCTCTCTCATTTTCTGGGCCCCTGGAACACAACATGCAAATTGATCATATGCTTTATTTATTAACTGTATTTTTGAATGTTTGTTTCATTTTTTTATATTTCAGTGTTTTGCCTTCATGCATGCATATGGACCACGTGCATGTCTGGTGCCTGTGAAGGTCGGAAGAGGGCATCAGATCCCTGGGACTGGAGTTACAGATGGTGGTGAGCTGCCGTGTGGATGCTCAGAATGGAACCCTGGTCCTCGAAAAGAGCAGCAAGTGCTCTTAGCCATAAAGCCAACTCTTTAGCCCCTATTTTTCATTCTTAAAAGATTTTTTTTATTATGTGTATGTATGTGTGTCTGTGTTGATGTATGTTTTTGGTGGACGCATTTGCTCTTGCAGGCCAGAAGAGGGCATTGGGTTTCCTGGAGCAGGAGTTACAGGCAGTTGTGAGCTGCCCAAAGTGGGTTCTGGGAACTGAACTCTGGTCCTCAATAAGAACAGCAGGTGCTCTTAATCACTGAGTCATCTCTCCAGCCCCCCACATATGCTTTATTTACTCTGCCTCCTCAGAACCTAGAAGACAGGTTGGTATCTGCCAGGGCCTCTGTATACATGTTTCGAATGGCTCCAGGGGAGAGTAGAGAAAGCAATCAGTATGGTGGGGAACGGGACCACAGAAAGTTGTCTGACATTTGGTTCATTTGTGTTTGAATGGAGCCCCTGGTTTAGTACGCATCCAACATTCACATGCCTGGTGAGCATCATCGGGGATCTTGTTAAATGTGGGCTCGGATTCCACTGCTGTCTGGTGGAGATCCTGCATCTCCAACAGGCTCCCAGGCGAGGCTCACACCGCTCCTCTAGACCTCTTCAGTGTGTTGCTTAGGATGAGCAAACGGAGGTGTGGAGATGAATTAGGGATGAAGCAGAAGTAACTAGCAGCAGAGACTTCCGCAACTCTCAAGGGAGAGAGCCGAGAGAACCACAGGGGGATGAGTCGTCAAAGGCACACAGCAATATGCCTCATTGTAATGGGGAGAGGAGACAGGCTGAGAACTCTGAGGGATGCTCTCATCTGGTGGTGTTGACCTTTCCCAGGGGCAGTTAGCTGGGTGTGAGCGTGGAGGTGGCATGTGGGAGCTCTGAAAAGCAGTCATTTTCTTCCCGGGAAGTATCCAGGATGCATTTAAAGTCAGACCCATCAGCTCCGTTGTGTAATTTTCTCAACATTAATCTGCTTGGGGCAGATTGGAGGAGGAGGATAGATTCAATCAGAGTGAGGCAGAGGGCTGAGGATGTGGGGAGGGAGCTTTCAGTGTGGCACGACAGAGTTGCAGTCGGGAGGTGGATATGACCCGATATAGTCACACAAACACACATCTGTGTGCACATGCATGCACTCAATCTGCACAGTTACGTAAATGGACAGACTTATGCATGTATACTTATGACTGTTGTGACACCTTGCCCCATTCTCTGAGCCTTACCTTCTACCATATTTGACTGATTTCCCGCTGCCCCAAGCAACTACGTCTCTGCTCGAGAACATGACAAGCTAACCCTACCAGGGAGTCAGTGCCCTGAGAGCATCATCCAACCAGTAACTAAAAGGGATGGTCCTATAAATGCTTCAAGGCACCACCCACTTTGACTCCCAGAGGGAGGAGTGAAGTCTGGCGTGGTGTTGCCTTGCTTGGCAGAACTCTGTATGGACTGTTTTCTCCTGACCTTGTGTCTCCACTCCCTTACTGAGTATTTTCTAGATCTCTGTCTAGATAAACTATGTATTCTCACATCCTTGTGTCAACGATATCTGGGAGATTCCAAACTGACCTATGTATCGTCATAAACTCTGCCGCCTGCCATGGAGGCAGGGACAGGCTAATTTCTCTGCTCCAGCGTGGGAGTGTGGATGTCAGGGAAGGGGAGGAAGATACATTTGTGGGGAGGGAAATAGGCTGAATGTCAGAAGGGTCAGGGTACATTTGAAAGTCTGAAAAGTCACAGGGCTGTGGCAAGGGGCCAGAAAGAGGAAGTGAAAGTTTGAAGTCAAACCCTGCAGGGCCTTCCCCCACCACTCCCCCAGTCAGGAGTTTGACCTCTGTTTTCAGAGAATTCCTGAGGGCCCAGTAAAGGGTCTATCACAGGACAAAGACAAGATTTGAGCTGCCTCAAACAACAAGATGGGGATGGAGCGGCAGTGGGGAACAGAAGAGAGCCCAGCTAAAAGGGATGCCATTGTCTCTGTGATGAGTTGGGCTCTAAGCATAGTTTTGGAGCCTGTCCTGGAACTTAGCTCTTGTAGACCAGGCTCTAAGGATAGTTTGCCTGAGAAGGGTATTAGCATGTGTTTGCCAATGTGGACAGTTAACTATTAACTACATACTTGATTGACCAGAGCACCCTGTTTCCTGTCTATACAAAAGAATGGTTTCCCCTCATTAATGACACCCCCCTTTCCCTTGGCAACTGTACTTAACTTGACCAGACCTTTCTCTTAGGGACAGTATTGACAAGGTTAACTCCCTTCTCCTGCCCCTAGGTCTCTCCTTTCCTCCTTCTTGTCTTCCTCTTTCCTTCTTTTTCCAACTAATCCTATTTAATAATTATTTCCTTCATTTCGGTGAGCTGTGGCATTGAACTCTTTTTATTCTTTTTAAATGATTTATTTATTTTTATTTTGGTTGTGAGCCTAGATTTTAACAGCTGAGCCATCTCTCCAGCACTATTTTTATTTTTGTTTATGTGCATTGATGTTTTGCCTGCATGTATGTCTGTGTGAGGGTGTTGAATCCCCTAGCATTGGAGTTACAGACATTTGTGAGCCGCCGTGTGGGTGCTGTGAATTGAACCCCAAGTCTTCTGGAAGAGCAGCCAGAGCTCTTAACTGCTGAGCCATCTCTCCAGGCCCCTGACATTGAATTCTTGTCTGTGGCCATTTTAAGATTCTTCATGTCACTAGTAGAAACAGAGTTACAATTTGGACCAGGTCATTTAAAAGTGGATCTTCTGTTAAACAGTATCAAAATGCAAAAAAAAAAAAAAAAAAAAAAAAAAAAAGAAAAGAAAAGAAAAGAAAGAAAAAGGAAGAAAACACGCTCACAGGTAACCCACTTCTTTGATCACTATATCTGTGTCTTCAGCAAGCACTTATTTTCTTCTTTATCTCCCCCGTCTTCTTTCCCACTTCTCCTTCTCTACCTCATCCTCTTGCTCTTTTTCAGTAGTCAATTTGTTTGTTTTCCGAGATCGGGTCTCTCTGTGTAGCCCTGGCTGTCCTGCAACTCGAACTGAACCAAGCTGCTCTTGAGCTCACAGAGATCCCCCTGCCTCTGCCTCCTGAGTGCTGGGAGTAAAGGTGTGCACCATCATGGCCGGACCAGTAGTTTTAGTGAAGTCCTGCTGTGTGGTCTAGGATTGTCTCAAACTCATGATTCTGTTTCACCCCACCCTAGTGCTGGTATTGTAGTCACGCATCTCCGTGTCTGGCTACACTTAATCCTTTCATGAAAAGTTTCATTGCAAACGTAATTTATATGAAAATTGTGGATATGGGTGTATATGTTAATTACAGTCTTAAATTGTGAGACATGTTTTCAAAAGACAAAAAAGTGGAGACTCAACTCCAGAGATGGCTTATGTCTAATTATCTATGTGGTTTCACATGCAGCTATTGTCAATAAATTACTAGAGAACACACCAGAGAGGTGGAGAATGATGTGTTCTAGCCAGGCAGGTTGGATTTATAGTGCTGTAGAAAGTAACAGAAGACCAAAGTCCTGAAAGACTAGACTCCATGCTGTAGAGTATTCTGGGACTAGTCATGGCTCTGCCTTTCTCTCTTATACTCCTTTTTATAAAACTCCTGCATCTCTGCTCATCCCCCTTTTCCACCCAGTAATTACAGAAGAAAAGACACTAGACGTGTGAGTGCTCATGTAACCTTTCACACCCAATGTTTCCATTGTCTTACTAACAAACCTCTCTTGTCAGCCAGGGCTGTGTTCTGCAACATCCAGGGTAGCAAAGATCTGTACACTGGATTTTTCCATTTTTGCCTTGGTGATCTCTTTTGGCATACTCACCTGTCATCCTGTGCCCCTCACCCTGTGTTCTGGCAGAATTTGAGTCATGCAAATTGCAAACTGGTAAATAACAACTTTGCATATTTTGAATAGAAGAGAACACCAAGGTAGTCTTCATCCTGTGTGCTCAGAGAAATCTGAGCTGGGGGAAACTGGGAGCAAGGGCAGATTGAAGGCCCTAAGTATTTTCTTCTAAGTCTTTATCATGCTTATTAAACCCATTGTATATTTATGAATTAATTTGAATTATTTACATGGTCAACCTTTGAGACAATAACCTGATTTAGTCAAAGCATGCAAATGTATCATTTCTCTTTGAAATTTGGAAATGGGGCTAGGGATCTGGCTCAGTGGGTAAAGGCACTTGCTGTCAAGTCTGATGACCTGAGTTTCATTTTCTGGACCCACATGGTGGAAGACAACGGACTCTCTTGGTTGTCTTCTGACCCCATACCACAGCACGTACACACTCTACGGCACATACACACTCTACAGCTCGTACACACACCACACCATGTACACACACCATACCACGTACACACTCTATGGCACGTACATACTCTATGGCACGTACACACATAATAATAAGCAAATAAACATGATTTTTAAAATTCAGAGGTCAATTAAAACCCCAGGGCTCTTGCCCCTTTCTCTACAGAGTGTTACAAACTTGGCTCTGTCAGGCTAAATGACATCTCAGAAAGCAAGAGAAGGTGGCCATGTATTTCTTAGGAAAGCTGATGAATTCCCCAGTGAGAAGAATCTCCTGTACATACAGCAAACCCTTGAGTGATAAATTTCTTTCTTTTTTTAAAAAAAATATTTATTTATTTATTATGTATACAATATTCTGTCTGTGTGTATGCCTGAAGGCCAGAAGAGGGTGCCAGACCTCTTTACAGATGGTTGTGAACCACCATGTGGTTGCTGGGAATTGAACTCAGGACCTTTGGAAGAGCAGGCAATGCTCTTAACCATTGAGCCATCTCTCCAGCCCCGAGTGATAAATTTCTTAAGCAAAAGGTCTTTAAAGTTCTGTTTGCCTGTAAATATCACACAGCCTGACATGAGGGCACACAGCTGCTGAAATTTCAGTGAAGAAAATGGCATAAGAATGGTTGAGTTTGGGGCTGGAGAGATGGCTCAGTGGTTAAGAAGCACCGACTGCTCTTCCTGAGGACCCGGGTTCAATTCCCAGCATCCACATGGCAGTTCACAACTGTCTGAAGATCCAGTTCCAGGGGATCTGATACCTTCACACCAATGCACATAAAATAAAGTTAAATAAACCATAAAAAATTTAAAAAAAAAAGAATGGTTGAGTTTTCATTAGGTTATGGGCCTGCTGTCTTTTTAGTGAATGTTGGGACTGGTAAGGATTTTTTAGTTTTACAGCTGGGTGGTGGTGACGAATGCTTTTAATCTCAGCACTCAGGAGGCAGAGGCACAGAGTTAGTTCCAGGACAGCCAAAGATACACAGAGAAACCCTGTCTTGAAAAACACCAAAAAAAAAAAAAAAAAAAAAAAAAAAAAAGAAAAAGAAAAAAAAAAGAAAAAAAAAAGATAAAAAGAGAATTCTTTAGTTTTTATTGAAATGAAATCTAAAGTTCCAGTCAAGTTGAAAAGAATCACCATTGGACTATTCTTAAAACCAAACTTCTACTGTGACTTGAGAAAATAAAGGGAGTGGCTGCCTACACCTCTCCTTGTAGTCTTCTTCTTCTTCTTCTTCTTCTTCTTCTTCTTCTTCTTCTTCTTCTTCTTCTTCTTCTTCTTCTTCTTCTTCTTCTTCTTCTTCTCCTTCTCCTTCTCCTCCTCCTCCTCCTCCTCCTCCTCCTCCTCCTCCTCCTCCTCCTCCTTCTCCTTCGAACAATAAATGCTGCATCTCTATAAAGACAGGAGTAACACAAGAGCCACGAAGGTGGAGCTTTTGGCGGTAGAGCTAACAGCTTGCTTCTTGAATATTTTATGAGCCCTAGGTATTAGGATGAGGCTTCTGAAGCAGGAACACAGAGATCTAGGAACAAAAGAGCAGGGATGAGAGAACAGACTGTGAAATTGCTGAAAAACGTGAAAGGCTCCTAATGTTGAACTCGGGAGTGGATTGGTGCTGCAGAGTGCTCCTAGTGAGGGCTCTAAAAGTATAATGATTTATTGATTGGATCTGTGCTAATGATGTGCCCTGATTATGCATAGATAAATAAGAGGGCTGATTTATGAGGGCCCGATTGGATCTTTCAGATATATTTGGTCCACGTCTACATATTGAAAATAAATGAAGGTAATTATCTGGGTATTCCAGGGGCGGAATCTTCCCACACTGGTTTGGAGACAGTGTAGTGTTTTAGGTAAAGAGAAACAGAGGGGTGCTGGTAGGGGGATGGAGTGGGATTACAGAGAAGAAACAGGGAAAAGAAAAAGTTCTGTTAACAAATAACCCCTGCTTCCTAAGAGGAAGGAAAAAAGATTTCTGGGTGTTGCTAGATAGCCATGTTTTCTTTTTTAAAAATGAAGAAAAAGAGACATTATAAGAAACTGTCTTGTTAAAGCAACTACACAAGGAGTGTGTGTAAGGAAATCGGGCTTTTCATACAGACAGGTTTAAAAAGCCTCAGAGAAGAGAGACATGTAAAGAGAAGCAATGTTATCCACTGGTACCATCACTGCCTTTCAGACAGCAGCCCTGAGAAGCTTGCAGGTTCATTGAACAGGGCGTTTGTCTCCCGATAAAGACTCATCTTTATTTCTTTCAGGATATAAAACTTGCATTTAAGTCAATGCAGAGAAGCATTCTGCCTTTAAACATGCGCAAGTGGGGAGAGCCCATTTAATGAAACAGCATTATTTCGTTTTCAAAGAATGATCCTGGCAGTAGCTGTGAGTTAAGATTCTGTATTCTTTCCCTCAATTATAATTATAGCTGAGTCTGAAAAGAAGCATGCCTATTACTGTCATATGTATTCTTCTGACAGGTGTTGTGGGACTGTAATTTGATGAAGCGACTCAAAATACAGACTCCCTTCCAAACATAATTCCGGTCATCAACACGTGAGGTTCGGGACAAGTCCTCCAAGAAGCCTTTACAAATATCTTGAGCACCCCTAATATTCTAGCACAATCCACTCTTGGGAATATGAGGAAGAGCTGGCTTTCAGGGCTTGTATCCAAGGTTAAGTAAGGTTGACAAGGGAAAGAAGGCTTTGGGTAAGGCCAACTGGGTGGGGTCGGATCACGATGCCCGCACCCAGTAGGACACCGAGTCCCGCTGGCGACCGGCAGAGGGCCCAAAGACACCGAGCGGGGGTTGCGCTGGCTTCCACCGCGCAGGCGCACTCGTCGCTCGCGCTGTCTCGAGTTGGCATCCGCCCGGAAGGCGGGTGAGCCCCGCTGCGTGGGCCCAGGGCGGGGACTCGGGCGGCGTGGGCGGGCTGGGGATTACCGAGGCTGTCTACAGGGCCGGGATCTGCGGAAGCCCTGCGGGCGATCTGCGGGTGCTCCGGGTTTCCCCGAGAGCCGGCGGCACTTGTCGCAGGCCTAGTCCCGGCGCCGTGGAGGAGCGTGGGAGGCCGGGATGCGGGCTGGGAGGATACAGGGAGCTAGGTCTCCGCCATGTGCTGCTGGCATCCGCACTCGAATGGAGCAGCTTCGATATTTGATTTTCAAAGAGGAGACGCGCCCCTCTTCTCTCAGTCGGTCTGTGAGAACACCTTGTTATCAGGAGTAACTGGGATCATTTTGGTTTCTGCAATATTTAGCCCAGGCTGGCCTTGAATTCGTAATCCTCCTGCCTCAGCCTCCCACGTATACTGGGATTATCGGCCAGAGCCCATTTAAAATGCACACGTTTAAGAACCTTTAGATGCGCAGTTGGCAGTTGTACATCTATCACCACTGTGGATTTTAGAAGATTGTGCCTAAAAAACAACAACAGCAAAAACCCTGTCTCGAAAAAACAAACAAAAAAACCAGGCTCCGTTTTCAGGCAACGCCCTTCCCCAGTCCCTTTCCTTTTTTTCTGCGCTAGGCAACCACTTCTCCGCTTTCCATAGATTTGCCAAATTATGAACATTTCATAGAATGTTCAGAATCAATCATACGTTATGTAGCCCCCTGTTATTGGTTTCCTGCATCTCGCACGCCTACTTCAAGGTTCACACGCGGTAGCATAAATCAGCACTTCATTCTTTTTATTATAGAATGTTTTTCCAAGGTCTGCCTGGATCAGGTTTTATCTCGCCATTCTTCCTGTAATGGCTCTTGGGACTCATTTGAAGTCTTAACTATCACATGCCTGTCCTCTGGGTATAAGGTGTGTGTGTGTGGGGGGGGACCGACGAAAAAGAAGGCTAAAGTGTGAGATGTCCTTGGGTGGCGCATGAGAATTGGCGAGAAAGGAAGGGGCTGCTTAATTACCTGCTAATCAGGAGTTAGGAACAGCCCTGTGGTAAAAGATTGCCTGGCGTGGTCAGCCCCCAGGATTCATCTCCAAAATTCTCACCTCCAACAGGGATGAGCAGAGAGCTGGACCCTGAGCTTGTGCCAGTGGGAATGAGGGGAGGCTGGGCTGACCTTCGTTCTGTGGTAGAGGGCTAGGGGAGGCAGGCTGGCTGGCAGAACATAAATATGCCAGATGGAGCCCTGGGGTGGGCGGGGGCAGGGAGCACACCATTCCTATTTTTCAACTTTCCTCCATCAAGAAGATTAATTGCATATTTTAAAAAATGGCTGGTGCAGGCTTAATTTAGCTTTTATCAGTGCTCAATCGGGCATGATTTCGGGTTATTTTCTGCAGTTCCATTATCTTTTTAAATGTATGACTCTTTTTCGAATTATTTTTAGATGCCCTGTGGTAGGACACAGGTTAGGGAAAGGGCAGTGAGCTTACAAGGGCTGGGTCCTTTCTTCTTCGCCTGTGCCAGCAGTACCACTTGGCACCCAGGAAGTCCCCTTGTGCCACCGCCCCCCTTTCCTTTAATAGATCGTGGTCTTTTTTGAGTTTTGTAAATTGGTTTTGTTTTAAGACAGGATCTTGGATAGCCCAGGCTGGCCTCGAGCCTGCTATATCACCCGGGGCTGGACCTTGAACTCCCAAGTCTCTTGCCTCTACCTCCTGAGAACTGGATTACAGGGATTTGCCACCAGGTCCATTCGTTTTTTGTAAATCGTGTGTGATGTCACACTCAGAGGTCAGAGGACTGCCTTTGGGAACTGGTTCTCTCCTGCCACCTTGTGGGATCCAGGGTTTTGAACTCAGGTTGTAAGGCCTGTGTCTAAGTCATCCTACCACTCAGTGAGGTTTTCTCGTTTGTTTGTTTTGTGTAGCCCTGGCTGTCCTGCAACCCAATCTCTAGACCAGGCTAGCTTTGAACTCACAGAGCCCTACCTGGCTCTGCCTCCCCAGTGCTGGGGTTAAAGGCGTGCACCACTAATGCCCAGCTTAAGATTTGTTTTCAAAGTATTCCTTTCTTTTTCCCTGTGTAACTGACATTAGTCTGAAATTTTTTCAGTCTCTGTGAGAGAGGGTGTTGTAAGGCACGTGTGTTCCAGAAAGGCAGGGAGAGCAATGATTTGCAGCTGAGTTGTGAATTAATAGTCCAGACAAGTGTGTGTGTCAGTGACCAAGCCCGCTCTTGCATAAGCCCAGGAGAGTTCTTTATGGGTGGGGACCTTGGTCATGATCTGGCCAGCACTTTTTTCTTTTTTAGTTCTGGGGACTGAATTCAGGGCTTTGCACACGCTAGGCAGTTCACTGGGTTACCCTCCAGCCTTCTGTAATGTTCTTAGGCATACACATTTAGCAGATGGCAAGGAGGCAAGTAAGATTGTGGCTTCAGAATCAAATAGGCTTAGGGTTAGTTCCCTTCCCGACTGCACAGCTATGTGGCCACTGACAAACCATAGCTTTGCTGAGCCTTGGTTTTCTTATCTATAAAATGGGGGCAACAATACCTACCCTCTAGCATTGCTGTGCTTAATGAGGTAGTATGTGGAAAGCTGTCACAATTGCTAGGGACTAATTAGCCTCTTCGTGGGAAGGTGATCAAATACGACAGCAGCTTTTCAGAAGATTCTGGATAAGCAGGTCTTTTCAGTGGTTTCCTGAAGATTGCAAACTCAGCTGCTTGGAGAGACATTGCATGGATGAGCTGTGCTGATGGCAGACCAGACCAATTCTCTTTGTCCGGGTGTGTGATTGTTCCGTGCTTTCATTGTATCCAGATGACTTAATTAACAGTCAGGCACCCCAAAGACTGTGCGACCGACTGTGATTGTCTAAGACAGTGCAAGATGGGGAGACAGACTTAGTAACAGTTCATGGGGAAAGGTGCTTTGAAGTGGATGCCAGGGTCCTAGGGTCTGAGCAGAGAATGCAGTCTGGGCTGCATTCCTTGAATTCTCAGGTCATAGGGAGTTGACAGGGTCATTGCTCATGGAACGGGTCAGAACAGTCAACCTGCTGTTTCTCACACGGGCCGTGTGCTTGAGAGTGGAGGGGCGAGGGGGAAAGATGTGGAAGCATCAGAAGAACAGAGTGGAGCAGGAGCTTGGGGAGATGGCAATGTCTTCCACCCTGTGCTGGAAAGAGGATGACAAAGGGACCTCGAGAGTTGGATGTGGGTGGTGGACTCGCTGGATCAGAACAGAGCTCAGACCTCAAGTAGAAACGCTCTTAACATTTGTGTCTCTTCTTAGTATGCCCCTTCTCTCTGCGGACTGGCTTTTGTTGAACAGTTTGGGAATGGCTGCAGAGCCTGTAACGTATTTCTTCTTGAAACTTGCTCCTGCATCATCTGTGACAAGCGTGAACTACACAACCACAGTATCAAGCAATTCTCATAACACTGGGAGAGCCTCGTACCAGCTCGACAGTGTCAGCTGGTACACAGCTGCGGAAGGTTTTGGTGGGAGGTTGATAAAACACGAACCTCCCTTGGAGAATGCCTGGCAGGGCTGTCCTTGCACACAGATGCTGGAAGTCAGGGCTAGAGCGAAGCGCGGTGGTCGCCACAGGTTTCCTCCTGAGCATGGTTCATGGAGGTGTGGGGTGTTCTGTGTTCGTGAGGGCCTCCAGGAGGTGCCGGACCCAGAGCTGAGCGTGGAAGCGTGAGGCCAGCTATCGGATGCCACAGGGGCATTGCAGGCAGAGGGAAGAGGATTGTCAACAAGTGGTTGTGGACGTCTGCTAGGAGAGCTCTCATTGTGTGTCAGCTTGAATGGATGCAAGTGTTATTCTGGGTGTCTCTGGGAGAGTGTTTTTAGGTTTAAATTAGTAGACTGAGTCAAGCTGACTGTCTTCATTCATGTAAATGGGCCCCATTCAGTCTTTTTAAAAACATGTATTTAGGCTGGGCCTGGTGGCGCACACCTTTAAATCCCAGTGCTCAGGAGGCAGAGGGAGGTGGAGCTCTGTGAATCCCAGTCATCCTGGTGAGCCACACCTCCAGTCTCATTTAGTCCCCTAAAGGCCTGACCACTATAGGATATTGTAAAAGAATTTAGGAAACCAAATGGATTTGTTTACAGTTGAAGCCACGTTCTCTCTACCTGTTCTCTACCTGTGCCTGTGGCAGTCTTATGGTTAGAGATGTGGGTCAGAAGATGTGGAGTTCCCTGCCGCACAGCTCAGTGGTCCTGGGTGGTCCTTGGCCTCAGTGGCTGCTCTGTACTATCTGGAGGGCATTACATGTTTACAAGTTAACTGTTGTAGACTGAGTAGCCTGAGCCTTTCCTACATAGGAAAGAATTCTCTTGGAGCCATTTGAACCAGGACAGACTCTTCCTGGTTTCCTGGCAACTTTCCCTCTTAGGGTTAGAGTCAAGCTTTGCAGATTTGGGGCTTGCCAGCTTCCAGAATTACATGACACATTCCTTGTAACACATGCATATACTCACTCAGTGTGGTAGTTTGAATATAATTGGCCCTATAAGCTTATAGGGAGTGACACTATTAGGAGGTGTGGCCTTGTTGGAGGAAGTGTGTCACTGTGGGGGTGGGCTTTGAGGTCTCCTATGCCCAAGCTACACTTAGTGAGACAGTTCACTTCCTGTTGACTATGACATCAAGATGTAGCTCCTTTTCCACTCTCAGTTCCTTCTCCAGCTCCATGTCCTGCCATGATGATAATGGACTAAACCTCTGTACTGTAAGTCACCAAATTAAATGTTTTCCTTTATAAGAGTTACCATGGTCCTGGTGGCTCTTCACAACAATACACAGACACCCCCACATACTCACACCCCACACACTCACACACCCCACACATGCACACACTCACACATACTCTCGAACACACACACAAACACACATACACACACAGTCACCCCCTTACACACACACTCACCTTCTAAAGGTTCTGCTTCTCCAAGGACCAAGACTAATACGTCTGTTTCATGTCAAGCCCTCTGTCGCCTGTCATGGTGTGGAGACCATCCCTAGACACAGCTGCCCCAAGCTGCCCCATTTAGCACTCATTTTGCCTGAACCTGGCTTGAGGGATGGGCGAGGCAGACACAGGACTCCCTGCCATGGGAAGGAACCTGGGTGTGTTCTGCAGGCCGGCACCATCCCTGCTCAGTCCCACTCTCACTGTTTCTGCCAGCTCCTCATTTTGATCGCATCTTGATTTGCTTGGTACATTTCTGTGCCCATTCCTTAAAACAACAGCAAAACCAAAACTGTTTTAAACATAATATCTACGAAATTGAATTTTTTCTTACTTATGTAGGTAAATATTACATCATTATGATGAAAAGATGTCCATTCGTAGGCTGCTTAAAATAAATTCAAGTAGCTGTTCCCCATTTTGAGGAAAGTTGCCAGAATGACATGTTCTGAGAATGAATACTGGGGGTTTGGAGGGCACTGGGTACCCTGAGATCCATGTTTCAGGTTCAGTCAGGCTGTGGGGTGGAGAACAGATAGGGAAATGGGGTGAGGGCAAGGAGGTCAGCTCTAGACTGTGGCAGCTGAGACAGAACGGATCTGAACTAGAAGGGGTCATAAATCTAAGAGGCACAGAGAGGTGGAATTCAATGGGATTTCAAGCCAGGGGCTCAGGGATCGAAGGAAAGGGAGTAGCTGGGTTGCAGGTGGTGATCTTAGTGTGGTTGCCTGGGAGATGGAGCTCTAACCAAGGCCCAGGGCTGGACTGTGAGGCTAAGGTCAAGTCCGAAGGGCACAGTGAGAGAAGAGAGCATTCCCAGGGTCAGAGGGCTTGACTGTAGCTGTGCTAATGGAGCTGGGAGGTTCATGGCCCCCTTAATAATAGTAAACCCACACTTTAAATTAAATTAAAACATTTTTAGTTCAGCTCCTCTCAGTGGACCCACACATGCATTCTCTACTTGTTATTACTGAGAATGACTAAGTAATATAATTGAGCTGAAAATAATCTTCCGCCCATACTTGCTGGGTTGGTTACTAAGTATTGCTTGGGTTTTAAAGCAGCAAAGCCAAGTTGTTCTCTTTCCAAATGTTAAGTTTGAGGATGCAGATGGTAACCATCTGTTCTGGACTAGCATTTTACAATATTTGATTAGCACTTTATATAGTCTGGGGAAGCCTGCCAGCCGAGCTGCCTGTCGTGTTGGGACTGCAGTGTGTCCTCTGTGCTTGCCCTTCAGGGTCCTGCCCATGACAGCTTATGGGGTTCCCCTTTGCTGTCCAGGCCAAAGCAGGGCTAGTGAGAAGGGTGACAGCAGGGACTTGAAGAGCCTGTCCTGCTTAGACATCCTTACCGCCGGAACTGTTGAAGTGGGTTATAGAGTTTTATTTTTTGAGACCTGCCTGTAGCCCAGGTTGTCTAAAACTCACTGAGGATGACCTTGACCTTGTGATTTTGCTGCCTCCATCTTCATAGTGCTGGGATCAGAGGCCTGTACCATCATGCCTTCTGTTTGTAGTGTGGGAGACTGAGCCCCGAACTTCCTTCAGCTAGGCAGGTGCTCTGCCAACTGAGCCACACCCCCAACCCTTGGAAGTAGAAGTGGGGAGTCAAGATCTATGGGAATTCTTTGGGTCAAAGGTAACATACTACCATTCCAGGCTGGTTTGGTAATCGGAGTGAATGATCCAGCTATTGAGAGTTCTGGGGTCTAGGCTTTTTATGAGTAAAACGTTCTAAGGCTTAAATGAGGTCTTTGGACTTTGTTCTGGTAAGTTCTAGCTCTGCCTTCTGCTTGGAGTCAAGAGGAGGCAAGATGGCATCCCTTGAAGACTTTGAGTCTAGTTGAGGAGGGGTCTTTTCCAATCCCAGTCCCCGCGCATGTGTGAATCCTGGAGTTTAGTTGGGGAGGGCGTCTTTTCCAATCCCAGTCCCCGCGCGTGTGTGAATCCTGGAGTTTAGTTGAGGAGGGCGTCTTTTCCAGTCCCAGTCCCCGCGCGTGTGTGAATCCTGGAGTTTAGTTGGGGAGGGCGTCTTTTCCAGTCCCAGTCCCCGCGCGTGTGTGAATCCTGGAGTTTAGTTGGGGAGGGCGTCTTTTCCAGTCCCATCCCTGCCTGTGTGAGAATCCTGGAGTCTGGTTGGCCAGGCAGGTTGAACCTGTGTGCACCCTGAGTTCTGCAAAACTGGCATTTACTAGGAGGGAGAATGTATCGTGGGGGCAGACCACTCCAGTGGCAGAGCACGAGCCGGAAGAGACGTGAGGAAATGGCTAATTTAGCTGGGGAGACAAGCATGTATTTTTCAGAAAGACATGCTTGAAATAGAACGTAGTTGCCTCTGAACTCAGCCTGTCACGGTTCCCTTTTATTGTCGGGGTATCCGACGGAGCTAGAGTCTGGGGCGTTCTCCTATGCCCTTGCTTCTTTAAAACTAACACCTGTCACCCAGTCTTCTACCTTTGACTATTCCTCTGGCACACGGGGAGCACCCTCACCCCAAGCCTGTACTGAAGAGATAATGGGTCAATTGGTTCAGTTCATCCAGTGTGAAGCCTGCTGAGGGCCAGGCACAGTGCCGAGGCTTGGCACAGCCCAGCGGTGAGAGACTCCTGCATGGCATCAGCGAGTCACTCCCTCCCAGGAGGACAGTCAGAAAGAGGTTCCCAGAGGGAGAAGGTTCCGCCGAGGGTCTGGGAAGGCGGCACTGCCATGCGGAGCTGTAGAGAACTGATGTCCTTGGTAGTCTGGAACTTCTGGGAAGAATTCCTGGGGCTGACATGGATGCATCTGGAATAGTGGGTCAGAGCTCACTTGATCCCAAGTGTGGGAGGAATGGAATAACATGGGGTGTCAGGTCGGGTATTATGACACACACACTACACACACACACACACACACATATAAAGAAGAAGTTCATATTGACTCATGGGATCTTTTGGAAGAACATGTGATAGAATGGTTAAGAGATCATACTATTCTTCCAGAGGACCCGAGTTCAGTTTCCAGAATCCTCATCAGGCCGCTCAACACTGCCTGTAGTTCCAGCTCCAGGAAATCTGAAGACTCCTGGTCTTGCCAGTGCGTCTGACTTTGGGACAATACTTTGATTAGCAGCTTTGGTCCTTTGGGCTTCCCGCCCTCCGCCTGATGCCCCCACTAGGATATATGTGCTGTCGGCAGCCTTGGTCGCTGCCTGGTGTTTTCTGCCCATTTCCTCTGTCCCCCTCCCACCTGATCTAGAAGACTGTAGGTTGAGGTGGCATATCTCCCTCCACACTTGCATGGGGTGCTTGTGGGCCAGGGTATAGGCTTCTGGGATTGGGCCACTAGGGGGCCTAGCCTCTGTGCAGATGGGTCACAGAGGGCTGGGATGGGAGGCCAGGTTCTCTATGGAGCTGGCCTGATATCTACGAAAGTGGTGTTCTGTGTTTTTCAGGGCCGGGACTCACAGATGGCCCCACTGCCGGGGGCAGAGCTTGTCCAGACATCGCTGCAGCTGTACCGTTACTTGTTGCGTTGCTGCCGGCAGCTGCCAACCAAGGGCATCCAGGAGCACTACAAGCATGCTGTCAGGCAGGTGGGAGCAGGGCTGGGGGGCAGAGGCCCAGCTGCCACGGAGCGGGCCTAGAAGTTCTATAAGAGGCATTGCAAAAGTGGGCAGCTGGCCTCTGGCTTCCGTCTGTGGCATAGTGACTGTGTCAGCTGGCATCTCAGCGCTGTGCTGAGCCCTGAAGGAGACAGCTCAGAGGATATGAAAATAGACTGGGTAGAGGTGGGCGAGGGAGCGCAGTTGACAAAGTGCTTGCCATGCTAGCACGAGAACCAGAGCCCAACACCCAGAGAAGGCTGGGCGGTGGCCTGCACTTGTAATCCCAGCGCTGGGGAGGCAGAGACAGGAGGATTGCGAGCCCCAGGTCCCAGTAAGAAGACCTATCTTTTTTTTTTTTTTTAAGTTTTTCAAGACAGGGTTTCTCTGTGGCTTTGGAGCCTGTCCTGGAACTAGCTCTTGTAGACCAGGCTGGCCTAGAACTCACAGAGATCCGCCTGCCTCTGCCTTCCGAGTGCTGGGATTAAAGGCGTGCGCCACCACTGCCTGGCAAGAAGATCTATCTTAAATAACAATAAATAAAAGCAAAACAAAGTTTTCTGAACCACCAGGAAAGGCAAGCAGCTCTAGATTAACAGTAACTGAAGCGATGTCATCGGTAAACCAAAGGCGATGCCAGACCCTGCACTAGAGAAACAGGTAGCAGACGGGAACTAGAGTGCAGGCCGTGGATTAGGGAATAGCTACATTGATGCTAATTTTCTGAGTTTGGTTGCTGTCCCTTTGTTAGGAAACTCAGTGAGGTTTGCAGGGGATACGGGCACAGTGCCTGCAGCTTCTTTAGATGTTTCTATACGAGAAGGGCGATAACGCCAGCGCGGGAGAGTGTTAACTGGGAAGTCTGGTCGGCAGTCCTTTGCATTTTATACTCCCTTCGTATAAGAACTCACTTCCAGGGCTTGGGAGATGGCCAAGGGGGTAAGAGCACTGGCAGCTCTTCCACAGGGTTCAGGATCTAGTCTTTGCACCCATGGAGCAGCTCCAGGGATCCAGTGCCCTCTCCTGGCCTCTGCAGGTACTGCAGTCATGTGGTGCAGGACATACAAGGAAAAACACCCATACCACAAACAAAATAATAAAAAATGTAAACCCCATACAGATATGGGAAAGAAAAACAACTGAGATGCGGGGGTGGCACACGTCTTTAATCCCAGCACTCAAGAGGCAGAGGCAGAAGGATTTCTCCTAGGTCAAGGCCATCTTGGTCCACATAGTGAGTTCCAGGCCAGCCAGGGCTACATAGTGAGATCCCATCTTAAAAAGAGAAACAGTGGTAGCAATAGAAGGCTGTGGGAAACAGAAAGGAGTTAGCTTTGGGGGAGTCAGGGAAGACGTCCTGGAGGTGGCCCAGAGTGGGCTCCTGGCATGAGTAGGTGAATGTGGGGTTGGGAACACAGGAAAGGGAGGGAGAAGTCTATTCTCTTGGAAGACCCCTGAGGTTCACCACACCAGCGAACCCAGATCGCAGGTCACTGGTCACAAGCCTGGTTGAATTTCCCCAGACTGTTGTCCCCCATGCCTCCCTTTCCTTCTCTGTTGCTTCCCCAGCACCAACACCTGGTGTGTGTGTGTGTGTGTGTGTGTGTGTGTGTGTGTGTGTGTGTGTGTGGCGGGGGAGGGGGGCAGGCCAGTACCTGCCCAGCACACTTTGATCAAAGCAGTTTCCTTTGCTGAACAAATCAGACCAGAGATTGGCAGCTCCCCTGATCAGCTGCCCGATAACTTGTGGGCCTCCTTTTTATCCTCCCTGCTGGCTGCGCGACCATTTTTACTGTCAAGTAGACTAGCACTCAAACGCTGCTATCTAAGAGCAGCAGGGTCAGCTCTCCAAGCCTCATCGTGTCATCTCCAGGTAAGCAGGACGAGCACACTCAGCAGGGCTGAGAGGTGACCATACCCCACAGCGTCTTGGGACTGTGTGCTGAACTTACCAACCTTGTGAATTTCGCTTGGTCGTGTTCTTTTATGTGAACCTTACAGGGTTTCCGGGTTCACTCAGATGAAGACAACCCTGAGAGAATCCTGCAGATTATCAAAAGAGCCATTGAAGATGCCGACTGGATCATGAACAAGGTCGGTCAGTGCTTGCTTGGCTCGGGGATGCTGTAACCTTCTTAGCCACTAGGGGACGCCTGTGCATCACAGTTGGAAACAGGCTGCCCACGCCACCTGTTCCCCAGGTGTGTGGGGGAGGGGGATGCTCTTATATGGTTGCAGTCTTTTTCGGCACCCTGGAAGGCCGTATCACTGAGTGGACTGTCATGGGCACAGGAGCGCAGGTTTCCCTGGAAGGACAGCTCTACTGCCTGCTGTGCCATAGCTGGATCCGGCTCGGAGGGAAGCTGCCCGAGTTCTCGTACCGTGATAAAACACTGACAGAGGCCACCTAGGGCAGGAAAGCGTTTGTTTGGCTTCCAGGATATCGTCCTTCACCAAGGGAAGCTGAGGCAGGAACAGAAGCAGACACCACAGAGGAAGGCTGCTAACTGGCTTGCTTCCTATGGCTTTCTCAGCTAACTCTTACACACCCCAGGGCCAACTGCCCAGCAACGGCACTGCCCACAGTAGGTTGGGTTCTCCTACACTAACCGTTTATCAAGAAAATGCCCCGCAGACACAGGCCAATCAGATGTGAGCAATTCCTAAAGTGAGGGTGCCTTGTCCCAGGTGAGTCAAGTGTATGTGAAGCTGACAAAAGCTAGGCTGTGTCTAGGACTTCCACCTAGCTCTGATGTGGGGAGCTGGAGTGGAGCTCCACCCGGACTCCAGGTGGGGAAGACGGTCAGAAATGTAGAGAGTTGGAGTGGAGCTCCAGAGTCTTGTCCTCCTAATCCAGATGCTCCAGATGTGGGGTTTAAAATCCATTTGGAAAACTCAGATTGGGCATTCAGCTCAGTGGTAGATGCTTGCCTACTGCACAAGGTACTGGGCATATCCTGACAGGAAAAACAAACAAACAAACAAACAAACAAAAAAACCCACACACAGAAAAAGAAAACCCTGTTTTCTTTTGAGGGCCTCCTCTGCCAGGGAATTTTCTCCCACAGACAAGACTCAGCTTAAGGACAGACCTTGGTGAGTGCCATGCTTAGTTCCAACACCTCCAGCCTCTCAGTCTCTCTCCCTTAAGCCCCTCACCTTTTCCACTAGAGAAGAAGGGGTTGGGCATCAACCAGAGATGTGACAGTGGAGGGCCTCCCCATGGATTCTACCACCTTCCAGAAACCCCTGCGGGGAGGTGGGGACACCATGTGACATGACCAGAGTCCTCCTCTACTCTCTTGCAGTATAAAAAGCAAAACTGAGAATCTGGATCTCGCAGCTTGACTATCCTGGGGACATTTGGAACTGAGAAGCACCTCTGCGTTTGGAGCTCAGCAGCAGCAGCAGTTCTAGAATATTCATTGACCTTGTTGGCTGAAAGCAAGAACTTATAACTGGCATTTGGTCAGGTGGCTCTTGTCACCGCAGCCATGTTTCCAGCATCTTTTATGTCTGCTCTTCTGGCCCAGAATGATATTCAGTTTGGGGAGAACTTGGTGGTTTTTTGCTTCTTCTCTGTGTTTCTCATTTTTGTCTATCTGTTCTTTTACGCTGCTCTGAAGGCAGTTAATTTATTCTGGAGGTCCCTGCACCGTTCTCCGAGCCCCAGAGCAGATGTCCCCTCAGACGACCACCCGTACACAAGAAATAGATCAGGCTTGAGACCCAGGCAGCTGTGGATCTGAATCCCAGCCAGCATCCACGGCTTTAGGTGCTGCCTGGGTGAGCCTGGCTGAGGGGCCAATGATGTGTTGATTGTGTGCCATGCACTGACTTTGTGTGCAGGGATGAAGGAAGCCGCTGAGCTGCCCTTCCCCAGCTCCAGCTCTGTCTCCCATAGCCGCATCCTCTCTCAGTGACTGTTTGTCCTGTGCCATCTCAAGTGCCACCACCTCCAGCTGTGCTCTATGGTGTCTGGAAGTCTGCTAAGGAGCTGCTCCTCCTGTCACTGTCCCCTCCAACATGCTCCGAGCAGAAGTCCTGGCCCTCGAGGTGGTGAAACGTATACCACGTGAGACTGGGAAAAAATGCAAGCAGCCAGAGTAGATGCCAGCAGGTCCAGGCTTCTGTGACTCCACAGTGTGTCCTCACTGGCCCTCTCGGGCTTTGACCCCCAGGGGAGGAGACAAGGGAAGCAGGTCCAGGAAAAGAAGCTCAAGTGGGTGGAAGTTAGAGAAGCCACACTGGGAACTGGATATTCCTGGACATTCAGCCAGCGGGGTGAGCTGGTGCCTGTGTGTGTCCTTGCAGTTATATGAGTTGGAGTGACCTCTGTCCATGCAGAAGGGGTTGACAACACTGAAGTGCCTGTGCCAGTTTGTGAAAGCTCACGTTTCCTCCCCCTTCACTTTGTTTATCTTAGACAGGATCTCACTGTGGAGCCCTGGCAGGCCTTGAACTTTTGAACTTTCAGCAATCCTCCTGCCTTTGCTTCCCAACTGCTTAGATTATAGGTGTACCCCAACACCCAGTTTATTGTTTTTTATTATTTTTTATTATTTTGTTATTTTATTATTTTTTAAATATTTATTTATTTATTTATTATGTATACAATATTCTGTCTGTGTGTATGCCTGCAGGCCAGAAGAAGGCACCAGACCCCATTACACATGGTTGTGAGCTACCATGTGGTTGCTGGGAATTGAACTCAGGACCTTTGGAAGAGCAGGCAATGCTTTTAACCTCTGAGCCATCTCTCCAGCCCTGTTTTTTTACACTTATCTATTTGTATGTGTGTGTGCATGCATTCACATGTGTGGACATATGGGAACATTTATGTCATACACATGGAAGTCAGAAGACAATTTGCAAGAGTCCGTTTCCTTCTTCAGTTGTGGGTCTGAGAGAATGAACTCAGGTCATCAGGCTTGGTGGCAAATGCCTTTCTCTGCTGAGTCATCTTGATGACTTTTTCTTTTAAAAAGATTAATATATTTTATTTATGTGTGTATGCCTGCATAAGTTTATGTGTACCATGCATGTTCAGGTGCCCTCGGAAGCCAGAGGACATTGACTTTGTTGAGTTATAGACAGCTATGAGCTGCCTGATGTGGG
Organism: Chionomys nivalis; assembly: GCF_950005125.1. NCBI lineage: Eukaryota > Metazoa > Chordata > Mammalia > Rodentia > Cricetidae > Chionomys > Chionomys nivalis. The sequence continues at coordinate 59,633,975 of NC_080092.1, forward strand.
TGCTGGGAACCAAACCTGGGTCTTCTGCAAGAGCAGTTGGCACTTTACTGCAGGGCCCCGTTATTTCTTCTTGACTGCTGGTCTCTGAACATGGATTGTTCCTTTGCTGCATGCTGTCAAACAGTGCTCAGGACTGAAGAAGTCAGACTTCCACGTGCCAGGAGGGATCATTCCTCAGACAGGACCAGGTGCTGGTCCCCTGCTGGACAACAGTGGCCACGGCCAGGTCTGCCCTCCCAGATGAGGGCAAGGCAAAGGGGTAAGAGCAGAGCTGAGTCACCTCTGTCCCCATTGCTGTTGTCCAACCCCTCTGAGCCCAAGGTCCAATCATCATCGTTGGTGATCATGGGAGCAGGGTGGCCATGTGTGTCACCATGCTTGGCCTTAGGTAGAAGGGGTTTTTTGTTTGTTTGTTTTGAGACAGGGTTTCTTGGTATAGCCTTGGCTGCCCTGGAACTCTCTCTGTAGGCCAGGCTGGCCTCAAACTCATAGAGGTGCCTGCTCTGCCTCCCAAGTGCTGGGATTAAAGGCGTGTGGCCACCACACTTGGCTTATGTAGAGGTTTTAATTGGAAAGAACAGGGCTTAGGAAACGGGAATAGCACTGATTTAGGGACCTGGGACTCCACTCACAGGGATCGCTTGAGGGATGTGTGGGTACCTTAATATAAGAGGACTTTCCTGTGTAGGATACAGATCAGTGTCCAGGTTATCCCTGAGACATGGCATCGTCCTGTATCTGGAGAGGTGTTCCCTTTTGATAAAATAAGGAATAAGGGACAGGCACATGTCGTTTATTGATAGCGAGGGAGAAAAACAAGTGAATCTCATGAGTGTGTCCCTGTCATTTTATCCCAGTCGTGTGTATGTGTGTGTGCCTGTGTTTGCGCCTGTGAGTGTGTGTGTGTGTGTGCACATGCACAAGGAGGGCAGAGGTTGATGTTGTCTTCCTCTGTTGCTCACCACTTTCTGATACAGGGTCTCTCACTGAACCTGAGAGCTCACTGGTTAGACTGGCTGCCAGCAAATTCCAGGGATCTAACTCATGACCCCTCCTGCCACACACACACATACACACACCACCACCACCCAGTAGTGGGGTTTTGGGTGTGTACCAGTGAGCCCAGCTTTTATGTGGGTGCTGGGGGATCTGAACTCAGGTCATAATGCTTGCATATCTGAGCCGTCTTCCCCCAGCCATTCCTTCTTGTTTTTTTTTTCTTTATGTGTATTCTGTCTGCATGCATGCCCGCAAGCCAGAAGAGGATACCAGATCTCATTACAGATGGTTTTGAGCCACCATGTGGTTGCCGGGAATTGAACTCAGGACCTTTGGAAGAACAGGCAGTGTTCTTAACCGCTGAGCCATCTCTCCAGCCCTCCTTCTTGTTCTTAAGAAAGCAGTGGCATGTGAAGGTCTGACTTCTGGGCCAGCTTCAGGGCTGCTTTGCAATTGCTGTCCCCACCTGATGGCTTGGGCACGAGATCCATGACACAGGCTGTGTCTGCAGTGGGTGGACCATGTGTCAACATCACTTTGATTTGAAGATGACAGTGTAGAGAATACCCCCTCTACAACATGTTAAATAACCCTATGGCTAAAGTTGAACCATGGTCAGTCCAGAAGCCAGGTACCAATGAAGCAGCATTTGGTGCAAGCCTTCCGTAGGTGCCTTTATCACCTCGTAATGGCTATTCTGCTTCTTTAATAGAAACTTCTACTTGTCCTGGATCTAAGTGTAGCAGCAGGCATTCAGGAGCACACACCCCTCCTTGTTCTGCTAATAAGAAATCAAATGCTCTTGTTTTTTGTTTCAGTACTGACCAAGGAGTTTAGTGACAGTGGGAAGCCAGCTAGTTCATCTCCGGTGTTTTTGAGGGTTTTAGTTAAGGATTTGAATGTGACCAAATGGTGAACAAAGCCACCCTATCAAGCAAGGTATGTCCTAGGGGCTGGCAAGATGGTGTAGCAGGTAAACGCACTTGCTGTGCAAGCCTGTTGACTTGAGTTTGAGCCCTTGATTCTGCGTTAAGGAGCAAAGAGAAAGCCAACTCCGTAAGGTTGTCCCCTGACCACATTCAAGCTCACATTCACACATCATGCACACACAGTAATAATGATAAAAACAAAACCAATAACTTAAAACATACATTATTATGGGGCTGAAACCATGGCTCAGTAGCTGAGCGCACCTACTGCTCTGGCATTGACCAGAGTTAGAGCCACATCTGGTGGCTCACAATTGCCTGTAATTCTAGCTCTGGGGGGATCTGGCACCTCTGACCTCTGCACACAATTCCACGCATGTGCACATATCCACATACAAACACATAATTTAAAAAATTATTTTAAAAAGGAGCTAGCTATGTAGCCATGGTTGTCCTGGAACTCGTTCTGTAGACCAGGTTCAAACTCAAGTGCTGGAATTAAAGGTATGAGCCACCACCATCCGGCAGGAATTAGTTTTCTAGCATGCTTATACTGGCGTGTACCAGTACTGTACCAGTAGCCCAGGTGTCCCCCAGAGCAGTCTCCTATGTTGTGTTGGTTATCATTGTACCCAAGTCTTAGGCAATCTGAAGTTTTGTATGAACTCCGCAAGAGATGCAGCCCTGGGAAGGCTCCTCGGGTGGCTCCTGGACAGAATCAGGGCTCTGTAGGATGCTGAGCATTGAGGAACAAGGACCACAGAAGATGAGTGTTGTTTAAACATTTCCTCAGCACAGAGAGATTGGCACATGCTTCTGAGGAGGAGTGCTGGGTATTTAGACTGAGTGAAGGCATCTGGGGCTATGGTCGCAAATGTACGTGGCTGTCCAAGGAATTGACTATGAGCTTTGCATTTTTTTTAAGTTCTGAATTGTTCCAAATTTTAAAGCTTTTTTTTTGGGGGGGGGGAACATTTATTTATTTTTATTGAGTGTTTGTGTTTATGTGCCAAAGTGCTCAGGTCATCAGGCTTGGTGGCAAGTGCCTTTACCCTCTCAGCCATGTCATTGGCCCAAGCTTTTCACATCATCGCCTTGACTGACTTAGGATTCATCCCATTGATGTCCCTCGAAGTGAGTTATTGCCACCTATTTACGGATTTGTACTAGCAGGGGGTGTAGTCACATTAAATCAGCAGAGGTCTGCAAGCAGCTGTGTCTTTGGAAGGAGAATTCAGAGAAAAGTAGGCAAGCATCCTTAGCCACCTGTCTAACAGGATGTGGGGCAGGTGAATCACTGAGAGACCCCACTCCCAGCAGTTGTGATTGGAATTTCAGGGGCTCAGCTGTGACTTCCCCCTTCCTTCCATGATGGAATATTGATAAGCCCCATCTTGTGATGGTGTTGTGCAGTGGTTCCCAATCTTCCTAACGCTGTGACCCTTTAATACAGTTCCTCATGTTGTGGTGACCCCCAAGCATAAAATTATTTAGTTGCTACTTCATAACTGTAATTTTGCAACTGTCATGAATTGTAATGTAAATATCGGTTATGCAGGATATCAGATATGTGATACTTATGGGGTCGCGACCCACAGGTTGAGAACCCCTGGTCTTATGGGTTTGTCACCAATACTCTGCTTCAGAATGATGACGGATGTGTTCAGTCTGGAGGAAACATCGTCATTATAATAGCTGAATAGCTTCAGCCCCTGTGTTTGAACAGTGCCGTGTCCCTGCCCTCACTTCCCCCACCCCTGTGCCCTGGGTCATTGAATGTAGTTTGGAAAAATGAGATATTGTCTCTAGATATGTCCCAGTTTAGGGACTTAAGACCCGTAAGCCCAACCTAGTCTTTTGTATACATAGAGTGTAAAGGTCTTTCTTGAAGCTGGGGCATGACTGAGCCTGGCTTGACTTGCTCATTTGTTACGGAAGATTTTCGGGTAAAAGATTGGACTCTTGTAACTCAACCAGGTAGTCTTAGAAACCCTTTTCCAAACAAGCCAATTAAAGAGGCAAATCATAGTGAACGCAGAGGAAGGTTATGCTGCGTGGCCATGTTGGGAAGGGGAGCAAATAGAGGGACCTAGTGATCAGCAGCCAAAGAGACACATCTCCACATCACAGTGACACTGCCAGACGTGCTCATTTTGGAGACTCCACCCAGGCAAAACTCATGGCTTTGACGGAGAGGTGAATGTCAGAGTGAGCCAAATGTCCAAACAGTTGGATTTATTAAAAGCAGGAGAGACGATGCTGGGTGAGAGGGAGAAAGAGAGAGCCTGATAGGACGAGTAGCTGCCCCAGAGACACTTCTTCACAGAGGGACAGATGGAGGACTTCAGTGGCTCTGGAGTTATCTTTAAAACTGTCGAGAAGCCTGTCTTTTAACATTGCTCAAAGAGTGTAGCTTGTAACATGGCTAAAATGTAAAGAATTTCAGCAGGGTGAGATGCACACCTAATCCCAACACTCAGGAGGCAGGCAGACCTCTGTGAGTCGGTCAGATCTACACAGCAAGATCCAGGACAGCAGGGGCAACAAAGTGGAAAAAAATAAAGAACAAATTTCCTGTGTGAACAAAGTTGGAAGGCCAATGTGAGGTGTTGTGCAGGCTCAGGGAGAAGGAAAGCACGCTAGAGGCCATGCACAAGACCTGCCTTTTACATCCTTGACAACATGTCTCCAGATACTGTACGTTGTCTCTGGGAGCAGTTTTGGCTTTACCAGTGGTGGCTGAAAATTTTCAGCCTGTCAGCAGGACAGACAAGCCAGACTCTCTTCTTATTCTTGCCCTCACAGTTTTTCCTGTCTTCCTCACAATGACCTCAAGTCCATCTTCAGGATGCTGACATGAGGTTTACCCTTCGATGGATAAGAGATGTGCATAACTCAGCAGTCCCAGTCAAGGTGCAATCCAGCCCATCGTGGCCTTAGCAAGATGATCCAATAGGTTGTTGTTAACCTGTCAATCATCTGCTCATTATTGATCCCGCAGCCATTTCCTCTTCTGGGGGCATGATCTGGCTTAAAAGTTTGCTCTTTCTGGAATTCAAGATGGTTCAAGAGGAAAGGTTAAGGACAGTGACCTTTCTGCCTCCAAAGTTCAGATACCAAATGAAAACAGAGATGCCAGGCTTTTGCTAGTAAACTTGGGGTTATAGGCTCTACCCCAAGAAGCCAGGTTCAACTACTTGTCCTCCAGAAGCCAATGAAAACAGTCAAATTCATAGCAAAAATCAGAAATAGGAAAGGCACTAGAGAGCTGTCTCAGTGGTTAAGAGCACTTGCTGCTCTTGCAGAGGACCTGAGTTTGGTTCCTGTTATGATCTACAGGCCTGTCCTGTTACCTGGGTATCCTTTCTCTTTAAGGGACAAGCCCCAGCCACCACCACCTGCCCACCTTTAATCCCAGCACTCAGGAGGTAGGGGCAGGTGGATCTCTGTGAGTTTGAGGCCAGCCTGGTCTACAAGAGCTAGTTCCAGGACAGGCTCCAAAGCTACAGAGAAACCTTGTCTCGAAAAACCAAGAGAGAGAGAGAGAGAGAGAGAAGGCCCATCCACTCCTAACCCTCCCCTTCTGCAGAGGCAAGTGGATCTCCTGCCTCCTCCAGCATGCACTCCCCCGCCAAGAGGAAACTTCTGTTCTCTCTCTTTCCCCCTCTCTCCCCCACACCACCTCTCTCTCTTCTTCCCCCTCTCCCCTTTTCCTTTTCCTTCCATAACCCACTAAATAAACTCTATACCCAAACTCTCTCTGCATGACGTATCTATCTGTCTCTCGGCCGCCAAGGCCTCAGGGGACTCGCCAAGGCCTGGGGATCCCCTGAATCCCTCCTGGGACCTGTCCCCCTATCATATCATTAAAAGAATAACAGTTCCAGCACCCACATCATGCCAGGCACATGCATGCACACCAAAAGAACAAAAACAAAATAACCCAGTCTTTGAAAAGGAGAGAATAGCTGGGTTCTTGTCTCTTCCTTAAGTAATCGCTTGGATGCTGTCTTCCATGATTTACTGGTCTAGTTATGTTCTTCTTTCTACCCAATTATGCAGTGTGGAGGCCCAAAGAGGCCAAAGGTCAGAGAGTTTGGGACTTATTTTTAGTTCATTTGACATTATTGTGCTTCTAACTCAAAGGTCCCACCTAGTTGTAAATCAGAATTCTACTCTCTCAAGACTATTGTAAACAGGTGTGGCTAGTTTCTGAAATAGGGAAGTAGTTGGTTCCTACCTAAAACAAGAGTCTAAGGATCCAACTAGGTTCTAGTTCCCTTTATAAAAATAACTTGGGATTCCACCAGGGAGTGGTTTGCCTACAGAATGTTTGGTCTAGGGCATGAGTGTTGAATGTGCTTCCTGACTTTAATTTTGTATGTTAATGTAGTCCTTTTGTTCTCCTCGTACCCTTTGAAATCAGGGGTATATTAAGCTGATGGAAATTAAACACAGACGAGTTTTCAGTACTCACTGAAATTCCCTCCCGAGACTATCCTATGGTTTCTGCGTTTTATTATTTTTGTTTGTGTCTTTGTATTCTTTACTATATTTCTAAATTCCCATGCCTCCACTCTGGAAGAAAGGTAATTTTGTCGAGGCTGGCCCCCAATAACACAGCAAGGAAAAAGTTCCATTTCTTCCCTGCAGACCTCCTTGTGCATCCAGTCTTGGGTATTTGGATGGCCTTGGATGGTCTCGGAAAGTATGACAGGAAGGTCAAGGAATTAAAGGCTAGCCTGGACTACAGGAGACTCTGTCTTAAAAACAATGAACAGCAGCAAAAAGAAACAACCAAATTAGGTAGTACAAGGTGTTGCAATGACTTAGTCATCTTTATCTCACGTGTGAATGTTTGCCTATGCACCTTCTGCATGCCTGGTGTCCACAGACGCCAGAAGAGGGCATCAGATTCACCGGAACTGGAGTTACATACCATTGTGAGCCATTATATGGGTATTGGGAACTGAACCCTGGTCCTCTGTAAGAGCAGCCAGTGCTCTTAATCTCTGAGTCATCTCTCCAGCCTCAGTATGTGTTTCAGAAGCAGAGGCAGTAGGTGGAGAGCCTTGGCTTCGAGAGATTGCATTCTGGGTCCTGAAGGGGGCTCTTGCACTGGCGGGGCTCAGCTGGATTGGGCAAAGACTGCAAGGGAAGGCATGTAGTAAGTGCAGGAGCCGGGCGGCGGGCCACTGAGGGCACAGTGAAACCATCAAACTAGACCTCCCTGCGGGTAGAAAGAAAGGTTTGGTGGGGATCAAACTGCCATGGCTGTCTTGGGGGGTGGTGGAGAAGAGCAAAATGGTGGGAGAAGGAGGCAGATTTTATGTGGCAGTCAGCAAAGAGAGAGGTTTTTGAGCTGATCCAGGCATGACTGACCCGGAACTAGATGGCTTTACCTTGGTAGCTGACCTTTGGAGTAGATTAAGGGAGATAATGTATTAAGGGAGGTTCCTGGTAAACAGAAACCTGCCTTTGGTTTTGGTTTGTGTTCACCAGCCAAAGTCCTTCTAGGAGGTTGTCATGAGCACTGTCCTTTTGGGGTTCCACTTTGCACCTAACAGCAGTCAGGAATTCTTTTCGCAAAGGCTGTTCAGAGCTTATGAGAGAAATGGGAGCCATTGTGGAAAGGAAGAAATAGAAAAGCTGCAGCAAGGGACTTTGACATGCCACCCCCGTCACCTGCCAGTGATTTTTTTAGTCCAGGATGGCCAGTCCTAGGGAAGTCTGCCTCCTGCTGCCCCTTGGCTTGACCACAGTAGGACTATAGCATCTTTACTCTTAGGACATTTGATACCAAGATTCAAAAGGGTCCAAAGTCCTGTGCCCCAACTCAAGCACTATGGGTCAGCATCTTGTGTCCTAACTTGAATGGGAATTAAGAGAGAAAAGAGAAGAATTCTAGGGAAAAGTGGCGTGCACTCTTCCAACTCAGCCAGAAATAGAAACTCTACCAGGCTTCAGGGCCATAAGTGAAGGTGTCAACTGCTAGCCAGCTGACCAAGTATCCTGGGAATTTCCCAGCTGAGAAGAAAGGCAAGAAAGAGAGTGTGGCTTATGTGCTTTGGAATTTAGAAAGCGGGAAAGGGAGGAGTGGGGCGGAGGGATGAAGGGGGGAGGGAGAGATGGAGCACCTGCCTTTGTCTTTGCAGCATTGGATTCCTGGGGGAATTTCTTTGGGGCCCACTGTGCAGATATTCTAAGTGAAGGGGGAGCACTAAAGTTTCCGGAATGTCTCCTCTCCTGCAGGGGACGCTACAGCCTGATTCCCGTCTGGAGGCCCCAGGTCCAGTGGTCCAGCGCATTGCACCTGTGCTGGCATCCTCTCCCCAACTCACCGGCGTCACCAGATGCCAGGGAATGCCAGGGAACTTGCCCCAGCGAGCACAGAAATGAAAACGGAGACTATAGTAGGGACTGCCAAGCAGAGGCTCAATTAGAAATGGGGTTGAGGAAACCCAGGCCGCTGCAGACGGTGTCAGCGGGCAGTTGGAGGGGGCGGGGATTTGTTAGGAGGATGGTGCTCTGTGAACTTTCTTCCTCGTGGTGGGACTTTCCTGTGTAAGACAGGTCAATGGCCAGTTTGTCCACGTAGTCATCATAACATTGTCCTGTAGCTGCTCGGGTTTTCCCTGTGATAAGTCATAAGGAAGTGAGGGACAGCTGTGTTCATACATTGTTTAATAAGTGAGAGAGAAACTCAATGGTTAATGGGCTTGGTAGATTAAGGGTGTGTGAACTTCACCTCATGTCCCTGCAAGAGGTTGCTATTTTATCACTACTTAGAAAGTTTTGATGTAGCATCAAAAAGACTACCCGAAAGCGGAGGTAGGAGGATACAATGATTTCAAAACCAACCTCCATTACAGTTATTTCCTATAAAAGAAGCTAATATGTAGCAAGCTTATTTCTATTTTTAGAGATTCGTTATTTTTATTTATTTGATTTTTGGAGACAGGGTTTCTTTTCTTTTTTCGAGACAAGGTTTCTCTGTGTAGCTTTGGAGTCAGTTCTGGAACTCACTCTGTAACCCAGGGTGGCCTTGAACTCAGAGATCTGCCTGCCTCTGCCTCTCAAGTGAGTGCTGGGATTAAAAGTATGTACCACTACCACCTGGCAAGATTTATTTTTTATGTTAGATGTAAGAGTGTTTTGCTTGCATGTATGTTAAGTGTGCCATGTTTGTGTAGTGCTTGCCAAAGTCAGAAGATGGCATTTGATCTCCCAAAACTAGAGCTACATATGGTGGATGCTGGGAACAATACCTGGGTCCTCTGCAAGAGAAGTCTGTGCTCTTAACTGCTGAGTCATTTCTCCAGCCCCTATTTATTGTTTTCAAGTTATATTTAATAATAATAATAATAATAATAATAATAATAATAACTTATTATTGTGTTCCTATAATTCCAGCCAGTACTTGGGAGATAGAGGCAGGAGGAATGGAAGTTCAGAGTTATCCTCAATTGTATAGTGAATTCAAGGCTAACCTTGAATGATCAGAGTAGTCACCCTATAAGCACACTGAACCCTGAGTTTTTCTGAGAGGCACAGAGACAAGTTGAGCCCGGAGAAGAAACAAGGCAAAAGCTGCTTCTTGGAAATGTGAGGCCTTGTCTCCTGGGGTTCCCATGGTTCGTTTCTGGATTTAATAAAAACAGAAACAAATTCAAATTTGGTAGCTCAACATAGCCAGGTGTAATGACTGCTCCCTGTCCTGTGGGTGAGGAATCCAGGCTGAGGTGGCTGGGGGAGGCTCTGCCATCTGTCTGCTGTGAGGAGATGGTGGCTGGTCTGGGTGAGTAACAGCAACACAAACCGTGGCTTGTGACATTTACCTAATGCTTAGAGGCTTCATGAGAAATAAAGTGATCTACACAGTGCTGTGCTGCAAGAAACACATGGTTTTGTTTTTCACCCATTGACTTTGATGTGTCATGTAAAGTGGAAAAGAAAAAGGAAAGGCCTGTTATTTCCACCTGTAACTGGAGGTGCACCCACCAGTTCCCAAATAACCACTCTGAGACTTAATATTGATTCAAACTATTTGGCCAATGGCTCAGGCTTATTATTAAATAGCTCTTACAACTAAGCCCATTTCTATTAGTCTATATTTTACCACAAAGCTCGAGGCTTGTTACCTCATATCTTGCTTCCCTGGTGACAGCTGGATCTTTCTGACTCCACTTTCTCCCCCCCTCCCCCGTCTCTGCTTGGATTTTCTGCTTAGCTATTGGCCAAATCAGCTTCTTTATTAACCAGTGGTAATAAGCTGTTGTAACTAAAAACAACAACAACAACAAAAAACAGTACACGTGGAGGGATTATTTTTTTTTAATATTTTTTATGGTTTACTTAATGTGCATTGGTGTGAAGGTGTCAGATCCCCTGCAACTGGATCTTCAGACAGTTGTTAGCTGCCATGTGGGTACTGGGAATTGAACCCAGGTCCTTCGGAAGAGCAATCAGTGCTCTTAACCACTGAGCCATCTCTCCAGCCCCCTGGAGGGATTATTTTTATTGTGCAAAAGGGAATGGGAAAAAGAGGGGCACTGGCACCAGGTGTCCCCCTCTACCACAGTCTGCCTCATTCATCTGAAGCAAGTTCTCTCCCTGAACTTGCAGCTCATGTTTTCAGCTAGGCTGGCAGCCAGCAAGGCCCAGCTCTCCTCTGTCCATTCCCTTAAGTGCTGGCCTTAAGGCCTGCACAGGTCCACAGCAGGCTTGTTAAGGAAGTGGATGCTGGGACCTGAGCTGCAGTCCTCATGCATGCACAGCTTGCCTGCACACACCGTACCTGCTGAGCTATTTCTCCACTCCACACCCCACCCCTTTTTGATCCAAGGTCTTGGTATGCACCTTGGCATTCCTGGAACTCACTACACAGACCAGGCTGCCCTCAAATTTGCAAGGTCATCTTTCTCTGGCTCCCGGCTGTTGAGATGACAGAACCGTACCCACATATCCAGCTTGAACTTGACCTTCAAAGGATCTAGTCCAGTAGATATTCACAGAAAAGGGGGGAGCTTGAGCTTCAGCGAAAGAATGCCTCCCAGGGAGCATGCACGGGATTTTCTACCTGTTCTATAACCCCCTGAAAATTTAGGTCCCCCCAAAAGATGGACTTTTCTCTACCTCAGACTTGAATAAACCAGTCTGCCTTACCAATATCTAGCATATATCTGTCTTTTTATTATTTATTTTTGAGGTAGCTCTCCAAACAGTAGAACTTAGGGAGCCTTGGTCTCCTCACATAGTCTGCCCTTTGAAAGTCTCCCCATATTTATTTAGCATCTGCTTGACTTCTTCAGGGAGAGTGAGAGCCAGAATTTTTGTTTTCCTGTCCTTTTTTGAAAGACTGATTTTTAAAAATCTGTTCATTAATTTATGTGTATGTGTGTGTTCCTGCAGGTGTGTATGGGTACCACATGCATATAGGTGCCCACAGAGGTCAAAGAGGGAATCACGTCCTGGAACTGGAGTTATAGTCATTGTGACCCACCACATGGATGCTGGGATCTTGGTTGTCTGGAGGAGCAGACAGTGCTCTTACCAGCAAGCCACCTTTCCAGACCTTACTGTTCATTTTTACTTATGTATATGTCTGTGTGTGCATTTCTGTATGTGCACCATATGTGTGCAGATGCCCACAGAAGCAGGGAGAGGAGGGCGCCGGATCCCTTGAAGCTGGTGTTACAGATGGTGCGACTGCTTGTTGTGGGTGCTCTGAACTCGGGTCCTCTGGAAGTGCACTAAATGCCTTCCGGCTGACCCACCTCTTGGGCCCTCTGTGTCCTCTGAAGGGCTAAGGCTGGGGTGGAGCTTTTCCTACCTCTTTCCATTGATCAAAAGAAGTCACAGCACTAGTGTAGCTGCAAGAAAAGAAATGGGAGAAGTGAAAGGCACATATACCGAGGTGGGGTGGTGATGGTGGCCACTTTGGCCACCTTCCACACACAGTAAGCAGGGGAGCCATTTTGAGAAGAGAAACACAGGATGCTTTAGTGAGTCCTTAGTCACTGGTTGAGGGAACTATTTTGGAAGCAACACTGAAGTGCAACACTAAAAGAGCTCCTCCATCTCAACTCTAAGAGAATCTACTCTGACTATTTTAGGGTCAGGGGACTAAAAGAAAATAAAAAAGTCTTAAAAGGAGACAGTTTCAGGCTGATCTAGAATCCCTGAGCCTTCTGCCCCAGACACCTGAGAGCTAGGATTGCAGTGTACACCACCGCACCAGGGAGAGTGGGATAGCAGTGTACACACCACATCTGGGAGAGCTGGGATAGCAGTGTACACACCACATCTGGGAGAGCTGGGATAGCAGCGCGCACACCACATCTGGGAGAGCTGGGATAGCACTGTATATGTTACATTTGGGAAAGCAGGGATAGCGGTAACACCACTGCATCTGGGAGGGCTGGGATAGCAGTGTACATACCACATCTGGGAGAGCTGGGATAGCAGTGTACATACCACATCTGGAAGAGCTGAGACAGCAGTGTACATGACTGCATCTGGGAGAGCTGGGATAGCAGTGTACATACCACATCTGGGAGAGCTGGGACAGCAGTGCACACACCACATCTGGGAGAGCTGGGATAGCAGTGTACATACCACATCTGGAAGAGCTGAGACAGCAGTGTACATGACTGCATCTGGGAGAGCTGGGATAGCAGTGTACATACCACATCTGGGAGAGCTGGGACAGCAGTGCACACACCACATCTGGGAGAGCTGAGACTGCAGTGCACACACCACATCTGGAAGAGCTGCGACAGCAGTGTACATGACTGCATCTGGGAGAGCTGGGATAGCAGTGTACATACCACATCTGGGAGAGCTGGGACAGCAGTGCACACACCACATCTGGGAGAGCTGAAATTGCAGTGCACACACCACATCTGGGAGAGCTGAGATTGCAGTGCACACACCACATCTGGGAGAGCTGAGATTGCAGTGCACACACCACATCTGGGAGAGCTGGGACAGCAGTGCACACACCACATCTGGGAGAGCTGAGATAGCAGTGCACACACCACATCTGGGAGAGCTGGGATAGCACTGTACACCACTGCATCTGGCTAAGAAAAGACAAATGTCATCAGCGGCAGGCACAGAGACATAGCTCCATGCTCTTACTCACAGCATCCCCCAAGTTCTTTTCAGAAAGCTCCATTCAAGCAAACCTAGAATTCTTAGCTGAAAAGAATTTCCGGATAAACAAGTATGAAGCAGAGTTAGGACTCATTAAGACCACTCCTCCCTGTACCCACTTGAGACAGGGTTTCACTGTGTAACCCTGGCTGCCCTGGAATTTGCTCTGTAGACCAGGCTGGCCTTGAACTCAAAGATCCACCAGCCTCTGCCTCCAGAGTGATGACACTTAAGGCACACACTACCGTGGCCATATCATTAAGACCTTTCTTTCTTTCTTTCTCTTTCTTTCTTTCTTTCTTTCTTTCTTTCTTTCTTTCTTTCTTTCTTCCTTCCTTCCTTCCTTCCTTCCTTCCTTCCTTCTTTCTTTCTTTCTCTCTCTCTCTCTTCCAAGACACGGTTTCTCTGTAGCTTTGGGGCCTGTCCTGGAACTAGCCCTTGTAGGCTAGCCTTGAACTCACAGAGATCTGCCTGCCTCTGCCTCCCGAGTGCTGGGATTAAAGGCGTGTGCCACCACTGCCCGGCTCATTAAGACATTCTAAACATAGATTTTAGGTTAAGGGAAAACAGATACCAGGGAAGAGAGTAGGGAAAGCTGTTTATTGCTCCCTATGACCTGCTTAGCCTGCTTTCTTGTACACCCCAGGACCATTCTGCCCTGGGGTGACATTGCCCACAGTGGCCACATCAATTATTAAGCAAGAAAATGCCACAGACTTGTCTCCAGGCCGGTCTTCTCAGCATTTACTCTTCCCAGACGTCCCTGGCCTGTGTCAAGTCGATACATGCTGCACTGGGTCACTTCATTGTTTACAGTGGTCACAGACGGGGCCTTTACAGTGGTCACAGACGGGGCCTTTACAGTGGTCACAGACGGGGCCTTTACAGTGGTCACAGACGGGAGACGGGGCCTTTACAGTGGTCACAGACGGGGCCTTTACAGTGGTCACATATGGGGTCTTTACAGGGGTCACAGACGGGGCCTTTACAGGGGTCACAGACGGGGCCTTTACAGTGGTCACAGACGGGGCCTTTACAGTGGTCACAGACGGGGCCTTTACAGGGGTCACAGACGGGGACATGGTGGGTTTTCAGACTGTTATCCTCAGTTGCTAAGAAACCTTAAGAAGCTCACAGGTGGCTCCTGAGGGCACGTGACAGGGTTATAGTTTGGTAAGGTGAAAGTCTAGATCCTGGCTGCACAGCGGTAGAACAATTTCCCTGTGAATAAAGGAAAAGTTAATTGTTCTTGTTTGTGCAATTGAAGATAATAATTGGGAAGGAATGGAGTCCTATTCAGGTACTATACAATCAGGGTTTATCCTGGTTCCTTGTTATTTTACATAAAATATGTAGGCAGGGAAGGAGAAGGCCTCCACGCTGGCTGCACTCATAGCGATTGCTGGACTCGTCCTTGCTTCTGAGTCAGTTAGAGGCTGTGAACCCAGTTTCCAGTCGGGGAAATCCTACTTCAAGGATTCTACAAGGCTCACGACTGACAGAACTTCTGGGATTATGGAGAGTTGGAAGATTACAGATTCAGAGACTAATTCTCTCGGGCAACCTTCGGCTGCTGTAATGGCCATTCTTTATATCAGGGTGGCACACGCTTGATTTCCCAGCACTTGAGAGGCAGAGGCTACAGGATCAGAAGGTCAAGGAAATCAACTTCAAGGTGAGTTTGAGGCCAGCTTGAGCTATATGATGAGAGCCTGTCTCAAAAAACAAAACAGAAGTAGTAACAACAAAAATAGCCACTTATTATCCACTTCTTTTTCTGACCCAACACCCATTTTCACTATTAACTGAGTTCTATCAATTGGATTACTATTTTGTTCTGGACATAGTTTTAGAAAATGTTTTAGATTTATTTTGCTTTATTTAAAGACAGAGGCAAGAGGATCCCTGTGAGTTGGAGGCCAACCTGTTCTACATACCGAGTTCTAAACCAGTCAGGTCTACATAGGGAGACCCTGTCTCAAAAAATAAAAGTTAAATCAGATGGTGATTAAAAGGTGCACGCCTTTAATCCCAGTCAGCAGGAGGCAGAGGCAGGTGAATCTCTATGAGTTTGAGGCCAGCTTGGTCTATGGAATGAGTTCCAGGATAGTCATTGCTACACAGAGAAACCACGTCTTGGAAAACAAATGGAAGTTAAGATATAACAAATGAAAAGCTTCAGGAAACCCTCCAGCCTGCTCAGACTTCTGCCTACCTTTTGGTACCTTTGATTCTTGACCTTGCTAAGGGTACCTAAAGCTTTAGGTTAGCTCTTTTCCTCCAAACCATACAAAAGCAATCAGTCTCCAGGAGTAGCAACATTCATGATGTTATGTCTCTCTTCATATTCAAAACTGAGCATATTTGCCTGGTGGTGGTGGCACACGCCTTTAATCTCAGTACTTGGGAGGCAGAAACAGGCAGATCTCTGTGAGTTTGAGGCCAGCCTGGTCTACAGAACAAGTTACAGGACCGGTTCCAAAGCTACAGAGAAACCCTGTCTCAAAAAAAGAAAGAAAGAAAGAAAGAAAGAAAGAAAGAAAGAGAGAGAGAGAGAGAGAGAGAGACAGAAAGAAAGAAAGAAAGAAAGAAAGAAAGAAAGAAAGAAAGAAAGAAAGAAAGAAAGAACCCGAGGACATTTTTGTTAGAGCCAAAAGAAACCTCTCTGGAGGTGTGGCTACTGGGCCAGCAATTCTAGAGAAGAACGCATCTGTTAAAAACAAGAAACAAACTACATAGTGATCTCCAGGCGGGCCAAGGTTATCTTAAAATAAATAAAACAATTAACATCAAAGTTAAAAAGGATGAATGTTCAAAAATAGAAGAATCTGTGATTGATTCGGCTGTGTCCACAAATCCTGTTAAGTCCTGGAGCTGGAGAAATGGTTAAGAACATTTACTGCTCTTGTAGAGGACTTGGGTTCAGTTCCCAGAATTCTCATGGTGGCTCACAATAGCTGTATTCTGATTTCAGGGCATATGATGGCCTCTGTGGGTACCGCATGCAGGTGGTACACAGACACACAGGCAAAAATACTCACACATAAAATAAAAAATTTATAAAACCTCTGAAATCTTGATTTCTCCTAAGTTTGGTGCCTTCTTTCCGCCCCTGTCACAGTAAGACCTGGATCGAGAGAGAACAGCGGTTTTGTGGGGAAGAAACTGAAAACGATCCTATGTAGCCAATTGGCTTCTTTATAAAGTGGTAATCAAATCACTTCTCCAAACTGGAATCTGTTGTAAAGCCAAGAAAACAGGACAAATCAAATCTATATTATGATTATCATCATCAGCATTATTGAGAGAGTCGTGTCTTCCAGGCTCACCTCAGCCTTTCTATCCAGCCGAGGATGACTAACTGACCTTCCTGCTGCCTGAGCTACAGGGACCAGCCTTCCTAGCATATGGGCACATGAACATTTGGCTTCTGTGTGAACAGAACATGATACTTAGTCAACAGAGGGAACTACGAACTGACATTCCCAGAAAAGCCACTCCTATGTTAAAGGTTCTCCAATCAAGATGATGATTGGTTAGAATTTATGGAGATTGGGGTGTTAAAGAGCCAGGACAATTATCTGATCTTTTAATGGCTCTTAATAGCCATTCACTGCCCAGCCCTGGGTCTGATCTGCTGTCCTCATCACTATCGGGTAAGATACCTGGTGTGTGCTCTTAGTATTAACTTCCACCAACCCCAAAGCTAAGGGTGTCCTCAGATAGCATCATGGGTTGACATCTCTGCTCTGCTGCCACCTACCTGCCTGATCTTTTTGTCTATGTATTTGGAAAAATGACTTTGGTTCATGACTCCTAACATCACATCTACGTTGGGACATGGCATTTGGGGTGACCTGTACTCCTGGGCTATGGCCACTTATGTTTGGCTCAAGGATAAACTACCTTTTATTCCCTTTGAGATGAGAAACACGTTTTGTGTCCGCCAGGGCTCCACTAGGGAAACGAGGGGTGAGAAGGGCTCCTGGTGGTGAAACTAGGGATGTTGGTGACCCTCTTAAGGGGAGCAGCTATGGCTGTGGCCACCAGGTGGCAGCATGGAGGTGGTTTTGGCATCTGTGACTGAAAATGGAGTCCTGAATTTTCCTTGGACAAGAAGAATGAGAACTGGATGCCAGTGCTAACAGACCGACTGAGTCCCACCACCACCGAGTCCCACGTGGGGGAAGCACAATGGTAAAGTCCTAGATGGGAGGTTATCAGGGGGAAATCAATCACCCTCGAGCAAATATTAAGCAGGGGGATTCTTTAAAAATATACCCTGTGATTTTGAACCAGTTGCTTCAGATTTCCCTAAGAAACATCCAGGGGTATCAGAATATTCTCAGGGAGTGCAAACAGTGGAACCCTACTCTACAATCAAAAGGAGCTATTGCCACGTGCGTTACCTTCGATGAGCCCAAAGGCGTTATGCTAGGTGAAAGGGAGCATGCTCAAAAGGTTACAGCTGCAATGTTCCCGGTTCTGCGACCATCTTGAGAAGACAAAACTACGATGGTGGAGATGATGGTTGCCAGAGCTCAGGCTGGGGGAGGTCTGATGATAGATGCTTAGCACAAGGCTGGAGAGGGCTCAGCCGTTAAGAGCGCCTACTGTTCTCGCAGAGGACCCTAGACTAGGATCCACGTACGGCAGCTTACAGCTGTTAGATCCAAAGGACACGCCAATTCTCCAAACTCCAAGGCAATTAGATATCCAGAAATGGACTCAATCTGGACTATGGAGGATTTCTGACCATTAAATAAAAGCCAGCATTCCTCAGAAACTTGTGAAGCTGGTCCCCCTCCATCAACTTTGTTAAGCTGTAGCTATTTGGGTAAACTGAGTTATAAAAGAAACATATTCTGTAAAGGGACATCATGAAAGGATCAGAAAAGGAAGGCTCCCAGGCTCTCTGTGGACTGTATTTATGGTTTAAACTTTTATTTTGATGCTAAAGGATCATCAATTCACAATTTTAAGGCTCAGACTTAAGGATAAAACTGTAAAATAACACTCTTCTAAAAGCTACTCACTTGTAAACTGTAAAAGATAATTAAGACAAGCAAGTTAATGGTCAGTCACCTTAGAACTGGCCAAATGCTTTAATGTGCTCAGAACTAGGCTGGTAGTCATGCTAAGAACAGATGTAGTTCACTTACAGGGACAAGGTCTAGTTAGCCTTCTTTATACGCTTCCACACTGGATTTCACGGTCTGCTGATGAGGATGACCGACCAGGTCTCTTCCTCTTCGTGTGGTAGCCTTTAGTCGACCAGCTGGACCTCTTTCCATCCATGCACTAAATTCCACAGGTTTCCAGAGGACCTAGAAGCCGGTCATTTCCAGTCTCGCCATTGAGGAGGCAGCTCATGTCTCAGGAGTATTCTAGGCTGTGCACGGATGACTTTAAGAAACAGCTCCACCTCCAGAAGGAAGTGAACTATAGGACAGAAGAGCAGCACTTGAGATACTTTGGCCATCTAATGAGAATGAATGACGGCAGATACCCGAAGCCAGCACTGCTTGGAGGAGTACACGGGATAAGGCAAAGAGGAAGGCCCCAAAAATGCTGGACAGACAGCACAGGGGAAGACTGTGGGACCTTGGGTGTGACAATAACACAAGCATCTGCACTGCCCAGGACAGGAACAACTGGAGACCCGCCATAAGCGGGCTGCCCATGCATGTTTACGAGCATTGCCGGGATAAATGTAAATGCAATATTCCATCACGGGTAAGCCTGAAGGAACTAACTAGAAACAAACACAGCTTGTTTAAAATCAAGTATACTTCATAGATTAGATGATGGCCTTCAAGCCCCTTAGACAGATCTGCAGAATGTGGCCTTTAAGGTGTTTAACGAAAAGGCTTCCCTGATGGACAAAATGCCAGTTTCTGGTAGCAGCAGCTGAGGCTATCTCCAAAGAAGACAGGCAGTAATAAACTCTGCCTGGATTGTTAATGTTGACCACTGGGCAAAGAGCTACCCCAAGCCATGTCCACCACCAGGGCCCCCCACCAAACTGTGGGCACTGTTGGACAGACTCCCCTACTCTGCCTCACCAAGGTAGGTCAGTTTTCCCAAGTTCCTTCTCCAAGGAAAATCTCTCAGACCCTCCAGGTCTGGCAGTCAAAGGCTGATGCTGCTCCGCTAGGATCACCATGGCAGAGCCCAGGGTGATAAATCCCTGTCATTTTAGCTGATACACAGGCCAGTGGACTATTCTTTCCCCTCAACTTTCTCCTTCTCAGATCTCAGAGGGTGTTGACGGCTAGCCCTGGCTTTCTCAGTTTAGCAGCAGCAAGCAGACCTTAGCCAGTTCTTCCAAATCTAGAGCTGTCGGGTCAGTCCGTCTCAGATGTAGACCAGCAGGCCTTGCTTTTCTAGAGCTGCTAGGTCTCCTGATGAGGAAGGCAGACTTATAGACAGGTTCACCCACAGACAGGCTTCACACTGGAAGAGAGAAACTCACAAAACTTCAGTGTGAAAAACAAACTAAGCTATCATGCTACTATTAATAACTAAAGTTGTCAGGTGAGGGTGGCATACACCTTTAATCCCAGCACTTGGCTGGGAGGCAGAGGCAGGCGGATCTCTGTGAGTTTGAGGCCAGCTTGGCTTATAGAGCGAGGTCCAGGACAGTTAGGGCTACATAGAGAAACCTTTTCTCAAGAAAAAAAAAAAGTTTACTTTTTACTATTCCTTTACTTAAAAGGATTTGCGTTTCTGTGGCTGTTCTCAACAATCAACCACCTATGTCTTATGGTAAACAACTAGATAGAAAAAAGGGTTTAAAGTTTATGTAAATTATAAGGGTGTAAGGAAGTAATTTAAGGTATATAAACACAAGTTACAAAGGTCTACGGAAGTGATTTAAGGTACATGAAAGACAAAACTTAAAGCTGATACATAATATCCAGACTTCAAAAATTCAGAGTTTTAAACATTAATCAACACAGTTCTGATAAATTATTAATCTAGCGCTGTTAAAATACTGGCTGCTGTAATAGTCACAGGCTCAAAAATTTTAATTTCCTTTGGTTGATTTCTAAATATAGACTTAAAAGTGCTTCTAATTGTGCTGAAAAACATCACACACACACAAACACATGTATGCACATGCACACACATACACACACACACGCACACGCACGCGCGAGACTGCCCTACAAAGGGTGGGTGAGGGAAGGATGTTAAAGGACAAAAACCACAAGAAGGCCTTGAACATCCACACAAGCAAGCCAGGAGCTGTTCTGCTCTACTAAGATTAGGCAGTCAGGGCAGCCTCAAAAAAGTCCTCGAATGTCTGCACAAGCAGGTTACAGAAGCCAAACCAAAACAAACAAAAACCAAAACCAAACAAACAACCAAACAAACAGACGGTCACAACTGTCCATTTCTGAGCGGGGATCGCTGAGTCAGGGTTAACTGGGAACTTACCTTCCAGAGACTGGGGTTAGAGACAAACAGTTATTAGGTACCAGGTAGCTGGCATAAAATGGAGGGTTTTTTTGTTTTTACTTTGTCATCACACACCCAAGATAAAGGTTTTCCCCTAAGCTCTTGAGCTTTCCCTTCTGTCCCCTGTCCCAACCAACTTCTACCCGGCTGACCGACACCATCCAGGAGTCTATTAGGACCCAAACTGCTCCCAAACAGCCGCAGCATGCCAGCCCCAGGTGGTCTTGCAGAATCAGGGATCCCTGGATTTGCTGAAAATCCGATGTAAACCAGTTTGGCCAGGTGCAAGAAGGGCTTAAAGACTTCCAGAGGACGGCAGCAACTCTTCTCTACGGTCGGTCTGCAGGGGTCAACTCTTTCGCAGAGCTCTCATTTCGGTCTCCTTTGGGCGCCTGACTCTGCTTGGCCCACTTATTTATACACTCCTTGTAGTAATGATCAGTCCCGGTCTATTCAGGTCCTTGCCGGAGAGGACAACATTACCCAATGGTCGGTAAAGCAGACGATGCCGATGTAATTTCCTTGAGTCTCTTACGTCGCCTACCTGCTTCAGCCGCTGATTTCATCAGCATTCCAGGCTGGTTCAAAACGGACTGCACTTTGCTACCCCTAGCTGGTCCTGCAGAACCGGGGCAGCGAACGGGATGTACCTTGCCGTGGCCTGACTCCCTTCCCCAGTCCCCTCCTCCAAGAAATTCTATATAAGCTCTGTACCTTGCTCAGTTTTCAGCTGTTTCTCACCTGAGTCAGCCACCCTCCTGGATTCTCTATTCCTAATAAATCTCTTGAGTGAGGTTTGTTGTGTGGTGTGATACTTTCAGGAGAAACTCTGCTGGCAGAGCAGAGCTGTAACCATTTTACTGGGGAAACCCTCCCCTGCTGGGGCAAAGTTGTTACACTTGCAATGGGGAAACCTTCCTCTGGAGCAGGGCAGTCAGCCGCTACACTTAACGGTGATGCTTGTGGTACTCCTTGGCTCCCAACGGCCAGGATACATTTTCACCTGAGCCTCGCTGCTTACAGCCATGAGGGCCAGTGTCTGAGTCTGGAGGCTGGTAGCTGCAGCCTCACCGTTGTTTCCTGCCCATCTAGCTTTCAAATAGGCTTTAATTTTTTTCTTTTTTAGACAGGGTCTCATGTAGCACCCTACTGGCCTTGATCTCATGTACCTATAGAGAGCCTGGGATTTCTGGTCCTCCTACTTCCTCTTTCAAATTTCTGGGATAACTGTGGGAGCCCACACGTGACTCAGTTTCCATCTGGAGTCAATTCTGCCTTAGAAGTCATTTGAGCCTGCTCTGCTTGCTCCAGCATCCTTGTGAGAGTTCTGATTAAGCCCATGGGAAAGAGCATTTTGCCCATGTGAAAAGAACACACTATCTACTAGAAAGAATACTGCTGATGCCAATCCTTAGGTCACAGCCAGATAAAAGAAACTTCTTGCTCAAGGACACGTATGGCCTGTGGTTAGATATCGGCTGTGCTTTGTTCTGCTTTTGTGTATAAGCAGGCTCCGAAATAAAATCCTGGCTGTCCAGAGTAAGTCCCCTGAATCTCTCCTGTGCTTTCTGTCTCAGTTTCTCTCAATCTAACAATTCTTTAGCCTCAGCGTCCCCTTCCAGGAACCCTGGCTGGCTGTTGGAGCAGGCAGATAATGGGTACAGTTTATGCAATACCGAGGACTGAATCTGGGGCTTCATGTGTGCTAGGCAAGCACTTTACCAAGTGAGCCACAGCCCTAACTCTTTTGTGTGCTCCTTTCCTGTAATCCATCCTTTTCTTTAAATGCCTGAGCAATTTCATTCTTAAGAAGCCCTGGGTACCACAGCGATGGCCTTGTCCTCTCAGAGGAACCTCTTTAAAGGTTCATTCATTATGAAAGACTTTATGGAGATCTGAGGAAATGGATTTGGGACAGGAAACCACACGCTGAGTACCACAAGAGTTTCCCTTTGTCCTGCGACTTATCTGGGGGCACACAAAAGAAAAGTCTGTTCACCCTCAAAAAACAGTCAACTGACTCACCGATTAATGCATTATAGGGACTATGAGTACGGGTGACTCACTGGCAGCTAGGCAAGGTCCCACCCCAGGCAAGGTCTTATCGCATCTTCATCGTATCTAATATCACCTACAGCTGGAATCTTGGGGTCAGAGGAGGGTCTATGACTCTTCCTCACCGTCACTGAGGAAACTCGAGCCCGGTTACCATGACCTAGCTCTCCGTCACATCGCTCTGTTTCTGTCACTGCCAAGACTGCGTGCTGAGGTCTCTGATGAGTCCCCACCGCCATTTTTCATCACAACGGTGACGATCATGTCAAGTCCTAGGAAGCGGCTACACTCTACTCTCCTTGGTATCAGGGGGCTGAGCCTGCTCATCTGCTCCACGTTGGTTGGGGACCTGGCTCAGAGAGGGATAGAAATTATCTAAAGGATCATAATTATCCAGTAATTCTAGCTGGCTGAGTCTTCCAGGCCACCTTGCCTCCTTCCTGCGGCCATTGATTGCTTATCTCTGTGTGAAGGAGACAGAGGCAACAGAGGTTTTTGGTCCCGGTGCAAACAAGGAAAAATGAAGCATCAAGAGGCCGAGTGGGGTAGTATGTGGCAAACACAGAAAAAACTAGAAAAAGCCAGAGAAGGCCGGAGGGAGGTGGGGATATTGTGAAACACCATTCCTGAGAAGACACGAACTGACGTCCACTCAGCAGATAGGGAACTGGCGACAGCAAAGCAGGAATACCACCCAAGTCCAACCTGGTGAACCAAAGAATTTGATTAAGGTTACTCACAGGAATATGGGTGAGGGGTTACTTACCGGAAATGACTCAAAGACAGCTGCGTCACCAAAACCCACCCCAACTTGGGTGACAGCCCACAAACACTGGAAACTTAGAGCATACTGCACAGCCTGCGGGCAGCTCCTCGAGTCGGAGAGCGTCCTTTCCAGGGGCCTCCATTGGTCTGAGCCTCTTCTGGCTGCTCAGCTCGCTTTGTATCTTCTGTGCTGCCTGGCTGGTCTCTGCTTCTTTCCGGGCAGCTGGGACTGTCTGAGAGTCTTCTTTCCAGCCTAGCTTGTCTGAGAGTGACTCTCAGCAGTCTTTTCTATATACTCTCGGAGAGAGAGGGAGAGACCTAGTGAATCTGGTCAGTTTCAGGAACTTCCTGAAACTTTTTTTTTAAAAAATAGTTATTTATTCACTGTTTTACATTGCTTCCCTACAGGATGGAATGTTTGATCTCCCTCACAGTGATTCTTAACCTGTGGGTGTGACCATTGGGAAACACATATTTCCAACGATCTCAGGGACCCCCCCAACACACCATAAGTTTATTTTGGTTGCTACTTTGTAAATGTAATTTTGCTACTGAGTGGTGTCAGTTCCTAAGACCATCAGAAATCCGTGTTTTCTGGAGGTCTCATGCCCCAGGTTGAGAACCACTGCCTTAGACCATCCTGTTGTTTTACCATCCTGTAAAGATCCTGTGTTTTAATGAGCTTCCCTCTCAGGGAGGAAGGTTTCAATCTCTGAGAAAGCTTACACAACACTCCACCCCTGCCCCGGGCTCTTAAATTCTTTGTGCCCCTCTTCCCCAATGGTTCAGAGTCTTGGACGGGTGACACATAATCTGGATATTGTCTTTTTAATTCTAGTGGGGCACTCTGTTTCTTTTTACCAGTGTCTGCATTTCCAGAGCACGGCTGGTTGAGTCTTGGTGGTGTTTTCTTTCGATATCAAACACTAGTGAGGAGAAGGCAGAGAACGTAAATCAGGAAAACCTCCCAAGGAACACTGACAGAGGTAGTGTTATGGCCAGAAATGCAAGTGTTGGGAAGCACATTAGCCAGTACTTTATGCTCATTTACCAGCGCAATAGCAATTGAGTTTTAACTGGGCCAATGATTTCCTGGGTCATGGGTTTTGTCTAAGCTCCCAGTGTTGGCTGTGACACTCCCCTGTGGAGCAGGCCTTCAGTCCTATCAGAAAGCTAGTTTTATCCATAATAGCTCTGCTACTGCACTTACAGCCCACTGGCACTTACACCCGAAGCATACAGAATCCACAGGTAAGCAGGACTTTGGGTCACGATTTATTCTGGCAATCTTAGTAGCACTGTTTGGTACTAGGTGAGCTAGAGAGCAGGGAGGGGACAGCTCATCCCTGTTTGCTGCAGAATATTTGTTTAGCTATGAAAAGATGTGTTGCTGTTTCACCTTGCCTGCCTAAGGCAGCCTTGGTGAAGTGCTCTGGAGAGCCACCATCTTCTGTTCTGGACAAAAATCGGGTGATCTCAGAAGTTTTCATCCAAGGGGACTGTTAGCCAGGTCTGGGGCAGCATGAAAAGGTTTTATACTCGTTTGTATGAATTTCCTGGCGTCTCATCCTGGGACGCTCACACAAGGCCTCTGCACATTTCCCACAGCCTCGATGACCTTGATGGAGCCGGCTGCGGCTGATCCACCTAGCCCGGGGCTAGCGGAGGAACAGTCACTCACATCCTGGGCTCTGCCTGCACACACCACCTTGGCTGGGTGAACAATCTCTGCACTCAGGGGAGAAGTCAGCTGTCCTCTTTTCCGGCAAACCTAACCCCTTTAGCCCATATTGTTTTATATCCATGTTCACTATTGATGTTTGTTGTCTTTGATGCTTCTGGAAGCCGCCAGAAACCAAGGCGCACCAGTGTCCACCAAAACCTAACTATTTTCAACATTAACAGAAAACCAGTAAACCCACAGTTTTTGTGGGACTTTCAGTCACCTGCAGGGTCCTCACCCACTGGTGCCCCTTGCCACTCCCGTGGGCAAGTGGCTTGGCAGGTTTCCACTTCTGAAGATCTTGGTACCTTTCTTTTTTCTGTGTTTTTACCCCTGAGGTGAACTGTTGGTGAGGCCTAAGGCCTCTCAAAGCCTCACCAACACCGCCTTTGGGCTTCCATCAACTTTCTCCTAGGGACTCCGGTTTGATGTAAATCATCCTCTATTATGTCACATCCTCTAACTGACGCAAGGTCCATTTATTTGGCTTTTTTTCTTTTCCTTGATTTAGTACCTTCAGATCCGGTTCACACGCTGGTCTAAGTTACATATGTTTGACGAAACGGCTCTTGCTTTACAGAGATTACGTCTTACCGTGGGACTCAGCAAAACCACTAAAATTCCACCCCAGCCCTTAGGCCTCTGATAAATTGACCTTTTCCTCTACTCTGGGTTGAGCAGTTTCCTGGCTGGCCTGGTAAACGGGGTATCAAAGATTACTTTTAAAAATCTGACTCTTTCCCTGGGCTCCCAAACTCTTTAGCATAGGTCTAACTTGTACCCCCTTTTCCTTGTATCTTGATAACTGTAAACAGCACATCTGAGAAGACTCAGAGGTCAAGAGCACTGGCTGCTCTTCTAGAGAACCTGGGTTTGACTCCCAGCACCCGCACAGTGACCCCCGACTAGTGTAACTCCAGGTGAAAAGGATCCAGTTCCCTCTTCAGACCCACAATGGCATCAAGCACACGTGTGTTGCACATAGATAAATGCAGGCAAAGCATTCCTACACAGAAAGTAAAATAAATCTAAAATAAATGAGAAAGGCATAGCTGAGCTGGAGGGATGGCTCAGCAGTTTAGAGCACTGGCTGCTCTTGCAGAAGACCCAAGTTCAGTTACCAGCCACCCACATGACAGCTGACACCTGTCTGTAACTCCAGTCCCATGGCTTTTGTCACCCTCACACAGACATACATGCAGGCAAAACACCAACGAACATGAAATAAAAGGAAAGAAAAAAGAAAAAGAAATAGCATGACAGTATCTCTATTACATCTTCTTTTACACACACGCACGCACACACACACGCGCACACACACGCACGCACGCATGCACGCACGCACCACGCACGCGCCACTAAGCAGCCATCTTGCTACAGACAACTTTTTTACCTCACACATCAGTGGCCACACAGCCTCCATGGCAGCCGGCTGACACTCTTGTCTCATACATGTTACTCTCCTAGATAGCAAACTTTGCTTTACATTTTAAACATTTGTTTAAGGGAATATCCATACTCACGCACCAGACTCAACTCAGCAAGCAGGCAAGCCATCCCCAACTCCATCAAGACAGCCTCACCAGGACTTCCTTCTGTGGACTCTCCACCCAGACTATCTTATCTGTGTAGAGGACTCAGCCTTGGTTGGACATCTCAGCACCCACTGTAGGTGCCTCCCGACTGCTGAGACAGTGAGAAGAAACACCATCCCATAACACACAGGGAAAGGTGGTGTTTCTGGAATCCTCCGGATGCTTCACTCCCAGCTGCCTGCCTTGCTACTCACAACCGGGACCATCCAAGCCTTCCTTTCTAATTCACCTCTGGTTCTGTTGGTCCCTGTCCGGGCACTGTGTGACAATATTCCCGGGGAGATGTAAACCAACATCTACCCACCCCAGAGAGGGAACTGGTGACCCACCAGAGCACGCACACCACACAAGTCCAATCTGATGAACCAATGAGTTTTATTGGGGTTACTCGCAGGCATATGGATGAGGGGTCATTTACAGGGGCAGGAATGACAGCTGCCTCGCCAGAGCCCACCCTCATGTGGGTGACAGATCACTGAGCTGGGAACCTGGAGCACGGTGCACAGCCTGCAGGCAGCTCAACGGACTGGAGAGTATCCCTTCCGGGTGACTCAGCTGGTCTGAGCCCCTTCCTGCAGCTCAGCTGCCTTTGTTTCTTCTGGGCAGCTGGTCTTATCTGAGACTCTCAGCAGGCTTTTTTGGTTTCTGGTTTTTATTCTTTTTGTTTTTAAATAGATTTTTATTAAGATCTACATTTTTCTCTGCTCCCCTCCCCTTCAACCCTCTCCCAAGGTTCCCATGTTCCCAATTTACTCAGGAGATCTTGTCTTTTTCTACTTCCCATGTATGTCTCTCTCCCAGCAGGCTTTAATGGTAAAACAGTCTTGGAGAGAAGTCTGGTGAATGTGGTCACTTTCAGGGACTTCCTCAAACTTTTTGAGTTGTTTACTTCCTGTCTTAAATAGGTTCCCTGCAGGATGGAGTGTTTCACCTCCCTTAGAACTTTCTGTAGTTTTACTTCCCTGTAACCATCTGTGTTTCTACCAAGTTCCCTGCACAAGGGAGGGGCGGCTCCTTAAGCAGGGGTCACAGCACTGAGTTGAGGATTTCCATACATGGATCGCTTGGCTGAGTCTCCACAGAGACTTCAAATACACTCTGCCGAGAAAGAGGAGGCACAGAGAGTTTAGACAAGCGCTTAGCTGCGAGGTTTAACCTGGTGCTCTGTGGCACCAAAGCCGGGCTCCCTCTCTATATCATTCCCCAGGGAAGGCTGTTGGTTTTCAAGGGGTTTTCAGTGCCAAAGGAGCTATGTCCAGCTCTGCGAGTCTGGGCATAGGTTTGGATTCCCGCCTCTGGGCTCTTCCCTTTCCTCATGGATTTCTCACCTGTTCTGTAGCACCAATCATAAAACCCAGAAACAGATATTGGGGTTCAACCTGAAGATCAGAAAAGCAAAGCAGCCAGCTACCAGCTCTTACCTCTACCTCAGACCCATATGACAATCCTGGTTCCAGGAATCCTCAGAATAAGACTGGGCTGAGAACTGTCTCCTCCCATCTTATATACCTCTCTAGTGCTGGATTAAAGGCGTGCATCACCGTCACCAAACTTCTATGGTGCACTAGTGTGGCCACTGGGATTAAAGGTGTGTGCCATCGCCCAGTCTGTTTGGCTGACCAGTGTGGCTGTTTAACTTTCTCATCTTTAGGCAAGCTTTATTTATTAAAAATACAAAAGAAATATCACTTCACGGCTCCATCAGATTGCTTTACAGGTAAGGTATTCTGATCCTCGAGAAACCATGCAAGGTGACTGTGATTGTCTTCATTGTACATGCAACAAAACTGAGATGAAATAGCTTGACCATACCTCACAGCTGTGTTCCAATGGGACTTGCTGATTGGATTCTGCAAGAGTATAAAGCCTCCCCTGGCTATAGGCCAACACCCCGTCCCCACCAGCAACACAAACACATGAAGGTGGCCTCAGCTGTAACCATGTGAGTAAATGGCATGAGGCACTTCTGTTTGTTTGATTTTTGTTCTTGTTTTTCGGAGACACAGTCTTACTGTGTAGTCCAAGCTGGCTTTGAACTCCAGATCCTCCTGCCTCGGCCTTTGAAATGTTGATATCTCGTTTTGCCACCATGATCAGCTAAACATAATCTTAATTTTTAAATCATATTTAGTTATATATTTTGGTGTAGGAGGCATATAGGTACTTATATTCACAGATGAACACTATAGAAAACAGGAATATTAAACATACAGAGTTGTCTCCTCAAAGGGAGGGAAGTATAACCTGTTTTCTACCCAGAAGACTGGGAATGAAGGTGGCTTATAGTCTGGTGATCTTTGCACCATCCGTATACCCAGGTAGCACTGGGTATACTATGTGTATACCCAGGCCACGGTAGCTCCCCCAGACCCTTTTCTTGTGCCTGTTTATCTCAATCTATAGTGCTATCCTCCCCCAGACCCTTAGCATGAGCATTGTTTGCCTGGAGCTTGCTTTCTTAGTCAATCTATAGAGCTTATCTTTATGGAAGATTTCACTTGTACTTTACAAGAGTTTCGAGGTAATCATGTCTTAAGCTTTGCTGTGCACACAGGATTGAGTTCATTGTCACCAGGAAACTTTTTTCCAGACCGTGCTATGCTTAAATATACCTGAAATAAACTACCTGGTGTCAGACTCTTGAAGTTTGAACTGACACTGGTTATCGAGTCATGTTGAACTGAACTTCCTTCTTGCCTCCCCTGGATGGCACTCTGCTGACTGTGATGTTTGCAGAGACTCCCCCCGCCCTTTACGTTTTGGAGGGCATTCACGTGCCAAAGTACACAAAAGGAAGTCAGAGAACAAATTGAAGAAATTGATTCTGTCATTCTACCATATGGGTCCTGGGAATCAAACTCAGGTCATCAGATTTGGTGGTAAGTGCTTTTTAACCTCTGAGTTATGTCTCTAGTCCTGAAAATATGTTTGCTTTTTTTTTGGGGGGGGGGACAGGGTCTCACTATGTAGCCTTGGCTAGCCTGGAGCTTGCTGTTTATACAGGCAGTAATGACGCATGCCTTTAATCCCAGCACTGGAGAGGCAGAGGTAGGTGGATCTCTGTGAGTTAAAATCCAGCCTGAAAACCGTTTTCAGTGGAAGGAGAGATGCTTGTGATGTGGTGTTCCTGAGGAGCAGTTCACAAAGCTGATGGGTAGTGAAGTTATCTTCTACAAAACCACAAAAGCAGCAAAACCACAAAAGCAGCTTGCCTCGTGGAGAAATGGAAGCAGAAGAGAAAGCCACCAAAATGTGGGGTGAAATCAGGAAGGTTTTTTGTCTAAATTTCTTTAATATAAAAAACTTTCTCATTTCATTTTTCCTTTTTGTTGGACAAAAATCTTTTATGTAGCCCTGGCTTGCCAGGAACTTATTATAGAGATCAGACTATCCTGGAACTTATGTATGACCCTCCTGCCTCTGCCTCTTGAATCCTGGGATGGCAGGTGTCACCATGGTGTGCCATCATACCCAACTACCCAAGGTTCTTACTTAAGACTTGTGACTTTGAGATCTGAGTTGGTCACCAAGTCTCAAGGAACCTCACACTGACTGTTCTTAAGCCAGCTATGTCCTCTGAAACACTGAGAACCTTTTCTCAAATAAGACAATGATCTCTTATCAGCCTAGGGAGCCTCAAGATGGCACAGGGGACCGCAGCAGGTTGCTCCAGGCCTTCCTTTGGTCTTGTTGGCTGATAAAGGGACCTGAACTTCCTCTTATGGAAAGACATAGTTGTTATTTAAGCTTGCCTGGAACTGCCAATCTTTCTGTCTCAGCCTCCCAAGTGCAGGGGCCACCACATTTTGTCTTCTTTGTTTAGGGGATATAAATAATTTGCAGGTGCCAAAGAGCACAGTGTGATGCAGTATTCCAGAGAAAATGGGTCTGGTGTGGTGGTGAAGCTGTAATTCCAGCACTCAGGAAGGGTCAACAGGAACATCAGCAGTACAAGCACATCCTCTGGTACTAAAGATCCTGCCTCAAACAAGAAGGAAGGGAAGAGCACAGCCTAAAGGAAATAAAGATGAACATTTAATGTTTTCTCTCATATGTGAATGTTGGCTTTTAAACTTTAGATATCTGTACCATTTAGAATATCCATTTATAATACCCACTTAGAATACCTGTTTAGAATATCCATGGAGGTTAGGTAACTAGTAAGGGACTATGGGGGAGAAGGGAATCTTTCAAAGAAGGGAAACAGAATATGATATTGTATATGGGAATGGGGGAAAGAACAGGAAGGGTTAAATAGGGTGGGGGTGGAAGGAATTTGGGGAGGAATAACTACACTAATGGGAGCCTGTAGGAGCTTCCATATATATATATATATATATATATATATATATATATATATATATATAGAGAGAGAGAGAGAGAGAGAGAGAGAGAGAGAAAGAGAGAAATATCTTTGATGGAGTAACCACATAAAGAGAAGACAATACCACAACTAGATGTTATATGCTGCAAATAAAACCTCCTGAACTAGGAATGGGTTAGCTCAGAGCTCATTGACCAGTGGAGTCCCATAAATCCCCAAAGCATGATAGGCTATTGCTAGTACTTTTGGTTACCAACAACGACTTGATAGTGAGCCGCTATTGCTGAAAACACCACGTTCTTGAACATGTAGAAGTCTAGCTGGCACTCAACTGGGATCTTCATCCCTATTGATTGGCTTCCCTAGTCCTGGAAAGTGCTGTGTGTGCTCCAAGAGGAGACAAGTAGACATCAGTCTCACTCAGCCCTGAGCCCTGGGAATCACAGTAACAACCGGTCTGGTAAGATATACCCACTAGTCAAAGTGGCACAGATGCTATTGGAATAACCAACCACTTTTTAAAAAATTAGATCTAAAGCCTGCTCCATGAGATGGAACCCATATCTAACACTGTCAATGAGGCCAAGAACATGTGGGCAGATAGGTCACAAGCATTAGGGGAAAACCTACTACGATTATTCTGATTAAAGCAATAAAAACCACTCTCCTAATGACTTATTGCTATCCACATAGATCAATGCATCACTTACCCTTCATTAGCGAAGCTCCTTCTTGCAGTATATGGCAATTAAAACAGAAGCCCACAACTAGTCCATGTGCTGAGAATCAGAGACACCGGAATATTCAGCCCTAAGGAGGTCTAGGTGACATCCCTTCCCTCAACATCCAGGGATCTGTGTGGAGGCAGGAGCAGAAAGACTGTTAGAGGCAGAGGTGGTGGATAACTTCAAAGAAACGATGCTTTCCAGACACAGCAGGGCAGATGCACATATGGGCTCACTGAGATCATGACAGCACACACGAGATCTACACAGACTCGTGTGAGACCAAATCCCAGCATGGAGGAGGGAAGGTGAGTGTGCAGTCCCACACCTAGCTAAGAAACTTGTGGCATGTGATTGCTCCTGGAAGAGGGAAAATAAGCTTTCTTCAGTGGAGTGATACCTGGTTCTTAGTCACTGTTCTATTGCTGTGAAGAGACATCATCACCAGGCAGTTCTTAAAAGAGAAAGCATTTAATTGGAGGCTTGCTTTTAGTGTTAGTCCTTGATCATCTCAGCAGGAAGCAGGCTGGAGAAGTGAGCTTTATATCCTGATCTGTAGGCAGCAAACAGGGGTGGGGTGGGTTAGGGGACACGGACTGGGATTGGTGTGGACTTTTGAAACTTAAAGCCTACCCCTAGTGACGCACCTCCACCAACAAGGCCACACCTCTTAATCCTCCTAATCCTTCTAATCAACATTTCCACCTTCTGGTGACTAACATTTAAATATATGAGCTTATGGGGCCATTCTTTTTTTTTTTTTCCTGTTGATTATTTGGAGACAGAGGCTCTCTGTGTAACCTTGGTTGTCCTGGAACTCACACTGTAGACCAGGCTGGCCTCAAACTCACAGATATCTGCCTGCTTCTGCCTCCTAAGTGCTGGAATTAAAGGCGTGCGCCACCACCACCAGGCTTTTTTTTTCTTTCTTTTTTTTTTAAAGAGAGGCAGAGAATGTGAAGTTGGGTGGGTAAGGAAGGTAAAGGAAGGTCTGGGTGGGTAGAGAAGTAGAGGAGGGTCTGGGTAGGTAGGGAGGCAGAGGAGGGTTCTGGGAGAAGTTGGGGGAGGTGGGATGAACATGATCACAAAGCATTTTATGAAGTTCTTAAAGATTACATAGAAACATTATTTAAAAAGAAAATAATAATTAAAAAGTACTTAAGAGTTAACTATTTATTGCTGACTCAAAAGTAGGTACTTCTGGGCTGGGGTGTAGCTCAGAGGTAGAGTGTTTGCCAGACATAGCAAAGTCCCTGGTTCTGTTCCAGCAGTGGCAGGAGGGGAAGTGGGTACTTGCCAGTCCATTCCAGGTGCTCCACAGAAGAAGAAAGGAGACCTGCTCTAACTTGGGTCCTTGCCAGCTAGGACTCTCAGGGAAATCCCCAGTTTTCTCATCAGTGGTGCGGGTTGGGGAGGGGCGGCACACAGTGGAGAAACCATCACATCCCAGACAGAAGGCCAGAGCCCCCTCCCCTCAGCCTTGTGCTCATCTCAGCCCCCCAGGAACCCTTTCCGTGGGTCCTCACCTCAGGCCTGCCAGTGGGACTCCAGGACAGAGCTCCCCATGGCTTTGCCTCCTGAGAGCTGAGAGCTGCCTCCAGCAGCCCTGAAAAACAGGGAACTGGTGAGCTTCTGTCTCCCTTTCATCTTCCTTATCAGACTAAGGTGGTGAAACCCATGGCCCTTGCTGTCAGCGCTCCTTCCCATTGGAATTTAATCAGAACGCAAGGCATTCTGCCTTAACCTATTTTCCTGCAGCCTCTTCAGCTGCCCATTTTCAGATGCATCTTATGATGCAGGCAAATACAAACGCAAGACACAGTCCCCTCCCCTTTTGACACAGTCACTCCCTGTGTGGCCTAGGCTGACCATAAACTTGGTATATAGTCCAGGCTGGCCTCAAACTCATGGTGATTTTACTACCTCAGCCTCCCAAGTGCTGGGATTGCAAACCTGTACACAATACCGTGCCAGGCCAGAACACCAGATTTCATAATAATAGATCCCTGTGGCGAGGGAATTGCCTCTCAAGACACCAGTTACCATGACACCAGGAGCAACTTTTCAGCAAGGAGCCTAATTAAAGAAACTTAGAGCCTTTTCCAGCTGTGTTTCTGTGGGTCCCCAGAACCGCCTGGTTCCAAGGGCAAAGACTCCACATCTGGCCCAGTGGCGTACATCTCTAATTCCAGAGTCCGAGGC
Source organism: Chionomys nivalis (assembly GCF_950005125.1). Lineage (NCBI taxonomy): Eukaryota > Metazoa > Chordata > Mammalia > Rodentia > Cricetidae > Chionomys > Chionomys nivalis. The sequence goes on from NC_080092.1 coordinate 59,667,913, forward strand.
ACAGTGAAGTCAGTCAGAGTCTGAAGCCAGCTTGGAATAATAGCGAGATCCTGTCTCAAAAACAAACAAACAAACAAAATCCCCAAATAACCCCCAAAGACATGCCTTTTCGAGGAAACTGTTCCTGCCCCCTCTCCTCCCCAGGCTTCTGTGTTCACGGGATCCATCCACAACGAGGACTATGGCAGCAGCCGGACCTGTCTAACCCTTTTCTAAACAGCGGAAGGGCAGGCTGCCTGGAAGGCATCTTAAAAGCACATTAATTTTACAATTCATTTAGTTAGTGAATACTTATCATGAAAATTTATTTTGTCACGATGCCAGGCATGATGGCATGACTTGGGACATGATGCCACGTGGAGGCAGGAGAAAAAGGAGTTCAAAGTCCTCCATCTTCAACTACATAGTGAGTTCAAGGCTGCCCTGGGCTACATATAAAAAAAAATTGTTAGATAATAGATAAGACAAAATTCAGTTAAAGTCTTCTGAGTCGGTCTTTAATGGCCTACTTTCCTTCTCCAGAGGAATGCAACGGGTCATGTCTCATGTCTGCTTTCAATACAATACACACTAAAACGGCAGGTATGTCTTTTCTTGTGCCCTTTTTTGGTAACCTACACAAGTACAGTCAGTTAGAAATTCTGCCTGCATTCCCTCATTTTTATCATGTCTGAGTGTTTTTCTTGAATGTATGTATGTGCACCGAGGAGGCCAGAGGCACTGGATAGTCCCTTAGAACTGGTGGTTGTGAGCAGCCATGTGGGGCTGGGAACTGGACCTGGGTCTTCTGCAAGAGCAGCCAATGTCGTTAACCACAGAGCCATCTCTTCAGCTCCATTAAAAAAAATAATGAAATATCTTGGAGTCCTCAAAACTGTGCACCAAAGTCTATTATTTTCGCTTCAATCTCCACATTAGACTCCGGCAGGGAGGTGGTACGGGCTGGCTCGAGGGACATCATGCTAATTTACATTCTCCTGCTTATATAAGCAACCAGCAGTAACCAACCACACACAAATTTCATTTCATTTTGTATGTAGACAAATAACACTTAAGATAAGTTCCTTTGGGGAAGTTGCTGGGGAAAGAGGTACACATATCGGTGATTCTGAAAGATGTGGTGGAATTGCAGTACCTAAAGGATGGACCAATTATACTATCAGGGGCAATATCTCCAAGCCTTTTCAAGAGGTAAATGTTCTATTGAGTGTTTACAATGTCCTGCATCTATCGAATGGCTGCACTGGTGGCCCTAATCTTTAATGATCTGTTTTAAAGCCAAGGCTTATTTATATTTTATTTGGGATGTGTGCTTGTGCATATACTTGCATGTGTGCAAACTCGTGTGTGTGTGTGTGTGTGTTTAAGCATATATGCATGGCACATGTGTCATAATGCATGAGAAGAGGCTCGGGAGTTGTGAGTCTGAGGGATAGAACCCAAGTCTGCACACTTGGAGGCTGGCACATCTGTGCATTGAGATATATCTGCTATCTTGCCAGTCCTTCCCTTTCTCTAAAGCCATCTCCCAGGGCAGAATCTATGGCATGGGTAGGGCAATCCAGCCAAAACCTCAAATGGGAGCAGGGCGTGCATGACCTAGGAGCTTCCTGGCTCTCTTCCTGCTGGCCCCTGCCCTCTGGCACACTCACCTTTCGGTTAGTTTTGCAAGCTTGGTAGCCTGTTTTGAACCTAATGGCCTCATGCTTAGAACGCTTTTCCTCCTGTTCCCCCACCTTTCCTTTCTTTAACCTTTAATCTTTCTGTTGTAGGCTCAGTCACCATTTCCTCCAGAATCCTTCCGTATCGTCCCTGGCCAGCCCTGGGGGGGTGGGGGGAGTAAGCTCTTAGATAAGATGTGCTTCTTGCTTCTGAAGGTCAAAGGCTATTACCTCATTTCCTCTGTGGTCATGATGGGCCTTTCTTGTCCTGTTAGATCTGTAAAGGTAAAGGCTCTGTCTGTTTTTCTCTCCATGGGATCCCCAAAGTCTACATTGTGCCTGGTGTTTGAATATGTATACACACACACACACATACACATACATACATATATATACACATATATATCTATATACACATGCATATATATTGGACACGGTGTCTCTCCCCCTAGCTTATGGCAAACTTGAACTCCTGATCATCCTGTCGTACCTTCCAAGCAGTAGGAATACAGGTGTGTGGCACCATAGCTGGTCCCTTTCTGTGATTTTATTTATTTGGGAGGGCATGGTCTCACCCTGCAGCCCGCTGACCAGAGCATGCGATCCTCTTTCAGCCGCTGACCAGAGCATGCGATCCTCTTTCAGCCTGCTGAGTTGGTGAGACCTCAGCCTGTCTCACCACACTCAGCTTCTCATCCATGATTTTATAGAAATACACTCAAACAATAGCTGGGCGTAATAGTACACACATGTAGTCATAACATATCAGAAGCTGACACAGGAAAATCATGAATTCAAGGTCAGTCTGGTCTATATGACCTTACTTCAAAAAATTTAAAAAACAATGGCTGGAAAGATAGCTCCGTGGTCAAGAGCATTTGCTGTTCTTGCCGAAGACCTAAGTTTGGTTGCCACATCTGGTTGCTTGCAACCATCTTCAAATCCAGTTTCAGGGGATCCAACAACCTCTTCTGACCCCCATGAGGACCTGTATGTATATGGTATATGTACATACACTCAAGGCACACACATACACATAAACAAACAAATAAATCTTTAAAAGATAAAACAGATAAGAAGATAAAATATAAAACATAAAACAGAGCTAGGTATATGAGCTGTTGTTTGTAATCCTGGCACTTGGGAAGTTGAGGCAGGAGGATTGTCTTAAGTTTTAAGCCACAGAATGAGACCCTGTTTTAATTGTTTGTTTTTGTTTTTGTTTTTGTTTTTTTAAAAGCAATAATCAGGATCCAGACATGGCAGTGTATGGGCATACAGAAGCTCTCAGGATGCCGAGTCTAAAAAACAAGACCCTATCCCAATAACAAACAAACCAATAAATAAATGGGACTCAGAAACCCCATCACTTTGGAATCTGAGCCAGCAGGATTGCCGTTAGTTTAAGGTTAACCTGGGCTAAACAGTGAGTTCTAAGCAGCCTGGGCTGTTAAGTGGGACTCTGTCTCCAAAAAGAAAAGTAATTAATTCACTATATATTTAATTATTAACATCTACAAAATGGATGTGCATGAAACATATATAGACACTAAGGAAAATAAATAAACGGCTGTTTTTCACTCAGTGAATAAAGGCAGCAGTGGGAGCTGGAGCAAAGGCTCAGTGGCTAAGAACACTTACTGCTCTTCTAGAGAGCCGGGGTTCATCTTCAGCATCTACATCAGGTGGCTCATAGGAGCCTGTAACTCTGGCTCCAGGGAGCCCAACACCTCTGGCTTCCCCAGGCACCTACAGGCACACATATACATGGAATCAATATTAATAAAAATAAATCTTAAAAATACAACAGCTGCTGGGTGCGGTGGCACACACCTTTAACTACAGTACTTAGGAGGCAGGTACAGGCAGATCTCTGTGAGTGCAAGACCGGCCTGTCTCAAAAGCAGAGAAAGAAAGATTAACAGCTGTGTGTGTCCATTTTTTTCTGACATTCTTGAAAAATCAAGCTTGTGAGGCTAGAAAACAGATCAATGTTTGCTAAAAATACCTGAGATCAGAATTTATCTGTGAAGTCGCTCTGAGCTTCTTCAGCAGTGACACTCAGGGAACTGGACTCACCTCCTGAAGGTGTGTGAGCATTCAAGACAAGCATGGAAAATGTCCAGAAAGCTGTCAGAACTCAGTGAGAGTTAGCCTTCTCTCCGGCAACATCTCCCTTCGTGACATCTCCTCTCCAGCAGATCACTTTTACAGATGGCTACACATTTATTGTGTGTAATTTGAACTAGTTAGTTTGCTTCTGAGAGGAGCCCTTCCCTTTAGATTTTGGAGCCCCCGCGCCCGCACAGAGTTGCTTCCTCTAGTGTGTATCCACTGTTCCTCGAAGAAGAACCTCAGCTTGAATCCAAACTCTGGTTCAGACACACTCGAGAAGCCAGTGAAGTACACTAATCTGAACAACAGACCCTCCTCTACAGAAGTCATCATAAGCAAAGAGATGCCAGGGTGATACATAGGCAAGAAGGAGTCCTTAGCAATGATTGCGGATGCTATGTATGTTAGCCTAAGTTCACGATGTAAGTGCAGGAGCTCCAGGCCAGCCTAGCAATCTATCAAGGCCCCGTCTAAGGAAAGAAAGAAGAAAGGTGCTGATCAGAGCCAAGAGTCTTCTGACTTAGATTTCTCAAGTACAGGATTATGTCTTCTTTAAGCAGAAATAACTTGACTTCCTTCCTATTTCTCTCCTTTCAATTTCTTTCTCTTGCCTTATTGCTCTGGCTAAGATTTCAAGCATTATAGCGAATAAAATTGATGATAACAGATATCATTATCTCATTCCCCATTTCAGAGGAAATGCTCTCAGCTTTTTCCTGGTCAGTGTGATGTGACTAAAGGTCTTTATGTGTCTTTATTATGTTAAGGTATGATACTGATTTTTTTTTTCTGAGTCAAGATCTGTGCTGGTTAAGTTTTTTGTCAACTTGACACAAGCTAAAGTCATCTATGAAGGGATAATTTACATTTAGAAAATGCTTCTATTAGATAGACGTTCCCCCTCCACCTACTGTGGGCAAAAGCTGGTCCTGGGGGTCATGAGGGAGGGAGAGCTGGCCCCGCCCTTCACTGACTGCAGCACTCAGGAAACCAGGCCCTGCACCCCACCTGGGCAGCACAGTAGAGTTGACCCTGTTGGCAAGAGTGCAGGGGAGTGGCTCCTGAGGACATGAGAGCTGATCCTGTGGTGGCATGGGCTAGGGAAAGATCCCTCCCCTCCTGCTCCTTGCCACCTGTGGTTATGGGAGTGGAGACCCTGCCCTGCCCCTCACCAGCTGCAGCACAATAGAACTGACCCTATTGGTAGGGACATGGGTGAGCTGGCCCTGAGAACATGGGCATGAGAGACCTGGTCCTAACCCTCATCTGTCATGCAGCTGTATGGGCAACGGGGATATATCCCCCAACTCCGTGCCTCTGGTACCTGTGGCAGGTGGGAGAGCTGGGCCTACTCCTCACCAGCTGCAGGACTCAGGAGAGTGGTTCCCGAATCTCACCTGGACAACATAATAGAGCTGTCCCTGGTGATGTGGGTGCAAGTGAACTGGCCCCGAGGGCATGATAGCAGGAGACCTGGCCCTGCCTATTGCTGCCTGTGGCATTGGGTGAGCTAGCAGAGAGCTCACCTTGCTGATGAAAATGAAGGAGCTGGCAGGCTGACCAACCCAGCAACCACCCAGGCCCCAAATCAGGGCTAGAAGTTGGCTCACCCCAACATTCAACCCATCGATAGACGGCTGAATTCAAAGCTACAGGATCTCCATGACACAGGACAACAATAGGATGTCCCCTTGATGTGGGACTTCTTTCTGTAGGCTGTGAATATGTTTATTACCATTGGCTAATAAAGAAGCTGCTTTGGGCCTATGGCAAGGCAGAACATAACCAGGCTGGAAGAGATATAGAAAGATAGTAGGTGGAGTCAGAGAGATGCCATGTAGCTGCTGAAGGAGAAAGATGCCTGGGTAAAATACAAAATAACAGGATTGGGTGAATTTAAGATGTAAGAGTTAGTTAATAAGAAGTCTAAACTATTGATCAAGCAGTGTTGTAATTAATATAGTTTCTGTGTGATTATTTTCAGTCTGAGAGGCCAGGAAACAATCAGCCTCTGCCAACAAGTCCCAGAGAAGGCCCAGTATTGATAGTGTAGCAGAAGCTAGAGGCATAGAGCCAGACCAATGACTCCTTGCAATGAACACTCACAAGTAAAGATGCGTGGATTAAAGGCTATACCATGTGACCTATGGGCCATACTACAGCTTCCATGGTGAGATATTTTTTAGGGGGAGGTTGCAAGGTCAGAGGGTGGATACGGAGAAATGGGAAGATAAATGGGATTGGGATGCATGATGTGAATTCCACAAAGAATCCATAAAAGGTTAAGGAAAGAAAAGATTCTCCCATAGGTCCATAAGCAAGTCTGTGGAACATATTCTTAATTAATGACTGATATGGGAGGGCCCAGCCCACACTGGGTGGTGCCATTCTTCCATGGAAGGTCTTGGGGTATATAAAAAAGCAGGTTGAGCAAACCAGGAGACCAATCCAGTAAGCAGTGTTCCTCCATGACCTCTATCTACTTCAGTTCCTTCCCTGACTTCCCTCAGTGATGGAATATGACCTGATAGTCCCTTTCCTCTCTAAGTTTCTTTTAGTCATGGTGGATTAGTTGGGAACCCTAACTAAGATGAGGTCATAACAGAGAGCTGTCTTCGTTACTGTTCTGTTGTTGCAACCAAACACTGTGACCAAGGTAACTTATAAAAGAAAACATTTAATTTAGGACTTACAGTTCCAGAAGATAATAGAGTTTATGGCCATCGAAGCAGGAAACATGGTGACAGGCAGGCCAGTAGCCAGGCATGGCACTAACTGAGTGCCCACATCTGAAGACACACCTGCAAGGTAGAGAGAGAGAGAGAGAGAGAGAGAGAGAGAGAGAGAGAGAGAGAGAGAATCACTAGGAATGGCATACATCTTTTGAAACTTCAAAGTTGACCCCAGTGGCAAACCTCTTTCAACAAGACCATACTTCCTAAGCCCTCTCAAGCAGTTCCACCAACTAGAGACCAAGTATTCTGATATATGAGCCGATGGGGGTCATTGCCATTCACACCTCCTCAGTGGTCACAGTGGTGCTCTTCCAGGGATGCCCTTGCTATTAATTTTAGAGATATTTTCCTAAACACTTTTTGGTTTTATTCTATTTTGTTGAAGGAAGTAGGGGTGAGGAGGAAGAAGAGATCACAGTCTATCGGCAGGTCCTTAAATCTTATTCCAGTCAACCCAAGAAATGTCCAGGGAGGCTCAGAGAGGTGGGAGAAGGTGGTATTCAGAGAGAGAGAGAGAGAGAGAGAGATAGGGAAGAAAGCAGAGCTTCAAGAAGTGAGCATGTGGAAAGAGGGGGTCATTCTGGTGACCTCATGCTCTGATCCTGCTTCTCCCTAACAGCAGTGACTCAGCTGCTGGGCAACCGGGCAGATGGCCCAACACCCAGATCCAAAGATGGGCCTGTCCCTCCAGCCCTTCCTCCTGGAGGACCCGAGGACCTTGGAACAAGAGAGAGCAACAAATCTTGCAGTGGGGTCTCACGAGCCTTGAACCTCCTACTCTGCACCTTCCCACACCTCTAAATTGAGGAGGATGGTGAGCCCTGCTCCCTGACTTTGCTTTCAGATGCAGGCCAGCCAGTCAGTTTTGTTTTCAACAGTCCAGCTCTGTTTTCGGTTCCTGGTTCCCTGGAGGCGTCACCAGGGTGATACTGCCATGGATGATGCCATTGTGTTCTAAGTTGGTCTTCTTCAGTAGTGCGGTGCTGCCAGGTGGCCAGCCATTCCAGGGTTTGGCGCAACCCGCTCTGGTTGGAGCCCTGGGGCATAGGCCAGGTGTCCTTTGAAGGGCATCCTCATGACCTCCATTTTGCCTGGGCTGGTCTCTTATTTTGGTGTGTGCTTCTGCCCTCAACCACAGTTGTGAGTACTGCAGGGACCGAAGCTGTTGTGGGAATGGTTACTCTCATCCTTGTCAAGATGGCGGCAGGCTTTCCCAAGTCGCCTTGTTCTCTGAAATTCCATGCCTTGTTCATGCATCAATGTGTGCAGGGGCTTCTCTGTTCTCCCCGGCGGGGGTTCATGCCCCAGCCACAGCAGTATGTGTGTAGGGTTGTACACCCCACTGCAAGATTTGTTGCTCTCTCTTGTTCCAAGGTCCTCGGATCCTCCAGGAGGAAGGGCTGGAGGGACAGGCCCATCTCAGGGTGGAAGCAGCACAACATCTAAAGCCAGGCTTGTGTGCCCTTTCCTCAGAACCCTGGGGGTATGGGGCAGCAGCAGGCAGCTCCTGCTCCAAGCAGGGCAGGCAGTGAATAACTTCGTGGTCTTGCCTCTGTGACCTGCAAAAGGGCATCCTTGAGGCTGAAGGGCACCACAATGAAGGCAAAGAAGGGGCTCATGTAGCAATAATGGGCTGACTGCAGAGAACCCAGTGGTAACATCTGGAACAGCTGAAAGACCAGAATCAGAGGGTTTGAGGTCACAGCACAACCTGGCAGGCAGGGACCTAATCCAGAAGTTAGCAATCATGCTGAAGCCAAGTGAGGTTGACCACAGAGGTGCTGCCAAGGCAACCTTGGCCCACCCAGCAGTAGGGGGGGGGGGTAGGGGACCGAGCAGTTTTATTTTTTAATTATGTGCGTACAAGTGTCTGGATATAAGTATCTGCACATGTATACAATGCCTATGAAGTCCAGAAGAGGGTGTCAGGTCCCCTGGAGCTGACGATACAGGTGGTTGTGAGGCTCAGGATATGAGTGCTGGGGACCAAATTGGTGGTAGGATAGAAAGACTGGGAAACTGATGGGAACATGGGAGGGGAAAGGAGGATAGAGGGGCTGTCCTTCATCCCCATCGAAGCCGATACCCATCTGAGAATCCAGACTTCCAACACTGGGCTGGAGAGAGGGAGGACTCAGTGGTTAAGAGCAGTGGCTGCTCTTCCAGAGGTCCTGAGTCCCAGCACCCACATGGCCATGTGCAATGGGGGAGACAGTTTAGTAGAGGAGGAAGCTTTACACTGTCTAGGTTTGGGAAAATTCACTAGAGACTGTCTCAAAGGAAAACATGCCGCATTTTTGAAATGGGAGAAAAGTCCCAGGGTGGATTGTGGAGGGCTAGGTAGATGATTCTGGTGCTCAGCAGAGCTCTTTGTCCTTGGACCCGCTCTTTGATTGACAGATTTATGGATGGCAGAACTTGTTCTATGGCTTTCCTAGAAAATAAGTTTCAGGCCTTCATCCCCAATGTCCCTTTTAACACACTAACTTTCTTTTTTTTTTTTTTAAAAAAAAAAGATTTATTTATTTATTATGCATACAATGTGCTGCTGGCATGTATATGCCTACAGGTCAGAAGAGGGCACCAGATCTCATTACAGATGATCGTGAGCCACCATGTGGTTGCTGGGAACTGAACTCAGGTCCTCTAGAAGAGTAGCCAGTGCTCTTAACCTCTGAGCCACTCTCTAGCCCCACACTAACTTTTTAAAGAGAATTTTATTTATTGTATGTGTGTGCCATGACCTGGGTGCAGGTGCACTGGAGGTCAGAAGAGGGCATCAGAGAGCCAGGCCTGGAGCTATGGGTGACTGTGAGCTGCTTGGGTGTTGGTGCTGCCAACTGAACTCAGGTTCTCTTCAAGAACAGCAAGTCACTCTCAAATGCTGAACCCTCTCTCCAGCTTATTTTGCAACTGAAAAAAGTGGGAGGGAGGGAAACAAAGAAGCATCACCACTGCCTGTCAGTCAAACTTCTAAATTTAGAACGACCTGTACTGATTAGAGGGCAGCTGAGAGGAATGAGGCACCATCTCCTAGCAAAGGTACTTCAAGGGAGGCTGCTGCTTCCTGGTAAAGCATGGTTGCCTGCTTGTTTTAATAAAGCTCATTTTCATTCTGTCTCTTAATGTTTTAGTATTCTCCATTATACCTACACCTGCTCCTGTAGTTGGTTTCAAAGGTTTGGGTCTTATGTTGAGGTCTTTGATCCATCTGAATCGATTTTTACACCAAGTAAGAGACTGCAGTCTGATTTCTCTCATCTTCATGTGATTATCTAGTTTCCAAAAATCGTTTTCTGGAGAGGCTGTCTTTCTTGCAGGAACATGCTTAAAGCTCCTTGTGGAGGTGACTGGAAGTTGTCATGGTTACCAAGAGCTACTATACTAGCACCACCTTTCTGATAGTGAGGTGGGAGGGTGGGACTGCAAGATCGTCTGCAAGGTCTTACATAAGGGCTGCAGAATTGGTGTAGGGAAAATACTAGTCGGCAAAGAAGAAAGCTGGAAAGTCCCAGCTGAGGCCGATTAGAACTGGCTTGGGCCTCCTGGGAAGGCACTGAGGCCTTTCAGAGCTTCTGAAGGTATACTGTGGCTTAGGATAATGCCAAAACACACAGCCAGGGGTGGCAAATAAGATGCTCATGATACATGTGATGCATGAAGTCATAAGTAGAACTACATAGATAACTAGAACATGAAAAGCCCTCACTATGCAAATAGTGAACTCATCTTACAATGTTAAAAAGCCTCCATGCATCTGTGCAGTGGGGCTAAGTGTTGACTGGTTTTATGTCAACTTGACTCAACTAGAGTCACCTGAAAGGGAGAACCCCAATTGAGACTATGCTTCCATAAAATCCAGCTATAAGGCATTTTCTTTCTTTTTTTTTAAAGATTTATTTATTAAGCATACAATGTACTGCTGGCAAGGAAGGCACCAGGTCTCATTACAGATGGTTGTGAGCCACCATGTGGTTGCTGGGAATCGAACTCAGGACCTCTGGAAGAGCAGCCAGTGCTCTTACCCTCTGAGCCATCTCTCCAGCCCTGTAAGGCATTTTCTTAATTAGTGATTGATGGGGAAGGGCCAGCCCATTGTGGGTGTTACCACGCGTGGGCTAATGGTGCTGGGTTCTACAAGAAAGCAGGCTGAGCAAGCCATGATGAGCAAGTCAGTCAGCAGCACTCCTCCATGGTCTCTGCATCAGCTCTTCCCTCTGGGTTCCTGCACTATTAGAGTTCCTGTCCTGACTTCCTTCAGTGATGAACAGTGATAAGGAAGTGCAAGCCAAGTAAACCCTTTCTTCCCCAACTTGCTTTGGCCATGGTGTTTCACCTCAGCAATAAAAACTCTAAGACAGGTCACTTGAGCTACTAAATTATTATTATTATTATTTTGAGATAGGGTTTCTCTGTGTAGTTCAGGCCTTCCTGGAATTCACTCTGTAGACCAGGCTGGTCATGAACTCAGAGAGTTGCCTCTTCTTCCTCCAAGTACTGGGATTAAATGTATACACCACCATTACCTGACCTAAACTCTTTCTTTTTTTTTTATTATTTATTTATTATGTATACAATATTCTGTCTGCAGGCCAGAAGAGGGCACCATACCTCACCACAGATGGTTGTGAGCCACCATGTGGTTGCTGGGAATTGAACTCAGGACCTTTGGAAGAGCAGGCAATGCTCTTAACCTCTGAGCCATCTCTCCAGCCCCTTAAACTCTTTAAAAAAATTAATTTTTATCCATATGTATGTATTTATAGGGGTATGCACATGTGCATGCAAGTTTCCTTGGTGGCTAGAAGAGGGTCTCTGTTCCCCTAGGCCTGGAGTTATGGGCAATTGTGAGCCATCTGATGGGGTGCCAGGAACCAAACTCGCACCTCTGATGAGCAGCAAGCATTCCTAATTGCTCAAACATCTCTCCAGCTCCTCCTAAATTCTTTTGCATTGCTCCAACCAGCTTCCTCCTGCTTGGAAGTATGTTGTATCTTCTGTTTATTTTATTTATTATTGCTGTTACTGTGTTTCTGGAGTTTGCTCTTTCCTCCCATTCATGGGATCTGGGATTTGAACTTGGGTAATGAGGCTTGCATGCTAAGCTCTTATAAAAGCCCTCTGAGCCAATATCACTGTCCCCAGAAGCATACTATCTCTTAACAAACCACCCTGCTTCTGCTACTGTCTACATGTCTCTGTTGGATTTAGTTAATTCTAGATGTAGTCAAGTTGAATTTCCTTCGCAGTTGGTTACTCCCACAAACTTTGTGCCACCATTGCCCCAGCATAGCTAGTAGGCAGGACACCACTGTAAATCAAAAGGTTTGGACTTGGTGTTTAAGTTTCTCTTTTGGTAGCACGCAGAGTACCTTCTTGTACCAAAGACACCAAAACATAAAGGTGGAGGCGCTATATAGGCACAGGCTCGACTTCTCCCCTGGCCCAGATACTTTAAAAACTGGTTCAGAGGCGGTAGCTCACTTGACTTCCAGACTTTAGACTCACAATGGGTGCAGATGACACAAGTCACCCAAGAAACTCCAGGGTTCCCTTCTGCCGCAGCTTGCACAATACTGTATTTACCCCCATGTGATGCTGTCAAGAGAGAAAGTGAAACAAGCGACAGCCTTTCAAGGTGGACATGAATATTAAATGTTTCGCCTGCGCTGAGGCTTCGGCTGGTGGGAATTCCCAGCCTGCTTGTTTTGGCAATTTCACAGTGTGGTCCTGCTGGGCGGTGGAAAACAGTCAGGCCTGACATCTCTAGGAAGAGTCATCCTTGCTCAGAGGCAAACATCCGGGCCCTAGGCTTTCTTTCCATCCCGAGGTAGCAGATGAGCTGGCCCAGTTGCAATGTTTGGTTTCGTGTTCAGAGACAGTTTTTCTGGGACACTTTGGCTGGGATTCAGTCTTATTTTCTTGCCTTCTCTCCTGATTCTTTTGTCACAGGCTGGGAATGTCTGTAGTGTAATTGCCTCCACAGAGGTTTAGCAGTGTATCAAGGCCTCTATCAGTCCTGCAGGCTTTGGCAGGGGGACCTCCAACCTCTGGAGGACGACAGTTCACAAGGGAGGGGCACAGAATTAAAAACAGACATCACGTCTCCTGCTCCTAGCCTTGCCCCTCCATCCTCTTCCTCCCTTCGTGTTGCCTAAGGAGTTTCATTTACAGTCTCATGAAGCCATCTCTCTCACACTAGCAGCTGGGGAGGGGGCTCAGTGGTTATGACCACAGTTTGGTTTCTAGCACCCACCTAGTGGTTCACAGCCGCCTGTAATTCCAATGCCAGGGGATCCAATACCTTCTTCTGACCTCCTTTGGCACTGCATATACATGGTGCACACATGTACACGCAGGCACACACATACATACATGTTAAAGAAATTAATATGTACATGTGCTCTCTCTCTCTCTCTCTCTCTCTCACACACACACACACACACACACACACACGTACCCTTTTATGTGTGCCTATGTGGAAACTCAAGGTCAGCATCAGGCATTAGTCTCAATTGTCCCCCATCTTCAAGTTTTTTAACATCTACTTTTGAGTGCAAGTGTACACACGTGTAGGTCAGAAGACAACTTTCTGGTCTTGGTTCTTTCCTTCTACTATGTGGGTCCCAGGGGTTGAACTCAGTCATTTGGGTTGGTGACAAATGCCTTTACCCACTGAACCATCTCCCCAGTCCCCCATCTCATCTACTCTTCTGTTCTGAGTGTCTCTTCTCGCTGACCCTGGGACTCACCATTGAGCTACACTGGCTGGACAATCTGCTCTCTTCCCCCTTACCCCATGCTGGGGTGCAGTTGGGTACCACCACGCCTGTTTTTATATGGGTGCTGGGGATCCAAACTCAGATCCTAAGGCTTGCATAGCAACCACTGATCTACACCCTCAGGTCCATCTTCTCATTTCTGAATTGTCTTTTATTTTATTTATTTGTTTATTGAAGACAGAGTTTTTTTTTTTTCCACATAGCCCTGGTTGACCTGGAATTCATTAAGTAAATTAGGTTAGCCTTGAACTTGAAACAGTCTTCTGCCTTTGCCTTCAGAGTGCTGTAATTATAAGTGTGCACCACCATGCCTTACCCACAGGGACAGATTCTTTAGACCAGTAGGTCCTCTAGAGGCATAGGTTCTTTCTTAGGGTGCCAAGTGAAAAGCTGGGATGAGGAGCAATATGTTTTCTACCCAAGACAGCTGGGCAGTGTTCTGGTCAATAGGAGCGAATGAGTTGGCTTGAGAGGCCAGGGCAGGCGCTGTGCCCTTACTGCCAACATCAAGTCAAGTGATAGGAAGCTAGCCCCCAACTCTCCCCACTTAGTTTACGGAGCCAGCACATTCTGTGGTAGCCCATGAAGTTCTGACCATGGCAGCTCCAGGGTTTCCCCTGTCTGCATGAGACATATGATTCACCTTTATGGCTCATTTCCCTTCTGAACTTGTTCTTAGCAAAAGAAGACTTCCCAGAAACGGGCATCACTTCACCAAGCCACCTGCAGGGAGTTGGATGTCCATGCGTGCTTTTAAAATAAGCTCCAAATATCCAGCAGAGCATCAGTGGCACTAGTTGAGAAAAGAGAGCAAAGCACTTCCCCTTGGTGCCTTTTAACCGAGATTTGAGTTCTCTTCTTCGTACTCCCTGTGTCTTCTCTCCGCTTCTCCCTGTTGTATATTCCAAATCTGTACTGCTGGAGGCTGTCTTGTAGATCTGTCCCTGTGTCTGTATATGTGTCTGTCCCTGTGGGTGTGCCTGTGCATGTCTTTGCTCTCTTTTGTTGAATGGCACAGAAAGCATCACATAGGTCACATAGGGAAGGAAGAAGAGGTACTTACAGAAATCTTCAGCAGATTTTTTATTTTTATTTTTATTTATTTATTTATTTTTATTTTTTTTGGTTTTTCGAGACAGGGTTTCTCTGTAGCTTTGGTGCCTCGTGCCTCTCCCGGAACTAGCTCTTGTAGACCAGGCTGGCCTCGAACTCCCAGAGATCCGCCTGCCTCTGCCTCCTGAGTGCTGGGATTAAAGGCGTGCGCCACCACCGCCCGGCTCTTCAGCAGATTTTTACAAGGAATTAAGTCACTGACCCCAGCTGACCCCAGCTGACCCTGATAACAAGCATGATTACAAATGCCATTGTTTATCAATCAATATCCAAATGTTGTGTTCTATATTTAGGGTGAATATTCATTTTATAGAATTGCTATAGACCTCAATTTTTGCTGTTTTCAGATTATACATGCATCACTCTGGGTTAGGGGCCTGGAAGAGGGCATAACTTGAGAGTACGGCTATGCATTAGCTTAGGTTGTAAAAATTGGTAACATGGGAAATCCAAGGCAGGTGAGGTTGGGTTTTACATTGTTCTTTTAGAGGCAAGTTAAACAAGCAGACTGAGTACACAGTAGGGTGACAATCCTAAGTCTTATGAGACCTCAAGGTATACTATTAACTGTGGCTGTGAGGTCCAGGCAATGTTCTAGTCTCTTACAATATAAGAGATATTTCCATCATAATGTATTACCATACGTACAGACATTCTCTAGACTCCCAGAGGTCCAAGGAACATCAGCAAAATAATAATGATGGGATGAGGATGGAATTCAGTGGCTGAATGCTTGCTTAGCATGTGTACGAACCTAGGTTTGATCCCATACATGCATGTGCACACACACACACACAAGCAGCTTTTCCTTATCTGGTACTATGTCCTAGCCTCTCCCTACCCACTTTTTGTAATTTACTCATGTGGCCGTTTGAAAAAAAAATGGCCCCAGAGAGAGTGGCATTATTAGGAGATGTGACTTTGTTGGAGGAAGTGTGTCACTGTGGGAACGAGCTTTGAGATCTCCTGTGCTCAAGCAACACCCAGTGTGGAACACAGCTCACTTCCTGTTGCCTGTGGCTCAAAATGTAGAACCCTCAGCTCCTTCTCCAGCACCGTGTCTGCCTGCACACTGCAATCCTCTGCCATTATGATAATGATGATAACTGAATCTCTGAAACTGTAAGCTAGTTCCAATTAAATGTTTTCCTTCATAAGAGTTCCATGGTCATGGTGTTTCTTCACAGTAGTAGAAACCCTACCTAACACAACTCATTTGATACTTAAAGGTGGCTTAGGTGAGCTGGCTGATACATCAATAGTAGCCCTACTCTGAAGATAAGGCAACCTGGAAACAGACGGATTAGGGAACTTGCCCAAGTTTATTAAGTGGTGGAGGATTCTGTGAGTCCTCTACTTTCTTCTTCTTGATTTTATTTCTTAAAAGATCATCTTGCTATTTTAAAGTTCTTGTGTGTATGTGTGAATGTATGATATGTGCACAGGAGCTGGGGTTACAGATGGTTGTCAGCTGCCCCACATGGGTGCTGGGAACTCTGGGAACTGCTCTCCAGACCTCTGCAAAAGGAGCAGGTGCTTCTAACCATTGAGCTCTCTATCCAGTCTCCCATTCTTCTCTCTCAAGATCATTTTGGCTATTATGTTTTTGTGTTTTTTTTCTTTTATCTTGTTTTTTTTTCTTTTTAAAGATGAGCTGTCAGGTCAGGCTGGCCTCGAATTTGTAGTGATCCTCCTGTCTCAGCCTTCTGAGTGCTGGGATTACAGATGCGCACCACCAGTTCCTCTTCCACATTAATTTTAGTATAGATCTTCTTCACACTTATGAGAAGAGCATTATTTGGAGGTTTAGATAGGAGTTATACTGAATCTATAGATCACTTGTGGTGAGTTTAAGCCTCTCAATCCATGAACATAAAATGTTTTTCTATTTGCAGGTGTATTCTTTACATCTTTTAGGGATATTTTGTTAGTTTTCGGCATTGAAGTCTTTTGGTTAAATAAATTTCTAAGTATGTTATTCTTTTTTATTTTGTCTTCCTGGCTGGGACTCAAACTTAGAACTCACATGTGCTAGCAAATACATCACCATTGGCTACATTCCCAGCTCGGTATTTTATTTATTTTTTTTAGGTGCTATTGATTTAAAATGAAATGATTTTTGTAATTTTCTTTTCTAGGTTAGAAATAAAATTGATACTTGTGTTACTGTGTGTGCTAGAGTTCTTCAGGATTCATCGGCTAGTTTTAATATTTTTGTGTGCATTCTTTGACATTTTCTATGTACACAGCAATGCCAACTGTGAACAGACAGCTTCAGTTCTTCCTTTCTGGCCTAGAAGTTATTGAATAAGAACTGAAGGGCAGGAAGGCTGGGTTTCTTAAGTAGAGCCACAGGGAGAGCAGAGGGAAGGCTCCTGGATATGGGATGCTCTTTTGTTTTGGTAGGGTTTTTTGGTTTTGTTTTGTTTTTTTAAAATTTTTGTGTGTGTGTATGCGTGTACATGCGTATGCCATATCACATGAGTTGAGGTCAAAGGGCAGCTTTCTGGAGTTTGTTCTCCCTTTTTTTCTTTTGTTTTTTGAGACAGGGTTTCTCTGTGTAGCTTTGAATCCTGTCCTGGAACTCACGCTGTAGACCAGGCTGACCTTGAACTCAAGGAGCTCAGCCTGCCTCTGCCTTCCAAGTGCTGGGATTAAAGGCATGTGCCACCACCACCTGGTTTGTTTTCTCTTTCAACCATATGGTTTCCAGGGATTGAATTTGGGTATTTAGGCTTGGGTGTAAGTACATTTGCCTACTTAAATAAATTTGCACACAAACCCATTTTATTTTGTATTTTGTGCGTGCGTGCGCATGTGTGTGCACGTATATGTATGTGTGTGTGTGTGCGCACGCAGGCAAGCTTGTATATAAGTGTGGAGGCCAAAAGACGACTTTCTGGAGTCGGTTCTTTCCCTCCACTATGTGATTATTAGATATTAAACTCAGGTCATCAGTGTTGGCAGCAAGCGACTTTACCCACTGAGCCATGTCACCAACCCTTTGGGTTTGTTCTGTTAAAACTGAGAATCGTGAGGAGAAAAGACCAAATCCACAACTGTCCAATCAAACCAAGCTGTATTTTGAGGTGTGCCCCTTGTGCACAGACCCATGATATTCTGCCACCAAACCCTATTCCCCCAAAGCATACAGATTCTCTGTATCTTTGTGATTTGGTCTTGGTGGGTAGCCTTTCTCAGAGTTTGTCCATTTTGTTGATGGTGTGCACCAGTAATCATTTTTCCTCTTGTATTATTTAGGTGTGTCCTGATTTTCATTTCTGATGTTAGTTACTTGATTCTAATCTTCCTCCTCATCCACTTGACTGACGAGTTTTGTCTCTGGGAATTTGCCTATTCTAAGGCTCCCAAGGAAGTGGATGTTGGTCCCTTTGCACCTGGTGTAAGCGCGCATAGCACCACATCCCTCTCTGCGGGCGGATCACTTACTTTCTTAATTGCACTCATCTGAAACCTCAATGTGTAGAAGGGACCAAAAAGTTTTTTACAGCCCAATAAACCTCTCTGCTGATGCAATAATCCAAATCAGACCAAATCAAACCAAATTGGAAAAAGTCCAGGTTTACTGGATCTTAAAGCTCTCAGGAGGCATTCCAGGCCCTCAGAGAAGAGATGGGGAAGGGAAGACCTGGAAACCACATGTTTGTTCTCTGGTGGGGCAGTTTAAATGCCTTGTGGGAGTGGTCTTGAGCATCTCTGGGGAGGGGTCATCATTTGTCAGGCTTTCTCAGAGTTGGAGTCTGGACTGAGGCAACTCCTAGGGGAGGGGGCTTGGAATGGAACTTTCACCCAAACATCCCAGACTCTTTGGGTATAGGGGTGCCAGGGGCTGGGGTAAAGCCTTAACCCAAATATTCCAGACTCTTTGGGTATAGGGGTGCCAGGAGCTGGGGTAAAGCCTTAACCCAAACCTTCTAGATTTTTTGGGTATAAGGGTGACAGGGGCTGGGGTGACGCTTCCAACCAAACAGGGACAGTAAGCATTATTCTTTCCATGATATTGATGCTGAGAAGAGGGTGACTGACTGATTACTCAAAGTCATAAGCCAGTTAGAAGCAGGCCAAGGGTTAGAGTTCATGTCTCCTGGCTTTAGGGTGTTTCCGAGTGGCTTCAGATCTGCAAATGTTTATGAATAGAGACGGTCCCACAGAGTTCCCACTCTTAGGCTTTGGTGATGGATGGAACTGGAAGACTTGTATTCCCAGCTGCAGTTGGGGAGGAAGGGAGCATGGGCATCAACTCTAGTCTCTTAGGTGTTTCTGTTCTCTCCTTTCTACTTGAGATCCCAGAGTCTCAGGTCCCAGCTCTTGGCTGTCACTGTGCCTTGAGCAATACCTTGAATCCCCATGTTCTCACCAGTGAGAAATGCTGATAAGAATGAAGATGCTGAGCAATGGGGGAGTTGAAGGCAGGGTTAGGTTTGTGGTTAGAACACTGCTTGGCTCACTGACCAACTGCAGCTCTATTGGCTGTATGGTTCATCTGGCCGGCAAGTCACATAGCCTTGTTTGGTCAAATCCTTTTCCCATTCAGTAATCTGAAAAGATAAATGCGGATCCGGTGGAGCAAAAATTAAAAGGTTGCCTTGACTGATTCATTCTTGTGTCACCCCCAGGAAAGTCACCTCCCTGAACTGTGGGAGTTAACAGAGTCAAAGGAAGCCTGGATGGCAGCACGGACGGACTAGGGAGACGTGCAGTCTTCATTGTGGTAATGTTTTTTTGGCCAGAATGGCAGCACAGACAGACTAGGGAGACGTGCAGTCTTCATTGTGGTAGTGTTTTTCTGGCCAGAATGGCAGCATGGACGGACTAGGGAGACGTGCAATCTTCATTGTGGTAGTGTTTTTCTGGCCAGAACAGTAGCACGGACGGACTAGAGAGACGTGCAATCTTCATTGTGGTAATGTTTTTCTGGTCAGAATGACAGCACAGACGGACTAGGGAGACGTGCAATCTTCATTATGGTAGTGTTTTTCTGGTCAGAATGGCAGCACAGATGGACTAGGGAGACGTGCAGTCTTCATTGTGGTAGTGTTTTTCTAGCAGGACCCAATGGCATGTGTGTCTCCAGTCAACCAAATGAAGCAGATGCTGATTACCAAGGAGGTTGTGGTTCGGAGTGAGCATTTGACCTTCTCTGTCTGGGGAACTCAGGGTCTGATTCAGATCCTGCTTTTGCCTCAGCACCCATTCTTTCCACAGCCCATATTTTCCTTCTTAGCCACCCTGACCTGAGTGTCTTGCACCCTCTGGTTTGACGATGTCCTCTTTGAAAAAAGCATCCATTTCCAGGAATTCTTTCAGCATGCCTATTCTATAGTGTGGCCTTGCACTCCAGATCCTTGTCCTTGCATCTCCAACATTCCTCCAACTGTATCAATAGCATTCCACGAGAAAGAAGTTTTTGTCAAGTGGTTTGGAAAATGGTCTTTCACTTTGAGTCATAGATTTATCAATATTAAAATTTTTAGATTTATTCATTTATGTGTGTGAATGTTTCACCTGCATACATGTCTGTGCACCATATGTGTGCCTGGTGCTCAAGGAGTTTAGAAAAGGGCATTAGATCACCTGGGACTAGAGTTATGGATAGTTGTGAACCACGAAGTGGATGCTGGGAACTGAACCAGACTCCCTGCAAGAGCAATAAGTACTCTTAACTGCTGAATTGTCTTTCCAGGCCCAAATATCAGTATTTTAAAGGTTCTGCTGGCGGGGGGGGGGGGGACTGAAAAAATAGCTCAGCAGGTAAAACCACTGGTTGCTCTTCCAGATGACCCAGATTTGGTTCCCAGCACCCACATGACAGCTCGCAGCTGTCTATAACTCCAGTTCCAGGGGATCTGATACTGTAACGGTAAAAATATCCTAGGCAGGTCCCCAAGTGGCGGCAGTGGACCATGAGATCACGGCAGACCATGAAGGTAGCAGAGTCCCAGGCAGGGAGCTGCATGTCAGGTGAAAGACGGAGACAGATAGGCACACCATGCAGATTGAGGTTGGATATTTATTTAGTGGGTTAAAGAAGGGAGAGGGGGAAGGGGAGAAGGAAGACGATCAGAGAGGCAGAGAAAGAAAGAGAGAGAAAGAGAAACAAAGAGGGGAGGGGGAGAGGAGAGGAGCCATGGAAGCAGCTACCTCTTTGGGAGAGAGACAGGAAAAGGAAGGGGCTCAGGTTGTAGGCAGGAAGGAAGATCTGCCTGCCTCGACATTGGGGGAGGGAGTGGGTGGGTTGTCTCTTAAAGGGACATGACAGACCATTACTTTCCCATCTCTTTTTTTATAATAGAAAGGCAGGAAGTTAAAGGAATTGGGGTGGCAGGTTCTCAAGACTGCTTCCTGCTTATTTGTGGGTGTCATCTTATCAGAGAACCTAAGAAAGCTGGATGCTGGTCACGTCCTGGCATAGATGGTCTCTTTGTTCCTGTTCAGTGTTAGTGGTATGAAAATGTCTAGTGTCTCTTATACCTGTTTAAGGTATTGGCAGAACAGAAGACAAAGTTAAGTTTAGGAAAAAAAATTTAGAGCCAGGGAATTGAGAGGGGTGTGTCTGACCTGTTTAAGGGGGATCCTTTAATTTAGCTCCCTGGAACTCACAAGAATTTTTTTGGGTTTGTGAAAACCTAAGTTTTAGAAATATGCATTGTATCAGAATGACTGTGACAGATGTTTTTGCAAAATGAAAAGTATTTTTAAGACTATGGAAGGCAGCATGAGAGAGAAATTTGATTAACTTGTATTTGTCCTCACACCTTTATAACTTGCAGGTACACACCTTAATAACTTGTATTTGTATTTTACTAAAATTTGTTTGCTGAGGTTGTCCTTTTAAACTGATAAATTTTTCCACTGTCAAACTGTATCAGAGATATTTGAGAAGGATAAAATTTTACTTGATATTGATTTTAAAACAACAGAAAACTTACTTGGTTGGCACCTAGAGCTACTACTCAGGGTCCTCCATGGTCACTGAGGGTCATATTTTTCTTTTGCTGTTTAGTGCAGGGCATGCCAGACTCCAGGAGATCCTGTGGGGCTAAGAAATCTGTAGGAAGATAAGCCTGCCTTGACCTGAGCAGCAAGGCTATCAATTTCAGCAATTCTATCCACATCTGGAGATCTTCAGTTTAGATGAAAGGCAGTTTTTCCCAGTGGTCAGTGCTTGACAGTTGAAGCAAATTACAGATGGACGTTGTTTTGTGCCCATTTGTCTTCTGTCTTCTTTGGATGAAATAGAGTGCTGCTGCTAGGAGTCAACCTGTTTCTTTTTCTTATGAAAAGTTTCTTTTTAATAATTAAATATTTAAATTCCATATTCCCCTGATCTCTGAGCAGTTCAGAGCTGTTTACCAGGTATAGATGAGTTATAACTACAGTATAGAATCTGCCTGAAGAGATGGGTCTGAGTTTGACTGTACTGGCTCTCAATTTAACAGGTAAAGCAGGGTTGGATTAAGAGACTCAAAAGTACATACCAATTTAAAACATGAGACTTAATGTTTTGTAGTCTGTGCTTTGGTGGGTCCTGCCAAAGGCATGCCACTGCACAAAATACACAGGTAACAAAGTCAACACTGGGAAACCAGGCAGGGAATACCTCAGTAAAGATGGCAGGACTTGATTACTTGACCTGGTTCTCAGTTAAGAAGGCGGTGAAGTCACCTGACCTTAGTCAAAATAGCAGCAGTCACATGCTGTATGGAAAAGCCATGATTTTTGAGCTTTGGGGGTTTTAAACAAAATAACGAGAGACCTAGAGGCAGGACCTGCCCTGTCACTGAGCTGCCGTTCCACAAGCTGTAGTGGGGAGCAAAGGCTGGAATTGAAAACAGCTGGTTCATACACGTACCAAAGGCATGCCACTGCACAAAACACACATATAAGAGTCAGCACCAGGGGACCAGGCAGGGAATACCTCAGCAAAGATGGCAGAATTT
The DNA here is from genome assembly GCF_950005125.1 of Chionomys nivalis. Taxonomy (NCBI): domain Eukaryota; kingdom Metazoa; phylum Chordata; class Mammalia; order Rodentia; family Cricetidae; genus Chionomys; species Chionomys nivalis. The sequence continues at coordinate 59,690,280 of NC_080092.1, forward strand.
GGTACTGACCTGGCTCTCAGTCAAAATGGTGGTAGTCACATGTTGTATGGAGAAGCCATGTTTTTTGAGCCACAGGAGTTTTACCTAGAGGTGTGATCTGCCCTGTTGTCAAGCCACCATGCTACAAGCTGTGGGGAGGAGCAAAGGCTGGAATTGAAAACAGCTGCCTCATGGATCCAACCAATCTTGTCAGTAGCGGTTTTTGAAGAAAAACGGAGCTGGCGGGACACTGGTGGAGCATAGTTTGAGGATTTATACCATAGCTGAAAATGTGAAAACCCATGAAAAACACCACAGGGCCTGTAGAAGAGTGTCCTCTCTCTATAGGCAGGGTGTTAAAGTCTGACTGGCTCCTGTCTGGGCAACTTAGAAGCCAGAGAGGCTTAGAGGCCATTCTGAGCAATCTCTCATGGCAGGGACCACTTACAAGTGGTCCAAAAGCAAAGAGAGAGAGAGAGAGAGAGAGAGAGAGAGAGAGAGAGAGAGAGAGAGAGAGAGGATCCAAGGAACCCTGGGCCCCCAAATCAAACGCACCATACAACATGTGCAGTGCTAGCACGGGAGGGCCAACGCCAGGTTTCACCTTCACGTTTTAGCTATGGAAAGCAGTGGAGGGCTCAACCATAGCTATGAAGGTTGTGGTTGGGGGCTGGAAGGGGAAAACTCACCACCGAAGCTGCTGGTGTGAGTAGAGGTTGGCGTTCAGGCAGATGGAACACGTGGTTGTTGTGGAAAAAAATACCCAGTTCTGGATCCTGACCCTGGGAGAGGGGCGGGAGAGCCTCCCGAGTCTCAGGCACCAATGTAATGGTAAAAATATCTGCTGCAGGTCCCTGAGCAGTGACAATGGGCCACAAGGACCATGAAGGCAGCCGGGTCCCAGGCAGGGAGATGTGTGGTGGGTGAGAGACCAAGATGGATAGGCAAGCCATGCAGAGTGAGGTTGGATATTTATTTAGTGGGCTATGGAAGGGAGAGGGAGAAAAGGTAGAAGAGCAGAGAGGCAGAGAGAGAGAGAGATGGGGGGGAGCCACAGCAGCAGCTACCTCTTTAAGAGAGAGATGGAAAAAGAAAAGGGCTCAGGCTGCAGGCAGGAAGGAAGATTTGCCTGTCTCAGCATTGGGGGGAGGGGATGGAGTAAGGGGAGCTTGTCTCTTAAAGGGACAGGATAGACCATCACAGATGCCCTCTTCCGATCTCTTCAGGCCCCAGGCATGTCTGAGGTCCACTTACATACATGTAGGCAAAACAATTACACACTTAAGATAAAAATAACTTTAAAAGGGCTGGAGAGATGGCTCAGTGGTTAAGAGCATTGCCTGCTCTTCCAAAGGTCCTGAGTTCAATTCCCGGCAACCACATGGTGGCTCACAACCATCTGTATGAGGTCTGATGCCCTCTTCTGGCCTGCAGACATACACACAGACAGACTATTGTATACATAATAAATAAATATTAAAAAAAAATAACTTTAAATAAGATTCTACTGAGGCCTGCAGTAAATAACCTGTCTAATTTCACTTAAACCCCTGGGGTCCAGCACAGGTACCTGTGTACACATCCACCAGTACTCACGTCTGAGCTGGGTGAGGGAGAGTGGAACCTAGACTCTAGAAAAAGAACTCCTTGGTCACAAACTCCCGTTGGTTTTTTGTTGTTGTTGTTTTGTTTTTGTTTTTGTTTTTTTTCGAGACAGGGTTTCTTTGTGGTTTTGGAGCCTGTCCTGGAACTAGCTCTTGTAGACCAGGCTGATCTCGAACTCACAGAGATCCACCTGCCTCTGCCTCCCAAGTGCTGGGATTAAAGGCGTGCGCCACCACCGCCCTTTCACAAACTCCCGTTTTACAGGAGCAATTATAAAAAGGTTGGTAGAAAAATAAGTGTTTCTTGGAACAGAATTTGGAAAATCCTGACATAACAAAGCAAACTCTAGGCTTGAATCAGAGACTCCGTTGTCTGGCCATTACAGACTCTATTTATCTAAGTGTCAGTGTATCAGAATAATACAGGACATTATTAGAATTCAAGATGTAAAACCCTAATAGCAAACAGCTGCTGTGTGCTCCAGTACTGGCCCCCGGGCTTACTGTCAATATCGTTCTTACTGCACTCCTCAGTGGTGGATGCTGGCATTGCATGCAACAGTGCTCCCCAGCACCTCCAGAGCCACAACATGGCTCCTGCATGGAGGAGCCGGAGTTTAAACTCAGGACCCAGTGTAAAGTCTAGACCTTAGCCCATTGCCCCACCCTGTTTTCTTGTTCTCTGTGCTCTTCAGTTACAAGGATACCCTGGGAATATGGCTCAAGCTTCTGCTCGTTCATTTCGGCCTCAGCTACTTTAAACCAAAGATGATGATCTCTGAGCACTTGGGCTGCACTGGAGAGGGCTTGGAAATTCCACATTGGCACACTGTGGCATTTCCACCCTGGGTGTGGTGTGGCTTTAAGACAACTTGTTCCGACTGCAGACTGTGGATGCAGCCGAACAGGAGGGAGCACAGGACACTTGGCATCACTGTAGCCACCCCCCACCTCCAGGCCCGGGCTTCTTCCTACTCTGGGCCAAACTTGCTTTCTGGACCAGGCCCACCTGGGGATGCTTTGTCTGGCCCTCCCTTCCATTTCTCCTGTCATTTCTTCTTGCCTTTTAACTTTTTGTTTTTTGTTTGTTTGTTTGTTTTTGTTTTTTGAGGCAGGGTTTCTCTGTGCTGTCCTGGAACTCACAGAGATCCGCCTGCCTCTACAGTGAAAAGCCTCTTTTATTCTTAAAAAAGTGGATGGATGAAGAAGTTGCAGGTAGACAGGTGCATAAATCTAAACCGGATGGAGTTTAATATACGAACACATCTGGAACCGTTGACTCCAAGTAGCTGCCTTTTTAACTTCCGTTAGCACAAACATTAAATAAAAGAAAGAAACAAGATGTATGCTTGTGCTTAGCTGTCTATATATACTAGAAACAGAAGCTGTTATTGTTATTTATTTATTAAGGGAAAGCAGGGCTGGAGAGGAGGTTCAGGGGTTAAGAGCCTGTGTTGCTTTTGCAGCAGGCTGGCGTTTTAATCCCAGCACTCAAATTGGGTTGCTCACTACCCATTGATAGCTCCTGATCCAGGGGATCCACCACCCTCTCTGCTCTTGCTGGGCACCTGCAGTCCTGTGCAAATGCTCCTTCACAAACACATGCATAATTAAACACAAAATACATCTTCTTAAAAATGAATTCTGTTCAAAACTTTTTAAAGCATGAAAGCACTCATAAAATGTGCGTGGTGGCGCACACCTTTAATTCCAGCACTCAGGAGGCAGGGGTGGGTTCAAGCTCTGTGAGTTCAAACCCCACCAGGTCTACAGAGTGAGAACCTGCCCCCTGAAAAGAAAATTCCCGAGAATGCAAATGTGCTCGTGAGCTGCAGAAAGGCATGCAGTCTTTTTGCCATCTTCTGCTCAATACTCTCTCTCTCTCTCTCTCTCTATATATATATATATATATATATGTGTGTGTGTGTGTGTGTGTGTGTACATATATATATATATTTCCTCCATACTTAAAAATTAAAAACACAATTATTTAGTGTGTGTCTGTACATGTATGTGCTACGTGGGTACATGCACACATGAACACGCATGCATGCCACAGTACAGGTGCAGTCAGAGGACAACTTGTAGGCCTCAGTTCTTTCCAGCCACCATAAAGTTTCCAGGGACTAAATTCAGGCCCTAAGAGTTGGCATCAAGCGTCGCATCCTCTGAGCCATCTTGCTGGGCCTCCTTCATGCTTGGCAGCAAGCTCCCCTATGCTCTGAGCCATCTTGTTGGCCCTTCTTCATGCTTTTGCATGAATTAAAGTCTCTCTTTTCACCTGTTGCAGACGGGGGGCAGCAGATTTTTGTAAAGGGTCGGGGACTATGTCTGTGCTTCCGTTTTCAAATGCAGTAATAGATAACACACAAACCCCTGCCTTTCAAGGAATTTCCACTCACGCCCTCCTCCTTTCTTGTTTCAACAGAGTTTTGCTATGTAGTCCAGACTGGCCTCATACTTACAACTGTGATTCTCAACCTGTGGGTCGCGACCCCTCTAAGGGTCTAACTGGCCTTTCTCAGAGGTTGCATATCAGATACCTACATAACGATTCATAACAGTAGCATAATTACAGTTATGAAGTATTGATGAAAATAATTTATGGTTGGGGTCAACATGAAGAACTGTATTAAAGGGTCTCAGCATTAGGAAGGTTGAGAACCAATGCCCAAAAGACCACTGACAGTCTCCTGAATGCTAGAATTACAGACCTTCATCTTTATACTCTTGGGTACCTAGCTCAGTCTCTCTCTCTCTCTCTCTCTCTCTCTCTCTCTCTCTCTCTCTCTCTCTCCTCTCTCCCCTTTCTTTCATCCCCCCTTCTTCCTTTCTGTAATGAGGATGGAACTCAAGGCCTCCCCATGTCTAAGCAAGTACTTTACTATTGAACTACACCTCACCCCATGTCTCTCCTTTTTCCTCCTCTCTCCTCTTCTTCTCCCTTATCCTCCTCCCCCTCCTTCCCCTCCTTATCCTCCCCCTCCCTTCTTGGCATGGCCATGCTATATAGGCCTGGTCACCCTAGAACTTGCTGCCAGATCAGAACTGTCTTCAAACTTGTATCAATCCTTTGGCTTCTGTCTCTGAGTTCTAGGATCACAGGCATGGCCGCCATGTCCAGCTATCATTCTCTCTCTCTTTCTTTCTTTCCTTTTTTTTTTTTTTTTTTTTTTTTTGTGCTGAGGCTGGAAAAGCTGGAGATTTCCAAGAAACTACAGGTGAAGGAAGAAACACACCAGATCCTACATTAACATGTCTCCATTACTCTTCATAGTCTGTCGGCCACACTTTGGACAAGAGGGAAACTAACCTACCAGAGACTCGGGCGAGCTTGTGCTGGCCGTGCTGGCAACTGGGAACGTCCCGTCTATTTCCAAGCCCCACCACCGTTTATTTTTGTCAGGAAAAGAGAAAGTGTGTGGGCTCAGGTTCCAAACACATCACACCAAGAACTCATATTTTCCAGACAGAGGTCTTGTGTTCAGGACTTTCCCGACCTCTCCCCAGGGATTCCTGCTGGTACGTGAGCCTAGGCAGTCACTCTGTCATCTGCAAGGAACAAGACAGCTACTCTTAGACCCAGGGTGAGGCGGAGGTTGATTGTGTTTTCTCACCTATTCCATAGCAGAAGCAATGTGTGTGTGGTGGGTGTGGGGAGGAGGACTTGGCCAGAGGGGACCTGAGGAATGCTGGGCTTAAACCTGGACCAGCGTACCACTCTTGAACACCAGTCTTCAGCTTCAGGGTGGCTCCACCTGGACAGAAGACACCCTCAGAGCACTTGGCTCCACTAACCCAGGCATATCCTTGGGGTCCAGTGAAATTAACAAATTCCTTCTTCTCTGCCGTATTCATTCACACATTCACACAACAAGTATTTCTGAAGGCACCGAGCCAGGCATGGCATCTCCATCAGTGTTTGAGACAGTCAAACATCCCTTCTCCTAGGGGCTTTCATTCTGGGGCCTGGGGAAGAAATGATGAAAAACTGATCAGGCAATCCAAGACGGGATGGGAAACTCTGTGGAGGATGTAAAAAGCAGAGTCTGGGAATGAGGAGGGTCAGGGAGAAGGGCTGGGATTTTAAGTAAGGATGGCGGGGAGCCCAGGGTGTGGCTCAGTGGTGGCATGCTTGCCTGGCATATACTAAGTCCTGGATTCCATTTCTGCTGCTGCAAAAGAAATAAAAGAATGAGTGAAAAAAATAGATAAGCAAATAAAAATAAATAGGTATGGCGGGGCGGGCCTTGACAAGGAGGTAACATACGAACAAAGATGGGGTGTGGTGAGTTGTGGGTCACTTTAAGAAAAGTTGCTCCTCCACAGGGTTCACCCCAACATTAGGGTGATGCTAAAGCCTGGAGCTGTGATGCGGAGTCTCCAGCCTTCTCTTCGATTCACTTTAACTGGGTACCATTTGTAGATCAGCCTCTCTCACCCATCACCTTGAGAGTCCAAGGATCAAGTTCTCCTGTCACTCAAACAGAAACTGGGCATCTTCAGAAGCCCCACCGCCACCTGCTGTGGCAGAAGAGACTGGCCTGGGATGGATTATGCCTCTCTAGTGTTAGAACACTAGGGGTGCCCCTGCGATGAGATTGACTTGGAACATGTTCACTCCAGCTGGCTTTGTTTCATGCCATAACCCCTGTCTTTGATGGGCATTTTAATTAAGTCCTGAAGAGTCCTTTGTCTCCAAGGGGGACATCAGCCCCTTCACCCTCCCACTTTATCCTGCCCAGATAGGAATGTGCCTCTTTCTAAGCAGAGTGCTGGGAGGCAGGATCCCACTCTGGACAGCTGGGCCCCCAGCACACCCCTTTGACAAGCTCCTCTCCCAGGCTCAGGGAGTCTTTGCACTCCTGGCCCCAGACATTGCTCTTTGATGGAGAAGATGAAAAGATCTGTGGCATGAATCGGGGGTAGGCATGGAGCCCGTTGCTTAGGCCTTCAACCAGCTATGGCAACAGCCATGCGACATCAGAGGAATAGCAACCACTCTCATTCCGCCGTGTGAAATGTATGTGCCATGGGTAACTGGTGGGCTCTGGACCCCAGAGCTGCCCTTTGCCAACAGAGTGCCCAGGCTTGGCAAATGCCTTCTTTCCTAGGGATCTCAGCGGAGCTCTCCGCCCTCCGGAGCCCCCATGAGGCTGCTATCAGGGTGCTTTCTTTCCAGTGTGCTTTACATACCCCAAGCTCCCCTCCTTCCATCTCATTTGCTTTTTTTTTTTTTCTGTCATGAAACTGGAGCTTCCTCAATATAGCAGCAGCAGCTGCCTTGGCTGTACTGGGTACCCAGGAGAAGTTACGCTCTTCACACTAGTGTACCAGTTACAGATAGCGGTCTCCTCGGACCCTAGGATGAGAGGAGCCTGCTCAGTTGGGAGTGTAAACCTATGCTCTGACCCGCAGCCACTCAATTGCTTTCTTCCATGTGGTCTAACCCAAGCCTACCTATAACTTCAACGTCTGTTCACATGCCACATCCCAGCACCTTGTCAATCCCCACTACCCATGTCTCTGGGCCAGAGGGCTTTTCCAGAACCAAGGAAGGCGGTCTGTCCATAGCAGGCCCTACGGAATCACCCTCCCCGAGATCAGCAGCCTCCTGTGATGTTCTAGAACTGTTGGGAACAGAGCTGGTGACACCCTGAAGGCTGGGTCACTTATTCCTATGCACTGCCCCACTTCACCCTTCCCCTGGGGCAACGCTCTGTGTGCCTGTTGGTACCGCACCTACCATGTGACAGTTGTTTTACCCCTCCTGGCTTTCTCCCATTCCATTTCCTCCCCACAACCCACCTGCAGCTTCGAGATACTCCACCTGCACCTGACCTTGAGCCACCACACCTCAGACGTCACCTGGTTATTAGTCCTCCACCTTGAGGGGCAGTGGAGGGCAGGCAAAAGAGAATTGGGGGATGTTGACAAGAGACTGAGCCCTTAGCTGCGGACAGAGCACTTAGCTAGCCTGTGTGAACCTGTGGGTTCACAGCACCGAAGTAAAATAAATTAAATTGGCCCTTAGAAGCATTCCTGGAAGCCCTGCCACTAGCTGGCGGGCTGCCTGCCGTGTCCAGGCCTGCTTTGTCACTGGACCAGTATGCACCACAGTCCAGGGACTCAACAAGCAGGGACTGAACATCTGGCACACCCTGGGCCTGCTGACCCCGGGACAACGGCCTGGGCATTTCCAGCTAAACTCCCACCTCTTCCATCAACTGTAAAGTCATCTAACATGGCACAAAAGGGAAACTAGCTACAAGAGTTTGTGTGACTCAGGCTCTCGGCTAGTCATCCAACAGATGACGTGGGGCTCAGAGGCTGGGGCCCACTGAGGGAGGGCAGGTACTCCTTCATGAGTCAGGACGCTTCTTAAAAAGCTGCTTTTCTGTGCCTTGTTTTCTTCTGGCAGATGAGCGGAATGAGGTTGAGGAAGGACATGTGATATGTGGAAGGTCACCCAAGTGTGGAAATACATCACCTACGTCCCTTTGTCTCCTAACTTCATAATTAAACATCTATGCGTTTCCGTGTGTGTGTGTGTGTGTGTGTGTGTGTGCATCGAATGACGCTTGTATGAGTTAGTTCTCTCCTTCCACCCTGTGGGATCTAGGCATCAAATCCAGGTCCTCAGGTTTGGCAGTAAGCACCTTTGGTTTTTGAGCCATCTTGTCAACCCCTTAAGTAAATATATACCTAAAAATCATTTGTCTTTTGCTTTTTGGTACATTTAGCCCATTCTGGGAGGGCTTCAGAGGGCCTTAACTAGAGAAAAGGAAGCTCAGAGGGCTCATGCAACCCAACTAAAGAGGCACAGCCGCTTAAGGAAAGCCAAGGACGCAGATGACATTTACAGGAGGTTGAAGATGACCGTGACACGATCCTCCTGCCTTAGCCTCCCAGTGCTGAGATTATAGGTGTATACCAATGCACCTGGGTCAAACTTTGTCCTTTTCCATGACTGGAGAGCCAATCAATTGCCACAGATGTGATCACATGAAAAAAATATTCCAATTATCAAAAATTAATATTTTGTGTGTCTCCCGAGTCCCCTTTGTATTGCTTTAGGCACACTGGTCATTCTGTAAGAAGGCTGCTTGACCATAAAGAGGCTCAGGAGTTCCTGGATATTGACTTTGCATTTCTATCACCAGCAAGGGTGCCTACCGTACACAAGGGGCAAACACACAGCTAGGCAGCTGCACACCAACCAAAAGAGATGAGAGTGCCACAGGTTACTGAGGTGCCACGGGTTGCCAAAGACTGGGAGTGGCCAAAGATCACTTCAAAAAGGAGTGGGGAGGAGCCTAGCAAGGGGAGTTGGAGAAGGAATCCAGGGTCTAGTGAACATCTGAGACCTTGCAGCCCTCACCTCACTTAGTCCCCAGAAGGCCCTGTGTAGAAGCTTGCTGGACCTATTCTGCAGCTAAAGAAACTGACATTGAGGGATTTGTGGGGTGGAACAGGAACACAGCCTGCACTGGCCTCTCAACCCAACTGCACAAGATGAGCCAAATGGCGGTACCTGCAGGAGTGCAAGGCAGCCAGCTGGTGTCCCGCTGCCTGATGTGGCTGCCCCGAGACCCTGAGCTTGCTTTTTATAGTTCAGGCTGACCTCGAACTCACAACAGTCTTTCTGCCTTTCCCTTTCAAGCACTGAGATTTCTCAAGATCATCCTTGGTTTCATAGTGAGTTCCAGGCCACCCTGGCCTACATGAGGCCTTGTCTCAAGAAATTAACTCACAAACCAAAAAGGATTTCAGATTTCTGATTGCTGCTACTCCCGAGGGCCTGGGAACATTGGCATCTGGGCGACATAGCCTTGCCCAAGGATCATGGGAAGGAGCGCAGTGTGTCAGGATGGCCAAGTGGGAGTTTCCTTCTGTGATCTGTGAGCCAGCAGACCCCCCTCTCTGAGCCCCAGTGTCTCTCCCTCCTGCAAAACGGAACAATGATGTCACCCTACAGGTTGTCTTGAGATTGGGTATCATGACATGCTCATAGCAGTATGTTGATCCTGCTTGCTGTCCAAGCTGAACATTGCTAGAACCACAGAAAAATAGGGTGAGTGTGGCAGACACGTCTCCTCTCGAAGCCCGGGTACTGTGGGCAGATGGCTCTCTCCATTCAGAGCCTGTGTAGGGTGGGCTTGCCTGCTTCCCAGGATCACCATGGAGATCATGGGAGTTCACTTTGGACACATTTGCCCAGTATCAAGCTGAATGAGTTCTAACGAGTTTCCCATAAATACACACATAGTTCTAGGTCCAGACCCTCCTTCACCCCCGGGGACCCAGTCCTCACTTCTCTGGGCTACAGATCCCTCTGCTAGTTGAAGGTAAGGGAAGTATATTTTATCTTCAGAGCTGAGGACCAAACCCAGAGCCTCCCGCTTGTTAGGTAGGCTCTCTACCACCAAGTTAAATCCCCAGGCCCTAGGATAGTACTCTGGGAGACAGCTCCTTTGTCTCCACCCTGGGCAGGAACTGGGCAGGGACTCTGCCTGCCTGCACCTCTTTCCACAGTGTCACACAGATGCCACCGAACACTCCTGCCAATGGGGGACACTAAGCAGATTGACTCAGCTGTTAGTGCTGTCTCAGTCCCTCTACTCTGTGCCCTCATGCAGTGAAGTGGGCACAGAAGATAGGGAGCCCTCTGGGGGTCAGCAAACATCATAGATCTCAGATCTGGGTTAAGCCTCAACTCTGTCACCTACAAGCTAAGTACACTGGGCTTGTGGCACACTTTTTGGTGTCAGTTTTGTTGTTCATGAAATCAGGGTAACAGCTGCACCCGTGGCTGGAGGGTTCAGCCAAAGAGCTGAAAACCAGGCCTGGTTATATTCACTCGGCAAGTACTCAGGGCGTGGAGCTTGTAAGTGTTCTAATAATTGATAATTATTACGGTGCCCGAGAAGGAGACGATGCCAAGAGAGGCAGCTGGGTGGTGCCCGAGGGCAGGTCTGGGAGTCGAGCTACCTTCAGGTCTTTTCCTGGTTCCGTCTCTCAGAATGAGTTTGAGGGGTTGGATGGGGAGAAGGGAAGAGACTAGCTGTGAGCCGGAACCCTAGCTGACTTCTGTGATCCACAGTGTTCCTGCTTTTTAATCCACACGGCTCTCCTCTGAGAGGGCTACTGTGACATCAAGGATCACAAAGTGTCCTGCTCAGTAAGCCTTAGCTACTAGGTCAGTGTTTTGTTGCAAATTATGTTTGTGGGGGTGTGGGGTGTGGTATATGTACATGAAGGCAAGTGTCAGAGGTGACAGACCTCCTGGAGTTGGAGTTCCGGGTGTTTGTGAGTCATCTCATGCCAGTGTTAGGAATCAAACTCAGGTCCTCTTGGAGAGCAAACATTGTACTCAGCGCTGAATTGCCTCACAGCTCTCTGACCACTGCTTTTGCGGAAAGACCCTTGAAACTGTTGTAAGCGGAGGGCCAGCTAACACGCACCACCTTCACATCCTGTCAGGGGCAGATCTGCTATATTTGAGGGACACCCATCCTAGGATGGAGGGGCTGAGGAATGCCACAGTTTGGGTACTATTGGTGTTATGCCTGAGATGCCCAGGAAGTGAGGGAGGAGGGTATTTCTCCCTGCCCATCTACCTTGGGACTTTCACTGTCACCCGCAAGGGGCCTACCCTTCTCCACCTGCCCTTCAAAGTGCCCTTTGATTTTGCCCCCGCGGAGTTCACCTGCCATGTCCATCAACAGCAGACATCCAGGAATGCTATCTGTTAGGTGAGCGCTGCCAAGGGGAAGGCGGCTTTTCAGGCCCCGAAGCTGTGGGCAAATGGTAGAGGGAGACCCAGGACAACCTCCATGAGTCCTGGACCTGCCTACAGAAGTGTAGGGTGCAGCAGAAGCTCACAGTGCGCTGGCTCAGAGGCTGCTATGTGACTGTGGAGAGTCTCGACCTCTCTGTACTGCTATTCTTACTCTCCCTTTCTTCCTGTTCAACAGAATGGCGGGATCGTGGGGATGTCCATACAACATCCTGAACGCAACGTGTCCTTTGCCTCCATGGGTTTCCCATCCTTAGCATCTACTAACTGCTGACCAAAAAGGGAAATATTTAAATTGTTTCTCTAGTGAGCATGTAGAGACAGTAAGCCCTAAGCATATGGTATGGCAACTATACATGTCCTTTAGCTTAGTCTGTGTTTGGTATTAAATATCATCTAGAAATGATTTAAAGTGTTTGGGAGGAGGGGCTGCAGTGTGACTCGGTAGGCAGAGGGCTCGCCTAGCGTGGGTGAAGTCCTAGGTTCTATCTGCTGCTCCACACTGGTTAGGTGTGGTTGTGCAAGCTCAACCTCAGGAGGTGGAGGCAGGATGACAAAAGACTCGAGGTCATCCATCCCTGGCTACACAGTGACTACAGTGGCCTATAATCCCAGTTACTCAGGAGGCTGGAAAGCTCAAGCCCTATCTGGGTGCAGAAAAGCAGAAAGTACAGAAATGATCTAGGATGCATGTCAGTGACAGAGTGCTCACTGAGCATGAGGAAGGCCCTGGGTTCAGTTCTCAGAACCATACATAAAAAGAGGGTGTGGGGGGTTTGGTGGCTACTGACCACCCCCCCCGGGGGGGGGAGGCTGATCTGTCCGAAGGTAAGTGGTTACTCCACAGCTCTAAACATTCTTTTATGTTCACATCTCCTCTTCATCATTGCCACCCCTTGGTGGCAGAAATGGTCCAGTGGCTTTTCTGAGCCTCCACAGCTGATCTGTGGTGGAGCTGTCGCGAGAACCCAGGACCTTGCAGGTTTATCTAGCCATGTCCTCAAAGCCTGGTGCTCACCGTGTCCTGTCCCCTGCACCAAACACCACAGTTGGTAGATGATGAGTTGGAATAGCACTAGAGGAGGCACGGTGGCCACAATGGCCAGGCTGGTACGTGAACAGAACGCAGAACAGTGAAGAGGAGAAATATCTTCCACGCTCCTACTCTGAGCCACCATATTGAGGCTCTGACGGGCTCCGGTCATCGTCCACTCACTCAGCTGCCAGCACAGAGTCACCTGAACTCCAGGCCCGGGGGTCTCACACCTCCAGAGAGTGAAGAGTCAGAGGTCCATGGCTCATCGCCACAGGAAGGCAGCTCTAAGCACTGTGATGTGGGTCGTGGGGTCCGTGGAAACCGAGGTTCCTGATGGGGGGATGCTGACAGCAAAGAGACGAGGCTAGGGAGGTTCCCTGGAGCCTGAGTTTGGGGGAATCTATCTGAGATGTGTCTACGAGGGCCAGCAGGGCACAGTGCCAAGACAAGGATATGTCATACATACCCTGGAGTGTCACTGCTCATGCACCCAAATCTCCTGTCACAGTAACAGATTAAATAACAGAATTTGGCCAAGTATTCAGATGCAAAGTAGGTGAGACTCTGGAAGATCCTATAAATGGGAAAATGTAGTATCTGCTTTATGGCATTTTAGGGTTGATGCATGTATCTGTTGCAGGCACATCTGGAATATTTGGATGCATAAACAGGGGCTAGGGGTTCATTGTGGGAAACTTCTGAATTCTGTCCTTACAAGGCTCTAGCTGCTTTGGGGCCAGGCTGCTTCCATCACTCTGAACTTTAATCATCCGTTCTTATCCTTAGACTTTGTGCTCCCCATTAGGGGCTCAATCTCTCCCCATTTACTGCTTCTTTGGGTTCATCTGGTTGAAGCCTGAAAGGAGGTTGGCTTTGATATACTGAGACCCATAGGTGTGTGTGTGTGTATGCGCACGTGCATGCAGATATACATGGAAGCTAGAAGACGATCTCAGTTCTTGTGTCCCAGGCACCATTCATTGCCTCTCAACAGCCTGGAGCTGCCTAGTAGGCTAGGTTGGCCAGCAAACCCAGGGATATTCCTGCCTTTGCCGCTGCAGAACTGATTTACAGGTGTACGCCACCACGCCCAGCCTTTTATCATCGGCTGATTGGCTGATTTCTCGCTGTGCATGCACAGTGGCACACATGGAGAGGTCAGGGGACAATTCGTGGGAGTTGGTTCTCTCCTTCCACCGTTTGGGTTCCAGGAATCCTGCTGGATCGCCAGCCTTGACAGTAATTCCCGTCACCTGCTGAGCTATCTCCCCGACCCACGCCCCGCACCTTTATATGAGGCTGAACTTAGGTCCTTGTGCATGCTAGACAGGCACTTTCCCAACTAGCCCATCTCCCCAGTCCAACGACCCGGTTTTTAATTCATTTATTCACTTGACGATTTATCTTCTCTCCCATCTCTTTGAGAGCACACATCTTCTGGGTGACTCTTAGTTTGTGTATCTTAGACAAAAGCAAAACTTTGAGGCAGGACTGAGCTTGGGAAACTTGGGAAAATGAGTGGACATGGATAGGGTGTGTCAGGACAGTGTGACCCAGGGGGACTTTCCCCCTCCCTGCGTGTCCCCTTTCCTCTAATACTGTCGTTATTTTACTTTCATAATGGAAATTTCCATGCCGTGTATGAATGCTTTATTTGAAGCATTATAGCGAATTATAACTCATCTATTTAGGTTTTTCAAAACGGGGTTTCTCAGTGTAGTCCTGGTTGTCCTGGAACTCACTCTGTAGACCAGGCTAGCCCAAACTCAGGGATCTGCTTTTTTCTGTCTTTGAAGTGCTGGGATTAAAGGCTTGTTCCACCATGTCCAGGTAGGAAATTATAGTTCTGCATATTAGAAGCTGCACTGTAATGCTCCCCATGAAAAGGAGACTTTCCCCACCATGGTCCTCCCTACCATGCTGACCAAGCTAACTTACTAGTAGTGGGAGAATACCAGTCAATCAGTATCTTGGAGACTTCTCTGTGCCAATGGCCTGCCTTCCATCCTTTCTACAAAACCCTCCTGATGGATGCTTCACTGGCCTTCTGGAACCTGGACCTGTTTTCCAGCACGTTCCATACTGTCAGTATTTCCCAGCTGCCTGGACTCCTGCAAACTGAAAGTGAGAGAACAGACAGGAATTAACCAGAGAGCTCCATGCCCAGAACAAAATTCCCTGAAACCCACAAGCCAGGCTATGTGGTTTAGCCAAGAATAGCCTCCGTCTCTAGTGACCCAGCATTGAAATGGCCATCTGCTGCCAAGTGGCCACTGCCTCAGACTGGAGACCAGGAAGAGGTGGCCTCGCTGAGGATGCACCACACAAAGTGATGTAAGAGTGCCTGCAGAGTAGGAGTGCCCATCATAAAAGAACTAACTGCACACACGCCTGGGGACTCTCCCTTGGGGATCGGAGACTATGCAAAATAGCTCTGCAGAGTGGTATAAAAACCCGATGGCTGCTGCCCTTGCCATGGCTTCACAGGGAGTTGAAGACTGAGACTCTGGCCTCAGAGGACACAGTGTCATTGGTTCGAAACCTCTCAGCCACCTTGGTGAGGGGACTGGGCAGTTAGAGACTCTTTTGAGGTTGGGTCTTGCTCACTCCAAGGAGAAGCGTAGGCAGCTGCAAGGTGAGTCTTGTGTTGGGGACAGCTGCTCTTTAGAGTGGCTTCTTGTTTGGGAAAGCTCAGAAGATCAGACTTTTTTTCCCCCCTTCTCTTTTTGTGGATGGGCTGAGCGGATGAAGGTCTAGGGGGAGCAACCACGGGAGGTTGTGACTGTTGAACAGGGCATCTTGGTCAGATTCCTTCCCTGCAGATCTTTACTGTGGTGGCTAGACTACAAAGAAAAGCTTTCTGGAAAGTTCAGAATGGGGGCACCTGCTGGAAATTTTTTATATGTAGCATATCCTGGCTAATCTTTATAAAACGTACCCCTTTCCTGCCCCCAAATCTGGAAAAGTAGGGATTATTAATCCCATTTCAGGAGTGCAGAAATGAATTTCAGTGAACTAGCTTGATTTAGATCAAGTGCCTAGAAAGACGCAGGTTGACATCTAGGTCATCAGGGCTCTGAGGTTCCTGGGTGGGCTTTGTTCCCACTCCCATCTGAGGCTGTCTTTCCCCAGGGAAGGCACTGGCCCCTGGGAAGCCCAGACACCCCCAGGCTGGCAGGCTGTGTCTCTCTCCATTTCTTATCTTTTTCTCTTCCTTTTGCTTTTTTCAAGACAGGATTTCTCTGTAGTTTTGGAGCCTGTCCTGAAACTAGCTCTTGTAGACCAGGCTGGTCTCGAACTCACAGAGATCCGACTGCCTCTGCCTCCCAAGTGCTGGGATTAAAGGTGTGTGCCACCACCACCTGGCCTCTTATCTTTTTCTTAAAGGAGATAACCTCAAGTGCTGAGAATTTAATGCTCTTTTTTCACAAATCATTGATTTCTTCTGGAATAACAAAGGGGTTAGCTGGTATAGTGTCCTTGGCTTAAGATGAGTAATGATTCCCAAACCAAAGGAAAGGTGGCGAGGACCGGCGCGAGTCCCAAGTGCAGGTCTAGCAGGAAGGTTACTGTTGATGACTGTTGGCTCTTCTCATCAACAGGAAGCAAGACGGGTCAGGCGAGTGTGAACACCTCGCTTCAGTGATCCCCAGCTCCTGTCCACCTTGCTTGAGGCCAAGGATAACTCTGTCCTGAGCCGCTGAGTTTTCTAAGGAGGATTGTGAACGCTTCCTTTGGTAGGTGGCTATGTGGCATCCAGTGTTGTTCCTTTGACTTATTATATGTCTTTGCAAAACAGGAGTCTGTCCCACAGGGTTTCAACCACCGACCCCAGAGTGCGAGCATGGGGAGGGTGGCCCAAGGCAAGCCTTAGCTGGACTTGGTCTCCATTCTCTGGGACACTGGCACCTGTGTTCATTAGTCGCTTTTTTCAACCCCGCCTCACAGCCTCCCTCCCCTTCCTCAGTCCCACAGAGATCATCTCGGAGTTGAAACAAGGGTGCAAAGTCACAGACATGGCCTGCCCCTGGAAATTTCTGTTCAGAGTCAAATCCCACCAAGGTGACTTGAAGGAGGAAAAGGACATTAACAACAATGTGGGGAAAACCCCAAGGGCAGTTCCCAGGTAAGCAATCTCTGCCCCTACCTGCTTGGGGTTTCCTTGACCCTGCTACCTCCCTCTACTTCCAGCCTCAGAGAGCCTGGTCTCCAGGGCACTGCTCGTAATTCTCTGCTGGTGTCTGTGCAGCTAGGGTGTGTAGAAGGAAGGCCTAGGGCTGGTGCTGCGCCCAAGGGAGTTTGGACTCTTTGGAGGAAGAAGGAGGGAAGAATTTGTGAAAATGGAGGCTGGAGAGCCTAGTAGTCAGCTCTGGTGATGTCCTGATTGGCCAGGACATGCGTGCCACCAGTTGTTAGATATTTTGACTATTAGACAACAGAAGGGTGTCAAAACGGCCCTGTGCTGTCCTCAGTGACCTTGTGGCTTTGGGCAAGTCCACCTGTTTGAGTCTCAGGCAGGTCTGCAGTGTGACCTACCTGATAGCATGCTGGGGGTGAAGTGAGGTATACTCAAGGCTTGTTGAAGCATCTCTGCATGCTAGAGATAAATAGAAGGGTTTGCCACCATTTACGGAAGCTTTTTTATCACCAAGACTACACAGTACTGTACCTACACACTTTGAACTTGACCTCCATGGGGTCCTTTGCTGTGGTCTCATTCGCAAACGAGGCTCTGGCAGGAAAGACTGGGTTGCATGACTGTTAAAGATGCATTTTAGAACTGAACTAGTTTATATAGACAGGGTAGGAGAATTCTAGAGAATGCTAGGGGTCCCCAGCCACAGCCTGGGACTTGATCAAGCTGAAAGATGGCTTTCTCTGCAAATGTCATGACACAGAATTATGTCCAAGCCTCAGTCTGTAACAGGCTCAGGTATTTGCAGGACTACAGTGGGCAGCGCCCCCTGGAGGCAGTATGCAGGGCAGCCCTAAATTTCCCTGTCCCTGTACTACCAGATTTCGAAAGGGAACTTAAGAAGAAAGGAATAGCTTTGCTACTTCATAGCCGTGTGTCTTTTGTCAAGTCCCTTAGCCTCCAAACCTCCATTTCCTCACTTGTAGGAAGACAGTTGTCATAGTAGGATTAAAGGAGGCCGACACCCCAGACACGGAAGGCAGAGAGAATTGGAGGTGACAGTACCAGGGCTGTCAGGAATCCTGGGGCTCAGGGGCCCAAGCGCAGCATCGCTGGCCTCTAGGCCACCTGATAGCACTTCAGTTTGAAAGTGCTGACTTTGTCTCCTCCTTCTCATTACCTGGTCCCTGCGACCCCTGCCCTTTGTCCTCCCAGAATCCATCTGCCCCCATACCCCTTTCCCTCCAACTCTACTTCAAACAAGTCATGCCCCTGCTCCGAAGTCTTTGGTAGCTCCCACACTGAGGCTTGACCCTGCCCAGACAGAGGGCATCCCCTCTGACAATCCGGAAGGGGAAGGTTGCTATCCTCCCCTTTAGGGAAGAGAACACGAAAGTCCAGGGTGCTTAAACCGTCTTAAGATCTTATAGTTGGCAAATGGCAAAGCAGGGATTATGGTTATGGTTGGGTTATGATCACTATCCTGGTTGCTGCACTCTGGGTCCTGGAAGAGTTTTATCCCGTTAATAATTACACTTGAATGCTCACCTGACACCGTGCTGCCGGTTAACATGCCGACAAAGCCTTCCTGTTTAATCAGTGGATCAACAGAGACGTTTATTAATTGCATAGCAGCCACAGATAATTATAGTGTACGTGATACTATGTCAATAACCAGGCGTGAACTGTTTTTATCTTGTCTAACAAGGCCAGTTTCTAGAAAGTGAGGGAGCTGAGATTTGAGCCAAGTCCTCTGTGCTCTTTCCCTGAGGACCCACTACGTTCTACACTGAGAAAGAGAAAAACAAACCCAATTGCCACAGTCAGGGAGGAAAGGGGAGGCAAAGGCTTCCTCTCTAGTTTGGGAAGTCCTGGAAAAGCAAGATGTTAGAGAGCTTTATGTGTGCTGGAGGGGTCAGGGAAGGGAGGAGTAACAGGAGAACGTGCTGAGCCCTCTAAAGGTATGGTCTGGCTGTTGGGCCAGGAGGGGCCATGGCAGATGGCTTTCTGGAGGAGGGAGACCAGCTGAAATGGGACTGCCCAGGAAAGGTGACAGAGGATGTTCCTGGAAGAGGAAGCAGCCTACAAAGGGAGTTTTGGCCAGAAAGCAGCAGGAGCCGGTTATTTATTTTTATTTTAAAACATCTTTTCAAATCCATGCAAACCGAGAGCCTGTTCCTGGTGGCTTTCAACTTTGTGTAAACAAGCGATTCAGACGTGTGCAGGGTGTGTCCACGCGTGTGCACGCGTGTGTTTTAGAGACAAAGGGGAAATGTCGGATCACCTGGGTGAATCACAGGGAATTCAGAGCAAAGTTAAGCTAAGTCTTAGTTACTGTGTTACAGGATGCTAAAGCAAACTCCCTCGAAAAGTAATTTGGACTTGGGTTTCATTTGCTGAAATCTTGGCCAGGAGGGTCTCTGAGGGTGCAGCCTTTCCACCTGGGTCCGACCGGCTGCCCTGTCCCAAATTATAACCTACCAACAGAACAAAATACCTTGGTCCTATGCCTTCTACATAGTGGGGTCCAGAGGTCTTGAGAGGACCCTCGGGATGCTTTGGGTCTGATGGCCCCCACTTTTTCCACAGAAGTCACCCTCAACCTTAAGCGTTCTTTCTTTTCCTTTCTGGAATCATAAAGGACAGGGAGAAGGGACAAAACGTTTCCTGGGAGAGTTTTGGTGAAGCAGAGGCAGAAATGGCCCTGGGGCTGTTGTGCAGCCTTGAGCAGGACCCTCATTTCTCTAGTCCCTCATCATCTACCTCAATAAAGCGAAGGTAAAAAAGAATTGCCTTCTTGAGTGAATTTCGTTAGGGGGAGAGAAAATAATAGACAAGGAAGATGCTGGTGCAGCGGAGAGTCTGGGTCGCCATCCTTATGTCACCGCTAAGGGAATACACAAACCGAAGCAATTCGCGCCGCCCTGCTTGTTGTCCTGGGCCACTAGAGGCCAAGCCGTGCGAGGTGGGCGGGCGCTGCGGGGTTCCGCCGGGATAAAGGGACAGCGCGAGCGAACGGCGGTGGCCCAACCATGCGCGACGGGCTGAGCAGCGCGTGCGATGCCACCCGGCCACGGCTCTGCCGCTTCCTGCGCAGGATCTTCGGCCCGAAGGTCGTCCGCCGGGTGGGCCCAGCCAGGTACAGCGCGCGGGACCTGGGGAGCAGCGAGGGTGTTGGGAGCCCGGGTGACCCCTCTGGGACGCGAGAGAGGTCGGGCTGAGCGCCCATGCCTGCCACCCTGTGAGTGCTTCTGCACCAAGGAACGTCTGCGTCGCTTTGAGACGGGTTCTGGCTAAGCCGATAGGTTCACATCAAACCTGGAAATCCTCCTGCCTCGGCTTTCCAAATACTGGGATTACAGGCGTGTGCCACTATTTAATATGTTTTGTCGTTCCCTTCCCCGACTGGGAACTGATCTGCATTTAAACAAGTGCTCTTCCACTGACACACGCACACCACACACACACACACACACGCACGCACGCACGCACGCACGCGCGCACGCACACACACCACCTTGTTGCACTCCTTCTCCTTACTATGCTCTAGACAAATACCGTGAAGAGGGCAAAGATGATCGTCTTTTACAATAAGACATTCTCCCTCTCACAAGACAGTTGGGGCTGACTGGGAGCAGTCGGGACCCTGCCCGCTGTGCATTTAGTACTCTCTCCTCAGCAACAGGGTTCTGCCACGCCATGACTGCAGATGCTTCTATGGACCTGAGCGAATCCTCATGATTCCTTTTGCCTGCAAGTCTTTAATGATTCTTCATTTCTATGACGGGCCAGGCAGGTCTCAAGCAGGCTGTGGGTCCTGGGAGTGTCTGCAGGCTCGCCATATACAGCCCAGTAATTTGGAACCAAGAATCCTGAGCCTTAAATTGCTCATCCCATACCTGGTCCTTGGTCTCCTTTAGCAGATGGCCAGAATAAATCTGCTAACTGGTGGCAGGGCATAGGAACTGGAGCAAAGCTCTGTTTATTCACTCTTACTCTTTTTCTCCTTAATCCTAATTATAAACACTCTTGAAGAATTATAAAATCTCATATATATGTATATATATATATGTATACACACGTATATATGCCTTCTAGATGCATAAAGTTAAAAGGAAAGAGCAAAATGCAAATAGGCCATGGTTTATCACATTATGCTAATCGTTGTGAACCTTTCTTGGCCTTTCCCCCAGGAGCTTCCAGGCCTGCTGGAGCCCACATTCATTCACACGCATGCATACATCGCACACATGCACTCAGACTGTCACCAGAGGGTCAGCAGATATCCAGTCTGAGCACAACCTAAGCATGCAGCCGTGGACCCTGGGGCCAGGCTAACTGGGGCTCATCTCAGCAGTGGATTACAGCGTTTAAAACCTTCTGGAGCACTTAAGTAGACAGTGGCGTTGTCTTTAAGTCTACTACTGTAGCCCCAGCTGGATCTGAAGGATGCGTCAAAGGAGGGTGGTGCGAATGCAAATCTTGGCTTTTTTTTCTTTCTGGTGGAGCAGACCAGTCCAGACCAGAGAAGCATGTCACTCAGCTGGGTGTGGCAGAACCTGCCTGTAACCCCAGCATTCAGGAGGCAGAAGCAAGAGTTCAGCTGAATAGTGAGTTCAAGGGCAGCCGGAGGTACAGGAAACCCTGTCTCAAGCAACCAAGAAAGAAATGTTTCATGATTTTGTTTGTTTAGTTTTGGGGGGGGGTGGGTGAAGGAGGGGTTATTTGTTTGTGGTTTTGTGTTTGTTTTGTTTTTTGACTAGCCTCTCACTAGATAACCCAGGCTAAACAATTCTCCCTCCTCCCCATGGGTGCTGGGGTTCTTCCAGACATCAATCAGACACCCCACTTTAGTGATACTTACTGACACACCACAAGGAGGACTTTACTGAGGATGGTCCCTCAGGTGGGTACAGGGACCACTGCAGTCTTGCAGTGGAGGGAGAGAGAAGGTTCCACACTAACACAGCAGGGCAAAGGTGAGCTATTGCCAAAGATAAAGAAGATTCTCGCTGAACTGACCCAACAAGATTCCTGTCGAAGGTAGACCTGGACAGTCAAACCTCTCTCGGGGATGAAGGACCGGGAGGTGGGTTATTACTAAATGACTAAGCAGGGAGGTAACAAAAACTGGAGTTTGGGCTTTTTGTTTCATTTTATTTTATTTTATTTATTTATTTTATTTTATTTGTTTCATTTTATTTTATATTTATTTATTTATTTTATATGTATACATGCATGCCTGGTGTTCTTGTAAGTCAGAAGAGGGTTTCAGATCTCCTGGAAGTAAAGTTATAGATGGCTGCGAGCCACCTTGTGGGTGCTGGAAATCAGACCTTAGGTCTTCTGCAAGACAAGTGCTTTTGTAAATGTTGAGCCATCTCGTCAGACCCTGGCTCTTTTGCTTGCTTGTTTGTTTGTTTTTTGAAACAGGGTCTTACTATGTAGCCTAGCCTGGCTTGGAACTCATGGGAAATCCCTCTGCCTGTTTCTTTGGTTCTAGGGTCACAAGTATGTGCTACCATGCTCAACTAAATCTTTATTTTATAAGGACACACACAAATGGGTCTATGTCAAGGTATCACCAAGCCAAGAGTCTTTTTTGTAGTTCATACACAGGACCCTTTCAGGGTCAGTGTATAACTTGGTTCAGATATAAATTGCTTTATGATGGCTGCAGCTGTCCTTTCCACCTGAGGGGACACAGTCTAGGACCACAAGGGACGTCTGAGGCCACAACAGTAATGAACCCTGACTGTGTACTCTTATTGTCCTACACATTCTTACCAATGATGAAGTTTAATTTATAATCTGGGTAAAGGAGGAGATATCCAACAATGACTACTAACATAGAACTGTAGTAAGAGGTCGCTTGTTTGGTCCCGGCTGCTCAGCCCTGAAATAATCACACAGAAACCATATTATTTGCAATACTGTTTGGCCAATAGCTTAAGCGTATTTCTAGCTAACTCTTGTCTTAAATTAACCCATCTCCATTAATCTGTGTATTACCACGAGGCTGTGGGTTACCGGGTAAAGTTCCGGCATCTGTCTCTGGTGGGGCTACATGGCTTCTCCCTTGACTCCACCCTTCATTCTCCCAGCATTCAGTTTAGTCTCCCCTGCCTAGCTCTGCTCTACCCTATCACAGGCCCCAAGCAGCTTCTTTATTAACCAATGGTATTCACAGCATACAGAGGGAAATCTCACATCACAGAACCATTATAGCAGTGCACTGTAGTTAAAAACTGTGGGGTGTGGATAGTTGAGGGATTAACAGTGTCAATAGTTGTCTGGTTTTTTCATTTTGTTTTGTCCTTTTCTGGTGCCAGAGCTTCATCTAGAAATGTGACTGCAATTTCTTTACCAGCAGACATGGCTTCTCCACTATTCCTCCCTCTCTCCCTCCCTCCCTTCTTCCCTCTCTCCCTCCCTCCCTTCTTCCCTCTCTCCCTCCCTCCCTCAGTCCCCTGTCCCTTCCTCCCTCCCTTCTTTCCTTCCTTCCTTTATTTATTTTTGTTTTTCCAGACAGAGTTTCTCTGTATAGCCTTGACTGTCGTGGAACTCACTCTGTAGACCAGGTTGGCCTCAAACTCCGAGATCTGCCTGCCTCTTCCTCCCAAGTGCTGGGATTAAAGGCGTGTGCCACTGTGTCTGACTCTTTTTCTTTACATTTTCTTTTTTTCCCACCAGTTATTTTTTTAATTTTTAATCTTATTTTTTATAGGCATTATATAGCACAGGCTAGCTTTGAATTCCCTATGTAGCTAAGGATAACCTTGAACTCCTGATCCTCTTGTGTCTACTTTCTAGGTATCGGTATCACACGTATGTGCCACCCACACCTGGCTTTTTTCCTCTCACTTTTTACAAGATAAAATACTTGGAGTACCAGGCATTGTGACTTCTATCTGGTTTCTCAGTACTCAGGAGGCTCAAGCAGATGGAGTGCCATGAGTTGGAAGTCAGTGTGATATACAGAGTAAATAAGTTAGTGTTTGGGGGTTGTTTATGTGCTTTGTAGAAAGTTTTCATGTAGCCCAGAGAGGCTTGGAACTTTCAGTGTAATTGAGACTGGTCCTTCTGCCACCATCAGCCAGATGCTGGGATCCCAGGCATGCATGACCAAGCTTACACTAAAGCTTGGAAGGACTGGATTGTTGGAGCATTTGCACTTGGTTCCCTGAGTGGGCATTTCCCCAGAGCTTCTGTGTGGTCCTGTCTGAGCAGTCTGGCTCATCCCCCAGACCGTTTTATCTTTGGGTGGTCAAAGTAGAGATGAAGAGGGAAAGCAGTGACAAGGTTCTCTGAGACTGGCTCCCTTGCCCTCCTTGATGGGAAGCCAGGGACAGGCCATTCCCACCTTTAGCCCCCAGTGCTCCGCCTACCAGACAGGGATTCACAGAGGCCTCCCAAGACCCCCTCCCAGATTCTATCTCTTTTCACGATAACTTTGTTTTCACAGTCCGACAACACAGGATGACCCTAAGGGTCACAGACCTGCCAAGCACCAAAATGCCTCTTCGCAGCCCCTCACTGGGACAGCACAGGTCAGTGGTTTGATCAGAGTATGGGAAGATCCTTTATCCTTCTCATGGGAATATTCAGGTTACACAGCCCTTTGGAGTCTGGGCAGGAGGGTACAGGAAACCAAGTTCTAGGGAGTGGAGCAACCCAGACCTGGGGTACAGAACAAGCCAAGGAGCTATGAACAATAGAACAATAGAATAGCTATGAAGAATAGTCTTGACAATCAGGAGAGGAGGTCCCCAGGGTGCACTAGCACCCAGATAACTTGCTGGGTGATTGACAATATGGGTGTCAGTGGTTTAAGACCATTTCTGGAATTATAGGTGGGACATTCTAGAATGATCTCAGACTTAGCTGCTGAGCCTCTAGAATCAGTCCCTGGCTTCCAGCCATGGATCCCATCTTCCTGAAGCCCTTTCCACCCTAGGATTGTAGAGAGGTGGCAGAGAGATGCAGACTGGGAAAGGTGTCCCAGGGGAAGTGAGACAGTGGGTATCTGTTAACTTCGCAGCTCCCAGCTCTGTCCTTGGCAGGCCCAGCTGCAGCAGTGGCCTTCCCATCTAACTTGAATTCCCCTTATGAGCCAGCACTGGCTGGGCCTTGAGAAGGACAGAAGCCTGGCTCTGGCCCAGCCACCTGCAGTGCTCATCTGGCACTGGGCCAACTTCTGGGAAGGGTGGAGGACTGAGGACTGGCCCTGTGTGTGTGTGCCCTGCTTTGTGTGCCCACACAAAGCTCCGTCCCTCACCCAAGCAGAGGATAGAGGTGCAGGGGACACTTGTATGGATCATTGGGGTTTCAGGTATTTGGAAAACCCTGAATGTTTACCCATCTTAGAATGGTCCGGAATCCCTGGAGAAGCTGTGTGTGCCTCCATCGACCTGCCCACAGCACGTGAAGATCAAAAACTGGGGCAGTGGAGAGATTCTGCGAGACACCCTTCACCACAAGGCTGCGTCGGTGAGAAGTCTGGGGACTGAGGAGGGCCAGCTTTGTCCTAGCTGGGGTACCATAAGGGCCCTCTGGGGGTCCATCACACATCCCCTGCATGTAATAGGCACCCATCTTCTCAGACAAAAGATGCTGGGAGCTCTGTTTTCATAAATTACAGTCAGAAGTCAATAAGGCCAGTTTCCTGTTCACCACCCGATTAGGCAGCAGATAACCTAGGAGGTCAGACAAAAGGCTACGGGAACCAATGTTTTCTTAGCATTCAAGAGTGTCCGACAGTTTTCTATTAGGCTTGTCCAAAGCTGACTGAACTGACGGGAAGCAGTGAGCTCCCTGTGACTGAAAGGGTCCAATGCTATTTGATAGGGAGGCGACAGTGGTTCAAGCAGTCAATGATGGGGACTAATTATCTTTTAAGGTTCCCTCCTGTCTGCACATTCCTTACTCTGACTCTAGAATTCACACTAAGAAGCTGAGTGTGCCCAATCATCCAGTTTCCCCAAGTTCCCCTCATCCTCTCCTTCACACTTTTCTCTCCCCATCTCCCCTTCCCCCCATCCCACCCCACCCCCAAGATTCCAATTTTTTGCCCGGCAATCTTGTCTATTTCCCATAGCCAGGAGGATAACTATATGTTTTTCCTTGGGTTTACCCTCTTGTTTAGCTTCTTTAGGATCACAAATTATAGACTCAGTGGCCCCTATCCATGGCTAGAAACCAATTATGAGTGATCTTCTTTTTGGGTCTGGGTTACCTCACTCAGGATAGTATTTTCTATTTCCATCCATTTGCATGCAAAATTTGAGAAGTCATTGTTTGTTACCACAGAGTAGTACTCTAATGTGTATATATTCCACACTTTCTTCATCCATTCTTCCATTGAAGGACATCTAGGTTGCTTCCAGGTTCTGGCTATTACAAATAATGCTGCTATGAACATAGTTGAACAAATGCTTTTGTCATATGATAGGGCATCTCTTGGGTATATTCCCAAGAGTGGTATTGCTGGATCCAGGGGTAGGTTGATCCCAATTTTTCTGAGAAACTGCCACACTGATTTCCAAAGTGGTTGCACAAGTTTGCAGTCCCACCAGCAATGGATGAGGGTACCCCTTTCTCCACAACCTCTCCAGCAAAGGCTATCCTTGGTGTTTTTGATTTTAGCCATTCTGACAGGTGTAAGATGATATCTCAAAGTTGTTTTGATTTGCATTTCTCTGATCGCTAAGGAGGTTGAGCATGTCCTTAAGTATCTTTTGGCCATTTGAACTTCTTCTGTTGAGAATTCTCTGTTCAGTTCAGTGCCCCATTTTTCAATTGGGTTAATTATCATTTTAATGTCTAGTTTCTTGAGTTCTTTATATATTTTGGAGATCAGACCTTTGTCTGTTGTGGAGTTGGTGAAGATCTTCTCCCAGTCAGTAGGCTGCCTTTTTGTCTTAGTGACAGTGTTTTTTGCTTTACAGAAGCTTCTCAGTTTCAGGAGGTCCCATTTATTCAATGATGCCCTTAATGTCTGTGCTGCTGGGGTTATACATAGGAAGCGATCTCCTGTGCCCATATGTTGTAGGTTACTTCCCATTTTCTCTTCTATCAGGTTCAGTGTGTTCAGATTGATATTGAGGTCTTTGATCCATTTGGACTTGAGTTTCTGGCTTTGTGGGAGCCTAGACAGTTTGGATGTTCACTTTCCTAGACCTGGATGGAGGGAGGAGGACCTTGGACTTTCCACAGGGCAGGGAACCCTGACTGCTCTTGGGACTGGAGAGGGAGGAGAAGAGGAGTGGGGGAGGGGGAGAGGGGCGGGAGGAGGGGGAGGGAAATGGGAGGCGAGGAGGAGGCCGAAAATTCTTTTTTTCAAAAAAAAAAAAAAAGAAGAAGCTGAGTGTGGTGGCGCACGCTTTTAATTCCAGCACTTGGAAGAGGCAAGCAGATGTCTGAGTTTGAGGCCAGTCAAGTCTACTTAGTGTGTTCTGGGACAGCCAGAGCTACACAGTGAGACCTTGTCTCAAAACAACAGAAACAAAACCCAGAACAAAACCAAAGAGAGAGAAAGAAAAAAAGGATTCATACTGTGGTTATAAAGTGGGAAAGAACCAGAAAGCCTAAAAAGGCAGGATGATTTCCCAAACCCTCAGAAACTGAGTTTGTAGTCCCAGCAGTTGGGAGATAGAGGCAAGGGGTTAGGAGTTCACGGTGACCTTCTATGTAGTGAGTTTGAGGCCATCCTGGGCCATGTAAGATCTTGTCTCAAAAACAG
Organism: Chionomys nivalis; assembly: GCF_950005125.1. NCBI lineage: Eukaryota > Metazoa > Chordata > Mammalia > Rodentia > Cricetidae > Chionomys > Chionomys nivalis. Next base: position 59,717,574 of record NC_080092.1, read on the forward strand.
TACCCAGCTGGGTGGTGGTGGCACACACCTTTATTCCCAGCACTCAGGAGGCAGAGGCAGGCAGATCTCTGTGAGTTCAAGGCCAGCCTGGTCTACAGATCAAATTCCAAGATGGGCTCCAAAGTTACACGGAGAAATCCTGTCTCAAAAAATAAAAACAAAACAAACAAACAAAAAACCAACAGTACCCAACCCCCCCAAACAAAGCAAAACAGAGAAACACCATAGTTAACATCTGGGTGTCCATCTTTCTTGTGCTTCTTTCCGTGCCTCCCTGACTTTAGATTGTTCAGCCACTCATCCATTTTCTCTAGGCTGACACTGTACCTATGTTTCCCCAGGAGCCAGCTGGGTCTCTTAGAAAGAAAAGAAGACAAGAAGTCCCTTAGGAGTAAGCTATGGAGTTTTCTCTGAGGCTGGTGCTGGGTCTTTAGCTAACTGGAGAAAAGGGGACAGAGAAAAACCAGCTTGTACTCACTGGATCTCAGGAAAGGAGAGGGGAGTGAGGCTCTTGGTAGACCCCAAACGAGAGGGTGCCCGCATAGAGTCACTGTGAGTGTAGCAGCCAGAGGAAGGCCAGGATACTGACTCAGGGGTGGAGGGAGAAAAGGGAGGCCTACTTACCCCTGTCTCTCTTCCTAGGATTTCACCTGTGGGTCCAAGTCTTGCTTGGGATCCATCATGAATCCCAAAAGTTTGACCAGAGGACCCAGAGACAAGCCCACCTCTCTGGAGGAGCTTCTGCCTCAAGCCATTGAGTTCATCAACCAGTATTATGGCTCCTTCACAGAGTAAGTCTGGCTTCTGTCAGGGTGACATTTCCCCCTCCTCCCTGGGGCTAGCCTGTCTTCAACTGTCCCACACTGACTCCTGAACTTTGCAATCTCCAGACTTCCCAGGTTCTAGGCCCCAAGCAGACCCTGGAGGAGCTCAGGAACTGACAGTGTAGGGGAGAGTGTAACTGCCTGGGGTTCTGGCTCCACCACAGACCACTGAGACCTGGGGAAATTCACGGGGCCTCAACTTCCCTGTGTCTAAAATGGGGATCTTAACGGCTTATGAGACAGCCCTGAGGTCTGTGCATGTTTAGAACAATGTCCTAGCCTAGGGGCAATGAAACAGTGACTTGGAATGAATCCTTTTGTCCTCGAGTAAAAGGAAGCTTAGAGACTATGTGGTCAGGCTTCTCCTCCTAGAGATGTGAGCAAGATTCCCAGAGACACCCCTGGCATCATCTAATCTAGCTAGAGTCCAGGATACATGGCTTGGTGGGGTGCCACCCTCCTGGAGTGTTTTCATCTTTACTCCAGGAGGCTTCAGGGAGTACTGTGCCCAGATTCCTTCATTCTTAGTCAGCCACTCGACTAACAAACAAGTGTTAAGCACCAAGCATGGTCCAGCATGGAATAGAAAGGTTTGTTCATTGCCAGTTGCCAAGTTTTCTGCAAATGTATACAACTGTGATCAAGGAGAGACTGTGTGACATGGTTAAGAGCTGGGGGCCGATCAGCCACCTACACCAGTTCAAGCCTGGGCAAGTTTCTTCCTCTCTCCGGGCCTTGGTTTCTTGACTGAAAATATCTATTAAAATATACCCACCTTGTAGGAGTTTGTATGAAGATTAAATGAATTAGAGGCTATAAAGAACTAAACTGTGCTGGCTGTAATGACTGCAGCTGAAGTCTTAGTTATCATTGTATATATGTATTTAACTTTTAAGTATTTATTTATTTGTTGGAGAATGAGGTACCTGGGCCTCCAAGTGTATGAAAGTCAGAGGGGAGCCTGTGGGAGTTGGGCATCTCCTTCCACAATGTGGGTTCCTGGTACTGAACTGAGATCATCATACATAGTGACAAGTATCTTTACCCACTGAGACATCTTTCTGGTCCCTCGCTGTGTGTTTTTGACACAGCATCTCATGAAATAGTGGAGACGGGCCTCTGCCCATGATTGTTCTTCTGAGTGCTGAGATGACAGGTCCATGTGCTAACATAGAATATAGAACCTGTTTCTCTGTAGCTTTGGAGCCTGTCCTGGAACTAGCTCTTATAGAACAAGCTGGCCTTGAACTCACAGAGATCCACCTACCTCTGCCTCCCAAGTGCTGGGATTAAAGGCCTCCACCACCACCCGGCTGAATATAGAACATTGTTATTGTCCCATTATAATATGTGACTAAGTAATTTAGCCTCTCTAAACTTTCTAACCGAAATACACAAAGAGGTTGTGAGAACGACAGAGCAAGTCAATGAATGTCTGCTTTACAGCATGGCTACAGTGTGGCTACTGCATGGCTACAGCGTGGCTACAGAGTGACTACTGCGTGGCTACTATGTGGCTACTGCGTGGCTACAGCGTGGCTACTGCGTGGCTACAGCGTGGCTACTGTGTGGCTACAGCATGGCTACTGCGTGGCTACAGAGTGGCTACATCATGGCGGTGTCATTTTGTGGTTCAGCCTCACATAGCAGTTCCAACCTGGGACGTGAGACACAAAAGGACACCTGGGACCCAGGGCAGAAAGGATTGTTCTTGGTGATAATGGCTCCACCTGTCCACTGAATGCCAGAGTGGGGAGGGTGCTTACCAAGAGGCCCCCATTTTTATTTTTATTTTATTTTATTTTATTTTGATTTCTGAGACAGAGTTTCTCTGTAGCTTTTGGTTCCTGTCCTGGAACTAGCTCTTCTAGACCAGGCTGGCCTCGAACTCACAGAGATCTGCCTGCCTCTGCCTCCCGAGTGCTGGGACTATAGGCGTATGCCACCACCGCCCGGGTAGGCCCCCATCTTCAAAAACAATGCTTCCTACCCCTGTCTGGGAACTTGCAGAACATTGATGCCTGGCCCCCCGGGCCAAGGGCAGCAGTCTCAGGAGAGGGTAGGACTTGCTTGAAAACGCACACTGGGAGCCTGGGATACTGGTGCTGGGACCCTGGCTCAGCATCCTAGCATGGAGCCCTGTGGCCCATCAGGATCCGGACTCCTTTTGGAGCTGGGATACCCAGCTGATATTCCAAACACAGGTTAGGAAACCCTGGGAGGCTACAGAGCTGTGCCCATGCCTTTACTTCTCATTTTCCACAGCCACAAGTCCCTATCATGGCCTCCAGTAGTGATCAACAACAGCCTGTCCCCTAGTTGCAGGGACACCAGCCGCTGAAGGCGTCCAGCAGAGTGGGATAGCTGTACATGCAAAATGTCTCCTGACTTTCTGAGAGTGGCCATCCAGTCCTTTCCAGGACCAAGAGATGCCACAGTGTTCCTAGTAATTCTGAAATATGACCCTGAGAAACCACACCATTTGTGAGGTGGGCCTGGTGGTGCAGGCCTGTAATTCCAGTTACCCTGGAGACCAAGGTCCTTGCAGGAGGACTCAAGGACTGCCAGGTGACAGCCTGGGCAGCATCCTGTCTCAAAATAGAAGTGCTGGGGCTGGGCCTGAGGATGTCGGTCAGGGGGAGAACAAACGTAGTTTGATGAGGTTCAATCCCTGGTCCCACACACAAAAAAGAACAGAGAAAGAAAAGTCATAAAAGAAAATGCTAAAAATAAACTTCACTGGGTCTGGTGGCACGTGCTTTAATCCCAGCACTCAGAAGGCAGAGGCAGGAAGATCTCTGTGAGTTTGAAGTCACCCTGGTCTACATAGTAAACTTTAAGCCAAGGCTACTAAGTGAGACTCTGTCTTAAAACAAAACAATGGAAAAATGTCTCAGGGAATTGGGAGAAAACATGAAAATTAATTTTAAGAGTGAGACCCTGACCCAAATGAACAAAACAAAAATCCACTAAAAAAAAACACAAAAAATGAAATTTAAAATATTCTTTTAAAAGTCATCGTCCTCATGTGTTTCCCGTGTTGTGATTCTCAAGGCTTTGGTATTACTTTGTGTGGGAGTGGGTTTTTCAGCTTGCTTTTGCAAGTCAAACTTCCACCCAACCTGTTACTGACTTAATAATGTGCTTTGAGATCATTTATAACTGTGTGAGAACCACACCCTCCCTTCCCGACAGAAAATATTCTCAAATTTACAGGTGGGTGTAGAGGGATAAAATCCGCCTGTGGTCTCATGGGCTGTTCTGAGCCAGGGAATCCAGAAAGCCATGGTCTCTCTCTTGAGGGTCCGGTAAACAACCGGTTAAGACAAAGGCTCCCCATCTGGCTACCATGGCTGCCCCGCTGCTCATTACATGACGAGGACAGCTTTGCCCAGGACCAGTCCACTCCTTAGATTACGACCGAAGAGGCCAAAACAGCTCTTCCAAAGGAATCGGGGCCACTCCTGGGTAAACGACACCAAGAGTTTGTCTTTCCCCTTTTACATGGCATCTCCTTACCATGGGGACTGCTGTTCTCATGCTTGGGTACAGTGTGGGAGGTATTTCTAGAATCTTCCTCTGATGATGAAGGACACTGACCTCACCCAGAAGTCCCCATTACAGGGATCTCTGGGGACAAGCATCACCGAGTCTCCGAGTCTTTCTGTAATCAAAAAGGAGTTGCTAAGACCCTCTGCCTGCCCCAAAGGCTGTTCCATTCCAAGTCTCCGCTGCCTTTAATCACAAGTTCATTCTTTAAATAATTTTTTGTTTGTCGCCATTTCGAAAGCCTGTGGCGGTGCTGGTTGGAAATCTCAAGGTTACTGTGTTTCACCGTCTTTGTGACCAAGTCCCTCTCCCTTGAAATACTTTTGAAGTATGCTTAAATCATTGCGTGTGGCTCCTTTGGGTGGGCTGTAGGGTCCTTCAGGCTGAGTCCTGACCTCAGGTCTTGTCTGGGCCTGCCTTGCTTTCTGAGGCACCCTCCAGGCTGCAGTTTTCCCTTGGGTGGAAGGTGAAACAGGTCCTGTCCACTGCGAGGAGCCTGGCGTTGGCAGCGAGACCACCTGGGTCTGTGTCCTCATTTCTCTGTTTCCAGGCTTGTGTTTTCGGGCCTGGTAAAGACCTTTGATTGCAATGTAAACATGGCAATAGCTACTAACTTACTTGTGGTGGCATGCATCTGCAATCCCAGGTATTTGGGAGGTGGAGAGAGGAGGGCCAGAAGTTCTAGGCTGGCCTGGGCGTCTCAAGATGACGATGATGATGATGACAGCAACGGTGATGACAATGATGACAACTTGCAGGGTCCAGCGTAGAAGTGAAAGTGTGATTTTGTTCCACCAGGACTAAGAGCTTCAAGGTGGAGATGGCAGAGGATTAGAAACTGGCTCCTAGTAAGAGTGGGTCACAAAGCCAGCCCTACAGGGGACAGTGTCCCAAGGGAGATAGTTTGCTCTTTTGGTGTCCAAATTCAGTTACTGATTTCTGGGGATTGAATTAATCCCCATGTAAGGTCGTGCTATTGTTGATCTTCCTAATGGCTTCCTGTTCCCCAGGGCAAAAATAGAGGAACATCTGGCCAGGGTGGAAGCCGTAACAAAGGACATAGAAACAACAGGAACCTACCAGCTGACCCGGGATGAGCTCATCTTTGCCACCAAGCTGGCCTGGAGGAACGCGCCTCGCTGCATCGGCAGGATCCAGTGGGCCAACCTGCAGGTGAGCCTTACGGGCAGAACTGAAGGAAGCAGGATGGGCAGGTCCTGAGACAGAGCAAGTGGCAGGGGCTCCTCAGACTTCAGTCAAAACCAGAGATAGGGTATCCTGGGCCCCCCTCTAGGAGCCTGGAAGCTTATTTTAGCACCGGGGTCTCTAGAAGACCCTCTTTCATATTAAACGTGGAAGACCACATGCCACCATGAAACAAACGGCAACCTTGGATGTCTTATTCCCGAGGCCTTGGTGCTGCAAGTGTTTGCCTCCAGTGTTTACACTCTCGGCTCTAGAGAACATTTTATTTATCCTACCCTCCTAGGCCATCGTCTCCTTGGAGGGTCATTTTTTGTTGGGTCCTATCGAGGGCACTTGGATTGAGAACATCCAGGAGACTCAACGATGGCACACACTCCCATGGCAAAGATCCAAACTAGGGCTATGGGGACCCTGGCTTTTGATGTTTTAAAGCCAGACACTCTTCCCCAAGAGTTTTACTGGGGCCTTCTGAGTGGGATTCTATGTTCCCCATCTCAAGAGCAGAGGTGAGAAGGGCAGCTTAGTGATGGGCTCTGAAGATGCAGAGGGAGAGTGGGCCATGTGCGTTCTCTGGGGCAGTGGTGTGTGGGCTGCCCTCTTTCCCTGGGGACTTCCTGTCAGCCCCAAACCTCTGTCCTCACAGTCTTCCATGGTGCCATCTTGGGTTGTATACAGGTCTTCGATGCCCGGGACTGTAGCTCTGCCCAGGACATGTTCCAGCACATCTGCAGACATGTGCTCTATGCCACCAACAATGGCAACATCAGGTGAGACCCGGTTCCCAGTTGTGCTGGTCCCACCCTGCCAGTCTCAGGCAGAATAGGCTAGAGGGCTTAGGGGAGGGGCCTCTGGTTCCCAGAGAAACTAAGGGGAGACAAAAGAGTAAGGCTTAGCTCTGGAATAGTAACAGGGACTTCTTTCCCACTGGCCTCTGTCACAGTCCCAGATATTTCTTTTCCTTCTAACTTAGAACCATGAGTCAGTGATGTCTTTAAGAAGCCACTTCTAGTAGGCCATGCTCACACGTGCCTGTTATCCAAGCACTTGGAAAAGTAGATGCAGGACGATCAAGAGTTCAAAGTGATCCTTAGCTACATAGTATGTTCAAGGCTAGCCTCAAAAACAAAAAAGAATAGAATTTCTTCGCTGGGCGTGGTGGCACATATCTAAAATCTCAGTAGTGGGTAGACTGGAGCAGGAGGACAGATGAGTTCCAAACCAATCTGGGCCACATAGCCAGACCTTGTCTTGTTTTAAGAAGAGTCTACACAAGGAAGCAGAGGCAGGGGGATCTCTGTGAGTTCAAGGCTAGTCTAGTCTACATAGCGAGTTCCAAGGCAGCCAGGGTTACATGGTGAGACCTTGTCTCAAAAACAAAAGCAAACAAATACAATAAAAGATAATTCTGCCCTGTTTGGAAAGACAACACTGATTTTCTGGCTACACCTTTGCTTTGACATTTCTCTTAGATATGAGAGTCACTGCTTGGCATTGTATGCTCCTTGTCATTCCCCCACACGCATGCACGCACGCATACACACACACACACACACACCATTGATAGGACTGAACAGCACACTGAATCTGTCATTCGCTCATTTTGGTGACCAGCAAATATTTGGTGCACACCTGATGGGGACTCAGCACAGGACTAGAATCAGGCCAGGGAAAAGAGGTTGCAGAGTGAGATGCAGAGGTGACTGAGACCCCAGAATGCAGCTGCAGCCAACTGCAAACTCTGACTGCCAAACAGCCACCATCTGTGAGAAGAGCAGCATTGGCAATGAATGCCAACATGAGGGAGGGACACGAAGCTCCCTAGAGTGATGGTCTCTCTGTTGGTCCCGAAGGATAGGGAGGGACTGGAGGAGGACGGCTCATTGCCAGGGAGTGGTTTCATTCTGATTGGGGTATAGGGACTGCAGAGTAGAAAGAGTGGAGGGGGAACTGGCTGGGAACCCCTGCCCACTCCAGCCAGGGACAGTTGATAAACTGCAATGTCTCTGTCCTGGGGAAGGTCGGCCATCACTGTGTTCCCCCAGCGGAGCGATGGGAAGCATGACTTCCGGGTCTGGAATTCACAGCTCATCAGGTACGCCGGCTACCAGATGCCCGATGGCACCATCAGAGGGGACCCTGCCAGCTTGGAGTTCACCCAGGTACCTGTCCAGTCTCTGATGCATCCCTCTGGGCAGGAACCCAGAACAGATGCAGTGCCATGGGTGCAGACTCAATGCGCCTCTCTCTCCTGTAGCTGTGCATTGACCTGGGCTGGAAGCCGCGCTATGGCCGCTTTGATGTGCTGCCTCTGGTCCTGCAGGCTGATGGCCAAGATCCAGAGGTCTTTGAAATCCCTCCTGAACTTGTGTTGGAGGTGCCCATGGAGCATCCCAAGTAAGCCACCACCAAGGGTACAGATTATGCATGTATTCCTCTTGGGGGAGGGGATGCCTGTCTTCCTCCAAAACCCAGCCTTAGGCAGTCCTCAGAGTTACAAGGCTGGCTTGCCCTCTGCAGCAGCCATGTTCTTTCCTCTCCAGCCTCAGGTTTATGAGGAGCCACGGATGGGGACTGAGGGGAGCAGCAGCCTAGCAGACAGGGACCTGAGAACCTGGGAGGCAGTGCCTTCGGGAGAGCCCTTGAACCTCTGTCTGTGCAGCCAGGCCTTTTGCACTTCTCCCAATACTTTTGTTTTTGCTTTTTCATGACAGGGTTTCTCTATGTAGCCCTGCCTGTCCTGAAACTCTCTCTGTTGACCAGGTTGACCTTGAACTCAGAAATCCTCTTGCCCAAGTGCTGGGATTAAAGGCATGCACCACCAATACTTCCAACACTTTTTAAATTTTTTTCTTACATTTATTTAGTGCACGTGCATGTATGGTGTGGTATGCTTGCATGTTTGTTGTGTGATATGTATATGTGGTTATATTCATAGTGTGTGTTGTATGTGTGGTATGTATACTATGTATACAGTACAGTGTGTGTTTATTTGTGTGTGTGTTTGTGTGTATGATATATGTGGTATGTGTGTGTGTGTGTGTGTGTGTGTGTGTGTGGTGTGTGGTCAGAGGTCAAGTGCTGATTCTTCCCATACGGTCCTGGGAATTGAACTCAGCTCATCAGGCTTGATGGCTGGTGGTCTTTACTACTGAGCCATCTCAATGGCTTCCCAACTTTCTTGGGAAAAGGACCCCCCCCTCCCAGATAGAGGAAGTGTAGGGCCTCAAGGACTTTAAGAACTTAGCTGACTGAACCTCTGCAGAATACCTCCATATATGGAGATTTAATAACCGGATGGCCCTGGACTGACTGTCCTGTCCTTTGAATACACTGAACTCGCTCCTGCCTCAGGACCTCTGCACTGCTTCTCTGCCTGATATGCCCTTTCCTCAGAATTCTGCAAGGCTCAAATCTTCTCATCAGAAGGTGTTTCCTATGACATCACCATGGACTCTGAGAAGCTTTTCCTGACCGCCCACCTTCAGCTTAACATCACACTTTGTTTCTCATTTTCTTATGGTGTATTGGTTTACCTCGTTGTGGTCTACAGTCTAGATGCTGAGCTGTAGCTTCTTTGAGAATAGAATCTTGCTTTTCTTTAGTATATCTCCACTGTCTACAAGGGACAGGACACATAGTAGGTGCTTAGGTATAGGTATTTGTGGAATGACTAGCTAGCCAATGAATGATGCTATGTTTGCAATAATCCATGAGTTTGATGCTGTTGGCTCTATGCTGATGATGGGGATACTGAGGCTCCGAGAGGCTAAAAGCCCCCTAGTCAGTGCTGAGGCAGAACCTGAGTCCACCTGTCTGATGCCAGAGTCCTTAGCTGCTTGCTGCGTTGTGCTGGAGTCTCAGCATTTAGCCTGGCATACGCCTGACCATTTGCATGAATGATTGGTTAAAGGGGGGGCCTTATTTAATGAATGACCCCTAGCATGCCCTGTTATCTCTCCCAGTGGGGTGACTGAGATCAACTCCTAAAACAGATGTTTCTAGTGCTGGCAATATGGCTCAGTTGAGCATGCTTGCTTAGTACGCTCGAAGCCCTAACTTTGATCCCCAGCACTGAATAAACTTGCTTTGAAGAAGCATGCCTGTAATTTCAGCACTTGGGAGAGAGGAGTCGGGGGAATCAGACATTCAAGGCCACCCTCAGCTACATAAAATCAAGGCTGGTCTGGGATATAAGACCCTGTCTCAAAAAAAAGAGAGAAGGAATTTCTTTGGTTGACTCTTTTGCTGAACTTAGTTATTTTTATTAAGGGGAGCAGGCAAAGAAGACCTTAACTGCAGCTGGCTCTCCCTCCCTGCCAGGTACGAGTGGTTCCAGGAGCTCGGGCTGAAGTGGTATGCCCTGCCTGCTGTAGCCAACATGCTGCTGGAAGTGGGTGGCCTTGAATTCCCAGCCTGCCCCTTCAATGGTTGGTACATGGGCACAGAGATTGGAGTTCGAGACTTTTGTGACATGCAGCGTTACAACATCCTGGAGGTGACAAGGGCTACCCAGCTGGACCATCTGGGGGAGCAGACAGGTGGGGTGGGTTGGTCCCCAAAACTATCTCACTCTCAACACCTGTCTTCTATAGGAAGTGGGCAGAAGGATGGGCCTAGAGACCCACACACTGGCCTCCCTCTGGAAAGACCGGGCTGTCACGGAGATTAACGTGGCTGTGCTCCACAGTTTCCAGGTAGGTCAAGCGTCTTAGGGGTGGGTAGAGGCTTTGGCAAGAAGGTCGCCCCCACATTCCCAATTTTGTCAGGCGATCTTGTCTGTTTCCAATTTTCAGGTAGGTATATATATGTTTTCCTTTGGGTTCACCTTATTACTTAGCTTCTCTAGGATCATGGACTATAGCTCACATGGTAACTTCTGATCTCCTTGCATCCACATCCAGAGTGCTGAGATCACAGGTGTTAGCTACCACATCTGGGTTGTTCATTTCTTAATGTGGTACTAGGGCTTGAGCCCAGGCTGTGGTGTATGCTAGGCCAGCACCCTGAAGCTGAGCAACCCTCCAGTGCCTATTCAATGTGTCTTGACTGACGATACTTTCATCTTGTGACGGACCCTCAGAACAGAGCCCTGTTAGGAGACAAGCAGCAACTGCAAATGGGTTTTAAGTGTGGCTAGACAAGTATTGATGGCAGCTGCAGGCCTTGGCTTGTACAGCATCTTCCCTCAGGAATGCCCCTCCCTCAGCCAGCTTGAACCCATCTCTAAAGACTTGCCCTCTCCTTGTAGCTGTCCTGACTCCCATCTCCCCTGGGCCTACCCCTGACATTAGGCTTTCTCCATGGTCCCCCCCACCCCCAAGCAGCCTTTGCTTGCCTCCTCCACAAATCCCACCGGACCTTACAAAGATGGCTGACACCCTTCAGCCTCCCCAAGAGGCTTGCTGTTTGTGGACAGCGCTTGGAGACCCGTGCCATCTCTCCTGTACCCGTGGCTGTCACAGTCCGCGACAGCCGGGCTGGAGCAGATAATGCCCACTGAGAGCATGTGCTGGTTCACGTTCTTTCAACAGCCTCACGATGGAGGAACAGAGACAGGAACTGTTGCCTCCCATTTCACAGATGAGGAAGCTGATGGGTGTCAAGGTTAAGGATCTCGTAGCTCAAGTCACGTGGCTAATGAGAAGGCAAAGTTTTGACCACTATGTTAAACATATTTCTCTTTCAAAGAAAATTTTTTAAACATTTTTTTTAACTTAGTGTGGAGGTCAGAGAACAACTTTTAGGAGTTGGTTCTCTCCTTCTGCTGTGTGGGTTCCCGGGATGAGATTCAGATCTGGCTTGATGACAAACACCCTTATCCAGTTGGCCATCTCCCGAGCCATAAAACAAATTTCTCTTGGTTGAATCGATCTCCAGACTTTGGGGGCACAGCTGCTTTTACTGTGTCGTTCTAGGCTAGTTCAGACCTTCGTGTCCTTTAGGTGTAAGCGGTGGGTAGCTTATCTCCCCTATATTCTGGTCCTCTCTGTCCCCACAGGTGACTAGGAGAGTTTTATATTTGCTTGTTTTGGAGACAGGATCTCCTGTAGCCCAGGCTGACCTGGAACTCCCTATGCAGCTACAGATTTGATCTTCTGCCTGTACCACCGGAGTGCTGAGATTATAGACATAGGGCCCTGTGCATGCCAGGCAAGCCCTCCACCAAGTGTGCCACCTTTGACTTCATATTTTCTTTATCTGAAACAAGGTGGTGCTGTGTGAGTGGCCCCCATCTGAGGTTCGCTGTTTGTTGGCAATGCATGGAGTTTCTGGATGCTCCTCTAGGGTCTGGGGGAAAACTATCATGTGACTGAGGGCTGGCCACCATGTGAACGGCTGTGACAATGGCCTCGGGGTTCAAATCTGTGGGCTTGGACCTGTATGTATTTCTGCAGCAATCGGTAGAGGACCAGGAGTAGTGGCAGAGCCGTTGCATAGATCACCTGCCTTCCGGGGCAGCCGTCCTCAACTCTCCTCTGCTGCCCTTATCTAAGTCCACTCCATCTTCCCCTCTTCCAGAAGAAGAATGTGACCATCATGGACCACCACACAGCTTCAGAGTCCTTCATGAAGCACATGCAGAATGAGTACCGGGCCCGAGGAGGCTGCCCTGCAGACTGGATTTGGCTGGTCCCTCCAATGTCTGGGAGCATCACCCCTGTGTTCCACCAGGAGATGCTGAACTACGTTCTATCTCCGTTCTACTACTATCAGGTCAGGGGGAGCGCCCCACCCTCCCCATCTTGTAGCTGAGCTGCAGACACTATGTAGTGTGACTGCCCAGGGTAGCACATGCCAGCTGAGGGCCACCTTGTCTCTAAGGTGCCCAGATGAGACTATACATTATCTAGTGTCCCCAGTAAAGAAATACTAAAAGTAGGTGGGCCTCTGCCTTCTGGGACATTAATAAAGAAAGCCAAGTGCCCACTGCTGTGTGGCTCCATGTGGGACCCAAAAGGTGCCTCTCTGAGCTTTTGCTGAGGTTTGGTGATGTGGGTGCCATGGGCTTCCATGAGTGCTATAGAGAGGATCCTCTGCCTCCCCCAACATCCTCCAGTCCTAGCCCAAACATCTGCCACTGTCATATCTCCCTTTTTTCCTGCAGGTCGAGCCCTGGAAGACACACATCTGGCAGAACGTGAAGCTGAGGCCCAGGAGGAGAGAGATCCGGTTCAGAGTCTTGGGGAAGTATGTGGAAGTGAGCAATGTTGCTGTCTGCACTGTGTCCCCGTTCACAAACCCCATTCCCTGGGTTTGCCATGAAGGGTGGGGCATATGGAGAATGTTCTTTATGGTTTTGGTTCCCCAAACTCTAGACACCAATCTGAGACTCATTTTCTTCTGTTGTCCCAAATGTCCCAAAGGGACTGAGTCAAGGTGTACAGGGGCCACCAGCCAATGAGAAATGGAGGATGCTTCCCCCTACCATCCCTGGTGCTGTCCCTTTTCCATTGTCTTCTGGGAGCTGACTCAACACAGCATCTGTCTGTCTGTCTGTCTGTCTGTCCCCACAGAGTGGTGCTCTTTGCTTCCATGTTGATGCGCAAGGTCATGGCTTCCCGAGTTAGAGCCACGGTCCTCTTTGCTACTGAGACAGGGAAGTCTGAAGTGCTAGCCCGGGACCTGGCAGCCTTGTTCAGCTATGCCTTCAACACCAAGGTACACACGTAGGAGGAAGGAGTCTGGGGTGAGTGCAGAGGGCCTCCTGGGAGCGGAGGGCTGATGTCTCCTGTGCTCCATGCAGGTTGTCTGCATGAACCAGTACAAGACAAGCGCCTTGGAGGAGGAGCAACTGTTGCTGGTGGTGACAAGCACGTTTGGGAACGGAGATTGCCCCAGTAATGGGCAGGTGCGTGGCCGGGGTCTGGTCATCTGGGGGAAGTGGGCACATTTGGGACTGGAGACTGCCCCAGCAATGGGCAGGTGGGTAGCCAGGGTCCTGGTCATCTGGGGAAAGAGGGCACATTTGGGAACAGAGACTGCCCCAGCAACGAGCAGGTGCGTAGCCGGGGTCTGGTCATCTGGGGGAAGTGGGCACATTTGGGAACGGAGACTGCCCCAGCAACGGGCAGGTGGGTGGCCGGGGTCATGGTCATCTCGGGGAAGAGGGGTTTGGGACAATCAAGAAAAGAGATCCAGGAAACAGAGCATGTCCTGAAGAGGGCATTGGAAGTAAGTGCTCAGGCCACTCTGGGTCCTTCTTGTGCCATTGTCCCAATGGCACACACAATGCCTTCTTGTGAACTGACCAGGCTTTATTTATGTTTTAGGTTATTTGAGGAGATAAACTTCATTACATTTATTTATTTGTTTCATGGGTGTATGCGGGTGTGTGCATGTGCAGGTAGCACAGCTTGCATGTGGAGGAACTTGCAGGAGGCAGTGAGCTGGGGGGAGGGGCAACTGGACCTGTCCAGTGGCCTGCCCCAAGAATGTGGATTCCTTGCCTGCTCGGGTGGCCAGGGTTTAAATGAACCACAATGGGAACGGCAAATAGTAGTTTTGTGGATCCTGCCCTGAGAACTCTGATACTTTGTCTTTGTAGACTCTGAAGAAAGCTCTGTTCATGCTGAGAGAACTTACCCACACCTTCAGGTGAGGCACCCTCCCACAGCCCTGCCTCCTGGGCTGTCTGGGGTCAGACTATGGAAGTGGGCATACACAGGATGTCTTCTCTAAGATGCCGAGGGCAGAGGCCCTGGTCTGAGTTTTGTCTTCTAAGTGGGTTGAAGATCAGGACACAAAAACCAAGTCCCTCTTGCAGGTCTGCAATCTAAGAGGGCATTAGTCACATGACCGAAGAAGGCCAGATTGTGGGTGTGGGAGAGTAGGGCTGTCCCTGCAGACCGTGGCTATGGCTACCATGCATCCTCAGTCTCCGCCCGTGTCCTCCTTGGCAGGTATGCTGTGTTTGGCCTTGGCTCCAGCATGTACCCTCAGTTCTGTGCCTTTGCTCATGACATCGACCAGAAGCTGTCCCAGCTGGGAGCGTCTCAGCTTGTCCACACAGGAGAAGGGGATGAACTCAGTGGGCAAGAGGACGCCTTCCGCGGCTGGGCTGTGCAAACCTTCCGGGTCAGTTCCCAGTCAGACAGGATGTAATGTGTTCATGCCAAACACACCTGAGCCTGGTGTTCCAGGGGTCATGACCTCTGCCAGGTGTAGGCCAGAGCTGTGGGCCTGATGTCTCAGGTCAAAGCAGCTCTCCCCAAACCCCACCCCACCAGGAAGTGTCACTCAGGGCTCTTGATCCAGGTGGGAGAAGGCAGCTCATCAACTCCCCGTCCTGAACTTCTGGCTTAAGGACTTTCCTACCAGTAGCCTTGGCCACCTCGGGACAGTGGTGCCTTGCTTCAGTCTCCCCAGTCTACAGAGGCAGGGACAGGGACCATACTGCTGACCTCTTGTGACCTGGCTGTATCTCCTCCAATCTTCTTTCTGGATTCTGCCCTGTAGATGGAGGGAATTTATCTCTGCAGTAAAAGGACACCAATTGGAAGCCCAGAAGACTTGGGTCTTCTCCATGAAGTTTTCTATCAGGATAGGGAAGCCCTGGGCCTCCCTCACTATATAGGAAGAGGATAAGAATATGATTGCAGCTTTAATATTTGCTATAATATCAATGGCCACTGTGTACTAAACCTGGGCTTCTCTGAGCTCCTTCAGTCCCCAGCTGACACACTTAGGAGTTTGGGGATGCATCCATTTGGTATTTGACCCACAGTGAAGGGTGGTGACGGTGATAATAAATGCCACTCTGCCTAACTTTCCAGGCGGCCTGTGAGACGTTTAATGTTCGAAGCAAACATCACATTCAGATCCCGAAACGCTACACTTCCAATGCAATATGGGAGCCACAGCAGTATAGGCTCACCCAGAGCCTGGAGCCTTTAGACATCAACAAAGGTACCAGCCCCTCTGCGTACTACTGGTCTTTCCTGCCTGGGTTAAGGCTATGTGAGCAAGGCTTGAGAGAGTGTAGTGAGAGCAGGGAGCCAGCATCAGTGGGTAGGTGGCAGGGGCAACTCTTCCAGACACTGTGCCAGCCTCTTGACCCACACGAACTGGCCTGTGGCAAATCCAGAGAAGTTACAGCTCAAGGACATGAAGTGTGGGGTAGCATGTGGGGGACAAGGGGCTGGAGCCAGTCTTCCAAAGGGAGCCACATGACATGAAGAATGCTTCTGGGGTGACTCGGGACAACAGTCAGTGGCTCAGCTCTGCCCATCCTGGGTGTCTGCATGTTAGAACATGCTTGGCTTTACCTCTGCCGTGGTCTGTGAATCCCAAATCCCTAAACTACATGGGTGTCCCAAGACTTTCTGTGTCTTAACGTCTAAACTGCATCTCCCAGTACTTCCCAACCTCAAAGCCACTGTTCATCCGGGATCCTTCTGGTTGTTTAATTTTAGTTACTGTTTCCCCCTTCTTTGTGTCTATGTGGAAGCAGGGAGCTGAGACAGGAACTCATGTGGCCTAGACTGTTCTCAAACTTTCCATGTGGCCAAGAATGGCCTCGAACTCCTGATTTCCTCCCTCTGCACCCAAGTGCTGGCATCATAGACTTGGGAGAACATCCGGCCAGGCCCAGGGTCTTTCTTTTTTTTTTTTTTTTTTGGTTTTTCGAGACAGGGTTTCTCTGTGGTTTTGGAGCCTGTCCTGGAACTAGCTCTGTAGACCAGGCTGGTCTCGAACTCACAGAGATCCGCCTGCCTCTGCCTCCCGAGTGCTGGGATTAAAGGCGTGCGCCACCACCGCCCAGCTCCCAGGGTCTTTCTTTACTTGTGATTCAAAACTAGCGGGGAAGGAAAACCTTACAGGTCCTACCTCAGGACAGCAAGAGCGAGAGTAGCCTGCAGGGATACTCCACTTAGCTTACGGGGCTTCCTCCACCACATCACAGGGCCTTCTCCCCCCACAGGGGCTCCACACACACACACACACAACACAGCAACTCCCTCCACAGCACAGGGGCTCCCCTCCACAGCACAGCGACTCCCCCCCACAGCACAGGGGCTCCCCCACAGCACAAGGGCTCCCCCCAACACACACACAGCACAGAAGCCCATGCCATCCTATCTCTGTCTCCCCAGCCCTCAGCAGTATGCACTCCAAGAACGTGTTCACCATGAGACTGAAATCTCAGCAGAATCTGCAGAGTAGGAAGTCCAGGTAAGGATGGGCAGGGCTCTGGGATGAATAAAGGACCCGAGCGAGTCAGTCTGTAGATGAGGAGGGAAGACGTGTCTGCTGAGGATGCTGCCTTCGGGACCAGCTTTCCTGCTAGTCCTTGGCACCTCTGCCTTTGCCCAGTTTGGGAACCAGGTCTCTGCCTCACTGACCCTCCTCTTTGGACTCTTACTAAAAGGGGTGACCAGGGGACACTCAGACCATTTGGGTCTTCAGATTTTTTTTTTTTTTTTTTTTTTTGATTTTTCGAGACAGGGTTTCTCCATAGTTTTTTGGTTCCTGTCCTGGAAGTAGCTCTTGTAGACCAGGCTGGCCTCGAACTCACAGAGATCCACCTGCCTCTGCCTCCCGAGTGCTGGGATTAAAGGTGTGCGCCACCACCGCCCGGCGGGTCTTCAGATATTTTGTGAGGATATTTGACAAGGATGGAAAGCTCTCAGCTGGGTAGATGAGGGTCATGGGTGACCTGTAATTTGTACCGAGTTGTCTTTCCTCTCCCTCACTCCTACCCTTTGGGGAGACTAGCCTCAGTTCTAATGAGAACAGGGTTTGTTCTAGAGACAAGGAAAAGCTATTTCCAATGCTCACACACCCTGGGTGAAATGCTTCTTGTGGCAAAGTTGTGGCCAAACCCTATGGGCTCGGTCGCTTGCTAGGGAGAGCTGTGGCCAAACTCCTTTGGAAAACTCTGAAGCTCGGAGGGTCCCCAACTGAGGGGAGGTCCTGCCACAAACCTTGGTTGGTGACCAAAGCTGGAGGAAGCCAGCAGGAGGGTGGCGGGAGAGTGCTTATCCCGGGGAAAGCTGCAGGTACCCAGGGCTCCCGTTTTTCTTCTGCAGTCGAACCACCCTGCTGGTCCAACTCTCCTTCGAGGGCAGCCAAGGCCCCAGCTATCTGCCTGGGGAACACCTTGGGATTTTCCCAGGCAACCAGGAGGCCCTGGTCCAGGGGATCTTGGAACGAGTTGTGGATTGCCCTTCGCCCCACCAAACCGTGTGCTTGGAGGTGCAGGATGAGAGCGGTGAGCCCCAGGCCCCCAGAAAGACCTACCCTCCTCACTCCCATCCCCAAGGACTGGGGACTATGTCTGTTCTGGTGTACTCCAGTCCCAGCTCATGGGAGAAACTCTGGTCTCCACTAGTAGTGATGCCTCCTGGAGTGTGTCCCCTTACCTCAGGGGAGGTATCAGAGAAGCAGAACCTGGTAGTGTCACCATCACCTGGGAGAAAGTGAGTCAGCCTGAAACTTAGAGACAAGGGACGTGAGGCATCCTTGGGGCTGTAAGAACGCGGATGTGGTCCAGATGGGATGCCACTAATATACAATCCTTTTTCCTAGAAGGAAGTGGGGGAGGGGAGAGTATGTGCCAGCATGCAGTAAACACCTGGACCAAGCACCATGTCAATCATTTCCCAAGTATGGTTCTCCTCATTGCCGGTGTCAGCCCAGCCTTTGCCAGAGACCACAGGGTTCAGACTCTCATCTGGGAAGTATGGAGTCAGTTTGAACCTGGGTCTGCTGACCCCAGATTGTGCTGTGATTGCTCTACAAGCTGTCTCTTGGAACCCCTGAAGCCTGGCTACCTCAATTTATACTGATCTATCTATCCGGAACCTCTTGATTTAATACCTCAGGGGACTGGAGCCATGAACCTTTCTCTAAATGTGCAGCTAGCCTCTGGGACATACATCAGTCTCCAGTGAACTTAGTCACTGTGAATTTGTAGTTCACGTGAGGATGTCAGAGACTCAAGTAGGGGGCACAAAAAGACATGGTTAGTTTGTCAGGACAATGTCAATATGGGTGCCCAGGTGGGAGCAGTCAGTCAGCCTACCTGGAGAAATTCATCAGCCCACCTGGAGCAATCAATCATCCCTGGCAGCCCTGTCTCAGCACCAGTACCTGATCTTTGCCACGATGTCAGAGCCTTCTCTTCCTTGAAGCTGGGGGATAGGAGTCTTCTGAGAGACCCAGACTGGGCCTTCCCAGACTGATACCTCACTCCCTCCATTCAGGCAGCTACTGGGTTAAGGACAAGAGGCTGCCCCCCTGCTCACTCACCCAAGCCCTCACCTACTTCCTGGACATCACTACCCCTCCCACCCAGCTGCAGCTCCACAAACTGGCCCGCCTGGCCACAGACAAGACTGAAAGGCAGAGGTTGGAGGCTCTGTGTCAGGTGAGGGTCTGGCTGGGGGGGTGAGGCCGGGGCATTTCATAGAGTAGAGGGACCTCTGAGACCATCTTCGCGAGGCTCTAGATGTGACTCATCCGTGTCTGGTGGGGGCTGGGTATCCTTTGCTGCCCATCTCTTGTACACGGTAGTACCAAGCGAACGAGTTTCTCTGAGAGCCAGTATGGTGTGCCCTGTATTCAAGCCCCATTTCTCTGACAAAATACACAATAGAAGCAATTTAAGGAGAGGAGGGTTCCGTCCGTCAGGGTGGGAGTCACAACAGCAGAAGTGTGGGTGGCTGGTCACCTCACTTCCGGAGTGAGGAAGCAGAGAAAGGTAGATGTAGAAGCCCCGCTCATTTTCTCCTTTTCCTCTTGTCTGGAGCCTCAACCCAGAGGAATTCCTGGTGGGTCTTCCCCAGTCGAACCTCTAGAAACACCCTCACAGAGGTGTGTTTCTGCGTGATCCTAAATCCAGTTCACAGTGAAGAGTAGTCAACACATAGCCGAAGGGCACTTCCTCGAATGTGCCCCATGGAGGGGCAGCCTCCACGAGTGGCCTTTGTCTTTCCAAATGTGAAACAAACGTGTGGCGTCAATGGATGTGATGGCAGGAGGGAACCGAGTTAATGGGTTAGTGGAGGGACATGCTTGTCTCTGTGAGAGGCACTGGGCACAGTAGCATCACCTCAACATCCGTGTGTGAAAGCTCTATCAACTTCAGTCCACAAGGACTAAGGCTAAGCTAGAAGGGACATCTAGCCATGATTTGAACCCAGATCCAACGGGTTTCAAATCATAGTGTAATAAGGAAGTGAGTTGATCTGGACATGGTGGTGCATGCCTGTGATCCCTGTACTCAAGAGGCTGAGGCAGGAGGATGGTGAGCTAGAGAACCAGCCTGGGCCAGCAAAAGAGTTCAAAGCCAATCTGGGTTATATAGCAAGACCTTGCCTTCATTCCCCCTCCCCCCCAAAATAGGGCATTGAGCCCTGCCCATAGGGTGCTAATATTGGGGAGGTTTCTGTGTTTTGATTTGTGTTGCTTGGTCTTGGTTTTGCTTTTGTCCTTCTTTTGTGGGCACTAGGAGTTGGCCTCAGGCCTTCATATATGCCAGGCAAGTGCTCTACCACTGGGACAAACTCCCATCTCTCTTATATTTTATTCTGAGGCAGGGTCTCACTAAGTTATCCAGGCTAACTCTCAGCTTAGTCTGTAGCCCCTGCTGTCAATGAACTTGGAATCCTCCTGCCTCAGTCTTGTGACTAGCTGATGTTGCAATACTGCCTCATCACACCTTAATTCTGCCCAGAATACATATCTAGGCACAACTGAAAAATGTTACTGGCTGCCCAGGTCTTTGCTTCCTCCCCAAGATAGTGGCCTCAGCACCCTGGACAGCGCCCGCCTTGCCCTTGTTGCGTGCCTAGGTGGGAGAGCTCCTTCCCTACAATGGCAGTTACCCTAATCCCTCACATTGCCCTTGGGTTTCAGCCCTCAGAGTACAATGATTGGAAGTTCAGCAACAGCCCCACGTTCCTGGAGGTGCTGGAAGAGTTCCCGTCATTGCGTGTGCCTGCTGCCTTCCTGCTGTCGCAGCTCCCCATTCTGAAGCCCCGCTACTACTCCATCAGCTCCTCCCAGGACCACACCCCCTCAGAGGTCCACCTCACTGTGGCCGTGGTCACCTATCGGACCCGAGGTGAGGCAGGCAGACTCTGACGTCATCTGCACTTGTTACTTTAAGGGCAGCTGTACTAGATTGTTTTTTGTTGCTGTGACAGACACCATGGCTACCTCCTCTACAATTTAGGAGAAGGAAGGGTTTGTTTAGTTTTCAGGTTACAGTCCATCATCATGGGAAACCGAGGCAGGAGCTTGAAGCATGGAGGAATATTGCTTTCTGGCTTGTTTCCTTTGGCTTGCTCAACTACTTCCTTATACAACTCAGGGTCACCTGCCCAGGGACAGCATG
The DNA here is from genome assembly GCF_950005125.1 of Chionomys nivalis. Lineage (NCBI taxonomy): Eukaryota > Metazoa > Chordata > Mammalia > Rodentia > Cricetidae > Chionomys > Chionomys nivalis. The sequence goes on from NC_080092.1 coordinate 59,738,493, forward strand.
GCCCACCGTAGGCTAGACTCTCCTCCATCAGTTGACAATCTGCTCCACAGACATGCCCATGAGACAGCCTGGCAATTTATCAACTGAGAGTCCCTCTTCCTGGGTGCGTCAAGTTGATGGCCAAGATTAACTGACCGCCTTGGCAGCAGCTCAACACCTCGGAGCTTTGGTCCCTATCAGCTGCATGGTGCAGTGACGGTCACCTGCCAGAGTTTTCATTAATGTGAGAAGCTAGCTGTGTGGGACACATTGCCAGGAGGCAGGCATGAAGCTCGCCCCTTTGTCTGCCATCCATGTGTCCTTTACAAGGGAGGAAAAGAGGCATGGAGTGGGTAAGCCACTTTTTCTGAGTCACCCTGTTAATAACTGGAGACTCAGAGGCAGGGAGCTTAGCTCTGAAGCTAAGTACTGGACACCGTTACAGTCTCTGACTGTGGAACAGGCTCAAATGGGCAGAGCCTTGAACCCTTGGGGAACCCAGTTATTCTTAGGACCCTAATGATGCAGCCCAAGACAGGAAACTTTGGTACAGATTGTTCACGCCCCCATTGCTCTCATTCTGTGATCCATGCTGGGACCTACACTGGGTGTGGGAACTCTGCCAACAGGCTCTGCCCTCATAGAGTAGGCATAAGGCAAGTAGAGGGTGCAGGCATGGAGATCTTAGAGAAATGGCTGTGTGTGACTGTAAACAGTGGGTACCCTGAGAGAGTGAGTGGGCGTGTGTGTGGAGCTACCATAGACTAGAGGGTCCAGTGATCTGTCCACTTACTCTTGGATCCTGCACTAGGTGGACTTGGCTCCCTGTTCTAACATCTGTAACTGAGCTCTGTCTGAGCTGGAAGGTCTGGGCAGGGTCCATATCTCAGAGCCCTCCCTTCTTGGCAAAGAACACAGTTTCCAAATACTGGACAGAGCCTGTATTTAGACTGACCACACCTCATCACTGGGTGAGAGAGGAGATGCATGTGAGCCCTGTGGAGGCCGAATTACACAGAACAGAAGCAAAGGATCATTCAAGTTGCTGGAGGCCTCCTCTGTGTGTCTGGTCATGAGGAAGAAGTGAATATAACCCAGAGGAAACTGGGGTATCTACAGGCCCAGGAAAGGCTGCTGGGGAGGACAGAGATGCCAGAAGAAACAGGGGGAGTGGAAGACCATTCCTCATCCTGGGCTCCTACTGGTGAAGACCTTCATGAGGACACTCCAGTGCCAGCCCTGGGGGGTCACTTCCCACTGCTGTGGGCAGAGCCTTGGCAGGGAGTGTGGCGAGAGTCCCTAGACAAACACTTGGGAGATGCTCCAGAGCAGGTTCTTAACCTTCCCAATGCTGTGACCCTTTAATACAGTTCCTCACGTGTGGTGACCCTCCCAAACCATAAGATTATTTTCATTGTTACTTCATAACTGTAATTTTGCTACCCTTATGAATCTTAATGTTAATATCTGATATGCAACCCCCATGAAAGGGTCATTTGACCCTTGAAGAGGTTGCAACCCACAGGTTGAGAACCAATGCTCTAGATTAAGAGTGAGGGACCTAAGCATGCATGGACCTGTGTCCACTATGACTTTAGTCACCTGTTCCTCTTACTTCTCTGTGACTCTGTCTGCAATGGCAAGGGGAGAATTTGCTCATCGGGTCCCTTACAGCCTTCCCTGATCTGTGTGGAGAGTTGGAAGAGAAGGTAACTCCTCATTCAGGAACGAGGCACCCAAGGGGTCTTGGCAGTGTAGGAAGAGCACCCATCTGGGTTGCATGAAGGCCACAGCGGTTGTTGGTAATGTCTGTGCTGTCATTGCAGATGGTCAGGGTCCCCTGCACCATGGTGTCTGCAGCACTTGGATCAAAAACCTGAAGCCCCAGGACCCAGTGCCCTGCTTTGTGCGAAGGTAAGCACCACTCAGAACACTTGAGAACCCCTGGGTCTGGGGATTCTGCAATACAATGGAAGGATTTAGGACTGAGTGCTCCCCTCGGCCTATGAAGGTTTGAGGGGGGTGTGATTCTGGGTCTCTTCATTTTCCATCTGACTACAAGGTGTCGTGGAGTCCATGGCAAGGGCAATGGTGATGGTGGGTGGTGGGGTCCAGCGTACAGTGAGACTGGACCTTTCACCAAAGATCTCAGGTGTGGGGAGATGCAATGCCTTGGCAGGGAGGATAAAACTTTGCATAGGGCTTAGAGATCGGCGTATCCCTCCATCCCTGACAGTACCGCCATACTGTGTGCTCAGCTCCCTGGCCCTATCCTGAGTGTGTTTCCGCCTTGGGGTGTCTGAGGTCTCCTTCCTTCTGTTTCCTTGCAGCGTCAGTGGCTTCCAGCTCCCCGAGGACCCCTCCCTGCCTTGCATCCTCATTGGCCCTGGCACGGGCATCGCCCCCTTCCGCAGTTTCTGGCAACAGCGGTTCCATGACTCCCAGCACAGAGGTACAGGAAGGGAGCATGCTAGTTACCGTGATTACACATACACATGTACATCAAATTATTACACTGTACCACATAGGTAGGTAAACAGATTTGGAGGGTTTGTGGCTGCCCACTTCATTCATGTCTCCTCATGTTTCCTTGTTCTTTTTTTTTTGGGGGGGGGGAGGGTTGTTTTTGTTTTTTTCTTTTTGAGACAAGGTTTCTTTGTGTAACTTTTTTTTTTTTCGGTTTTTTGAGACAGGGTTTCTCTGTGGTTTTGGAGCCTGTCCTGGAACTAGCTCTTGTAGACCAGGCTGGTCTCGAACTCACAGAGATCCGCCTGCCTCTGCCTCCCAAGTGCTGGGATTAAAGGCGTGCGCCACCACCGCCCGGCGTCTTTGTGTAACTTTTGTGCCTGTCCTGGAACTTGTTCTGTAGGCCAGGTTGGCCTCAAACTCACAGCAATACAGCTGCCTCTGCTTCCTGAGTGCTGAGATTAAAGGCATGCGCCACCATCACCAGCTTTCTTGTCCTTTTTTAATGTATTTGGAGGGGTGCATGCGTCTGGACTCACATATGGAGGTCAGAGGTCAACTTGCTTCTCTTCTTCCACCACATCAGTCCCGGGGACCAGACTCTGTGTCTTAGGCTTAATGACAGCTCCCTTCCCTGCTCAACCATCGCACCAGCCCATTTTGCTGCACTTGTTTGCTTGTTTGTTTTTGTTTCTTTAATGATGGCCTTGTTTTTGGTACCATCTATGGAATAACCCATAGAATGAGCCTGTGAAGACGACCTCAAAGCTACAAGATGAAATTGATACATTTCAGATAGACATTTTCCTTTTGTTTGAGAAACAGCCCAAAAGAAAGGATATCTCTATGCTTAGAATTATCCCAGGAGGCTTTTGTAGAACCTTTAGCAATGCCTGACATTTAAGAGCATGAACATGAAGTCCAGCACAGTCAAGAGCATTCAGGAGGTAGTCTGGGATGTCCTGGACACCCGAGGCCTCCCCACCTGCATTTGATGTCAACTGTGTCAGAAGAGATGATTTTTACAAAAGAAGGCCACAGAATTTCTGGTATTTCACTAAAAGAATGCCCTTAGCATGTTAAACACACACACACACACACACACACACACACACACACCTACATATATACATCTGGGACAGAGTCTTGCTAGTGTATCCCTGGCTGAACCAAAAACTCCCTACATGGACAAGGCTGGCCTTGAATTTTCAGCAATCCTCCTGCCCCTACTAGCTATAATGATATTTTAAAAGGAGAAAGTAAAATTAAAATGCAATATGGCAAGTTAAAAAAAGATCTATGTGTTGATATAATCATAACTGACACTGACCCATGTTCTTCAGGACTGCTTCCATTAACTATAAACGGGGGATAATACCAGATAAGAAACTTACCTGTTGGGCACCTGATGGTCATGGGTCTCCCTCTGGTGGCTATTGTGGTAATTGCAACCTTCTGGGTTTTAAAGGGCTCAAAGGAGGTCGCATGACCTTGGTGTTTGGGTGCCGGCACCCAGAGGAGGATCACATCTATCAGGAAGAGATGCAGGAGATGGCCCGCAAGGGGGTGCTGTACCAGGTGCATACAGCCTACTCCCGGCTGCCAGGCAAGCCCAAGGTAAGTGTGCCCACCCAGCAAGCCCGTGCCTGAGCTACACAGTCCTCCCTCTCAGAGCCTCCTCTGCTCCAAAGTGGGAGACAGCTGCACAGCCTCAAGTGATATGAAAAGCACTATGAGGAGAACCCCAAGTCTGGAATGGTTTGAGAATCCCACTGTATCCGCAGTCCACAATGCGGGCAGCTGTAGGCGCCCAGCAGCCCTGGGTGCAGGGCTGTGTGGGGAGATGTCCTGTAGACTGGCTTTATCCTCAGCTCCACATTATCGACTTGTTGAGCTGATTCCACCAGGGCCCTCAAATGGGCACTGTGCTCCAGGGGCATGAGCAGTCAGTATAGACTCTCAGCTCAGACCCTTGTTTCCTGAGGATCCCCTTCGGTCCAACAGCTGAACCATCTTATGTGGAAAAAGCACAATTCTGAGCGACTTAGGACCTCTCTTATAAATGGGAACCTGGGTGCCTACACCCCAGTCCTAAATCAGAGCTGGGGCTGCTACATGCTGGGAAACGCCTTCTTCCTGGGGTATAGGCAGGCAGATCTCAGAGCTCTGGGCAGGGAGGGCCACTAGCTTGATGGAGCATTTCTGAAGTACGGTGAACTCGGGGACGATCCGTGGGTTCCATTGGCCAGGATGCTTGTGCATCCTGAGCTGAAGTCCTGACTGAAGCCCTCAGTGCCCCTCCTCCCCTCCTCATGGCCAGTGTGCCTGGCCACAGGGACCACCCAGGGCTGGTGCCACCATAGTCTCTACTTTTAGGTCTATGTTCAAGACATCCTGCAGACGGAGCTGGCCAGTGAGGTACTCAGCGTGCTCCATGGGGAGCAGGGCCACCTCTACATTTGTGGAGATGTGCGCATGGCTGGGGATGTGGCTACCGCCTTGAAGAAGCTTGTGGCCACCAAGCTGAACTTGAGCGAGGAGCAGGTTGAGGACTATTTCTTCCAGCTCAAGGTATGAAAGTTGCCATGGGACCCTAGAAAAGGGTGTAGGTGAAGGTCACGTGCCATTGGAATCGGCCCTGGGACCCAGAACTGGGAGGGCCCTGAAACCCTCTGCGCCACTGCAGACACCTGGGATGGGCTGACTGGCAGGGCTCCTGGGGGCGGGGACTTCCTGTTTCATACCGGCCGCCGGCTAGCTGAGAAGTCCGGCTGGTATTTTCCTAGAATCAGAGTAATAGACTCTGCTCCACACACCCCCGCAGAAAGGACCCATAGAGCAGAGCAGGGCTGTGGACACCAGGACTGGGAGATCTGTCCCTACTGGCTATGGGAAACATACATTTATTTACAGCGATCTGCTGGCTGGATGCCCTCAGGCCTCTCAGGAAGGACTCCCGGTAGCAGGGCTTGCCTTGTTCCAGGAGCTCAAGGACTGTCTGTGACATTTCCCGCTGCCCTTCTAAGGGCATTATGAGGGAAGAATGACTGTTACTCCATTTTGTAGAGGGAAGGGGTCCTGGTGCTGACTATGAGAGCCCAGACTCATGGCCTCTCTCTCCCTTTCCCTCTCTCTGTCTCTCTGGTTCCCAAACCTGTCCTTAAGGCTTAGACTCATGCTCCACATTTATATTAAGTGCCTACTATGTGTTAGAGATTAGAAGCAATTAACAAACTGCCTCCCCCCAAATGGCCTAGGACATGATAGTGCACACCTTTAATCCCAGCACTAGGGAAACAGAGGCAGGAGGATCAAGAGTTCAAGATCATCCCTCGGTTACATGTCAGTTCAAGGTCAGCCTCGGCCACGTGAGATCCTGTCTCAAAACAAAAAAAGCAAAAAGCCAAGCTAAATGGAGCTTACGTTCTGGCAGGGTTGATGAAAGAGAACACGTAGAATGTGCGCTGCTTCAGGTGAGGATTAAACAGAACAGAGGCTCAGAGCAGGCATGCATTATTTTAGTGAAGATGCTGCAGAGGGGGGTTACTGGGAGGTGACGTGTGAGCAAAGTCCCTGAAGAAGGTAAGGAAGCAGGTTTGTGCATCCCCGACACAGAGGTCTGGACTATTCTGTTGGGAGAGCAGCAGGTACAAAGGTCCCGGGGTGCAGATTGTTCTGATGTGTGGTGACTAGCAAGGACATCATGGATGCCTTACAAAGTGTGTTCAATGTGTGTCAGGTGTGGTCATGGACTTTTGTCATCAGGTGGGGCAGAGGCACGGCACACCTGTACACCCTAAGGCTTTGGGGAAGCTGAAGCTTTAGAGTGATGGGGTCAGCATGGGGTATCTGGGCTGCAGAGATGTCTTGGCAGTTAAAAGCATATACTATTCTGTATACCACCTGCCTGTAACTTCAGCTCCAGGGAATCTGATGCCCTCTTCTGGCCTCTGAGGGCATTGCGCTCGTGTACATACAACCATACAGCCACAACCACAGCCACACAACACACACACACACAGAGCACGGGCATGTGCAAAAATAAAATCATAGCCAGACACGGTGGCACATGCATGCCTTTAATTCCAGCACTCAGGAGGCAGAGGCAGGAAATCAATAATTTTTTTTTAATTAAAAAAAGAAAATAAAAGCTGGGGATGTAAGCTCAGTCCTTGCCTCGCACATGAGAGGCCCCAGACTTGATCTCTAGCACCAAGGAGAAAAGCTCCCAAGGTCAGATCATTTGTAACCCATGTTCGGGTCCATAAAGAGCAACAGGTGGCTTTGCCCTCAGCCTGCTGCTGTGTGCTCTGATTTCAAGACCTGGGGAAAGGGAGGCACACACAGCCTGCTGCATGCATGCATGCATGCATGCCAATCTCAAAACTCACATCCACTGGTGTTGTGTGGGATGGACACTAAGCAGGTAGTGGGGCCGCCATCCATCCATGAAGTTTGGGAAGAGGCTGAGGTGGGCCACGCACAGCACTGAGGAGAAATCGAACCTGGGTGTGACGACAGCAAGCCAGGCAAGCAGGAAGGCACAGGGTTAGTGAGTGCATTGCGTGTGTTGCCAGGAAGCTGTTGCAGCCCCAGGGTTTTGCGCAGGCTAGACGTGGGAACTGAGAGTTGGCTGCTTCAGCAGAGCTGACGCCTTGGCCTCTGTTTCATTTCACAGAGCCAGAAACGTTATCATGAAGATATCTTCGGTGCAGTCTTCTCCTACGGGGCAAAAAAGGGCAGCGCCTTGGGGCAGCCCAGAAGCACAAAGTTCTGACAGCCCAGGAGTTACAGCTTCCGACACGGAAGTCAGTGATGGACTCAACTCCCCAGCTGGTCAGGGGCCTTTTTCACCGAGTCCTTCACATTGTAACTCTCGTCAACACACCCTACCAAGTAACATTGTGGACTGCTTGAATCTCTCTTTCCCTCTCCCTCCCTCTTCTTTCTACTTCTCCTTCCCCTCTCATGCTTCCCTAAACCCTTGGAGCTGCAAAAAGAGAAAAAGGAAAAAAAAAATCTCCTGATCGAAGCACTTTGAGTGACCACCAGGAGGAGCCACGCATCGTGTACAGTTATTTATACTTTGTATTTAAGGAAACACCCAAGGCCCTCATGGGCCTTCCCTGTATAATTTCTCGATGAAAATATTGATACAAAATGCAATTTATTTTAATCACCCTGTGTGTTTGATTGAGTTTTGTAGTGTATATTCTCAAGTAATATATGGATTAAGGCTGGCGGGACCCAGAGCCTGGGCAATGAAGCCCCCCGTGAAGGAGCATGCTAACCAGGTCCCCCAGGGGGCCGCGGATGAAGCTTGTGATTGTCTGAAACCTAGTCCTGGCAAGCAGCCCGGATCTGCTTCACACATGGTGCACCTTCTGCAGGGTGTGGTGAGCCCTGGGGTCTTCCTGAAGACCTTGACCCTCACCCTGTCTTAGAAGACAGTGTGCTTAGGGACTGTGGATGCAGTTCAGTGGGCAGAGTGCTTACGTGGCATACACAAAGTTGTGGGTGTGATCCCAAGCACTGTATAACCTTGGGCATTTGGGCACGCACTTGTAATCCCAGCACTTAGGAAGTGGGGGCGGGAGGATTTGAAGTTTAAGATCATCCTCAGCTGCATGGTGAAAGGAAGACCATCAAGAGAGAAAGATTGGAAGTGTTGGGTGTGCTCCATAGCCTGTTTAATGAGATCAGCCAGCCACTAGCTGGCTCCTGGGCAAGTTCTCTGCATGTGAAGCCTCGATGTGAAGGGCACCACTGTCCTCACCTGCCCCGTGCCCTTAGCAGACAGAGCTCCTTACCAGACAGCCGCATTGCTGTTCCTTACCCTGCACCAGGAGGGCGCTGACCTGAGGGGTCGGATTAGTTTTCCTCGTCCACTTCCACAGCTGCATCAGATGGAGCAGAAGAGGCGGGAGAAAGGAACCCACCAGTCTCTGGTTGCCCGTGGAAGCCCCCACCCCCACCTGCAGTAATGCACCTGAACAGTGTGGCCCAGAGTCCAGTTTTCCCACATGCTCAGGTGTTCTGAGCCACCTGGGGGATCGTGTTAAAATGTGACCTAGATACTGGGGGATGGGGAGATGGCTCTGTTGGTAAAGTCCTGGTCATTTGTTTGGACCCCAGCACCCACATAAACTTAGCTAGGTGTAGTCCTGTCACCCCAACTCTGAGAATGTGGAGACAGACAGACCCCTGGAGCTCACATGGCCACAGACCTAGTTAATCAGGGAGCTCTGGCTTCAGTGAGACACCTGGTCTCCAAAGATAAGGCAGACAGAGATTAAGAAAGTTACTGTGTGGGGACCAGGCTCCAGCCACACAGAGCTTTGATAGGAATTCACAGAGTCGGGGAAGCTAAACTTTTCTGAGGCAGGTTAGGGAAAGAAGCACTCCCAAACTCCCTGATGGTTCCCTTCTTTCTCCTCTCTCTGGCTCATGTTTCAGAGCTTCTCTCCCCAACAGACTCTTCCAGGCGGTACAAGAGTCAGAACAGCTGCGCTCCACTCTCAAGTGAACGATTTTAGGGAAAAACGTGTTTTTCATCTCCCCCACATGATAAACATTTTACATATTACAAGTGAAAAACAAATCACCCCAAGAACCCACATACATTCAAACCCAAGCAACTTGATATAGATTAACCATGTGGCAAACAAGGTGTTCTTATCGGATCTTTCACTGGCAGGCTGAAGTTTGCAGTTACAAAGAAAGGACCAATTACTTTATTACTTATCTTTTCTTTTATTGAAAAAAAAATTTCCGCCCGCCTCCCAGCCTCCCATTTCCCTCCCCCTCCTCCCCCTTCTCTCTCCCTTTCCCCACTCCTCTCCCCCTCCCTCTCCAGTCTGAAGAGCAGTCAGGGTTCCCTGCCCTGTGGAAAGTCCAAGGTCCTCCCCCCTCCATCCAGGTCTAGGAAGGTGAACATCTAAACTGGCTAGGCTCCCACAAAGCCAGAACATGAAGTAGAATCAAAACCCAGTACCATTGTCCTTGGCTTCTCATCAGTCCTCATTGTCCGCCATGTTCAGAGAGTCTGGTTTTATCTCATTCTTTTTCAGTCCCAATCCAGCTGGTCTTGGTGAGCTCCCAATAGATCAGCTCCACTGTCTCAGTGGGTGGGTGCGCCCCTCACGGTCCTGACTTCCTTGCTCATGTTCTCCTTCCTTCTGCTCCTCATTGGGACCTTGGGAGCTTGTTTGGGTGCTCCAATGTGGGACTCTGTCTCTATCTCCATCCATCGCCAGATGAAGATTCTATGGTGATATGCAAGATATTCATCAGTATGGCTATAAGATAGGGCCATTTCAGGTTCCCTATCCTCAGCTGCCCAAGGAACTAACTGGGGACATCCCCCTGGGCACCTGGAAGCCCCTCTAGGTTCCAGTCTCTTGCCAACCCTAAGATGGGTCCCTTAGTTATGAGGCTTCCCTGCTCTCATAACCATCCTTTCTTTATTTATTACTTATCTTTAAAGGTGATCTTATAAGGAATCTTAAAGGAATCCAAACCTAAACTTTTATATATGAGAAAGAATCAGTTAGCTCTACTTTAAATCTTTAGGGCACATATCTACTCATTAATTTTTTACATCAGGAGACTGAGGACAGAAATGGGTATAAGGAATTAATCATCACCTTTGGCCATCAACCAAACCGAGCAACGTCAGCCAGTAATTGGGCTGCTTTATTCTTGTTCCCTGACCTTAAAGAGTTCCTCACTCAACGAAGCGTCTTTCTAAATCTTTAGATTATCTTCTTGGGTTTTTCACCTCAAAGTTTTTAGTCTAACGTTGTTATTTTCAAAGCTTTGTTTCAGCTGTTGAGGCACTCCGAGCCCTGTGAACACATCTCCCAACAGTAAGGTTAAAAGAATTTAAACTAGCTGGGCTACTGGGACTCAGCTGTCAGTCATTAACTAGAGCTTCAATCCATGCAGCTCCTTAGGCGAGACTCACAGACCCCGGCTGTGAAACATATCCTTGTTTTTATTTTCATTCATCAAAACTCTGTATAAGCTGTCATTATCAAATTAGCTTAGGGAGGGGTCATCCTGACAATCCACAGGTAAAAATGCCCAGTAGAACAGGATGTTTCCAAGAGATAAACACATTATATTACAGACAATGGATACCATGAAAGAGTGCTGCAACAAACATGTTAAGGCACAGCAGAAGCAAAAAGCATTCTGGGGTCTGTAGTCCCGGGCCTTGACTAACTGAGATTGGCCCATCAGAGGATTCCTTTCTGCTGAGCTGACACCTGGACCTTCAACTGCACCTCGGGGCTCCTCTGGCATGGTCCACAGCAGGAAGACACTCGGGCTGGGCGTGGTGGCGCACACCTTTAATCCCAGTACTCAGGAGGCAGAGAGAGGTGGATCTCTGTGAGTTTGAGGCCAGCCTGGTCTACAGAGTGAGTTCCAGGACAGTCAGGGATACACAGAGGAACGCTTTTGGTGGCGGGGGGTGGGGACACGGATAAAAAGAAGAAATTCAGAATTGACCTCTGGCCTTCACACACATGCAAACACATTCTCACTCTCTTACACGCACATAGGCACTTGTGTACACACACACACACACAGGCTCAGTAGGGCTGGGAAGGACAAATGCGGCCTTTTCTTTTCTTTCATTTGTGTTTATGTGTGACAAGGTCATTCTGTGCAGCCCAAGCTGCTCTTGCCTCAGCCTCCCAGGTGTGCTGCTGCAGTTCTTTTTGTTGTTGTTGTCGGGTTTTGTTGTTGTTGTTGTTGTTGTTTTTCAAGACATGGTTTCTCTGTGGCTTTGGAGCCTGTCTTGGAACTCACTCTGTAGACCAGGCTGGCCTCGAACTCACAGACATCCACCTGCCTCTACCTCCCAAGTGCTGGGATTAAAGGCGTGTGCCACCACCACCCAGCTGAGCTGCTGCAGTTCTGACCAGCTCCCAGGTGTTGGAGATGTTGCTGACCTGAGGTCTCAAAAGTGATGGAGGCCTCGATGAGTTAGCAGGGTGCAGGAGATCCCTCATGTGGTGGGTCCCCACCCCAAGCCCCTCTGCTGGGAGGCCTACTGCAGATCAACTCCTTATCCCTTATCCCATTGCTTCCCCCTCCCACCCAGCACAAGCTACCAAGGCTTCCACAGCCTCTGCCCAGCCTGTCCCTACCTCAGGGGCCCGGGGTTATTTACAGAGGCCAGCATTCCCATCAGAGACTGTGTGTTCCAGTCCCCACCCAGTTACCCCAACACCTTGTGGGGTTTGAGAGGAGGGACCCCTGTGAGCAGGTATGGGCACCTACCTGCTTCCTCGCAATCCCTTTAGAAGGTTCCAGAATGTCTCCAGACCCATTCAATAAGCAAGTCGTCTCTCATGTGTGTGAAAAGGAGTATGATTTATTGTATGGACACTGGGCAAGCATGGGGAAGAACTGATGAGGACAATCTGGTCAGCTGGAGGCCAGTGGGATGACACCAGGTGGCCTTCCTGCGGTGGAGTGATGGGAAGAAGGGATAAAAGAAAAGGGCCAGAGAGGTTGAAGATCAGAGAAAGGGGCAGACCCAAGGGGGTCACTTCCCTCAGTGTATAACTAGTTGGAGAACCATGACACTGTGGGCTGGAAGCCATGTGCCACACAGCCAGGACACCCACTTCGTGGAGCGAAGTGAACTGGGAGTTCCCCCTTCTGAAACTCCTGTCTGCAAGGTGCTCTTCTGATGGCGGGTTCTGGGGAGCCAGGGCTGAGGCAGAGAAGAGGTAACAAAACACAACAGGGTGCCCCAGCCCTCATTTTTAGGCTTTTGCCTATGTCTGCACGTGGGTCAGTTGGACATCGCCTGCAACTTCTAGACTGTTGATGGCTGGCAAATGCTTCAGACGGTGGAAGTATTCACACAGGTGCTGCCCGTCCACGGCAACCTTGAAGCAGTGACCTTCACACAGGATCCACACCTGGGCAGAGACGCCACAACATTTGCAGGGCATTTGGCAACCCAGGCTCGCACCTCCCTCTCCCATCTCTCCTTCCTCAGGAGCCAGCCTAAAACCTGGCCTCTAGCCAACCTGAATGGTTTGCCCTTCATAGGCTGATCCCAAGCCCAGAATGTTGTTCCCACCCTGCACACCTTCCCTACAGGGGAAAGTGCTGGCCCACCCCTCACCATGACCTACCCTGTCTCTCGCACCCCCTGACCCCTACCCATTTCAGCCAACTGTCTGCTCAGATCATATCCCTCACCCCCGTGCTCACTCTCCAGCTGAACCCTAAGCCACTAGCAACAGGAATGCCGGCTCAGGCTGTCTGTGTCGTTCTCAATGAGACAACTGACACAATGTTAAAGCATCGTGACCCATGGCCACCGCTAAGACTCATATCGCAGTGTGTGAGGCCCAGGCTGGCACTCATGACGCACTGTATGCGTGCACTATCCAGATGCTGCAGACTCCGCCTGCTCCACCATTCCGCTCTGTGAGACTCAGTCTTGTTAGGTCTTTGTTCTCACTAAATTAAAATCACAGCTCAGGGGGCTGGAGAGAGGGTTCCGCCGCTAAGAGCACGGGCTGCTCTTGCAGAGGCACTGGGTTCACTTCCCAGCTCCCACATGGAAGCTCACAGCTGCCTGTAACTCCAGTTCCAAGGGATGGGATACTTCTGATTTCTGAGGGCCTCAAGCATGCATGCACATGGTGCATAAATATCCATGCAGAAAAACACTCACACACATTAAAAAGCAAACAAATGAAAAACAAAAAGAAACCTGCAAAGACCTCAGCAGGGTCTGACAGTTCACACATGCCAGTTCAATAGTAAAAAAAAAAAAAAAAAAAAAGAGCCAGGCTTGCTGTATGTCTATAATTAATTCCAGCACTTGAGAGGCAGAAGGATCAGGAGTTGAAGGCCAGCCTTGAACGCATAGCAAGTGTGAGGCCAGCCTGGGCTACTACACGTCTCAACAATAACAAATACAAGCTCCTTTCACTACCCATAGAGCCCTACATTCTACTCTCAACCTTGAGGCAGAGCGTGTTGCCATGACATTTTCAAACGATGGCCGCACATTGCCTTGGGGTGAGGCCCAGGCATTGATTTTTCTTATTTAAGCTCATGGGGTGATCTGATGTCATAATCAGGGTCGATAAGGCCTGCTTAGGGATCAGGCTTCTGGCTGAGCGCGAATCCAGCTCTCAGTGTGCTTCCTCCTGGGTGACACATAATTGCGGAAGCAAAGGAGTGAATGGCAATTCACTCCCGGGTTTGATTGGCACAAACTGGCTGGTATGACCTCATGCAAGTGCCCCAATCTTGTGAATGTGTTTGCCTATCTGTAGAAAGCAGGAACAGTGCCCTGGAGAGCAGAACTGTACTTTGACCTATGCAGGAAACTGAAGCAGCATTCAGGCAGTTCAAGACTTGATTGGGTTCAAGACTAACCTTACCAAGGCCCCGTCTCAAAATAGAAGAAAAGCAAGGAAGGAAGAAAGAAGGAAGAGAGGGAAGGCAAAGCAAAGAAAGAAAGGCTCAGGCCTGTAATCTCAGCTTTTGGGGGCTGAGGTAGATGACTGTAGGCCAGTCATCCTACAAAGTGATTTGTAAGTAAGCCTGGGCTAAAGTGAGTCCCTCCCTAAAACAAAACAAAACAAAAGGAGGGCTGGAGATGTAGCTCAGTGGTATTGGACTTGCTCAGCGTGCACAAGACTGTAGATCAGTCCCCAGAACAGGGGGAAGGGGGCACGGCAGATAGAAGCCCTTACTTTAGCAGGGACAGCAGTCATGAAATAATACCGATTTATACAACATTCTTCCTTCTTTGTGGTGCAGCCCTCCTAACCTCCATCCCATCACAGACCCATACACCCTCCCAGCATCTTACCGAGAAGCTCTGGCCACGATTGAAGGGCATTTTCCCAGGCAGATTTCGCTCCTCAGGCCCCCAGGAGCTGTTAATCTGGGTGTTTCGGACCACCACCTTCTCATCCAAACGGGGATTCAGGTGAAAAGCAACGTCCATCCCAGAGCGAAGGTTGATGTGGAACCTGAGATGGGCAGTTCACATAGACCCCGTCTGTGCACGGAGCTCTGAGCCCACCCTTACCCAACACTCCCAGGTAGCTCAGAGCCAGAGCCTGGCCAGAACAACCCTGGGAGCCTCCAGTCTCCCAAGAGTCCTGGGGGCCTGTCTTACCTTTTAGCATTGGGCAGGACCATGCCTGCTATGAGGATGGTCTTGGATGGGTAGAGCCCACTTGGAATGGAGGTGAAGAAAGGTACAGGCTGTTGGGAGAACGAAAACAGCTCATCAGCCGCTGGACTGCTGCAGCAGGGACTGTGGACTCTGAAGTCATGCCTGTGAGTCCTGCATCTTCTGGAGGGAACCCAGGGTCCTTTACTTGGTTCATTAAAGTTAAAAGAAAGCCTTCCAGTGTTTCTCAAAATACATTTCAACTACCATGGGAGGAACCTTGACAGGGCACAAATGTCTTGTTGGGGTGTTGTGGTTTGAATGAGAATGCCAACCCTCAGATGCTCGTATATTTGAATAGTTGGCCGCCAGTTGGTAGAACTGTTTGGGAAGGATTGGGGGAGTGGCCTTGTAGGAGAAAATGTGTCACTGGGAACGGGCTTTGAGGTTTCAAATGACCTCCACCATTCCCAGACACAACACACTCTATCTCTCCCTCCCTCCCTCTCTCCCTCCTCCCTCCTACAAAATGTGAGCTCTCAGCTACTGCTCCAGTACCACGCCTGCCTGTTTGCCGCCATGCTCCCTGCCATGATGGTCACGGACTCTTATTAAGCCCCAAATCAAACCCTTTGTTCTACGAGTTGCCGCGGTTGTGGTGTTTGTGACATCAATAGAAAAGTAGCCAAGGCCGGGCTTCAGTTTGCTCATGCTGAAGGGGCCATTTTAAAGTTGAAAACTCTGTTCAGCTCTCCACTAATTCACATGGGTATTTTTAACTGTTCACCTGGATGTAGGAACCTTCACTGATCATGCAAGTCAGAGGACGGTCTCCCCTCAAGATGCCCTTCATCCCTCACCGTGCCTAACAGAGCTCAGGCTCTCTGTAGGGAACCACTTACATAAGCCGAGGAGGGGTACACCACAGGCTGGATTCCGGAAGTCTGTGGGAGAAATCAGGATTCCACATAGAAGTGACACATACTTCAGGGCGACCTCAGTATCTAGCCCTTGAGATCTCCCATTCCCCTTCTCTGTCACACTAGCATTTCTAAAACTTCCTGCTGTTTTCCTGGCGCCCATTATGGTCCCCTGCCCTTCAGCCACTCCCCGTGCAGCCCAGCCAACTTTGGGTCTCCCACCTGCACTGCACTGGGTGGGAGGTTGGGGGGAGCTAGACCAGCTGTCTGCAGTGCCTCGGACAAGGGGCTTGACCTTAGTAAGCAAGCTAGAGGCTGGAGCCTGGGCGACCTGAATTTCTTGGAAGACTGTTTCTGAATCTGTGCTGTCCCTAGGAGAGTTTGAGCTGTGTCATCTTTCTAGCCCAGGGCCCGAGCCCAGGTTTCTCCACCCTCTTTCATAAGCACTTTGGTTCCAACTTTGAGACTCTAGGGAATTCTGGTTTTGATTAAAGGAAAGGGGTGGAGCTGTAGGATAACAAAAAATGTTTAGACTTACCGGAAATGGCTGTCCAAAGGCACTGTGAATTGTGTGGATGACGGTTTGAGCCTGGGAAGAAGAAAGGGGTCTTAACCAGTTCTCGCCATTGTGAAGACTATCACGTGCCACCAGAGGGCGCTACTTGATCTTCGCCCTTAAGCTTGAACCTCGAATTCTAACCAGGGAGGTCTTTCACCACAGCCCCTCCCCAGACAGGGACGGGGAGAGGCATTTCTCTACTACAGAGGAAGCTGGATTACACTAGAGTTCCACCCCACCAGCCTTGATTTGCAGGAGGGAGGGGGGAACGTGTGGCTCCCTCTGGGACAAACGAACCCATTCCGCCTACTTCCGCCTCCCCCGCGCTGGGATTACAGCACCATCACGCGTTGTTTGTGAAGTGCTGAGGATCAGACTTTGCAAGCGCTGGGCAAGCACTTCACCGACAGAATCCCAGCCCCATTTTCTATTTGCTCGGAGCCAGCCAAGCAGGCACACCTGCGACCCCTTTCCACCAACACCGCTGAGGCCTGGTGCATGGAGAGCCTTGTCTGCCCTCATGGGGGAGGCTGAGCCTGCCCCTCCTTTTAACCCACAATAAGGGCCATAATGAAGAGGTTCTAAAATGTAAAAGGATCAAGTGACTTACCACGGGTGCCTGGTGGGCAGGCCGGATGCCCTGAGGCTGAAAAGGATCAAGGGGGGGGGGGAGATGTTATCTATGGAGTCTGTGGGTGAGAGACATTTTCAAACTCCAGATGTGGTTCTTGTGGTCAGCTGTACCTTCCTAGACACGCTCACCTCATTGCTGCACCCAGATCTCACCCTCCTGTGCACAGGGGTGTCAGGAGACTGTCTCCTGGCTTCCTGAGAGAGGAGTCAATCTGCCTGACCACAACCACATCATCTCTGGGCCCTCAGAGGCAAGAGCACCACCCCCACCCCCCACTTCACCTGCTAGGTGAAAGTTAGCATTCCATACTCAGCACACAGCTCCAGAGCTTTCCTCGGAGGCAGAACTCTTGCGTCCCATCCCCCCCAGTGAGCCCCGAGGTTCATGAGGGTAAAGCCACTTGTCCAGTCTGGCCCAGGTAGCGAGCGAGTTAGAAGATTCCAAATAGAATCCAGCCTGGCCATATTGTAACCATTGCATCCTCTAGGCTGCCCTGCGAAGGCTTCCAGATGCTCCGCCAATCCTAAAGTTAGTACGGTAGAAAGCGGGTCCCGGCCTGGACCATCAAGAACCAAGAAAGGCTAGTACCTTTCCCCGAACCTCAACTGCCTGGATGACCACAGACCTGCTGGCCTTTTCCCCCTGCCCCCATCGCACTCCCACCCCAGAACCCCCTCCCTCCCATGTTTGCTTTCTATTCTCCCTGGTTGGGGGTGGGGGTGGGGCTCTATTGCATGCCAGCACCATGTGAGGAGCTGGAAATACACAAAAGAACGAACAAGCCACGCTGTTAGTCTTCCAGGGGCTCCTGGGCATGCGGAGAGCAGGTGGCACAATGAAGACAAGACATATAAAGGGTGTTGTGACCCAAGCCAGCACAGAAAGGCACAAAGCCCACGGTGACATGGGGTGGGTCAGAGTATAAACTCTTGAGTGCCATTTAAACAAAGTGTAATTAACAGTTTGCCAGGGACCAGGTGGACAGTAGGGACAGCCTATGCAAGAGAGGTATCTAGAGTGAGCGGTGGAGGAGGCACGGCTGAGCTGGGGTCGTGAGCTGGGTCCGGACGAGGGAGTGTTCTCTTATGCCTTGGAGGAAATTGGAGCTTGTGTTTATTTATTATTTAGGGTTTTTGTTTTGTTTTGTTTTTTGCTGTTGTTTTGTTTTTTGAGATAGGATCCCATGTAGTCCAGGCTGACAGTGATCTTGAACTTATGATCCTTCCAGACCCTGTCCCCAAGTATTAGGATTATAGGTATCCATCAGGTTTGGGCTCTGTTTAGAGAGACTTTGGGACCCAAGCCTAACAATTGTTACAGCGGGAGAGTGTGAGGTGAATGTGTTGGGTGAGGCACCGTGCAGTGGTGGGCAGGAGTGGGTGAAAGGAACCCAGCCACAGACGATGTGTGTGGGAAATTACCACAGGCTGGATCCAGACAGTGGCTAGGGAGGGAGAGATGATTGAGCGGCAGAACAAAGGGAAAGTGACAGAATGCAATGTGGAGGTGGGGCCTAAAGACCCAGGATAGCCTATGGTTGGGACCTGCCTCTGGGCTCTATCATTTTGATGGACCTCCAGGGCCCCAAACACTTAACTCACTTTCGGTTTGCGACCCCGGGGGTTCTGTGAGAACTGGCCAGGATGAGAGAATTGCACTGTGGAGTAGACAGGCAGGACAGGGGCTGCTGAGTTCTGTTAAA
This sequence comes from Chionomys nivalis, assembly GCF_950005125.1. Taxonomy (NCBI): domain Eukaryota; kingdom Metazoa; phylum Chordata; class Mammalia; order Rodentia; family Cricetidae; genus Chionomys; species Chionomys nivalis. The sequence continues at coordinate 59,756,922 of NC_080092.1, forward strand.
ACAAAAGCATGTCTGGGTGACAAGAAGCAGGGGGCATGGTCAGAGCAAGCACAGGCAAAGAGAGAGAGGGTTAGCTTCTGACCCCGTGGAAAGAGGCCAAGAAAAGGGTTAGGTTGGCGTGAACGAAATCAGGGTGCTCCTGCAGGAAGATGGTCAGGAAACGGGGTGTGAGTCTAAGGCTGGGGGAAATGGGCCTAGCATATCCTGGCACACCCAGTTTTTCACAGATTATCTCTAGATATTTATTTATTTATTTACTGTGTTTGGTATTTTTTGTATCTGGATTACACAGAATTCAAGGCCATCCCAAGCTATACAGTAAGAACCTCTCTTTAAAAGAAAAAAAAAATGGATTTTCAGAACGGGGCTTGGTGTTACATGCCTGTAATCACAGCACTGTGGAGACTGAGGCAGAAGGATGGACACAAGTTCAAGGCCAGCCACGGCTATAGAGTGAGACACTGTCTTCATATAAATAAAATACTTTGTTTTCAGAGCTGAGCCTGGTAACATATATCTGTAATCCCAGCATTCAAGAGGCTGATGCATAAGGGTCATAAGTTAGGGGCTAGCCTGGGCTACAAAGTGAGATCCTGACACAGAATGCAGCAAAAAACTCACACACAGAAAGTTTTCTTGGTGTTTGTTTTGGCTTTTTCTCCTTCCCTCCTTCCTTCCTTCTTCCTTCTCTTTCTTTCTTTGTTTTTAATACAGAGGTCAAACGGAGCCATGCTGTGCCCTCTGATTTGAATTCCATTTGGTTCCCCAAGCATAGGCTCTTCTAGAACTCCCTGGTCATCTAGCATTAGACAGTTGCAGAGAAAGAGCAGCTTTGGCATCTTGGAGACCCAGGCGGATTGTTCATTACAGAGAAAGCAACACCAAGACGGACAGAGGGACAGACAACAGGCAGGCAGACAGACACCAAACCAGAGAACCAGTGCAGCCCCAAAGCCACCTAGGGAAGATGCTTGCTGGTGCCCTGCTGAGTGGGCACATGCCCAGCTGGTCACTGTCCTTCAACCCGGGGACAGGTGCCAGCTGCTCCTAACCTGGAAGGTGATGAAGGACAAGTTCAAGGAGCCGGAGACAGCAATGGTGTCCACGAGGTGGTAGGGGACGCGGTGTGGGTACTGCGTGAAGAAGTTCTTGTTCACCATCACCTGTGAGAAGAGAGTTGCAGTGGGGGCGTGTCGGCCCAGGCCACACATAGCTTTACGTTTGGAAATAAAGAGCTGAACCCACATCTCGCAGCCAGCCCTTCGAGGCAGGGGCATCACCTTCAGTGGGCTGCGATGGGTCACTGCACTCAGACCCACTGTCCCCTGGGCTCCTGACCTTCAGTTCAGACCATCATCCACCTATTACTCCAGGCTTATTCCTTTTTTAGAATATTTTTTAGAGCTATTTCCTTTTATGCGTATAGATGTTTTGCCTGTGTGTATGAATGCACACCACATGTATGCCTGTGCTGCCGGATGAGGGTGTCTGATCCCCTAGAACTGGACTACAGATGGTTGTGAGCTGCCATGTGGGTGTAGGGAACTGAACTCCGGACCTCTGCAAGAGCAGCAAGTGTTTTGTTTTTTTTTATTGAAAAAAAATTTTCCGCCTCCTCCCCGCCTCCCATTTCCCTCCCCCTCCTCCCACCCCTCTCCCCCTATCCCCACTCCTCTTCTCCTCCCTCTCCAGCCCCAAGAGCAGTCAGGGTTCCCTGCCCTGTGGAAAGTCCAAGATCCTCCCCACTCCATCCAGGTCTAGGAAGGTGAACATCCAAACTGTCTAGGCTCCCACAAAGCCAGAACATGAAGTAGGATCAAAACCCCGTGCCATTGTCCTTGGCCTCTCATCAGCTCTCATTGTCCGCCATGTTCAGAGAGTCCAGTTTTATCCCATGCTTTTTCAGTCACAGTCCAGCTGGCCTTGGTGAGCTCCCAATAGATCAGACCCACTGTCTCAGTGGGTGGGTGCACCCCTCGTGGTCCTGCCTTCCTTGCTCATGTTCTCCCTCCTTCTGCTGAGCCATCTCTGCAGTCCCCAGATTTATCTTTTCAAACTTGATTCATGTGAGTTAATTTTTTGTTGTTGTTGATGTTGAAAAAGGGTTTCATGTAGCCCAGGCTGGCCTCAAACTTGCTACGTAGCTAAGGATGACCTGATCTTTCTGCTTCACTCCCCAAACGCAGGGATTTCAGGCGTGTCCCACCATGCCCAGTTTCTCCAATGCTTCCTGTGAGCTAGGCAAGCATCCTACCGAGTGAACTACATTGCAGCCCTCACCTGTGTGTAGGATGCTTATGAGCCACACAGGAAACGCAACCTCAGGTTTTGCTGAGCGCACACAGGAAGCCCAGTGTCACACAGACAAGCTCAGGAGTAGACACACTCATCCCACCCCACCTCGGAGACGGTACCCCGAGTTTCTCCTGTAAAGACACTGCCTTCTAGCCTGAAGAAAGGACAGAACAAAGCTGTCAGCAGACACACGGTGAGACTGGGGACGCAGCTCAGTGGCAGAGGGCTTGCTTAGTACACAGGAGGCTAGGTCTGACCCCCAGCATCACAAAACACCATGCTACTGGGACCCGTGGTGGAGGAATGGGGCTAACTTGGACTTTGGGACCTGTGAGGCTACCTGCACACGAGGTCCCACCCCTCTGGAGGAGCTTTTGACTGACAGTTGACACTGGTGTGGGGGGAGCCATGTTTTTCCAGTCGCAGCTGCCAGGTGGCCATAATCCGGCAAACAGTTCCACACCCATGTGTACAACGCGACTCTAATAAAACCCCGTGGGCTATTGAGGGGGTAAAGACATAAAAGAGGGGGAGTGGGGAAGGCAAAGTTTCCAGAGGGAGTGGAAAGGGGCTTGGGGGGGGGGGGTGTAGAATGTACTCAAAATACATTCTACACGTGTATGAAATTATCAAAGAATAAATACAGAGATTTGGGGGATGGGGCTTTGGGTTTCTGTTTGTTTGCTTGTTTGGTTTTTTGACACATGGGGCCTAAAAGCAACATGGTGAAGATTGAAGTCTTATTTTCTGAGTAATAAAATCGAGAGGTGTGTTTGTAGACACAGGCTGGAGTGTGTGAGGCAAAGGTCACATCTCTCAGTGAATGTGGCTATTAAAATGTAGTCCACCCAGGAGGACAGGTTTTTTGGGCGGGTGGGGGGGGAGGGATAATTCCCCACTCACCTTGAAGTCTGACCTCTGCACCAGGAAGCAAAGTTCAAAGGGCATCCCCTTCTGGAAGGGCATCTGCATCTTCCTCTCCTCAGGCCCCCACTGTCCTTTCTGCTTCGTGTTACAGACCACATACCCTCCATCTTCAAACCGGGGATTGAAGTGGAAGGCAATGTCATTCTCACTGAAGCCGGTCTGAAAGTTCACAGCAATCCTAAGGCAGAGAAATAGGCTTACCGCCAGGGTTGGACAGAACCGCCCCTGTCTGCTTTGTCAGCATGTTGGGGTTCATCAAATTCCGACCTAACATACTTCCTGCAGTCACTGCATTCTGGCCTCCCTGCACCCTTTCCTTAAGCAGACAATTTGTAAGGAAAAATGACGGCAGCAGTAGCGGCAACGACAAAAAATGCCCATCTTTTGCCTCAGGCTCTGGTCACGGGACACAGAGGAACCAAGCTAGAACTCAGAGCTCAGAAGGTGCTATTCAGGGGAACTGTTTCTGGAGAACTGTCAACCATCTTACTCAGCCGTGTACCCTGTATGCAGCACCACTGTCATAGCTGGTTTTGGTTGTTGACACATCTGGAAAGGGGAAACCTCAGCTGGTGAATTGCCTCCCAGGGTTGACCTAGGAGCATGTCTATGGGGCATTCTTCTTGATTGTCAGTTGATGTAGGCAGGCCCTGCCCAGTGTGGGCAGTGCATCTCTGGGCAGGTGGGCTGGGACTGCATAGATAGATAGATAGATAGATAGATAGATAGATAGATAGATAGATAGATAGATAGATAGATAGATAGATGAATAGATAGAAGGATGGATGGATGGATGGATAGAAGGATAGATAGATAAATAGATAGATAGATAGATAGATAGATGGATGATAGATAGAAGGATGGATGGATAGATAGATAGATAGATAGATAGATAGATAGATAGATAGATAAAAAGATAACTGAGCACGCTAGGGGGAGCAAGCCAGTAAGCAGCACCCCTCTGCGGTCTCTGCTTCGGTGCCTTCCTTGACTTCTTTCAGTGATGGATTGTAACCTACATGCCAAATAAACCCTTTCCTCCCCAAGTTGCTTTTGGTTGGTTTGCTTTAGCAACAAAGAGGTAAACTAATACAAAGCCCATCTGGCCAGGCATGATGTATGTGGTGGTAGGAATGGAGCCCGTGGACTCACGTGTTTGAATGCCTGGCCACGGGGAGTGGCACTATTAGGAGGCGTGGCCTTGTTGGAGGAAGTGTGTCACTGTGGGGGTGGGTTTTGAGGTCTCATGTGCTCAAGCCACGCCCAATGTGGTACGCAGTCTCCTTCTGATGCCCGTGGATCAAGACATAGAACTCGCAGCTCCTTCTCCAACACTACATCTGTCTGCATGCCGTCACGCTTCTAGCCGTGACCAAAACAGACAAAACCTCTAACTGTAAGCCATCCTCGATTAAATGTTTTTCTTGCCAGGGTCATAGTGTCTCTTCCCAGCAAGAGAAAACCTAACTGAGACAATGTACCCACTGGTCAACAGGGGACAGCCTGTTACGGTGGTACCAACTATTTTCTGATTGGATTTGAGGCAGAAATTCACGCCTGGTACTGTAGACCTGGATAAAAGCCTGCAGCTAGAAGGTCTTAGGCTCTAATGGAGAAGCTAATACCATTGTGTTGCTAAAATGGACACAATGTTCACATAAAAACATCTCTACATAATCACGTTTGTGTCTGTAGATCAAAGCTGCTGTCAGCCGTGGGCAGAGAAGCCTCTTTTTGTAGTGGGCGGTGATAACTGCAGAAAAAGGGATAGCCACACATGGGCATCAATGGTAAAAACCAACAAAAACATAAATGGGCAATCTCTATCACCCCCGCCAAGGTTCGCAGAATGTTGCGGAAGGGAGGGCAGAAAGACTGAACGAACGAAGGCCCGGGGAAGGATGGAATGCTCTGGAACACTGTCTTCCAGGTGTAACACGGCCACTTCCCTTCTGAGCCCAGAGCAGCTACGGTTATAAGACCCACTCAAGACTGCATCAGACGACAGCACTCTGTCTCGAGGGAGGAGGGCTCCTGACCACGCACCCTTCCTGGGGATTTTTAAGTAGTTAACAGCAGATGTGGGGGCTGGGGGTTGGCCAGAAGTCTTCTTCTTCAGTGATGCAGCCACAATAGCCAAGTGACCATGTTCCTGTAAACATGCTTTCACGCATGCTCACGGAAGCAACCTTTATGAAGCCTACTAGGTCACACACAATGCATGGACTGGGGGGAAGGGGGCTACTTGGGAAAGGTAAGGGCTTCAAGAGGAGTGGGAGAGAACAAGAGAGGGTACTGCAGGTGAATATGATCCAAATACATTATACACATTCATGAAAATGTCACAAGTAATAGATGATAAAAAAAATTTTCAAAAATTAAAAGCAAGAGAAAAAAGAATGTCTTAGAAATTAATTACAATTGATAACAAAGATGGACATTAGGAATTCTACCCACTGGGAATTGGAGAGAGGGTTCTGAGGTTAAGAACATTTGTTGCTCTTGCTGAGGACCTGAATTTACTTCCCAGTCAGCACGTGGTGACTCACAACCATCTGTAACTCCAGTCCCAGGGGAAACAAAGGCCTCTTCTGACCTTTGTGGGCAACATGCACACATGTAGCATGCAGACACACATGCAGGAAAAACACTCGCACACATAAAATAAAAATTGAAAATAGTAATAAAGAAAAATGGTTCCCAAGCCTGGCCGTGGTGGCGCACACCTTTAATTCCAGCACTCAGGAGGCAGAGGCAGGCGGATCTCTGTGAATTCGAGGCCAGCCTAGTCTACAGAATGAGTTCCAGGACAGGCTCCAAAGCTACGGAGAAACCCTGCCTCGAAAAAAACAAAAAACATACAAATAAAAATGCTTCTCAGGAAAGTCCTTTGCACAAGTGGACAGTGTTTGGAAGCTGACACTGTTGGAAGCCAGCCATAACCTGCTTATTGCAGAAAGAATAGAACAAATTCCGAACAGGTGAGATAGCTCAGCAGGTAAAGACACATACTGCCAAGCCTGGACTCCTGGGTTCGATCCCTGGGATCCTCATGGCGGCAGGAAAGAACAGACTCTTCCAAGGTGTCCTTTGATATCCATATATATGCCATGGCAAGAGTGAGTGTGTGTGTGTGTGTATGCACACGTGCACACGCATGAGCACACACACACGTAATTTTAAAAAATTCAAAAATTATGTAAAGTTGTTCTCCAGGCATGAGAAGCCTTCACCCTGAGAGCAGTCTTCAGAAAGCGTGTCTGGGAGACACATAAGGTATGGAAGGCAAGCACAGACTCTGATCCCAGTTCCAAAGGGTCACCTGATATGACCCTTGACCCACACTAACTTGGCAAGTTCCCCTTTTCACCAACAGTGGAAAGCTCCCATTTCTGCCCCACTCCTAGGAGGAAGCCTCTCCTATAGCCACTTCTGGAGTACAGCCAGGGCTCCAAGGGCAGCAATTAAAATCACAGAAACTTCCAGAGAAGCGGACTCACAAAAGGAGCACCACCAGTGTTTGCCCTGCCTCCCCATGTCACAGCCAGCTTGGATTCAAGATCCAAGTTCAAGTCTGAGGTTCTCCGTCAGGTGCCACCAGTCCAGCCTTCCCTGAACTCTCAAAGTGGCGGGTGCCAGCTCAGCTACTCACTGGTCTCTGTAGCCCTCACACGGAGCTCTGTCACTTGTACCCCAACACTGTGCCACACTCAGTGGCAGCTCGTGACAGTTCCATCAAGTTCCTCTCAAATGGAGAGCCCGTTTGAGTTTTCTGTTGGAAAATGTGCTGTGGAACATTCTAGGCAGCAGAACACTGATGAAGTCCTCAACGGCTGAAGCTTTAGACATCAGGACCTACATACAAGAAGTTCCTGTGACCCTAAGTCAGGCGCTATTCCAAGTAGGTATGTGTTTGGGAGGCTTGAGTAGACACGACATCAAAGACTGAGTCCTCTTTAGAGAGAGGTCTCGTGCAGCCCCGCCTGGCCTCAAACTTGCTGCGCAGCTGAGGATGAACCTGAACTTCTAATCCTCCTGCTTCTGCCTCCTGGGTCTGACATTTTGATTATGTCCACCATACCTGTGGGTTGTTGTTTTTGCTTGTTTGTTTGTTTTTATTTTGAGACAGAGTCTTGATAAATTTCCCAGGCTGTTCTAGAACTCATTCAGTAGCACAGAAAGGCCTTGAACTTGAGATCCTCCTGTCTCGGCCTTCCCAGGAGCTTATTTTAGAGACCCACCAGGGGCTTACCTTTTTTTTTATTTTTATTTTTTGGTTTTTCGAGACAGGGTTTCTTTGTAGCTTTGGAGCCTGTCATGGAACTAGCTCTTGTAGACCAGGTTGGCCTCAAACTCACAGAGATCTGCCTGCCTCTGCCTCCCAAGTGCCTGTGCCACCACCGTCAGGCATGGGGGGCTTACTTTTATAAAGATAGTATATCCCCAGCATGTTTCAAGCTCCTTATGTAGTTGAGGTTGACTTTGAACCTTTTTGTTGTTTTGTTTTTAAGAAAGGTCTCACTATGTAGCTCTGGCTATCCTGGAACTCATTATGTAGGCGGGCTTTGAACTCAGAGATCCACCTGCTTTTGTGACTTTGAACTTCCGATCTTCCTGCATCAGCCTCTCCCATGCTTGGATTACAGGCCTGCACCACCATATGCTGTTTATATAGTTCTGGGATCCACCCAGGGCCTTGTGTGTGCTAGGTAAGCGCTCCACTAATTGAGCTACATCTTCATCCCTGGGATCACTCTTGATAGGAACTCTAAATATTTCCTAGGACTCAGAGGCTATAGGGCTGGAACTAGAGAGACAGCTGGAGGGGGGAGTTAAGAACACTTCCTGCTCTTCAGAGGACACCAGTTCAGTTGCTGCATCCTCATCAGGCAGCTCCTAACTCTGACACTCTCTTCTGGTCTCTTCTGTCACCTGCACACACATGGCATAGGCACACGTATGTGTGCGCACGCACAAACACACACAAACACACCTAAAAAGAAAATTAATAGAACTGCTACGGGAACTAATGGAACTTCCCTTTTTGCAGCACCATGTCACGGTGTCAAGAGTGCATCCTGTGGCCGGCCGCTCTGGCCATGCCGCTACTTCCCCCTCAGACTGTGAGCTCCCTGGGAGCAGCATACTCAGGAGCCAGGAGTCTATGGTGTCTGTCAATGGCGCCAGGATGGCAGGAGGTATAGGAAGGCCAGCTCTCCATAGCCAGTAGCTCCATGGTTGCTGAGGCAGGGGATTAACATCAGTTTTGTGGTGGTTTGAATAGTTATGACCCCATAGACTCATGTGTGTAAATGCTTGGTCCATAGGGAGTGGCACTATTAGGAGGTGTGGCCTTGCTGGAGGAAGTGCGCCACCGTGGAGGCGGGCTTTGAGGTCTTATATGCTCAAGCTATACCCAGTGTGGCACACAGTCTCCTTCTGCTGACTGCAGATCCAGATGTAGAACTCTCAGCTCTTCTCCAGCACCATGTCTGCCTAAGTACTGCCATATTTCCCACCATGATGATCATGGGCTAAACCTCTGAAACTGTAAGCCAGCCCCAATTAATGTTTCCTTTTATGAGAATTGCTGTGTCTCTTCACAGCAATAAAAAGACAAGTGTCGCCCACATACTTATTTGCAAAGGCGTGGATGGTCCCCTGGATGGTGATCTGAAGTCCCTCCTGTAGTCCTCCTTGAATTATTCCAGAAAAGGGGATGGGCTGCAGAGGGAAAAAGGAGAGATATCGGTTGGCAGGCACTTGCTTGGTGTGGTAGTACACAGTTAGGGCTTGGGGGCATGGCCATCAAGGGGCTAGAATCCTAGTCACACAGAACTTAGGGTCCCTCACAGATGCAGGTCCAATCCAGTTTATTACAGTCATACTGAGGATACCAGAAGTTTGCCAGGTTTCTGAGGCATGACTGGCAGTGGACTTCAAGTCACTTCCTTCCATAGTCTGAAGGAAGTGACAGCTGAGGAACCTACCAGAAGGAAACAGCATGCAAATGTAAGGTAAGGAACCAGAATGGTGGTGAGGGCTGCTGGCCCCAAACCAAGTTCCCCGAAAGACCTCAGGGTCCTGACTAGGGATTCAAGAGGCCAGAAGACCAAAGGGACCTACCGTTCAGTTTTGGACCATAAACCATTTCCTCCTAAGAGAGGACTGAGAGGGAGGCATCCCCTCCTACCACCATGTAACAATGGCAACCAGGACCTCACCCTCAAGGCCAGCTTTGCTGTGGGCTGATGGAAACAGCCTCATTCCTGAAGCTCACGGCTCCTGTTCATGCTTGCCCCACAAGCCTGTGAGCCTAAATGTTCCCTCTATCCCAGGCCCTGCAAGTAATCCACCCTCATGTCTCTCCCTGATCTCCCTAAAGTGTCCTAAAGGAGCACTGGGTCCCACTGAGTGTCACAATGTTTTAGAGTCAGAAGGATTGGGTTTGAACCCTCATCACTGCTCAGCATCTGTGGGGTCTTCCAAAACATAGTCTCTCTTTGCCTTAGTTTCTCCATTTGTAAACAGGAATAAACCACCTCCCTGCTTGCTTCTTCACGAGGCTGGTACCTCTCTGTTCCCAACACTTGCCTTGTGTTCCCAGAGTCGAATTCCCAAACTGATAACTTATCAACATCCAGAATGCCTTGGACACCAAGTGTGGACGTGATGTGAGAATCAGCTAGCAGACAGACAGGATTCCCACATCCCTCCAGTGCTTTTAATGGCTTTTCTAACACCAACTCTGGGTCAATGCCCTAAATAAATTAAATACTCCGGGAGCCAGGCAGGTGATGAAGTTGAGTGAAGTGGCCAGGTAGGGCACAATAGGGAGTGACAGGAATTGGGACAGAGTTGGCCTCACACCGTTTAGCAGGACACTGGTCACTCAGCTCTAATGAATGGTCACCATCCATGCCCAGTGCTGGGGAAATCAAGCAAGCAAACACGAGACAGTTTAGTACCCTGGGACCCTATTCGGTTTGGGGTTATGCACCCCCCATTCCTCTTAACACTCCACTTGGCAGCCTGGTTCCTCCACCTGCTTGTACTATGCATGCACACCCTCTCCAAACGATGCAGCTAGAAACCCCCACCAAGTCTCTGATGGCGGCACCTGCACCAGGCTGAACTACTCCCACATCTGAGCAATAATGTAGTTTCCCTGGTAACAATCAAATTTAGACAATTTCTTTTCAAATGGATCCCTAATGCGTTCAGGTAGTAAAAAGAGAAAGGGTTCATCCAGCCTGAACTGGTTTGGGGCATTGTGCAGTAAGGCAAAACAGTGAAATGGGGGGGTCTCTCAGTTACCACCCGGTGCCTCTGCAGGGGGGAAGGGACATGCATGGTTGAACTAACGAATATATTAGCTATCCGTCAAAGCAGAGAACCGCTGAGACCACGTCCCTTAGTAACCAGTTCCCTCTTCTTTTGAACCCTGTAAAAGGAGGCCCAGACAGCGGCGGGGCCCTGGGAGTACTCCCCACACCTGGCCCATTGTCAGTCTGGGGCTCCCACTCTCACCGAAAGCATCACTTCGGATAAGCTGTGTGGCTCCCTCTGCAAATCCCTGTAAGCCCCTTGCTTTGAATTCTTTGGATAACAAGCCAAGAACCTGGAAACACCAACCACAGGTAGCGGAGCTGCCAAAGTCTCACCAGACCAGAAGTCTGGGCAATGGGATGAGTTCATGTTCTAATTCTGGGGTGCAGCTGACTCCTCACAAACATACAAGGATTCTTGTCAGGTGTGGTTCGGCACACCATGATTTCAGCACTTGGAAAGTGGATGCAGGGGCATCTGAGTTCAAAAGCAATTAGTTAAAAATGCATCCTGTATCGTTAGCGGTATGTGAGAGGATGCTTTCGGTGAAATACGACTGGCGTCATTCTGAAATGACCTGGGGACTGGAAAGGAAAGAAGGTGAAGGTGTACGAGAGCATCAAGACAGGCTCTGAAATGGCCGGATGTTTACAACACTTCTCTGCAGGCTCAAATCAACAGAAAACAGCCACCCACCGAATTCAACCCACTGGCTGTTAGACCACAAATGCTGGCCCGGTAGAGACATCTGCCATGACTTGCATGCTATCTAGCAATGGCAAACTTCTAGCATGTGTCAGTTCTCAAGGCAGAGGGATGGGACTCTAGGGTCGGCTTCCTAGACACAGCTCTTAAGGCCTATCAATCATCTTCAATAATCTGATAAACTCAGAGACCTCTCAAGCCTAAGCAAAGAGACCCCTTCAGCAATAAACTCAGAGAGCTCTTCGCTCTAAACTTTGACTCCCCATAAGCTCACCCTCCCATCTAAGACCAGCAACCCCTCCCCTCTAAAGTCTATAGATTTAAAGAACTTCTGTTGTCCTGTGGCTTGCTGTTCCTTGTTCCGTGTTTCTGTTGGATCTCCACCATGTTCCAGCTTCCCCTCCTGCTAATGGCTGGTGTTGTTAAGGAATTGATTGTACAAATGTTGTCAGTTCCTACCTATAGCTAACCAACACCCCAGCCAGATTCTCCTTCCTTACCTAACTGACTCTGCCTTTTGGGCTTCGTCCTCGAGTTGTCTGGCCACCCAGAACCTATGGAAGCCTGTGATGGCCCCCTCATTCAGACCAACCCCACTGTCATCATTCGGGGAGATCCACAGCTCACGTTGGCTCTGTCACTGTTTCAGTAACTGGAAACAACAGTGTGCCGTGTTTGAGTTCCTTTGTTTACACCCTCATCCCCACAGGCAGCCCGAGGGAACTGTGCACTGACATGCCAGGGAAGGTTTGGTTGTCTTGTGTCTGTGATACTAGGGATCCAACCGAGGGTCTTAAATTTGCTAGAGAAGCACACTTTATTATATCTGCAGCCTGGCACGAGATGATTGTAAGGGGACTTACTCCTCCCGGGGGCTGGAGGATGCAAGCACAGCCTGCTTTTCCAGAGGACCCACATGAGCCAGAACCCACATCAGGCAACCACTTGTAACTCCAGCGCCAGAGGATCTGACGTCCTCCTGTGGCCTCCCTGAGCACCTAACACACGTGGCATACACTCACAGAGACACAAGTGAAAACCAAAACTCTCCTTGCCTGACTTTTCCTCAGAGCTTTTGCTGGCATCTGAAGACTTGACACTTAACTTGCCAGCACACCTGGGCAATCACAACCCACGAAGACCAGAAAGCAGATGAGACAGCTGTGAGTCATACGCGCACAGAAAGCAGACACATGCTGGGCAGTGCGGGCTGCTCACTGAAGAATCAATTTTCCCAAAGAAGCTTTGTGAGGTTTCAGTGTCTTAAAGCAATCTCAGGTAGCCTAGGCCAACTATAGCCTAGGTTGGCCTTGAATTTCCTGCCTCAACCTCTTACATGCTGGGATGGCCATGTGTCCCACCACCCCCAGCTTAGACTTTAGTCCCCAAATGCTGAAACATTATTTAGTATGAGTGGATCTTATAAGCAAGGCTGTTCATGTCTAGCATGGAGCAAGGCTGTTCATGTCTTAGCATGGAGCAAGGCTGTTCATGTCTCCACATGGATTGCAAAGGACTGGAAAGAACCTAAACTAAAAGGAAAAGGCAAATAAACAAGCTGTTTGCATATGGCGCAGTCTGGAGAGGATGAAGGTGGGGACTCTGAGGAAGGATATGGAATGACACCATCTGTACGGTCGTGAAGGCCAGAACCTGCAGCAGTCAGTTCTTTCCTTCCACCATGTGGATTCCAGGGACCAACCTCAGGTCGCAGGCTCAGGGGCAAGAGCCCTCACCAGCTGGGCCAGTATGAGGTCATTTGTATAGAAAGTGGGAGGGGCAGCCAGTTGTGTTCAGTTACTAATTTGTAGATAAGCTATCTCTGGAGAAAATCCCCAAGAGAGGCTGCAGGGAAGATCTGAGGCACAGAGCACTCACCCCATCCTCAGAAATGGTCCAGAGCCTGGGAATATTGACTAAAGTCAAGACTGTGGATACACCGCCAAAGTCCAAAGTCTCCTGACGCAGGAGACTGCTGGATTAGCCAGCAGGTCTCACCTAAGGACCAGTATCCTTGCAAGAGGGAGGTCATGGGGTCAGGCTCTGAAGAGGACTCAGCAACAGAAGAGATACTGTGTGAGAGGGCTCAGTGGAGGGAGGCGCCTGTGACCAAGTCTGACGGCCCAAGTTAGGCCCTCGGGACCAGTGTGGTGAATGGAAAAGACTGTACCCAAGATTGTCCTCTGACCTCTGAGGCATACACACACAACAAACAATGTTTTTTAAAGAAGCGTGAGTTGACAGGTGGTGGTGGTGCACGCCTGTAATCCCAGCACTTGGGAGGCAGAGGCAGGCGGATCTCTGTGAGTTCAAGGCCAGCCTCGTCTACAAGAGCTAGTTCCAGGACAGGAACCAAAGCTACAGAGAAACCCTATCTCGAAAAACCAAAAAATGAATAAGAAAGAAAGAAAGAAAGAAAGAAAGAAGGAAGGAAGGAAGGAAGGAAGGAAGGAAGGAAGGAAGGAAGGAAGGAAGGAAGTGGGAGCTGCTGCTGGGACGGGGCAATGTTTGTTGCTGGGCACTAAACCAATGGCCTTCGACATGCTGAGCAGGCAACACTAAATCACAACCCAGAACCTGAACTTTTGGCTTTGAGATTTCTGTTCCCTGTCAACAGGGATAGAACAAGGTGTTAAGTTAAACCTGGAGACCCAGGCTACAGTGGAATTCAGAACTTCAGTGAGTCAGTGAGGGGTCTTAGCAGGAAATAATGGGACTTGCATTTGATCCCTGCTGCGGCCTGGGGGTGGGGGAATGGGGGGAGTGGCAGGTATTGTCTTTTTCTCAGCTCCCACCTCCCTGTGCTAGTCCTGACCCTTCTACTTATGCCCTAGTCCCTCCTGGGATTAGTGGCACAGGTGGCCACCTGAATGAAGCACTCCTGAGAAGAGACAAGATGCCGACAGGAAGTCCCCGGTCCAGAGGGGCCCAGACTGTGCAAATGTTTGCCCTAAGAAGAACATACTCTGCTCCCTGAGCAGGCCTGTCTTCTATGCTGAGGCTAGAGCCTTTGCTTCGGCTGCGCTCACTGCCAGAGGGTGGGCAGCTCGGTGGTCTGTTGGACACACAGTCCCGTACCAAAGGCCCAGCTGTTTCAGAAGTTCAAAGACCCTGCCTGTGACCATCCTTAAATGGCCCGCGTCACTTCCCTAAGCATCCCAGCAGTTTTGGTTTATGTGCTTTTGTGGATGAGGAAATGCAGAAACTTCAGTAACTTGCCCAAAGCCACACAGCTGGATAACAAGACCGGGATTTGAACACTAGAACTCACGTTCTCGGCCATAGGTGACATAGGCTTACTCTTGTGTAGAAGCACATACGTGTTCTTGACCCCTGGCCCAGCAGGGTCACACAAAGGGCCATCCTGACCAGCTCCATCTTCTTCCGAGCCCTCAGGGGAATCTCATTAGATGTGGGAGCAGCAACCAAGACTGGCCCTCGGTCTATGACAGTGCTGTTCCTCAGCAGGCCAGAAGTCGTACCCCAACGTGTGGCCACAGTTGCTGAAGTCAGCGGGTCACTGAGGGGGAGGAGCCCAGCGGAAGAAAGTGTGATCCCAGGGCTATGGGGATGTGAGACTACATTTGGCCTCCGTGTCTGCCTCCATAACCCGCTTGACCTCTTCCTTCTCTGTGGGAGGATTTCCCTCCATATTTAAAATATTGCTTCCTCCTTCATCTTTTTGTTTGATTGTTGTAAAGATAGGTTTCAATGTGTAACCCAGGCTAACCTGGAGCTCATTATGTAATTCAGGCAGGCCTAAAGTACGTGGAGACCCTCTTGACCCAGCCTCAAGTACTGAAGTTTGCCTTCTAAATCTAAATAAAACACAGTTGCCTAGCCAGTGGTGGTGGTGCATGCCTTTTATCCCAGCACCCGGGAGGCAGAGGCAGGTGGGTCTCGGGGGTTCGAGGCCAGCCTGGTCTACAGAGCTAGTTTCAGGACAGGCTCCTAAGCCACACATTGAAACCCTGTCTCAAAAAAACAAAAACAAAGCAAACAAATAAAAAAAAAAAGAACAAAAATAAAAGCAAAACAAACAAAAAAAACCACAACACCACAGTTGCATGATTTGAAAATGTCAGTGCTGTCTTACGGGAAACCACAGAGGGAGTGTCATGGCCTTTCTGTCACAGTTTGCTCTTGAAAGCCCCATAGAAGCTCTGGACACCAGCCTTTCCCAGCCACCTTCCGTGCAGGTCCCAACTCAGAAGCCTCGACAGTGTGGCTGGGGACACGGGCAACTTCCAGGAGCACCAGGCAAAGCCCAGAGCCCATGCTAGAGAAAGCTCTGATGCCAGGCCCTGGCAGCCAGCTCACCCACAGCACCCTGCACACGGTGGGCACACGGCAGAAGGCCCCTGGGAGCACTCTCTTGGGAGCACTCCCTTCTGTTTTCACTGCCATCTCCCTAGGAGCACCCCTCTTCTGGGAGTAAACCAAAGCAGTTTCACGCACTGTCACCATTTGAGGGCACGTTGGCAAGACCCTGCCCTATCAAAGCCTCAGTTTCTTCACACACGGTGGGACAACTGGTGTGTGTAAACGAGGCTACCTGCAGACAGCAAAGAAGGAGCACAGGGCAGCCCTTTGCACACCGCACTGAAGGACAGTCCCTACCTCCTTGCCCTTCCACACACATTCTGGAGGTGTCCTTGGGTAAATTCAGACAGGGTCCTTGGAGGATAGACACCTCTTTGGGAGGGCTTCCCTGCTGCCCCCGGACCACTCTCAAAACACCTATTATGTTCCCTGTGCTGTTTAAGCACATGTACTATCTATCTGCTTCTCCTTACCCCAGACTCAGGAGATGGATTCAGTATTGGTCCCATTCTACAGATGTGGTAACTGAAACCCAGAGAGGAGAAAGTACCATGTGTGAAGTCTCCTAGTTTGTAACCCGACTGAACAGAGGTCCTCTCAAAAGTAAGTGTCATGTGGTTAGCTGGTACCCACCCCTAGAAAACCCATCTCCATCTCTATATAAACTATCTCCTTTCTAGATGCTACTAGGCACCTTGGAACAGGCATCTATCAGTCTACCCCATGAAATCATGGTGAGAGGAACCCTTCCACCCCAGAGGGAGTGTGAGCCTAACACGGAACAAGAGCCGCATCAGGATGACCCCGCCTGGAAAGTCTTCCCCATGTGTTGTCTGCGGGTCACTCCACCACTACCCGTGCCACCCACTCAGCTGTTTTCTCAGAGACCCAGAGCAACTTCGCGTGGATGTGACAGTTAGCTTCTCCCTAATCGCCCCCACAACTCACCGGGTTCACGTAGGGAGCTTGGGAGCTGAAGAAAGCCATCTCTCTTCCGCGCTCGCGCTCGCGCTCACGGACGGACCTCTGCACGGGCTGGCTGCACGGAGCCGACTGCCCGGAGCGGGCTCAGAGAGGAAATAGAAACCGCAACCACTCAACAGGGAGGAGCCAGGAGTCAGTGGCTAAGGAAGTGTCTGGAGAAAAAGACCGAGTGGAGGGCTGAAGGCGGGACTTGGGGAGGACACTGGATGTTCCCTGCTCTGACACTTGACCTCCCTCTCCTGTGTTCTGCCAGAGAATCAGTTCCATTTGGTTTCTGAAGCTTCAAAGGGTCGTAGCCAGAAGTTTCTCGACAGCCTTGCCGGAGGGTGTGTGTGGCTGTGCTTCTGACCGTGTTTCATTACAGCATCCGCTAGACTCAGGCTTTGCTTTCCCTGTGTGCGATGTGTAGGGAAAGTGATGCTCACTCAGAAAGACGAAGGGGCATGAGCAAGGTTGCACAACTCCTTACGGGCGGTCTAAAGTCTCGACGAAGATTTAGGCTTTCCAAGAAGTCTTTCTCCCTTCTGTAAAAGCTTAGCAAGTAGGAAGAACTATTTTGCAAGGAAAACACTGCCACTGAGATTGTCAATGGGGTGGCGGGGGAGTGGGGGTGTTCCCTGGGTGCTTTTCCTTCTGCCTGTGAATTTATCTGTCCGTTCTCTTTTTCTTCTCGTCTCTCTCCTCCTTTCCTCTGTTTTGGGGTGAGAAGAGGAAAAGTAGCTGATACAGTAGAATATCCCAAGTGACAAGGAAGGAGACCAAGGGAATATTTGAAATAGTTTTCAAACTAGGCATGATGGTACCTCATGCAATTCCAGTATGCCTTACCTAATACATACATACCTCCTCCTCTCCTCCATCCCCCCCTTCCTCCTCTTCTTCTTCTCCCAACACTGTCACTTAGGCCAAGCTGGCTTTGAATTCAGTATGTAGCCAAGGATGACCTTCAACTTCTGATCCTCCTGCCTGGAATATAGGTATGGGCACCTGCACCCAGCACACCTGCTGGGGATGGGACCTGGAACTTCCTAGGAGGGAGGCAACCACTCCACCAACTGAGTAACATCACCAGTCTTCCCCAGCCGCAAACACAAACAAACAAACAAACAAACAACCCTGCTCTTATTGTTTAGGTTATGAGTTAGGGGAAATAAGTGGATGAAGCAAAGAATTACAGGATAGATTTGTCGGGGGCGGTGGCGGGGGAGGAGAGCCAGGACAGCAGGCTTACTGGGAGTCATTCAGGTCCCTGCCATTTCACTGCTGCTAACTTGGAGGTTGCCCAGAAGCAAACTTGTGGTGAGCAACTATGTCATTCATTTATTCCTAGAGAATCATGGGAAACAAACTTATTCCCACCGAAACAGTGTTGGTAAGGGCACACACCCGCTCCCGCCATGGGAGCTGATGTGTTTTGGCGACTGGTCCTCTTACATGGGTCGGTGTGACTTAACGAAAGACATGTGGTTACAGATTTGATCTCTTGCCTGTGTGTCTGCCTTCTGCCTCCAACCATGGGGCTATGCAGTTGGAAGGCCTTTTTCAGATGGAATCTTGGTTTGTGCTTGCCAGCCTCCAGGAGAGCGAGAAAGAAACAATCCTTCTTTATGAACCAATTAGCCTGCAATATTCTGTTACAGTGTCATGAAATGGTCCTCCAGGTACCAGAGGGAGAAATGGTTATCTGCCAGGCCAGGCACTTATCTGTGGCACTCTTTCTTCTTGTGCTTAGCTTAAGACACCAAAATTTGCCAAGACTTATCTCCTTGTACCTTTGTCCTACTTATAAGTTCCTCACTCAGCTGGAACCGAATGGATTTAAAGAGCAGACAAACTATCCTATTGGAGCAAAATGGGAGGGAAGTTCCTCACAGCCCTCTGGATGCCATGGACACCAAGGGCACTTTTGTCACGGTAGGTATCTACCAATAGGCAGTGATTTGGGACAACTGCAACCCCCGTTTTTCTGTGGCTGGGATGGAAGAGAAGCCAGAGCAGGACCTGCTGCTTCAGACACCTGCTTCTCCTATGCCTCAGCCATTCCACGGCTGAGCATTTTCCCAAGGGAACGCCATAGAAGAGCTCTGTACATCACAGCTCCAAACCGGAAGCAAGGCACAAGGCATATGAGAGGGACATCAGGGACTCACACAGCTCCATGGAGGACTAGGAAACGGGTACACCCAGACAAGCCTGTACTATGGCAGTTCTGTGCATGCCAAATTCAACAAGTTAGTCTTGGGGTTACTGCCTGGGAGAGGCAAGGTCTTCTGATGGCATCAAATGCTCCAGATCTTGATCCGGAAGTAGTCCCTGCTAATTACATAAGATTCTTTTATTGAACCAGCATCTGCATGTTTCTCTCCAGGTAAAATACCTCAATAAAATAGCTAAAAGGAAAAATCCCCTAAAGCCCTGGAGGAAGCAGGAAAACAAGCCCCTGGGTGGTGTTTGATCTGGAGGTGAGTCACAGTTAGCTGTCTCACTAAAGTGTCAGTACCCAGAGGAGGGGACCCAGGGTCCTTTGCCCTATGAAGACGGCCCATTGGCAACTCCATAGGCTAATGTATCTTTAGAAAAATCATTGCAGCAGGGAAATATATTCAAGGCACTGTGCCAGTCTACAGAGATTCTGATTTTTTTGTTTGTTTGTTTTGAGACAGGGTTTCTCTGTAGCTTCGGAGCCTGTCCTGGAACTAGCTCTTATAGACCAGGCTGACCTAGAACTCACAGAGATTCACCTGCCTCTGCCTCCCCGAGTGCTAGGATTAAAGTCATACGCCACCACTGCCCGGCTGAAAATTCTGATTTTATAACACACAAAAAGCTATCACGGGGTGGCCTGAGTTTTATCCTCAGAATGAAAGGTGGAAGAGGAGTAGCCAGGTGGTGGTGGTGCACGCCTTTAATCCCAGCACTTGGGAGGCAGAGCAGGCATATCTCTGTGAGTTCAAGACCAGCCTGGTCCACAGAGTGAGCTCCAGGACAGCCTGGGATACACAGAGAAAGCTCAAACTCACAGAGATCTGCCTGCCTCTGCCTCTGCCTCCGAGTGCTGCCATTAAAGGCATGCACCACCACCACCCCACTTAGATAAGAATTCTTCTTTTTTTTTTTTTTTTTTTTTTGGATTTTCGAGACAGGGTTTCTCTGTAGTTTTTGGTGCCTGTCCTGGAACTAGCTCTTGTAGACCAGGCTGGCCTCAAACTCACAGAGATCCGACTGCCTCTGCCTCCGAGTCCTGGGATTAAAGGCGTGCACCACCACTGCCCGACTTTTAGATAAGAATTCTAAAGCTAAAACTTGTCCCTAGGCCCAGAGAATCTACAGCTAGAGTATGGGTTACTCTGCATTTTAGAGCATTTGGGGGCAGAAAAAATCCAGCACTAAAATTTGAGACTGGAGATTTAGGGTCCAGTACTACCATTGGGCCTGACCTCGTCACCATGGTGGCCCCTGGAATGGCGCACAGTACTTCTGTAAAATGACAGCTCTCAGATACTGCGTGACTTTGGGAATATGCATGCCTTGATGGTCTGACAGCTTCATGAGTGTCCCGAAGGGAATGTGAACATGTGAACCTATTGATTGCATGATTTTCTGGATCAATCAAGTAGCAAACCATTTTCACAGATGTCGCCCCAGGCCACTCACGACAAAGACCAAGGGCCCGCTTGCTTTCTGATGAACAAGAAAGCTGTCCCATTATGTTTAAAGCTGACAGTTTTATAAGTGTGGGGGGGGAGAAGCATAGATATATAAAGACAATGGGATAAAAGGAGATTTTACATTATTATTGCTTACCACAGTATTTTTAGGTTTTAAATTTCTGTTTTGACATGTATAATTTACCTTGTATGTAGAGTAAAATAATTTAAGTTCAGAGATCACCCAGTCACCCCAGAAAGGAGTCCAAGTCCTGGGTCTTCCCAACCTGGTCTAGAAGTGAAAATGTAAGCCGGGAGGGCAGGCATTTTTGTGTCTTCCCTCGGCATCTTTTTGAGGTTTGTTTCTGTTGTTTTGGTCCATAGCCTGATCCATTTTATGACTGACTAGCGACCTAGCACATGGCCCTGCTACTGGGCATTCATCCATTTGCTTAGAACATTTTGTAATGTGTGTGTGTATCAGTGTGTGTGTGTGTGTATCAGTGTGTGTGTGTGTGTGTATCAACGTGTGTGAATCAGTGAGTGTGTGTATCAGTGCATGTGTGTGTATCAGTGCATGTGTGTATCAGTGCTTGTGTGCCATGGCGTGAGTGTGGCAGGCAGAGGACAACTTGCAAGAGTTGACTCTTTCTACAGTGTGTGTCTGAAGAGAGGCAGAGCCTTCACTGGCTGGGCCATTTCCCAGGCCTCTGTCTGCATTTTGGTGACGCTGGGGCTCCTTCCGTTTGGGACTGTTTGTTTAAAGCTGCTATGAATTTCTTTTTTTCTTCCTTTCTTCTCTTTTTTAGGACGGGGTTTCTCTGGCTGTCCTGGATGGAACTCCCTGGAACTCCCTATGTAATTTGGCTGGCCTTAAACTCACTGAGATCCACCTGTCTCTACCTCCTGAGTGCTGGGATTAAAACTGTGTGCTTCACGTCCAACAAATTTCTTAATTTCTTGTACATATCTTTATGGGGACCTATGACTTTTAAAAAAACAAATCCTCACACAGCCCAGACTGGCCTTGAACTCTCAAATAACGGAAGGATAACTGCACCCCCACCCCTCACCCCTGCCTGTTGAGTTCTGCTGGGTTTTGTGTGTTTCAGGGAGTTGAAGCCAGGGCTTCCTGTATCCAAGCAAGCAGCTCTCAACTGAACAATTACCCCGCCTCAGGACGCAGGCTGTTTGTTTTGAGTAATACCTACGAATAAAATATCTAGGTCATGCTGTTTGTTTAGAGTAATACCTAGGAATAGAATATTTAGGTCATAAGGAAGCTGTATGAATGAAAAACTACTAATATAGTATCTCAAGGGGTGAGCAGTACATAATCTCAACACCGATGGATGGAAGGACCAGCCATAGCCGGTCTCTGCTTTTAGCTGTTTTTGCAGGCTAAAAATAGAAAGTGCTGAAGCTCATGCTGAGAGCCCCTTACATGCTAGGTGCACTACATGCATAGTGCAAAGCTTCCATTTTTGATGAAGTCTGTTTTATACAAAGGGTTGGTACTTTGGGCTACTAAGAAGGCTGTGCCCAGATGTGGGAGACAGGGAACCTCCTATATTCTGTTTCTGAAAGCTTTAGTTTATAATGGGAGACCTAAAATCATTTCTGGGTTTTTGTTTTGTGTTTGATATGTGGCATGAAGTCCACTATACATGTTTGTTGTTGTTGTTGTTTTCCACCCAAATACTGCTGTTTTTCAGGGAGATTTTTCTTATTAGGTATAGTATCTCTTGTCTATAATCCTAGCATTCTGGAAGCTGAGGCAGGAGAATCACACGTTAGAGGTCAGCCCGGGCCCAGTCTAAGATACTAGTATTTTTTTCCCTTTCCACATTGCTGTGTAGCAGACTTTTTCTTTTGGGCCATCAATCAGCTCCCAGATCATGACGCAGAGACTTATTATTAGTTATGAATGCTCGGCCTTAATTTATGCTCATCACATTAGCTCTTAAAACTTAAATTATCCTGTTTTGCTGGACAGTGGTGGCGCACGCCTTTAATCCCAACAAGTGGGAGGCAGAGGCAGGTGGAGTTCTGTGAGTTCAAGGCCAACCTGGTCTACAGAGTGAGTTACAGAGCTGTTACACAGAGAAACCCGATCTCAAAAAGCAAAAACAAAAAATTATCCTGTTTCTCTTCATCTACATTTTGCCTCAGGGTTTTTTTTTTTTTTTTTTTTTTTTTTTTTTTACATTTTCTTTATGTATGTCCTACTTTTCTTCCTTCTTCCATGTCTGGCTGCCTGGCCCTGGACATCTCCCTCTCTTTCTCCCTCATTCTCTTCTCTCTTCTCCTCCTCTTTCTCTTTTCTTTTTTTTTTTAAATTTATTTATTTATCTATTTATTTATTTATTATGTATGCAGTGTTAGTTTCCATGTCTGCCTACATGCCAGAAGAGGGCGCCAGATCTCATTATAGATGGCTGTGAGCCATCAAGTGGTTGCTGGGAATTGAACTCAGGACCTCTGGAAGAACAGTAAATTTTTTTTTTTAAGATTTATTTATTTATTATGTATACAACATTCTTTCCATGTATGTTTGCATGCCAGAAGAGGGCACCAGATCTCATTAGAGATGGCTGTGAGCCACCATGTGGTTGCTGGGAATTGAACTCAGGACCTCTGGAAGAATAGTCAGTGCTATTAACTTCTGAGCCATCACTTCAGCCCCAGTAAGTGTTCTTAACCTCTGAGCCATCTCTCCAGCCCTCTTTCTCTTTATTATTTTCTCTGCCCACCAGCCTTACCTATCCCTTTCTTGCCTAGTATTTGGCATTCAACTGTTTGTTAGACTGATCAGGTGCCTCAGGCAAAGTGAGACAAAGCAACACATCTTTATGAATGAAACACCCATCCTTACACTGTTAAACAACTGCAGCATAAACAAATGCAACACACCTTTATACAGTTAAAATAAATATTCTGCAGCGTAGACTATAGCACATCCTAACACAGCATTGCTGCCCTGTTGGGCACTGATTGTTGGTGTATTCCCCCACTTTACGGTCCATTTCCTAGTGTGTTTGTCTACCCTGATGTCCCGATTCTGCCCAGCATCCGTGAAACCATCCTGATGTGAAAGATACACCTTTGTTCTTCAAGAATATTTTGAAGCTGGGTGTTAAAACGCAAACCCATAAACCCTGCTTTTGAGAGGTCGAGACAGGAGTTCAAGGTCATCAAGTAACTGCTGGGCCACTTGGGACCTTTTCTCAAAAAACAAAACAAATTCAAGGTCATCCTCTGCTACTTAGCAAACTCTTAAGGTCGTCCTGGGCTCCTGGGACCATATCTCAAACAAACAAACAAACCCAAGATAATTTTAACTCATCTAGATACTGTGTGTGTGGTTGGGGAGGGTGCTGGGACCAAGCTAGACTAGGTGAGCTACCCACCAACCCTCTTTGTCTTTTCATATAAGTTTAGAATCAGCTAGTTTATTTCCCAGGCTCCAGAACTACCAGAAACACCTTTCCATTGGATGTCAGCTACTCAGTTTATTTATGTATTTATTTACTTTTGAGACGGGGTTTCATTATGTAGACCATGGCTGGCCTAGAACTCACCCATGCAATACTTTCTGATGGGAAGTTCCCAGTACCTCAGCAGAAACACATCTTTTTTCTTTTGTTTTTCGAGATAGGTTTCTCTGTGTAGCCCTGACTGTCCTGTAACTCACTACGTAAACCAGACTGGCCTCAAACTCAAAGGTCCACCTGCCTCTACCTCTGGAATTCTGGGATCCAAAGCATATGCCACCATGCTTACCTCACATTTTTTTCTACTCAAGAAATTTGCTGCTCTTGCAGAAGACGCACATACAATTCCTAGCATCCACATGACAGTTCACAAGCTTCAGAAACCCGAGCTCCAGGGGATCTGATGCCTTCTTCATACCTCTGAGGGTACCAGGCAAGCTTGTGGTACACATACATTTGTTAAGACAAACACCCATACACATATAATAAAAATAAACCTAATAAAAATGTTATGTATAAGAACTGGACAGTGGTGGCACACACCTGTAATCCCAGCACTCGGAGGCAGAGGCAGGCGAGTCTCTAAGTTCAAGGTCACACTGGTCTACAGAGTGAGTTCCAGAACAGCCAAGACTACACAGAAAAACCTGTCTCAAAAAACAAAATAAAACAATACCAAAAAAATGTTATATAAGTAAAATTAAAAGTTCATGGTAATCAAAAGATTATGTGAATATTCTCATTTCTCCCGTTTATACTACAACAGATACATTATTTGAAAACTTTGGACTTTATTATAAATAATTAATTGAACTGAATTTTTTTTATTTGTATTTATAGTTGTAATGGTCTGTCCTGTCCCTTTAAGAGATGAGCCCCCCCCCCCATCCACTGAGGCAAGCAGATTTTCCTTCCATTTTCAGCCTGAGTTCCTTCCTTTCTGATTCTCTCCTGAAGAGGCAGCTCCTGCCTCTCTCCCTTCTCCCCCCCATTCCCCCTCTATTTCTCTCTCTCTCTGCTTCTCTCTGCTCTTCCCCCTTCTTCCCTTCCCCCTTTCCCTTTCCCCTCCATAACCCACTAAATAAATACCCATTTTCTCTGCATGGCATGTCTAATAGGTCTCTTACCCTCCACGTGACTTCCTGCCTGGGACCAGTTGCCTTCACGGCTAGTGGTGGTCTCGTGGCCCGCTGCTCGCTGTCACCTCTTGGGGACCTGTGTCATTTTATTTTTACCATAGCAGTAGTATTATTGGGGGGGTACTCTGGCACCACAGTGTGAGTGATGAAGTCAGACAGCAGTTTTGGGGAGTTAGTACTCTCAGGACTAAAAGGAAACTCCAGTTTCCCAAACTCCAAAAGGCAGTTCAAATGTCCAGAAATGAGCTTGACCTCCACAACAGGAGGATTTCTGCCAGTTAGATAAAAGCCAGCATCCCTCAGAAACTTGTGAAATTAGTTCCCATTTGCCAAAAGGAGCCATTTCCCTTATTTCTGGCCATAAGCTCTCGAATTAACATATGCCTGTGGTGCCTATCAGTGTGTCAAAGTCCATGCTGGCCTTCAGGCTCCCTCAGTACCCAAGCACCTAGTCCACATTTCAAAGTCCAAGCTAGCCTGCTAGCCTTCTGATCTCCTCCCTGCCCGAAGCTCTCTCCAGCTCAAAGGCTTCCCTCCCCCAGCTACTCATTCTTCTAATAACCTTGTATTCTCTATGTTCTCTCTCTCTCCTGCTTTTCTCGCTGTTCTTTCTACTCTCTATAAGCTATTATCCTCTCCTTCACAGACAGCCCTGGCCACGCCCAGTCTACTGGCCACGTTCAATCTACTTCTTTCTCTTTGCTCTGTACTCTTCCAGCTGCGTCTGCCTGCTCTCTCTCTCTCTCAGATCTGCGATAAAAATACCTTCCCCTTGACCATATCTTGGAGTAGTCATGTCATCAGCTGATACAAGTACTTGGCTTCCATTGTGGGGTCCAGGAATAGAACTCAGGCATCAGACCTGCACTGAAATCTCTGCTACACTGAGCTTGTCAGCCCCCAATTTTTCATTATTTGGCAACTAAACGGACTAAAATTGAACCTTCTCCATACAGTATTTAAGAACCTTCATCTTTAAGCAATATGCAGGTTTACCGTGTCAAGCTTCTCTCAATACAGATTTTCTAATAAGATCTGTTCTCAACTTACATTTCAACGTAAGCACAGAAGTCTTTTATTTTAAGTTGCCTCAGCTTCAACTTGAAAAGAAGATAGGTGATAGATACAATGGTTTGTTATTTAATAAAAAGAAAGATGTTACTTTAAGAGTTTGTCGACTACTAGTCAATTGTATTTTCTATCAATGTAAAAACTGCAGAGACTTATATTCTGGATTCTTTAAAAGTTTATTAATTTATTTTTTGCATGAGGGCATTTGCAGGCCACAGCATGCGTGTGGGGGTATAGGACAATTTGTGGGAGTTCTTTCCTTCTATCATGTGGATCCCAGGGATGGAATTCAGGGGAGCAACATCCTGGTGCCCTCTGCTGTGGGCTCTTCTGGGTCCTGCCATGAGCGATGTTGAGCATTGGTGCCTGGGAAGAGGGAAAGCTGACTGAGAAGTGGCACAAGGGACCATTGTGGGGTGATGGGTCTCAATATTGAGAAAAGCACTGTAGACACAGACACAAAAACTCACCCAGAATATGCTCTTGCTCTGGGGATGTGGCTTAGTGGTGGAGTGGCTGGCCTAGCTAGAGGTAGCCCTGGCCCTATCCCAGCCCTACCAATATAGGCAGACAAAAGCTATAGCTTCAGTTCTGTGCTTTTCTTTACCTCTTGTCTTTGTTTGAAGACAGGGTCTCATGTGATCTACGATGGCTTTGACTCTGTATGAGCCATAAATTCCCAACACCTCCGAGTGTGTGATTACAGGTGTGAGTCACCACACTAGCGAGTTTACACGCCTAAAGTGCAATGAAGCTTTAAAAAGAGAAAAAGAGGCATTCAACTCCTGTATATTTTAAATTTTAGGAGGATTTATTTTTACGTTTATGTGTTAGTATTTTGTGTGTATGCATGCAATTGTTTATGCAGAGCTCATGGGAACCAACCAGAAGAGGTGCCGGATATTCTGGAACTTGAGTTACAGGCCTTTGTGAGTAACTTTGTGGGTGCTGGAGTCAAACCCAGGTTCTCTGCAAGAGCAGCAAGTTCTTTTAACTGCTGAACCATCTCTCCAGCTCTAAGGTATACATTTGCCCCCACCCTCCATCAACACAAAAAGGCAAAACTCATGTATATTGTTGAGGACCGGCCTCGACAAAAATACTTCTTCCCAGGGTAGGGAGGTGGGAAATGAAGAAATCTAAGTAAAGGAGGCGAAGACGCATAGAATAACAAGACAGAAACCGTAAGACAGTACCAGGAGGGTATTCCAGGGATTACCGAAATCCTGAAAATCACCTGTGTTTATTTTTCCACAGTTTTTATACCCAATGTAAACTGGGGAAGAAGGTAATAAAAGACTTTATTACCATGATACAAAGGATAACTCACACAGAGAATGGCCTTATTACTCTGAGACATCAAATCTTTAGCATTTTGTCATCCAGGTAGCTAAAGTGCTCTAAGTCACACACGCTGAAGACTGCCCTTCCGTAGTGACAATAGAAGGGGCAGAAGTAATTTACATATCCTTGTCTTTTTTTTTTTGCCTTTTCGAGACAGGGTTTCTCTGTGGTTTTGATGCCTGTCCTGGAACTAGCTCTTGTAGACCAGGCTGGTCTCGAACTCACAGAGATCTGCCTGCCTCTGCCTCCCGAGTACTGGGATTAAAGGCGTGAGCCACCACGGCCCGGCTGTAATTTACATATCCTGAACACCCATCGGGATGGCATTGAGCTATCTTAATTTCAGAAGAGCCAGGCAACCACCTCCTGAATTAGGAAGTACAGTTATGCCTGTCAGTTTGCAAACTCTCTGACCAACAGACAAGGTGGAAATGGGCCTGCGGTTTTCGGCCTCCGTAGTATATGAGCAGAGACAGCAAGAAACTGTTAATACCATGGGAAAATAAGACCACTACCACAAATTTTGAGCCAAATTTTTTTTTTTTTTTTTTTTTTTTTTTTTTTTTTTGGTTTTTCGAGACAGGGTTTCTCTGTGGTTTTGGAGCCTGTCCTGGAACTAGCTCTTGTAGACCAGGCTAGTCTCGAACTCACAGAGATCCACCTGCCTCTGCCTCCCGAGTGCTGGGATTAAAGGCGTGCGCCACCACTGCCCATTGAGCCAAATTTAAACAAGTTCTAGTTAAATCCTGGCCAGGTTGATGAACTCTGGTCAGGTCCATTCCTGAGTTCCTAGAAAATGGTCATGAGCTACATTGGTCAGAGCCACAAGGTCACATCCTTCTTACCTTCGTCCAATCAGGGACAGCCATACATCCTGACATACTTTCTGTCCATATACTTCCTGCCTATGCAGTTCAGTCAACGAAACTTGTTTAGGGAAGTAAAAATCTATGGCTTGTTATCCTGTATGAACAACCGCCTCCAGCATCTCAGGAAGTGTCTGTCCTTGGGCAAGGGGCTTACAGGTTAGAGGCATTTTTGTTTCGTGGATCTCTTAGGCACAGTCATTAAAACTTAAAATATAACTTTGGCTCTCATATTCCTCCCTTGAGTTGTATCCTGAGTCAAATCCTTGACTCTGGTGGGTACTTGTTTATATTGGGATCTAATAGCCATCAGTTAAACGGTACCCAGACAGGAATTGTCATCTAGTTAAGGCATCAGTGATTCAAGAGCCAATAGTAATTAGCGGGAAAAAGAAGGCTGAAGAGCCCTGAGATGCTGACATTAAAGTTACTATGTAGGAGGAGCCTAGAAACGAGAGTGGGGACCAGTCATTTGTTTCATCTCAGCTCCCCTATTTAGCAAATTTGGTCTTTTCATTGTTGGTGGCAGTGGTGTTGTGTTGTGTTATATTGTGTTGTGTTGTATTGTGTTATATTGTGTTGTGTTATATTGTGTTGTGTTATATTGTGTTGTGTTTGGCTTTTTTTAGTACAGTCAGATTATTTCTAATCAGGTTTGTATAGAAACAACAATTTTCTCTTCAAGTCTCCTTGTTCATGCAGGCTGAGAGACCTATCATATTGTAGAACTGCTTCAGCTAATGAGTCTACCTCATAATAGATCTGGGCCTATTTGGTTTTAACAGGTACCTTTCCTGGTATACTAGTAGACACTCTAGGCAGCCATTGTGTCCTCTGTGCCAGGGAGTTTTCTTTTGATCAGCCGTCCCAGCCTGCTGAAGTGTTCTCTTCTGTAACTAATCCCTGCTAAAACTAGGTCATCACTGTCAGGGCTCAGGAAAGCTAATATGCTAATCGAAGGCTGGGAGGGGATTCAGGCAATGGGGCACACATGAGAAGCACCCGGCTCACAGCTGAAGAGACAGGGAGCTGTCACGTTGGCTGAACTGGTTCACGTCAGCTTTCATCACGTCCAGGGCTCACAGTCGTCTGGAGCAGTGTGTAGTCAGCCGCAGATACTTGGATGATGTCTGCCAGTCAAGTGGAAATCTGCTGAGACGCATATAGTAGACTAGGGATAGAAGTAAAAGTTTAGAAACTTAAAGGAAAATCTTACATTTGGAAACTTCAGGCCCAATATCCTGGAGGGGAAGAGTCCCAAGACCAGGGGAGAGAGAGAGAGAAAGAGAGAGAGAGAGAGAGAGAGAGAGGGATCAGGATAGACAGTTGAGGTGCTCGTCTGAAGTGCACTTGACCTGTGAGAGATAGATCCAAGTCTTATGACTCCCTCAATTCCCTGAAGCTTACATGAATTATTTTCGTTTACAAAAAGAGATAAACGTTTTAGATATATTAGCATTACCATTGTTTGTAATCGGTACTGAAATCCATACTGTAGAGAAAATCGCTAACGGATGTCTATAAAACATCAGAAGTATATACACACTTTGAGTCATAACAAAAGCTATGGCTTCAGGTTAAAAAGCATGTGTCTTTTTTCCTCTATCGAGAGAAGCAGATATACAGATGGACAGATGTTCTTAGCCTAATGAGAAGCACCTTTAAGTCTATACTTTGAAGACAACTAAAGGAAATGTAAAATCTTGAGCCTGTGACTGAATAGTCAGTAGTCAGTGCTCTACCAGCTTACCAGAACTCCCTGATCAGTGGTGAAACTCTGAACTTTTGAAATCTTAGTATAACGATAGCTGCTGAGAGCTTTTATTATTTATTATGAAACATAATTCATATTCAAGGTGCCAACCCACTGGAATTAACTTCTGATGAAGGGAACGCGTTTTGCAAAGTCCATGAGATCTACAGATTGTGGAACATCTGTTGCTTCTGCCCGCAAGCGTACACATGTGCTAACTACATCCTTCACAGCCTGTTTATAACGTGTGTGTGCATCTCGTGAACACCTTCCCGATCTACTGGGCATTTTTATCTGCGGATTGTCAAGAAGATGACTCTTCTTAGCTGATTGTCTAGCTGGTATTAATGTTAGCCTATACAGAGTTTTGATGAACAAATATAAAGAGATGCTGCCCAAGTCAAGTGTTATAAGTTTCCATTAAGAGCTGACTTAGAGCATAGCTTGAGAAAACAGCTGTATTTTTCCCAGCTGCCGAGATAGCCATATACTATCAACTGATATAAAACTTTAAAGTAGCTCTTAGATCAAACCAAGTATTTGCCAAATGGATTTTAAGATAAACTATTACCAGAGAAATACAATTATTTTTTAATTGTATTAATCTTATTTACAAGGACATGTAGCCAGCTGTGTAATTTGTTGAGCCAAGGTAAATAGTGCGTAGTAACCTAGTTGCGGTCCCGGGGACAGTAATTAACGCTTTGCATGGATTCCTAACCTCAATTTTACAACCTTTGTTCAAACACCACGGGATACGATTCCCTGACTGGCCAGGGCTAGCTACAAAATATAAACTAACTTCATAGCCCGAAGAAAGAGGTCTATGGTCAAGGGTCACACGCAGGACAGAAAAACATATTTGAGATTTAAAATGCTCTTAGTGTCACTGAGTCTTGGAGAGGGCTAGGCAGCTCATCTGCCATGCTCCACCCCCTGCCCTGCAACTCCTGTAAAATCTCTAGGACGCTTCTCTCTTCGTAAACAACAAGTCTCTAGTCCAAGAAAGTCCCGCCGCTAGCATCACTAACCACAAAGTGTTTACGATGTTTTATACACTCAGAAGTATAGGACATAACACACAGTTTCCATATTTCTCTTTTTAGTTTAGCTCTACAAGGGCTGTCTCTAGAGATAGGGCAACAAAAAGACTTCTTCCTTTGCCGCTGAGGTTTGCAGCCCACTAGGCAGGGAGGCAAGGTTCTCTTTTCTTCCTCTTTGGATTTATTGTACTGTGAGTGGTTGGAATGACTCTGTTTCTTATCATTTACTTGAGAAGTGGTATGTGATGTGATGTCTAAAAGATTTTCTGGGTCTTTATAAGCCGTGTAGAACAAAGAGAGCTAGCAGAAATTAAATTAGAAGAAACCAGCAGAAGCTGGCAGAAAATCAGCAGAGATCAGCAGAATGGCAGAATGAGAGAAATTGGCAGAATTCAACATGGCAGAAACTGGCAGATTCCATTGTGAGAAAGTAAAGAGTGCTCCCATTCAACAAAAGCGTATGCTTGGCCCATTCTTTCCCATGAAGTCCCTCAGATAAAGAAGTCCTAAGTTCGCTACTCTGTGGAGTTGTTTTTCCCTGAACCCTGCAAGCAGCCCAGAATCACGTTCTTCTGGGCTACTGCAAAGAGAAAAGAAGGAGAAAAGAAATCTGAAACATTCCCCACTTTTCACAGTCCTTATGTTACTTCCCTATACCCCTACGACTTGTACTTACGTATCTTAAGTCATTTTCTTAGTCCATCAGGACACATGCTTTCATATCCTCAGATCTTTATAGATCTTGGAACACTTTCTTAGACCCTTAGAACTTACATAGACTTTAAATCATTTTCTTTCCATTTAATCATTTACCGCAAGACTAAAGTGTTTGATTACTGAGAGCAGTCATTGCAAATCAAGTCCCCTTACATAAAGGAATGGTAAAAAGTTCTCTCTGAAACTTGCTTATCCCTTTAATATGAAGCCTGTTAACAAGAGAAACCTGCCTGCCTTTCTTAGCAGGAGACTTCTTAGCTCTAGAAAAAGCAAGTTCTGATTTTTACATATGAAATGAACTAACAAGGTGGCTGCAGCCTTGAAGGGGGTGCTGGTTGCCTGCTGCTGTTAAATGACAAAGCTACAGTTAGCCTAGCCTTCAATGCCCTCAGAGATCTGAGAAGGATACATTTTTACCAGAAAGTATAACCCAAATGGCCTCTGTATCAGTTAAAATGCAGAGACTTATCTACTACTTAGATGGTTACCCTGGGCTCCCATGGTCTTGATGACTTCATTGGTGGCAGAGGTCCCAGGGCAGCCACCAGGCCCAGAAGATCTGAGAGGCTTGCCTGTACTGGAGGAACTTGGGGGGCCAACCTTACCTTGCGTAGGCAATCAACTTTCTAGTGTCCTGCTTGTTCACACGTTGGGCAGGGGCCTGGGATGGGCGAGGCATTGGAGTTATGCCCCAGTGGTTAACATTACCACAATCCAGGTGGGAGTCACTGGTGCCTTATCTATCCTCTTTGGAGACCTTTGGGTCCGCACTAGGAGGGGTGTTTCTGTCTTACCACAAAAAGCTTCTTCCATTAAACATTTCAAATTCCATATTCAGCAGATCTCTGAAGAGTTTGAGGACCATAATCTATTAAGTAAATCTGAGCTAATCAAGCTTTGCTTGTTTTTAGTACTTGTTTTAGGCTTAACCTTGAAAATACATACAGGAACAGAGAAACCTTGTCTAACCTTGTCTCAAAAAAAAAAAAAAAGAAAAAAGAAAAGAAAAGAAAAAAGAATTTGATCATTTGTAAGGTGACTGATCATTAACTTGCATGTCTTAATCATCTTTAACAGTTTACAGTAAGTTAATAGCTTTTATAAGATTAGAATTTTATAGGTTTAGCCTTAAACAAAATAATAATTTCTGAATTGAGGCTCTTTTAGTATCAAAATAAAACTTTTAGTCATGAATATAATACTAGGGAGACTGACAACTTTACTTTCCCAGTCCTTTCATAGTGCACCTATAAACTTACAAATCTTGATATACAGAAAGTTCATGTACCACTATTATAAATGTTTGGGCTGCTCTGCTTTGCTCTCCTCTCCCTATCAGAGTCAGGTGGCTTGCCTGACACAGAACGTAGAGAAGACTTTAAAAGCATGCCTGGGTCTAGAAAAGGAAAAGTTATAACCCAGTTTCAGAGCTAGATTTTCAATAAAGTAGAACAGCATAAGGCAACTTTAATATTTTCCACACCCAAAAGACATTTGAATCCCTGCTAAACTGAACCCAGTGACCAGAAAGATCAGAAATCAATTCTGAGCCCTGGCCATTAAAAACCAGCCATGATAGCAGTATTAGTGGTGGTGGCTATTGCTGGCATAGGCAGAGACAGCCAAACAAAGCCAATAAACACAGAACACAGAAAGTCAGACCCATATCTGTCTTGGATCCATGTTTGCAATAAGAGTTACAGAGATGCCAGAAAACACAGATACACACACACACACACACACACACACACACACACAAAACAGACAGAAAAAAACTTTTAAACAACCGGAACCAGATGGGTGGGTGACATCTCGCTTCCTGCTTTGGATGGGAGAGTATTTGGGGCCCCATCAAGGATGTCCCAGCTCAGGATCCCACAGAACAGAAACACTATGACTTACCAGGAAGCCTCTGTAGATGCCTGTTGCTTTACTCAGCATGTTAGTTCACTCCGATAGTTCACAAGACCGAAGGCAGGCCTCAGAGCCCTGAAACATCTCAAGAAGATGCCTCCTGAGACAGACCCTCAGCCCTGGAGTAGGAGTGTAGGTCTGGCTTTAGAATTTGGGTGGGTGGTCTGAATCTCACTGGGGCCTCCAGAAAATGTTAATCCCACTGTGAGCGAGTAAGACCACTACCACAACTTTGAGCCAAACTTGAAGCAAGCTTTAGTTAAATACTGGCCAGGATGATGGACTCTGTCCAGGTCCATTCTGGAGTTCCCAGAAAATGGCCACAAGCTACAACCAGGTGTTTATAAAGCAAGGCTACAAGGTTATATACTTCCAGACTTTGTTCAAACAGAGGCAAGCATGTATCTGGACACACTTCCTGCCTATGTATCTCCCATCTATGTGGGGTCAAACACATCCAGTGCAGTTGGTGACGGGGCCTCAGAGTTGGCACAAAACACACCCAGACACCAAATTCTCAGCACAAAGGAGATTTTATTATTCAGAGGAACAAGGGGTGGGTAGTCTCTGATCTCACAGAGATAGCAATGACCGACTGGCACATGGCCATTTTAAGGACTCTAGCATGGAAAAGGAGAAAGGGGGTGTTCCTTTCCTAGGGAAAGTTGGGACGGCTGTCTAGTTGGCTAGGAGGAGAAGAGGTAGCAGGCTTTTTGTCATGTAGCCCTGTGCCATTTTATGAGGTAGTGCACCCTTGATCACACAGCCTGGTGGATTTGAGAGGCTATGTCAAGGCCAACAGCTGGGTCAACAAACTTGTTTAGAGAAGTAAAAACATGTGACGTGTTGGTCTTGTGTGAACAACAGCCTCCAGCATCTCAGGAAGTATCCGACCTTGGGCAAGGGGTTTACAGGTTAGAGGCATTCTTGTTTTGCAGATCTCTTAGGCACAGTCATTAAAACTTAAAGCATAGCTTTGGCTTTCGCGGATCTTGAGCTGTCGTCGTCCTCCGTGTCACCCTCCATCTCAGACGGACCCCTCCAGGATCTCTTGATTCTCGTCTCCGTGGGGCCATTAGGGAGGAGAGTGACCATACTCCCCAGAGAGCATCCTAGGGAGGGACCAGAGGCCCCATCCCTGGCAGCTGACAGACAGGGAAAGAGGCTCCAGGGAGGTTAATAGACTCAGAAGGTGAGCTGCATCACCAGGACAGGACACACACCTTCCCACCGTCCCACAGAAGCTCCTCTTCTAGCTTTTGGTTTGTTTTTTTTCATTTGCAGGGACATAGAATCACTCTGTAGCCCAGGCGGGCCTCACACTCACAGCAATCCCCCTGCTTCAGCCTCCCAGCTACTGCCTCTTCTAGTGTTTACATTTGTGTAATGTAAACGGGGCAGTGTCTCATGTGAGCTCTCATGGGCTCACGTACAGGGAGACCAAAGGGCAGCAGTGTTTCGTGGGTGGGACTCCGGGACACAGAGCCTGAGACACCAGTACCTCCGGGTCCACCCTTCCGGCTCTGAGCAGCTGCTGAATCATGCTTCTCACCTAGGGCAACTGAAACTGACCAGGTGTGAAGCACATGTCTGAAGGGTATAAGAGAAGGAATCCAGGATCCCTTTATGAGGCAGAACAGGGACAAGGGCTTGGGAGGTCCCAACCTGCCCTTGGATACGTTCCCAACTCTCCCTCCTACAGACACAGGCCTGGGGAGCTGAGTGGTGGGAGGGGGACAGCTGATGCTACCCAGAGCTGCTTCAAGGCAGCAGCGGGTTTCCTGGAACAGAGAGTGGGTGGAGGCAACAGATATCAGCAGCCCCCACCTTCGGGCTCTAATAAGTCTTAAGCAAATACACTAGTCGTGGCTAGGGAAGCTCCAAAGAGAGTGAGCCTTCAGTTTCCACAGGGTTGTGTGGTTGGAGGGTGTGGCTAGAAATAGGCATTTTCCAGCCGTTGTTCCCCTAAGGTTACACAATTCGGATGCTTCTTAAAGAAAATGAGCGGCTGCACAGGCTGCCAGGTCAGGAAGAAGGCCAGCTCCTGAGTCTCATGAGCCCTTGTGGGGTCTATCTGACCCCTGAGGAGTATCAGCTTGAGGAAAGAGAAAATCTGCGAAGAAGAAGCCGATAAGTCTCTCCTGAGCACCTGTGCATGCCAGGAGAGGAGTATGGTCCACCCACCCTTAGGTTAAGGGAACCCTGCTACCCTTTGCTTCCAAAGGATATCAAAACAATTAGAGTCATTAGGGTTGGTGACTGTGTGAGTTGCTACCTGGAAACCTCCTCCCGTGAAGGAAGTGAGTTCAACTCAGCCAGGTGTGAGGAAGGCCTGTCTGCGTGTGTGGCTATAGCAGCTAGGAGAAACCAGGCTAGGGAGGTCTACTCTCAGTGCCTCGGTTTCCACACTGTAAAATGAAGCTGGTGGCAGGTCTACTTCCTAGGAGGACTGGGGGTTAATGAACTGATGGCTGTCAGGGTGCGGGCCGGCAAAATGAACCTGCCGTGGGTGTTGCCTCCTGTTTCTCCTGATCCTGCCATGATGATAAGGTCAGGGCGGACTTCTGAGAGGGGTGGGTCTGAGCTGGGCCTTGGGCAACACAGTAGAAGGATGAGCAGAGGGGCTCTGTCTTTGACATGTGAATGCACATGTATGTCCCCAAGCAGCAAGGTGGCTCTCGGGGACTGCATGGAGAACAAAGTGCACGGCCAGGTACGCTGGAGAAGATCCAGGGCCACTCTAGCAGCCCCAGGGTCCCAGCTAAGGAGCTGCGAGCAGTCGCGAATAGTCAGCAAAGAAAGAAGAGGTATGTTTACTTTAGAGAGATTGAGGTTGACAAAGAGGAAGGGTTGAACAGGTAGGACAAACTGGAGGAGGCTGGAGTGGTGGAGATTGTGCACTGTGCTTTGTCCTAGGGAGTCCTGGGCACAGAGGTGTTTTCTGTGCTGGGAAAAGGTGCTGTTTACAGGTGTGTGGAGCCTGGTAAGCACTGCTGCAGGGGAGAAGGCCATGGTACAATATTAATTGAACGGAGATATCACATGAGATATGAGACCAGATCCTGGCAGATATCCAGTCTGCCTGGCAGCCACATGGACCCAGAGTCCTCTGTCTAAGTACACACTATTGACTGTAACTGACCAATTCCATATGGGTGTGTGTGGCCCTGGGGTATCCAACAGAAATGCGGGTGCATGAGAGTGGGGGAACAGACGGTCTAGACAGCATCCAGATGCTTCCAATATAGACCCAAGCAAGTATACCCTAGACATTCTTTGTGGATTTGTTTTGTGCTGTTTTGCTTTGATTCAAGGTCTCTCACTGTATAACCACGACTAGTATGGAACTTGCAGTATAGCCCAGGCTATCCTCAAACTCCCAATGATCCTCCAAACTTTATTCCAAAGTTGTAGAATTATAGGTGTGCACTACTATTCCCAGGTAATAGTCTTCCCTTTAAGGCACAAGGGCAATCTGGGGAGATAGATCTAAAGGTCATCTAGTCATGAGGATCTGAGTTTGAATTCCAAGAACCCAGGTAAAGCCAGAACTGTATCAAAAGCATCTATAATCGCAACACTCCTATGGGGAGTTGCAAAGTGAAGACAGGAGAGTTCCCACGAGTGCAGAGACCAGCTGTCCTGGTGTGTGCAGCAAAAAGCCAACAAAGAGATCTTGTGTCAAACAAGGTAGAAGGTGAAGAATGATATCTGAGGTTATATATACACAGATACACACAAACACACACACAATACACATGCATACATATACACACATAGATATATACAGTCATACATATACACATATACATACACACATATGCACACATAAATAATACACATATACAAACATATATACACGTATATACATAAACATACATACATACATATATACACTGTGAGGGCTAAAGTTATGTTTTAAGTTTTAATTACTATGTATACAAGATTTTTTTTTTTTTTTTTTTTTGGTTTTTCGAGACAGGGTTTCTCTGTAGTTTTGGAGCCTGTCCTGGAACTAGCTCTTGTAGACCAGGCTGGTCTCGAACTCACAGAGATCCGCCTGCCTCTGCCTCCCAAGTGCTGGGATTAAAGGTGTGCGCCACCACCGCCCGGCTGTATACAAGATTTATAAAACAAAAATGCCTCTAAACTGTAAACTCCACCTGCCCAAGGACAGATAACTTCCTGGAATGCTGGGGGCTATTATTCTTGTAAGATAACAAGTCTCTTGTTTTTTACTTCTGTTAACAAGGTTAGGTTGCCCTAACTTCACAGGATGTACTTGATCACATGTAGGTGGGATCACATGTAGGCAAGAAGTACGTCAGGACGTATGCTTGCCCCTGATTGGATGACAGTGGGAAGGACTTAACCCTGTAGGGTTTGCCTCTGTAAGTACCAAACTAATATAATTCATGGCCATTCTCTGGGAATCCCCAGGTATGAATACAGTGTCCATCATCCTGGCCAATATTGAATAAAGCTCCAGACTGGCCCAGAAATTGTGGTAGTGGTCTTATTCTCACCTGGTGGAATTAACATTTTCTGGAGGCCCCCAATGAGATCAGACCACACACCCAAATTCTAAAGTTGGACCTTCACTACAGGGTTCCAAGGATGAAGGGTTGCATCAGAACACACGTGCCTTGAGACATTCCAAGGCTCCTAGGCATACCTTTGGTTTCGTGGACTTTGAACTGCCACGCTGAGAAAAGCAACAAGTGTCTATGGAGGCCTCCCCTGGTAAATCATAGCCTGTTTCTGTTCTGTGGGATCCCCATCTGGGATGTGGATGGGTTTGAAGGAACCCAAATACTCCCCCTTCCAAGACAAGAAGCGGGATGTTGTCTACCCCCCTGGTTAGGACTGCCATCTGATTTCCCTTAGCCACAGCATCTCGAGCTTTTTGGTGTCCTGGACAATGTATGATGGCTACCTTCTTTGGCAAATGTATGTCCTCAAGGAGGCTCGAAATTTCTTATTTTTTATGACTTTTCCTGCAGACGTCAACAGTCTTTTTGTCTGTATATTGCTCCGTGTATATGGGCAGTGGCAAAAGCATACCTGCTGTCAGTGTAGATGTTGATAGACTTCCCCTCTGCCATCCGTAGAGCTTGTATCAAAGCCACAAGTTCGACTTTCTGGGCCGACGTCCCTTCAGGGAGGCTGCTGGTCCAGATCACTTGCTTCACAGCTGTCCCCATCTTCCACTTACCTTCAACCACGAAACTGCTGCCGTCTGTATACCAACTCGGACTCCCTATCTGTCTAGATCCTGTCTTTTCTTTCTCTCCTACCACTGTGGCTAAAATTCTAGTCAAATTTCTCTCCTGTCTGTGATCCCTCCTGTCCTCTCTTTCCTCTGCCCCCCCCCCTTCCTCCATTTCTTGCCTATGAAACACTTTCTCTGCTTCCTTAACCAAATCCTGCAAGGTATGATCCTGCAACCCTTCTAATCGCTGTTACATTTTCTTAATATCTGATGCTTTGGGGGTGACTACTCTACCACGCCTGTTCAATGTAAGGTCAGTCCCCAAGTTTCTCCTCTACAGGAAAATTTCTCAGACCTAAGTCTGGTAGCAGAAGGCTGTGTTGCTGTGTGTGGCAGCTGAAGATTAAATGTTGTCCTACATGCCAGCCAGAGACTGACCACTGCCCCAATGAAGCCATCAAGACCACCAGAGCCTAGAGAAACCACTTAGACAGTGGGTAAGTCTCTGTCATTTAACTGATATACAGACTATTTGGATTATACTTCCTGGTAAAATTTATCCTCAGATCTCTGAGGGCATTGATGGCTAGGCTAACTGTAGAGTCATCATTTAACAGCTCCCCAAGGCTGCAGGCACCTTGTTAGTTCATTTCATATGCAAAAACCAGGACTTGCTTTTTCTAGAGCTACTAGGTCTCCTGTTGAGAAAGGAAGACAGGTTTGCCTTGCTAACAGGGTTCATATTAAAGAATAAACTTTTTATTAATGATTTAAAAAGATAAACAGATGCAACTTTTTACTGTTCCTTTCTTTAAAAAAACTTGCTTTGCAATGACTGCTCTCCGTAATAACCACTTGTGTCTTAGGTAAATGATTAGATGGAAAGAAAAAGGTTTTAAGTTTATGTAAGTTCTAGGGGTCTAAGAAAGTATTTTAAGGCATATAAATGTAAATTGTAAAGGCATAGGAAAGTGAATTAGGGTAATAAAAATGTTTCAATTTCCTTCCTCCTCTTTGCTATTTTCATACTAAGATTTCAAGTTCAGAGTTTTAACACTCATCAATGGAGCTCTGATCAACTTGTAAAGCACTGACTATTATTATCAGCCACAAGCTCAAGATTCTAAATTTCCTTTTGTTATTGTCTAAATATAGACTTAACAGTGCTTCTCATTGGCTGAAAACATCTCTGGACAATGAAAAGAATGTTTGTTTTTAAGCACAAAAATCACAGCTTTTGCTGTGACTTGAAAGCATGAGTCTATTCCAGCTGTGCTACAGACACCTGTTAGCTGCTTTTTCCACAATGTGGATTTCAGTACGGATTAAAAATAGTGGTGATGCTAATATACCTAAAACTTTTATCTTTTTGTAAACTAAAAAAAATTTATGTAAGTTTCAGGGAATTGAGGGAGTCATAAGACTTGAATCTACCTCTCACAGGTCAAATGGATTCCATGTAAGTATAGGCTGAGTTTCCCCACCTGCCTTTTCCTGGGTGTGTGTGTGTGTGTGTGTGTGTGTGTGTATGTGTGTGTGTGTGTGTGATATTCGCTCTCTCCTCTCTCTTTCTCTCTCTCTTTGCCCTAGTATTGGGACTCCTCCCTTCCCCCAACTACCAGGATAATAGACCTGAAAGTTCCAAATGTAGGCATTTTCTTTTTTTCTTTCTTGAGACAGGTTCCAGGTGCCTGTCCTGGAACTAGCTCTTGTAGACCAGGCTGGCCTTGAACTCACAGAGATCCACCTGCCTCTGCCTCCCAAGTGCTGGGATTAAGGGTGTGCGCCACCACTGCCTAGCAAGAATTTTCTTAACATTCCTAAATTTTAACTTCTGTTCCCATTCTATATCGGTCTCCGCAGATTTCTATTTGGCTGACAGACACTACAAACTGTTCCAAATGGCCGAGAGCCCTGAATTTGCTGAAAACTGATGTGAACCAGTCCACACATAACATATATGCCTGCACACATACATGTACGAACGCATTCATGCACACATACACAAGTGTGCAAGGTTTTAATTAAGGTGTTTGCTTTGGCAGCACATATGCTAAAATTAGAAAACACAGAGAAGATTAGCATGGCCCTTGTGCACGGATGGCGTGCAAATTCATGAAAAAAGAAGTGATGTCATTGCTCCCCATCTCGTCAGCCGGGTCAGTGAAGCAGATGCTTTTGATGAATGCTGAATTGCCTTAGTTCCCTACTGGCTCTCCTGGGCCCCGATAATAATGTCCTAATTTCAGCAGGAAGTACTTCCTGAAGAGAGTATGTCACCCCTTATCTTCAACAGGCTGGAATGGAAACTCCCTGGCACGGGAGACAAAATGGTTAATGTCTTAACTAGACACAAAAATTCTTATTCTGGGTGCCACCAAGGTGATGGTTATTAGATCCTAACATAAACAGGTACTCACCACAGAGTCAAGGTTTGACTCAGGATACAACTCAAGGAAGGAATGTGAGGAGGGCTAAAGTTATGTTTTAAATTTTAATTACTGCACTTAAGAGGTAAAAATATAAAGCAAAACGCTCTGGGAATCGCAAAGTTATAAAGTTAGAATTTCCCAGGGTCATAAAGCAGATAAGAGTTATTCTAAGTGGCACTGTCAGCTGTTTTGTGGCCTCAGAGAAAAATGACTAAAAAGACATCCGGGAAGCACAAAGAGGCAAAAGAAGCTGATTTAGGAGGCTTAAAATTCTAAGAGGGAGAAGGGGAGTTCGTGCATTATACTCCATTCCTAGGTTAAAATCCTGTATCGATAAATCAAGGTAAGAGTAGGTGCAGGGGGTTTAATGGACCTTTTAGGGTTAGAGCTGGGGGTCCACTGAGATTAGCATTTTCTCAAATCAGCTGCAGGAGAATTTGGGACATCCAGTCTCCTTATCAGGGAGGACTATGAGTCAAACAAGCTTGGACATGCCATATCCCCTTATCTCTGAAGGTCCCAAATGCGACCTATGTGAAAAACTCCTTTCCTGACCATATGTCCCACCCCATGGGGGATAATTGCAGGGAGCTGGCTCATAATGTTTATCTTGGAATGGAGCAGAGATTAGACCATGGGAACCAAGATTTTTGACTAGTGACTAAATTCTCTCACTGGAGGTCCCACAGTCCCCACAGGTCCCAATTGGAAGTTGCCCAATGAGCAAAAGATCAAGGCAGCTTTTTTACGTGTCCACAGACCTTGAGGAACAAATAGACCCAGTTAGGAAACATGTTCCAGTATATATTTTATATATCAAAACCATATAGCTATAGAAATGGTCATCTTCCTGATCACCCATACATATATATGCCCATAAGATCGAGATGCAATCATGAGATTACATACACACATCACATGAGATTGCACACTACAATGGAGATACCAAGTTACCTTAGCCAAAGTGAGCAGCAGTTTCCAGAGCCGATGGCCCTGCAGACCTTGTCTGGACAGCATTAACCTCCAGCAGAGGACCATTCCTCTAGTGGGCTGACATCCGAACACTAGTCGTCACCTGCCTTAACCCTCATGGCTCCTGACACATACACACATAACACATACATATACGCATGCACAATATTCATACACATAAACACACACATAAGCACATACGCACACATATGCATTCACACACATATAAACACATAACATATGCATACATAAACACATACACATATATGCATGCACACATATATGTATAAACACATTCATGCACACATACTCGAATATACAAGATTTTAATTAAAGTGCTCACTTCGACAGCACATACACTAAAACTGAAATGACGCAGAGAAGATTAGTATGTCCCTGCAATAGATGACTCGCAAGTTCATGAAGGGCTCCATATTTTTATTTTGTTTGCCTTTGTTAATATTTAAAACATTTGCGTGGCAGGAAAACTAAGGGGAAGATAAAATTTCTTTCTCCTTGTGATATTGTGATACTGCAGGTTTGATTCAACAGGTTGATAGAACCTGTTTGTTGTAAGACATAAAAGTAGCTACTAACTTTGTGGTCTCAAGTGTTTAGCTGTTGAGCTGGATTCCTTAGTAAACCAAATAATTTGTCACTTGGAAATGTTCGGAGATATAGCTTCATGTTTAAAAGGAAAAAAATTAAGATGGCTCGTTTTATCCTAAACTTTTCCATCCCCTGTAGTTAATTCTGCATGTATTAGTCTTAGAAGTAATTACACAAGCTAAAACAACGGAGGGATTCCCCAGGTGGCTTGTTTTCCAAAGTACCCAGAACAAAAAACAAAACCCCAAGCTTCCCTAGGTCTTGTCACTCAGCAAGGCTTGGGAACGGAAGTACAATGCCCAGTCCCATTCTGTTTAAAAAGTAAATACAGAAGAGATAAAAAGAAAACAAAAGATTTTTAAATAAGAAAAACAGAACAAACCTAAATTCCAGAAAGACATCTTAAACCTGATGCCCCTGGCTTTGGGCAGGAGTGAGCCCGGACTGTGAGATGTAATTGCTGTGAAGCCCACTCGTCTACAGGAAGGCCCACATCACATACATATATGTGCTTTGCATGGGAACTTGGTGTGGGTTAAGGTTCAGATCTGCCAGGACTCTTCTAAGACCCCCCTTCCCCAGCCCCCACAAACCAAGCTTGTATAAAACAGTCACATAATCTGAAGAAGGCTAGCCACGCCAGTCCCTCTGGCCTGCCACTTGAAAAGTGTTTGCAAGCCAAGTGTCTGGAACTGATATTTGTGGATGGGGTGACAGATACTTATAATATGGACACTTGGGAGGTGTAGGCCGGAAAATCAGGAATTCAAAGAGTTCAAGACCAGCCTTGAACACATGGGGAATGTAGCTACTCTGGGCTACTATGGAACTCTGTCTCAAAAATAAGTAAGTAAATAAATACATAAGCTCAGAGCGGGAGGTGGCTCAGATCTTTAAGCCCAGCACTGAGGAAGCCGAAGTAGGTGGATCTCTGTGAGTTCAGAACCAGCCAGGGTTACATCGTGAGAGCTTGTCTCAAGAAAAAGAAGTGAGTAAGAAGGAAGTTGGGGAGGGACTTGCAGTTACTAGAACAGGGTTCTGAGGTTAGCCAAGGCATATTGTAAAGACTGAGTTCAGGGTTGTTTGTTATTTTGAGACAAGGTCTCATACTAGCTTCAAACTCTCAATCCTCCTGCCTCAGCCTTCCAGGTGCTGGGATGATAGCTGTGCACCACCAAACCTGGCTGCAACAAGTTTTTTTTTTTTAAGATTTATTTATTTATTATGTATACAGCATTCCTTCCATGTCTGCCTGCATGCCAGAAGAGGGCACCAGATCTCATTATAGATGGTTGTGAGCCACCATGTGGTTGCTGGGAATTGAACTCAGGACCTCTGGAAGAGCAGTCAGTGCTCTTAACCTCTGAGCCATCTCTCCAGCCCTGCAACAAGGTTTTAAGCAAAGATCAATTTAAGGGAAAATAATGTTATTCTTATTGTGGTGGTGCCTACGGACGGAAGGATGGAGGAACGTGACGCATGATTGACAGACCCACAAGAGCCACTACTAGGGTTCAGAACACAAGTTAGTGGTGGAGCAACTGACTTGCACACGTGAGGCCGAGTTCAAAACCAATACCACACATGTACACGCACATGCACACACCTGCACAG
The DNA here is from genome assembly GCF_950005125.1 of Chionomys nivalis. Taxonomy (NCBI): domain Eukaryota; kingdom Metazoa; phylum Chordata; class Mammalia; order Rodentia; family Cricetidae; genus Chionomys; species Chionomys nivalis. The sequence continues at coordinate 59,801,312 of NC_080092.1, forward strand.
CCTGGTGTGATGGTGCATTCCTATAATCCCAGCACTTGGGAAATGGAGGCAGGAGGATCAGGAGTTCAAGGCTAGTCTTGTCTACATGAGACCCTGTCTCAAAAGCTAAAATGAGGGCTGGAGAGATGGTTCAGTTGTTAAGAAGAGCACTGACTGTTCTTATAGATGATCTGGGTTCGGTTCCTAGACGCACATAGTGGCTCATAACTCCAGTTCCAGGGCATCTATTGTCTTCCATGTGGGGTGCACATGTATGCATGAAAGCAGGCACTCATACACTTAATTTCTTTAATCTTAAAAAAACAAAAACAAAAAACAAAACCAGACAAGCAAAAACCAATCTTCAAGTCTTTCTGTCCTCTTTGTGCCTTGCTGGGGATGGAATCCAGGGCTCTGAAACACGAGGCAAGCAGGCATTCTACCACTGAGGCAAACTCCGGCCTCACTCCAGTTCGATGGGGATACTGAGGTACTGAGACGGCAGGGGACTCTCTCAAGGTCCCTTGTACAGCTTGGGATGAGTTCTGGTAGCCTTCCACAGAAAGTGCCCAGCTAGAGAGACTTGAAAACCACATGAGTTTGCTCTTTCATCTGAAAGAGGTTGGATGTTGGTGAGTTAGGGCCAGGGAGGCAGCTCCACCATCATAGGGGTTCCAGCTCCTTTTCCTGTATCTTATACCATTTTGAGTTTGTTACTTCATGAGCTAAAATAGCTGCTGGAGCCTGCGCCATCACACCCATATCCACTATAACTACGATGTTTGCACGCACGCACGCACACAGCCTCGTGAAGCCCAGGCTGGTCTCAGTTTCTGATCCTTCTGCCTCCCCCTCCTGAGGGCTAAGATTACAGGGGTGGGTGCACTACCACCTGCACCTGTGTACTTAGTTCTAGGGATGAAACCCAGGGCTTCATGCATGACAGGCAACCACGCTACCAAATGAGCCCCAGGCCCAGCTGTAAAACATCTACAAACTGTAAATCTAGTGAACTGGGCCTGGCCACTGGGGTGGGGCTTACAGAGCCGTTCTCCCCCGGTGGAGCTCTTATCTCTGCTGGGAGGCACAGGCAGACTGGTGTTCACACAGAGGTCACACCTGCCCTGCTGGAAGCCCTCGCCTGACACCTACCGGAACTGCTCCCTCCATGTCACTGGCCTATAGTCCCCCTGCATGTCCTGTAGCGTCCCCAGTAGAGGAGCCAGTGTCGTTCTGATGCCAGGTTGCATTCTGAGCAGCGGTGGGCACAGATTTTTCCATTTGAGATTTTTCACATTTCAAGTGAAGCCCCCAGCAGCCCCGTAGAGTCCAATAATTGACAAGTCCAAGAATCAGAGAACCCCTGGGCAGGTGGTGAATGGCAGAATCAGGAGGCAAACAGGGCAGCCTGATGCCTAAGTCTGTGACTGCCCCGGCCACCATCAACTATTACCTACCGGGATGGCTTAGAGGAGGTTCTCTGAGCACCCAGTCACTTGGCTGCCCAGCTGCTCCTCCAGAGCTCATGCATTTGCAGCTGGCTGCACTATCCTGACAGCAGGGATCTGGCTTGCACCTTTACAATCTGGGCAGGCATTGGGTCCCTGCGCTACTCGGCACCAGAGTGGAAGTACCAGTTCAGAGCAGGGTGGACCAGAACTCAGTTTCTGCAGTTGGCAAGCCCCATGTCCCAGTAAGAGATCAGGAAGGATACCTGAGGCTCACTTCTGTATAGTCACATGTGTACCTAAAAACACATGAAAATACACATATACTTATCACACGCAGAGAAAAAAAATTCAGGGGATGTAGCCAGGCATGGTGGCACAGACCTATAATCTCAGGATCAGGTTCCGACGTTGAACCATCCTTGCATTCCAGCAACAAATAAGGATTAGCAAAGAATCTTTTAATATTCTAAATTTAGTTGGCATCTCATCTGGCAGTGGTGGTGCACACCTTTAATCCCAGCACTCGGAAGGCAGAGGCGGATCTCTGTGAGTTTGAGGCCAGCCTGGGCTAAAGATCCAGTTCCAAGACAGCCAGGACCACAGAGTAGTCCTGTGTACAGAGAAATCCTGTCTCAAAAAAAATTTAGTTGGCATCTCATTAAGGATTTGTCATCATCATCATCACCACCATCATCATTGCATGGAGGGGGTGTGCATGTGGAAGCCAGAGGAAAATTCTATGGAGCCATTTCTTTGTCTCTACTTTTACATACAAGAGTTCTGACAATCAAATTCAGGTTACCAGGGTTGCAGAGCAAACACCTTTACCTACTAAGCTATATGATTTTGAAGATTTTCACATCAATATTTATCATGGGACATTTTCTTTTTCTTTTAATATCTATTTATTATGTATACAATATTCTGTCTGCATGTATGCCTGAATGCCAGAATAGGACCCCAGACCTCATTACAGATGGTTGTGAGCCACCATGTGGTTGCTGGGAATTGAACTCAGACCTTCAGAAGAGCAGCCAGTGCTCTTAACCTCTGAGCTATTTCTCCAGCCCCTGATGGAACATTTTCTAGTTTTTTTTCTGGGGGGGGGGATTTTATTTATTTTTCCATGATATTTATTGAGCTCTACATTTTTCTCTGCTCCCCTCTCCCTTCAACTCTCCCCCAAGGTCCCCATGCTCCCAATTTACTCAGGAGATCTTGTCTTTTTCTACTTTCTACTTCCCATGTAGATTAGATCTATGTAAGTCTCTCTTAGTGTCCGTATTGTCTAAGTTCTCTGGGATTGTGGTTTTGTCTTTCTATATCTGGGTTACTTCACTCAAAATAATGTTTTCTAGTTCCATCCATTTTCCTGCAAAATTCAAGCTGTCATTTTTTCTGTTATGTAGTACTCCATTGTGTAAATGTACTTTTTTTTTTTTTTTTTTTTTTATCCATTCTTCGATCGAGGGGCATTTAGGTTGTTTCCAGGTTCTGGCTATGACAAACAAAGCTGCTATGAGGCTCCAGCCACTCATGGGACATTTTCTAGTTTTTTTTTTTTTTTTAATTTGAGCTTTATATCAGTGTGATGCTTACTTTTCACATACGTGCTCTCCACTCTTCAATTTTTCATAAAAGTTTAAGAAATACTGGCATTGGCTCTTGAAATGTTTGGGTAGAATTCACATGTTAAGTCAGTAGGTCCAGGTTTGTAGGTGTGTTTGCAAATAAATTATTTTGGTTTGGTCTTAGTGGGCTTTGTGTGTGTGTGGTTCATCCAGCTTATCTCATTTGTTAATACACATTCATTCTGTCTTACAATCTTTTTTATTTCTGTAGGGCCAGTAGCAATGTCTCCAAGGGTTACTGACATGGGTGCTGAGAACTGAACTCTGGTCCTTGGCAAGAGTAGGATGTGCTCTTAATTAAATACTGAGTCATCTCTCCAGCCCCGAGACACCTGTTCTGAGGTCTAGGCATAGTCAAACTATCTCTCTCTGAGGTGTGAGGGTCTCATGTGCCTCGACTGGCCTGGAACTTGCTATCTAGCTGACAATGGGCTTGAACTCTTGATCCTCCAGTCCTGGCTCCAGAGCACTCTCTTTGGAAAGGTATTCTTCAACTCCTGGAATGGGCTCAGACCCCTGGGCCCTCATTCTTGCCTTCCTATGCCATCTGCTCACATGGTCCCCAACAGTCATCTAGACCGGTCAAAACAAACACGAGCCCCAGAAGACCTTGGTAAAACTTTATTCACAAATGCCAGACCCTAGGCCTGGCTCAGCCAGAGGGTGCATTCTTAGCAGTGGCAAAAACCCCGATATAACACGTTCATCTAGACTCACCGTTTTAATTTAAATTAAAGCATTTCTGGAAGACAAATGTAATTGATAGAAAATATAAAAACTTTTACTGTACAAATTTTACATCACATTCAAAATAAGCAAATGAACATGTGCCTTGTGGCCACAGAAGACACTGGGAGCACACAGATGACGTCCTGGCTAGCGCCGCAGGATAGCATGGCTAATCCACCCCCACTCTGTCACTACAGAGCTACACAGGCTTGCTGCTCCCTGCCTCGACCATAAGACAATGGTCGAGGACTTTGATTTGGTGCACAGGAGCGGCCAGACCAGCACAGCTAGGATTCATGACTTCACGGCCACTCCGATGGGTTAAGGCCTCCTTGGAGGTGAGGCTGGGAACTCGGGATGCCTGGAAAGGTGCCAAAGCTTTTGCTGGGCTCAGACCTTAGGTGGGTAGGCCCTCTGCAGCTCACGCCTTTTTTCTTTCTTTCTTTCCTTTTTTTTTTTTTTTTTTTTTTTTTTTGGTTTTTCGTGACAGGGTTTCTCTGTAGCTTTGGAGCCTGTCCTGGAACTAGCTCTCTAGACCAAGCTGGCCTCAATCTCACAGAGATTCACCTGCCTCTGCCTCCCGGGTACTGGGATTAAAGGCGTGTGCCACCACTGCCTGGCTTCATGCCTTTTTTTCCCATTGCCTTCACAGTGGCTATTGGGGCTGAATTCACAGTATCTGTCATCCTTCATGTGTTTCCCAGGAGACAGGGAGAGCACAGAGGAGGCAAACTTTCCTAACCTCAATTCACATTTACTGAAGTAGAAAAGGAAACAGGGACCATGATGGGGACTCTCTTAAACGAAGGGCAGTGCAGCAGCAGGCCTTGGAGAGGAAGTGAGGAAGGTCCAGCACTATAGCTTCACCAGTGGCCCCAGGGTTCCACGAAGATGTCAGGTCTCCTGCATACTGACTCCCAGCAGATGGTCATCTCCTTAAAGCAGGGACCATGGCTATTCTTACTGGTCTCTAGTACGCGCACAAGATCACATTCACTGCAGGGCTCAGAGCTTCTGGCCCTGAGATGTCTACAATACAGGGTGAGACCCCGTGGGCTGTGTGTGATGCCCTCTGTGGTCTGGTGTTGAGGGATGACTGAAAGGGTTGACTCAGCTGTGAGGGGAGGCCAATGCCACACCACTCACAAAGGGGGAGAATGGCCAGAGGCTGAGTCATTGCGGCGTCTGGGAAGGGACAGCCATGAGACTGCCATAGAGGCAGTAGTTACAGACTCTGTGGTTTTGGAGTAGAGAGGTCACACCAGGGGCTAGGGTGGGAAAGCCAAAGGGACGCGGAAGTGACATGACGGTCCCATTTCAGAGGACAGATGACCCATGCAGAACTGAACAGAGGCTCGCAGCTCTTCCTCCTTCTCACACTGGGGCAGGGTCAAGATGCCACTGTCCCAGCTCTCCTGTAGCATAAACAGCTGTGCTGGGGTGGATGTGGGGAGGATCCCACAACTTCTCAGACACCTGCACTGGACTCTGGTGCTAGGGCAGGCTCTGACAACTGAGCCTTAGTCGGTGTTTAAGAGGGAGCCACATGGCCACTCCACAGTGGGACTGTAAGCCCGTGGGCCAAAATCTACCCACTTCTCCACTCCCATTTCTTCCCCCTTCTGGTTGTGGAGTCGGATGCTGCCCAACCTCTGCTCAAGGACTGCAACACGTCTGACTCACCCCAATCCCTCCTGCCTGCTGGAGTGAACACAAGCAGAAGTCTGAGGCTCACGGATAGGGACTTACTAGGCATGTCTCACTCAACTGTCTGGACAGCCTCAGGCCCCAATCTGAGCTCAGGGCACACACAGGGGTCAGAATGGGCTAAAAGGCTTTGATGAGACTGGGGAAGTGGAAGTGGTGGTAGGTCTGGAACCTTCTGGCATGACAGACATGGGTTTTAAAGTGCTAGGGTCACCGTAGCCTGTATTTGCCACCTTCACTGTCTTCTTCAACCAAGGACTCACTGGACACGTGGCTGATGGGCTAGCTCTTGGCTCTGGGGGTGAACTGAGGCACTGGGGGGGGGTGTAATGATGAAGGCTGGGTTCCACAGCCTTCGTGCCTGCCTGGAGGCCTCAGAGAAGCAGCAAATGTCTCCACAGACGTGTGGCTGTTTCCTCCCACTGCAGTACAAGCTGAGCCAAGATCCATCAGATCTGTCTAGAAGCCACCTGGATTCTGTCTGTACTTTTTAATACAACAAGCCCGGAGCAGAGCAGAAACGAAATCCAAACTCTTCAGGAACTCCTGACCCCATAGTCCAGATGGGTTCCTGGCCAGGGTTTCCTCTGCAAGTTAAGGAACGGTTGGTGTTCCTTATAGGACAAACAGAGGGACCAGGGGCAAGCCTTCTGTCATGTCCTCTTTTCCTAGAACAGTAACATTCATGCTACTTTTCTTCCTTCTTGCTCAACCCTGGGTCCCTCGCTGCTGCAGAATCGTAGAATAGGAAATGTGGGGGCATTTCTCTTGCTCTGAGGTGGCAGCACCCTTCTGTGGAATTATTATTAACTACTGTAAAACACCAAGCTTGCGGGGCAGAAATCTCTGTGTAAACACTGGCTGTAGTGGTGTCGTCTGGAGAGGCGTGTGGCTCCGATCCTGAGCCCCACACCCCCTGTAATGTACATTCTTCACGGAGGAGTCATGCAAAGCTTTTCTGAGTCCTCCTGGTGGCGGTTTGTGTGTTTCGTTATCATGTTTCAGAAAGGAAGACACCCTCTGCACGAACGTGCACGGCCGGCTACATCTTTGGATTACTGGACTCCAGGGCGCCCAGGCCAAACCTTTCAAAGCGGGGCATGACTTTGCTGCTGTTAATGCTGCGGAGAGGAGCAGAGACATGGGTTATGGCTCTGCTGGTTTAGCCAGAGTTAAGATGTCGCTGGCTATGCTTGGCAGAGGATCTGAGTGAGGACAACTGCTCGGCCCATGGCCTTGGCAGAGCTGCTCCTGGCTCCTAAGTCCTGGGCATTGGCCACAGTCCCTACCTGGAGAACAGTGACATGGCCTGTTCACCTGACTCGCCAGCACCCAGCATAACAGCAGCCGCTGTGGGATGGAGGGTGTTCCCTCACTGGCTGCTCCGTGTGGATGTAGAGCTGATGAGAGACCTGAGGACCTGTACCTGTACTGATGTCACACACTCTTTTTAGAAATGGTGTTCAAGTGGGATCCACTGCGGGGAGCAGAATCAATCCTGAGCCCAACAGAGGGCCGTGGAACCCCTAACAGGTGTGACAGCAGCTCTGCCTCTATTACTGAGTGACTCTCTTTAGGACATTTCTGAGTGTGGCTTTTAAGGACTCAGCCCTTCTGAACTGATGCCGTTCACGGTAACACGATGTGTGTGTGTGCGTGCCTACTGTCCTCTGTCTTCATGAGAGAGACACAGGGCTCCAGACAGGGCCCATGACCTCGGTGCGTGCCTACTGTCCTCTGTCTTCATGAGAGAGACACAGGGCTCCAGACAGGGCCCGTGACCTCAGTGTGAGCTTTGGGTAGCTCTGAACCACTACACCCCTTGCAGGACAATGTCCCAGGGTCGTCAAGCTCCTTCCCATCCTCTGAGCATGCTCAGCAGGGGCTCGTGAAGGTGTTAGTAGGGGCTAGGGACCAGAGGAACACAAGCAAGAGCCACTCTTAGGAGAGCAGGAGAGAAAAGTCCGTCTCATCCACGGAGGCCGTTCTTCCGCCTTGAGGGGTCACCCTGTTAGTGCCATCCTCCCCTGGCAGTGACTCAAGTCAGGTACCCACAGGCCGTATGGAGGGGAGGGGCCGTTGTTAAAAAAGCACAAGAAGGAGTCTGGAGGGAGCAGACTGGAGCAGCAGAGATGGCATCCCCTGGGTTAGTGCCCGCTGGCGTTTGGAGTCTTAGAAGTCACGGAGCGGAGCTGGCGGTTAGGAGGAAAGAAGCCTGGGGCATGCAAGACAGCCAGGCCTATAACCTACAGAGAGAGAGAGCAGCGTCAAAACCTGAGCCTGAGGGAGCCAGGGCACGGCGTCTGGCCAGAGCGGCTGCCCAGGGACACAGCTGCCTGCAGAGAATAGGATGCCCAACTCCACTCCTCGGGATGGCAGAGGGGCAACTTTGATAGGTGGTGTGGGCACGGGGGAGCTTTTCCAAGTTCCCATGGGGCCGTGACGGGCACCCCTCAGTTCCTTAAGCCCACAGCTCCTTGTGATAATCAAACTGGCCCTCTAGGGAGTACCACTTCTGCTCCCTGATGCTTTCCCTCCCCCAATGTATTTATTATTACTATTACTGTTACTAACATTGGTAGTGCTGGGGCCTCATAGATGCTAAGCAAGAGTTCTACCATGGAGTCTCATCCCCAGCAATTTGTTGATGCTTTTTGTTTGTTTGTTTGTTTATTGAGACAGGGTCTCTCCTGGCACTCACTACATAGACCAGGCTGGCCTTGAGATCCACCTGCCTCTGCCTCTGAAACTGGAATTAAAAGTGTGTGTGAGTCACCGTGCTCAGCTGCCATTGGTGCTTTTACTTCTGAGACTTCACTATGTATCCCAGGCTAGACCCAAACTTAAAACCCCCCTGCCTCAGCCTCCTGGAAGCTGGGATAACAGGCATATGCTACCACAACTGGCTCACTAGATTCTCCTCTTCTGAACTTCACCCAGAAGTGGGATTTGAGGGACTTGGCTCAATGAGCTCATTCTCCCTCAACCACATGGTATGGAGAGGGGCCCTGCCTGCCACACCCCTCTGTGAGAAACACTAGCCCAGTGGCCCTTGCTGGTGCCCATTTCAGCTGCAAAAGGTCACTGTGGATTATGGGAATGAAAGCATGGATGCGAGAAGCTGGCATGCAGAGACAGAATGGGAAGCGCAGGTATGCAATGGGGACAGTCACACACAGGCAGGAAATGAGAGAAGTGATAGAAACACACTATTCCTCCAGAACTGGACAGGAGCTCTTAAAGTCAGGGTGACCATAGCGTCCTTTCCCGTAGTAGCGGCTCCGCCAGCGGCTGGGGGTGCCCGAGACCATTTCGCCAGCAGTTGAAGAGGGCCGTCGGATCCGGTCCGGCCAGCAGACAGGTTGGGGGGCAGGGGAGATGACAAGACAGGCCAGGGGATCCGCCACCCCCCGAAAATGAAAAGTGACAAAGTCATGGGGAAAGAAAAGAGAAAGTGAGAGTTAGCGGCCCCGGAACAAAGACCAGAAACAGAAGGCTCTTCCTGGCTGTCATGGAGGCCTGGGAGCTGGTGGCTATGGACAGATGACGGCTCTACTAGTGAACTCAGTTTCCCATCTGTGAGATGAGAAGGTGGCACTGACTGGCTTCCAGCAACAGGGGTCGTCTTTGGCTGCCGGTGCCTGCCCAGTGCCTGTCCAGTGCCAGCAGGGTTTGGTGGAAGAGGAACCCTGTATTCACAGGGCCCAAGACCTACAGCAGCACAGGGCTCAGCCTGGAGGCCTCATCACCCCTCACCCACTGTCAATGCCCACACTTCACCTGCCAAGCTTATGGGATTTACCTGATACTTCTGGGCAAAGTTCCTTACCTAAGCCCCGCTGTGGAAACTGAGACAGGTAACGAGGCCCCACATCCTGACAAAGGGGTGTGGATGGAGAGGGGTCTTTAGAGGAGGAAGCCAGAGTAGAAACAGAACAGGACAAAATGCAGGAGAGATGACAGTGGCCCCTGGGGATCTGGGGCTCTACACAGCTGAGTGGCATGGCCCATTAAGGCACAGCAAGATTTCAGTGATCAACAGCTCAGCGACTAAGTGGGTACCAGGTCCTGACCTCTGACCCTTTCTCCTCTCAGGCATAACTTTCTCACCCTGGGCTTGGTGTCAGTGATGCTCTATACAGTGAGTGACATGTAGATTCCCACAGGTGGAAACTGGAGGTGTCTGCCTGCTAAGGGCGTCTCTCCCCCTCCCCCATGGAAGCCCCAGAGCATAGTCTGATGCCTGTTCAGCAGAGGGCGCCCTTAAACACCCCAGACAGGCTCTCCAGGATCTGATGGCAGGTCAGGCTTAGGAGGGAATACTTACTCAGCCGACTTCCAAAAGTGCCCGGGATGAGAGAGGCGCCGGTTCAGCTTGGGCAGCTTCTCCAGCATGTCCATCAGCAGGCTGAAGCTGGGTCTTTCCTGCAGGTCGAAAGCCCAGCACGCAGACAGGATCTCCTGCAAAGGGCACTGTGGTCAGTGTGTGTGGGCATCTGGGAGGCGGTGAGGGTGCAGATGGACAGGACACTTCATAAGGGTTCCTGTGAAGTTCCTAAGTGCACTACATGACTATTGGCACAGAATCCTGGGAAGTAAGCGTTTCAGAGGTGCCACCAACCTTCCAGGTCAAAACGAACTTGCCTGTTTCCCTTTCTCCTCAACTTGCCCTTTCCTAATGTCAGTGACCAAGTCAGGCAGGATGGAAATAGGAGAGGGGGGAATGAAGGCAGGTGGCCTATGCACATCATAGGAACGTGGAAGTGTCCAGGGGTGAATGTGAGATCCTGGCACTGTATCCAGGGTGGGGAGGCCACAAGTGGGCGTCTTAGCACTACCAGAGTGAAGACTGGCTGGACAAGAACTAAACACAGGAATGCAGCTGCCAGCCTGCAGAGCGGCCTCCACAACGGAAGGAAAACCTTCTCTCAGCGTCCACTCAGCCCCCAGCACCATCTGCAGCCTCAACACCCAGAAGGGTGGACTACACACACGGCCATCACAAGACCCCTACCCCAGGCTCGGGGTGAGTGGAGGGCAGTCATGTCACACGCCCAGCCCACCCTCGGGCCCTGCTTCCTCTACTCACGCCGACTTCCTTCCCCAGGCTGACGGAGGCCAGGACGCGCCTCACTCCTTCCCCACTTCCGATCTGCCATATCAAGGCTTCTGCAGGCTGGTGTTTAAAGGGCCACTCTCTTGCCTGTAGTTCATACCACACGGTCCTATGGAGACACACACCACAGTGAGAGCTACTGTCCATGTTAGGAGCCAGAGACAAAAGGTCAAAGATATGGTCACTCTGCCAACAAGGGGGCACAGCCATGACTTCCCAAGGCACACTTCCCAGCTCGATGGCCACCACTGTACTTGAGTGCCAGTGGCCTACTCACCCGAACGCATAGACATCAGCGGCTTTGGAGAAGGGCAGCTGGTCCTCATCCCTCCCGGGTATCATTTCTCGTACAATCTCAGGTGCCAGGTAGCACAGCCAATCATGGGACAGCTTCAGTTGGTTCTCACGCCTGGAGACCAGGACAAGAACATGGGCCCCTCAGTGGGGAGCAGGTTGCCTGACTTACGCATCTGTGCTCATTCACACGTGGCAGAGAAAACTCAGAGAGGAATATGGAAGTCTTCCTTGCCCTTGAACAGGATAGGCACTTCTAGAAAGGGAGGCCACAGTTGGGAATGGCAGGGAGCCACTGGGGACAGTGATGGAGTCCTTGTACTGAGAGAGTGACTAGTCTGTCTAGGACCTCAGGCCTGTCTGCAGATGTCAAACCTGCAGGCTGACTCTCTGGCCTGTCAATCTTCCTTGAGGCCCCACCCCCATTCTTATGGAGGAGCTTTTCTTGTCACCCAACCCCTTTACAATCACAGGCAGTAAAATCCAATGCTCTTTCTCATCAAGAGGATATAAACCAGATCTCTCACCCACCACTGAGTAGCCAAGCCGAATGTGCCAGGGGACTCAGCCTCCATGGGTATCCACCTAAACACCACCCAGACCCAACCCTGGACTGAAACCACATGGGCAGAACCAGGAACTGCGGCAACCTGGCCTGTGCAGGGAAGGCTCTTGCCAATGGATACAGCCTGGGTATTCCACACTCGTGTAATGCTGCAGCTCCCCATGCATGCAGATACCCATGGCCAACTCACCGCTCCTCCCGGACCACGCCCGAGATCCCAAACAGCCCGAAGTCTGTGATGACCACTTTGCCGTTATCGTAAAAGACATTCTTGGACTTGAGGTCTTTGTGCACGATGCCCTTGGCATGAAGATACCCCATGCCCTGAAAGACAGCCAACCTTGTATCAGAGGGTAGGGGATGCTGAGCTTTACTTGGGGCGAGGTGCGCTACCCATCCCCCCACCCAATCTTAAGGATACTGTCCTCACCTCACAGATGAAGCAACTGAGGCCCAGAGAGGGCAAGTGACTGCCCCAGGTCACACCACAGCAGTTAACCACGGAGCCCAAACCTGACCTCAAACCAGTTCATGCTCTTTCTACAGCCGCCTCAGACTTGGGTAAGGTGTGAGGCATGGGCACAATGACTGGCAGTGGGCAGAGGTCGAGGAGGTAAAGATCAGTGATAAGGGCTGGAGATGGAGCTCAGTAGTTAAGCGTGTGTTCCCATGCACAAGGTCCCATATTCAGCATTATCAATTTTAAATAATCAGGGCTGGAGGGATGGCTCAGTGGTTAGGAGTACCTCCTTCTCTTGCAGAGGATCAGAGTTCAGTTTCCAGCACCCACATAGGGTGGCTCACAGCCATCTGTAACTCTAGGTCCAAGGAATTCAGTGCCCATTTCTGGTCTCTGTGGGCACCAGGCGCGCGCGCGCGCGCGCACACACACACACACACACGGGATGGGGGGGCAGCAGATGGATGACAAGATCTTAGAAACAGATTTGATGAATAAGGAGTTCCCTAGATGGGCTCTGCTCCTAAGCAGGGCGACACCCAGAGCAGGTAAGAGACATTCCTTAGAGGGGATCTCAAGTTTGGCTGTTTCCAACACCTTGCCATGGTAACAGGGGATTCAGACCTGAAGCCTGAGTTCCACGCTCCACCCTCACTCAGTTAGCACTATGTGGCCTTGGGCACAGTGCTGGCCCCTCTGAGCCTCTGCCTCCTCATCCGTCAGGTGAAATGTGGTGGGCGATTCTCACAGCAAGTGCTCTGGCCTGACCTCAAGGTCAGGGGCACATGGTCCAGGTGCTGGAGGGACAGGTTCCACCATGGGCTAAGGACAAGCAGCTAACCCTGTCTGAGGCGAGCTTGGTGGGTGACACTTGCAATCACAGCACTTGGGAAACAGAGGCAGGGCTTAAGGTCATCCTCAGCTACAGTGAATCTGAGGACGACCCACCCACATGCACAAGCCCCAGGAGTGATAGCTGGGAAGGGCCAGGTTACAGACAGGCTCTAGAGTTGAACCTGGACCATCAGTCTTTCTTCACAATTTCCCCGAGTCTCCACCACAAACCCCCAGGTTGCAAACCCTCTCACAGAAGGTCAGGTCCCTCCGCTCTGCTTTTGACTCTCAATGCATCTCAAATTACTCCAAAGAGAAGTGACTAGGGTGGGGATGAGGTGGGGGCTGAGCCAGGGCCCCCAGGGGCAAGAGAAGGTCTTTCAGTAAAAAGTGAATAGAAGGAGTGAGAGGCCAGTGTGAGTCACCTGTCCTCCTGGCCCCCTGGACTATGGTGACTCAGAGGGCAGCTCCCAGATCTGAGGGTGAAGGGGGAGTAGGGACGGGTAGGAGTCAGGTGTGGGGGCAGGGCAGAGTCCTTGGTGAAAGGCCACACCTGAGGCAGAGGTGACACTGAGGGTTTTGGTCTCGGAGGTTTAATTTCTAAGTGTGGCCATGGGAAAAAAAGGGGCAGACTGAAATCCTGGTTTGTCCTCAATACCATTATCATTTTTATCTTTTCCTTTCTAAGACATCCACATATACAAAATGGCCTGAGAGAAGAGGGGGAAGAGGAGGGGGAGGGGTCAGAAAGGAAGGCCAGTTGGCACATAGCGGCAAAGGGGCAGCTCTTCTTTTCCGAGACAAGGTTTCATGTAGCTCGGGCTAACTTTGAATTTGCTTGGTAACCAAGGATGATCTTGAACTTCTGATCTTCCAGTCTAGCTTCCAAGGACAGGGATTACAGGTGTGCCACTATGCCTGGTTTATGGTGCTGGGCACTGAACACATGACTTTGTACATGCTAAGCAAGCACTCGACCAGCTGAGCTCCGTCCCAGCCTGAGAGGCTGCAGATTTTCAACACAAAGAGTCTTATCAGTGTTCTAGGGTTTCTGTTTTGTAGCCAAAGAAGTCCCCCTTCCCTGTGTGGTCCAGGCTGAGTTCAAACTCTCAATCCTCCTGCCCCAGCCTTCCTAGCTCTGGGATTTATATTCATGGTACTTGGCTTTTATTCTTTTAAAATTAGATTTATTCATTTTATGTGTGTTTTGCCTGAAATTACGTATGTGCATCATGTGTGTGCTTGGTGCCCATGGAGGTCAGAAAAGGGTGTCGGATCCCCTGACCTGGAGTTAAGGATGGTTATGAACCACTGTATGGGTGCTAGAAATTGAACTTGCAAGAACAAGTGCTCTTAACCGCAGACCCTGCCTCTCCAGCCCTCGTAATAGTTTGTATAAGCTTCGAGTGAGAGGCTCACTTTACTTTTTAGATGAGTACAGAATGGAAAAGAGCTGCCTGCACAGAACAAAGGGGCCTGTTCCCAGGAAGCCTGGATTTGGATAACCACAAATTTGCAAAAGGTGTGGGTCCTTAAAACTTTTTAACCTATTTATATATTTTTAATGATTTATTTTTATTTTATGTGCAATGGTATTTTGTCTGCATGTGCATCTGGGTAAGGATGCCAGAGCCCCTGGAACTGGATTACAGACAAGCTGTGAGCTGCCATGTGGGTGCTGGGATGTTGAACCTGGGTCCTCTGGAAGAGCAGCCAGTGTTGCGTCATCTGTCCAGCCCAGGTGTGGTCTTTTGATGCCCTGAAGTGAAGCACTCTGTTCCCCACTGATGATGCTAAGAAACCCTCACCATGCCTATCTCTTGCCAACTGTTCTCTGTACGGATGATGTCATTCTGTCTCTGCTCTGACCTAATCAAGGAGGCTGTGTTGGTATTCACGGGGGGAAGCTGAGGCTCAGCTCCGTGAAGTCACACAGCTAGGATACTTTAGAACATGCAGTTTCTTCCCAGCTAATTCGGTTCTATTAACACCAGCTGAGTGGTGAGCTCTGGACCTGATTGGAGGAGACCAGGCAGAAGTGCCCCAGTTAGGAGACAGAGGAGCCACAAACCACCTGGCACAGGCGGATATGGCCTGGGAAAGGACCAAAAGCTCTAGAGGCAGCTGGAACCCCCCTCCCCAACCCTGCTTTTACCTTGATGATCTCCTGGGCGATCTGCCTCGTCTTGTTGATGTCCAGAGATATCTTGGGGTCCCTCACGAATGAGTGCAACGTCCGCCCCTTGCAGAAACTGTTGAGGGCAGTGGGGGTTGGAAAGAGGCCTGAAGCTGCGATAGGCTAACCCCACTCCCATGGAACCTGGGAGGGAAACTGGGCCCACCTGCTTCTGGAAGGTTCTCCATCCCAACCAACAAGACACAAACATGTGTTTTTTAAGCCAAGACTCCAGCTGGAGCCCAACTAGACATGCTTACACATACATGCACATCCATTTCTGGAGGTGCAGGGCCTGCCAGCTTTCCTTGCACAAGGAAACAGCTGGATCACATTCCCAGCCAATCAAGGCTGAACAGAGGACTCAGATGGGGAAGAACTCTGCCTCCAGGGCATCACATCCTGTTGTTCCTCTCTGTGCAGCCCCTTGCACTAATTCTAAGCTCTTCAGGAACTGAGGCCCGAGTGACAGGAGGGTGGATGGATGGCAGAGGAGGCTGCAGAGCTGCGGCACCCCAAGGGGACTCCCTGGGGAGTCGCTGCCCTGCTTTTTTATAGAAAGTCTCAGAGGAGTTCTTTATCTCTGAGAAAAAATCATTTATTGTATTAAGAAAAAAAAACAGTTGTTTGTTTGTAGTGGTTTGCTTGTTTCCCCAAAGCACATGTGCAGGTGCAGGACACCTCATGCTGGTGAGGGCGGTTCTCTTGGCTTTGTGGAACTGAAGTGGTGAGTACCTGAGTTGGGCTCCATCGCCCACTTACAAAGCGAACATGAAACTGGGCGTGACAACAGACACCTTTATTCTCAGTACCCAGGAGGCAGGAGCAGGGGAATCTGGGTTCAAGTCCAGCCTGGTCTACACAGTGAGTTCTAGGACAGCTGAGGCTCTATCAATAGACCCCATCTGTGCGTGTTTGGCAACCCACACATCTGTAAACCCCAGTGCTGGGGTCCGAACTCAGGCCCTCAGGCTCACACGGGTGTTCTTGTCCATCAAGCCTTCTCCCCAGCTCCCTTGTCTGATTTTAAAGAGGCCCAGGAAACCGTTTCTGTGTCTAGGCCTGTTGCTCTGGGCAAGGACATTGTTTTCCATGGAGAGCGACAAGTGGGTCAGAGAAGACTTTCTGAAGTGAGAAACAGTGCCCTCACCTGCTGAGTCATCTCGCAGGCCCCCAATCTGCTCTATTTTAATGGAAGGGATATTGAGATTCACCACACCCACTTTCGTGGGGAGAAGTGTCCAGGCAAGGCGCTATAAGTGTAGCTTCTGCTCTGTGTCTTCTAGAACACTAGGGTTTCCTTTAGGCTCAGAGGGGTCTCTTGATCGATTGGTTGACTTATTTATTTATGCATTTATTTTGAGGAGAGCCAAGGTCTTGCTATGCAGACCCGGCTTTCTAAAACTCAAGATTCCCCTGTGTCAGCCTCCGGGTGCCAGCACTACAGGTGTATGCTGCCACGCCCAGCTCTGGTGTTCTAACATCAGTGGGCAGTGTGGATGGGGACATGATTCCCTATCTTTGGTTTTCTTCTTCCTCTTTGATAACCCTTCCACATCCTCCAGGGCATCCACAGAAGCCTCGGGCTTCAGGGACAGGGAAGCTGTGCTGCTCACGGACCCAGACGGGGTGGCTTACCTGGTGATAATGGCCAGGTGGGGTGGGTTCATGCAGGCCCCCATAAAGAGAACCACGTTCTCATGCCTGGTCTGCCTGTAGTTCATCACCTCTTTCTTGAACAGCTTCAGGTGGTCCTGATTGTGGCCATCCATCTCCAGCAGCCGAATGGCCACCTCGCCATGCCAACGGCCTCGGTGCACCCGGCCCCAGCGGCCCTGCCCAATGGGCTCGCCTAGCTCCACCTGTTCAAAGGGGATGTCCCACTCCTGCAGGTACACGCTGGTCTGGCTGGCTTTTCGAGAGATGGGGCCCCGCCAGGGCCGGCGGGAGCTGGGGAGGTCGTCCACCTCGTCCTCATCATCTTCTGCCTCGGATTTGCCAGCCTCAGGTTCCTCAGCCTGAGAGGAGAATGAGATTGAAAGAGAGGAGTGAGTCTGGGTCTCATGTAGCCCAGGCTAGCCTCCAACTTGCTATGTAGCTGAGGATGACTTTGACCTTCTGATCCTACCACCTCCATCTCCTCAACGTCCTGCACCACCACACCTGGTTAAGATGACGATGGCGGTCCTTGGCACCTATGAGAACCGCCTATCAGGCTCTGATTACAGAGGTAGATGCCTGCCTCCATCCCAGGCTAGCTGAATTAGCTCCCAGGCCAGGGGCGGGGTCTGTGGGCTGGGAGCCGGGACAGGAGAATACAGAGGCTCTCACAGCTAGCACTTTACATCATTCTCTGGTTATGCACACCACACCTGCCCACACCTGCTGCAACAGGCTCTGCACCCTCACTCCCCCACGGCCCCCACCACCCTGTGCACCCTAAGAGAAGAGAGAGAGGCAGCTATCTTGGGTCTCAGGCACATCGCTCCCACTCACCTCTGCTTCATGAACACCCAGCACATCTGCTTTGGGCTGGTCATCGGGCCTAAGAGTGAAACGGGCTTTGTCAAGGAGATCCTGGGCTGGGCCAAGGGTGGCCCTGGGGGAGGCAATGTGGAAGCTGTGGATATGGCTGGAGGCTGGGGGTGGGAACGCGGGGGTGGGCAGTTACCGCCCTGGCCCTTGCAGCACATGGTGCAGGGTCCCACACTCCTGCCTCTGAGCAGGCTATCACCACCTCGCAGTGTGAACTTATGTAATTTAGCCCCTCTAAGTGGTTGCACTTAGAGACCTACTTCCCTGGCTGAGAACTGAGGGCCAGGAGACAGGAGCTCAAGGTAACCTAATGGAGAGGGGGATCTAGAGGCAGGAGCTAGGTGTAGCAAGTCTCTCTGTGTTCACCTATATTTCCTGCTGAGCCATGAGTCTGCTGTTGTTGTATACACAGCCCCATATAGGGCTCACAGTATGGATAGGAGGCGAATGTAGATTCACCCATCCCCCACCAGGCTGGCCCAGAACCAGAGGGTCAGATATATAGGGGTGGGTTGGGAGGGTCAGATATGTAGGGGTGGGTTGGGAGGTGGCTGGGGAGGGTCATATATGTAGGGGTGGGTGGCTGGGGAGGGTCATACCGTGTGCTTTCAGCTGTGCTGGAGGGCAGGGCTGCCTGAGCTGAAATGTCTGTGGGAAAGAGAACAAGAGCAAAGTGTGAGCATGCTTTTCTTCATCCGTAAAGACTGGCACACCAGGGATACCCTTCTCTTCTGAGCTGTCACCTCTCCTCAGGCCGCTTCCACCAGGATCAGCTCATGTTTTGCAAGCTGACACAAACTCAGTCTCTACAGCCTTTGGTCTACATGGCTGCCCCAGGCAGAGGCTTTGGGTGAGTGACTCTAGAGACCCCAACAATTAATACTACTGCTGTGGGCTCAAATGACCCCACTGTAGCAAAAGCTAACACTGCTGCCCCCACAGAGGGTCCTTCTGGAAGGAAGCAGGGCTGGCTGTCACCTTTCAAAGCAGGGATACCCTTTGCCTAGCTAGAGGTCGGGCTGGCAGCTACGCAGCACCGATAAAGTCTGTGGCACCTGGTGCCTGGTGGAACTGCTGGTCCCGACTCTGAGAGTGGTTGGCTGCCCTCACAGTGCTGCGTAAGAAGAGGAAATCCAGTCTGTGCACCAAGAGGCTCCAGGCTGGCAACTAAGGCCAGCCCCGGGACCCTAGGTGGCCCAGCTGTAGCACAAAGACCTACTTCTAGGACACCAGAAACAGACACGTCTCCTCCCGAGTGGAACAAAGAGCCACGTGAAGAGCGGTGTCGGTGAGCAGAGCTCTCCTCTCTCCACAAAGAGAACCAGGAAGTGGCAACAGCTCAAGCTATCAGAGCCCCTTTCCTACCCTGGACAAAGACCTCCCCCCTCAGCCCTCAGCTAGTCTCCTTTGCTAGAAGGGTTTCTCCACAGCTGTCAAAGAAACCAGACTCAGAGAGAAGCTGTGGCCTTCTTATGGGGAGATGCACACGTGAGCGCAACACCTTGGGCAGTGTTGGGGTCCACGGACCTCAGAAGCATCTGCTATGACCTCTCCAGACACCTCCATATTGCCTCCAGACTGCCAGGCCAGCATATTCACACATGCTCAGGCCACTCCAGATGCTACACACGTCTTGGGTGAGGTGCGGGGGTAGGGGTGGGGGGCAAATGTCTGGGAAGCCTCACACCTGCCCTTAAGAGTGTATTGTGCACTCTGTTCTTGTTCCAACTAATACACGGAGCCCTACCCCACCTGCAGGGCACAGCAGGCCACTCGGGAAGAAATGCTGTGACTCCCCAGCTGTGTGTGTACATACACATCCTAGAGCCGGTAACTACAAAGGCTCTGCGAGGTGAGGTAGGGGATCACACAACAGGGGTGCACCCAAAGCCCCTGGCAGCCTGCACACACACCTGAATAGAATTATGGGGAAAACGGTTACCAAACGCTCCAACTCGATTCTTCAAGGGAGCTGATCCAGAGAATAGAAAAGCCTGGAATAACCAAAATACTGGGGCTTCCAGTCTTGGCAAATCAGAGAAAAGACTATTAGAATTGTCTAAAGCGCATAACCCCACAGTGTTGGGTACTTCCAGCGGGAGGAGAAAAGCATCGATCTTATTCGGCCTCGAATGGGAGGAGTCTGGGCCAATACAGAAGTGTGCAAAATAGTTTTTGTAGAGGGAATCCAAAGGTTGCCTTACTAAGTGGAAATTTTTCCGTCAAGCAATGGAGGTAGTTCCACTGAATGCCAGCAGGTGGCACTGTGTGCTAAGGCTGGGAAAGGCAAAGCCAGCTGAGGGATGGAGACGGTGCCTGCCTGCTAAGACTTTCCCAAATTAGCTTTCCCTTGTCACTCATTTTTCAGGAGGCATCGGCAAGCAGCCCCCATCCCTCATTCTGCAAACCCCACTTCTGGGCAGGGTGACCTTGAACCAGTTCCCTGCAGTCTCTGTGAGGGGCTGCACAGGATGGACTCCAGGGTCCCATCCAGCAAGGTACTGCCCTCTGGCCCAGCTGCAGAGGGCTCAAGCACATGGGGAGAATGCACCAGGCGGGACAGACAGAGGGTCACAGCAAGGGGCAGTGAGTGGACCCATGCAGAGGACTCACCTGGGAAGATAAACTGCTGTCTGTGATGGATGAAGCAGGCAGCTTAAAACAGAAGAGGAGGTGAGTCACACGGTGCGAAGGCAGCGCGGGGGGGGGGGGGGGGGGGGAGGGGTGCATGGACTGGTGGGGGGAGGTGCTGGTTATTGGCTTAGGTGGCTCTGCCCTAGGGGCTCTGGTGAGCAAAGGTGAAGCCATGCAGGAAAAAGGAACTGAACTAGAAAAGAATCAAGTGTGGTGAGCCCAAGAGCGGAGGCTGTACTCGAGATGGGGCAAGGGACCATCTCAGCGGTCGCCTTGCTGAACAGCCATGGCCAGTGAGCACTGGGAAAAGCTACAGCCAGTTTTGTTGGAGAGAATGCGCAGGAGCCAGGATGAGTATGGAGAGCAGTGGCTTTGATGACGTCCAACAGTGTGTGCGCAACGGCCTCCCTCCCTTCAGTCTACCTGACCCAGAAGCATCCTGACTGCGCTGCTTGAGCGCTGGATCCTCCCAGTGCTGGGAGTCTAGACAGGAAACCCCGCACGCGCCACTCGCCTTCTGCTTCTGAGATGCTTGTTATCCTGCCTGGGCCAGTTTCCCACACACGAGAGCCATTCTCCGGCCATGTATGTATAGCCTTGCAAGTAGCTGGGACTCTAGGCGAGTCTAACCTTGACTCTCCTCCGTGAGAAGGTGGTCAGCCCCCCAGTGACTTGCTGTAAGTAGGGGAATACACAAGCTAGCCCAGGCTTTCCTATGAAGCTCCTAGATAGCACAGGGCAGGGAGGTGGCTGGAGGGGTCCAAGGTCCTTCCCTGTGGGCCCCTCCCAGCCCCCCAGGGATCTGCTCAGGAGTCCACTAAGACCATGGAGAGAGTGAGGCTTCTGTGCAGGGACAATGGGTCCCTATTTCCCTGTGGGTCATCGGTCCCTTGTCTTTTCAAACAAGTACTTCTTAGAAAAACCCAAAGTAGGTTTAGCAAGACACTTGTTCAGAGAGTAAAGGCAGAAGAGAACTGAAAAGGACGCTAATCCAGGGGGCACCGCTCAGCCGCAGGGAAGGATGAAGTGCAGGACAGACGGCATTGTTAAGAGCACCCCCGCCATGAGCATTAATGCAGGTACAAGAACAAATGGCAGAAAAGTCCGACCCTTCGGCCCCTCACCACCCCGAAAAGAAGCCCTGAAGTCCCCGGTGGGCCCAGAGGCTGCTTGGCCAGCTGCTGGCTAAGTATAGGTCAGTGTGGGTACGGCTAGCCAGAGGGAATGAGGGGCGTGGTGGTGCTCTGTCTTTTTGACAGGAACTAGCGACAAGGGGCTGATCTGGACCCCGTGCGTTACAGCAAACAGGAGCGTCAGAGCTGCGGCTTTCCCTTAGGACTGCAAACTGGGTAAGCCCAGGGCTGAGACGGGCAGCAGAGCTGCCCTTGCCAAGGATACCAAGGCAACAGCTCAGTGCCATGGGGGCGAGTGGGCTTTGCTGTGCTCCCTGGAGACAGGGCAGCCCAGGGTGGCTGACCCCGTGGAACCGAGGGCAAGAAAGGATGCGATCCTGACTTCTTCCTGCAGTTCCTGGGCACTGCATCTGAGGGCGGCTGGGCTCAGCTCTGTCCCTCCAGAGCTGTCCCAGGACTGTCTTCACTTGTTCAGTGGGAACACCTCATTCTAATTCCCCAGGGTCTCTGGGTGGCACATAAAGGAATATGAAGTCTTGTCTGAGAAGCCAGCCCCAATCAAACAACTATATATGCCAGAGGCCCAATGCCTTTTTGTAGGTTTTCTACTCCATACTGTGCCTGTCACATCACCCTTGAACTCAGAAGTCACCCCTGAGAGAGGGAGAGGCTGGACAGGAGCCACCACAAGCACAGGCAAGCAGCCTGGGGCTACCCCAAGAACCCAGGCTCTGCGTTAGACAGACTTGGGTTTGGCCCTCACTCTACCACTGTACAACGCAGGGCCGGCCACTCCTCCTTTCTCAAGCCCAGCAAACTCGTCTGTAAGAAGGGGGCAACAGCACCAATCCCATGCTCAACAAATGCTCCACAGACACAGCTCTCAGGGGACACCGGGAGAGGGTCTGAGGCTACCCCTAAGAATCCAGAATAAACTCAGAGGTGTGGTACCTGGGAAGCTGAACCTGCTGTCCCGCTGGCCAGGTGAGGGGTTGGGGGGCGTGGTGGCACTGGAGGGGTTAGATGAGGTCAGAAAGGGCGCCGGTGATGAGGGTGTGGAGGACGTGGTGGAGGATGGGTTGCTGCTGGAGTCCAGGTTCATGGCTGGAGGATGTTCCTGCAGGATCAGAGATGCTGGGCTGGGCAGGGCTGCAAGCTCAACTCAGCCACTGCAGACCTGCTGAAGACTCCCTTCCTCCCCTCTCCTTTCACTTCCATGGGTGAAGGTCAGCTCAAGAGATCCTTGGGGCCCTGTTCTGTAGTCCCAAGATTTCCTGGGACTAATCTATGATGAAAAGACACTTGGAGACCCTCCTGCCCATCTCTCTTACTGCACTTCCTGCTTCCCTCTGAGTCCATCTGAGCCCTAGCTGGAACTATGTGTGTTCTTCCTCTTTATCCTCCCAGAGCGCCCAGCATACTACATTGAGGCCCCTTAACACACATCTTGTCAGCTGCAGACGGCCCAGGTTGGCTTGCTGCCAACCACTTCTCCCACCCCAGCACCTGCCTGGCTCTGAGCTGGAAACCTAGCTTCTTAACGAATTGGATCCACACTGTGACCAACCGTTTTTCAGTTTCTGCTATGTGTCGGGCACTCTGCAGCCAGCAGGGTGATAACAAGGCTCAGAGTCTACAGTTCTGTGACCTTGTTCTAAAAGTACAAGAACCCGCAAAACTCCAGAAGAGGCAACAGCTTGCGCCAGTGTTGCCTGCCATCGTGCAGGGTTAAGAATTCCAGGACTGGGGGCGGGGGTATGGCTCAGCTGCTGTGGTGCTTGCCTAGCACACAAAGCCCTGGTTTTGGTCCTGGTACTGCAAAAAGTGGGCATAGGGGAACAGGCCTGTAATCCCAGAACTCAGGAGGCAAAGGCAGGAGGATCCCAAGTCCAAAGTCAGACTTAGCTACAAAGTGAGTTTGAGACCAGTCTGGGGATACATGAAACTTTGTATTAAAAAAAAAGGGGGGGGGGTAGGGTGGGATGGGGAGGGTAGGGTGGGATGGGGTAGGGTGGGGTGAATCTAGAGCTTGAAGGAAGTTTCTGAGAGAGACTCCAGGAACTGACTGCAGGGGCAGGCCTGGTTCATCACACACTGCAGCTTCAATACCTGTCCAGCCCTATCTTGGAAAAGGCAGGTGACAGGCTCAAACCTTGGACAGGTGTGGTTTCTAGTCAGAATGAAATAGCTTCTGGATTTTAAAGACATTTGAGTATCATTTGCACATGCACATACGTGAACACCTTCTTACACGTGTGCGGGGGCCAGAGGCTGAGACACTAGATATCACCACTTCATGCCTTGTTTTCAGAGGCAGCGTCCTTCACTGATCTGACCAGACTGGCTGATCAGCAAGCGTCTTCCTGTCTCCACTTGTCTGGTACTTAGGATCACAGGTGCACCACTATCCCTGGCTTTTTATTGTTTCATAGTAAGACAGGGTCTCCCTACATAGTCCTGGCTGGCTTGAAACTTATTATGCAGACCAGGCTGCCCATGAACTCACAGGGATCCGCCTGCCTCTGCCTCCTGGGTGCTGGGATTAAAGGTGTGAGCTTTATGGCTCTCATGCCTGGCTTTTTTTTTTTTTTTTTTAGTTTTTTGAGACAGGGTTTCTCTGTAGCTTTGGAGCCTATCCTGGAACTAGCTCTTGTAGACCAGGCTGGTCTCGAACTCCCAGAGATCCGCCTGCCTCTGCCTCCCGAGTGCTGTCACGCCTGGCTTTGTATGTGGGTGTTGGGGATCAGAATCCAGGTCCTAAGCGATCACGCTATGGACTGAGCCATCTCTCCAGCCCCAGAGACATTTAGTTTATATATTTATTTATATATATATATATTTATCTATTTATCTATTTATTTATTTATTTATCAGGCTGGTCTCGAACTCACAAAGATCCGCCTGCCTCTGCCTCCCGAGTGCTGGGATTAAAGGCGTGCGCCACCATCGCCCGGCTGACATTTAGTTTATTAATTACCTTCTACCTATAGGAGGGGATTTTCTTATTAGGATGGATTAAAGCAGGGCTTTTCTAGTTGTGTTGATAAGGACTACACACCAGATTCTGGTCAGTAACTACGAGGCTGGGCTATGCCCCTTAGGACAGAGTGGGGTAGATGGCTTGGAGCTCGAGACCTGGGTACCCAGGGAACCTGGGATCCGGGGATGCAGTCTGCAAGGGAAGCCAGTATGGCAGGGGTGGGGGAAACTCAGGCTCAGCCCTTCTGCCCGCAGCTTTGTGCAATGGCATCAGGTATGACGCAGGCTGCCTCAGATTCCCACCAGGGTTCTACCACTTCTTAGCTGGGTGGCTTTGAGCAACTTCCTTGACCTCTCTGAGCTTCCATTTCCCTAGCCTCACACCGTGACTTATGCCAGTGTACCACTGTGTGGATTTGTAGCAAAACGAAAGCCGGGCATGCAGTACACAGTAGACGTCTAATGTTTGCCCATTTGACCCGCTATCTTGGACCAAACAGGGCTTGGGATCATGCTTTGAGACTTAACTAAGCTACAAGGCCAAAAAGCCAAAAGGCCCAAGAGGGGTCTGGGAGCACTTTGGGTTAGGTGGATTGCAGATCTGGTTCAATACCTTTACTTCCTAGGGCAGAAAGGAAAGCCTTAGACAAAACAGGTTCTGACCTGTTAACGCCACGTATATCAAGCTTCTCTTTTGCAAGACCTGAGGCTGTGGGTGGCCAGTGTACCCTGAAGTTCACAGAGCTGAAGCTGGCCTGGCCTGCCCCCACTCCAAGGCTGCGGATCCCTCCCCCACCCCCAGTCCTCAGCCTCTCTGCACCTGTGCGGCTTGGACACAATTCTGACCTGAGCTGCAGTGTCACCCAAAGACAGGTCGCAGCGGCTGCACCACAGGCACTCACTCAGTGACCCCCACACAGACGCTTCTGACTGTCCAGCATGTGCAGGGGACAAAGTGGACGTAATGGGTGTGTGGGGGGGGACAGCACTGGGGGACTGGGGCGGGAGCGGGTGGCTAAAGGAGGAGCTGGAGAGGAATGAGAAGGTATTCTCTCCCCCCCACCCCCAGCAATAGGGGCCCCATCCTAGCGTCTGTGCATGAAGCACTGTTATCCTGCTCCAAACAATCCATGAGGGAAGCTCAGAGGGATCAAGCCATTCATTTAAGGTCACAGAAGCACAAAAGGAGACGGTGGAGACTCACAGCCAGGGCTGAGGAACCGCGGGACTGTGTTCCCCAGAAAGATAGAATGTTGAAATCTAGCCCCCTGTGGTGCTATTGGGGAGCTGCTCAGACCATGAGGATGGTGTCTTCATAAACAGGGTCACTGCCCATATCAGAGAGGCCAGGGCAGCTTGCTGGGCTCTTCCATTATGTGAAGACACAGTGAGGGACCATAAGGAATGGGCTCTGGGAAACCTGGGCATCAGTTTTTCCATCTGTAACACGGAGCATGTACATGCCCCTCAGAACTAGATTTTGGGCGCACAGTAGGTGCTTAGGAAATGTCGGCTCACAAATGCTGGGGTAGGGGGTCATGGGAATCACCACATAGAACTCCAACATGGACAGAACCACACCCGGGATGTGGCTAAGCCAGGATCCCTGGCGCGCCCCAACCCTGTCTGTGCCACAGATCTTGGATTGTGGTGTGGTATCCCACTTCCCCAGTAAGCCTGATGAGGGGGTGTTTGTGAAGGGAATCCAGGGCTGGGGGTGGGTGGTGCTCTCTGACGAAAGAGCAGACCCCAGGGCACTGCCAGCTTACCTTCTTTGTCAGGGCCTTGGGCAGGGTTCCAAAATGGGGCTCTGACGCTCTGTCCACCGGGTTGTTGATGTCCGAGGGGACAGACTCTGTCCTCCGGAGCCTGGCTACTGTTTGGAGAGGAGGGAATCCGTTAGCAGGAACAGATACCACTGAGATGCACCCAATTCCTGGAAGTGGGAGAGGGCAAGAGCGGGCACTCACGTGGGAGGAAGGATATTCTGCAGGCAGGGGCTTCCTTCGTGCACCTGTTGTGACATTTCAACCTGCAAAGGGGGAAAGTTAGCATGTAAGGGGTGCCCGGAATTACCCAGATGACCCCGACACAGCCTCAGTTTTCCCAAAGCTCTCAACAAGTGTTAGCTTCAAGGTGTGGGGGCACCCTGTGTACCACAGCCACTGTCTTCTATGTTCCCACAAACCCCTCTCCTGCTTTTTAAGGGGAACATCCTTCACTTCCAAAAGCTCGGGAAAATCTGACCTTAAAGAAACATTCTAGAGGCCACCAGCATCAGCAGGGGCCCTGAAGCTCCCAAGGGTGTCCTTTTTCAGGCATGGGCCAGTCTGATGGGCAGTCCCCAGCCAGGAATGGGGAGAGCTGGGTTCCCCTTTGGGACTAGCCAGTTGGTCCCACAAGTCTCAATGTTCCTACTAACAAAATGGGTGATGGGGCCACTATAAGCACAGGACAGTGTGTGGCTCAGGGGCCGCCATGTGCTGGCCACACCTGCGTGGGAGCTGAGGATCTCACTTATAGCCAAATGACCAGTTTGCTCAGAGGTCGGAGAGTCCTCAGGATACAGTTCATCATGAGACCCTGTCGCCTCTGTCCTGATGACAGCTCAGGAGTTGCCACTCATGGGAGCTCAGACAGGCTGAGCAGATCAGCTCCCCCATGTCTAAATGGTAAACACAAAGCCCAGAAAGGGCAAGTGCCCCACTCCACATCACACAGCAACACCAGGGCACGGGCGGCTAGGAAATGAAACTCCAGGCCACCCTCTGTAAGGTGTGTGGGCAACCAGATGGCAGATGCCAGACCATTAGCCCTCACTGTTCCCCACTCACGTCCCTTCCCACTGGAAACCAAGCGACGACATGGCCAATCTCCACCTTTCCTCACTCTGCCCAGGCATAGGGCAACTCTGCTGCCACTGCCCGTCCCTCTAGCCCGTCTCTCAACTTTAGAGCTCCTCCTAGATCCTGGAGAGTCCTCGCTTTCTTCCTGCCTTCGAATTCTTTCTTTCCTCACTTTCTCTTGGAAACTTCTTTATGTTTTTCCAAACCCACTGCAGAAGGGCCTTTCCTCCAGGAGTGCCTTACTTCACCCTTCAGACGGAAGGAGTGCCCAGTGGCACTGTGAGCAGCTGGCTAGGGAGAGCCCTGGAGTCTGACCGGACAGGAGGCTGTTACAGGCACAGGCGCCCGCCCCGCCCCCGCCAGCACCTGCAGTGTTTGCACTTCACTCCGAACATCATGCTCTTCTGGCACACGTTGCAGACCTGCGACAACCACGACTTTGTGGAGAACCTGCCGGGGCAGAAACGTGTGGAGGTCAGAGCCTGACCTCTGGAGGGGTCCCATGTATGGGGGGGGGGGGTCGCAGCTTCCCCCAGGCACCGGATTTCCCAGCTGCTGTCAGTGTCTTAAAGCTTGTGTGGCCACTGGCACCAACAATCAGGCATGGGTGTGCATGCCCTCGGACCCAGCGATTCCAGTCTTTGTATTTACTCAACATGGTAGTCCCTGGGATGAGATGTCACGTGACCTGTGGACACCGTGCTGCTGCAGCCATACATCACACAGAGAACACATGCAGCTCTTTCCACACACGTGTGCAACCACCTCCAAATCTCAGTATCAGATGACCGAACTAAGTCGAACAGGACATGATGCCACTGCTATGAAGGTCAAGCACAGGAAAAGGCCATCTGTGATGACAGACTTGGGCTGTAATGGCAGGTGGCAGAAGAGTCAGACGGGAAGAGCCAGAGATGACTCTCAGGGTGCTGGACCACTCTTCATCTGCATCGCACACACAGGGGGCACAGCTATAAATTCCTATGTATGTTTGGCTCTCTGTAAGTCACATGGACTTAAAGAGGAGAATAAAGCAAAGCACGAAGCTGTAATATGCGCAGTTCTGTGTGAGCAAGGAAACAGAACACCACACACACACATGCACACACACACACACACACACACACACACGCTTGCCTGTGTAAATCACCCCAGATGGGTACATGACCTATCTGCAGGCACACTGAGAAGCTGGGGCAAGAGTGGCAGGACTCTCTTCTCTATCCCTGAAACCTCTTCAATTTTAAGCATATGTACTTTCAGTCTAAAATCTGCCTAAACAAAAACAAACCAGAAGGTAGACTGGAAGGAGAAGAGGGATTTAGGGGAGTGGTGGCCTTCAGCACAAAAGCACAAGGCCAGCCCAGGGAGACACAGCCAGTCCTTTCAATTTTGGAGGAACGCGCTTTTTGGAAACACAGTACATCATAGTAACAGCAGAATGACTGGCGACAGTGTTTGTGGCTCGGTTTGTAACACACCCACAAACATTAGCTCACTTGAGGATTTCAACCACCTCCAAGAGTTAGGCGGGTCCAGGAATCTTGAAAACCAACTCAGAGAGGTGGGCGACGGTCTATTCTAGCTTAGCTGTGTGTGTCTCTTCCCTCAGACAGCGGCTGAGGGATTCTGGTGTGGGCAAGACTCCAAGAGAGGTCCCCGTGTACCGAGGCCCAGGCTGTGCTCCTGTGGCAGTGACCTCAGATGCACTGCTCAACCCTTAGGAGCTAGAACTCCCCCTTGGGTGAGAACTTGAGGCCAGCATCAGCACAGCTGGAAAATAGCCCACAGTTTCCATGGAAACCACAGGCCCTAGCAAGCTGCAGTGCCCTTGAGACCCTGACTGTGTCCTCTGTTGTGATTAGAACAGACTTTAGCAGGGACAACCAGAGCAGGGGCAATCCAAGGCACTATCCTGCAATCCATCCAGAACTCTGTGGCCAGCACAATCCAGTCTCACAAGCACTGAGGTCAGACCTCTGGAAGGGTCCTTGCCACAGGTCTCCAGTGGCTCTCTCTTATATGAACAAACATTGATCCCTGGGATTGTGAAAATCCAGATTATTGCTGGGTGAGATGGAGCACACATTTAATCCCAGCAGTTGTGAGGCAGAGGCAAGAGGATCTCTGTGAGTCTGAGGCTAGCCTCGTCTACACAGCCAGTCCAGGCCAGCAGGGCTATACAGTGAAATCCTGATGGTGAGACCTAGAGGCATATGGGCAGGATCTGGAAACATGGATTCTCAAGCTCCACAGAGGACCCTGACTGACGGCATGATGCAGAGGCGAACGTGGAGGAAGCTTGGGGTTTCTGCCCTATTTCTCTCCAACCCGGAGAAGGTAGGAGATTGTTTTCCCTCAGCAGGATGAGAACAAGACCCAAGAAGGTGCAGGTGAGGGACCAGAAGGCCCAAGAGGTGTCTGATTAATTAAGTCAAGAGTTCAAGGTGGGTGCGAGTCTGTTTACCGCAAGACAAGCAGGTAAGCCAGAGGCAAAGGGCGGCCAGAACAGACCCAACAATGCCCTGTGGAGCCCAGGTCAGCTCTGTACTTCCCCACAGCTGAACCTACCTGTGTGTCACTGAGAGCCCGATATCCCTGCGTACCAGCTGTGGGGATCCATGAGGGAGATCTGTGGGGCGAAGGAAGCCAGGTCAGGTGAATGAGGAGGCTCTGTGGGGCTGGCTCAGAGATCACAGGCTAGATGGGGCATGGCACTCTGTTGTACAGCATGGAAATGCCTCATTGAACCAACATCCATCAAGGCGGGATGGGCCAGACCCAGACAGACAAGGAGAACAGGGATCAGCCTCATGCTGGATGGCTCTCTAGCACATATCTCTGTCCAGCTCTGCAGTGGGCACACTCATGGGTCTACATATGACGGGTCTGCTGGGGAGGCAGCCGGAATGCAAAGACAAGGGAAGTTCATATACATGGGAAGTTCATATACATGCCAGCCTCTTGCCCCCTTTTATGGGTATCTACCTTTGGGGCTCCATTTTGGCTAATCCTGGCTAAACAGGTGGAAACTTGACCTCAGCGGAGGGCACAGGGCTGGTCAGCCATGCAACTCCACCGCACCCTTCCAGCCAGCCACACTCTGGAGACAGGCCTTGCTGAGCTGGTGGAAGAGCAAGCGGAGGGTGTGGTTCTTCTGGGCCATCCCTTGGGGACATCCCTGGCTCCTCTTTCTCTGCCAGGGAGAACCACAGGCTTGGAGGGTCCCCTCTGCTTACCTTCTGTAGGTCCCCTGGGGGCTCCCTTTCCTGACAGGGGTTCCTCTAAGAGCAGGCATCCCAGTGTTTAAGGCAAGGCCGGCTTTGCAGGGGAACAGCTGCTGGATACTGTCTATCACCCATAGCCTATTCTCTGAGCCCCATTCTCTGAGCACCCCCCAAAAGATTCAGGGACCCATGACTCCTCAGTGCTGATCAGTAGACTATTGCCGGCTTTGTCCTTGATAGACAGGGCCTGGATTTTTATCCAACGTATCAAAGGTCTCCATAACCCAGAAAAATCAGGAGCATGATGCTCAATGTCCCTTTAGTCAGCACCCCCCAATCCCCCAGGGTAGCTACTGCCCCTCTCTCCTGTGTTCGTTCACACAGCTGGTACTCACAACACACCGACTCATCTAAGGCCACGCACTATTGAGTCTTCCCTTACAAACCAAAGAACTGTGATCGTGACAAAAGGTCCTTGGCCACCCACAGCCGTCACCTGCAGCTCTCTGGCACATCCCCAAGAGGCTGCTGCCCCTTGATTCCTCCTAGGGTCAGCCCACTCCAGTCAGTGGCCAAGGCCATCTAAATACACTACTCTGGGAGCTGCAAGCTGCCAGCTACAGAGAAACAATGGGAAAGCGAGAGAGCAGTCATCAGACTCAGAGCCCAACCTCTGATCCGTCTGTCAGCCACAAGGACGCAACCATGTGTGTCAGGGAGCCCTGATCTGGATCTAGACAGAATCCTGGTCCTGAGAGCCCCACAGCCTCACTGCTGTGGTCCCGATACCATCACAGCCACTCAAGAATAAGTAGTGATGGCCAGGACTATCTGAGGGTCAGAGGTGTGGGCTTTGGTAACAATGCTGTGAGAAAAGCAGGTACCCTCCTCCTCTCCTTACCCGTGCCTTCCTGGGACCCTGCAGCAGCTCCCTCAAGGACTGTCAGTGCCTGCCAAGGCCTGCGTGTCCTCTCTCCCGGGCCTCACCCAGCCACTGTTATCAGCTGGCTAGCAGGACAACAAATCACCACTTCACTTAGGAAACCGCAGACACTTCTCTCTCAGAGCACCCAAGGCAGACCCAGGAGGCCGGGCTGACCCCTCTGCAGTTTGTAAGTCTCTGAGGGCCTGAGCTGCCCCGGGAAAGCCTGTCTCCGAGAGAGGGGAGTCCTGAGATCTCGGCAGGGCAGGGCGCTAGGTGGATGATGTCTCCTAGCCAGAACACAGCTTTCTGAGGCAGCTCAGAAGAAAGGAGTAGGCACAGGGGTCACTACGGGGCTGGCGAGGTGGAGACAGGTTTGGTACTGGGCTCATGTGCACCGAGCGAGACACTTTCAAAGTCTCCACTTCCCATGGGCTGTGCTAAGGCCAGGCTGTCATTTAAGGCCAGCTGTCATTTCGCGGAGCGGTTGCCAGTACTTCTGTTTCTGCACTACGGAACAGCCAGCCAATGGGCTAAGGTGGGGGCCAGAGAAATCCACCCTCACCAGGGACAGCGACTCGAACATGACTGCCGGTGGTAGAAGGGATGAAAAGGAATTGTTCTTACCAAACCTGGAGAGACAAAAAGAACAAGGGGTGATGTCACCACACTGGCTCTACCTGTACCTGGAAAACTACCTGGTGATAGACTAGGTCAAGGCTGGACAAGGGTCAGAGACCTGGCTCTGTGTAAGCCCTGCTAGCCACCCAGCAAGGCATAGTTAACCCTTTTTTCACCACTGGGGAAACAGTAGCTTCCTCGGTCACGTGACCCATGGGGGTTGGGTGCCAAAGGTCCAGGAAGAGGGGGGTGGGTTGGTGTGTTAGAGAGGCAGGGAACT